>NC_136358.1:4506250-5835833 GCF_037039965.1 Doryrhamphus excisus
GTCTCCACCGTGACGGAGGAAGGAATCGGGCATGAAGGAAGTGAGCAGAGATACTTGGCGGTTCAGCTGAGCCACCTCCATTTTCCTTAGCTCCATCTCAATGGCCTAAAGACAAACAGTTGATCACCAGAATGAAGGAAACACATTGGACTTTGAAGAAACATCATCATCCTACCTTGGCATACGCCTTTGTTTCTGCAAATTTGATCTTGAAGTCAAAAAGTTCTGCGGGAGGTTGTTGTACTTGTTCAGTACTTGCACTCTGCTGAGTCATCAGCTCTTTGTTGGCCTCCTGGCGCACATAAATCAAAATACATGAAGCGTAGTCCTTCCAATATGTACAATACCTTGACGTGAACCCACCTGTAGTCTGCTAGTGAGCTCTCTGTATTTGCTGATGGTCTGCTGGTAATCAGCCACGGTCTCCTGGGCAGCCTCCACCCTCTTGTCCGCCTCTCTGACTTTTGCGGTGCCCAGGTCCAGCTGCTCTCTCAGCTCCATTTCAGTCTCCCTGGCATTCTCCTGGAGCTCGTCATTCATTTCATTAATTGCCTCCTGTTGGCACAGAAGGATACATTTTTGGGGGGTAATTTGGGAGTGTCTACGCTTATCAAAGAAGCTTCTCGTACAGAAACTTGAATGAGACGCATTCCTACTTCATAAGAATTAAGATGCACTGACCAGATCAGTCACAGTTTCTCTCAGCTCTCGGACTTTCTCCTCAAGGTCAAGATTCCTCTCTGTCAGAGTCTCAACCATCTCCTCTGAGCCAAGGGCAGCATCCACCTGGATCAACATGGACGCAAACCCTCAGACGCAGGTTTGAAGAATGAAGAACGTATCACGTTTGGAATATAGTTTTACCTGTTCTTTTAGTTCATCGACTGTGGCCTCGGCCTGCTTGACCTCCTCCTGCAATTTTTCCTTCTGAGTCCTCAGGGTCTCCATCTCTGTGTTCTTCTTCTCCATCTGCTTTTGCAGCTTCACATGCTCCTGTTTCTCAGAGGCAGACAGGTCCCGCATCCTGAGAAGAAAAGTTGATCTCTTTATACCTTAAGCCTAAGCTCATGTTCAAACTTTTGCACTTGTCTGAGTGCATTCTTAGAACTTTTGTTTTGTTATACAATCTCACCTGACCAAGGCCTCCTTTAACCTGCTGTTCTGCTCCTCGAGCTGTTTAACATGGTAACTGGAGGCAGCGCCATCTGAACCTGCAGGAGAAACAACAGAAGGTGACGGTCAATCCACATTTGTCAAAGGGGCGAGTGGAGTACAAACCTTTCTCCGAAATCTCGTGTCGAAGGATCTCCAGATCCATGGAGAGTTCCTCCACTTTCTCCTTCAGTGTGTCCACCTCCACCTGCAGTGACTCTGCTCGCTCTTCAGCCATCTCTTTGTCTAGAGTTGCCATCTCAATGGCATCTGCTGTGTCAGACATCTCTTCCATGTAGCGGTCCTTGGCCTCCTGAGCATCACGTGCTTCCTGGAAGAACGGCACAAAAAGAAAGCCGCTCTTGTGATCAGTGGCACCTTGTCTTTCATCTTCTCAGTTTTGAATATCCATTCACTTCATAATACAGTTCAAGTATATCTTATCATTACTTTATTGTGCCATATATTGTTTTTACCCTCTTGGCTTCTTTGAGTTGCTTCTGCAGGTCGGCCTGCTGTTCCTGCATTTTGGTCTTCCACTCTTGAAGTTGCTCCAGTTGAATCTTGTGCTTCTCCAGCTCCTTCAGTTTGACCTTGTCCTCCGTGCGCTTCATCTTCAGCGTCTCCAGCTTCTCCTCCAGGTCCTTGACCTGCGCCCGCAGTGACTCCTCCTCCTGGTAGATACAAGAAAGCAGGTTGGTCAAATTAAAACTGTGTGATGCTTCTATAGGAAGGATTAGTACCTGCCACAATTACACCCATTGCCCAATAATTTAATTCCAAGCATATAGAGAAAAATCACCAACAACATTGGTCAGAACCCATCACCAGCACTAATAACAAATGTTCTTGTTCCAGAGTGAATGAAGTGGGATTTTAACGTTCAATTAACCCTCAATACAAACATACCATAGTGTGCATTTTTAGTTAGTTTGTGGACACATGCCATCAGTATGCATGCAGCAATTAGAAAACTACCTGTTTGGAAATGGTAGGTTCCGCCTGGTCCAACAATACAAACAGGGATGGAATGAAAATACATTGAAATTAAAATGATGTGAAATGGAAATGTGGCAAACCTTTATGAAAACATTGAGTGACAGTCATTTAAATGAAATAGCAACCGTTTTGCCTTCTTTCTTAGTAACCCACCTTGCTGGGAGTAGCAGGAACAGATGTTGCTACCGCTGTGGATGATCCACCGGGCTGAGGGATGACTGGAACACCCAGCGCACCCTGGGGAGTGGACAGGCTCACCTCGCTGACGTCACCAGATGACAGACTGTCACGGGAAGTCTGACAAAAGAAGGAAAGTGTCAAAGAGTGTCGAGGGTCATTCTTAACATGACTTCCTGGTTGGACCAAACAGTCACCTCCCTATTGTGACCTCATTTTTTTGGTGCCTTCACTGAATCAAAAAAAAACCAAATGCACCCATGTTCAGTGACCACACGTTTCACCACTTCCCGTGACACATACGAGACATTGTGGAGCATACCATGAGTGGCAGACAGGAGCGGCCAGGAGGGCGTACCAAGAGGGAGGGGAGGGAAGTGGCCGGTGCTAGACGCCGTGGCGTGCTCCACTGCCACATCATGATTAAGAATGTGTTACTCTCAAGAATGAAATGTTTAAAAATAGAAAACTTAAGAAGCTTATACCTTCATGCAAATACATTTCTCAAGAATTTATCCTTGTTTTTCTGGTTGGCCTGACAAGTATGTTTCATTCCCTACTTGCAAAATAGCATTCATTCTCATTGCACACAACAATGTCCTTTCTTTGACTCTTTTAACCAAGACACTGTTCTTTGACCTCCCCAGTCAGTCAGTTGACAATCTCACCTTGGCAGAGCGGCGGGTAGAGGACTGGAGGAGAGGAGCACACATTGACAAACAAACACATCCAGCGTCGCATGGTAAGAGATTAGCAGCACAAGAACAGCACACCATGTTAGATTATATTGACTGTTCAGAGTTAAGAAAGCCGCAATTAGTGCCAGAACAAATGCAACCTCATGCAAACGTGTTAAAATATTTGCAACGCCTCCCATCCTCACTAGTGCATGCCTGTGAGGCGTAAAGTGCAAGCTACAACCTCTGAATGTGCGAGCAGGATGCATGCCTTTTGAGAATGTAAATAAAATGTGCACACAAAGCACCAACAATGCATCTTCTGTGCAAAACTGGGTGGCCAAAAAAAAAAAAACGGATGATGACAATGTATTGAAAGGCATAATATGACATCCTCATGTGCAGTATCAACACAATTACAGTAGATCCTTGTTATTTGTGGAGGTTTCATCCTCTGCTGGATTATTAAGCCATTTCTAAAGCTTTGCATTTAAGTGTGACAAACATGCAAAAAAAAAAGTCAGGAAGTGGGGCAACACTTTTCACACCACTCTACACGTAAAAGAAATTTCCACGAATAGGTAGGGATCTACTGTATATATTTTAAAAGCGGGATAAGATTGATTCATAGTAAGTGTGACAACCAGGGCAAAGAAAAATAAGATGGATGTAAACATGTCTACCTTCTTAATGCTTGTAGGTGTCTGCAAAATGTATTGGGGGGAAAAACAAGAATGAAATGTGTTTTGTTTTTGTTTTGTTTAAACAATCATTGTCATGATCACTGAAATGAAATAATTGGTGCCTACCTGTTTAGATGTTTTGGGAGTCTCTGGAATATCTAGTGAGTCAAATACATGCCATTATGTTAAGTTTAAGGCACTGAGAATGAACTTTAGAGTGTGCGTGTTTACCTTTCTGTCTAAGGCTCTTGGCAGCACCAGACTCGGGAGTGTCTGGAGAGGTTGCACTGGAGCCATCATCAATGACATGGATCTGAACATGGCAGAACAATGAAATGTTAAAACTGCACATATTCTGCTAGGCCTTGTGGACATGTTATTCATTTTATTTACACACCTGAGACTGCCTGACAAATATTCCATGGTTTTCCTCACAGGTGAAGTAGCGCTTCCCCTGGACGGTGCCGTCATTCTTGCCTTTGGGTTCATCGAGTCTGACACCCACCCATTTCCCAGCAGCAAATAGGGTCACGCCAATGAAGGCAACAGTGCCACGCTGCTCCTTTCCTATCACCTCTACTACAGAACCGATCTACGAGAGGCAACAGGTAATTAGATGTTTTCCAGTGCAGCATGTTCTTCCTTTTACTGTCGACAAGTTACCTTTGGAACTTTTCCGCTTTCCCCAGCTCCCCCGCTGCTCATTTTGCTGATCAATGGGCTGGTCAGCTGGAAAATAGATGAAGAATCTTAAGACTTCAGAAATGTAATATCTTACTACATGATTAAATGTAATGAATAATTTTCTGAAGCAGGTAAAAAATAAGTGACATCTTCGTCATTTGAATTTCACAGGCACCCAGTCATATGTTTCAGACCACAGCAGGCTTGGTATTCATCTTGTCTTTTATTTGGTTCAGCTCACACAAAGATGGCTATTCATGACAAAGTAGAACATGTGAAATCATGCTGCCTAACAGCGTTTCACCACAGGGGAGAAAACGGGAGAGAAAAGTTGTTTCTTCATTCAGGGAGAAGCAAGATGTTTGTGAAGTTCAGGTTTTTTGCAGCTATAAACTCATCCGATTTATACTTCAAGTTTTTGATTTTGTTGTTCCAACAGGTTTACTGAGATGTTGTTACACCCACACAACGATGAAGCACCATCACAATGAAGACAAAAGATCTACTGGGATGAATATGGTGAGTTCCCTGAATCTAATTCATCTAACTGTTTTAGATTTAGCTGATTGATTGCATTGTGATTCATCACAATTATGTAGGATATTCAGCATCAAGGTTACTTACCCGAGGTGTAAACGAATGTCTCCTGCTCAAAGCCATTATAAAAAGTCACACAATCCGTACTACTTAGCTGTTTCCTTGCATGCTTCATGGAAAGGATAAAAGACTAAACTAAAAGGAGGGGTCCAAGATGCATCACAAGGCATCATCAAATGGGGTGAGCGATACTGCATATTTTGGTATCAATCCGATACCAACACCAGTATGACCTACACAGCAGATACGGATATGTTTATTTTGGGTTTGATATTGTAATCATAATCGGAATGTAAAACAATACAATACTCTAAGCAAACTAAGTATTTTATCAACTATATTTGTGAACATATTAACAATAAGTACAGCTTAAGACAATGTGACAATATCAATCAAATAGTTATTCCCTTTTGTTTGAGCAGCAAGGAAAAACTAGTAGCATTTCACATGCTTTCACTTTTTTCCTCTTAATCCCTTTTGGCTTTGTAAACAATTTAACAACACAAACATTACAATCACTGATGTCAGGGGAAGTAGACCCTCACTTGTCGTGATGAAACACTAAACAAACCAATAACATCAAATAAATATGAATCTAAATAATATCAATATAATGTGCCCTGCCATTGGCTGGCGACCAGTCAAGGGTGTACCCCGCCTCTCACCCAAAGACAGCTGGGATAGGCTCCAGCATACCCGCGACCCTAGTGAGGATAAGCGGCATGGAAAATGGTAAATATTAATATTTGTCCATTTTAACTGTATGATGAATTAATTTTCTGTATATCAGTAAATATTAATATTTGTCAATTTTAACTGTATGATAAATATATTTTCTGTATGATTCCAAATGTTTTTAGCAATTTCTTTGCTGAATTTGCACATTTTCTCATCTGATGCAACCTAAGATGAGGTCAGAGTCGCTTCTGAGGGCATAGTGCACACAAGAGGGCACCCCGCTTGCCCTCCAATTTCTGTTGGTCAACATCTTGCCAATAATATAATGTTGCAGAAACGGTTATTATACGATGTGACTTTCTGCAGCCTGTATCATATCTTAAATATAATTGTGACTTAATTATCGGCCAATAAGGCTATATGTCCATACAAAGAGATCTTTTTTAAATGCATATTTTTCCATGTGTTTCGGTCTTTCGTCCACACACAAACACGTTTTTGTCGATTTATTTCATATACACATAAAAAAACAGCGTTGAACTGCAACAATGCAAACATACCGAGGAAGAGAAAATATCGATATCACCACCCTAGTATCAATACCTACGATGTTTGCACTTATCCTCCCACCACATGACCAAGTTAAACAGGGAACAGACAGGACAATATTGGCTCTATAGCATTTGTACCTCTAATGCAAATATACTTATTAAAGGTCAAATGAAGAGAATTAGGAGCGCTAAGGCTGTGCTTCCATTCGAAAATCCCTCATTTGACACAGCGCCCTTAACCTGCCATTGTGCTCATGGAAATTACTAAAGGATGTCTTAGCTCATGCTAAAACAAAACTGCATCTGCTCATATATTTTCTCTAATAGAGTTAACGCATGGGAAACACCCATGCACGTAAAAGGTGGCTATGATTAGCACAGATAACGTTACAGCTGGCCATTGGGTTTACACCAATAACAGCACTTGAAACTAAAATCGAGTCGTGCTTTAACGTTATGACTCACCACATACAGAAACCACGATCTTCAAATGTGTCTCCTCAGTTTGTTGCTGTAATCTGAACTTGATCCTATTGTTTATATTTTTGACAAGGCTTCGATTTTCAGCTGTTTTCCGGTCTCCTTTGGTAGGTCACTTCCGGTGAAATGGTGAGTTCAATTTGCAACAGCGCCCTCCTACAGCCAAAATTGGTACTGCATATTGTCCTTTTAGTGAAACCAGATATTTTGGAAACGCAAAAAACTGCTGAAATGTATTTGGTTCTACTTAATCCATTTTCCAAAGTAGATGTCTGATTAGATTTCCTGGTTGAAGGCTGAATGAATACGAAATTAACCACTTAAAACTTGAAGATGCATTAGATCATGATTTAGCTCTCTAAAATTGACACTATAATACATGCGTCAACAGGTGATGCGTTTTGTTGTGCACTCATTGACGTGTATTTATCCGAATCAGTTCTGACCAATCAGATAACGGAGGAGAGGCTGTGCTTACACCGGCTGGTAGCCAGACGCACCGCGTCCACAGATCCGGCCGCTCAGCCCCGTGACGGTGACAGCACTACTCCATCTCGGACCTGGCCTGTCAAACTTCACATTTTGGGCGCAAGGTAGAGCAGTTTTACTTTTTTGACAATTATGATGGGAACTTCAACAAAACGTTGCGTTGTTGAAGTTGTTTCTGTTTTGTTTTTATACCATCAGATGTCTCGGTATTCGAAAGTTAGTGAAGTTGAAATGTAACTTCCGGTGGTTGACTTACAAAATAAAGTTAAGCTATTGGAAACAGGCTTTAGCTAAACACAAACGTGGCTCATACGGCTGTTTGTTTTGAAGGAGAGGCCTGGTTTTTGTGTTTTGCCAGCCTTCCCTGGCTAGCTTACTTTTGTGCCATAGGTGGAAGGGCGGTTGTAAATTCAATATCATTTAACGAACCGGCATAGTGTCTGAACTTTAATGGCAACAACACAGTCCTTTCGCAAATATTTGCGACGGTCTGCTGGTGTTTGTGTCCTCGCACGAATAAACAAGACCGGGGAAAAGTAATTGAAATAGTTTAGTGCTCGTCGGGTGTGACTCGTTACGTCTTTCCTTCACTTTCTTTTCCTCAATATCCACAAGTGATCGAAACTATCCGTCATATAACCACAAGGGAGTGTCTTCACATCAGGCAGCGTGATTATAAATCCCCAGTATCAAATGTGTTTTTTAAATCTCGTCACCATTTTATGCGAATAACTGTTGGGTACTTTAAGACATTGTGAATTCCTTTGCATGGCGGTTTGGCTGCCACCATCCCGACGGGAAATGGAGTGCTTTTCTTTTCAGAAAGAAAGAATGTACTGACTTTGCAGTATTTCACCAAAATTATGTCCCATGACTTTTACAGGATGTGTGATTTCATCCAGTCACTTTTTTTTCTCTAAGAAATTGAATAAAACTGAAATATTTTGTGTTTTTAACTTCTATTGTACAACAAATGCCTTTGGTATTTTTTCTAGTGAAGATGTCAGACTACGAGCTGGTAAAGAAAATGCTGAGGGTCATCCTCCAAGCTAACAAGGGTGGAATGTCGCTGTCCCATCTTCAGTCAGAATACAAGGAGCTGACCGGAGAACACATTCCACATAAACAGATGGGACACAACCATCTGGAGTCTCTGCTAGCGAGCATGCCTTCTGTGGTTCGCATGGAACCCGGCCGCTCTGGAGAGGTACAAGGTTACTAATCCCGTTAGAGATAAGATTTAGAAAACTGAACATGAAAGATCTCCCTCACTTTGATGGACGCTACGAAGCCAATCCTTTTATCTGAATTTGTTTATCTCCAGGTGCTGTTTTTTGCCTCAGTGGACAAAGAGATGGCCCACATTGCCAAGGTGATGGCTCGCCAGCGGGGCTCCAAGAAGACTGGGCAACGCCACCTGGTCAACACGCAGATGAGGGTCAAGCCAGCCGCCCTGCTCGTCCTAAATGGTAAGACCACACGCATACGATACTCAGATTGGTTTCATTGGTTTCATTCATTCATATGCAGCAGCAACACAACACATTCTGTGGGCCTGGTCATTTGCGGAGCCTCCACTAGAGAGTGTGATTCAGCAGAATATTCTTAGACTCTGAGGAGGTGGCAGTGGGGAGAGGGGCGTTGTAGGAGAAAAAGACTTTGGGGGGAAAGAAATGCAGCAGAATGGTGGTGTGTGGAGTGGACAGATGAGAGGAAAGGAGAGGAATCACCAAGGCAGAGTGACAGCGAGCGTACAGAAGCTGAGAATTCGGCGCTAAGCAACAACAGCTGATTCATGCATCAGCCTCTGCGTTTTTGCTTCAGCAACTGGGATTTTCATATTCAGGGAGAGTAAGAACTCGGACTGTGACTTGATTCCAGTGAGGTGATATGATGTAACCTTTTAAATTGTTGTCATTGTAGATACGCATGCATCTTGAAGTAATTTGTGTGGTAATAGCCTCACATTGATAACAAAATGAGGAGTACATGGAGTGTGTGTTCAACCCCACAGGTGAAAAAAGAAGGTGTGGAGAGTATGAGTGGGAGTAGACTCATGTATGACACATTTCATTGAGCGCCTGCCTCGTCTCAGCATCCTGTGTGCTCTCTGCAGCAAAACCTCAAAACTCTCTGAGGCAGCCAAGCCACCGTGGACGAGGTGGAGGCAGAGGAGGAGGAGGTGGCAGTCGAGGTGCAGGGTATGGAGACTTCAGACAATCAAGGGATGTGAGGGATGGCCAGGCAGAGGGCAGAACAGGGGCGCAATCACTAAAGATCTCCAATCAGAACACACCCTACAGGTAAATTCATTTACAGTGTATGTGGTTATTAGTTCTTTTCACCCTGGAATAAACTTCATCCAGTTAGCTTATTCAATATCAACTGATGTCACCGTGGCTGTACAGTGGGCTTTGTGGCCTCTTAACGCACAATGGGGGGGTTGTGGTCCCAGCCCGGTGTGGCAGGGCATAACTGGCAGAGTGCAAACCTTCCTAATCCCCCTCCATTATCTAGTAGATTAACACATCTAAACCAATACACATTGAATCAGCACATTCAGTGAATACCGCTACATCTTTCAGCCTGTTGTAGCACAATGCATGTGTGTCCACAGGAAGAAGTAAATGTATGTAATTTGAATATTAAAAGCTTTTAGCTTCAGTTTATAGTGTTTACATGCTTGAAAACCTTAAAGTTTCTGTCTGCCTGGGTAGGTAATGCAATTGAAGCACAAAGGTTCGAACATACTACGCTATCCCGTCCACTTTCTGCTCAGAGTATGCAAAACATGCCCCACGTAACACACACATGTGCAGGAGAAGGTGACGTGATCAAGCTGCAACCAAAACCTAGTTCATCAGTCAAACATTCACTTAATACATGCCATTATACAGCCAGAAATACTCTAAATGCATATGAAACACAGAATGTTGGCAGAAGTGTTTTGGCTACACTACGTAATGCGAGCCATTCCACTACATCTCACTACATTTCTCAATGAGGTTGTGGATGTCATTGGTGATTGCACTTAGACTGTAACAACTCTGTAATAACTCTGCAAGGTTAAAATAAGTTATACTTGTCATCTAATGATTTGACAAAGTTTAGCTACTACCGTTAGCCGTCATTGGATGTATAGCCTACTATTACAGCAGAGATATCAGAGATGATCTGATCGTGTGTCCAGGTCGGAGAAGAGGATGGCACTCCCATCGCGGTTTCAAAAGGAGGTACAGGCTCACCTTTCCAGAAATTCCCAACAAATCAGCCGTAAGTAGAATAATTTATGTCACTAACACTAAATAAACTATGGATTGTAGAGAAAAAAACGGTTGCCTGCATATGATAGGCTTATTGCCAATATGCTGATTAACTCTTCATGTTAGAATGTATTTTTAGTGTCACTTTATGCATCATATTGTGAATTTGGGGGCAAAGTAGCAATCGTCTCTTGACTTATGTATGTATGTTTACAGCAGGGCTGTCAAAAATCACGCATTAATGGCTGTGACTAATTTATTTTATTAATTATGTATGTTTTTTTGTGTAATTAGCATATGCACACCAGAGCAAGCATGCCTCTGTTATGACGACAGATGGAACCAGCATCCCTACACGTTCACACAGTGTCTGACACTCTTTCATAACTTCACAATCAGTATCTGGATCAAAAGATCCACTGTGGCGACTCCGAAATCAGGAAAAATCCAAAAGAAACAAACAAATTTGATACATTTAAGTGTGCTGGAAAATACACTGAAAACTGAAAAGTACATTTACCTCAAATGAACCCTTGAACCCTTCATTGGTCATAATTAACATGATTTAAAGTGTGAGTCAAGCTGTTAGAGAGACTCGTGTTAGACTAATGGATTTTTAAACTTTTAGCTGGATTGACATATTCAATTCATTTGGAGCTGTTAATGAATACAAATACATATAATCATCTCCTGTCATTTATTATTCTGTAAATTAATTACAGTAACAATGGCCATATTTCAGACATAGTTTCTAATGGTGATTTATCATGATAAACAATGTAATTATTTGACAGCCCTACTTTACAGTATAGGAAAGATGAAACATTTTTTGAGTGTCTGGCCATAGAAAATCAAAGTACTTGGTGTGTTAATTGCAGGGTTTTTGTGTATCTACATCCTCCAGCACCCTCTCATTTAAATGAGAATTCAGGCTCATGCAAAGGAAAAGTTTACAACCCTCAAGAGGTTCAGAACTGTATCAAGGAGATCCTGGCCAAGTACAGCAATGGATTCTGGGTCTCAAAGCTGCCTCAGATCTACAAAGAGCTCTATAAACAAGACCTGCCCCCTGAGGCCATCAAAGACCTAGAGACCTGGACGCACATATGCACTGTATGTCCTGCAATATATTCCTGTAGAGCAGGGGTAGGGAAACTATGGCTTGGGAGCCAGATGTGGCTATTGGGATTATGTATTTATTCAAAAACATTTTTCACAGACATTTAAAAGTAAAACATTACAGAATACCACAATGTTAAAAATAACAATCAAAATATGAAACCTTTTTATGCATTTCAATTTATCCATCCATTGTCTACTGCAATGCAGTACACCAAAACATGATTACTATGGGACAATGCTGTAGTATACCTGGGTCATTGAGACTCTTTTAATCAAACAGTCACCTTGCTTATTATGTTTATTATGGAAGCCAGCTCCTTTGATGAAGAAGATGATGGAAATGATTTGTTGTACAGTGCAAAAACCATGCAGCACCAGGTTGCATTAATGGTAGAAAGTATTATATTTTGCTAGTATAACACAATACATACATTTAGTAATACTCAATGGTAAACAATATTAAAATACATTTGAAAATATGTGGCTTTCATGGCACTCTTAGCCAAAATTGTTCCCCACCCCTGCTGTAAAGTAATCATGATAAAGTGGTTGTCTTATCAGTGTGTTCCATTTCTTCATCCAGGTAGAGAGAACTTGCAGCAGTAACCCATCAGAGCTGCTTCTCTACCCTGCCAAGGAGCAGACCACCATATCATCCTTGTCACTAATCCTCACCTCAAACCCCACTACAGGCCGTGCCCTATCTTCCAGCTCCCCGGCAGACAAGCCCCCGCAGTCCAGTGTCCAACAGAGACCCCAACTGAGGCGCTCAGGCTCTCACCCTCCTCCATCCCGGTCCTTGTCGTCCCCTAGTCCTCCCACTTCACCTGCCACCCTCAGCCCTGAGCTGAAGCAGAAGCTTGAAGATCTGCTGCTGAAGTATTCCAGTGGCCTGTGGGCCCATGCGCTGCCCCAGCTATTTCAGGACACCTATAAAGTCAGGAACATAAACTGTACAGAATGGTTTGCAGGTAATTGTAGATATAAATCCCTTTTGTGTTCTCATCTTTTCATCAGACTAAAATGCCTGCACACGTCCTCGAGAACCTTCACCTCCTTTCCGACATCTTCACCATTGACTACCCGATGCCTGACAACCCAAAGAGGGCCATCCTGTACAGGAAGAGTAGCATTGGAGGTGGACAAGAGGACGAGAACCGTAACAGGAGAGGCTCGTCGGCCAGTGAGGACGAGCAGAGAGTGAAGCAGGACGATGGCATGAAAGTCCGTGATCACTCGGTACCTTCCCTACAGATCCCGAAAGAGGAGTATCCCTCTGTGTTGGTGGTGGAAGCTGCAAACACAAATGAAGTAGTTCTCAGGTAGGAGAGAGCCTTTTAACCACAACTGATTGGACAGACCTGATTGACAGATGTGTCTTCTTTTATAGATACATCGGCGAGAGCTATTCGCAGGCGCAGGAGTCCATGGAAAATGAAATGAAGGAATTTTACAGCCTGGACAAGAGCAAGCTGACTCGTTTGTCGTCTCCATCCCTGGGCCAACTTGTGGCTGTCAGGGCAGAGGAGGAGGAGGTTCTGAGGGCGCAGGTCTGCGAGGACATGGCAGATAAGGTTAAGGTGAGGGGTCTACAAGGACTGCCACTGGTTGGTGAAGGGCTCCACAATTCTGCAAAAAATAGCATTCATGTTTTCTTTTATTTAGAATTCAGTTTGCCATTCTCTGGGATGTTTTTTTTTTGTTGCAGGCCAAGTTCTTATAAAATTCACATCTGCCACCTTGTGGTGTTTTTTTCCTTGGTTAAAAATTAACCAAAGGTGTTCTCTTCTATTGTGAAGTTGTGTCGATTAATGTATTTTTGTGCAGCACTCAATATATTGTGTATAAAGGAATTGCTAATAACTTTGGTCTGTTTTGACATCATAGGTGCACTTTGTGGACCATGGCTTCTCAGAGGTCATTAGCAAAGCCAAACTTTTTGAGTTGCATGGGAAGTTTTTCAAACTCCCTTTCCAGTCAACTAAGTGCAAACTAGCAGGTGAGACTTTTTTCCACCCCAATTTTGCTACGGAATAATTCACATCCTTAATGCAACTTTCTGTTCCCAGGCCTGGAGCCTTTCTGCCTGGAGGCTGCTGTGCTGAAAAAATTTGAGATAATGGCATGCGGCCGGATCCTCTTGGCAGAGATCTTGGAAAGAGGGCAGACCCCTCTGGTAGTCCTGTATGACACATCGCAGGATGACGATGTCAACATCAACGCGGCCTGCATGAAAGCCCTGCAGGACAAGACTCTGACCAGTCCATTACAGGTAAAGAGGAGCAGATCGTATGAGTGTGTGCAGCATGCTAGACTTACATTGAGTGTATTCCTCAGGTTAACAGTGCTTACATGAATGTGACCGTCAGCAGCGTCTGTTCCGACGGCACAATCTATTGTCAGCTGCCCTCCAGAGGTCTCGCCAAGCTGAACGAAATCCTGGAGAATATTGAGAAATACTTCCACTCGCAGGTTACCTCTATGCCACATATAGTGTACATGTCTTAAAATAAAGGGATTGGCATTTTTTTGCAATTTTTAAATCCATGCTGCCTCACAACATGCTTATAGTAGCATGCATGCATATCTCCAGTGATGTTAACACAATGGGACTGACATGTCAGCCTCTCTGAAGCCTTTTGTGAATGTCTCTGTGCCGTCTCAAATTAGTGGACAGATTGAGATTAGGTTGATAATCTGGATTTGATGTATTGCCAAGCCACTTAGGATGTGAGCAGCATGGTACCTCTGCTCTCCTTTAAGGCTTTACGTCAGTGTTTAGGTAAACAAGGTTTTAAATCTGGCGACGTGGAGTCCCTGATAAGAAAATGTACTGTGTGTGTAACAACATGTTTAATCTAAAGCAGGGGTGCATTTTTTATGTGTTTTTTTTTACATGTTTAATATCAAGCAGGGATATATTTTTAAAGAATTAATTCACACCCAGGTTGCACTTTGGACAATAAAATATACATTAAGATATGTATTATAATATTGCTCTCAGGTAACGTCAGAGTTCTTGGTGTCCAGACCCTTCTGCGGCAAAGGATGTCTGGCTCGATACAAAGGGAAATGGTCCCGTGTTGAGGTGAGACAGCTTGTGACTGTATAACAAATGTTTACCTAACAGCCAGAACAATAGAACAGAACAATCTGAGATCCATTATAAGAGCAGCATCAATTGTGATGATAATCCATGTGTACCTAATTCTTCAGTATTTCTGTTTAGATTACCAATCTGCATGGAAGCAGAGTGTTAGACATCCTCTTCATCGATGCGGGAGTCCAGACTTCCGTGGAGGTATTTGAGCTCAGGGAGATCCCGCAGAAATTTCTCCGTGACCTCATGGCCATCCCACCACAGGTTAGCCTCTCTAAAAGCTCATAAAACAGTGAAGGGAATTGATATGGTTACAAACATTCTCTCCTGTGTTTAGGCCGTCAAGTGTTGCCTGGCCGACCTGTCTGTCAGCATCGGGTCTTGGACTCCAGACACTGTCCAATGGCTTCGAGAGAAAGTGCTCAACACCACTGACTGCAGCATGAAGGTAACTGGATATAAGCCTGCCTCGCATCTTGTCCTTTTCATGTAAACCCCTTTGCCCACGCTGACGTTCTACCTCAAGGTGGCCAAGGTAGACGAAAGCAAGCAATGTGTCTACGTTCACCTCTTCACTGACAAGAACTTTCATGACCCAGCCCTTAGTCTCAACCATCAGATGGCCAAGTCTGACCTGTTTAAACAGCAACCTGATGTTTTCCTGACAAGCCACAGGTTTCTCACACACACACATTTCACCTCTCCCCACTCATATTCACAAAATTGAAAGCACTTCCGTTTTTTCATTGTTTTCCTTCTCCAGTAGTCCCGTCAAGCTCTCCACACACACCGCATCCACCAAGACCTCCAGCAACAGTGACATCACCAATGGAAGCCCAAAGTCCACTTCGGTTGTGGCCAAGCCTCATCTCAGAAGGGTTCTGTCAGGACCCAGCGTAGGCAGGAACACAAACTCCAGCAGCCCATCTCAGACTCCACAACCTCCCTCGCTTTCTCTCCAGCTGCCACCACTGCTAGAGCTCCCCGCTGCAGGTCATACTCACCATAAAGGCTAACTCTGGAGTTTGTTTAAATGGAAAGGTGACTTTTTTTGTCTCTCTCAGGAAACAACATAGATGTGTACGTGTCGGTGGCGTGTCATCCAGGCCACTTTGTGCTGCAGCCCTGGAGGGATATGTACAAACTGGTGGTGATGATGGGGGAGATGATCCTCTTTTATAACCAAACTGATAAAACACCCTTGAATGTGGAGAAGAATCAGATATACGCTGCAAAGGTGGAGAACAAGTGAGTATAACACAATGTAGAATTTAAATAAGCCAAACGGAAACAACTGTGCTCAGCCAATGTCTCCTCGTTGCAGCTGGTATCGGGTTTTAGTGAAGGGGGTTCTCACCAATGGACTGGTGTCTGTGTATGAGTTGGACTACGGTAAGCACGAGCTTGTTAGCTGCGCACAGCTCAGAGTTCTTGACAGGGAGTTTAGACAGCTACCCTTCCAGGGAATCACCGCTCAACTGGCTGGTGAGTTTCAAAGGACAACACTTGACCTTTTCTTAAGCTCCCACTGACCCAAGTCAACACGGTGGCAGGCCTCTCATCCTCACAAATATCTCAACCTGCAGGAGTGAAGACGAGGCAATGGTCTGAGGAAGCTTCCATTGTCTTCAGGAATCACGTGGAGAAGAAACCCCTCGTGGCCCAGTTGGAGGCCACACAGGAAGCCGCAAACCCATGGGACAGGAAGTTGACGGTCTTCCTGGTCGATACCTCACAGGAAGAAAGAGACATCTGGGTGCATGACATCATGGCAGACTTTGCTGAAGAGCTCGCCAGTGACATGTAGATGTAACAATAGTAACATTGTGATCAAGGCAAAAAGGCGAGGGCGGAAATGAACATGTCCAAATATCCACTCAATGATAGGAAAGGAAAATAATTGCCAATATTTGGATGTGAAGTGGAAAAGTGAAGCATCTTATTTCGCTGTCTCGAGTTAACAATCCAGTGACAGTTATTTACATCTCTAGCAGCATCTTTAACTCTACTATGAGCGTGTCAAGTTTTCACCAAAGCGGGCAATAATGACCCTGCCAATGTGAGCTACATACATGTTTGGTACACAAACTTGTGTAAGTCATGCTATGCACATCTTTCCAAGTAGTATGCAAATATTATTTAAAGTGAATGATAAAAGCGAGCATGTAGATTTTTTTTAAGTTCTTGTTGCACTTTCTACTTTTAAGTTTAAAACGTGGTAGACGGACCGGGTGTTAATTTATTATTGAAATGACTGTATATTACACCACTGTGCATATCATAAGATATTAAGAGTTTTTAAATAAAGCTAATGAGGTAGAGGGTTTTGTGTGAGATGTTTTTTTAAGTTAACAGAGAAAACAGTTTGAATTTCTTTATTAAAATAAAACATGTTATGCACTTTTTTTTTACACATCAGTTTGATTTATTTCCATTTAATCATTCCTTCATAATTAGGCACACCGCATATTGCATCTTGTGCTACAAACAGAAGTTGCAATTAACATGTATTTACTGTGTGTGCAATGGTTGAGGTTACAGGAGTGCTGGCCTCTGGACACTAACGGATGGAGAGCATCATGACAAACTCTGAGGAGGAGAATAGAGATGACAACAGTGAGTTTATAAAAAGGAAAATGAACATGGGTGAGCCAAATTTCCCCATTTTCACCTTCAAAGTCAATGTTTCCGTCTGCATTTATGTCCAACTCCTTGAGAATCTCCTCCAGCTCTCCTTTCTTCAGCTTCTCACCCAGTAGGGACTTGATTGCCTCCTTCATCTCATCCTGGGTAATCTTCCCGTCTCCATCCAGGTCGAACTTTGAACAAACAAGTTGTTAGAATACTACGTTTCTCAGTCGGTAAAGCATGGAAATTAGGATTATTTTCAGTCATTCTCACTTGTAGGAAGGCTGACTGGATCTCTTTGAGTCCCAGCATGTCTGCAGTCTCCCCCATCATTCTGGGTCCCATCAATTCAATAAAGTCCTCAAAGTCCATTAACCCGCCCACTTTAGAGGGGAAAAACATGAACTGCCAATCACAAACGAGCCAACGGCCCACAGACCACACTTTGGACACCACTGATATAAGTGAACTCACTCCTCATTTTGATCTGCTGCACTATCTCCAGCAGCTCCATCTCTGTGGGCATGTATCCCATGGTCCTCATGCACTCTGCCACATCCTTGTAGTTCAGGTAGCCATCTTGGTCATAGTCAAATTCTTTGAAGGCCTCTTGCAGCTCTGTGAAAGGGTTCAGGCGTTCAAAAAACAAACAAAAAAAAAACCACTTGGAAGCATTCCAGGGAGTGGATTAGTTCATTGACTTTAATCTGTTTGTGATGTAGGAGGCCACCCCCGCAACGCAAATCACGCTCAAAATGAAAGGTTTAATTTTACTGTGAATGCATTTAAGTTGCAATTGACTTACCATCTAATTCACCTTGTGCTAATTCTCTGTCCTGTTGAAAGAAAGACAATATATTTAGAAACGTCAAATTCCAAAAGGTTCTGTCGCAGATGTTATGTTATTTACACATGAAACTGTCCAGAAGTCACCTTTCACTGATACTAACAAAGTGTGGCGTTAAGCTCCGGCTAACGAGGGACTAATGCTGCACATACAGGAGGTTGAGAAGGATCAGCCAGTGTGGTGCTGGGCTTCACTATGATATCTGACATTTGTGCATTAGCATATCAAGTTCAAAGCATTTAAAATATCAGCCATGTCTGTGTGCACACTGGACCTAATTAACTACATATAGTCATGAAAAATCACGTCAACGTTGTCTACTCACAGCTCCAAAAACACTGTTGAGCACAGAATTGTAGACTTTGTTCATGCTGTCTGTGTTTTTCTTGGACTTTTTGGAGGATTTTTTTGGCGTCTCGGACACCGAGCCTGATGGAGACCCCTGAGATGAGGCTGTTCCGCTTTTGCTGGACCAAACATGGAAACAAACTTGGTGAGTGCTCAAGGGCTTATTTTTAAAATGAAAAAGTTTCAAATGTACCCATCTGTTGAAGTGGAATCTGCAGAAGTTGTAGAAGAAGTTCTTTCTACTGCCTTGGACATACTGTTGATGACAAAGACATGTATGGTAAGGACTATGAACTGTTTTTCTTCTGTTCAGTTTCTTACCTTTATGTGTCCCCCACAAGGTGAGAGAAGTAATCAAGACACCGTCCAGAGTTGTTGTTCCTCTTCGCTTCGAGCTCTTCTGTTTGTCCTCTCCTCTTGACCTCCTTCCATGGCAGAGGCTTAGCAGGTAAATACCTGGATGAACCTGCTGCCAAATGCAGCAAAACGTGGAGCGGCAGTGTGACTGCCTCGACGTGGAGGTCACCTCCTCTAGTTGAGTTTTCCGTTCCGGGAAGTCTTTCTAAAAGCTTGTTTTCCTTGTCTTGTTTGGAAACTCCCAGTATACGCTTATACAACACTACAAATAGCTGACATATTAATGCTTCTATGGCCTTGTCAAAAAAGTGTGAATTGGCATCTATGCATTGACAGAATTGTATTAATACAACTGTACTAGTATGTAATACAACTGTTGTACTGTACTACAGGCTTTGATTGATTATACATTTTATTTCTTACTACATTACTGGATTCTCATTGATTGAGCAGGCAATATGCATTTACGTCACTAGATGTCACTGTTACGAGTCACCTTGACTGTTTTGACTGCATTTCTTATTAGTGCTCTCCTTGTTAGGGTGGAGTGCCATATCTTGGATGGGTTTTGCCGTTATTCCATACTCTTTCCATTTCCATGTTCCACAGTGCACATTTCAAAATCTCAAACCCCCCCCCACAGTGCAGCAGACAACATGATTCGCAAGTTCTCAACATTTTATTCGTCAAAATATTCACAAACCAAACTAATACAAAACTGTCAAAAATGTGAAACTACGCATTCTACAAAGGCAGTTAAACATAATGTTGAAAAAAAATCAGTGGATGAGTGTGTTAATACAATACGACTACTATATTACATTTGTGACACATGACATTTCATTATCGTCACACGTTGCCTGTCAGTCATGGTGGAGTGAAAAGAAGTTCTCCAATTCTATGTGGAAGTGGTAAATATTTGGCTTCTTATGTTGCCTTGGAGGCTAATTTTAGTATTCCATCTCGTGTCCCTGCGATGTTTCCGTAGCCTTTGTATTAGCAATGTTTACAATACCCTCCATTTATTTGGACTGAGCCAACTCGGGCGTGCACACCAAGCCAATAATCCACACTCACGATAGCTTCATACATGCTGTGACCAAGTAGTAACAGGCACATTCATGATACCGTGTAATACTTACAGTAGTAATGTGCTTGTTACTGCCGTCCTTCCATAGAAAGGAAAAGCCAGTGTTTTTTTTTTTTTTTTTACCAGCACCAGCTGGAGAGAAGCAAGTCAGATACAACATATTTTTATGCTCGGCTGTCAAGATGGAGGATTATATATTTCCAAACTCACGAGGAGATGATCAGACTTTTACAGCAATTTTCCTGGAAAAGAATAGGGTGAACGTACTTCATATACAGATAAATGATAAGAACATTAATGTTTTTCAGTTAATAAAATAACAAAATGGGACTAAGAAGTATTTGAAAACATCTCTTTTACCAAAGTGAATCATTTGCTTTGCTTTTCTTGTTATCCTCTGAATGAGAAACCTGTTTTAACATAAAAAAAAAAAAAATCCAGAGGGGTCAGTGCCTCACCAGCCATGAACCTCATCATACCTGGCTGGTTCCAGACACCCAAAAATATTAACAAAAAATAAAATTTCAAGAGAATAATTATAGGTATCCGTGCAGAAAAGAATGCAAAATAATAAATGATGAACGAAATGGATAAATGAAAATTTAACATCACTTTGCCTTTACTGATGAGGAAGGGACCATGGTTATATACAGTTCAGTTACACTCAATATAACAGTCAGCACTGTGATGGCACTTGATTCCATGGAATGATATAGTACATGGTAAACCAACTGTAAAGTTTGAGTAATATTGTACGAAAACCAAGATTGTGAAAACTAAGGCCAAGAATTTCCATCAAAGACCTGATCATACCAAAATTGGGGCATACAAAAACTGAGATTTGGACAGTATTTTTCTTCCTCCTCTCTCACACCCACACCTTTCCCTTTCCCCCTCCGTCCTTGCCCTGCCCGCCACAGCATCCAGCGCCCAGGCCATGGTGCTGGCTCACCGGAAGGTTCTTGTAGACGGCCCGGCTGTATGGTATGAAGCACAGGCCCAGCTGCAGATGACGAGCCAGGCGGCAGTAGGCGGCCAGTGCCAAGACCAGCAGAGGGGTCACTAAGAGGAAGCCCACCACCAGAAGAGCCACGCAGCCCCCATCAGTCAACAGGTCAGAGCAGTAACGGGTGGCTCCATGGGGGCGGACCTTTGGGAGGGAGGGCAGAGAGATAGAATGTGATTTGGGGTCATTTTATCAACTTTGGATGTCACCTCATGTAAACAGGAGAGCAATAAATCAATAAAATGGATTTTGTGTAAGACTCTGCACTGGAGGAGACCTCAGGACTGGACTGAATCATCCTTATCGCCTTGTGACGCAGGACCAGAATGCGGTAGTGAAGGGAGGAACTGGCTTCGGGGGGGAGTTTATTAAGACAGAAGATGTATGGTACGCGTCCAGTGGGAAAAGTCAAAACATGCGTGAGGGGAACGTATGAAGATGTGCTCGGTGTAGAAATATGGGTGCAAAGTAGACACTGTGTTCATAGAACTTAATCTGAACTTAAATAGATAAACGGTGCAGCTGTTCAGTCAAAAAGTGTGGGTCTTGTAATGTGGACATTGTGCTTGGTAGTGGAACCCCAAAGATAAACGTTCCCTCCCTTTTTTTTTGGGGGGGGGGGTCTTTATCCAGGCATTCTTTCTTCTTTTGATGTCCCTCCTTCTCTCAACCTTGCCAGGTCTGCCGTAATCCTTCACTAAGCTGCTGTCACATGAAGTCTCATTATGAGAGGTCAGAGGAACATGGAGAATCCAGACCGACCTGCGCTCATTAAAGGTCTGTTGGCCACCCTTTTGCAAGTCACTGAGCCATAACGACATATCGGGACGGGCGAGTGGTAAGCGACCACCAGGGCAACCAGCAGGTCTCTTGTCCGCAAGTGTCCTTTTAAGCTGTTTGGCCATCTTTTGACATTCGAGAAAGTGGGACAAATCCCACCTAAAGTTGTGAGATTCAGACTTTCGACCCACTAAGGTACCATTCACTATATGCGTCATATTTGATCATTTGATTTAGAATCAAATTGCTTTATAAAGATCAGGCTAATTATGCCAGTCTAGAGATGCTAGGTTTAACTTTCATTTAAAGAGGCCGGTGGGATTAGATCATGATCACAAGGAAAACCCTCCCATCCCTCCATCTTACTGTTGAGTGGCAGAGGAAGCCAAAAACCACCATGACGATGGCCGGTGTCAGGATGATTCCAAATACCAGCCCAGCCAGGCAAGCATTGATGGTAGCGATGACAAGGTTCTGAGCAGTCACCAGAACCGAGCAGGCCCAGCAGTCCAACGACCCCCGCAGCTCCAGCGGGGCCTCCCCACTCTCAGCCGCAGAATAAGGTGGGGGCACCACCACACGAGATGGTGTCTCCCTGCCCGCTGCAGCTGTGGAGGCCAACGAGTTGGACTGGTGAAGGTGCTGGTTGTTGTGATGATGATGATGATGAGGAGGTGGTTGGTGGTGCTGGTGGTGGTGCTGCTGCTGCTGAGGTGGCAGCTCTTCAGATAGGTCCAGGACCTGGTGGTGTGCCCCCTTCTCCAGAGTACCAGTCATACTCATGGTGAACTGTGAGACATAAACAATGTTCAAAATGCTTGTGTCATCTATGTTATCATCTTAATTAGAGGCAACACAACTTTTGAATGCAGATCAAATGTTGGTGGCTCTGGGTTCACTTGGAGGTTGGAGGCTTTATCATGTTGTTATCATGCCATCAATAAACTGATGATTATCACCAGCTAATTGGCAAAAAGGAAAACTGGCCCACAATTATCATATATGCAGTGTTGTCCAGAGATGAAAGCTAACTACCATCAAAGTGTTTAGGAAAGTTTTTTTTTGGTAAAGATGTTGCTTGATTTACAATTTTTAATTTATTTAAAAAAAACCTTAACATTAACAAAAAGGAAGCTGAAAATTATAACAATTTATATTCAGTTCCACTACTTGACCACAGAACGTCGCTTTGCTCAATGTTGGACCCGGAAATACAAATTACCTTTTATCTAGTTTCATCGTGTCCTTGTTTTGGGCATTAAAAAATAACTTGCCCGCTTGGACTGAAAAGATTAGAGTAATTGTTATTTAGTCGATTTGTTTATGAATGATAACTATTAACGATGAACGAAGCTACACGTCCACTGTACACCAGTGGGCACTGGCAGTTGTTTGTACCGGAAGTGCAATTAGCGATTGAACACAATGGCGTCACAACGTCTCGTCGTTGCTCGTGATTTTTTTTTAAATGTATTTTTATCTGCTAATAACTTTAAACACGCGGTGGGCCCAATTAAACCATCCAGGTAAAGTCGACCACAGAGATGGAAGAGTTGGCGAGACAACCAAAGGTAAATGTGAACTTTTACATACATGCTAGTAACTCGCTCAGTGGCTAAGCTAATTATCATTACACACACAGCCATACTCAAACATTATGATTGTTTTTGGTGCCTATCTGTTTCCCCAGTGTATCCGTGCGTGCGTGAATGTATAAGCGAGAGCAATTAACTTTAATTTATTTGTAGAAAGGCGCTCTATGTAAGCAAGTACATTTACTTGTATTAATTAGCAGCAACAGCCTTGACCCAACCAATATGGCGGCGGCGTTGACGTATCGCAGCAGTGGACAAACCTACTTATCTCTTACTATTGCAGTAAATTAATTAACTTAACAGTATTACAGATGTGATTTTTTTTACAATACATAAATAAGTGATAAGATATGGTGACGTAATGGGGATTTTTGGAAGGTTGGCTCTTGTATTTTGCAAACATCAACCGCTTGTATTGTTTCTTGAATTAGCTCATTCTAGTGCAATCCTAATCCTAAATTCCTTACTCAATCCATTCCATAATGTGATTTCACATTATTATTATTATTATTAAGATTGTAGAAATTACAACATAATCTTAAAAAATATATATCATCCAGAGTGCAAGTGTACAATTTATAAGCCTTCCTTTCATGGTTCCATTATTTTTTGCTTCCTTGAAAAAAATACTTACAATTTTTAAGCTATATACTTTGTGAAAATGTACGCACTGTTATACGACAAAGCTAGTGTGTGTCAAGAAATTAGAGTATTGTGTAAAAGCTATTTTAGGAGGCTTTCAATGAAGACAAAGAGATAAATTGGTTATAAAATGGCTATGTATAAATTATAATCATCACAATACATTGACGATGTGTGCAGATTTGGTAGTTCATTGTTAGATCAAAGGATTAAGGCTGAATATTTTCAAACTTCAAACTACTTATGTTCATTTTAATGGTGTGCTTTATCATCAGCATTAATACTAAAGAATTAATGCAAAATTGGAACACTAATATTTATACTTAAATAAAATACTAAGTACTAATGTTTTTCTTCTTAGCGCTCATCTTATGTACTTTATGTATATATGTGCACTACTGATATCAGTTAGCATGCTGTTTTCTGTTGTTGCCATTGTTGAGGTGTAAGTCATGCTGGAAGGACATGGATTTGCCATCGTGACCGCTCATATTGTGTGTGTTTGTTGGCATCAGTGTGATGTGAAGGGGTGTGCGGGTAGTGCTGCACTCACATTGTTGTGTGGAGTCCGTTGGACCTCGTGCTGTTCCTCCTCCAGCTTTCTTGCGAGTTTTGCCGCGGCTTCTCCCGAACAAAGTTGTCAAGGCTTGTTTCTGTTTTTCTGGAAATGTCCTTTCTGCTGTTGGAAGAGCGTTGAGCTTGGAGAACCTGAGGCCTTATCTACTAGCGTGGTATGTTCCCGAGGCTTTGCTGGCCTGTTGCTTCTCTCCACTGCTGTCAGTGCTGGTGATAAGCTCTCAGTGCTCTTTGTCTTCACGTCACTTTTCTAACTGTCCTCCTTTTTAACCGCCCCCCCATCTCATGGAGTCCACAGCACTGTCTGCCTTCTCCCACTTTCACCCCACCCACAAGACTTATCACCCCCCCTTCCAATTCCTCCTCCTGCAGCAGGCATTCCACCTCTCATATCCAGGGCATGAGTGTGTGTGTGTGTGTGTGTCTGTGTGTTGCACCCCCTCTTCACCCTGCCCCTTTTTTCATGGGGGATGGGTGTCAGGGGGTCTGGGCGAGGTTCTGTGATAAGTTGGGGAGAGGGAAGAATGTGTAGTCTGAAAATGGAGACTTTCTCCAGCTTGGCTAAGGCTAATGTGTCTTGTGTTGACCATGTCCGTGTGATGAGGGCGGCAGGGACATGAACTGGAGAATGCTGTAGGGCTTTTACATGAAATATTTTCATCATCTTGGCGTTATGTCTTACATGCTCGTCTTTATGCATCAGCCTTTTGATTTGATGGTCAAGGCTAAAATCATCACATAGCATGTTAACACGCTGTAGCTACAAATGTTGCTAAGAAATATACAAGACAAGTCCCAGTATCTGTTTAAAATGAAATAATGGCAACTATTTTAACTTCTTCCCATAATGCATTATTCTCAGCAGAGCTGTTAATTGGCCAGTGGCTGCCATATGGCTACTGGGCCACCAGAGGGAGCTCGTGAACTCAGGTCATTGGCAAACCTATTTTACAGTTGATTAACAAGAATGGCGCAGGTACTTATTACAGAGTCCTTATTGAGTATTTTATTTCTAATGTAGGGCAATTTGGTTGTTTTTTTTTAGCTGTAGTCTTTTAGTTCTAATCACTCAAATATATTTGTCTCACTTTTGCTTTGTTTTTTATGTCTTATTTATTTCCTCGACTTAGAACAGCCTCAATGCTTTAGTACAGCTGCTCTTGGCTTTCATTGGATTGTGCAGGTGTTACCCAATGCTGGATCTGGGTGGGTGTTTGTTTAATTCTGTCATTTTAAATTTTTGCTGTCATCTCCCCTCTTGTGCTTGACGTGATGGCTGTCGCAGTTATAAGGTCACTTGTGTCCTTCCTGTGTGGACGCAGGATTTCCTTTTACCACTCATGAATCCATACTCGCTGTAGTTTCTTAGGATTCACCAACAAAGCAGCTCTCACTTGTCGTACCTAATAAAGTAGCCACTAATGGATGATTTGTCAGCATCAGGTTTCCTTGCATGTTGTTCTGGCACACAAAGTTAACATATTGCTTGACCTTCTGTGTTTTGTTAAAGACGGGAAGCTGAATTTCCTGTACTGCTAGTGGTGACATTTTGTCCTTCCTTAAGTTCACTGTGGTTGTCTAAATGTAAACTTCCATGCGGCTTTTGCAACAATATTAAAAAGGGCCTAATAATGATAAACACAAAGAGGGAATACAAGTCTTGTCGGTTTATTAATAAGTCATAGTAATGTCACACAAATTCACAAAGTGTTTTAAGACATGTCTGGCTCAGTTTGGTGTGTGTGTGTGTGTGTGTGTGAGAACTCTCTAAAACAGTGCACTTATAAATAGATGAGCACAAAGAAGGAAAAAATGTAATATTGCAACAGGAAAAATAGATTTCTCCAAAAAAATGAACTTTTAGCACCATCTATCCCATTCATCAGATTATATCATAAAATTATTAATCTCCTAAATGATCAAAACAAATGACTTTCTGAAAACCTTTGGAAAAGAAAAACAAGTAATCCCCTTAATCATCATACAATTAGGTGAGCGGCGTGTGTCTAGTCTACAGGAAAATGTGGCATTATTTTTGAGAAAGATGTTTCTAATGTCATCATTGGCAAGCACCATCAAAACTGAGAAGCATGTACAACCCTGTCAAAATAGGGAGGACCTTGATATCCAATAAATAGAGGGAATGCTTTTAAATTAAAATGTACAATTTGCAATCAGCACCAGATGAATTTTGGAAAAAAAGATCATGTTTGACAATTGAATGTTAATCATTTCCATGAGAGATAAATGTAGAATTCATAAAAAAAAACAAGATTTTTTTTACAACACAGACAAATATCAAATAACCCGCCCACCCCCCTAAAAAAAGTCATTCAAACCCGTATGTCTTGAATCATTCCAAACAAATGTAAAATTTTAAATTCTTAATGCTTTAGAAAAAACTCCATATCTCTATTAGTATTTTTTCATTTGCTCTTTTCTAAATACAAGTGACAAGGCCAATGTGGTATATATATCTAGTTTAGGAAAAAGAACAATAAATTATTTGATTTTAAAAAAAGACAGCACACCACAAAAAAATGTACAAAGTTCAGTATTCAAGACAAAGCACCATCTGAGAGTAAACTGAAGTTTGATTGGCGGTTTGCTATGTGTTTATTTGTAAACAGTAAGAGGGCGTAAACAAATTCAACTGGCTGTCCGGCAAGTTTTAGCAGTAGTACAAAAAAAACAACACCAAATCTTAAATAAGCTAACTTTTTGTCCTGACTTGCAGGAGTTTTGGTTGTGGCTGAGGATGTGCGGGAAGGAAGTGGTGTCACCGTGAGGAGGAGGAGGAGGAGGATGACAACGACGATGACTAGAAGAGAGGACATACACATTCAGTCAGGTAATGGAGTCTTTTCTCCGCAGTGTGGAGGCTTTGACTAGAGTGTTAGCTTACCAGGCTAAAGGAATCATACGTGCTCATGAGCTCCTCCATTGAGTATTGCTCCAGCACCACCACGTTGTTCAAGCTGGGACTGCGCTCATGCGCACAGTCTTCACAGTGCACCACGTAGGTCTTCTTGCTGCTACTCTCACTCGTCACAAACAACAAATTGAACACCTCCACCTGTGGAACCATAGAGGTTTACAGTCTGATTATTGGACATTGGTGCATCACGTTTACTTCCTTACTAGGTCATCTATACAGGTACCATGCATGATAGTGGTACATGGAGCAAATGTGAACATAGCATGTGCACTTAGTATTTACTGCTACGTACTGTTGTACATAGGTGAAGTCAAAGGTGTATTCGGTGCATACTACTTAGTTGCTGCTACATAGGTGAAGTCTAAGGTGCATGCGGTACATACTACCGAGACTTCACCTATGCAGCAGCAACTAAGTAGTATGTACCGAATGCACCTTAGACTTCACCTATGTAGTAGTACTGCTACTTGATTTTAAAAGTACGGCTACTTAGTTGCTACTAAGTAGCAGTACTACTACTTAGTAGTACTGCTACTTAGTTGCTACTAAGTAGCAGTACTGCTACTTAGTACTACTGCTATTTAGTTGCTACTAAGTAGTACTACTGCTATTTAGTTGCTACTAAGTAGTACTACTGCTATTTAGTTGCTACTAAGTAGTACTACTGCTATTTAGTTGCTACTAAGTAGTAGTACTGCTACTTAGTTGCTACTAAGTAGTAGTACTGCTACTTAGTTGCTACTAAGTAGTAGTACTGCTACTTAGTTGCTACTAAGTAGTAGTACTGCTACTTAGTTGCTACTAAGTAGTAGTACTGCTACTTGATTTTAAAAGTACGGCTACTTAGTAGCAACTAAGTAGCAGTACTACTACTTAGTAGCAACTAAGTAGCAGTACTACTACTTAGTAGCAACTAAGTAGCAGTACTACTAAGTAGCAGTACTACTACTTAGTAGCAACTAAGTAGCAGTACTACTAAGTAGCAGTACTACTACTTAGTAGCAACTAAGTAGCAGTACTACTAAGTAGCAGTACTACTACTTAGTAGCAACTAAGTAGCAGTACTACTAAGTAGCAGTACTGCTACTTAGTAGCAACTAAGTAGCAGTACTGCTACTTAGTACTACTGCTATTTAGTTGCTACTAAGTAGTAGTACTGCTACTTAGTTGCTACTAAGTAGTAGTACTGCTACTTAGTTGCTACTAAGTAGTAGTACTGCTACTTAGTTGCTACTAAGTAGTAGTACTGCTACTTAGTTGCTGCTAAGTAGTAGTACTGCTACTTAGTTGCTGCTAAGTAGTAGTACTGCTACTTAGTTGCTACTAAGTAGTAGTACTGCTACTTAGTAGTACTGCTACTTAGTTGCTACTAAGTAGTAGTACTGCTACTTAGTAGTACTGCTACTTAGTTGCTACTAAGTAGTAGTACTGCTACTTAGTAGTACTGCTACTTAGTTGCTACTAAGTAGTAGTATTGCTACTTAGTAGTACTGCTACTTAGTTGCTACTAAGTAGTAGTACTGCTACTTAGTAGTACTGCTACTTAGTTGCTACTAAGTAGTAGTACTGCTACTTAGTAGTACTGCTACTTAGTTGCTACTAAGTAGTAGTACTGCTACTTAGTTGCTACTAAGTAGTAGTACTGCTACTTAGTTGCTACTAAGTAGTAGTACTGCTACTTAGTAGTACTGCTACTTAGTTGCTACTAAGTAGTAGTACTACTAAGTAGCAGTACTACTACTTAGTAGCAACTAAGTAGCAGTACTACTACTTAGTAGCAGCTAAATAGCAGTAGTACTAAGTAGCAGTAGTACTAAGTAGCAGTGCTACTACTACTTAGTTGCTACTAAGTAGCAGTACTACTACTACTACTTAGTTGCTACTAAGTAGCAGTACTACTACTACTACTTAGTTGCTACTAAGTAGCAGTACTACTACTACTACTTAGTTGCTACTAAGTAGCAGTACTACTACTACTACTTAGTTGCTACTAAGTAGCAGTACTACTACTACTACTTAGTTGCTACTAAGTAGCAGTACTACTACTACTACTTAGTTGCTACTAAGTAGCAGTACTACTACTTAGTTGCTACTAAGTAGCAGTACTACTACTACTACTTAGTTGCTACTAAGTAGCAGTACTACTACTACTACTTAGTTGCTACTAAGTAGCAGTACTACTACTACTACTTAGTTGCTACTAAGTAGCAGTACTACTACTACTACTTAGTTGCTACTAAGTAGCAGTACTACTACTACTACTTAGTTGCTACTAAGTAGCAGTACTACTACTACTTAGTAGCTACTAAGTAGCAGTACTACTACTACTTAGTAGTACTGCTATTTAGTTGCTACTAAGTAGTAGTACTACTAAGTAGCAGTGCTACTAAGTAGCAGTACTTTTACTTTTAAAAGTACTACAATCTACTACTACTACTACTACTAAAAGTAAAAGTACTACTAAAATCAAGTAGCAGTACTACTACTTAGTTGCTGCTACATAGGTGAAGTCTAAGGTGCATTCGGTGCATACTGAGACTTCACCTATGTAGCAGCAACTAAGTAGTAGTACTGCTACATACTGTTGTATGTAGGTGAAGTCCAAGGTGTACTCACATCGCATTCGTTGCAGTAGTAGGCGGGCTCATCCTTGACTCTGCTCTGGTAGGAGATCTTCTTTCCCTTAGACACCAGTTGGTCACGTAGGATCTGGATGTGCTTCATGGACTGCAACAGACAGTGTCTGCAAGAGACCATCAAAGGTAATCCTAATGCATCTACAGTATGCAGTAGAGGTGCTGCGTCCATCTTAATGTACTCACTTGATCATCTTGTATGTGTCTGGGTCAGTGATTTTGAGTGTTCGGGCCACATTCCAAGACACGTGAATCATGGGGACGATGGACTTCACCTTCTTGACTTCATTCCACTCAAACCTCTCCAGGGCCAGCTGGTACTGGTAAGCTGCACACAGATTGAATTCCCAAATTCAATTTGACGTTTTCATTTGAGTGACCATTTGGCTCTGCCTGCAGGTGGCGCACTCCTCACCGTTGAGCGGTCCCACATTCCAGGCAATGTTGTTGCACCAACCCACGGCCTGCACCCAGTGAACGGTCCCAGCATTGATCCACACCAAATCTCCTGGCCTCTGGATGAAACGGTACACTGGGATTTTGGCGTTGTAGAGGTCCTCCAACACAGGCCACCAGGAGCCCGTCAAGTAATCCACTCCGTGCCTGAGTCAGACACGTCACAATGCATGTTACTTTTTCAGTAATAGACAATGAAATGTTTTTTTTTGTCTTCAGGAGGACTCACTTCTCACAGAAGTCATTGATGGCTTGCCAGTAGTTCTCATGCACGGAGAACCACTCGCAGTCTCCAGGGCCAATGTTGATGTTCACTGAGCAAAAGTTGTTGTTCTCCTGGTGGCCTGTGCAGTGAACAAACAGCAGTTTGTTAAAGATTTAGCTGACATCCCATGAGAAAGGTTAGTCACTTTGTTACCAATAAATAATTGTGCTTTATAATTTGAGATAGTATATAGTAGTATAGATAGAAGTATATTTGTTGGGGTCTATAGCTTGTTATACAATTTTTACCTTTTATATCGTCATATATTCTAAGGCCTATCGCCCAAAGCTAGTTGCCATACAAACTGGTACGTGCCCCATGATGTCAGAATAAAAAGCTGGCCAATGGGATGAGCTCACCTGGCGTTCTGCTGCCTGGAACCTTCATGTATAGCTGGACCGTGTTCATGCCCAGGATGGTGTGCCCCACGTGGCTCAGCATGTTCCCGCTGGATGCCACGCGCATGAAGGCTGGCAGCTTCTGCAGCTCCTGCAGCTGGGACTTCCACCTAAGAGACAGCAGTGCAACATGCTACTGTCATGTGACCGATCAATGTGATGTAATCAGGGTGCTTTTTTTTTACCTCTTGGGGTCTGAGAGGTCAATGTTGGTGCCAAATTTAATGATCTTGCCAACTGCTTTCTGCTCACCGCTGTGGAAAACCAATAAATGCGTGATCCCGATTGCTTCCAAGTATTTTGACTTAGTAAAGCTTTGTTAATCTCCTTACCTGCTACTGTCTTTTGCATTGTCTTTACTTAGCGCTTCCAAGCTGCTGGATGGCTTCTTGTCATCTTCTTCATCCTCCTCGTCGCTGCCTTTCTCCTCCTTCCACACCAGCACATGTTGATCAGTTAGTTGATCAGCACAGAGCAAGTAGCGTGTAGCTGAGGTTCCGTCTTACCTGCAGGCTCTCCTGGAAGCTGGAGGCTTGGTACTGAGCGTACTTGGCGATGGTGGTATGCGAGCGACTGCTCTCGCAAGGCCATGTCTGGCCCGTCCCACTGGGGTCCCAGTTCTCGTCGGCCGGCTGCTGCACCTGAGTCCTCACCTCCACCGCCTGCTCTGCGTTGGCCTCCACCAGAGACTTTGTAGAAAACAAGCCCAAGTCTGGAAAAGGAGAGTGAGCATCGTTAGCATGTTTATTTGTTGGGGGAAAACAAAGCAACACTTTAGCAACTTTAGACCAATCAGCAACTTACTGAGCCGCAGAGAACCAGCCAGGCCTCTGATGACTGTGACAGGATTCTTTGGGTCAGTACAGAACTGCAGCAGTACAGGGGAGAAGGCGTCCCTCTTGCTCTCCAGCTGCACAACACAAAATTAGACTAAACATTTACATTTGAACAATGTGTAAAATGCGCAATATACTTATTTTAGTGTTGAATGGGGATTTTTTTACACTACCATAGACTATAGATTAACACATTACAGTAGTCTCTCAATCAATGGCATTAGCAAAAACAATAACCTGAACATTTACAAGGTGCAAATGGTGCATATTTGAATAAAAGTGCCGTCAAGAAAATGGAGAGTAATTAATAATCTTTACTAGTCTTTTTTAATCTCACTTAAAAATTGCTGAGAAAAGCCCTCACGATGAGGTGTCCTCGCCGTTTACGTTTCGCTGTATTTAAGGCTACAATAGTCGCAAGTGCTGCCTGCAACTGTCAATCTCCAAATAATTTGATAGTAAAATAAACATTAGGTCCATATAAAGCACATAAACAGCCAATAGAGGACTTGAACACTGAACCAGCAGAGATGCACCTCCATTTGGGAGGTGTTCTACTCACATAGATGCTGGGAGTCGGTGGGTTGAGTTTCTCTCTTGGAATGTGATCCTCAGACGTCATGATTGGCTTCACGGAGAAAGCCGGTAGAAGGTAAGATTCCCTGAACTTCTCTTTCACTCTGGCGCCCCTTTGAACAAGATGCAGACATTTATGTATCTGAGATTTTCACAATAAAAGCATCAATTTCCTGTGTTGGGCTCACTTGCAAGAGCGGATGATTTCAGCGGCGGTGTTCTTGATGCTGATGTCTTCCAAGGGAATCCTCTTGTCCTCCACCTCAGAGGCGATAAAGGTCTCTCTGTCGCCGCTCTCCACTTTGATCAGGCGGATCTTCAGCTCCTTGGGGGGCCCGTCCGACAGCGCTTTCAGCCTCAGCAGGTTGGTGGAATCAAGCGAGGAGCCGGATTGGGCGCCTTTTTTCGAACGCCACTCAGCATGCTCACCTTCACTCGAGGTGGCGGTCCCAGCAGTATCCTTGCGCCTCTTTTTCTCCGACTCATGATTCCGGTTCTTTCCCAAGCCGTCTTTGCTCTGGAGGATGAGGTCGCAAAGAATTCGCCGGTCCTTCTTGTCCTTGTGGCTCTTTCCCTCCCTGTGTCTCTTGTGACTGCTGCTAGAATGTGAAGACGAGGATGAGGAGAAGCCCATCTCTTCCCTCTTTTCCCGGTGCTTCTTCCTCTCTTTCCTATCTTCGTGTTTCCTCTTCTTCTCTTTCTCCCTGTCTCTGTCCTTGTGTCGCTCCTTCACCTTCTCAGTCTTGTGTCCATCTTCTGCCTTCCCGTGCCGTGCGTCTTTTTCCACATGGAGCGGTGTTCGAGCAAGCATGACCTGGCAGCTGTCCGCCAGCTCTGCCAAGGATGACTCTGAGATGGTGGTCAAACGATGGCCCTCCTTCAGGGAACAGGCTGTGTTCTCACGTCGCCCATTTCGCTCCTCATCAACGCACGCCACATTGCCGTTGCCGTCTTCAAGCAGAGAAGGTGGTGAAGACTTTGGAGGTGGGACCGCTGGACTGAAAGGGGTGTTGGTGGAATCAGACGTCGGAGAACCACCGTGCTGCTGGCGGCAAATATCCGGACCCAGTGACAGCGACGAGGAATATTTGACTCCAACGAGAGCCGATGGCGGCGGCCTCCCAAAAGGTCCGCCTCGGTAGGCATACTTCTGGCTCTCCAGGACCGTCGCCAAAGACTTGAACATACTGTTGACCCCGGTCTGGTGGAGGTGGGGCCTTTGAGGGGGTGGGGAGCACGACGGGGTCTCCGAATCCTCGTCATCATCATCATCATCATCCGGCTCACTTTTGACCTGCTCGGGAAGGCCGTAAAGTTTGGCCAGGTCGCTGTGGCGGTAGCTGCTGTTCCCCATTCCCACGTTGGGGGGGCAGGCCTTGAGGCAGTCGTCCTCATCCTCGTTGAGGGAAGATGTGCGGCTGCAGGGGGATGCCAGCGAGCCTTGGCGGCTGAGCACGGGGGGGCTGGCATGAGGCTGGCTGGCTCCAAAGTCTTCCTGGTGTTTGAGCGCCGGAAGGAGGGGGGGGGCGCATAGGTACATCTCCTCCTCCTTCTGGATGGACTCATCCAGCATGGCCATGATGTTGGCCAGGCCGTCTGGGAGCAGCGTGGACAATTCCGACGTCTCTTCCTCAAAGGGAGAACTATCGGAGCCGTCCACCGACTCCTTATAGAGTAAAGTCTTGGTGGGGGGCGCTGTCATGGTCGAGGGCGCCAGGTTGTCTCGAGGAAAAGCCGGATAGAGTTTGGGTGGCTCTCGGAGCGTCGGAAGAGCGCCGGCTGCGTCTTTGGACTGTTGTGATGTGGCGAGGGTGGGGGGCTTATTCATCCCTGAGGTAGTGTGTGGGGGACGGGGGCTCCCCCACATGTCCCGCTGCCTCTGCTTCTCACGGGCAAAGTCCGTCTGCGGGGTCAGCGGAGGTGGCCGCAGCCTTCCTAGAGGAGTGCCGCTGTCGGTTGCCTGGCAGGGGGTGCCGCCGCGGCTCAACCACGGGTAAGGAGGTGAGCCCTGTGAGGAGGGGGCGGCTGGAGGAGTAGCGGCTGGGGGGCCACGCACAATGCCACGCATGTGCAGGTTTTTCATGGAATCCTGCTCATTGGCTTTTGCTCTCATCAGCTCCTCCTCTCTCCTCTTTTTCTCCTCCTCTTGTCTTCGCTTCCTCTCTTCTGCTTCCTTCCTCCTCTTTTCCTCCTCCTGCCTTTCCCACTCTCTCCTCCTCTTCTCCTCCTCTTCCTGCCGCTCCCACTCCCTCCTCCTCTTCTCCTCTTCCTGCCGCTCCCACTCCCTCCTCCTCTTCTCCTCCTCCTGCCGCTCCCACTCCCTCCTCCTCTTCTCCTCTTCCTGCCGCTCCCACTCTCTCCTTTTCCTTTCCCGCTCCTGCTTCTCCCACTCCCTCCTCTTCCTCTCCTCCTCCTGCAGCCTCTCCACTTCCCTCCTTTTCCTCTCCTCTTCCTCTTGCCTCCTCTTCCTCTCTTGCTCCTGCAGCTCCCACTCCCTCCGCCGTCTCCTCTCCTCCTCTTCTTTGTTTTTCCTCTCCTCCTCCTCCCTCTTCTCCTGCTCCCTCCTCTTCCTCTCCTCCTCTTCCCGCTCTCTCCTGCGCCTCTCTTCGTCCTCCCTGTCCCTCCTCCTCCTGCTCTCCTCGGCTCGCATGTGGCCCTCCAGCTCCGCATCCAGCTTGTCCAGAGCCTCCTCGATGGACTGGGTGTGCCGGGGAGCCACGGTGGGAGCAATGTGTGTTGGGGAGTACGTCTGGGAGGAGGTCAAAACTTGAGGAGGATGATGGGGAGAGTGATAGTACACAGGAGACCTTGAAGGAGGTTTTGACCCACTGCTGCTGATGACGTCGCCTGTACTGGGCGGTCCTGAGGAAAACAAAGACGGCGTGCTGTTTCCGTGGTTACTGGTGGGGCAGGCGGAGCGGGGTAAATTGGGTGTGATGACGGGGGTCCGTGTGGAGCTGATGTGAGGCTTGGGCTGATTGTGGCTCTGCTGGTGCTGAGGTAGCAGTCCTGGGCGTCTGGGGATGGCCGACTCCTGCCGTAGACATGACGGTCACTTTTACTCATCAGGTGGGATGGATAGCATGACTTTGCTAATAACATTAGCATATTTAGCTTAAAACCGTTTAGTCATTTCAGTGCAGCAACATCAAGAATGAAGAGAAGAAGCTATTCATATGCAAGACCAACAGATGGCGCCATCACCCCTAAGGCCACCTTTGCAATAAAAGAGTAATGCTAACTCAAGTCTCACAACCAAACTAAAACATATATTTATACATGTATATTTATACATGTATATTATTATACCTGTATATTTATACATGTATATTATTATACCTGTATATGACATACATGTATATTTATACCTGTAAATGGCAAGTCAAATTCAATGTGAGTTTGTAAAATAACTCCATAAAATAAAGTTTTTCATGACTGATTTGAGACTCACCAGGGGCTGACCGCTGGGCCTGCTCTGACACCTCCACATCTCAAAGGGTCCACTCTGCTGAGGTACTGAGGAGCCGCCGGTGAGAGGAGGCGGAGGTGCAGGGGGGCCGTGGTGGCCGAGTCCCGGGTGAGGCTGGAAGTGGCTGTAAGGCACACTGCTGTTGCTGGCTGGGGGGTTTGCTGGTGACGACTGCGTGCGCCGCGGCGGATCTCGGTCCGCTCTGCTCGGGGTCGACGGCAGCTGAGGGGGACCTCTCTGACTGTGGGGCTCCATGCCCTGGCAGGAGGGAGCGGGACTTGGCTTGGATGTGGGACTGCGGTAGGAAGAGTGAGGAGACTGAGGGTGGAAGGGATCTCTCTGCAGCGGAGGTGCACAACCCTGGTTGTAGCTCAGAGGAGGCGACACTGTGGGTTGAGTGGACTTGTGGGGGTAACTTCCTATTGCTTGTTTAGGGGCCTCCTGACAAGGAAAGAATCACAGACGAGATGAAAATAACATTTCAAGCCAATACGACTCATTCCTCAAATAAAACTAAACAATTCTTACACTTTTTGCTAGGAAGTCTTGCGTTGGCGGATTCTTGCGATCAGAACTCTGCGGCTGCCAGGTGCTGCTGTCCTTGTGAAGGGGGCTCCAAAAGGCCGGTTTAGGAGGAGGGTGGTGGGGCTGAGATAAAACCTGGCTGTGTCCTGGGAAGCGCTGGTGAGCAGGATGGTGTACCTGAACACATCAAAGTATTACGAGGGGACGACACCCCATTTTTAAAAAAAGGTAAAAATGGAGCTTCCTGTTACCTGATCCGAGCTCTTTTTCCTCTTGCTCGGGCTGGGGCAGTCCTCTGTGGCCGAGCGGGTGGACGGGTGCATGGATGGCAGAGGAGTGTGCTGGATGACAGAGTGCTCGCCAAGTGGGGGGGCCGGTCTCTTCAGCTGAGCCGCAGGCATTTTGCCAGGGTGGGCTCTCTGCTGCAAAGAACCAAGGTTTGAGAAGCAGAAGTCAGATCAAGTGTGATTTCCTGCCTTAGTAATGGTTTTTGTTGGTGTGGGTGGGTGGGTTAGCACAAACATCATCACAGCCAATTAAAGTACTCACCTGGTGCACCTGAGCCCACATCTCGTCTCCCAGTAGTGGTGGCCCCCGAGGAGCAAGGTGCTCCTGAGGACCCCCAAACTAAAGTCAGCAGAAGAAAGACAAAAACATTCAGCAAACAGCGCCCCAAACTCGCCCTTAAAAACCAACATATGCATTTTAAATCACCTTCAGAGGTTGGTTAGGCCTGCTGGGGGGGAGATGCAGGCTGGGCGGGGCTCCACCGCCTCCCACGTAGCCACCATTGTAGAGGCGGAGTGAGTGGTCGGGAAGAGGCAAGTTAGGATGTCCTTGAGGAGGATGGTGGGATTCATACAGCTGGCCCAGTTGCTCCCACGCCCGGTGGGGGGGAGGAGGATGAAGCGGATGAGGTCTCGTCTGTTCTCTCTGCAACATTGGCTGTGGGAGATCAAGCTTCTCCACTCCTCCTCCTCCTACTCCTACTCCTCCTCGTATGGGCCTGGAAGAGAACCAAACCAGTGAAACTCCAAACACAACAAAGTTAAAGTCATGTTATTTTCTGACTATGTCCGACACTCACCCATTGTTGAAGAATTTACCGGGCTGGTTAAGTCCATTGATGGGACCGGGAGGTAGATGGGGAAGGAGCTGGTGTTGGTTCATTCCAGGCAAACACCTGATGAGCAAGACAGTCATCACATGACACATTCACTCCGCAACGCTTGTTCCTCCCACAAGTTCAAGCGTCTCTTACATCATATTTCCAATAAAAAGCTAGTGTTCTAATTACAGTGTAACCCTGGTGTGCGGGTGGGTGTCTGTGTGTACATGTTGGCACGGCAACAGACCTGCCAGGTGGCTGCCAGGCGCGGCTGCCCACGGGAGTCCATGGTCCCCGGTTGATTCCATCCAGAGGGAAGGAATCCCGTGTGCCACGGCCGCCAAACTGCTCTACTGCGTGATGCATCCAGCCTGTGGACAGGAGTTAACGGAAGTCACTAACAAGTCACTTTTACAGTACGATGTAGTGTCCATGAAGTATTTGTGGCATAATTATATATCTGTAAAAAAACAAAAAAACACCTTAAATGTGTTATTGTCCAATACTAGTACTGAATAGTACCATTGTTTAATTTCACTTTACATTGACCAGGTAAGCTCAACTGAGAACAATTACTTATTTACAATGTTGACCTGTTAAGAGGCCCCAGGTTGTGGAAAAAGTACATTAAAAGCACATTAATTAGTCATATGCAAATTAACACTGAAATATCGATACTTCCAATACCAGCTTTTCATGCTCTAAAAACAATTCCCAAAACAGGATAGATACTTTTGATACTTCAGTCATCTGAGGTAATGTTGGAAAACGGAGCCTATCCCAGCTGTCTTCGGGCGAGAGGCGGGGTACACCCTGGACCGGTCGCCAGCCAATCACAGGGCACATATAGACAAACAACCATTCACACTCACATTCATACCTATGGACAATTTGGAGTCGCCAATTAACCTAGCATGTTTTTTTGGAATGTGGAAGGAAACCGGAGTACCCAGAAAAAAAACCCACGCATGCATGGGTAGAACATGCAAACTCCAGTAATGGTGATTAATCATGACTAATTAGTTACACTCACTGTTCGGCATTGTCTATCCATGTTATAATACAATGTTTCATTCATACCTATGGACAATTTGGAGTCGCCAATTAACCTAGCATGTTTTTTTGGAATGTGGGAGGAAACCGGAGTACCCGGAGAAAACCCACTCATGCACGGGGAGAACATGCAAACTCCACACAGAGATGGCCGAGGGTGGAATCGAACCCTGGTCCTCCTAGCTGTGAACCACTCGACCGCCGTGCCGCGTTTAAAATAACATTTTTCACATATTTTATATGATTTTGTCCTGTTGTATATTAGCTTGGCTGTACTGTAAATTATATCAACGGTTGGCTAAAGCATCATTTCTTAGGTGAAGTATTAAACTACACCATTTTGGTCCGTTTGCTTTGCATTTGCTCAAACGTCTGACGTCCCAGTGAGTGTTGCCTGTTGGTGTAGAGTTTTTTTCCATGATGTGAAAACTGGGGTAGGCAAATTTGATTTGTTGATTTTTACACGTTTTTCAAAAAAAATATGGCATCCTGGGCTCACCTAGCTTTGCTATCATCTCTTCTCACATCCCCACGGATATCAGGAGGATCTGACCCAAACTACCTTTGGGATCGACATAAGGGCCACCCCTGCTCTAAATTGCCCATCGGTATGAATAGTTGTCTATATGTGCCCTGTGGCTGATGACCAGTCCAGGGGGGTACCCCACCTTTCCCAGAGGCAGAGCTCTCATGACGCCCCTAACAGATAAATTGCTTTATTATGTTGTGTTTATAATGCCTGAATTACTCCTACATGTGGAATAGCGTACATGACAGTACTCACCAGACTAGCTGTGCCTGTGAAGCCCTCCACTGCACCACAGAGAGGGCCCCACTCCAACACTTTCCAAATCTTGACTCTCCCACTCACTCTGTCTTCAGCACCGCTGACCCACAAGCCAGGCGACTGGAAGGACAAAGACATTTACGTCAACAAAGTGCCTTTTCATTTAGACCCGTCCATTTTTGAAACCGTGGCCTTTCCTCGTGATGTAGTCGAACAGGTCTGGCCTTACGGTGTCCTACTTTCCGATGATGACAAAAGTCGTCTTAACGTGCCAAGTGTGGTGTATGCAAGCACGGAAGTGATGCCAAGTGTGAAATGTGGGCGGCGACACACTGGGGTTTAATCTCATTACAACAGGCATGACGGGGGGGTGGTGGCGAGGGGTGTGACAGACGGTCTGAACAGGATGGAGGGATAGATTAGGGAGAAAAGATGGACAAGGAGGGAGGAGGGTAGGAACGGTGAGGACGCCTACAAGCCTTCACAGCTCGCTCACACTCACACGGGGAAAACACCTGGGTGGCTGCGCCTCCTCTCAGGAGACAACACAATAGATGGGAAGTGTCAACGTCAAGGCCAAGTTCAGTTGGGAGTTACTACAGAGGTACCACAGAAGTACTACAGAGGTACCACAGAAGTACTACAGAGGTACCGCAACTGCCACTCAAGCTAAGAATGTAACATTCATTTTGCTGGAGCCTATCCCAGCTGTCTTCGGGCGAGAGGCGGGGTACACCCTGGACTGGTGGCCAGCCAATCACAGGGCACATATAGACAAACAACCATTCACACTCACATTCATACCTATGGACAATTTGGAGTCACCAAAAATTTGGACACTAGTTTGAGGCCCCCGCCTTGATATGAAAGTTTAATGTTAGTGCGGCCCGCGCAAGTTTGATATGGATGCTGTATGGTATCATGTACCCAGAAAAAATTATTACGTTTGATTAATGTTCATGTTAAAGGTTAAATAACTGTTAATAGTTAACCTCCCTATCCGTGTGGAAGTGGTAAGTTTTTGGCTATACCTATGGACAATTTGGAGTCGCCAATTAACCTAGCATGTATTTGGAATGTGGGAGGAAACTGGAGTACCCGGAGAAAACCCACGCATGCACGGGGAGAACATTCAAACTCCACACAGAGATGGCCAAGGGTGGAATCGAACCCTGGTTTCCTAGCTGTGAGGTCAGCGTGGTAACCACTCGTCCGCCGTGCCGCCCCAAAAATGTAACATGATGTTTATTATTACCATTATCATTGAAGACATGCACATGTGATAGGACTGCGTAGGTGTACCTAATGTTGTGGCCAGCTATGCTGTATTTAACTCCTCTACATAGACGAGCGCTCCCAAATTAGCACCGCTCTCAACGCAATCCACCCGCCCACTCTGCCTCTCTCAAACTCTATTTTAAGTCGGGAGGATGGATATTTCTGAGGACGCCGCCCTCGCTTATCTAGCCCCCCCCCTAGTGTCATGGGGGTGCTTGGTGAAGACAGATAGATAGTCCGGCATCATAACCAGCAAACAGACACGTGTACACATTTACCTTCCAGAGCAGCGCCGACTTTATTGATTGACAGTCGCGTCGCGCCTCAGCTTGGGCTGCCTGTCATCTCTCGGGGGTCTCGTGGACACTGGAAGGCACACAGAGCACAAAGATGTCGTTGGCGAGCTGTCGACATGAGTCGTCATCAGACCGTATTTCACTTTCACTCCCTCCGGTGTGGAATAATGAAAGGGAATTTTACACATCTTCAAAAACTGGAATCCTTAATTATCACAAACATGACTCAACTCTTACAGGTCACATGACCTCCACAAACTTGCAGCGTAAACACACCAGCTCAGATGAGGCGACGCCAGAAAACTGATTGCGAGCTTGACGGAGATGGTGAAAGTGTGTTGTGATGCGCTTCGACAGGGCTTACCTCACGACGTTGTTCCCCTTAAGCTCCACCCCTTTCCTTGAGCTGTGGGAGTTTCTCACATGTGGTGACATCACCAATTTCCTTGGTAGTGTGTATGTACACAAACAGGATGCTATTGAAAAAAGCCCTTTGCTGCTTAAAAAAAAAAGGTAAATTCCCCTTGTGTGTCTGCATACAAAGGGGGAGCTCAGAGACTGTAGTTCCTCTACAGCAGGGGTCTCAAACATGCGGCTAGTTTGACACTTGATATGAAAGTTTAATGTTAGTGCGGCCCGCGCAAGTTTGATATGGATGCTGTATGGTATCATGTACCCAGAAAAAATTATTACGTTTGATTAATGTTCATGTTAAAGGTTAAATAACTGTTAATAGTTATCCTCCCTATCCGTGTGGAAGTGGTAAGTTTTTGGCTATTTAAGTTTCAAGGAAATAACTTGAAGGCTACCAGTTTAGGTCGCTAGCTCTCTAGTTTGCGAGTTAGCATGTGTCTCAAGACCCTGCAGTTGCGCAATATGTTGTAAATAAAAAGAGTATAAATGTGACTATAGTCGTGTTTTGTCATGTCTACAGGGCTCTAATAATGCTTTGTTCATTTTTATCAGAAAAAATAATTTGTCTACCCACCAACTATATGTGGTTTCTTAAGTTTTTATTATTTGCCGTTTTATTATTATTATTATATTTATTTATTACTGATTGATTTTCTTTATTCTTGATTTGTTTATTTATTTTTCATCTTATTTTGTGTAGAAAAATAAAAATGAAGATATTTGAGAACAGTGGAATGTTTTATCAGAGCTTTTATTGTAGAAAATCGGAACCAAAGCAAAGTTTATTCATTTTTATGTTTTTAATAAATGCGTGTTTGTTGTTTTTTTTTGGAAAACCTGATGCGGCCCAGTCTCGCCCAGACCCTAGCTCCAGTGGCCCCCAAGTAAATTGAGTTTGAGACCCCTGCTGTAGAGGAAGTTGTCGTCACAACCAGAGAGGAAACATCCCTGATTGGACATTCCTGTTGAACGGACCTTTTCAGAATGTTCCTGAAGGTGATGTAATTGACATGAGCTTCTGCTTCAGTGGCTGTTTCGTGGAGGGGGGGGGGCACTCCTGACAGTCATCTTGCACTCATGAGCAACAACTCGTGACCCACACAACAGGAGCACTGTTAAGTCACTCCAGAGAAGGGAAAAAAATAACTTGTTTTATCTCCTTTTGTAAGCTTGTGGTTAAGATCGCTTGGCAGTACGTGTGTGTACGTGTGTGTCACCACGGAGATTACTCAACATTTCTGTGCTTTGTCTCAACCAAGAAGTGTGAGACAGAAGAAGACAGTGACTCAACACCAATGCCAACACACACACCCACTCAGAGGACGTAGGCGCCTCTCTCTCTCTTTCTTTCTCTCTCTCTCTCTGTCCTTCAAAAGCCCCCAAAGTTGTACTTCATGTCTCATATGATGACTAAGACAACCTCCATCTTTGCTTCAAACAATCTCTCCAGGCAACAGTTGCCATGGAAACCAATTATATCTACGCTTCGTGAAACTGTTGAACACACAGGCAACATGATAACAGTGCTAACTTTTGTTTGAAAGTCCAGAGAACATCCTGTTTGGAGATGACCTTGTGTTGGTCTTTATGACATGTCTACACACACACACACACACACACACACACACACACACTCTTGTCCCCAACAGACCACATGAAGGCGGATGACGTTCCCCCGTCTCCTGCGTTGATTCCACATTACACCCATGTCATTTTCCTAACTGCTCCATAAAGTCCCAGAGCGCTTCATAATTATGGATGTCTGAAAAGCACAAGAAGAACAAGAAGCGTACTTCCATACTGGGACCCTGCGAATGTCGGCATTTGGCGCCTTGTTAGAAAAACAGCAAAGTGTGCAAAAAGTACTGAAAGTTGGACGTGTGCGTTGAAAAGGTCAAATTCAGTTATAGTGCATCTTGGGTTCGTCCATGTGGGCGGTACACCAGGTGAAAATGGAATCGTGTGGAGATGGGAAGATTTTGTGAGGTTATTAATAGTAAATCATCTCCGTTCAACTTCATTCCAAAGCTGCCTGATGGGCTTCAAACTCATCCAAACATGCCTGGTGTCCAAAATGTGTTACCAAGATGAAGAACACCACAAAAGGTCAGCCTCCACTACACGGTGGAATGCCACACATGGATGCCAAAAGTGTCTCCAGTGGGGCACAGGTGTTCAAGTGTAACACTGCGCGGTACTTTGAGTGTCTCTTGTCGCCGTGGTGACCTGGCATCATGGCTTAGCCTGTGTATTCATCACATTTTGGTTCCGGTGTGGACAGGGCATACAACTACCAACACTTGACCTGTTGCCGTGAGTGTGTTATTCCACACCCGCCCTCTCTGTGGGGTGTTCCGTGGATAAGAAATGACACCCCAGCCCAGTGACAGAGTGGTGTCACACACTTTTGCCTCAATTTAAGTGTGACATCCAATATATACACAGCCTGGGAAGACCCTTCCCCAACATGCTTGAGGTGCCAGAGATCCTTCTTCTGGGAAAAAAAAAAGCCAAGGCATGCAGCAACTTGTTGGATGTGTTGCCTGGCAACGAAGCACTGAAGGAACCCACTGGCCCATTTCTCATGACTTACAAAATAAAAAGATAGCAAAATATGACAATTCATCGGGAATGTAACATTTACAAAATTAGGGGACGCTTTTTGTACATTAAAGATGCAAAAAACAATCCAATTTAGGTCTATATATATATATATATATCCTAAGCTAGAAGAAGCTAAGAAGACGTCTTTGCATGTGGTAAAGTATTATAGAGTAATATCTACTAATGTATCCCATTAATATTGAATACATTTGATTTTACAATATTACAGGAAAAAACTGGGGTTGAACATGGCCCAAAGGCCACACTTTGGACACCCCTGATTGACACTTGTACTGATGCAACATACATCTGGCTGACTTACATCATTAGACCCCCTTTTCCAGGAACTTTCCTATTTCACCCTGGTATTTTGAATCATCCCCCTGCCTTTCTACCAAAAACTACAGGGGTAAAAAGTCCAAGGTGGCCATTAGTGTCAATAGTTTTTAACAGAAATAAGATCAAGAATGCACATTGAGGATAAGTACATCCATAGAGTGGAATCAAGAAAATCTCATCAAATATTATAATATAAAATATGTGATTTGTCACATACTGTAACAGTTATCAGCATCAATGTAAATACTGTATTGCATAAATACTGTATATAACTTTTATAGCCATCCCCATCCTTGTCATAGTAAAATGGGTGGTGGTTGTTCATCCATTCATACATACACCCACCTACCTATCTAGTCATGGGACAAACGTGGGGGAGGCCGGGGGGGGGGGGCTTTTTGGCCTCAACATCAAAGAGAAGAGACGGTTTTTTCACGTCAATCGATCTGATCGGAAGTCAGCCTTCAAAGGGTTTGTTTCTGGACACGCACTCCACAGGAGGCTGGTGTGAAACTTTATGACCCACAATAAAGTGGCGTGCATCAACAAACAAACTTTGAAGACAACGTCACGGAAAACCGGCGAGGCATGATGGCGTGTATCTTCCCTTTTGCTTTTTGTTTTATTTTGGCTGCGCGTAAAAATACACACAAGGACGCACGTGGCAAACAGAGCTTTTGATGACGCAACGAAACCCCCTCCCCCTCAGACGGCCCACTCCTGATTAAAGTCCTCCGTGGCTTCGAGACGACGATGATGATGATAATGATCCCCACCAAGGCACCCAAACCGCGCCCCTCCCCCCTCGATGCAAATGACTTCCTTTCAATCTGGCTCTTTGTGTGCGTCAGGATTGACTTTGGGTGAGTGGGTGGTTGGGGGGGGGGGGGTTCTCCATTCACTTTATACGGCTGCCGACCCACCCCCACCCCCACCCACTCCCCAACTCATGCACAATAGTGTGAGATCTCCTTACAGAGGCATTTTCTCCCTTTTTCATTAGCCATAAACTACTCAAACTGACCAATCATAATCGCAAAGAAAAAGTTGTTTCTGCAAGCAAATTACAGGAATGTGAGAGGGAACCCCCTCCCAAAAAACACACACACGTGTGTGTGCAGTGGTGTAAATAAGAAGAAAATAGCGTGGGGACAGAGGTCACCTGCTGGGAAAATAAAACGCACCCAAAATTCCCCCACCTTCGATATAAGATTGCGAATACAACAACACAAAAGTAGTGTTTCTTTGACTTAGTACGTTTAAATCCCCACACACTCACCGCTCATTCCAAAAAGGAAAAGTATACAATCCAAACAGTGTATCCGGTTCCTTAGAAGTGCTTCCTGTCTTTATATCCGCAACTCGGTAAATGAATTCCCCGAGAAAAGCAGCGTTATAATCCCTAAAAGGAGCGCCGTGCTTCACCGGGACTAAATGCCAGAATGTGGCCGACCGAGGAGTCTCGTATTCCGCGTGTGCTTCGGCGAGCTTCGGCGTGTTCCTCCGCGTCGAGGTCTTCTCACGCTAGAGCTACGCACGGATCAGGTTGCGCTTGGCTCACTTTTTAAAGGGACATAGCCACGCATACACACACACACACACGCGCTGACGTCACCCCACGGCAGCGGAATTCCCTGACAGCGCAACACTGGGACCGAGTCAGACCGCATCACGACTCCTCGTACCAGAACCGCCCACCCGACACCTCTTCACAAAACACCCCACTTACAGACGTGTACTCCTGTACCCGTTTGGACACTTTGACAGCATATTTCCTTCTGAGGATCTATTTTTAGACGGTTATATTTAGATAGGCTTACTCAGCAATTAGCCCACATGGATATTATTTGGAGTGTGTTGAAAAGCACACGTACACAGTAAATACACACATACATTAGTGCAGGGGTCTCAAACTCAATTTACCTGGGGGCCACTGGAGCTAGGGTCTGGGCAGGCATTTATTAAAAACAGAAAAATGAATAAACTTTGCTTTGGTTCCGATTTTCTGCAATAAAAGCTCTGATAAAACATTCCACTGGTGGGTAGACAAATTATTTTTTTCAGATTAAAATGAACAAAGCATTATTAGAGCCCTGTAGACATGACAAAACACGACTATAGTCACATTTATACTCTTTTTATTTACAACATATTGCGCAACTGCAGGGTCTTGAGACACATGCTAACTCGCAAACTAGAGAGCTAGCGACCTAAACGGTAGCCTCCAAGTTATTTCCTTTAAACTTAAAAAGCCAAAAACTTACCACTTCCACACGGATAGGGAGGATAACTATTAACAGTTATTTAACCTTTAACATGAACATTAATCAAACGTAATAATATTTTCTGGGTACATGATACCATACAGCATCCATATCAAACTTGCGTGGGCCGCACTAACATTAAACTTTCATATCAAGGCGGGGGCCTCAAACTAGTGTCCTGTGGGCCACATTTGGCCCGCGGGCCGCGTGTTTGAGACCCCTGCATTAGTGTAGCAGCTTTCGTAAACAAACAGCAGGGGATAACTGCAAAGTGCTCAAGGGCTCCCAAACGGTGGAAACTGTAATTGACTTTAATCCACTAGAGGCAGTAGTAATTGCATTTATGTATTTTGCATGTATTTGTCATGCAAAATCAGTCAATCCAATCGATCACTATGCTAAATGCTAATAAAATTAGCCAGTGTTCCCCTGTTATATCATGACATTCTAACGTGAGACAAATAACAACTTTAAATGGAAACATTTGCACCAATGCCAGTGCTAACACAACAAACATGAGATGTGTCCTGGCTGGTCCACCGATATTTTAGATCGGGCGTCACCATGAATGTGCTAATCTTCTTAATATCAGTGTTTCTCGGTTTCATGTGACATGATTATGATGCACTATTGTAGAAAAATCTTTTTTAATGTTCCGATCTTAATTCGTCTCTTCTAGGTATGAGTTACAACGCCATTGTCAGGACCAAACTCGTTCGTACACTGTAGAAGCCAGTCCTGATTTCAGATATAATGGTGACTTACTGCAATAAAGAAGTTCTAAAACCCAAAACGTGGCTCTCACACAGGCCAAAGACATCCAACGTGGCAATTTTTGTGGTCAGTAATAAAAAAAAAAAAAGCGAAACCGGTCAAAGCGAATGTGTAAACACAAGGTGGCTATTTTTAGAAAGTCCTGGCTCAGTCTAACAGGAGGCAAAATTAGCTGCCGCGGGGAGAACGGGAGTTTGTGTGTGTGTGTGTGTCATGGATGATGGCAAGAGGATGACAAAAGAATACGAGCTCACATAGGTTATTTTGGGCCAGCTGAACCACGACATCAAGACAAATATAATGAAAAGACTGTTGCCTCACATCACAACAAGTTGCTTAGTGATAACAAAAGTGGTTGTTGTCGTGATGAGCAGTGAAGTGTGCGCCACCAGGGTCCAATGGAGTCTATTGTCAAGTGGTACTGACATTGTCGTGTATTCCCGCTAAAAAGGTGAACGCTTTGTGTGCAGATACTGTGTCAATATCACAATAACAAACATCTCATTCAAACAGCTCCAAAGTGTGCTTTTGTGACATCGACGTTACTGTTATCGCACTTCATTTAAGTGCAGGCGGGGACCATTAGCGCTGCAAAGGGAACAGGAAGAGCCTTGATGATTGACAGATGTGGGAACGGGTGGGACTTGACTCTCCCACACGCTCACAAACTGTGTATAAGGAGATATTAAACACATGTCACACACAACAAAGGATGCCAAAGCATGGATCTGGGGGGTCCAAATGTGTGTGGTACAGGACATGACAACTGGTGCATGGTTAGCACTCTTGGATGTGGGGGCGGGGTGAGGTGGGGTGGGGTTGGGTTGCAGGGGTGCTTAGTTCCATAAACATACACACATATACTTGTAGATGTATTCATTTCAGCAAGCATTTTTTTATTTGACTATATTTTGTCAAGGGATAATACTACAGAGTATTACATAGTATACTATAGATTTACTATCAAACATTATTGCCTAAATAGCTGGCAATATAACTAATAAGTATCAAAGCGATTGTGTCATGCCTGCAGTCATGCATGGTGGCGGTAACAAAAATGAACTGGGGCTGCATGAGTGGCACCAGCATGGGGGAGCTGTGGTTCGTTTGAGGGAAACATGAATTACAACATGTATTGTGATGTTTTCCAATATGATAAGGAGTCCAAACATAGTTTTGCTAAGTTTCAGAGTGGCCAGGTGTATGTCTCCTCCAGACTTGAACCCAACTGAGCACCAGTGGGCCATCCTCAAGCGGAACAAAGGAAACATGTTGGAGTATAAGGTGTCTAACATACACCGTTTCCACCATTGATATCACCATGGAGGAGTACAAGAGGATTCCAGTAACTTACAAGAGCCCAAGAGGATTAAGGCAGCGTTTGATAACAATGGCGCTCACGCTAAACTTGTAAGCTAGCCAGCTACTTAGACAACAATGGCTGCATTTTGACTTGTTTTCAGTGGAGAGTAAACCTATCCAGGTGTACAAGTTCTATCAAAATTTTAATTCTCTAGTATACTCGCTTGACAAGTTATGTACATTAAGCAGCTCTGAGAAAAAGAAAAAAAACCAAGCATGCATTCCAGCTTGTGTAGTCGTAGGAGATTGTGTCCCTGCTCCAGATGGCTCTTCTCTGCCTCTCATATGTAGGATTGTGTGTGGGACCACGCATGTGTGTGGCGGACCATTAGTCAGCCTTTTGGTCACACTGAGAGACTGACAGACACACTAATAATAATAAAAAATAAAATTAATAATAATAATCAAAATCTGCCTGAGAACACCACCGAGGCAGACAGACTGGATGAACACACCCACACATGAATCCACACACACCGCCATGTCAGCGTTAACACACTAATGTGGGTTCATGTACAAATGTACAAGGACATAGCCTACAGGACTAATACAAACTGATATCACTGCTGACGCTTTCAACATGTACACTCATCTTTTTACTGACTTGTAATGGGGGGAGGGCGGGTATCTCCTCATTTTGTCTTCATATTGGATACAGTAAAGTCTTGTTATATCGATATTCTCGGGAGTCGGAAAAAATACCGATATAACCGGACTATCCATATATCCGATCCTGCGCCGAACTGCATTAAAAGTGGGCAATAATGCACTCGACATTGTTCTATAGAACAATGTCGAGCAGCTTAAATCAATCTTTGCTTAAGGATTTCAATACCAAAAAAGAACATGGCGAACGGCTGCTTCCAGTCAACTTTATTTTTCACACTTCGGGAATCGGTGTGTGTGCTGCGCTCTGGTGGTGGAAGTGTGAAAAATAAAGTTGACTGGAAGCAGCCGTTCGCCATGTTCTTTTTTTGTATTGAAATCCTTAAGCAAAGATTGATTTAAGCTGCTTTTGTATCGATATAAGCAGACCAAATTGGCTGGCGGGAGATGAAAAGGGCATCGTAGTAACCGGATTATCATAATAACCGGGTATCGTACTAACGGAACTAATTATATCATAAAAGACTAGAAATTTGCCGGGAAATGAAAATAGTATCGTAATAAGTAGTAATTCGTTATAACCGATATCAATATAACGAGACTTTACTGTATTTAGTTTTGAATATGTTTTTTAGGTATATTAGATGGAATTATACCATGACCTAGTTCATCTGCGGTCTTCTACTGTGACGTGTGGCTTATCGGTTTTACTTCCGAGGCCAAGGAGGATAGCGTTGCCTTGGTGACGCATGGAGTTAATGTCACATGCATATGCCTAAATGCTGTCATTTGAGATCGACGCTTTATTTACTGAGAATAGATAATATGTAAACTGCAAAATATCATGGCTTCCTGTGTGGCCATATTTGTCATGCCGTCACTTTGTGGGTCCATGAATGCCAAACAAGCAAATCAATTTCTCCTTTTTTTTTTCTTCTTGACAACAACCAACACAGTGTTCGACAACTTACGCAACTTACTGCTGCTGAACGTGTGAGACAATGTCAGCCCTCACACGCCCGTCGTTACGCAACTTGATATGCATCATGGCCGTCCTTGGAACACTCTTACAACACATCTCGCCTCTTTCTTCTACATTGTACACTTGGTCAAACACAAGTTCAATAGCTCCATTGGCTGTCTAAGTAACAATCTATCGATCATCTCCCTCACTTGTTTGAACGGTACATACACAATCTAATCACACTCAAAATGTACTCATCTTATTTAATGTTTTACTCCTTTGTTTCTTTTCATACAGAACAAAATGGTCAAATAAACAGGTGAAATATTTTAAGTGTAAACATGCAAGTGTTATGGTGTGAATTCATTATCAGTAAGACATGGGAAAAAAGTTCTGCTTCTTCCTACTGCTTTTCAGACACATTGAAATGTGCAACTGTAACCATGTGATGTTCCTTAATGTAACTTGTCACGCAAACAAAGAATCCACACCTAGTATCTTTTATAAATGTGTGAATTCAACCTTATAATAACTGGTGAAAAATAGTTGAACAACATGGAAGCAGCCTTACCGTGTGATCATGGGTGCTATTTCACCAGGCCACCATCATACGTTCCGCCGCCTACAAAAAGCAGACAACATAGAGATAAATATAATATATATAATATATAACGGTCAAACAATATCACTAAGACCAGCATGACTTCATTTGGAACAATAGTCTCTTTATTGACTTCCTGGTTAAAACAGGATAAGGAGTGTGTGTGTGTGTGTGTTTCCAAAAGTTGGTCAAACACATCTGTGACATTCCGCTGTGAGTTGAAGCAGCAGTCACCGATAGATTAATACAAGCCTCGACGTTTGAGGTGGGCTCGTTATGTTGTCGGCGCATTGTGTATGTGTGACTCACCGCGTCAACGGCAAGCCACATAACACAACAGGTGGCCCCCTGCTGTCCTTCCCCGCCCGCAAAACACACCTCCGCTTATGCCCTGACCACACACACACACGACACCTGTAAAGTGTGCTCATGGTCCACACACACGCTCTCCCTCCTTTGACTTGCCTTGGCATATTCATTTCACATGGGAAGCCTTTTTTTTCTACCATTCTCTGCACTTGTCCTTATATTACATACACCGCCCACACCCCACCCCGCTGACACTCTAGCTTCAAGATCGAAGCATCAAACACACCCACACGCGGCGGCGGCGTCCATATGTGCCGCTGCACATGGACACAGCACTCAGGCATGTGTGCATGTGTGAGACAGCTTTGTCAATAAAAGGTGCACCTACAGTGGCTCAGCACTCACTGATCTCACAGCCTGGAGGGTTAAAGCCCCCCCGGCCTCTGAACTCCAGTTCAAAGGTTACACCCCCTAAAGGGCCACAGCTGGCCTCACTGTAACGTGTGTGTGTGTGTAACGTGTGTGTGTAGTTGGGCAAGTCTATTTGTGTAGCACTTACTCCTGCTTCCATTCAATGTGAGCACAAATGGATGACATGTGTCTGACGCTAAACAGGAAGTAAATCATCAATCGGGCTAAACTGGAGTTTTGTCACATGACTGCAACGTTGCCGTTATTCCCTGAAGGAGCCTCACAGAAGCTTCTGACTAAAGGTTAACCAGTGGGAGTCTTTACCTTTACCTTTGACATTAACCACCACCAGAAACAGGAAGAGGGGTGGTGCCTTAAAGGACCTTGGTGAGGAGGGCGGAAGGGATGAATCGTGTGGGGGAGGGATGGGAGAGGAGAAGGAGGAGGAGGAGGTAGGCCTTGAAGTGAATGAAAAGAGAGAGAGAGAGGAAGGGCAGTGAAAGAAAACATGAAGTATTGTTCAACCTCAATGTCACCACACATACACAAACTAAGCATACACATCATGGCAAATTTGCACGTGACCAGCCCCCCCCCGTGACATTTGACCTATCCTCCAGTCCACCCCCTCCAACCCCAGCACACACCGAGAACGCTGGCCAAGTAGCACGCGGCATGTGCAGGCCTGCATGCCGTGACTCGAGTCGCCATGTTTTTGCTGCTTAGTCACCGCTGATTCCGTGGCTGCCTTCAAGTTGGGGCGACGAGCTTTGTGCCTGCGGCCGACTTGCTCTCACACAGACACACACACACACACACAAAGTAGCAGGCAGTCGATGAATTCCTAGCTTTTTACAAATATTTGCCGGCAATTGAAATGCTCACATTCTAATTATACAACGGCTTGTACAGTATATACCATTGCATGCACCTGTGATGCAAAAAGCACTTCCTGTAACTACACCATGTACACAAATGATAATGCAAGTGGGCATATGAGGATTTTTCTGGCAAAATTGACCGAATAGACATAATTCCCTTGGAAAAGTCCAAAATAATGTTCAATAACAAAGATGGCAGAACTACAGACAGACAAGGCGGATACACATCAGGCCAACCGCGGTCTGGGTGGTTTTACTTCAGAACCTCTGCCACATGGAAGAAGAAAGGCCATGGTCAGAAGCCACCACCAGAGCACGCACACTCAAGACGCCCACGCAAACACACACACACAAGATGAGGAAACTGACAAAGTAACTTCCTCTCGGGGACTAGCGAGGAAATGACGCCCACGTAAACAGGAGGAGGGTGGCAGACACACACACACACACACACACACAACGATAATGTAGGAAGTCAGACAGACAGCGCCGGAGAGCAGTCAGTGAAAAGGCAACCAGAATCTCAAAAAGGGTGTTTACATTTGTGAGACACTGGTGAACATGATGTTTTACCACAAGTCATGTGTGGTCTTGCCCCTCTTCTGCTTCCACACACATGCAACATCACTAAGTGCTAAGGGCATCAACAAGAAAAAGAAAATAGTTGAAATAGTTGGAACATTTAAAAAAAAAAAAACAGCAGAAGAAACTGTCAAAATATGAAGATAAAAAATTTGTATTCCAATCAGAAAAAAGTACATAAAAATAGAATAATATGAACATGGATAGGGCGGCACGGCGATCGAGTGGTTAGCGCACAGACCTCAGAGCTAGGAGACCAGGGTTCAATTCCTCGGCCATCTCTGTGTGGAGTTTGCATGTTCTCCCCGTGCATGCGTGGGTTTCCTTCCACATTCCAAAAACATGCTAGGTTAATTGGCGACTCCGAATTGTCCATAGGTATGAATGTGAGTGTGAATGGTTGTTTGTCTATATGTGCCCTGTGACTGACTGGCCACCAGTCCAGGGTGTACCCCGCCTCTTGCCCGAAGACAGCTGGGATAGGCTCCGCTTTTTCGTGAGGAAAAAGCGGTAGAAAATGAATGAATGAATGACTTGCTATGTTTGGGTGTGGCATTTAAATGGTTAATTTTTTTATTGTGATTTATTCAATTATGATGAACAAGAATCCCTTCATTTTGTTGAATTATTTGATATCAGTTCAAAATATAAATCTTACCCAATAACCCAAAACCCTACCAGGAGCATCTTAGATCATCTAACGGCACAATGTGGAAAGAAACAGCACATTTAAGCTTGTCATGAAGGAGTCTATCATCAAGGAGGACGATTTAGGAGTATATTAGGAGAAAGTCTTTTTGAAAAAAAAAAAGGTGTTGAAGCGCTAAAGCGGTGACACACTCCTGCTATCTCAAAACAGCAAAGTTCAGATGAAGAGGAGCAGGCTGCTTGGCATGCCTCGACTCGCTTTGGCTGTCAGAGTAGTACTCTGACAGCTAAAATCCTAAAAACAGGATAGATTGGGACGCAAAATACTTCTGGGAGTACCACGGTATTACTTAAAGTTCCAATTCAGGTGTGCAGTCTTCATGTTAGCTTGCAACCTCTGTTATTGTGTGTTATGTTGTGGGTGTAATGTAGCATTTAAAAAGTGTATTTAAGAATGTGTGTGTGTGTTGCAAGTCCCGCCACGCCTGTGCAAACATGTAATTGCACAATGGCATTTCACTTCAGTGTCACATAGCAATTAGGATGACTCAGGGATGCCTCTGTGAAAAGAGGATTTGCCGTTTCCTCACCTCAAGGAAGGTGAAAGTCAGAATGAGCATAAGCAAATTGACTAAGGCTTTGCTGCACGGTGCACGTGAACCTGACATGGTGCAACGTTCCCTAACCCACATGTACTTGTATGTGTGCTTCCATAGAAACACTGATAGTGTAACGGTAATAGTGACTGAATGGATGTGCGCCATTCACAAAACTGTAGCCATGGTAATAGCCTTCATCTCTATATGTGACAAAGGCATGTCTTTGTGTGTGTTTTCTGTGTATGTGCGTGTCCTTGACCAGCTGCACAGGGTAGAGGAAATGAGGCGGAACCCAATCTGGTGCACACCTGTCTGTTTTTCTCTCCGGAGGGGCCTCGAACACACACACACATGCAGAAAATGCAGCTTTATAAAACACACAGAGATGAAGAAGCTTGTTTCTATTATTGTACAGGAGGTATGTATGGTAATGTTTGGTACGTGTGCGTGTTTGTACTGCATGATGGGAGAATATTAAAAGAATCTGTGCCGAGAGAGAGGATGGGTAAGGCAAGGGGAGAATGAAGAGAATGGAGATGACAGAGAGAGAAGCTATATATATGTGTGTGTGTGAGTGGGTGGGGGTGGGAGAGGGGGTTACACTGGGACGCCAGAACCCAGTGACATGACACAGATGCACACTGCCACTGTGCACAGAGGCAGGGAGGAGGTTGGGGGAGGGGGTGTAATGGAGCGACCACGATGATGAAGAAGAAGAGAGGAGGGGTCTTAGCATGGCAATGCAGATAGATGCTAAAGGCCTGTGCATCAATCAAGCATGATGGGACATTATTTTAATTAAGGATGCATTCAAAGACCTTACGTCATCCGGATGCTCGTTTCAGGGCTTGGCTGAGTGCTGAAGCCCACTCACCCACCCAAAGGCTGCATAAGCGCACCACATGGGCTCACTCTAATTTTGGCTTTACTATGTGTGTCAGGAGGTCAAGTGTCGCTCTCCACAGACGACAGATAGAGGGCGCCGTGTAAACATAAACACAAAACCAACCAATGAATTTTGCAGAAATAACGTGCTTACAAACCCCACCTGAACTTGTATTTCTTCCCACCGCAGAATTGCACGCATTAACATATATAAATACAAGCAGGCTATCAGTCTGCCATGCCTCCTGCCTGCCTCCCTTCACACCTGCCAGGCCTACAGCAAGGTCACACACCTCAATTACCCTGTGCACGCACGCACACACACACAAACACACACAAAGGGTGAGCGCATGGCAGCGAGGAGAGATAAGAGAGGGAGGGAGGAGTGGAGCGAGAGCAGATTTCACGCTAGCCTGAACACTGGCTAACATGCGCCGGCGTCGCTGACATTTTATTTATGATGTGCAATGCTGGAGACCTGCCCTCACTTCTCCTGCATCTCTTTGTGCCTCAGCATCGCTCCAAAAATAATAAAAAGGACCCAAATGCTCCAATGAGGCAGATACAATCAATAATACATATATTTTAAAATTGGAACAATTTCATGTGACAATAAGGCTTTGCATTGATAATTGTCCCAATATCTGCATCATCAGTTCCAAGAAGAGGGATAATGACAAAAGTGGTGATATATAATAATAAATATCTAATGCAATATTTCCTTTAAACTGGTGGATATGTTTGAGGTGGCCAAGTTGGTTGTGTTGCCTTTTATGCTGAGGACAAATTCAGCATACAGGCTGGTTAGCGGGGGGTGCTGGAGCCTATCCCAGCTGTCTTCCGGCGAGAGGCGGGGTACACCCTGGACTGGTCGCGATAAGTAGTATTCGGGTCACTCGGCGGCTGTAATTACACAAACCATTGAGCGATTCCTTACATTACAGTACCTGAACACTTAAGTTTGGTTAGCTCGCTAGCTTACTTGCTTGTTAGCTGCTCGCTAGCTGGCTATCTCATTCGAGGTCCTGCAGCATACAAGTTGCGCAATGTGGTGTAAACAATGAATATTAGGAGTGTAAAGGTGACATACAGGGGTCAAAGTTAAACCTGTTTAGAACATCATGCATTAATTTTCTATACCGCTTGTCTTTATTAGCTTTGCAGGTGTATTCTTGGAGCCTATCCTAGCTGATTTTGGGCAAGAGGCGGGGTACACACAGGGCAGGGCACATATAACCCAACAAATGAGGTACGAACAAAGCTCTTGAATTTTGCCCTATATCGTGTAAATTCATTTATCAGGCAACAACAGGCAGAGAATCATTTTTCTGTTATCTACCGCCGTTGTTGTTGTCAAAAACATTTTTGTGTGTGTGTGAAGCTTGGACTGCCACACTGAGGGTTTGGACAGCTGTACTTGAGCTCTGCCTGACACTGGACTTCCACTGGCAAAAAAAAAAAGAGGGACAAGAGATGGAGGGATGAAAGAAGGTAAAGAAATAAGAGACGGCTGCAAGCAGACACTGCAGGGAGAAGACGAAGGAAGGAAAGGAAGGAGAGGAAGGAGAGGAAGGAGGGTGCAGACAGACAGGGAGGATATGGAGGGGGCTCCACTCCATGGGACAGATCATGTTACCAGTCTGGGGGGCGTATACACACAGAGAGCCAGACCCATAAAGGTCACAGTGCACCCGCTGCTCTTCTGACACTCACAGAGATTCTCATAAACATTCCGGCCTGATTGTTGTTGAGTCCCAAAACCTTTAAAACTCAGCTTATATCAAAGCACAAAGGAACAGAAACACAACAATAGGAAAAATGGATGCGCTTCTCACCAAGCAAAAGCGAATCGTGGTGCGGCTTACGCTGCTGACTTGACTTGAGTGTCACAAATGTTATTATCTTCCTAGTTACACAAGCCTCCGGCAGGATCAGGGTTCACGGTGCAACTGGGTTAAAGAAACACTCCCAGGGAGGGGGCCGCATGGAGGAAAGGTGTAGCGGCGAACAATCAGGTTAAAGCATTCATCTGCATCGATTGAAGTCACGTCAGAGTCACTCCTACAGTATCTCATGTTGGATCGTAAGTGTGTGGATGCAAATATGTGTAGCTGAGAGAAGTGTGTGAAACCAGAAGAACCAGTGCAACCAGTGAGGTAAGAGGCATGGGCAACACATTAACGGTGACAGGGACGATGTTGCAATCAACTTTACAAAAAGTGAATCTGAATTAAAAAAAAGAAGAGAAGGGAAAGGTAACAACAGTACGTATGCTATGTGCATTATTTTATTTTATTTATTTTTTGGGGTTTTTTGTCCTTATAAGTCGCATTTTTTTGCAGGTAATTTACCTTATTTTTCGGACTATAAGTCACACTTTTTTTTCATAGGTTGGCTGTTCCTGCGACTTATACTCCAGTGCGACTTATGTATGTTTTTTTTCTACCTAATAATGCATTTTTGGCCTTGTGCGACTTATACTCCGGAGCGACTTATAGTCCAGAAAATACGGTATACATTTTTCCACAGTTAATATTCTTTATACTTTATTTGTGGTTTTGTTTGTGTTTCATAATATTAGGACTTTAATATCGAACTTTCTGCTATGAAAATTGCACAAATTAGATTATATTTTCACTTCATTCTTGTAAAATTGATAGTTTTTTTCCTGTTTTTTTTGCTGTTGTTGGTTTCATTTCCTTGTTAAATTACCGTATTTTCCGGACTACTAGTCGCACTTTTTTTCATAGGTTGGCTGTTCCTGCGACTTATACTCCAGTGCGACTTATGTATGTTTTTTTTCTACCTAATAATGCATTTTTGGCCTTGTGCGACTTATACTCCAGAGCGACTTATAGACCAGAAAATACGGTATACGTTTTCCCGCAGTTAATATTCCAAAAATGGCAACTTTATTTGTTGTTTTGTTTGTGTTTCATAATATTAGGACTTTAATATCGAACTTTCTGCTCTGAAAATTGCACAGATTATATTTTCACTTGATAGTTTTTTTCCCCATTTTTGCTGTTGTTGGTTTCATTTCCTTGTTAAATTACCGTATTTTCTGGACTACTCGTCACACTTTTTTTCATAGGTTGGTTGTTCCTGCGACTTATACGATGAAAAAAGTGTTTATGTTCCATAAACACTGGACACCTTTTCTGTTCATGTTTATTTTTTGTGTAGCTGAATAACCATTGTGTTAGCATATCTTACACCTATTCAGCCTGTTCTCTATTCTTTTATTGCATTATTTTACGTAATGTCTGTTTTGGTCAAGTAGTTTGGAAAATAAATTACCCCCAAAAAATGCGACTTATAGTCCAGTGCGACTTATGTATGTTTTTTTTTTTACCTAATTATGCATTTTTGGCCTTGTGCGACTTATACTCCAGAGCGCCTTATAGTCCACAAAATACGCTATGTCCTATAGGACACTGATTCGAACGGAAAATACTGTCACCACCTGATGTCTGTGAATGCAGCTCGTGCTCTTTTTTTGTTTTTTTCTATGTGCATTATAACATAACATGTTATTCTCTCTGACCTCTGACCATCATGCAGCACAAACACATCTGTGTTAGCCAGTCAACAATCAATAAGTTCTCTCAATCTATCACAAGTAGTCTTGGACCGACTGGGACAACTGGAAGCCATTATCGTGATCGGTTGAACAAAGCTCGCCCATGCTACATCACACAAAGACACCATGTGCACACTCAGCACAAGACCACCTACTTCTCTAGCAGGCTCAAATGGACCACATGGCACAGGAAGTTGCCATCCTTGCATCCTTGCCCTCACACCATACAGTCCACCTTCAACCAGGCTAAGCACATCAAGCTGATCCCGCTGCCATGTAACAAACTGAACTCGGTGACCCAACGAGGCCTTTAGAACAAAATCCAGCTACTGTGTAAAGCGTGTGTATAGCATGTACCGCGACCGCCTTTCAATCAGGAAGCAATTGGCAAGAAGTCAGGAAAAATACTCCCTCTTAACTCCTGTATGCAATTCCACACACATGCCAAACCTTACAACACACTGCAAAGAGGCCAGATGGTACCATACTTCATATAGTGTACTTTTAAATCTGATAGCAACACTGTGTATACTCATAATGGTCCCGTCAGTCAATACACCTGCATGCACACATACGAACACTCAGTTTGGAGGTGAAAATCTTGTGCGTTCTTGTGGTTGTGGCTTTTTGATGTCATGAGGTGGTCCAGGTGAACCTAATAAAAAGGGCTCCCCCCCCCCACTTCCTGAGCAAATGTACATTTATTTACATAGAGTGTAACATAACAGTACGGCGAGCTGTTGTAGACGGCGCCAGCCAGACTCCCCTCGCCTCGCCTCTTCCATGGCTGTCTGCTCCTCACCCCTTTGCCCCTCCACCCCACCGCCACCACCACTACCCTCCTGTTTTTAAACACAAGGCATCAGCTGGCCCCTCCCCCCCTTTCTCTTTTTCTTCTCTATGCAGCCAGCACACTCAATCACCCCCTACTCTTGCTCTCTCCATTCCAATGAATGCACAATCTCCCCCCTTCAGCTGTGTGGGGACAGCCCCCGCGGGCAAGGAGGGTTATAAGAAGGGAGCGACACACACACACACACACAGAGAAAAACACACCCCCACATGTCACTTCTTGTGTGTGTGTGTGTGTGTGTGTGTGTGTGTGCACATCTGCAGAGGAAGAGCAGGGTGAGGAAAAGGCAGGAGCACGGTGTGGGTGGAGCAGGAAGTGGCTTCACAGACCGCTGTCATCACGTGAGGATTTATCTGCAACACATTTCTAATTTTGGACATAGAATAGCGTAACATGATAACACGCTCGCCTGCCGATGGCATGGTTAAAACTCACCATGTCATAGCTACAGAAAAAAAATTTAACCGCTGAAAAGATAAAGTGACTCCACTCAATCACAACTCAATCCTAAACAATTCCAGTGTATCATAATTGACTTTAGCATGAGCTAATATCATGTGCGTTAATGTAATAATAATAACATGTAATGTAATGCATGCAGCATGTTGTGGAGCCTGCATAGGAAGCTGCAGTGCAAGTGTAAACAGATTAGCGTAGCATTAGCGTCCTGTACTTCCAAATGGAGCGACCCTGGCTGAACTGAACCTGGCACGCCACTGCGGGATGACCACAGCCGAAGGGGAAGTAATGGCGAGGATTGAACAAAAGTGTCAAAAGTGAAGAAGATGCTCCACTTACGCTGGCTATGAACCAGCAAATCCCCACAGGAGGTGGAGGGGGCGGGGGGAGGGACTGCCAATGTATAGTGTAGACGTGTGCGCATGTGCAAGCCGGGTGCGCATGTGCATGTGTGTGTGTGTATACAGTGTCAGTTTACAGTAGTACACACAAGATGTCTAGAAAACCCTTTTATTCTAGGAATAATAATTTAAACACACGTGTGCACACACACACAATCTTTAGCTGCAGGCAGAACAAGTGTTGTGTTTCTCACACTCTTACACAAAGGGGGGGGCACGCGATCACACACACACACAAACACACAGAGCCGGCGACTTTTAGCTGGATGCTGACAAAACAGGTGATGACCGCAGACCAGATGAGTGTGATGAGAGCAAGCCGAGTGACCACAACACACTGAACCTCACTTCCTGAACTCTCATAAAGAGATGCAGATTAAAAGGCAAAAGCTGTCAGTCACCTGTCACCATGGTCACATTAGCTGAAATAAGGAGTGGAGGAATCCTTTGTGCAAACTGGAGTGGGTGGGCATGGATGGATGAAAGACAAAAAGAAGACAAAGAGGTAAAGATGTCAAAACGAGTGAAGCAGGGTCACCAAAAATCCTGATGTGTGAGGAGCAAACCTGACTCCTTTGTTGGCCTTTTAAATGAGCTTTTGATATTCCTGCTGCTTGACACTGCCATGACAATTCCGAGCCTGCTTTTTGGCTTCCTTCACATGCAAAAGTTTGGGACGCCCTGTGACATAAACATTCCGTCCCGTCCACAAAGAGGCGCACACACACACACACACACACATGCACAAACCCAGCTGGAGCACACAAGCTCCCTTTGTGCTGCATTCCTTCCTGCCTGCCTGCTAGCCTTTAGCTTAGCTTCCTCTCCATCTGCTACACAACAACTTTCCCCTTCGCTATTGTCTGACGGCCGGCCAGCCGGCAAGGAAAGCTTGTCTTACCGTGCTCGGACGGGACACCGGGGTGGGGGTGCAGGGGGCTTCGGTGTGGGACAAAAAAAAAAAATCCAAAAGGGGTCCGTCGGTTAAAGCGGCAGCCAGCTCAGTAGATTCCCAGCAGCTCCACGCCGTTCCTGCTGCCTGCCTGCACTCCCAGCTTTGTGTGCTGTGTGTTTTCCCTTTAAATTGCTCAGGCTGCCTGCCCCCACCACCCTGGCTCACATACACACACACACACTCAAATACACACACAGTCAGCTAGTCAATGCACTAAACACACTCCACTCTAAGACATGACACTAATTGTAACTAGTAGTTGTTAAAATATTATTGTGCAGTCTGCATAAAAAAAAGACAGTCAAACAAATTGCCTTTGTCTTCTTGTAAAAAAAAAAAAAAAGAAAATATGTAACAAGAGTGACACTTGTTTGGGATCTTTTTCCCCTCTTGTGTGTTTTCTCCTGCTCACCCTCTCTCTATATTCGGTCTCGCTTTTTCCCCCACTCAGTAGTCAAACAAAGAAAGGAAAGGAACAGAGCTCACACACGAGCACAAACACACACACATGCAGAGGCTTGGAGCCCAACCCCCCAGCCTATGATTTTTTTTCCTCCCTGCCTTTTTCTAAACAGCACACACACACACACACACACACACACACACACCAATACCCCCCCCCCTCCCTCCTCCACCTCCACATCCCTCCCTCAGCCTGATCTGGCCTCGTTCTCATTCGTCTCCTCCCTCCTCCCTCTTGTGTGTCAAACAGATGGGATTGTACAGCAGACGGAGACTTGGTGTTCACACTCTACCTTCCACGCCTCATGCACACCATTTCTGCAGCGCTTTGACCTGACGTTCAGTATGGATGTCTTGCATAACAATAATAACAATAAAACTGCTTCAAAGACCCGCATATAGACTCGTAGAAATACTACTGGTCTTATAGTGTGTGCATACTGGAAAAGTAAGCGTGTGATATTTGTGTTATTTATTGGAAATTAGGTTTGTTCATGTTTCATGGTTCAAAGGTAGTATTGACAAACGATAGCGGGACAAGAAGTGACGTGCAATGTTACACACACTTCATGTTTGCGTTTCTTCATCAGGATATGTTTCCAAAAAAGCACACACAGACACACACAGGCAGAGTGCCAGCCACGTGCGGATGGAAGATGGAATTCCAGAGCGTGGAGGAAAAAAAAAAACAGAAGAGAGAGTGAGAGAGAGAGGAGGATGATGGGATTGCAAAATGCAGGGAGCGCCTGCATGCACTCTCAGACCAGCAGTGGCAGGAGGAAATATAGGTGCTCCGACTGCACCCGCTGACTCCTATAGACACCCCCCACCCCCCCAACACACACACACACACACACACACACACACACGCGCGCACAAACCAGCACCGCTCCCTCCTTCAGTATACTTCCAGAAAGCACAAGCCATGGTACACAGCAACTGAGTCTGAGCCAGCTGTGGTGGCCGATGCTGCACACATTTACACAACATAGACAACACACACAGGGCACATATAGACAAACAACCATTCACACTCACATTCATACCTATGGACAATATGGAGTCGCCAATTAACCTAGCATGTTTTTGGAATGTGGGAGGAAACCGGAGTACCCGGAGAAATCCCACGCATCCACGGTGAGAACATGCAAACTCCACACAGAGATGGCCGAGGGTGGAATTGAACCCTGGTCTCCTAGCTGTGAGGTCTGCGCGCTAACCACTCTATGGTATTTAAAAAGTCCTATTTTATAATACAGTATTTTTCTAAGAAAAATATGCACTTGTCTTGGTTAAGGAGCTGTGTTTGTCCATGCTTATGTCTCCAAAGCCAGCTATTGTGAACTTTATCCTCTTTTTACATTTACACTATAACTCTGCCCTTGTCCAACATAATACTAGTAGGTGACATATATCCAGTGGTGGGAGTGACCTCGTTAAAAAATAGCGTTGCAGTAATCTAAATACGACGGTACCTTGGATAGCGTAATTTATCCACTCCAGAAAGTATGATTCTAACCAAGATGCATGCTAACCAAATAATGTTTTCCCATAAGAAATTGTGTAAATCTAATTATTAGTTACAAATAGCAAAAAATATAAACTGAATTGAACTGAAGAGTAGCAAACATGGGACAGTGAAATATGAAAAAGACACTCTACTACCACTGGAGCACAGTATTTGAGCCGCCATTTTAGTAAGCAGGTTGCCCATACAGTGCACTTCAATCAGATTTTGGACAATCAAAAAGTTAGAATTTCGAATTACACCCTTTGCCTAGCTGTCACTAGAATTATGTGCCTTGTTTCTCATCTTCGGACTCCAAATGTGACATTTTGTTCTTATAAAAAAACAAGCAATGCGGTTCGTTCGGAGCTCGTTTTTGTCCCACTTAATGCTTAAAAGGAAGGCATAGGTGTGTCCCATTACGTGCAGTAATGAACCGTCTGTTCTTATGTGCTACACAGTAACATATAATGACGTAATCCTCTGCCTATATTGATTCATCATTATGTTGATTTGGCCCATGGCCAGCCAGTGATAGCATTTTTACTATTTGTGCTGGAGCGCAAAAAGAGATGAGAAAGCAGATGGCCTAATAGGAGGTTCGGTCGGGGGGGGGCATGGGATGCAGCCAAAGGGACAGAGATAAAGTGAGCAGGCAATAATGGATAATGGAAGCAGACAAGAGGGGAAACAAAGTGTTTAGGAGAATATTTAATTGAGCAGCCATTGAGCAAATCAGCAGAGGGAAAAGAGGGAGGCGAGATGCAAGTGAAAGCAGGCGATCCTTTTTTGGAATCTCCTGTTACATAAGAGCCACTCACTGCAGACAGAGTGTGACACTAAGGCCCTGTCCACATGGGAATGCACTTGGGTCTGTTTGTGTTTTTTGCCGGGTTGAAAAAAAATCATGTTGGATCGGTAAATAGTCAAGCCCACACAGGAACAGATTACTGGGTGAAAACAATGTAATGACACAATGTAATGTAATGATGTAATGACGCTGACACATCTTAAGTACATTTGATCAAGTTTGAAATTACTACAGCCTATGTTTGGACTACTCGGACCGCCAACTGTCCACTATCACCAACCTGTTTTGAAATAGCTCAAGTTAAATGACTAAACAACAAGGAGCAACAATGAAATAGAGCGAGCAGGAGAGAGGGAGACTGACAAAGTGTGTGATGAAGAAATTATGGGCCTGCTCAATTGTAATGCTTGTCAGGACAGAAAGTGTTTTTAGTTCCCAGAAGGAGGAGGGAGAGGAGGACGGCAATGAATGACTTTTCTAGAAGGCTACTGTTTAACGAGTAGGCTGTCAAAAATAACGGTTGTTAGTCATTTGTCACACAGTCACTTTATAACTTCATTTTGACCTGAACAGTAACTCTTAAGGAGTTTAATGAGTTTGATGAGTTCATGGTTGCTATGTCTGTCCAATATGATTGTTTTGCTTTGCAAGGTTGGTATAATCATTTTTTTTTTCAAAGACTGTATTTATAAACCTTCATCTTTCTCTTACAGTAAAAATGGGCATATTTCAGACATGGCCTTTATCTGTCCTAGTTTCTTTTTTGGGACTGAAAGAATGAAGCCTTCTGGCCGACTGAACCAGAGGATCGGATCGATCCAAACTGATAATGATACCAGGGTAGTATCAGTATCCGATTGATATTGTTTATATTATTGTTCATTCATTCATTTTCTACCGCTTTTTCCTCACGAGGGTCGCGGGGGTGCTGGAGCCTATCCCAGCTGTCTTTGGGCGAGAGGCGGGGTACACCCTGGACTGGTCGCCAGCCAATCACAGGGCACATATAGACAAACAACCATTCACACTCACATTCATACCTATGGACAATTTGGAGTCGCCAATTAACCTAGCATGTTTTTGGAATGTGGGAGGAAACCGGAGTACCCAGAAAAAAAACCCACGCATGCATGGGTAGAACATGCAAACTCCAGTAATGGTGATTAATCATGACTAATTAGTTACACTCACTGTTCGGCATTGTCTATCCATGTTATAATACAATGTTTGGAAATAACATTTATTTAATGAAAAGTCTTTTAAAAAATCTTTGTGTAACATCTTTCTGTGTACTAAATATTCCATGTACACCTGTGGCTGACCTATATAGGTAGAAAAAAATTTGCCCCTTACATAACAGGGTGCTCTCTAGTCCGGAAATTACTGTACAGTCAGCTTCCGTGCCCCCAATCGCCACCTTCTCGTCAGTGTTATGCCCAGCTGCCCCTATGGTTTTGTTTGTAAAGAAAGCAAGTGAACGGGCCACAGAGAGCGTGAGGATCGGGAGTAGTCATGAACAAGCTCTCCTTGTCTTACCCTCAACAACTGACTTTGGTTGCCTTCGCTGAAAACTATGTAGAGAAGGGGTTGGGGAAGTGATTAATTGTCAATTAATGTCTAACGAGCTACAGCTGTGCTCAATTAACACCGCTTTAGCAAACGCGAGGAACTGACGCTTTGAGAAGAAGCAATCAAAGAGGCGTCCAAAACAGCTTGCCCAAGAGATGAAAAGAGTCCAAATGTTTCATCATCCACAAATCTAAAATCAGACAAAGAGGAACAATCATCATGTCCTGACCGGAGGAGATACACACCCACACACTGTTGACAACAACATGCACGAGACACAACAACAACGTGCAAACAAAACCCCAGCGTGATGTAACGAGGTGCAACATCAGACGTCATCGGAGGGCAAGCCTGTTTTGATGGGCCAGTAAAGTAGGGCATCTTGTGTACGTCAACACACCAAATTCTAAATCCCTGCAATGCTGGACGCGGCTGCTCTGAAATAAACACTACTGTTGTATTTTAGGCTAATTCCTTGCTTCATTTGTCAATTTCAATTTGACACACTTCGATGAATTTAACCCTAAAGGCAAGATCTGAGCAATCATTTCGGGTAAACATTTAAATATTCCATCATCCACAATTTTCCTCAGATAATCCCTGGAGTTTTGTCGACAACAATTCCTCCACTAGCTTCAAATCACTCCAAGTGGGCACAACAAGAACCAGGCGAGGGGGCATCTTGTTTTAAGAAGTCTGTGAATCCTGCTGGCCTGAAGTTCCCCCGAGGACATGCTTTGTGAACGTCCAAGAATGTGCTTGCTCCATCACTCTACGGACACCCTCCCCTCTTATGTTTTTCACTGCTTACTAGGAAACAGAGGTATGTCCTGGAGGTAAGTCACGACACCCCGCATGATGACAGCCTGGGGGCGTATGCATGCACAGTCACAACACAGTGAAGGGGAAAGAAGACCAAAAAGGAGCCCGAGGACGCCAGAAGGCCCTTTAAACCATTGCTGACCACCTTTGTTTGGTAAAGCCCCCCCACCCGCACTCCATCTTGCCCTGCTCCCTAGTTTAACAGGGTAGTTGGCTGGGAGTGGAATTTACAGTGGGAGCAGCTCGGATTTCACTGCAGGGTGGGGAACCCCAAGAACCCGGGGGTGGTTATCCAGCTAGACTGGAGCCTGTGTTGAGGGAAGGGTGAGCGAGTTTAGTGACTATTTTTAGGAATTCAAAACCCCTTCCCTGGACTAAAATATAAACCCGAGCATGGGAACGCCGACACATATCTGCATGACGAGCTGCAAACGATGAAGCGTTTGACAACAAAAAAAAAACGATGACAAATACAAAATTAAGTTTGTTATGTCTGAGTGCCCAGGGTTCAATTCCACCCTCGGCCATCTCTTTGTGGAGTTTGCATGTTCTCCCCGTGCATGTGTGGGTTTTCACCAGGTACTCCGGTTTCCTCCCACATTCCAAAAACATGCTAGGTTAATTGGTGACTCCAAATTGTCCATAGGTATGAATGTGAGTGTGAATGGTTGTTTGTCTATATGTGCCCTGTGATTGGCTGGCGACCAGTCCAGGGTGTACCCCGCCTCTCGCCCGAAGACAGCTGGGATAGGCTCCAGCACCCCCGCGACCCTCGTGAGGAAAAAGCGGTAGAAAATTAATGAATGATTTCAAAAAAGGCAGAAAGAGGAGTAACATACGTATAAGGAACATATGGGGAACGACCGTCTTCCCCTCCCGAGGACACACCTGGGACCATGAGCCAGCGGGAATTAAAACACCCAGCTAAAACTTTCTTTTAATTAGCTCCGCCCATATGCTCACTCTTTTTTTCCCCCCACACCTCCACCCCGATGCGCTCTTTTGTTCTGTGCCGTCGCCATGACATCTTGTTCATGCTCACAGAGATGAGGGTGACAGTTTGCACATTGCACAAGAAAGCAGGGGGAGTATTTCTGCTGACAATGCCGATCTATGGGAGTGTGGGCTTAGACGCCACAGGCAGCCTGGCAAGGGGAACCTGTGATTTACGCCTCCTAATAAGTCCTCAGCTCACTTGTTTTTATGACGCCATCATTATGAGTTATAGTGCACCTAATGAGGGCGGCGGCAATGTCCCTACACGCGCCGATCTCTGAAATAATGTTGGCTGAAGAGAAGTAACACAAAAGACCAGGATACGATCCAATGGTTGGGAGATGGTGGCCATAAATAACAGAGATGCCACAAGTTTGGGTGGGGGTCTCTATGTTTTTTTGCACAAGTGTGTGCGACTCTTGGCCCACAGTTGCTAGGACACCTGCTGGAGACACGTGCAAGGGGCTTGAATGCCTGGGCTTGATCTTTGACCTCACGGGGTCGCACCCTGGTGACCCGAGCAGAGGATGTGAACACTGGACACTTGCTTTCCTCAAACGCAACCCTGACAACAAACATCACACCACTGTCCCGAAGAATGTGTGATATTCCAGTGGAAAAGCAGCAGTGTCAGCATGTATGCACAGAAGAGCACTAAAGATCTAGACCAGGGGTCTCAAACTCAATTTACCTGGGGGCCACTGGAGCTAGGGTCTGGGTGAGACTGGGCTGCATCAGGTTTTCCAAAAAAAAAAAAAAAAAAACGCATTTATTAAAAACAGAAAAATGAATAAACTTTGCTTTGGTTCCGATTTTCTACAAGAAAAGCTCTGATAAAACCTTCCACTGTTCTCAAATATCTTAATTTTTATTTTTCTACACAAAATAAGATGAAAAATAAATAAACAAATCAAGAATAAAGAAAATCAATCAATCAGTAATAAATATAATAATAATAATAAAACGGCAAATAATAAAAACTTAAGAAACCACATATAGTTGGTGGGTAGACAAATTATTTCTTTCAGATTAAAATTAACAAAGCATTATTAGAGCCCTGTAGACATGACAAAGCACAACTATAGTCACATTTATACTTTTTTATATACATATATTGCGCAACTGCAGAGTCTTGAGACACATGCTAACTCGCAAACTAGAGAGCTAGCGACCTACACGGTAGCCTTCAAGCTATTTCCTTTAAACTTAAATGGCCAAAAACTTACCACTTCCACACGGATAGGGAGGATAACTATTAACAGTTATTTAACCTTTAACATGAACATTAATCAAACGTAATATTTTTTTGTGGGTACATGATACCATACAGCATCCATATCAAACTTGCGCGCACTAACATTAAACTTTCATATCAAGGCGGGGCCCTCAAACTAGTGTCCTGCGGGCCACATTTGACCCGCGAGCCGCGTGGAAGCACATCTGGCTCCTCTTAGGTAATATGAATGTGGCATTGTGTGTGTGTGTGTGTGTGTGTGTGCACATGTGTGCGTCACTGTCAGACACACAAACACAAACCACATGCAGCTCCTGAGTGTCTACCACAGATGCACGTGACACACACACACACACATGCAGAGGCGCCGTGGCAACAGCGGAAAACATTGCTGTAACTTGGGAAGGCAACTGAGTGCTTGGGATGTGTTCAGCACCACGTGCATCTAAGGAAAGTTATGTGTGTGTATGTGTGTGTGTGTACTAGTAAGGAGAAAAGGGCACATGAGGTGAACAAGCTTTCTAATTCAGCATTTGAAGTTCCCTCCCCTGTCGGCCGCAAGCAAACTTTTTTTTTTTTTTTTACATCAAACACATTTGCTTCGGGAACCTCCCCTTCATCACAGCATCCTCCTCCTCGCTCATCATCCTAACACCCTGCTTTGCCCTGCCCCCGCCTCACTCTCACTCTCTGATCTGGTGGAGCGTCCTGCAGATAAAGTGGCGGCCAGTCAGATTAGACATACTGACGCCACACACACACACACACACACAGGTCAGCCTGCCCTTGAGTAGGGAGGACAAAGAAAAAGATAAAGTGATAAGAAGGACCCCTGTTATCTGCACGCAGTCATTCAAGTGTAAACAGTTTATTCTTAGGACCCGTCTACACAGGAACGTTTTCAGGTCCAAATGGTTGCAAGTATTTTATCGTTTCAGCCTTTCATCCATGCGTCCATCCGGGTGCCCTAAAACAGTATTTATTTTAGAACGGCTTCCACACTGGGGAAAAACTAACAACACTGCCTTGTTGGTGCCGTATCGATAAGCAAACCACGACATTCTGAAAATATTGATGTCACCATCACATTACCAGAAGGGACCGCTGCTGAAAAGACAGTTGACGTTGTAATATTTTTTTCCATCTAATACACCAAAGTGGGTAGTTCCACTTCATTGTCAGTACAGATAAGTTGGACAAGTGGAATACAACCACATGGGCATTTGTTCTTTCTTTTTCTATAGTTTTTCCATTTACACTGATTAAATCTGGAGTTTTTTCAAGTTTAGCACCAGTGCCGCCAATCAGTGGTGGAAATTATTTACTATGCTTGAAGTTGCAAGCAGTAATGTAAGTATTTTCAATATAATATCCATGTCATGGAAAACCAGCAATAACTTATTGCGTTCCCCTTATTATTGAGTTCCCCTACCTGTAAGAGCCGATATGGTACGATGGTGATGTCAGCTATGTTTAATATAGCCGATTGTGGTTTGAAACTTTGCTACGGATTATTTTTATTCCACTTTTTTTTAAATGATATTGGTCCTCACAGTGTCTGTTCTGGCCGGGGAAGTCCTTACTGAAGGCCCAGGTACCAAATGCACCACCCGCCACGACTGGATGCATTTCACAATGCACCCAGCATTGTCAAATTAGACAAATACTTGTGAAAAATAATACAAATACAACAGAATGCAATCTAAGTTTTGAAAAATAGTGCCAAAACGCTGCATGTGTCTTTCTTAAGTGTAACTTTAGATATGAATGTCATGTTCCGCATGACAGTTTGGACTTAAGTTGTGCTTTTCCTTTCCATTTCCTTTTGTGCTCTTATTTTGGTTTTCCGTTTCTTTTTTTTTGCGTGATGTGCAGCTGCTTTGCGGTTACTGGAAAGCACATTCATATAGTTGTTTCTCGTTAGTAATCAGTGCTACTATTTCGGTGGCTGGAGCTTCTTGCTGTCGTCACTTTTGTGGCGATATCATTATCGGTGGAAAATATTGGCCGATAATATCAATCAGCCATTACAAATACAAGGAGGGAGGGGCCAGAAGTGCAATTAAAGTGGATTTGTTGAAAGAGGGGTGCAAAGAACGCCATGAGTGGATAACACACACAGTGGGTGATATACACAAGCTGAGCCTGGTGACGAGCGCTCGCCTTTACTGCTTAGTTTGATGTGGGGGGGCCACACACACACAACGACAGCACTATAACACACACACACACTGCAAAGAGAGGAGGAGTTGTATTTGCTACTTAGATATTATACATATTTGTCCCCAAGTAAAAGGCAAGAATCCTTAAGGTAAATAAAGTGGTGAGATGAAGAAATAAAGATACTAATAGCAGCCAAAAACTGTAGAGGGGGGGTAAAAAAGGCGATAAAACGTCTGGCCTCGTCCCAGCTTTGTCTGCACTCTCAGGGGAGGTAGGCTGTTAGAGGCGGGCGGGCCGTCTCCCCTGGATTGCTGCCAGGCCGCACGATGTGCCACGCCGCTCAGGGAAGGCCCCAGAAGGATGGGAGGGGAGATGCGGGATCACCTTCTGGACCCAAAGAGGAGTAAAGCTATATACGCTTTCACCTTGACGCTGGGCCAAGGTCTTGGCTAACGAAACACTGAAGCTTATTTCACTTTCCCTTTGTGTTACTCTTTCCTGCAACAATATTAAGTACACAGCATATTCAACATTGATTGTTGTATCATCTGGCTGTGTAGTGTTTGTGTTTTGAGTGCGCAACAGCCGGCTGCAATAAACAAACAGCCATGAATGAGCTTCCATGGCAATGTTGCATCGTGATTGCATCATTGATAGCGGAGTGGAGTGGAGGGGGGGTATATGGACCTTCCTTTTTCATTTATACCACACACACACACACACACACATACATATCCCACAAGACAAAATGTGTGTGTATGTCTCCATAAACGACCTTTGTGTCAGACGCACAATCGCCACAGCTCACGTTACCGCCCACCTTTCCTTTCTGTCTACATATCATCTTACCGGTGGCTCCAGTCGGCGAGGCTAACACTCCTCCACTTCTTCCTCCTCCTTCTCGCCTTCCTCTTGTGGAGCATCCCTCACCTCCTTGTCACCTGGCCACAGGAGGACAGGAAACAAAAAAAAAATATGAGAGTCACACACCTCCTCACTTTTTTCACCCCTCCCTGCCTCGCTTCTTAATCAAACTATGCTAAAGGGACCCATCAGGGTCAGACGCACACCCGACCCTGCCCCTCCCCCAAAAGTACCCTCTTATTGATAAGGTCAGTGGCCCAGAGGGAGCTGGTGGGGAATGCAAAGATGGGAAAGAAGAGGGCGTCACGGGAGGTTGCTGACATCAACAGAATGTGCACGCCAGCATTTATTTTGTCTCTTCACCGCTAAGACACACATAAGCTACGGAGCATGTGAGGCAATTTGGATCATCATGTTTGAAGTTGAACTATCACAGAGTCGCCGTCTTGGGGAAGAGAGAAAAAAAACACACAGTCAATGTCGCAGGTAAAAATAACAACAAAAAGGAGAGATGGCACACAGCTGCAGAACAGCTCTCATCGTCCATCTTTATTTGCTGCATATTCTACGATGTGGTGGTTTCTTAAATGGAGGATGGGGTTTATTACTTCAGGGTGCCAAAGAAAATGCAGCAAGCATCAGAACCGATCCGAAAGTTGTTTCAGCTGCAGGATGAGCACACTGCCAATGCAGCAAAAAAAGTTTTCCCTGGGGAGTGATATTGGCAAAAGGTGCAGGTATTGAGCCCCTGAATACTGGGGTTTAAAAACACTTTCTCTGATAAATCCCCTTTCCGACTGAAAAAAGCCTGACCGGAGAAGTAAAGGTGATTCCTACAAACAGTCCTGTGTCATGCCAACAGTGACGCACCCTCAAATCATTTGTCTGTGGGACTGCTTTTCAGCCAACGGAGTTGGCTCACTTGCAACGTAGCCTCAGAACGCAACCGTGTATATGGCCTGTATAATGGCTTCCAGGAAATGGTAGAGGGAAAGCTAACTTGAAGCAAGCATCAGGCAGAAGTGGTTGGAGTTGCAGATTTCCGGTGAAGAGAAAACTATGGCACGGTTTTGTGAGCATAAACGAAACTGGACTATCCGCCAAACTGTGGTCCAATGCCCTTCCAACATTACTTGGTTATGTTATGTTGGTTATGTTGTTAAATCAGTGGCAATCAATTGATCAGTGCACCTAAATTCCTGCATCAAAGCTATATTATTGATAAATTCATTCATTCTACCGCTTTTTCCTCACGAGGGTCGCGGGGGTGCTGGAGCCTATCCCAGCTGTCTTCGGGCGAGAGGCAGGGTACACCCTGGACTGGTCGCCAGCCAATCACAGGGCACATATAGACAAACAACCATTCACACTCATATTCATACCTACAGTGAAGAAAATAAGTATTTGAACACCCTGCTATTTTGCTATTTCTCCCACTTAGAAATCATGGAGGGGTCTGAAATTTTCATCGTAGGTGCATGTCCACTGTGAGAGAGATAAACTAAAAAGAAAAATCCAGAAATCACAATGCATGATTTTTTAACAATTTATTTGTGTGATACAGCTGCAAATAAGTATTTGAACACCTGAGAAAATGAATGTTAATATTTGGTACAGTAGCCTTTGTTTGCTATTACAGAGGTCAAACGTTTCCTGTAGTTTTTCACCAGGTTTGCACACACTGCAGGAGGGATCTTGGCCCACTCCTCCACACAGATCTTCTCTAGATCAGTCAGGTTTCTGGGCTGTCGCTGAGAAACACGGAGTTTGAGCTCCCTCCAAAGATTTTCGATTGGGTTCAGGTCTGGAGACTGGCTGGGCCATGCTAGAACCTTGATATGCTTCTTACGGAGCCACTCCTTGGTTTTCCTGGCTGTGTGCTTCGGGTCGTTGTCGTGTTGGAAGACCCAGCCACGACCCATCTTCAATGCTCTGACAGAGGGAAGGAGGTTGTTCCCCAAAATCTCACAATACACGGCCCCAGTCATCCTCTCTTTAATGCAGTGCACTCGTCCTGTCCCATGTGCAGAAAAACACCCCCAAAGCATGATGCTACCACCCCCATGCTTCACAGTAGGGATGGTGTTCTTCGGATTGTACTCTTCATTCTTCTTCCTCCAAACACGCTTATTGGAATTATGACCAAAAAGTTCTATTTTGGTCTCATCTGACCATAAAACTTTCTCCCATGACTCCTCTGTATCATCCAAATGGTCATATGCAAACTTAAGACGGGCCTTGACATGTGCTGGTTTAAGCAGGGGAACCTTTCGTGCCATGCATGATTTCACATCATGACGTCTTAGTGTATTACCTACAGTAACCTTGGAAACGGTGGTCCCAGCTCTTTTCAGGTCATTGACCAAGTCCTGTCGTGTAGTTCTGGGCTGATTCCTCACCTTTCTTAGAATCATTGAGACCCCACGAGGTGATATCTTGCATGGGGCTCCACTCCGATTGAGATTGACCGTCATGTTTAGCTTCTTCCATTTTCTAATGATAGCTCCAACAGTGGACCTTTTTTCACCAAGCTGCTTGGTAATTGCTCCGTAGCCCTTTCCAGCCTTGTGGAGGTGTACAATTTTGTCTCTGGTGTCTTTGGACAGCTCTTTGGTCTTCGCCATGTTACAAGTTAAAGTCTTACTGATTGTATGGGGTGGACAGGTGTCTTTATGCAGCTAACGACCTCAAACAGGTGCATCTGATTCAGGATGATACATGGAGTGCAGGTGGACTTCTAATGGGCAGACTAACAGGTCTTTCAGGGTCAGAATTCTAGATGATACACAGGTGTTCAAATACTTATTTGCAGCTGTATCACACAAATAAATTGTTAAAAAATCATGCATTGTGATTTCTGGATTTTTCTTTTTAGTTTATCTCTCTCACAGTGGACATGCACCTACGATGAAAATTTCAGACCCCTCCATGATTTCTAAGTGGGAGAAATAGCAAAATAGCAGGGTGTTCAAATACTTATTTTCTTCACTGTATGGACAATTTGGAGTCGCCAATTAACCTAGCATGTTTTTGGAATGTGGGAGGAAACCGGAGTACCCGGAGAAAACCCACGCATGCATGGGGAGAACATGCAAACTCCACACAGAGATGGCCGAGGGTGGAATCGAACCCTGGTCCTCCTAGCTGTGAGGTCTGTGCGCTAACCACTCGACCGCTGTTCCGCCCTATTGATAAATTATTTATTTAAATATATATATATATATATTATTTTCAATATAATATGGACCCTTTAAAAAAATACGAACCTTCTTCTATTTTCCAGCTGCAAGCCAAGCATGCGATTTTCTATTTTTACCCTCAAGCTGCCTGCTGCACACTAGGAAACTTCCAGCTGCAGAGGTGGACACATCACAGGCACGTGCATTTTCAAAGAAACACGCCCACAACTCATAGACATCTTCATAGGCTCATTCCTGCCTATTTTTGTCATCTGCGATTACATCTTGATATGGCGCACACACACACACACACACACACACGGTGAGATCACAAATGAAAGCAGCAGGGGGGGCTGAGAGGCAGCTGGCTCTGCTGCTTTTGATCTCATCTTTACACACAGGCGATAATAGTGTGTGTATGTGTGTACGTGGAATTGCTTGGTTTTCCCGATTCTCTTCCCGATTGAGAATTATTATGAATGAATGCTTGTCTTTACATGACATACTTGTCTTGGTGATTCATAAGCAGGGCGGCGCACTTGGCGAAGCGTATCCATTCCACACACAAAAGGCGAGGAGGCGGAAAGAGAGGCGAGCGATGACAGCGGAAGGAGGGAAGAAATGTGGCTAAGAGATGAACAAAGGGAGGATGAGAGCCAGGAAACAGGAAGTGTGGTAGGAGGAAATGGAAAATGTGTTGAGAGAGCAGATGCTTTGTTAGCGTGACGTACAACATTCCTGCTGGGATGATGCTGCTGCTGCGGAATACATGCCAGCATGCCGCTATCGACTCATCTTCTGTAAAATAATCACAAGTTGAACTCCAAGGGCAATACTTCAATGTTTATTATTGTAGTTTAAATAGAATAGAAACAGCTGGATGCCACACACTTCTGCTTGGCATGAACAGCCATTAAGTTATACTTGGCCCGCTCAAGGGGTGCCTTGGCAACCGCTGATCAGCAACAAGTGACCAATCAGATTATTCCTTTTTTTTTTGCATTGCAAGACCGCACGTCTGTAATTGTCATACATTTCAGCCCATCACATATAAATAATAACAATGTGGTGACACTAATTGCAGCTCTGGAGAATTTAGTTTATGATAGTCACAAAAGTTTAAAGGCAGGGCTCAGTGGGGAGGTGCAAAGTCAACGGCGAGGTTATGAGGCTGGCTGCAGGGTACCAAAAAAGGTTGTGGAGGAGCAAACAAAGAAAGAAACACACAGAACAACACTGAATTAAATATTCAGTGAGTTTTCCCGACATGTGCTCTTTCCACCTTTGCGCATGTAGAAGTGTTAAAAAAAAATGCAGCAAGCGAAGGATGTGAAGACAGGAAGGAGGGGGGGGGAGAAGGAGTCAATGAGGGCAAAGCAACGCAAGAAGAGCAAGCTTGAAATGACTGAAAGAGAGAGAGAGAGAGAGTGTAAACCCAGCTGACTGTGTTCCAAGCTACTCCCCTTAGCAACAGCCACGGCTCGACTCGCGCCCCATTGGCCCGCTGACAGCATGCATCACAATCCCATGCATGGAAGCGCGGCCAATCAGAGGCCTCCTTGCAGCTCTGCATTTTGGATTGCGTTGACATGGCAACACAAGCCTGCACTTGGCACTGGATGTGGCCCGCGTGCATAGAGCACTCCAAAGTTGACCAAGCAACAAGTCCAAACAAACATTGCACAAGACTCACATAGAAGCAGCAGACGCAGTATTATTACTGGACCGGGTCCGGGTCGCAGAGGGACTTGCATGTGCATGTTTGTGTGTCAATACGTCAAGAACGGCTAATTAATAACAACCACGCTGCTCCCCCCCATGGATTTGATGATAAGCAGTATAAGTATACAAAGCAACAACAATTAGCCAGTTAATTACCCCCAGAGCCTAATTACGGGCGGGCGACCAGGCCACAAAATAACGGGTTGTGCTTGAATGCAGCCTGTGTTTATATCTAAGTGATCATGCATTAGCGTGACAGCGGGTAAAGGTCAGCACCTCACAGGAGATAAGAGAGGAGGGCTAGCTGACATTTTGCCGGAACAGACATAACATTGGCCACACTTTACCTACAATGCCTTGCGCTGACACTGGAGGGAAGTTGAACATCACTGAAAATTCAATAATCTTGTCTCCATGTGTGTGTGTGTGTGTCAGCGGAAGGCTTGGTAGCACAAGATCCTCTAATGGAGTTAGCTGTGATAACAGACAAGGGAGGCAGCTGGCTCTCCAGGAATATTCTCTCCTCCAAGAGCATGCCCTGAGAGTGGATTTCACACATGCTGTACACACACATACACGTATCCCCACATTTTAAAAATGCATGTGGAGGACCTATTGGAATCCATAATGCATGTTCACTATCGGTGACAAGCATATTAAGATCTGCACACACGCACTGGTTCCACTGAAGCAGACACTTCATTAAGGTGCACAATCTAATGACATTAAATATTAACTTATTTTTTAAAATATTGCTGGCTTTATTTGAACAAAAACCTGCAAAGAGTCTCTTGTTTGCATAAAACTATACACAGTAATCCCTTGTTTATTCTATTTGATTCCAGACCCAATGGCGATAAGGGAATTTCGGTAACAACATTAGCCCGTGTTATTATTATGACGATGACTATCAATATTATTGTTATGTTATTATTGTGCCTAAAATAATAAAACCCTGTTGTTGGCGATCGAGTCTAATGCATGTTACTAGTGACACCTAGTGGCCATTGTGTTACAGTTCTTTTATTGTTTTAAACTGTATTGTAGTTTGAACATTTTTATGCTTAGACTTACTTTAGGCCAAGGACATGTAAGAGTTGCTTCCATTAATATAGGCTAATAATAATAGGCTGCATAGGCCAAAAATAATAAAACTGGCTACATGAACTAAAATAAAAACATACATAAGGACCTCATTCAAAAGATACGCTTTGAATGATGTGTAGCATTCCAAACTGTTCACTCGGTGTCAGTAATGTTACTGTAAATGTTTGTGACACAGACAACCACCAGAACAAGATGCTTTTACAGCAAGTTTGAATGATCTCACCATAATTCCCCTAGAATAATTTCCTATAAAAACCCAGGGTACTGTTGCTGCAGTAACCCACAACAAGCTAAAATTCAACTCTGAACCCCCCAACGTCTCTTCCTGTACGCCCCCACTCAACTCCTCTAGGGAACACATTTATAGCAACACACACCAGTGGCTTACGTATTTACACTAATGAGTGTAAACATGCCAATGGAGGTGTTATATCATGTCTAGAGAGCTCTAATAATGTTAAAAAAAACATATTTAGAAGTCGTAGAGAGGTTTTCTATGCACGATAAATGAGGGATTGCTGTTGCTCCTATACATGAAGCGAGAGGGTGCTAAGCTAAAAGCTAACATCTAAACAAATCGTATTTAAAGCCTTTAAAGAAAAGGATCCTTCTCGTCTCGCTCTACGTCCTCACAGCTCCTCTTCTCCTCTCGTTGGCCTCTCACACAAAAGGCTGAGGTGCTGGGGAGGGAGCGATCGAGGGGGAGGGAGGCACAAAAGAGTCTTGCCCGGGGGGAGAGGGAGGGCAATGGGGGTAGACACACAGGTCAAAGGGGGGGGTAGACTGGGGCGTGAAGCATGCTGGGGGGATTGAAACCTGAGAGGCAGAAAGCCAAGAGAGAGGCCCTATCCACACAGGAACACACCAGGGATATTTTTTTTTTTTTTTGCTGGATGGAAAAAAAATGGCATCCACACTGTGTCAGATTAGTAAATAGCCACATTCAGACAGGATGTTTTCACTGAACGCATACCTACCTTAATACTTATACCGTACTTTGTTTCTACTCTGCACATGACAAATAATCTTAAATATTCTTCAAGAATGAAAAATGAATGAATGAACTAGACCGCTTCCAAGGCCAAACAAAACACCAACCTCCTGCATTTCTAGTCAGCCTACCAGAAGAGGCGTGTTGTGCGTCTTCCACATAGCTAACGCCGTCAGCCTCACCCTACACACAGGATCACACCGCCCCCTGAGAGCACTGCCATGACAACACACAAAGCCAACACCCTCTCCTGCAGGCAAAGTTATATAAGCCTCCGGGCGGAGGAGCTTCATTCTCAAATGCTATCCTTTCCTGAATTGTTGTTCTTTTGCAATGTTTCCTGGTTCGTTATTCTGTACGAACATGTGCCAAGACGCCCTCACAAAACAGCCGGAGGTGGATGATGTCAAACATGCCTCTCCTCTCTGTGGATGATGATGATGATGACAGGGGCTGGAGGGGGACGAACAAGAGGAGGAAGGTGCCTAACTCCCCTGTGAGTCCTCTTCCTCACCCACTGCTTCCTGCCATCCACACACACACACATACGTACATACACACATACCATCCTGACTCAGCTCTCTAAACTACCTCTTCAGAGTACTGACAACATAGCAACATAACTTTTTAAATAAAGCAATGGCCCATATTTCCAAAATATATATGCATTTACATCAAATTTGATGGGAGTTATTTACAAATGTATCATTGCACCTGAAAGCTTCTTGGGCCCGGTTCAGACCCCTGTTTTAAACCATTCTCCCTACAATCTAACCAAAAACTGTTTCTGTGACAATCCTTTTGTATCAAACACTAGCATAGTACATTGCTATGAGTTATTTCTTGGGTTTCTCACCTTCTTCATCAAAGCTCTGGCACTTTTGTTGCAGGCGTATTTAATTAAACAAATATATTTTTTTAGCAATAATGTTCAAATCCCACAACAATCAGGGCTTATGAAAACCAAGGTTCCACTGTATTCATTTAAAATGTTGTACTATTATTCTACATGATATTATAAGGTTAGTGTGTTTTTAAGTTGTCCCTGGTTTAATTTTTTATGCCACTCCTAAATATTAGTAAGTATGAGAACTTGACAATGTCAGCCATAGAGTTTAGGGAACTAAAGTATGTGAATGTGTCGACACCTAGTGGACATGTGTTGTATTCAACATAGCTTATAATGTATACTACTGTATACATGTACTACTGTTCATAGTACGCAAAAACAAACGCAATTTTTTTTGCTGCCATTTTTCATAAGCTGAACTCAAACTTTTTTGTGTATCCCTCACAAATATTGAAGCGTAATTTGTCTAAATCTGTGTTGGTAAACATCCATTGTTCATAGTTCTTCCACCTCACAGGTGTAGCATATCAAGACGCTGATTAGACAGCTAGCTAGTTTAGTTAGCTACAATTCAACGCCACTCCAGTTTTAACTTTGTGAGAGTGGGAAAGGAAATATACACATTATCCAAGCTGTATACATTGTATCCAAGAATCGTTTTTTTAGTATTACCCCTTGAAAATGTATCTTTAAGGAAATGTGAGGGGTGTATTAGCCGTCCCTCGGTTCTAGTTGTTGTTATTTGGCTCCATACCCGGCCGCAATAAATGAATTTCAATGTTAATACAACTTCGTGGTTAGGGCATAGAAAACCCATTTATTTTCTAAATACAGTTTTAACACGATTAAAGCCTCGCAAACATGAAATAGCATGCCAATAGTCACCTTTACGGTCCTGTTATTCATTGTTGACAACACATTGCGCAACTCTTATGCTGCAGCGACTCGAGTCGGCCGCTAGCTAGCTAGCTAGCTAGCTAACCAGTTAGCCTGAAATTTATTTCGTCTAATGCCGAAAAATCATCAAACACACTCGTTTTGTTGTACTACCACGTATTGGTTAGATAAATAGTCAAGTTTCAAAGTGTTATAAAAAAAAAATGTTGAGCGTTCAACTCACCAATGTGGTGCCGGTGTGCCCTCTCGCGGTGCTGGTGATGAAGTGCAGGCGGAAGAGGGGTGGAGACAAGACTTCATCCAGAGGAAAGAAAATTCAAATCCTCTTCCTGGAAAAAAAAAGCAGACAACCCGCCACAACTTAATCACATGACAAATGGGAGACAAACTACGACACTCCTCCTCACACAACGAGCGCGTATGTAATCCAAAAAAACCACCATTACCCCACCAACACCACCACCTCCCCGCTAAAATTGTGCAACACTGCGCCAGTTCGCAGCGTGGGCACGACTCTGCGGATTGATTTATTAAAACGGTGATTGCGACATCTCAGCTTCTGTGAAAACAGAATTTAGGGGAGAAAACACCATCCATACATTCAAGTGTGTAAAACTTGTCCGCGTAGTGTTCACGAGCACTGCAAAAAATCAGACATGATGGATGTTCATAAATATGATTCACAAAGGAGAGTTTGTGTCCAAAAAAGGCCTGCAACAATACACAGCGTGTTTTTTTTGTGTGTGTGTGACTGTCTTACAGTAGCTGCAGCCTGTTATTGTGTGCTTCATGTTCAATGTTGCCTTGCAGGTACTATTTCATATTTCTTACCTTCGCATCATCTTCCATAAAACATCTGCCAATGGATCCTCCTCGTCGTTTTTAATGGGAAAAGCTGCATCTGCTCTCCTCTGACGCAAAAACGAATACATTTCCCTAAAAAAAAAGACCCATCACTCCCACTGCACATCCATGACGCCTTGAGGTGCAAACATGCGAAGACAGGCAGTGGAGGTGTTGGCCCATGGGCAAGGCATGATCACTTCTCCTCCTCCGTTACGAGACACCATCTGGTGGAAAAATCGCCTGATACATTAAGGATCCGAGGTTGAAGGGACTACCGGAACCCTCTGATCCGATCCGATCCGCTCCACAACACATTCCATACAGGAAAAAAGGTCCACGCAGGCACTCCGCAGAAGAAACTGCGCAGTTTTAATTCCGATGACACGCAGAGGCTCTTTTCCCGTGTGTGTGTGCCCGCTGAAGGGCCCTTTGCTTTCCTTTCCTTTCCTCCTCGTCCCTCCCTTCCTATCCTTTCTTTCTTCCCTTCACATGCAGGTTTATTTTCGGTGAAAGAGTCTTGGACATTGACTGCCCCGCCTCCATAGTCACATACTGCAAAAAAAAAAAAAACAGCCCAACTGTCGTTATGCAGAAGTGGACGTCAGATTAAGAGTAACTCCAGGAATGAAAAGTTGGAGAGGACATGGCAGAGTGCTGATGTTTCCCTAAAAGAGGCAACTGTTGCAGTCAAATGAAAAACTAAGGCCACCCCAGTTATCACCACCCCATTGAATACATTGTTTGGATTTTTTTCAAAAGTAACACAGTATACCCAAACGGTTTACATAAGAGATATCCAAAGTGTGGCTTGTTTTTTATTGGCCCACATCATATTGTAGAAATAATTCAGTAAAACTAACACAAAAAATTGAAAAATAGAAAAATAAAGCAAAATATAATGTAATGTTACATACAGCCACAGCATGTCTGAAATGAGTCAAAAAACCTCCTCTCATTCAGTGTGGAAGTGGTATATTTTTGTCTCCTTACTTTGTCCTTTTTCTCAACTCAGTTAGAAACATTTTAAGTTCCGAATCAGTACAACGGAGAGGCTAACTATTGCTATGCTATGTTCTTGCAGTGATCCCGTAACCAGAGCAAAGCGGTGTAAACAAAGGAGTGTAAAGGTGACTACATGGGTGTTATTTCATATACACAGGGGCTCTGATAATGTTAAAAACATTTTCTAGAACGTAAAACAGGTTTTCTGTGCTATAAGTGTGAAATTATTCCACTCATGAATACTGAATCATACTTTGCAGCAATTCACTTTAGGTGAATTCAGGTCTCCGGCTAGCATCAAGCTGCAGCGCAAGGTGGACTGGTGCAGAGCATAAGATGCAGTCAGCTGCACCATTTGCTGGTATCGACCATGCTGCTCAATCTGTGGTGCTGGTAAGCAGAACCATCAGGGCCCCACATCATGGACACCACATTCTTGAGCTTATGCTACTCGTACCAAAACAACCATTCCAAAAACAACAAAGTCATACTGGAGTGGTAACTTTCATCATTCTGTTATGTTTTGCTCTTGGAGCATGTTGTGCTGCCCCAGGATTCCAGGACATTTTGCAGTGAAAAGAGTCTTTTATTAAGGAAAAAAGCGAGGCTTGCGAAGTATGACATGACTCACAAGCATATGAGTCAAAAATACAAAAATACAAAAATACAGGAACTGACTAAGGAGCCCATTTTGGGAAACATGGGATCATTGTGGAAGGTGATGAAGAAAAAAAAAAAACGCAAACACGGCCAAAACAAGAGAAAATAAATACTGGCATTCAAACTAATGCTCACCAGAAAACAGTCAAAAGTCCATGAAAAAACAAGTTGAAAGTCAAGCACCAACCAACCAACAATTAACCAGCAACTAGCAAAAGCGACTACACTAAAATAGTAGCGATTACACATCAGCACCATGTGCGTGCATAGCATCCACAAACCAAAGTAAAGGCACCGCCAAAGTCCCAAACAAGAAAATAAACTGCCAAAATAAGAGCTGTAAACATGGAATTCACATGAAAACTAAACAAAGTCCAGCCTTTTACACAGAACGTTTGAACTGCTTTCTGTAAGCTTTAAGATTTGTTACTTGAAAATTTCATTTTGAAGCTCATTTCTATGAAAGAGGTCTGCTCTAAGATTGGAGTCAAATCCTACTTGCGCCTTTACGATGCAAAAGGAACCTTTTTGACTTTTCCCTAGGTTGTATCTGAGCTGGTAAAAATTCCACCACAAAAAAACCTCCTAAAAGTGTATGTAACCTTGAAGACATGCTGATTTGTACGTGGGGGTTTCATCTGACAGTATACATGTCATATACACAGTCCAGTTTGTTCTGGAACATTGTACCGGACTAGTAATATACAGTTACACTAGTTGGGCAAAAGTCTCACCAGACTTGACCAGCTTGACCAACTTTTTTTTTTGTGCTGGTTGCCTCATTATGTCAAACTTTTTGTTGCTTTTTTCTGGTAACTATTTATTTGTAAAAAAAAAATTCTCGTACCTTTTTTTGTCGTGGAAAATGTTTTTTTGGCCATTTATTTGTGGTGACTATTTATTTGTACATTTTTGTCTCAGACCTTTTTATTTGTAGATTTTCTTCAATACATTTTATCTGTATTTTTTTGGAAATATTTTTCTGGTTTTGTTTTTTCTGGTAACTTTTTGGTCTTTTTTCTGCTAATTTTTTATTGTCTTGGAATTTTTTTTGTTATTGTTTTTCTAGTAACTATTTATTTGTATATTTTTTTTTACCTTTTTACCTTTTTTTATTGTGGAAAATGTTTTTTTGGCCATTAATTCCTGGTAACTATTTATTTGTACATTTTTTTCTGGTACCTTTTTATTTGTAAATTTTCTTCAATACATTTTATCTATATTTTTTGGAAATATTGTACTGGTTTTGTTTTTTCTGGTAACTTTTTGGTGTTTTTTTTCTGCAGGAGCTATTTATTTGTAATTTTTTTCTGGTACCTTTTTTTTTGTGGAAAATGTTTTTTGGGCCAAGTCTTCATTTTTGTCTTGTTTAGCACTGTGAACACTTTGAGGACGGTCCATGCTTGGATGGCTTTGGTGTAGAAGAATGGGGCTGGCCCCCCCACTACTTATCGCCATGAGCAAATTTTCCTTCTCAATGAAAGCAATGTGCATTCCTGTCTTGGAATATTCCTTTTTCCATTCCCATCTCACAACAAACTCTAGCAAAAATAATTCCCACAGCATCTTCTCTCCTCTCCATCTTCTTTCAAGCCATATGTTTATGTTACAAGGCAGCCTGAAGGACAAGCTTATTTTAATGTGAATTCCGCTCCTCTTCCATCTCCCACCCACCAACAAGGAGACCACCAGTGTCTCCACACAGAATGAGCCAGCTCCGATAAAGAGCCTCTTAAAGCCGGAGGAAGTCTGGTGGGCTTTTCAGGGGGCAATCCTTAAGTCTGAATACGACCTTGAACTCCCCTCCCGTTTCCCCCACATTCTCATTACGGGATCATTCTTCCTCGCAACTCACTTGTTTTCTTTTCTCTCTCCCTGGCTAACAGGGAAGTCCAGGGTTTGAGAGATTGCGTCTTTTCTGCAAGGCTTCATTAAAATTCATTTGTTTGAATAGGTTCACTCCTTCTGCTTCTGTCCTTTTTTCTGTTCTCTCAGTTTGCACAGGAATTTGCACGATTGCTGCATGCTGTGGTTTGAGTTTGTGAGGGAATAATTAAAAATAAAAACATGTAGAACGCCGCCATGGGAGTATGTTAGCTGTCCAGGCTCATGAGGAGAGCTGCTCCCCTCTTGATCCAGTGATCCGGGTTCACGGCTCCGGATTTTAGCTCCACGGCGATCACAAACGAGGCTCTGCCTGCCCCACCCGATCGCACGGGAAAGTAGTAGCAAGGACACAGGTAAATGTCTGCAAAGACCAATAGAAAGAAATGCAAAGTTCATTCATTCATTTTCTACTGCTTTTTCTTCACAAGGGTCGCGGGGGTGCTGGAGCCTATCTCAGCTGTCTTTTGGGCGAGAGGCGGGGTACACCCTGGACTGGTCGCCAGCCAATCACAGGGCACATATAGACAAACAACCATTCACACTCACATTCATACCTATGGACAATTTGGAGTCACCAATTAACCTAGCATGTTTTTGGAATGTGGGAGGAAACCGGAGTACCCGCAAAAAAACCCACGCACACACAAGGAGAACATGCAAACTCCACACAGAGTGGGGAATCGAACCCAGGTCTCCTAGCTGTGTGGCCTAACCACGTGAGAGTGAATATCAATCACAAAGATTACGAAAAAAAAAAGCCAAAACATGGCCCTCACTCTTGGCCATCTTCTTGCGGTTTTCCACTGGCTTGAAGTTGATAGCTGGAATGGGACACACCATCTGCATGGGCTCAGCCTCCACCAGGCACAAGCCCTTCTTGTCCCAGGCGGCCCCCTCCAGGTGCAAACCTCGCACATACACTCCATCCTGGAGGCAACCGATTAGAAATATAAATATTAGTAAGCAAACAAATGGTAATGTGTGGTGAGAAAGACAGAAAGACGTCACCTTGGGTGGGTTCTGGATGTGGCTGTCATCTACACTGGACACTGTAAAGTCCCAGGACAGTGTGTCAACTGATACCTGCAGATAGGGAAAGTACTTGTGGTTTTTACTGTACTAATACATGATAAATGCCTCGGAATAACCGCCAAGTCTCCTATAGTCGCGGGTGTTTGGTCGACAATAGCAAATAACCACCAGTGTCTCTCTTTACAGCTACGTAATAAAACGTTGGCTGTGGCTGTAGGCAAGCTCCTGATGTAGTTTTTTTTAACCCCACAGCATGGCAATAGGTGGCGGTACTTACATACAGTAAGTATCGTGATTGGTCAGCAACAAAGGGCTTTATCGAGCTCGGCATGGGCTTCAAAATTTTGGTTACACTACTTGGCTGTGGGTGTGAAAGTCATGCGTGTTCCACTTGCCGTACCGATAACAATAAACTTTAATGCTGGTTCAGCAGTTTGTATCTTACCGCTATTACAGCATTGGTTCTGTTGTACAGCCTCTCTGCAATTATTGCTAGCTTCATATTACGGTACCTTGGCTCACCTTGTGTTGCCGAGCAGATGACTGCAGCACAGCGGTGAGGAATCCATTGGGGAAGGTGAAGCCTGACAGCCAGAACAGGTTGGGGGGCTGTGCCTGATCTGCCCAGCGTGCAAACTGAAGGACTCGCTGGCAGAGGTCACGGGTCCACGCCGCCAAGGGCTTGAGCGAGGGGTACGCCTGGTGGACCCAGACAGAGCACAGTCACTTTTAATCAACTTTGTTTTTAGCTAGTGTTGCAGCCTGCAGGGTGCACATGAAAGAACAAGTAGAACTGTCTAAGCTGTTATTGCAAAAAGTGAAAGAGAAGAGAAAGACAATGAAGACGACTTGAAAAGCAGGTTTTCAGTGCAGCAAGTGGTCAGTTAAACAGAGGAGCTCCGCTGGAGGTAGCACAGCTAATACCTGTCACTGCTCCTATAAAATGGCCCAGCAATAATAAGCCTTTGGCTGGCACTCAATAAGCTCATGGTCTTTTTTTTTTGCAAAGAAGGGCAGGCCTTGAAAGCTTTAGTCTGCTTATTACACTACACTCAAAAAAATAAATGTTTAGCCTCAACAAAAAAAAAATCAACGCAACAATTTCCATTAGTCTTTCTTAGTTATGACAACTTAATTTGAAATTGCTTTGAACCAACAAACAATATTGCATTGTACAAATTAGCTTTTCCTCTTCACTCAAAGCTCATTTTAAGTAATGCTTACTGAATAATTGTTGTCATAGGGACAATTTTTTAAGTTCGTAACTCAAAAAAATATCTTAAGTCAACTGACTTAATCATTTTATTCTAAGTAGTTTAATTTGTTGTCTACTTAATTATAATAACAATGCACACAGCTTTTTAAGTAGCAGTAACTTTACATATATATATATATGTGTGTGTATATTATGTTACCAAGCTAATTTTATTAAGTCATGGCAACTTGAATTTTGTTTTAAGCTTACCAACAATAAAATTTGAGTGTATATGACATGCTAAATTAAGTTCATGTAATAGCCAACATTATTATTTGAACATAACCTAAAAAATAAAGTTAGCAACTTGGAAAGTTTATCTAAATCAATTAATTACATTTTTTACATTGCATTTATGTATTAAATCAAGTGGTGTCAACAGATACTCGGAATTACTTTTTAGAGTGTACGATTAAGTCCACAGATGTCGGCTGTGTTGCATCATTTACAGCCATTTGGTTTAGTGGGTAAAAGACATGTTTCATAACAGCTTTAAGGACAGAAATACAATATAAAAGATGAAAATGTTAACCTTCTCCCACAATGGTGGAACCCGGGCGTCGTACATGCAGTTGAAGGTCTCCTCCAAGCTCGATGACATTACCACCAAGCCTTTGATTCCCTTCTCCAGCTCCACTAAGGACGATCTAAAACACAAGCATTCATCATGCTAATCTTACCCGGTTAAGTTATGCACATTTCGCATAGAAGATGGTTTTGCTGAAAATAACATGATTTAGCAAGGGGATCATACATGATAGTTTCCAGCAGGGAGTTGTATCTCTGGATCTCTTGCAGCAGGACCACATCCAGCGGTGTAGGATCCAGAAAAAGCGCGCTGGTGCCCTCGTAGTCAATCAAAGCCGGGATCGTCTGCCTCACATCTGCTAACAGATCCAGCACCTAGAGACAGTACAGATGAAATCATACACAGTTGAAAATGATGATGAATTTGAGACATAGGAGAGTGCAGGAGAACAATAATTTATGTAACCAAGTAACGGGGAACAGTGCTGGCCCATGAAGGAGTACATTCTGCATCACATTACACTGATAAGCATCTCTCAGTGTTGCATAACCAAATAATGGGTGTCTCTCTTTTACAAGACAAGGATTGTCCTTATGGATCTTACTACAAGTATAGCTGTAACAATTTTACCCAAAAAGTGTCCCTCACCACACCTTGTCCTCACGACTTGGTCCAGAACCCGCTGTGCTGGCGCTGGTCACTTGGGGCTGTAGGGACAGAAGTGTGTCAAACAGGGATCTGGTTTCTGCGATCTGGCTGGCGATGTCAGCATTGGGGTGCTGGCCAAACAAGTCAGGGTGCTCTGTGGCTGGCAGCATGTTGATGAAGTCCTTGTAGGAGGACAGGGGCCCATCGTGGGGGATGTAATAGGAGGATAAAGTTGACAACCTAAGACGAGAATTGAGATATGTTTGTGTTTTGACAGCATATTGTTGCACTGCAACACCATTAAGGAAGTGTCAGACACTTTCTGTCCACATGGTGGTGCCGGCATGCTGAAAAATGTGAGTGAGATTTTCACCATGAACTGGTTGGAGGTTGTCCAGTGCATGACAATGCAACTGATACACAATCTTGACATGGCCTGTATGGCTGTACTGTTTACAGGATAGAACAATTGTCTGTGCCTCTTACTTAAAATTATGCTCGGTGACAGCTGCCTCGCAAAAGTAGTCGTTGATGTATGTGGTGAGAAGTCGTCTGTCCCAGTCATCAGTCACATGACCGCCATAGTTCACCTCCGCAATGAGATATTTGAGGGCATCCCAGGGTATGTTGTCATACTCGTTGAGGTACAGACTGAGCAGATTCTCGCTTACCTGCGGGAGAAAATGTGATCTTATAGAATAGACTTCTACACCACTATGTACATCTGTGTAATACTTGCTTTTATAGTCAGTATAGTTACTTCAGACCCCGTTCACTCTGCAATATCTGATCAACCTCCATGTGCAATATTAAGGGCTCTAAACACAATATGCTAAGTTCTATGTGAAGTAATTCCATAATGCCTCATATTAACTCTCTAACAAGATCTCAGTGTATAGACTGGTCATATATCTCATCTCGTTTCATATTATCTACATACTGTATTGTATATAACTCTGGGAAAACTGTTAATTTTGTTAATACTTGGGTTGTTTATATTGTTTATTTTTCTATATTGTGTATTTTGTGTATTTTTTACTGCTTCTGACTCTGTACTCTTGCTGCTGTGCAATACAAATTTCCCCACTGAGGGACGAATAAAGGCATATCTTAATCTTAATCTTGATCTTAACAGCTTGAATTAGATAAGGGTGTGCATAGAGCACAGCATGGTTCCACTGGCAACCATTTCCTTCATGGATAACCCCCATCAACATTCGCTACCTCAAAGTCTGAATTGTTGAATCCATAGATAATGTTCCAGCCAAGCTGCAGGAACTTCTTCCTTTCCAGCAGGATGCTGTGAAAAAAGCAAAGGGAGAAGAGCAGCTTCCTGTAGAAGACCGGTTTGGAGCAGCGGGTGAACTGAGCCTCGGTCACCAGGTGGTAGAGACGCTTCATGTTGGCTTTCACTCCCTGAGGACGAGAACGAGGAGGGACATGAGACATGTATGCATTGGTATACTGTATGTCCATCCATATTGTGGCGATAACACAATGCTCAAGGTTCTACCTTTGGAGGCTCTGTAGTCATCTTGATGCCCGCCTGCAGGATGTTGATGGGAAAATCGGGATGTGGCGAAGAGCTCAGCCACAGTCGGAAGTCTGTGTGGGGCTTTTCCACCTCCAACTGCTCCACCAGCTTGTCCAGCTCAGGCATCCAGGAGAGTGAGAGGTGGCAATTGGCAAGAAAGACCCAGTGACCTGCATGGGGCAGACAAATAGGCACCAGAGGTGATTTGTCAATGATAAACTCCAGGATGTTGATATTAATACTAGTTACCTTTCTGTACACCCTCTTGGATCATTCTCTTGGCAATGGGAGCCTGGCCCTGACCCAGGGAGAGCGCGTGGAAGAGTCTACTCATACCCGATGTCTCGGCCAGCTGCAGCAGTGCTCCTGTGGGGTCCACCCCAGGAGACAAGACAAAGACCAGAGGACTCCTGCACGTGGATTCGTCTACGACCTGGTATGAAGACATGTTTGGGGTCAGCACTGAGTGACTGAAGAAGTCAAATACGGCGTACTCACAGCCCTCATGTCAAGAACGGGTGGCTCCACAAAGCGAGGCCCCAGGTTGTTGACGATGAAGGTGGTGGCGCAGAATAAGACGCGGTCTGGCCGCAGAGAACGGACTATGAGCATCCTCTGGAGCTCATTGCAGTTGTTCTCCCAGTCTCCTATAGGGGGACGACAACATGGCTTCACCAAGGCAGTTTGGGAAGAAAAATAAGAAGACACAAACAAGAACCCAGGAAAGTCATATTGTGTGTAGGTCAGAAGGTCAATAATTACCTGTAAAAGTAGACATACTGAGCATTCTATAGTTCAGATCATGAATTTCATTGTCGATAGGTAATTTTATGCAAATTAAGGGATTTGTTGTTGCAAAGAGATGGAAGGCTAATCCTTCCACAAGCGTTCTTTGTAAGATTTGCAATGGGTTAACAAGCTTGTTGTGAGTTTTTTCATAACTTTTTTCATATGATTGGCTCCTGTCAAATAAAGAGCTGCCTGGTCCTCATTGACTAGTGAGCGCCACAATATACCATTTTATGACATTTAGGACATTTGCAGCTCATAGTTAGTTTATATATGTACAAATGTGTTTTTCCTCTCTAAATTTAATGAGTGCAGCTTAAACACTGTATCTTATACACCGAAAACAACATATGCCGTACACCAACCTGGTAGTGGAGCTTTCTCTGGCTCTGCACTGGTGAACCAAAGCTTCCAGTCCCGGGGTTGTTTTTCAAACGAGGGCATGATGCCATGGAAGTTGGGCAGCTTGTCCAGTTCTGTGATGTTGTCCCAGGTGGAATCCACGAGCCAATTACTGCACGGGTTCTCCATTTGATCCCTCTTATCAAGAACCTGGAAACATCAATACAGTAGTTGCGGATCATCGTAGAGGTATTTTGATGAATCACTCATACACTTGAAATGGCTTCTCTTACAATTCCACCACGGAGGAAGAAACTGTACTCGGCCATGTTGAGTGTGCCAGAAACCTCAAGGATTTTGGCGCACATCTGGAAGCTGAAGAGGAGCTTGTGCATCTCAAACAGACCCCGGCATGCATACCTGTACAAAAGAAAGTATTTTAATGGTGATGAAAAATGGTGACCTTACCTCCTGGCTGAATTACTTACTTGTACACCGCATATGTATGGAAGTCGTTGAGGTTGATAATCCTTTCCTCCAGCTTTAGACTGCTCTTGCTCTTCTCAATGCTGAGGTTGAACAGGTTGATGTAGGCATCCAGTGAGAACTGGTACATGGGATCAATGCGACCCATGTCGTTGAGAATGAAGAAGAGGATGGAGGCCCGCTGAGCACATGCACGATAGGCCTGTCAAAGTAAAAAAATGCAATTAATTTTTTTAATCACAAAAACGTACAGAAAGTGATAGATTAGCACAGTAAGCTTGCTTTTGCGCCAGACCTCTCGAGCGGTGTCAATCTTGATTTCAGTCACTTCGCTGGTCTCCAGCTGCTCTGAAACCTCTGAGGCTGTCACTTTGGACGTCTGCAAGGTGTTCACCAGCTGCACGTCATCCAGCAGAGAGCCACTCGCCTCATTCAGCAGTCTGGTAGAGGAAAAGGGCACGTGTAATTGACGCCATTCACTTTTTGCTTTGGAAGTGTGGGAAAAATCAAATGTATTCACCTGAGGATCTCATCTTCCAACTCCTGTAGGCTCCTCTTTCCTGAAGCAATGCTCATCACTAGATTGTCCTTTTGCTCTTCCAGGTCTGGACGTTCCTTACGCACCACGATACCAAGGAGTTGGGCTTCCAGACCCTGCCAGCACGCACATTATTCACAGAGAAATTAAAGAAATTAATGATAACAGTAACATGGGAAGAAGTCTTCCAAACCTAACAAAAAATATAAACAAAAAACTCGAACCTGCTCCTTGACAGCAAAGTTGACAATGGTGGTCTTTGTAGAAATCTCTGGCGTGTAGTGGGGATTGGACAGTTTGGTGGTGATATAGAAACGGAATTCTGGACTATATTCCACCTCCTTGTCACCCAACTTCAACAATAGCCTACCACCTGGGAAGCAAACCAAAGTCAAGCACTTCAAACTTTAACTTCCACTTGAACAATGACCATCACATAGGAAATATGCGCATCTGACCAATTCGTGTCAGGGACTTGTTGAGAACTGGGTTGAGGGACGGGTCCAAGTCTTCCTGGACGTTCTGCAGCAAGACAGGATTTCCAAACTGGACGGCATTCTCCACTATAAGCAAGTAATCTGGCATCTGGAAGTCGATGAGTTTCAGACCCTGCACGTATTCACACAGAAGTACATAAGCCATTGACTAATATTTACATTTTTTTGATGATCTGAAACATTTAAGTGTGACAAACATGTGAAAAAAAACAAAATAAGGTATGGGGCAAACACTTTAACACTTTAATCGCTGTACTGTTCATTCATTAATTTTCTACCGCTTGGGGGTGCTGGAGCCTATCCCAGCTGGATACACACCCTGGACTGATCGCCAGCCAATCACAGCACATATAGACAAACAACCATCCACACTTACATTCATACCTATGGACAATTTGGAGTCGCCAATTAACCTAGCATGTTTTTGGAATGTGGGAAGAAACCCGGAGAAAACCCACGCATGCACAGGGAGAAAATGCAAACTCCACACAGAGTTGGCCGAGGTTGGAATCGAACTCAGGTCTCCCAGCAGTACCGTACATACAGTAAAAAATACATATATACTATTTCTGGTGCATGACTTACTCGTTTCAGCTCCATTTTCTTGATCCACTTCTGAGCTTGACCTTGGGGGTCCACCATTAGTGGCCATCTTGACCAGAACAACACAATTTCAATGTTTTGTTTTTCAAATGATCATTCACACCACACGTGTGTATGTTTCCTGACCGGTTGCCACGGGTGACAATAACGCCATTCTCTGTGGAGAAAGCATCAGAGGGCAGGCCTTGAATATTCCAGTCCCTCACTACTGTCGGGTTTGAGAGAAAAGTGGAAAAACTGAATCCTGGTGTACACGGGATTTCCTGATGCTGGACCTGAGGAGAGGGCATTGAAATACTGCATGACAATTGAACACTCAATCGTGCAGACAGTATGTAGTTCTCACTTCTCTCATCCAGATTTCCAGCAGCTCCACTCTATAGTTGGACAGGAAGGGGCCCATATAGGACAGAAAAGATGCTGCAAGCAAACAGTCTCCAACCAGGTAACCCATGTTCTCTTCAAGACCCTGACACATACATTGACACTCCCTTACACCTTAAAAATATCATATAAAGAAATCTAGCACACTTACCTTGACGGTCTGCTGCCAGCGGACCCCTTCCCCAGCCAGTCCTTTCACAAGTTTGTCAGCTCGGTCCAGTTTCACCTCCATATCATCCGATCTCCTCTTCAACTCTTCCTTGGTAGCCACTTTTTCGGCGTATTGTTTGTTCAACATTGCCAATTTGTCCCCCACCTGTGTACAAACAATTCTCATCACCAACCATATCAGCTATTATCACATACTACAGTATTAATTGGCCCTGTACCCTGGAAACCGCCTGTGAATGATACGGGGAAAAGGCCGAAATGATACTGTGTCAAAGCCCAGGGCAGTGATACTGATAAAATATAGAGTTTAACCATGTCCAGTATCAGCCCCCGTAGCTGTCCACTCTGGTATCGTGCCCGTGAAACAACCAATCAGAGAACAACGCACAAGCGTGAACACACACAGTGTTTGTTTTGCTGCCGTCTGTGCTCTGTCAACATGTCAGCGGATGACACTCCCGGCGAAAGACAAATAGGGAAAATAGCAAACAGAATATTAGAAATGGAACGTTTTATCACCATTAATGAGGAGGACACTCTTGAAATGATCGAAAAAAATAAAAATGCAAATACAAGTCGGAAAACCAAGAGCGATCTCAAACTTTTTTCTGAATGGCTCATCAACTGCAAGAACGAATGAAGACTGGTAGAAAGTATTCCCCCGCCTGAGTTAGACAAATACGTGTCTATGTTTATTTTATCAATCAGAAAAAGAAAATGGGGATGAATACGAGCCTGATTATTGTTGAATATTTTTTGCAATTATTGTGTTTACACTTTTTAGATATAATACATGTAATAAACTGAACATTTTCTGGAAACAAAATGGTCTTTTGATTAAATAGTACGTGATAAGCTCATGATTAAATAGTATGTGATAATAAGATCATCACATGGTTTGTCTGGTATCAGGCCCAGTATCAGGCCAAGTACTGACACTTGGGGGCATGATACTGGGCCTGATACCAGACAAACCATGTGATAACCTATAATTCTCATTTATATTTGTCCCAGTGTATCTCATGGGAAGGTACCTCCTTTAGTTTGTTCTCAGACTCTTGTAGTTCTGCCTGCTTCTCTGCAAGTTGGGCCGTGGCAGCGTTCAGCAGATCCCGCTTTGGCTCCACCACTCTGAAGACACACCCATACACCTGCAACAACGCCACACATGTCTGCTTGTAGTTCTGTCCCATAGTGGTGTTGTTGTTGTGATGGTTCATGGTTAAAAGTCATACCTCCATGGCTCTGACCCACATGCAGAGGGACTTTGCAGCCAGAGACACTTTGCCAATGGTTTCTGGCTGGAAGTCGGGCTGTCTGCAGTAGTTACCGATCCTCTTCAACACACGGTCTGAGATGTTGTCCTTGTCGAAATTGATCAGGGTTTTGATGAAGTTGGCCTCACCTGCCACAAACACAGAGAGTGAGACAGGCTGACCAGCGATTTTGCTTGTTTTAAGGTACATACTGAAAAGAGCAGTGCTGCTTTTCCTTTCCTACCCAGCTGTCTCTTAGCTTCTGCCCAGGTGGGCTCTTTGTTCAGAAGAGTCATGACTGCCTGCATCACCTTCTCCACCAGAGCAGGAGGACGACCATAGGACTTGATCTCTGTCATGTCCTTCTTATTCAGAGACTCAAGAGCCTTTGCGGTGGAAAAATTCACAGTTGATGGACATAATTGAATAGTGGACGGATAAGACAAGCAGGTCAGCTATACCTTGGTGGCTTCATCTAGAGCTGGCAGGGCTTCATCCAGCTCTCTCAGTGCATTCTCTGCCAGTGCCTTGCATTGCATCTCTTCCGCTGCAATTTTTTCTTTCTTGGCGCTTACCGTCTAACACACGGAAAGATAAAGACTTACACGACCATGACGATTAACCATGAAGATTAACCATGAAGATTGAAAGAGGCGAGAAAAACCAATAATCCATTGAAAGAGACAATAACAAACTGTGAGCCAAATGTGCAAAGTGTAGTAGCATTTCAAGTTTAACACTGTCATGTTTTTTTTTTAAAAAAGATTAAAGACACACTTTTTTAATCAGGCTTTTAACTAATATTTTTAAACTTTTCTTATGTTTTTATCTTTTTAGTCCAATTTTATGCTCTTAGTCTTCAGCTTTTAACTCCAGTGTTATGTTTTTATCTTCTTAGTCCTATTTTATGCTCAGCTTTTAACTCCAGTGTTTCCTCAGGGGGGGGTCCTCCACACTGGGGGCTGTGTCGGGTCGGGCTGAGCGGGTGCCATCCTTGGGTCCCTTCGACCCGGCCGGCTGGGGGTTCCTCTCTTTAATGTGGGGGTCCGCCCGTCTGTTGGAGTCGGGGGGGCCCGGGTGCTGGTCCCCCGATGGCACAGCCTGAAGCTCCTCCCAGTGTGGACGGCCCCAAAGGTGGCGTTTCCTTGACCCTCGATGCCATGCCATGTCTCCCTACTGTGTGTGATTGTGTGATTGTGTGTGTGTGTTTGTGTGTCTAGTATGGAGGGTGGGAAGGAAGGGGTTTCTTTTGTTTCTTTGTTTTTTTTTCCTTTAAATTGTGGTAATTGTTTTAATTTAAATCACGTTGTGTTGCATGTCTTTGCAGGAAAAGTGCTATACAAATAAAGTTGATTTGATTTATGTGTATCCTCTGTTACACTGCACGTCTGTACCACAATAGAACCCATTGAGCGTGGAGGTTAAATGACGTTTGTTCCTACACACAATATGAATTTAAGATAACTGCTGATTATATTTTCACAAAAATGAAATTAAGTGAAATGTATTATTTTCTCTTGTATATTCTGAATTGCCCAAGCAAAACTTTCAAAACAAGAAAACTGTTACTCGAGGAATACTCAGCAAAATACCCAAATAATTCAAATGTGATAGCTGCAGCCCTGATCATCACCACTGAGTGCCTCCGAAATCTGACCTTCTGCTGAGTGTCCGCCTCCCTGGTTTGTTGCACGATGACTGTCAAGTACTCATCACACTCCTTCTGGTAGTCAGCCACCTGCTTATTAGCCTCCTCCAGCTGCACTGTCATGGCTGCCACCTTCTCACCTGTGTCACTGATCTTAAAAAGCCCATTTTGCAGCTTGGTCACCTGCTCCCCCAGCTCAGTGCGCTTCTCACCCAGAAGTCTGAATAAACAGATGACACTAAATGGACTACAAAGCCATAAAACAAAGTGCAGCCATCATCATTGACTTCTACAAATGCATACTTCTTATATCCAGTCACCAGTTCCAGATAGTTGGTGGGTGTCACATAATTATGTCTCCTCAGTTCCACTTTCATCCTGTGTGACATCTCTACCACTGACTGGTGTGTGGTCACAAAGATGGAGGCCACTTTTGTTGCACTCTGCGAGGTCATGAACTAAGAGTGATTATCTTGTTTGATACTTTGCAGCTTTATAAAAAAAACAACTTTATAGAATGGGTTGAAATTAAATGAGGTTTGCTATTTTAATGAAGTGAGCCAATGCTACATTTGGCAGCTTGATCTTTCTCTCACCCCCTCAGCAGATCCAAGGTCCAGCCCTTCCAAGTACCGCTCAGCGACCTCGAGTAGGGCATCTTTGGGCCACTCACAGAACCAATCTATGGTAGTACAGTTGACAAGTGCTGGGTACTGTAGGATACGGTTCCTGCAGGCAAGGAGCAATTCTTGTTGTTTTGGTATCATTTAAATGGATGCATTACTCTAGTACAGGATGAGAAAAGTAGGAGAGGAGAGTTTGAAGATACCTGAAGGGGTCTCCCACTGGACTCATGCAGAGAACAACGTGCAGGTTGCTCCTGACGCGTTCTATTAGAAAACAGAATAAGGAGTCAGGTGTCTCCACCACGTTCTCCTTCCTGGCGGAATCAGACAGGGCGTTGCAGATCTCCACAAACTCATCCTGCTTGTAGAGGTTAGGGACCTCTCCGGAGCTCAGGATGTTGTTGATGTCCTCTAGGAAGGATTCATCCACAATCTGGGTGTCGTTGAAGAGGAAGACAGTGGGCTTGCTGTCCACACCAGTCAAACGGTACAGCTTCTTGACATCTGGAATCAGGTTAGGAAAATAATTGTTTAAGGTGGTTACTGAAGGGTGGCGGCGATATCTAGGATTATCACATACTACAGTTTTAATTGGCCCTGTACCCTAGAAACCGCCCATGAATGATACGGGAAAAGGCCGAAATGATACTGTGTCAAAGCCCAGGGAAGTGATACTGATAAAATATAGAGTTTAACCATGTCCAGTATCAGCCCCCGTAGCTGTCCACTCAGAGCGCACTGCTCTGGTATCGTACCCGTGGAACAACCAATCAGAGAACAGCACACGAGTGCTTAGTGCCTTAGTGCTTCTCCAGTCACCAAAAAACACAAACTTGATTAATGGAACTTTAATTGTCAGACATTGATAAGATAAGACTGTTGATAAAATATTATTGTTGAAATATTTTTGCAATTGTTGTGTTTACACTGTTTAGATATAATACATGTAATAAACTGAACATTTTCTGGAAACTGGTCTGAAATGGTCTTTTGATTAAATAGTACGTGATAATAAGCTCATGATTAAATAGTATGTGATAATAAGATCATCACATGGTTTGTCTGGTATCAGGCCCAGTATCATGCCCCCAAGTGTCAGTATCAGCCCGACCTGGCCTGATACCAGACAAACCATGGGATAACCTAGAATTAGCGTACCTTCTCTGAATTCAAGCTTGCGGTACTGTTTGGTGATTTCCACCTCAAACACCTCATACTCGCAGATTGAGGCAGCCATCTTGGACAAGCTCTGTCGACCCGAACCACCGACACCGACAAGCAGCATGTTGCCTCTTGGCTGACTGATCACACGAACCACTCGGGTTACTGTGATGGCAACACATAAATGTTATGGAGTGTCACGGAAAATTAGAATAAAAAAAACATATATGATCTTGGAGTGGTATTCTAGTGTACTCACTGTGTTCAATGGCATCCCGAAAGAGCACTAAGTGCATGGGCACTATGCCTGGCGTCAGGTTGTACTCCTCCAGTTGAGTCTCCATGAACTTCTTGAGATTCTTCATGTCCAAAAGGTCTTCATACACCGCAGACTCACTGAGGAAATCACCTATAACACACCAGAACATCACAGTTTATGCTCCAATCTTGTGAGCTATGTGGGCATGCTGTACTCATCTACCAAATACTGGAGGTTGTTTATCGGGGCAGATGTTGTGGAAAACAAGGTCAAAGAGAGAGCCCATTTTCTCAGCGAGCAATGTGACAAAGGCTTCTATGTCAGTCTGGTCAATAAGCCGGTCAGAGAAAACCCTGAAATTGACAACAACTGTCAATATTACAGAATATTAACATCTCTTGAGTCCGCTTTGGGGTTAAGTATTGTGAGCGGTTACCTGAAGCACTCATGGATCCACAATCTAACCATATTGTGTTTACTATCGTGGAACTCTGGATGTGCTCTCAGCAGACCTTGGAACACCTATATTAAAAAGGGCATGTCACAGGTAAAAAAAAGAAAATAAATATGGGTTGCTTGCTTTTCTACTACATATACCTTAGAGATATCCCTGAGGTTGAAGAGGTAGTGTGTCTTGGCTGGAGTGGGAAGGAAACGAGCTGTAACTGCATAATACAACTCTAAAGTTGCCTGGGTAAGAAACCCTCCAAATGGCTTGAGGTCCTCCTTAAAACCTTGCAGCTTCTGGTTAATCATGGTACTGAAGATGCGGCGGATTTGGGAGTCCTGAACACAGAAGTTCCATAGTTTTGTGTACGTTGTAAATGATGCAGATTTGAAGGAAGGTCAGCAGGACTTACATGTGGGAATGTCATGTTAATGAGGTTGAAACGACTCTGCAGGCGGCCGGAAATGTGAGTCCTTCCTCCGCCGGGGGGTCCCATGGACGCCAGCAGTGACATTTTCTAACATTTTAAGTCATGATTAGACAGCTCATGGGTGTGTGAGGATACTAACACAGGACGCACCAGAATAAAAAAACTAACACCCTCCTGCCTTGTCTTACCTTGACATAAGTCGTCGTCTGTTTCTGACGATCAAACCAGAAGCCATAGTCGATCCAGAGGCGCAGCAGCTCTAATGGCGGCTGTGAGCCAAAGAGGTCATTCGCCGGCATATTGAGGTCATCCAGGAAACAGAGCAGGTCCTTGCCTCCAACTGGCACATACACACCCTTGGTCCTCTTCTCCAAGCGGCTTTCCACAATGGCCTGGATGTTGTTGGAGGTGGTCTGGACAGCAATGAGCATGAAAATAATAAATAATGACGCAAGCGAAACTGTGATAGATGCACCATATAAATTATGCAGGCAATCAGCACCAACCTGTGAGGACATGTTGATAGTAAGTGTGGACCACTTGCCAGTGTCCAGAGTATGCAAGACACCATGGACCACTGAGGTCTTGCCTGTTCCGACTGGTCCGGTGAGCAGCACTGGATACTGTGCCTTCACCATTGCTGTGACCAAGTAGTTGTAGCGAACTGTGTCCACTGTCGGAACCATGATCTTATAAAATGGGGAACTGTAAGAGACGGAAAGTTGTAAAAGCCTTGTTTTGTTAGGTTCCTGGATGCCATCTTGCTACTTACTTGGGGTTGTAGCGCCAGCCCTTTGGGAGTTTATCTTCAAATGAAGACCAGGCTTTGTTCTTGACATTTACATAGTACTCATACACTGTGTCCTATAGTATAGAAAAGTACATTCAGTATATCGTAGCTGGTTAAATGTGGAGGTCATGTTGTAAACACAGACCTTGATGGGAAAGGTGCCGTCCAACTCCCGCAGGAAGTTATCCATCTTCTTACGTCCATCCTCATCAACTGAGGCACAAATGGACCAGATGAGACTAAAGGTGAACCAGAGCTGGACGATCCGACACAGGTTCTCTTTATCTGACATGTTAACCTTGCAATGGAGTAGCAATGATTATTAGCTTCATGGTAGACGGGAAATACAACAAACATCTCTGAGTGTGTTACCTTGTTTGTCGTCAGGGCCTCGTAGAGGCAGCAGAGTGAGATGATGCTATTGAGTTCCGTGACGGGGATCAATTCCTTACAGTTACTCTTCTTGAAATTCAATGTTCTCTCAATGAAACTGTCAAACAAAGGCTGTAGATGTTCCACCTCTGCCTGCGGAGATATGGTGAAAGTTGGAAATGGACACGCAATAAAAATACATATGCAACACTTTAGTTTTTGCTCCTATTTTTCATGAGCTGAACTCATAAAATCTATGTACACAAAAGGTCTATTTCTCTTAATTTCATAATCACATTAATTAATGAAATTTAGATTTTGAATTTTGAACCATTGAAATATTAATTTCATAATAAATAATCACAAATCTGTCTACCTCTGTGTTAGTGAGTACTTCTCCTTTACCAAGATAATCTATTAACCTGGTGTGTGGTATACCGAGATGCTGATTAGACAGCATGATTATTGCACAAGTGTGCCTTAGGCGGGCCACAATAAAAGACCACTCCAAAATGTGAAGCTTTACCATAGGACATGACCATTTGCCCACCAGTTACAATGACAAAATGCAGTCAGGTTTAAACCCTGATGAGGAGCATGCAGATGTCTGACATTTTGCCCAGAAATTATTTGGTTATGCAAAATAATAATAATTTGCAGCAGGTGTCCGGGTGGCTGGTCTCAGGCAATCTTGGAGGTGAAGATGATGGATGTGGAGATCCCTGGCTGGTATGGTTACACGTGGCCTGCTGTTCTGAAGCAGGTTGGATGTACTGCCAAATTATTTGAAACACATTTGGAGATGGTTTGTGGTAAAGAAATGAACATTTTGCTTATGTGCAAGTGCTGTGGTGGACATTCCTGCAGTCAGCATGCTTATTCCACGCTTCCTCAATATGCAATTTACTGTATGATACCGTACCTTTTGATAAACATGCACATTTGTGACATTTTATTGTGGCCAGTCTAATGCACACATGTGCAATAACCCTGATGTCTAAACAACATCTTGATATGCCATATTTGTGAGGTGCATGCTCACTAACACAGATTAAAAAAAAAGGCCTATTATGTACAGAGAAAGAATATCCGTGAATGATTGAGTGATAGATTTTTGTGGAATGTATTTTGCAACATTGCATTTTGTTATCATGGTTACCGCGTGACGTTTCTCAAGCCAAGACTGGACAAACGGCTTCCATCCCAGGTCGACGTAATCATTGTAGACCATCCCGCAGCGGGACACTGTCGCAGGAGAGGCCTGTGCCAGATTCTCCACTTCAAACAGCAGGGACACCTGCTCAGGCATGGAAATTCTCTCTCCGTTGATGAGCGTGAGCACCTTGTTGTCATCCATGACAGAGTTCATGCTCTCAATCCACAGCGTGTCCACTGGTCCGTCAAACACGATCCATTTCTCATCTGGTTTGTCATCTAAAAATGACATGTCACACACAAATTAAAAAAATAAAACCGAATACTAAAATATTTTATAGCTGCAGCCCTAATTTAATACTAGCTCAGTTATCCATTTTTGCCATGTTTACCTGCACAGGCTGTCCTCATGATACTGGAAAGGACTCCATCAGTCCACTCATTGGTGGACAAGTCATTTTCACCATAAAGTTCTCCAAGACTCATGGCTTTGGGGTTCAGTGGATAATCCTTTTTGCAAAGCAAGGGCCAATGCAAAAAAAAGCGGGAAAGAATGCATGTCACAATTTTAAGACGTGAGCTTTGAACACAGAGAAGTAAAAATACCTGTACAAGCTCAAAGCCTGCTACTTCCTTGTTGTGCATGGCAATGAGGGCACTTTTTAGTGTCTTCCACGTGACCGTCTTGCCGCAGCCCGTCTTTCCCACTAACATGGATGAGTGTCTGGAGTTTTTAGTCTCATAGAGTTCGATGACTTTGGTCATTGTAAAAGGAGTCACTTGCAGGCCTCTCTGACGAAGTTCTATCTGGATGGCTTCCTTCAACTTAAAAAGACAAATGGCAAAACATACATTTTATGCAGGTAGATCATTTGGAATGTAGCCTATCCCAGCTGTCTTCGGGCAGGAGGCGGGGTACACCCTGGACTGGTTGCCAGCCAATCACAGGGCACATACGTATAGACAAACAACCATTCACACTCACATTCATACCTATGGACAATTTGGAGCAACCTAGCATGTTTTTGGAATGTGGGAGGAAACCGGAGTACCCGGAGAAAACCCACGCATGCACGAGGAGAATATGCAAACTCCACACAGAGATGCCTGAGGGTGGACTCAAACTCAGCTCTCCTAGCTGTGTGGCCTGTGCGCTAATCACTCGGCCACTCAAAATACACTAATTCATTAATAGCATACATTTACATTACAACGTGACGTCAAAAGGGTTGCTTACTTTGCCGTAGTCTATTACAGGTGTCTCCACATCGGGGAACAAGTCCTGGATGATGCCATTGAAGAGCGGCAGGTCGGCTGAGGTTAGTTTAGCAATATTCATATCTTTCATAGCCATGAGTAGGACCTAAAGATAGGGATTGTGGAGGTTATATGTGGGCACAAACGGACTAAAGGCAGACTTAAGGCCTCACTTCTTCTCCTGGAACATTAGGGCACAGCCGCCGCTTCTTGCCGGCGTAGCGGAGCAAGGAGGTGAGGGCACGAAGGCCAAAGTCATAGTGGTCCTGCTTTGACAGCTGCTGCATGGCCAGAGAATACAGGGTAAACACTTTCTTCGCCAGGAGCTGGAAAAACAAAATGAGAGATGGGAAGCACAAAAGAGGATGCAGATGTTAGGATCTAGACATTATTGCAAATGTTTTTATTCCAGTACCTTGCAATCGTTAAAGCCCTCTCCGAATAGTATGATCTCAGCAATTAGAGTAGAATCTGGCACCACCATGGAGATAGGTCGGAACATGGACTTGAGGTTGTCTGGAAGCTCAGAACGACCAGCGTAACCTGAGACAGATTAACAGTTCATTTCCTAAGAACTGTTTCCAGTGTTGACATTTCATTATTTCATTTGTCCTACCAGGATTCATTGTGATAAAGACACCACACGATGCAACCAGATTGATGTTGTGTTCCTCGAACTGGAACCTGGTTTGGAGCGCCGAGAGGGCAGACAGGATGGAGAGTATCTGCTGGGCCACCACGGACAACACCTCAATGTTGATTCGGTTGAACTCATCGAAGCAGCCCCACGCTCCTGTCTGGTTTGGAGGAGGGCAGAAAATCGATTAATGGGCACCGAGCAAAATCCCGCCCTCCCTTACATCTTCCTACCTGTGCCAGGCCAGAAAACATGCGGCCCATTGACTTGTAGTCGAGTCCTTCGGAGCAGTTGATGACGATGACATACATCCCTAAAGATTTACCCAAGTCTTTCGTGGTCTCGGTCTTCCCGGTGCCAGCGGGCCCTTTGGGAGAGCCACCACGATGCAAATGGAGCGCCGTGGTCAAGGTCATATAACACCTGCAGAATGTTAATGAGGAACAATCTAGTACGTTCTTAAAAGATCCTTGATGATGAGTGATGTCCACCTGTCTGTAAGTGGAGTGATGACAAGCCTTCCAGAGTTCCCTAAGTACTCGTAGCCATACTTGAAGTGTGTGTTGGTCTGTCGGATGATGCAGTTGTTTATTTCCTGTGGTGATAAATGACAAAGATAAATGACAACTGAAGTGACAAGAGCATTGGATACTGTTTGTTTTTAAACCTTCTCCCAGTAGAGCCTGAGCTGGCACAGCCACTCAAAAGCGTTCACGTCATTGCAGCCAGCCTTGGCCAGTTTGGCGATGACATCCCGAGCATGGACTTCCACTGTGACCAGAGCTACGATCTTCAGACGCAGGACTTTGGACAGGTTGCTACGGATCATCTCGGAATATCGTCTAAGCAAAGAGACCTGGGAGCGAAAGAAAGTATGGTTAAGGAGGCTTGGGAATTTTCAACCCATCAAATTGCCGATGAGTGAGAAGTTTCCTGAAGTGGCACAAAAAGTGCACCTGTTTTTTCATCATGGTTTTAAGACCAGATTTGTCATCTAATTCCTTGCAGGTAATCAATGACTGGGTGACATCGGTTGTCCACTGGATCTGACTGGCTGTGATCAGCATCTAAAACAAAATATCCGTCAAATTAAAAATGACAATGACGATTTTTCTCATTTGTCTTAGAGGAAGTTAAGTCACCTGTCCTGGCCAGTCTTTAGACCACTTGTCCCTCTGGCTTTTCATCTTCTTGAGTGCCACCAGGCAGTCGTGGAGGGAATTCTTCAGCGTGCTGCGCATAGCCTTCTCAATATCACACAGCCAAATCTACACAAAACACCATTTATCACTGTTTTTCTATAACGTCATCCATCCTGCTTTTCATGAATACTGCACCTCTACAGGCTTATCCAGTGGCACTGCCTTGATGAATTCAATCATCTCCCCGTCAGAAGAGAACATAGCAGTGGCATCCAACCTTCTGCCCACCTACAAGGAGACACCAGCACACCATAGCAGAACTCGGTACAAAATGTGCAGTTATGCTCATTGCAACAAGCGACTTGCCTTTTCAGTGCGCAGGCTCTTGATGTTGTCGAAACATTTCTTAAGATGTGGCTGCATTGCCTCCGGGTTCTGCGACTGGCCAAGAATCTCCAGGACATCGTCATTAGACAGGAAATAGAATCTGGGGAATACTTGTCTCTTTGACTCGAGATACATGTCCAAGGCCTTCTGGATCTCCTCCAGCTTGGTATTCATTTTGGATAATGTCTCCTGCAAGCCTAACAAAGCACAGGCCACATTTAAAATGATCCGTAAAGGAAAAGCGTGATACAAATGTGTAATCCCTTACGAAAAGAAAATGTATTTATCAATATATTACTTTAAATATATTGTATTATATTATAATATATTATTTTTCCATTATACTTTCCAATACATTATATATTATAAATACATGGAATCATATATTTTTGTACATATATTATACAATATATTATATATTCATGTAATATATGGCAATATATTGCAGAATATACAAATGATTGCCGCTTTCAATATATTGAAATATATTAAATCCAAATATATAATATATGAGTTTATATATCCCAAATTATATGCAATTTTATTTATGTAAAAATATAGTCCTTTTTTGGTTTTGATCGCAAGATATTTTGTATATGTATCAATATATACACATATATGATCTACGTATGCATATATTGCAATATATTGGAAAATATAAACATAAGATCCCATATATGGAAATATATTTCCTAATACATAGCATTATGTTTGACAATATACTGCAATATTTTTTTTTGGGAAACCTGGATGGTGCGTTCCCTGCAGGGCGTTGGTGTTCTCGTGAAGTCGAGTCATTATGGTCTTCCAATTTGAACTAACTTCTTCAAACTCTTTACACTCTTGTGGCAGTTGCTCCCTGATGTCTTTTCCTTGGAAAATATTCTGGAGGTGTAGAAAACCATGGAAAAGGATGGGGAAATAACAGGCAAAAAAAAAAATCAACGATGGCACAAGGAAAATAAAAGATCTGAAAAATCTCAAAATGTGGAGAGAGTAAGGCTCATTTCTGGATGTGACCAGAAATATCTTGTGTACCTCAAGATATATCCACTGCCGCTGCACCGTGAGGATCATCTCAATGATTTCCATCACCTGTGACAGCTGACGTTCCCAGTTGTCCACAACTTTGTCAAAAGCTTTGACAAACCGAGACGCCTTCATGGTGGACAAGGTCACCTGGTTGTCCTCAAGGGCCTGGAAAACGTCCTCTGTGCCTCTGTAAGAGTCAAAACAACGCAGTGAAACATGGCCTTTCCCATTGGACTTGTGGGGGGGAAATTGATCTTGGTCTCACTTCAGACGAAAATGGCCTTTGTCTTTGTAAGGTGTAATATCCAAAGTCATTTCCGTCCATGTCTTGTTAATTTCCTCCAAACCCTTCAGAATTAAAAGTCAAAATATAGAAGCTAATGTGACAAAATTTCCTAAATTCATATTGATCCATGCTGCTAACGAATCTGGACCTGTTCTATAGAGAGTTCCTTGCTGGCGGCCCCAGAGATCTCACTGATGGAGTCTGCATACTTGTCAAAACCCAGAGAAATGATCTTCTCCAGGGTGAAGTCTTCACTGGTGTGGTCAAAAGAGCTCTGTACATGAGCACAGATTTGAGTCCAATGCCTGGAAGAGTCATGGCATGGGGAGTAGTATTATCTTCATATTTACTGTACATTCAAATAAACCAGAAGACCTGTCTATACTGTACCTGTCTCTCATGGCTGGGTTCCTCATATCAGCAATAAGAGGGATTATTCTCCTGAACTGGTCAACCTTCTTCTTGGAGAAATCAACAATGTCCCACTGCTTATCCTACAAACCCAAAAGTTCAGTTCATCCACATCAAGCGAAGATCTGCAGCTTTTTCATTAACTCTGACCTTGAGTAACCTCTGCAGTTTGTGTAGGCTTTTGTAGATTTCCTGGGCTTTGCTCTCCATATTCTCTGTCCGCAGCGATGTAAACTGTCCCTCCTTCCAGCTGTCCCAGTGTGAATTCCACTCCTGTGTGATCTCCCACACTTCCTGCAGGTAGTCAATGTCCTGTGCCATAGGGTCCAAAATATTAGCTCACCCGCTCTGAGATGGGATCGGATTATGTCTGTTGATTCTATGTCAAACCTTCTCTAAAGCTTGGATAGTTTTGGAAGGTTCCTGCTCTATCTTGAAGAAGCTCAGGCCCTGCAGGATGGTATTTTCTTCTTCCTTTAGAGCCTCGAGATGAGAATGGTGCTCTGATGTTAGCCTCAGGGCCAACGTAGTGTTGATCGCAGGATCAAATGGACCTGCGAATACACAAAAGCAAATAGTGTTGGATGTATGTAAAAATGTAAAATGCATGTGCATTTATCGATCGTGCATGGACAACACACAAAGTGTTAGTGACCTGAGGTGGTGAACTCTTGCATAGAGGTCTGGATCTTCTCGGTGAGTTCCTCCGAAGAGGTCATGTAGCTGCTCTTGAAATTCTGCTTTTGCCCTTGCAGCATGACGTCGCTGTCAATTAGAACCTGCTGGAACCACTCCCATTTGGTGTTTAGTGTTCCTCGCAAATCCTGAAGCTGCAAGAATGCAAAAGCTGCACGTAAATAAACCTCAGCAAAATAAAAATATATCTGACAAGGCAGACATATTGTTTGAGTGGATATAATATAACAGGCATGCTTAATGAACAAATATTGTGCTTACAGTCGCCTCCACAGGGAAACCATATTTATCCAGCACAGCAAATTGTTCATAAATCATAACAATTTTAGCCTCTGTCTTGACTAAATTGCCTTGGAGAGACTCAAGGAGCTCCAGACTTTCACTCAGCTCCACCAGTGTCTTGTTGGGTTGACTCAACCTGAAACAGAAACATAGTCATCTTCCTTTTCCCTTAACCTTTAAGCCATCACCAATACTGTTCCGTCACCTCTTGGCGTTGTCATTCATGGAGGCATGAAGCTCCTTGAGGTGGTTGCCTGCGATGCGCACAAGGAGCTGCATGAACTTGGACTGCCACTGACTACAATGTTGCACCAGCGAGGTTTTGAGTGGCGAACAGTCTAGCACGATGAACTGGAAGTTTGTGACTGTCTCTTCCTGCTGGATACTTGTTTCTATTTCTGTATACCTGAAAAGAAAATGTTCATTATAATATTTTCCTTTATCAGAACAAATAAAAGTGGGACTAGGAGTAGTACCTGTGTATATCTGCATCAAAAGAAGCAACTGGTTGATTGAGTTTTTGGTAACGTTGTATGTAAGAGTCCTTGTTGGTCTCCCAGATGTCCCTGTACTTGTCCCAGGTGGTCAAATATTCCTTCAGGCGTTTGGCGGTGGCTGACATCCCAGCACCGATTGCAGACTGTATGCCTTTTATCTCATCATCATTTGCTAAAAAATCAAGATAACAGGGCATTTGGCAATAATTCAGTAGAATAGGTAATAGACAAGTAAGGCATTTGCCACAAACCAATGTTGACGTGTATGGGATTCTGCGAGGAGTGTTCGCAGGAGAGGATCTCGGGCAGGCGCTTAAATTTCGAGATAGTGTTGATGAGTTGAGGCAGAACGTCCAAGATTTGTGCGAGCTCTCGCAGAGATGGGGAGAACTCAACCTGTCACATTTCCACGTTCAATTAAAATGAGTGCCAATCATGGATCACCTTTAATTTGCCAGAATAGTTTTTGGTACCCTGAGATCGGCTTTGGGTTCTGCTTGGCGCAGTGACACCAACACTCTGAACAAAGGGGTGGGGGATGATTTGCGGTCTCCGTTGATGGCCTGTGCTAACTTCTGCATGGAGCGCTTCACGTTGCTGCGTAGGGCCTCCTCCAGCATGTGGTCCACCTTCTCGGTGTATGTGACCCAGTGTTCCTGCACCTAAAGCAGCAGCGTTACACAGCACAGTGCTTGGTGATGACAACCTCACTTCTAAGTAACACAAACACTATATGGACACACTGATCAATGCTGAGGTACCTCAGGTCCATCTTTAGAAAAGGTGTTGTGGATGTAAGTCATGATGTCAACAATGCGTTGAAGAGCAGAGCGTAGTTCCTCTTGCTGGCGCTGTCTGTGTGTCTGCTGATCGTTCTCAAATTCCCAGTTCCTGGCAGGAATAACGCTGATTTCATTCATTCATTTTCGACCGCTTATCCTCACGAGGGTCGCCGGGGGTCGTCTCACAAGCCGTCTTCGGGCAAGAGGCGGGGTACACCCTGGACTGGTCGCCAGCCAATCACAGGGCACATATAGACAAACAACCATTCACACTCACATTCATACCTATGGATAATTTGAAGTCGTCAATTAACTTAGCATGTTTTTGGAATGTGGGAGGAAACCCGAGTACCCGGAAAAAAACCCACGCATGCACGGGGAGAACATGCAAACTCCACACAGAGATGGCCGAGGGTGGAACTGAACCCTGGTCTCCTAGCTGTGAGATCTGTGCGCTAACCACTCACCCACCGTGCAGCCCGAATAACGCTGATTTTCGCAACATATTTTCGCAACATATCTGTGTTATGTGATGATCTCTAACCTGTACAAAGTCTTCCCATCGAGCCTCACTAGCAGTGTTTCACTGATCTGGCAACAGAATTTCGCAATGGCCAGATTGGATGCTTTGAAGCCGTCAACTATCACCTGGACCTGTAGTGGAAATATGGAGGAGACATTCAATGCTGTCAGACATCTCAGCTAGGATTTTTAGAAACACTATATGTTCTAACTTGAATCCAATTTGAACGTAAAACAATGAGAAAAACTGTTGTTGCTAATCAAGTCTAACCTTGGAAATTTGCACAATGCAGTCCTTGACGAAGGTGTTTGAAGATATTTTAAACATCCAAAAGAGTTTGGTAAAGCCCGGCTGAATCTTCTTGTCGAGCATATGGATTTTCTTGGAAAACAGACCCAACTCAATTGGAGAGAGCATTCCAATGATCCTGATCCACACAAGACATCCATTCAGTTCAATAATTCAAGAATTCAGTCCATATTTGCGTCTCCTTACCTGTTATAGTCCCGGGCTAAGTGCAGTGCCCTCTCCCTGAGGCATCGGAGATCTTCCCGATCCTGGTAAATCTCAGACACAAATTGCGGGATTTCAAAATTTTGCTGACTCCAGGACTTGATCTCGGCAAAAAGGTTCAACAGATTGCTGTGAGAGTCAAAACACATTCAACGAGAATTGTACTCAGCAGAGCAGAATGGACAACAACAATGAAGAGCACTTAGGATCCCTCACTTATCAAAGTTGACCTCGATCCTGTTGTCCTTGCCGTGCACTAAGAGGGGCCGCTCCAGCTTCTTGACATACTGCAGCTCCAAGCCTTGGCGCCACTCTGCAAACTTCTGTGTCACTATGTCATTCAGAGTGCGAATGGTTTGGTTGTAGTTAACCATAACATGCTTGCAGCTGTGTGACTCGGGCAGGATCTGGATTTTATTCAGCACCTGATGTGGAAGAGCAGAAAGGAGTTATTCATATAAGAAGGTTAAAGTCATTACTCTCGTACAACAGAGAGACTGACTTCCATGAGGCTTTCTAAGTGGAATTTGAGCGCCCTCGCTCGATGAGCCTGGCCTGCCAACGATGGTATATATTTAGGGATGGATACTGTCTCCGGATCAATCTGTTTAGCGAGCATATTGTTTTCCTTCTTGAAGATGCTGTGTATTCCCTCCACCATCTCGTCTATTTTGCTCTTAATAGACTGCGGAAAGGCAAACAGAGGTCATGTAGCATGTACTTATAGCGACAACTACCACTGAAGTTGGGCGTAATGATGCAAAGAAAAAATACCTTTCTGGCGGAAATGGGCTTAAAAATGTCCACCAGCCGAAGTCCTTCCTCCACTGTGTTGACAGTCTTAAACACAGACGTGATGAGGTTCTGCAGCATTATATCAAGATCTTTTAAAAATGCACGAAACCTGTGCATAAGCACAAACATATGTAAACACCTTCCTGATAAATTGATATTATTGTTAGCTATACTTTTACAATTGAAATAGACACACCTGTTGAACTCAATATGCCATCCGGTGTTCTCCACCTCGAGGATGCCTTTATCAACGGAGCGCAGGATCTGAAGGCCGTGCTGGAACTTGGCCTCGATCTTCACAAGGGCAAGAGTGAGCTCGGGGCCCTGATAGCCGCTGAAGCACGGCAGTGCTCTCTGGTTGCCATCTTCCCAGCGGGCAAACTGCTGCTGTGTGTCGCATACCTGAAGTGAAAACCAAACAGCATCGTTAGCATGGCGCACAGCATCCAGTTGGTACTATGATACCATAGTTCAAATAGTTCAAATGTGTGCACCTCAAGCAGGTCTTTGAACCTTTGAATGCAGGCATCAACCGGGACAAAAATATTTGTTTGGTCCAGTTGCCAGCCTTTTTTAGATTGCCTGGTAGAAAAAAAGTGTACATAATTAAATGTGAAAGCAAAGCATCAGTCATATGATTGCATGTTTCTTTATCGTACTCGTGGTGCACCTCAACGGCACGTGCATAGATATTCTTCCAGTTCTGGCAGCATGTGATGCTGTCGTTGAGCTCTTGCTTGCTGGAGGTCACGTAGCCCTCAAAGATCCTGTCCAGAGAGACGCTCTTGATGCACAGGTGGATAATCTCATAACTTGTCTGCAAGACAGCAGCAAATAGAAGATTTTATTATTGCAGCAAACAATGTTTTCACAATAGTGGACCACTGAGGGCAATTGACCTCAACTTTATTGAACTATGTTGTAAATGGCGGCGTAGTGGTTAGAATGTCGGCCTCACAGTCAGGAGGTTCAACATTGTGTAGACTACATTTTCTACCTGTGCATGCAAGTGTGGGTTTTCTTCGGAAACTCAAGACTTCCTATCACAGCCCATCCCGATTTTGTAAATGTACCTTGAGGAAGAGGCCTGTGATCCGCTCGTTGGTGTTATAGTGGGTGGAGTTGATCCAGATGATGCGAATGAGACTGACAATGTGCTGTAGCTTAGGAGTGAGTTCATTTATTTTAACATGAGCCAGTTCTTTACAGGGTTCCACCAACAAGGACAGGTATCTCAGGTTGGATTGTGCCTCCAGAGATAAATCCTGTGTGGGCAAAACAAACATGATGATATTAGTGCTATTATATAAGTGCTATTGCTACTCAGCACTGTTGGTCCAAATGCCAAAAGACGGAAAAATTAGCGAGCTATTTATTGCAAACCACCATTGAACAACCTCTGTCTCTCTCACACCAGCTACCCTCATGTCCTCCTTCACTACATCCATGAACCTATTTGGTCTTCCTCTAAACCTCCTACCTGGCAGCTCTAAACGCAGCATCCTTCTACCAATATATTCCCTATCTCTCCTCTAGACATGTCCCAACCAAATCCGTCTGGCCTCTCTGACTTTATCTCCAAGGCCTCTAACATGTAATGTCCCGCTGTTCCTGTTCGTTCCTGATCCTATTCATCCTGGTCACTCCCAATAAGAACCTCAGCATCCTCATCTCTGCTACCTCCAGTTCTGCTTCCTGTCTTTTCTTCAGTGGTACTGTCTCTAGACCAAACAACATGGCTGGTCTCGCCACAGTTTTGTATACTATACAGCTTATTTACATTTTTTTTGTATCGTTAGCATTTCTTCTTTTTGCATTTTGAAGTTCTACTTAAAACATCCTTAAGGTACAACAGTACTGAAGGTCTTAACATTTTCATCAGGAGTGTATTACAATAGGTCAGAAGTTTGGGGACGAACCAAGGAAGTACCAAGGTCATGACAATGAATTTGACAACAATTTCATCGTGAATAATGGCTGTCTCACCTGCATTTCCTTGGCGAGTTTGCAGAAGCGCTTGACATAGAGCGAGTTGGCCAGCTCAAGCATTCGCTGGATATGTTTGACTCCGGCCTTCTGCAGCTGCTGACTCATGTCCATGAGCTTGGCAGAGTGGCGCTCCCAGTATGCTATCTCCTGCAGTGGACCACTGTTGTCACCCATGCTGGTTTCTTGGACGTTCAGCAACTCCTTGATCTGGTCCGTCCAGTGTATCAAGACGGCTGAAAATGTGGAGAGCAATCGTGGATACTGTTGGGCTACATTGTGAGTTTTATTATTCAATGCTCGGACTAGGGGTGTCTTAGCATAGTCAACTGGTTGACGATTTGAATTGGAGCAGTCTGATTCGGCTATCAACTTAAGGGAGCTGAGGTGAGCACTGTGTTTGAGTTCTCGGAAGACCGTCAACATCAAGGGACTCATTGGCTCAACCGTAGTATTTTGAAAAGATTAAAGATCACTCCAACTCGTGTTAGCAGCTTCTAACACATCATTCTAACAACAACCAAAAGTCAATTACACTAACTTCATTTTTTTTATCCCAAAAGTGGATTTTTCATTCATTCATTTTCTACCGCTTTTCCTCACAAGGGTCGCGGGGGTGCTGGAGCCTATCCCAGCTGTCTTCGGGCGAGAGGCGGGGTACACCCTGGACTAGTAGCCAGCCAATCACAGGGCACATATAGACAAACAACCATTCACACTCACATTCATACCTATGGCCAATTTGGAGTTGCCAATTAACCTAGCATGTTTTTGGAATGTGGGAGGAAACCGGAGTACCCGGAGAAAACTCACGCATGCACGGGGAGAACATGCAAACTCCACACAGAGATAACCGAGGGTGGAATTGAACCCTGGTCTGCGCGCTAACCACTCGACCGCCGTGCCGCCCCAGTGGATTTTTATGCAAGAAATTTGGTTGCGTTTTGGAAAGTTGTTGTTTTTCAAGTCACATGTTCTTCTTTTTTGTGGACTTTTCACATATGTGCCGACAGCGCCTGTGGTTCGGTTTTGTTCATCCTGCTTCCTGTGTCAGTACTGCTCAGCTACCAGGCTTATTTGTTTATGAGTGTTTCAGTCTGTTTCTCTGAGGTGGAAAAAGTCACAAATGAAATCTGTTTCTCAGGATTGCCATTAGCTAAAAAAAAAAACATGTGACTATGGAAAAAATCTAACAAATCAGATTCAAATCAGATATGAAAATCCTTAGTCAAGGACACATGCTATACTTACATTCCATCCTCTGCACCAGATGACCGTCCCTGCTGCCCTCTTCAGCACTGTCAGCCAGGCCTTCCATTGGGATGTACAACACTGTCTTACCCTCCTTCTTACTAACATCATCTGTTCAAACAATGGAAAATATTACATACTCCTAATTATGCAGTAATGACAATAAATCAAGTTGGGTCTTCTCCACCTGTGAGGTGGACCATGTAATTGTGCATGCCATTGATGTAATTATCCTTGATGCCCTTCTCCCAGTCACTGCTAATGTCATTGTCATCTGTATGTAAGCTGGTCAGGAAATTAAGCAGGCTCTCAGTGGGGTCTCCCTGCACACTCCCATATTCCACCTCTAAGTAGAAGTTCTCAGCGGTGATCATGGCTCCAGGTTCACGCATAAAATAGACGAGCTCCTCCACCACCTGACATGGAATATAAAAATGACGTCAGTAGTTTTGTTCAATTCCTAGTGAATTTCTCTTGGAGATTAATTTTAAGCAAGCCTTGACAGGGGATGAATTGCACTGTACCTGTGGTGGAATGGAATATTCCACTTTTAGTGTCATGTCTGTGTCCAAGTAGACCACCAAAATGGGAATAGATGTGTCGTCAATGAAGTGGTCCAGCACATTCTCATGGTCCTCCAGCCACAACTCTTTGGGGATACCCAAAGTGTTCGCACAACTGATAAACTTCTGCAAAAGGCGGCAGGGATAGAGGCAGTAAAGTTGTCATTCAATACAGTAGATGTGTCTTTTTAAAGGCACATAGTAAAAGTAGGCATGCACTTTTACTGGACGAACGATCTCGATGGGCTCCTGGTAATCCTCAACATTGTCGTCTTCATTGCTGTCTTCTTTGTTGTCTGCGTTGTCTTCATTTTCATCATTGGTGTCATTTTTATTGTCATCGTCGTCATGGGGGTCATTTTTGGTGTCGTCATTAGAGTCCTCGGGAATCTCTTCGCTCTTCTCGTTAATGGTGTCGTCCTTTTCCTCTGTGGTTACTGAAGAAGTCACAGGAGAACATAAGAGAGAGTAGCATTGTTAATTCTTTTGAGGACCCACCACTAAGAATGAGTTCACACTTGTAGTTCTCTGTATTGGTCTGGACAAAATAAAAAGGATATAATTTATTCCATTATGGTCAGCATTCACACGTGCATTTTTGTAGACAGTTGTACCTTGGTTTTCATTATTTACAAAGGGTTCGTCTAAAACTGAAAACAATACAAAATGCATATTGAGAGGGAAGCGGGGAGGAGAGAGCCGCACGGACAAGTTAATTCTTAAATGTTGTGTTTCTTACCTTCTTTATCAAAGCGCTCGTGCTTGCAACTTTATGTGGTTTTTGTGCAGCAAAGTAGAGACTCATTGACCAAAAAAAGTGCCAAAAATGAAAGTGCAAAATGCACAAATTATGCAAAGTATTGCATAATTTGGTCTTGAAATGGTCTTGAAAAAATACCAAACATTATTTTCAGTTTGGAATCAGAAAGGCTTTATATTGACTATTAAATATCAGGGGGCAAATAATTTTGGCCAGGGTATTTAAAAAAAATAACTTCAAAAATTTGCCATAGATAGCAAAGTCCTCTATTAGTGTATATGGCCTGAAAAATGTAATGTTTTGGGAGTGTGAGGTTGTGGGACAATGATCTGCCCAATCAAGGAGCCAGTTTGTGCATGCTTAGCTGAGACTATAATTTGCTCTGCAAGGGACCACCAAGAATATAATTTCATTTCTGGTCCAGACCAGAGTACTGGACTACAAGTGTAAACGCACCCTAAAAAGGAAGTGAACCAAACATTCATTAATTGAAGACAGATAATGCATCAAACTGGGGGCACTGGTAGGAAGGTAATTGTTCCATAATGTGTACTAACCTGAATTGATGACTTCCTCATCGTCAGTTCTTTCTGTGGTATTGTCGCTTGCCGTCTCCATGTCCAAGCATTCACATTTATTTCGGAATTCAATTCAAATTCCTGAGTTGTGACTCCTGTGTTTTTAAAGGAAGCGCTTTAAAATCGCATATAAGCGGGAGTTAAGTTTTTCAAGCCGAGTGGGCCCGTCACTGTCACCATGGCGACCACACTAAACATGGCGAGTGTTACTTTCCACCGGAACACCTGTCCAGACGCCATTAATGAAATTCACGCATGTGCTGAATAAAAAGTGGGTACAAAATCACACACACTATATATATATATATATATATAAAGTACAAAACCTAGCTTTCTACACACAGGACTTCATGAATAATCATACCTTTACACAAGGAAAGCTTCCACTCCCATATATATTAAGTCGAAGCTCAAAATGCTAATAACAGCAAGTTTTGAACAGACGTCAGCTCGAGAGCGACTCACTCATCATGACGGCCTACGGTGACGTCATGACGTACCGTCACGTGCTGACGTCAAACCACATCAAAATCATTATAGACAATGACATTAATCATTTTCGAGTACCCACATTAACTTAATAATTGTGGTATTTTCAAATTGGTAAGGCAGTTTTATTGAGTTGTTAGTTTAAAAAAAAAAGAAAACATCCCCTACATCAGACTGGCAGATTTGCTTTTGCTCTAGACTTGACAAGGGGTTAAAAACAGGTTTTAAGTGTTGGCCAAGACAGTACAGTAGTGCTGTATCGGTGTGGTCAAATGTTCCATAATAACACGCAACAGCACTGAAAACATTAGCACCCCCTACCAGTATTTGAACACATTCTAAATGCAATACAAAGAAAAATCACCTTGGATATATTTGGCCTACAATAACACTTCAGTCCCTTTCAGTAGGTTCAATGTTGTTAAGCGCAAACAGGGAAGCTGCAAATGTCTCCCAACAGCTGTGGAATCAAGTGTTCAGTTTTTGTTTGACCGGCTTTGTGTTTTTTTACAGCTTGAAAGTTCATTTCTGGCATTCAAACACTAACACACAACAATCAAGCTCGAACGTGTCCATAAATATGCTATAGGAACAATCTCATGACCGGCTTAAGTTGATGGCGAGGTACCACATGATGTGTCGCTCTGCAATCCTGACGATGAAAAGAAAGAAAAGACACAATCGGAGAAGAGTGTTTAGAAACCCAGTGGGTGAGGCGCCACCAGCCCGCCGTTCTCCACCACTGCTGTGGAAATGGCCCGCAAGTTCTTGAAAAGATGCCTGGATTGGTTGGAACGCAGTGCATTGATGTCCCGCATGAGTCTACCGTGGGCCTGAAGAACCAAGAAAAATGTCCATAAAATAAATAAAAGATGAATGCAATACAAATAGTTTGATCCTTTGTGCATAAAATCTAACATACAAACTTATATTGACGATGTTTGTTATGTGTGCCGTTTTTTTTAAGCACATCTTACCTCCACACACCAGGTCTCGCACAAAACCTTCTCATGTTGGGCTGAGGGGTGGCCCTGACTGAGTGAGCGTGAAGCCCTGCGGGGGAAAACAATACCAGGCTATGTAGATAAATGTAAACACACTAAGACAAGAAGAATATTTCTGTACCTTGAAAGGACTACAACCATGGTGTAAATGTCGATGGTACAGTCTGCAACTCTCTGCAATACAAACTGCTCATCTGCAACAGGAGAGTATTGTTTTCCTACCCAATTTCTCAAATGTCCTGAGCAAATTGTTGTCTACGGCCTTCCACACACTCACCAATAATCTTCTTGCCATGTTTGATAAGAAGCTCCTCGATGACCATGCCAAATTGTTCAATCGCTTTCACGGCCTAAGTAGCAGAATGACCCCCCAAAAATGTTAATGTGCCACAAAAAAAATAATTTAAGTCACAGATTAATGAACACACCAGTTCACCACTATGAGCCAACTCGGGGTGGACGGTCCCTTGAAGTGTCAAGCCCGTGCTCATGCCTGCCTTCCTAAAAAGCGAGAGGCGAGTCAGTGTCATTCCATTTGGTAATAGAGAAGCAAACTGAATCTTAAATCAAATGGAATAATGGAGCACTTAGATGTTACCTTTTAGCTCTCTTGGTAAGCTCTCCTGCCAGGAGTCCAGCATTGCCAAGTGGGTTCTTAATTGCTTTTTGCAAGCTCTTCAACTGGTTGCCAGCATTCTGAGGAGCAGACAAAGCATGTGTCAGAGGTGATGTAGTCTCTTTCAGATGTAAGAATATTCACCTGGAAGCCATTCAGGGCCACAAAAAGCCTGAGGATATCATTGGTGCCCTCAAAGATGCGGAAAATTCTCAGATCTCTCATCACTCGCTCCACCCCAGCGTCCTGTAAGAGGGCAAACCAAAATGGTTTCTAAATTGCATACTGTTGATATGTTTATCTGGGGCTGTTTATAAAACTTGCTTACGCACAAAATATGCAAATGTTGTGATTTATAAAATTAAATTTAGCATGAGAAGATGTGCACCGGTATGTCAACTGTGTAGTTAAATCCACCTGTGTAATCTTCCAAGTGGAGTGTGATTTAGAAAGGGAAAATTGCATGCATGAATGGTTTTATAAATCCAAATATTTTTGGCTGTACGCCATTTTCAGCTTTTGGGCATATGCCCAAAAGTGATGCACGGCATTAGTGTACAGGTTATCATGCCTGTGCCCTTTGAGTGCTTGCAGAAAAATGAGTGTAGTGACTGTGCATCTATCCATTGTGTGAAGAGCCTAGCAATGATAAGTGGGGTGCTACGTGGTTCATTTTTAGCAACATTACTTTAAAAGGTGCCTCACACTTCAGTACAGTGAAACCTGCTTATCTCAACACCCCTCAAACTGGCTGGTTCACGCTGGTGCTTGTCGACATAACCATATGATGTTAGTATTTTTTGAACCTATGGCAGTTTGGTGTATAGTTTTCCTCGATTTTTATTTTGATTCTTTTGTTTTGATATGATATAGTAATGACGAGAGTATCGTGGACGGCAGTGTGTCATGCTGTAAGGTATACCATGCTGTTTTATCGACAACAATAATAGGCTTGTTTGTGTACAGTCATTCAGTCTCATCACTTCACCAATATTACAATATTGCATATTTGGCTATGTAGTATGTCGATGCCGACTCAAGTGGGCACTTTTATGAACAATTCCGGTACAACACGGTGGACTGGGACTAGATCAGATCAGAACGATCCCTCACCTTCATGTAGCCCATGCCACCCATGACTTGAATACACTCGTCAGTCACAGTCCAAGCTGCTTCCTGTAAACAAAAATACCTAAATGAGCACCTGCAACACATGCTTAATAGCCTGTTCAAGGAAAGCTTCTCACAGAGGCAAAGATCTTGCTGATGGCAGCTTCGATCTGGAACTCAGTTGCTCCACTGTCCATATTGCCACTGATCATGTAGGCCAGAGACTGAAGAACACACAAAAGCACATGTCAGTGACTCGGAAGATTTAAAAGTTGATGCTATAAACTTCTACCAACCTCTGTGACATATTGCAGCATGGTCATACGGGCCAGTTTCTCCTGGATGGTCCCATAGATGTGGATCTTGTTTCCAAACTGAGTTCTATTGGTTGCATGGTCCACCTGGCAAAAACAGAAAAAAACTAATTCATTCAAATAATGCATGGGTGTTTCAATTGTAATCTGTGGGCGATTTGGAACCTGCAGCTAACTTTGTCCGGAGAAAAAGCTGAAATACTGTCAAATAAGCAAAACAAAGCACATCACATTTTCTATATTGCTTGTCATCTCATTAGGATCATGGCTGACATGGAGCCTACTTTGGGCGAGAGGCGGGATAAACCATGGACTGGTCACTAGCCAATCACAGGGCATATATAGACAACCATTCAATCTAATGATAACTCACCGCTTTGTTGATGGCTCCTTTCATGGTGCCAGAGAGGGCAGCCGCCATACCGAATCGGCCGTTGTTGAGGATGTTCATAGCGACCTTGAAACCGCCACCTATCTCGCCCAGCACGCAGTCAGCCGGCACACGAACATTGTCAAAATAAACCTCTGCCGTGTTGGAGGCCTTGATGCCCATCTTTTTCTCAGGTGGCCCACTAGGGATGAGGAAGGACAAACAAAAACAAAGCATGAATCAAATGTAGTCACAATATTTTAGTGTCCACCAGTCAGGAGAAAAAATAGTCTCACTGTGTTACACCACCGAAGCTCTTCTCCACAACAAAAGCTGTAATCTTGTCTTTCATCTGTCCAGTGTTCGGATCCTTTATGGGTGTCTTGGCAAAGACAGTGAAGATTTCAGCCAGACCCCCATTGCTGCCAAAAGTGACAATTTCATGTCAAAAAAGTTAAAATAGTCTTTTAAGTTGAGTGTACAATGTGGTCTCACCTGATCCAGATCTTGCTGCCATTGAGAGTGAAGTACTGTCCGCAGGCGGATTGGACAGCTGTGGTTTTGATGGAGGCGGCATCAGAGCCACTGGCTGGCTCAGTCAGGCAAAAAGCAGCAATGTGCTCACCTGGACATACATGCAAAAGTCACTCATCATGATTCCTTTAGATTTACCTTTTTAGACAAGATACAAAATCAGTGTTAGGGCTGAAAAAAAACATTACAATCTCGATTCACACTAATACAAAATTGCATTTCTAAATAGCAACGATTTTACTTAACAAGCTGCATCAGAAACATTCATTAGCATGATGGTCTGAGAGGCGACTTGTCTTAATTACATGCATAAATAAATGTATTGTAGCGTTAGCAAGCATGAATTTATGAATTTATTAATTTCAGTTGAAAAAGTCCCCCGGTCAACGATCCTTGCGGGACTTCCCATGAAGAATGACAGAAAGACCAGTGGAAGTTTCTTTCAAGCACAACAACACAATGAAAATAATATTGGGAAAAATAACAATAATAATAAACAGTGTGGTTTCTTTAAAACAAAAGTACATAGCCCTACACATTGTGTGTGTGTGTGCGTACGTGTGAGGAAAATATACTGTAAATCATGATAAATCATGATTCACATGTTGCAGACTCATGCAGCCCTAATCAGCATGTATAAAAACCACAAAGTTTACCTGATGCAAGTTTAGGCAGGTATTTCTTCTTCTGTGCTGTGTTCCCAAAAAGCAGAATGCCCTTGAAGCCAATAGACTGGTGAGCACCAAGCGTGATGCCAACACCAAGATCGTGAGTGCCGACAATCTCCACTAAGCGGGCATACTGAGGAGAGATGGACTCATGTTCTCAATCATTGTGTGGAAGTCATTCACACGGGGTCATTACCAATCAGGCATACCTGAGTATTGGTGAGGCCGAGCCCACCCAGGTCAGCCGGCACCTGCAGGCCAAAGGCACCCATCTCTTTCAGGCCCTCCATGGTGTGGTCCTCCACTTTCTCCAATGCATCATTCTTGGCCGAATCATTCACCTCCTGCGGACAGGAAGTGGAAATAGTTGAATGACAGCCATCGGAGAAAAGAAGAGATTTAAGATTTCACCTCAAAGAATTTGCAGACGGGTCCGACAAGCTCCCGGAGAAACTGCTCCTGCTCATCATTCAAGACTAAACACACAAAAGATAAACAGTCAATTAAAGTTGTTTTCACACTTTAATAGCGTCTCGTTTAAATGTGTATGTTACCTGAAGGAAAGGGAAACACTTGAGATGTGGCAATCTGTCCTTTGAAAATGTTGACAGCAAAAGATTTGGACTCCTGCAGAACATTAAATGGAAGAATCCTATGCACCTTGACTTCACTCATCACGTTAACATTTTGGGTAGCAAACATACAGCTGCAGCCGTCTTCTTGTCCACTGCACTGGCCGAATCGGTCCTGACTGCTGCCGGCTTCTCCAATACTGCCTATGGTAAGACAAGAGATTTAATCACTTTAGCAAAAGAACAACATTGTTTTTACAGACACATGGCAATCACATACATGTTGGAGAAAATGGTCAAAATGCCAAAAAAGACACACATAAACCACAAAAACAACTGCATGAAGGAATTGCTTAGAGAATAGAAAGGAAGCTTGCCAGGTTACCAGGTGAGCCAGACCTGAGGGATGTCCATCTTTAAAGACATTAGCAGGATTCCCAGAAGAAAGCAAGCTGGCTGCCTTTTGAAGAAACAGGATGAAAAGGTACAGTTGCCTTTTCATTCCGTCTCTCCAAAACATCCCTCACGGTTGGCTCCCCTAGTCATCTAGCAAACTTTTGTTTTGTTCGATACACTTGCAGCATCTCTCATGGGTTTGTGTGTGTTTTTGGCATTTGTAGCATTTTTAATTTGCATTTATTTTATTATTTTAGCTTTTGGAACATTTGGATTTTGCATGGTGCTGTGCTTTGCCAATGTCTGCCAAAAGTATAAATTCACACCTTTGTTCAGCCATAAACGTGGCACATTTAGGGGCTAAAAAACGTTTCTAGCAGTGTACATGAGTTCCTCTATGACTTCTGTCAGGACAGCTGCAGTGTCACCTCTATAAGTAGGTCATGTGATCAGTGAACTTTCCTCTACTTATCCCAGAATGGGATGACAGTGTTATATCACCAATACCTCCAAGGCACTGACAGTGCCTAAAACAATATGAACCGTTTACAGAATACCAAATGTACAGAATACATAGTGTTAATATAAATAGTATTACTCGACGTACCTGTGCTGCTTGGCTTGCATAAAGACGTGTGTTTTTCACAGCAACGACAGCCTGAACCGGAGCCCTAAAAACAAGTAAATGTTGTATAAATATACTTTTGGTATTACTTGAAAAGTCAGTGTTACCTATACGAACCCTTTCAGTCCGGGTGTGATCCTCAGAATGGCACCACAAAGTCCAGAAGACTGGCCCACTTTTAGAAGCAGCATGATTTCTCCGTGCGCTTAAAATAGACAATATTTTTAAAAAAGTAAGTCAGATTTAAAAATATACAGAAGTTAGATAAAACTAGACAAATGAAATGATCAATAAACTGACTGTAAAAAGGGCTATGCTAGGTTAGCTCCTTGATGACTGCAGCTAACGTTACGTGACGATTGTTTGATTCCTGTAATTTACTTGACGAAATCGTTTAGTGAAGTTCTTAATGCCTATTAGATAATTGCAAACATATTTATTACCCTTACCTATGTGAGCTATATTAAATGTCCTTACGTATGAGCAGAGGTGGACCTTCTGTAAAATGTCAATGTTTTTTTCCCTCCGCCCCACAACTGGGTTACCCGGATGACTCTTGCCGCGGTGCTTCATGGGATCTGTAGTAGCATCTGAAGTAGCGTGGTCGGAGGCGGGTTTTCAAGATTGCTTGTATACCAAGATACTTTGTAATAAATGTAATCTGAGAAAATAAATTTGAGCCCCCTTTATTTTATTACATTAGTGTTCTCTAATGTTCTTATACAGTATAAAAATCTGTCAAAATATGTCTACTAGCACATTTGTGAACATCAAAATCAAGTTTATTCTCTTTACACAAAAAGATAGCAGTATGAAATCATTGAGACATGCAATCTCATTTGGAAATGATGACTTCATTTAGCACCTTGACAGTTTGGTTATACAAGATTTATATAGTCACTCATACAAAAAAAAAAAAACGAAGTGTGTGAATAATGCGAGTCAGTAACAAAGTAAGAAAAGATCTAGGGCTTTTAGATCACAATTACTTGACACCAAAGAAGTACCACTGTCAGCATCATCTCATTAAACACAACCTTTTTGGGTCTTTTTGTGCTTCACATTCGAGCTTGGTGTGACTGTACATATGAATAGTAGGAATAAACATACAAGTTCATTGTCAAACAATGGTGTGAAAAATCTTTCAAAGACGAGTGATGCCATGTACCTGGAGTGTGTCAATAAAAATGCAAAGGCACTCAAAGACTCAGTGGAGCCACTGAATATGTCAGACAGATTTACAGGATCTTATCCATGTACCTTGTACCCTTTAGTGTTAAATAGCTCGGTGTGCTTCCCGGATTGAGTGTCTGATTTGTGAATGTGCTTCCCGTTTCTAAACAATTTGTGTGTGGAGAATGCAAACAAGTACCTGGATCAGCTCCAGCTTGATTTCAGATTTTTAAAAAAGTCAAATAAGCACTGTCCGGAAGGCGGTCAGCTTCCAGGATGTGACACTTGTCACACCATTGATTAGGTAAGAGAGGTGCTAAAATCCCTTGAAAAGGACATTCCTTCCTAGATGTATGAATCCTAACTCCCGCATTCACTGCTTCCATATCTTAGTATGTTAATATGTAACCCTGTTCTCACCAAATTTGTAACAAGTGCCCTCGATCCAATAGGCCCTTGTAAGGAGCATCAAAAGCTACCACCAGATCCTCATTAAAGTAAGCGGGACTACATAACGTCCACAAAGAACTCGCTGGGGTTACCCATGGCCAAGTGGAAGGACTGGCGCGATGCAGTCAGTTCTGGGGGTACAGAGCCCAAATCACGGGTGGGAGGAGCACCAGGTGGTCCACCGGGAGTTGAAGAGGGGGGCGGGGGCAGAGCTGGGTGCATTGTGGGCAGCTGTTGTGCGTGAGGAAGGGTGTGAGCGGCGGCCAAGGCCGGATGTGGGTGCTGGGGTACCATCATCACCATCATGGGGTTGTAAGGTAGTATACCTGGAGGGTAGGGGGACATGTGAGGGGGCTGGGGCATGCGGTGATGATGCGAACGCTGGGAGGAGGCGTGGCTGTGCTCGCTGGGAGCGGCCGACCCGTGGCCTCGCCTCAAGCTGCTGCGGGTGGAGTATTCAGATTCACTGCCGCTGCCGGAACGCGAGTCCCCCCCTGCGCCTTCCCCGACCACGCCACAGGAAGATTTCTCCCCCCCACCCACAGTGCTGCCAGGCCCTTTACTACTGCTGCGGCGCCGTTCGCCCTCACTTCTTGTTGATCCACTGCTTCGGCTTCCTACAAGACAGACAACATTTTTAGATAGAAATGGCCACACTTCTTACAATGTCCGTGAGGCCATTAATGGCACCTTCACTGTGCTGACTGCCGGTACTTCCAGGGGCGTAGCTGTAGCTGGTTAACTCGTGGTATGGGGGCGGCTGGCTGGAGTAGGGATGAGTGGGGTAGGGCTGATAAGGGAAGGTGTGCATCATGGGCCACGGTGAGGCTCCTGGAAGGGGCAGTGGCGCCAAGGTGTCCTGATCTGAGGCCCCGCTGGAGCCATCGTTGTCGTTCAAGGACAGGTTGGCCATGTCTGTGTGGAAGGAAATGACAGGATCTTTAAAATCATACATTTGACATAAAACATATAAAGTATTTTTCTGGTACAAATGTGTCCTAACGTTCATACAGATTGTTCCCTCCAAGTCAGTCTGAGGCTTGCACAATTTACTCACAATTCTCACAGTCACTTAAATCCCCGAAGACATAATAGCATTGTTCCGAGAAGGTGATCTTGTTGACTGTGTGACGAATGAAGCCAGCCTTCAGCAGATTGCTGGCATACTTCCTGGCTTCACGGCGGTCCTGGAATCCCTCGATGTGATGGAACAGCCACTCCACCACATCCGAGCCTACGCACACACATTATGTCCAGCGTAAATAAAAATGTAATTTAGCAGCATTACCAGTTACCAAACACACACTGCCCTCACAGAAATGGTATTTGCTGCTAGGAAACAGTGTAATTATGTTTGTTCCTCAAAGCAGAACACTAGAAACAATAACGCTAAGTATCCACTAACAGAGAGGAAAATAGGTTTGAGAATACCACAATAATCAGTTGAGAATGCAACTGAAGACAAAGGAAACATGTTATTTAAAAGAACATAGTATAAAATGTATAATAAAATGCATTTTATTACTCCTGATGATTCAGCTGCAGGTGATTCCAATTTAACAACAGGCAAGACAAGTGCTCACACATTCGCCGATTTTCCCCCACTACCCACAAATCACACGGTTTTAATTCTGGGAACATAATGCCTGCCCTGTGAAGTCATGTACAGCACAGAGGTTAGCAAACTAACATTCTTCTTCTGCATTTTGCTTACCAAGGAAAGCGTTGGGGATGGTGATTTTGAGCCACATGCGATCTCGCACTTCCAGACCCGACTCTGGTGAGGCCATGGCTTTGGCTACAGAGGCCATGTCAGAGTGGAGTGACAAATTGAAGTCATCAAACCCTGATGAGAGGTTGAAGAGAACATTAGAACATTACTGGAAAAACAGGGACAGAAATAAACTGAAAAGTTGAATAGATCAAAAAGGAAGCAGATCGCGTAAGAGCTGTGACAAAAGCAGAAATACAGATGTGAAATGTGATCTTGTGCTAATGTCATGGAACAGGAAACAATTTACATCAATGCATGAATGGCTACTGGGAAAGGTTTCGCAGAGCAGACATTTGTGAGAAGATTGGAGTGAATTAACACGGAGTGATACTCACGTTCAGTCTCTGTGACAGAGGAGGAGGAGGTGATGGTGCTGAGGGAGGAGCTGCCTGGGAAGGCAGGGTAGGCGCCAGTCATGGCTACAGAGTGGCTGACCCAAGCTGCTGGGTCAATGGGGCGGATGGGTTCATCTGCATCACGGGAAGGAAAGAGCACAGTTATAAACTACTTAAAAAGGCACCATAACAATAAAAAAGTCATTTTGCTACTTACTACGTGGCAGGGTAAAGTAACCTTGAGGAGAAGGGTCCCAGCATTTGGCCACCGTGAGGATAATGGGCCTACCAGATACAAAAAGAAATTTGTCATCGTCGTCGTTATTGCCGAGCTCAAGCATCCGTTGTGTGAAGTTCACTCACCCCGGCTTGTGTACTATCTCTCTCAGCACTCGTACCGCGTCATCATTGCTCATGTTCTCAAAGTTGATGTCATTGACCTTCAAACAATGAAACCAATGAAGTGCAAAGAACACTTATACATAGGATCAAGTTATCTGATGTCTCCTCACCTGCAACAGCATGTCACCAGGTTCTATCCGTCCATCTGCAGCGACCGCTCCACCCTTCATGATAGAGCCAATGTAGATGCCACCGTCGCCCCTTTCATTGCTCTGGCCCACGATGCTGATGCCCAGGAAGTTGTACTTCTCTGAATTGTGGAGAAGGGACTTCATCACATGTGCATGCGGCCGTGGTAAGTAAGAACTGCTCTACAGTGTACACACCCATGTTTAGAGTGACGGTGATGATGTTCAAGGACATGGTGGAGTCTGTCACGCTGCTGAAGGAGGAAGCCTAGAACAGGAAAACAAATCTCAAACTTCTATTTGATGCCACTCGAAATAAAATCAAATCCACAGATCATTAAAAATCAAACAAAATGTGAGTTTAAAAAAGGTAAACAACAGCGGATCCCCACTATTCCCACGTATTATGTTCCAAGGCACTTCGAAGAAGCCCTTAAAATGCCTGCCTATTTTAGATACTCTAAATAATATATGCTATTGTATATATATATACACAATATATATAATCTATATAATAACAATATATATATATATATATATATATATATATATATAACAATATATATAATCTGCCTTTCATTCATTTTGGAACGTACTAATATATAATATAATAATAATATATAATATATTCATTCATTCATTTTCTATCGCTTATCCTCACGAGGGTCGCAGAGTGCTGGAGCCTATCCCAGCTGTCTTCGGGCGAGAGGCGGGGTACACCCTGGACTGGTAGCCAGCCAATCACAGGGCACATATAGACAAACAACCATTCACACTCACATTCATACCTATGGACAATTTGGAGTCACCAATTAACCTAGCATGTTTTTGGAATGTGGGAGGAAACCGGAGTACCCGGAGAAAACCCACACATGCATGGGGAGAACATGGAAACTCCACACAGAGATGCCCGAGGGTGGAATCGAACTGTGTGGCCTGTGCGCTAACCACTCGATCGCCGTGCAGCCCGGTTAAAGGGACAGTAAATGTGAATTCATCTCTTTCCTTTATTTATATTTGTTTGCATTTTGAAGTGAATTGTGAAAAGTGAAGTGAATGCAAAACTACGAATGTGTCTTTTGGCTTTCTGGAACGGATTAATTGGAGTTACATTATTTCTAATGGGAAAAATGTATTTGGTTAGAGTCAAACCTTCAGCCTTCTGGAACAAATTAATGCGGCTAACCATGGTTCCATTGTACAAGTAAAAAAATGAAAGCTCGCAGCCTTTCACTAGATTTAAACCAAACATTGTAATATTGCATGTCATCTCCAAATAAAACATCAAAGTCATCTTCTAGTCTTCGTCACCTCCTTATATTGGTAAATATATAAAAAACACACACTGCCTCTGTGCCTCTGTTTTTGTTTTACATTATGACATTTGTTACATTTTTCCCCATTTTGCTGTTTTTTGGGTTAATTTATTTTTGCACTGTACAAAGGGCAAACAAACAAGCCATGGCCTCTGGGCCGCACTTTGGACACCTACTTTAATAGCTTGAGCATGTGACGTGACGTGTCTTGGAGTAACCACTTAGTTTACCTTACTTCATCAATAGTGAACAATGGTAAATAAAAAGAGAAGGGGAGAGTTCTTGCAAATGCAACTAATCCAGGGTGTCAAAAAAAAACTAAAAACTGTAATTTTATGGGAATAAAACCGGTCATGAATTCATAATATTATGAGAAGAAAATTTACAAAGCTGATTTGAAGACTAAATTTTAGTTATTTGGGAAATTAACAAAATCAAAATGGCAAAAAGTTCATATTAATCATATGGAACATTATATAACATACGTATAACATATTTGCTGATTGCTGAAATTATGACATGCAGCCATTTCTTGAAATATACACAACTGCAAAAACCAAAACTACATGCTATAATTTTGAGAAAATGTGCATGTTCTCTGGCAAAAAACAATCCAAAACTTAATTATTTTTAGAACTCTTCTGACAATATGGAGTTGACCAAACAGTTGATCTACTGTACATTAGACGCACAAATGGTATGTGCATACCCGCTCCAGACGAGGGGGGCGTTGTTTCCTGCGTCGTCTATGTCGTTTCAAAAGTCTGGAGGCTGTACTCTGCTCTGTTGCACTGCTGAACCTGCAGGAAGAGGAAAGGAAAACATAACTTAATGGTGTCCAAAATAAGATTAATACAATTTTGACCTGACCTGCTCATGGTGTCGTCATCCTCTGAGTCACAGAAGCTGGTTGTCTCCAGCTCACTGCTCATCATCGTGCTGGAGCTCTCGTACCCTGCCAGGTGGCGCTCCAGACGGCTCTGGCCATTCATCCGGGGTCCTGGAATTAGAAGGACCATGAGAAGATGTTCAGCTTGCTCCTTTCACAGCTTGGCCAGTCCTGCCTTCCCACCATTCCTTGATTATATCACAAGGAAGATGGCGGCTTGCCACATCTTGATAGCCTACCATGTTGCTCCATGTTCTCTCTGTGCCGAGGCCTCTCTCTCCTGAAGGAAACTACAGACTCCGTTTCGGTCTGCTCGTCTAAAGTCTCCACACTGCCCGTCGCATTGGGACTGTAAAAGAGGAGCGATTATAGTTGGACTCACAGTACACTGGAGACTAGAATGGTTTTAAAGTGTTTATCTTTATTTTAGTCAAAGACAAGACCTTTGGTCTACCAACTTTACCAAATTCTATAAAGATCCCTTTATAGAGAACTCTGTCTGTTCCTGTTCAACATGCTTACTTCATCAGCTGCAAACTGCATATTTAGTGAAGTTTAAAAAAAGAAATGGTATAATTTGACAGTGAACACATAAACACTGTCGGGCCACCCTCCTGCAGCTACCAAACACAGGAAGTGATCCAAAAAGGCGAAAAAAATCAATAAGTGCAGTCATGATGAACAGTTACTGTACACCCGGGGTGCTAATACGTCAGAACTTAAAAAGCTTTTGGATGTTGAAACATGAGATTTGTAGTTGGGAATTTAAAAGGTCTCATTGAAATGGTGTTTTATAGCATTTTGAATCAACAAAATATTGTTTATAATAGCTTCATTTAAGCTCTGCTTCTTGCTTAGTGAAAAGCAGAAATGTTCCCAAGCTGGTCATGTTAATAAGGGCGACACCACTTGATATCAGGTTTAAATGAGCTCTTCTTGGAGCAACCTGATAGTGGGAGTGCGAGACAACCAGGAAAAAAAAGATACAGTATTGTGGTTACAGTAGAAAACACCACATATAAATGTTACTGAATGCTGATGGATTTTCATTTGAGAGGTTGAATGATTACTGGAAGGAGGGAGGCCTGGAGTCTCCAATGCCCCCGGTTCTCTCTGCAGGTGGGGGCGGCAGCGGTGGTGGAGGGGGCGAAGGCTGAGTGGACGCCTGCTCTGCTGGGGGAAGTGCTGCCGGAGATGAAGGCTCTGCCGCTGGAGCATCTGAAGACACCAGCTGACATAAACAGACGCAACCGTTTAGTAAGGCGGCGTGATATGGAGTGGAGAGTAAAAGTAGACAAAAGGTAGAGGGATGGAGGCGGGTAAGATGTCAACCATTTTGACACGGCAACACTACTCTCTTTTCAGGTGGTTGTCTCGCGGGATCGCCGAAACACTATACGACACTTAACATGTATCCTTTCCAGATTGGTTTGTCGGTTTAAACAAACCAATCAACGTATGCGACAACAGTGATGTACAAGCTCGCCATATTAAAAGTGACTTTATGAGCCATAATTCTAGCAGTTTCTGCCGTACGCTGTAAAATGCATGCATTCCTTTACTAAATAGCGCAACTTAATGAAGTTTAACAACTTCAGTCTCTCTGCCCAATCCCCCCCCCCCCCCCCCCCCCAAACACACGAATGGCCGTGCAACCATGAAGCGCACGTCTTTTGGGATCCCTCCACCCTTCTTGGCGTGCAGATCACATATCGCTCCCTCTAGGTCTCCTCGCTTTAATGCGCTCCCTTCATTCTTATGCACTTAACAGATGCTAGAGCCTCAAACCTGCTAAACCGGGCCAACTCACAATGTTTTGTCTCTTTTTAAAACCTTCCTTCAAGCCTTTGGAAAATTTATTTGAGACGTTCCAAAGCAGTCTTCAATTATCACATCAGCTTAAAATCTTTTTATTTTATTTGTGAAGTAAATCACAGAAACAGCACTTCAGTTGCACTTTCATGAATAAGGAAATGCATATGCTTGACATTCGTCACAGAGGATGAATAAAACCGTCTTACCCATGATACTACTCGGCCATTGAAGCACGGCAACTTGGCGTTGTCGTCCGAAATCTCTTCCTTCACCACCCTGAAAACACAACAGTGTAAAGCTTAGCAATCGACAATTCATAACAATGTAGTTGCGGTGCAGAAAACAGCAACGTTGTTGTGCTGTTCATCAGCTGAAAAAAGTTCAAGACACAGCCATTCAAAGCCAAAATCTTGGTGAAAAATGTGGATTCAATGACATTTTTTGTCAGATTTTCACACCATCATGATCCCTTGTTGGCAAAGACCTCAGCAAGAGAGTTATTTTAAACTTTAAAAGATCCTTCCTAACCTATGGAATGCTGGCTGACCTCTGCCTCAATACACAATGTATTTGCGTGTGATTTCTCCACTTTTTCATTGAAATTAAGACAATAATGTAAGTGAAAATCATTCATCCAGCTCCTCCCAGCAGGTCCCATGGTGTTCTCAGGCCAGCTGAGTGACACAGTCTCTCCAACATGTCCTGGGTCTTCCGAAAGCCTTCCCAATAGTTGGACATGCCCTGAACCCCTCCCTAAGTAGGCGTCCGAGTGGCATCCTGACCAGATGCCCAAGCCACCTTATCTGGCTCCTCGCAATACAGAGTAGCAGCGAGTCTCTCACCTTAACGGAAAACCAATTTCAACCGCTTGTACCATTCAAAGCTCGTGACCATAGATGAGGTTGGGAACATAGATCGACCGGAAAATTTTAGAGATTTTGTCAACCCCACTCCCTCTTCACCAAAGACCGATGTTAAATTTTTATTTTTACATCATGCTTCCACAGAAGATGAATGGTGTTGCTCTAGTGCTAATTCACATTGTTTTAGAGAACACAGTGTTGAGTCTCACACTGACTGTGAAGGAGGGACCGTCCATTAGCTTAGTGTTATTATATACTGTATGTATACCATTGCAATCCCAATCAGACTGTAGATACATTACATTACATACAATTTGTCCATTAACAAAATGGACAAATTACATCACTTCAAGAACCTTGTAAAGTTTATCATTTTACCATTGTAAAGTCCGCAAAGCAAAAAGGAAGTAGATTAAGTGTTTGCCAGACATTTGTGCGTGTCTGCATGTCATTTCCCAGCCACACCACAATGTTATTATTAAAGTAGTTAACAGGCAGACGGGTTGGCGTAAGAGGACACACAGGCACCGACGGTCTCCCTCAAATGTGTGTGAGAGTTGGTTGGGCTCCACTGGTTTTAGCAGCTGTTAAGATCTGGTTTTTGTGGGCCGGTGTTAGTACATGAGCAGATTGTTATGGCCGCTGGTGAGGAGCATTCACTGGAAGCCTCATCTTTCCGAAAGCCATGTGTTGCTACTGAATGTCTGTTAGCAAATAATGGTTACGTCATCTGACGTGACATTCTTAAATCCTCATACTTATAAAAAAAAGTACCCACAAAACACTGTAAAATTCTATAAAAACAGAGGTAGGAACGGCTCCGAAATATGAGTATTCCCTGTCGGATAATCTAAAACCCAGAGGTTGTCCACCCCCACTTCCCCTTTTCCACTCCCTTGTAATGTTAAATTCCTCAGCATCTCTTGTGAAACAATGAATGTAACCAAAACAGGCCATGGTGCCAGCCTGAGGCTCAGCACAACATCCATGGACCCCAAGATCCTGCGCCTGTGGATGACACCCAGCAAATGGTTCATGTCCAGTCCCAGCTTCCAAGCACTGTCCTGGTTTGATCCAACCCAGCAACCCCCCTCGCACCATAAACGCCACACACACTGCTGTGGCTGACAGCTGGCCTCGTACCAGGCCAAATGAAAACACTATTACACACTCTTCTCTGAGTCGCATGGAAAGGGGGGGTGGGGTGTGTTCCTGCTTTGATTGGACAGCTGACCTTGAAAATTGCCATCATGACTTTGTTGGAAATACAATATTCAAATGAGTCTGCACCGTCTGACTTTAAATTCCCTAAAAAAAAAGAGAATTTAGTTGGCGAATATTGTACACATGACCACACTCTATTACTCAATCATAACCCCATTTAGTATGATTTGACTCTAACATGCTTAACAATGTACTTTATAGAATATCACATAATTCAACATGTCCGAAAAGGAATAGGGAGAAGCTGAGCTTATTTAATACTGCCACTTCTCCTAATTGATTAGTCATCATTCATATTTTATACTTGCTGACACTTGCTTACATTTTGTTATTTAAAGTTTGTTCAATTGCTGTGTTTAAGTGTCACCATTTTTTATTGAAAAGAAAATTATATATCCACAATCAGAGCTAAATGACATCCATGTGAATGCATGTAATAGCACATTGATTAACAGAGGGGGGGCTTTTCTGATTACCCATGTTTTGCAAAGCCTTTTTCCTTTCAGTTCGGTCTCCTAATGGGACTTGCATGGCACAGGCTCCACTGGGGGAGGGAAACAAAGCAGATCCTGCAGTCTTCCTTGGGGTTTAAAGAAGGGGTCTCACTCATTGCATTGCATTGCATTCCTCTGCAGTAGGATTAGCAGCCAACACAAAAAGATTAATTGATAGAGGAGAAGAGATTGTTGTAAGTGGAGGATGTGGAGGATGGGGGGGTGCAGAGGAAGTAGGGGAATGAAAGGGTGTTTGGCAGGCCAAAGTTAAGGAGTGGAGACAAAACCCTGGCTGCAACCACAAATAAAAGAATAGGCAAAGATTTCAACAAAAAAAAAACAGTTGAGCCAGACAGCCCCTCCTCACCACCACCACCCATTTCCAATTGGAATGATGATGTTTGCTGAGAAATGTCCCTTCTTTACATACAGACTCTTGTTGATAGAAGCGCTTCCACATGCAGCTTCTCATTAGACATATTGATTGAAAGCCACCATGGATGCATTCACGTCCATCCGCACTTTCTATTTTTTCATGACTACGTAAGCTTGGTTCAAAAAACAACATTTTCTCAAAATTAAAAACTTTTTCAAAGCATCAATTAATAAATGCCTAGCTTGAAGCTTGTTAGGATCTAACAACTTCAACTTTTCGTGAATACAACTCATTTGGAAAACTTACCCAAAGTCCTGGTCCATGGATTTGAAGAAGAACTTGTAGTTGGGTTTGTTCAAGACTTGTTTAAAGTCCAGAAGGGTGATACTCTCAGCACTGATGGGGATCTTCACCAGATACGGAGTCTCCTCTTCGTCAATGTGATATATTATTTTAGTTTCCGCCATGTCCGCGGCTGCTTTTGTCTCCCACAAATACACAAGGGGGTGAGTTAGCTGGCAGCCGCTAGCAAGCCTGTAGCAGGCTAGCTAGCTAACGAGGTGAAGCGATGGTCGCCGCTCTGATTTTCCTTCCACTCGGGAGTGAAGCCCTCCTCTTTTTGCAAAGAGCCCCGTTGCGGTTTGTTTTTTTTTTAAGTCAACGTCTACAATCACATTTTAACTACATAAAAACGACATACTGTATATGCCACATTGACGCCAACTGAACACCGAACAACTTCCCCCCCCAACAAAAACATACGGCTGAAGGGGAGGGGTGGGGGGGTTCTCTAAAAAGTTTTCACCACTTTTTTGCGAGCCAACGCGGCGTGTGACGTCATCACGTACACCCCCTTTTCCTTACGTAGGCTCCCAGCTATTCTCATGCCTACGTTTTCATATGAATGCAAAATCATGAAAATACGTCCACATTGTTTTATTTGTATTTATTAATTGGAGCATTTTTTAAAGGAATTATTTTAATTGAGATAGAATTATAATACAGAAGTGGCCACAATGTAAGACAATTGAATATAAATTGTACAATATATATTAATTTATATTGATATTTCTGTTTCTTTAACATCTGTTTCTCATTCCAATAAAAAAAAGGTTCTGTACTGTTGTGTTGTTTGAGCCCCTCTGCTGCCACCTATCTTCTCTGTGTAGTAGTGCATCTGAGGGGGTTGTGTGGGCGGAGCCATATGGTCACACCTGGGAGCAATCATCTCATTATTCCAAGTACGGCTTGCTTGGACCCACCTCAGTCGCCAGACAGTTAGACCGTCCTCCAGCATTTGGTCTTGATCTGCTTCTTGCATGTGTAGTTTGCTTTTTGGACAACCTTTGTGAGTTTTTTTTGTTGTACTTTTTATTTTTAAAACCATTTTTTCCACTCAGTTTGAGTGAGCCTTAATAAATTTCTGTAAATTCCAATTTCTAGACATTTTGTAACATGGTCATCTTTGTAAGGGGGTAAACTGACTAAGCAGGAATCAAATGCTTATTTCCCCCACTGGGCACAGGTTTTAAGAACAGGTTTTAGGCCTGTCTCTCTTATATTCACAAATTTCTCTAAATATGTTGACCAACATTTACCTCAAATACTGTATATGCCAATCAAAAGCATTCCAAACATGCTCAATGGGTGACAAGTGTGGTGGGTAATGCTGGCAATGCAAGAAGTGAGATGTTTTCAGCTTTTCCAGGAATTGCAAAAAGATCAACACAGGGCCATGCTTTATCGTGCTGCAACGTGAGGTGATGGTCGTGGATGAATGGCACAACGATCTTGTTACAGTATTCCTATGCATTCAAATTTCCATCAATAAAATGCACCTGTGTTGTGGATGAACACACACACACACACACACAAAACATGGCTACTGCAGTTATACAGTGGTACACAAGGCAAACATTTGTAGTTAAACGTTGGCCAAAAACCACCACAACCACACAAGTGATATGACAAAGAGCAGTCAGAAGATAACATCAACTATCTGCATGCACATGAATTTCTTCTCGATCTGCTGAATGAACTCCTTGCTCATCAGGCCCGACGACCTCCCGTATTTTCTGTTCGGGTGAGCTGATTCGAGCTGATGATGAAACGGGTGTCCTTGCTATCACTTTTTGGGTGAACATGCAGATGAGTCTCCATGGTTGAAAGCAGGTGCGGGTGCTGCAAGACAAGGTGAAAGCATCATCATGGGTACACAGAGCAGCGGTTTGCCAGTCAGAATGGTAAATATACTTTCCCTTGTATAGCGCTTTTCGACCTTCAGGGTACACAAACCGAGTTTGAGTTACCACATTTACCTTATGATGACGCGGCAACTGGGGGCTGAGTATCTTGCCCAAGGATACTTCGATCATGGGAGGACGCACCAGAGGCGGTGCCCAGGTCTGCATTTGCTGGGGAACAGCATGTCCTATCACGATGACCATGTGCACTGATGCTTACAACTATTGATAGTTAGGTAATGATAGACAGCAGACAAAATAATCTGTAAATGAAAATGCATTCCACAAATATACTTCCACTCCATGCTAATGACTTGCATAAACACATCCTCAGACTGTGACTCATTGCATTCATCCTTTTAACAACTCAGCATCCGTCACATAGGTGGGAGGCTAATGAAAACAAGCAGTACAACAGAGTTGTGTAAGGAAGTAACAGGTCACAGTATGTGTGGATTTCTGCACATCCTTCTTTTCTCCCCACTCATGTTTTTTTTTGAAGGGGCGCTACATCCTCTTTAAAGACGCTGGGGATCACATTTGCAAACATTTAAGCTTACGGGACATGAATATAATGTCTACATGTGTTTAGGATTAAGATACAGCCAGATTTCCTGTTAATTACAGTCAGCAATCATAGCAGAACAGGACATCCTCCATTGTGACGTACTGAAGAAGCAAATGAGACTCGCTTTGCTGCAACTTCACCCCAAATAATACAGACATCTCATTTTTGCACAAATCTTAAAACGAAACACATATCTGAAGGCAGTTTTTTTTTGCTTTTCACACCATTTACCTCCTCTGGTCTGCATCTATCCTGGCAGAACTCCCATGAGGCATTCTGAGGTAAAATCAGGTAGTTAATTAAACCCTTGGAGATATGACGGTAACCAGGATGGATGCAAGCTGGAAAGGAGCTGTTGGTTTCGTTATTAATCAAATAGGGATCAGCATGATGCAACCACAGTAGTAAAGATCACGGGATTGTGCTGTCAACAGTACACAAGTTCATGTTCTCACCTTGCGTGCATGGAATTTTCCCTATATTCTGACTTCCTCCCAAAAATATACATGCTCGGTTAATTAAGACTCCAAATTGTCCATAGGTATGAATGTGAGTGTGAATGGTTGTTTGTGTATATGTGCCCAGTGATTGGCTGGCGACCAGTCCAAGGTGTACAACGCCTCTCGCCCAAAACAGCTTCAGCACCCCACGCGACCCTTGTGAGGATAAGTTGTAGGAAATGAATGCATCTGTTCTTTTAAACAATTATTGGTAACATAATTGATCTGGTGGTGGTGTTTTGAGCCATTTGCATACAGTCCCTTGGACTGTAATCCATTACATCATCTATATTTTATATGCAGTGACGCACTTGAGTCTTTGCAGCTCTTCCCTCCTCGTACTGGTGTGGGGGGTATAAATATAGGATGCTGGTATTATTCATCACACTCTCTCCGAAGCAGCAAAAAGGATGTACTCAATACTTGAGTGTCCATTTTGTTTCCGTACTTACACGGGCTGGAAGTGTCCCAGGCAGCTGGACTGCAAGCAAAGCTTCTGTGAGAGCAGCCTGCTCACCCTCTCTCCCAAAGTCAGTCTGTGGAATCTTTGTGTGGCCGTTCTGGAAAGTATGGAAAAAGATGAATGGGTCAACTTTCATTAGCTCTTCAGTACAATTTGAACTTTCTTTTTGAATTTTCTTTATAAATATTATTATTCTGTTGCAATGATGTAACCTGAGTGGCCTCTTTTAACTATGAATTAATTCACTAAGCATATGTGATATTTTTCCATGCATGTTACATAAAATCCAAATGAATCTCTAATGTTGTGATTCAGCCTGTTGTAAAAAAAACATTTCTAATATACCAATCTATATAAAAGATTAGTTTACCTTCACTGGCAAGAGAGTTGACATGATTCTAGGAAGTAGCCCAGGTGAAAGGCATTACCTCCAATCAGACTCACCAGAGCAGGAACACTTCTTGTTTGCTTGACAGGTCAAACAAGTGCAGCACAGAGGAAGTTGCTCATCATGCTACTTCTCAACAGGTAAACTTGTGTTGGGGGGGGTTTGGCTGGTGCCAGTCTACTATTATCACCGGTTGCAGCAGTACTCTTCAGAGTGTTATGTCGTATATGTCATCATCTGCAGACTCCTGTGTGTCTTTGTGCTGGTCTGTGCAGCTGTTGTGTCGCTGGTCATGTGCTCACGTCCTGCAAGAGGTGAGCCCAAAACAGGCCACGTTCTGCTGGCTGCACACGTCTATCTTTATAGAGCTCTTTAACAATCATGGTTATTTGTAGCGGATATGCTTAACAAGTTACATTAAAGAACATCATGACTGCATTTGCATGGCTCACAATGTCCGAAAAGGGGTAAAAAGAACAAGAGTTTATTTAATCCTACCTATTACTGTTAATTCATTCACACCTTGTCTTTTTTAATAAATCCCCTCTATTCTCGGGGGTTACTTTCTGAGACCCCGCACAAAAGCAAATAACTACATTACCCATAAAATGTCTATTGTCCATACTAATCAAGCCTGGATTGCTGCTAGTTGCAATATTGATATTTACTCAGAGATTCCTTATTTCAATACATTTGAAGTATTCCTCTTCTGTATGGATACTACTTTACTGGTTATATTACAAAATATCTATATCCAAAGACACTAATTCAGATATGCTTCATAGCGGTTACTCGACATGATACATTATGCCTAATTTCTCTTTGATAAGTTTCAATGATGCAAAAATAGCTTTTTAATAAAATATCTGGAATGAAATAATTATAGAAATGTCTCTTCTGACTTGGACAAATTGGACTGTAAAAATAATAGCTCTTTTCAAGGCTTACTGGACAAATTAAAAAAAAAAAAAAAAAAAAGGAAAAATATTAAATAGCCAGGTCGGATGGTGGATGAGTGGTTACCATCTTGGCCACACAGTTCGATTCTCCGCAAGGGCAACTCTGTGTGGTGTTTGCATGTTCTCCCCGTGCATGCGTGGGTTTTCTCCGGGTACTCCGGTTTCCTCCCACATTCCAAAAACATGCTAGGTTAATTGGCGACTCCAAATTGTCCATAGGTATGAATGTGAGTGTGAATGGTTGTTTGTCTATATGTGCCCTGTGATTGGCTGGCCACCAGTCCAGGGTGTACCCCGCCTCTCCTTCCAAGTCAGCTGGGGTAGGCTTCAGCATGCCTATGCGACCCTACTCATTCATTCATTTTCTACTGCTTTTCCTCACGAGGGTCGCGGAGGATGCTGGAGCCTATCCCAGCTGTCTTGCGACCCTACTATTCAGTGTAATTATGTAAATAATACACAACTGTAATCTAGCTTTAGTTTTATTCATCCGGTTTTTCATCCTTGTTCCCCCATCTATACAAACAAACAAAAACAGGATGGCTAGGACAGGGCGTATAAGCAAAAGACCTTTGACCCCCCTTGCACAATCCAGGTTTACGTAAATGTATCAGTACCCCCCACTAATAACCAATAATGAAAGATGATTGATAAAATCAGAGTCACAATCGAACCAGGCTAACGCTACAACCGCGCTTCCGTCCTCCATGGTGCCACCTCCATCTCCCTATAAAGCACTAGTGGTAAGCGGCTCCACAGGCCGCTGGGCCATACGGGCGAGCTGTCGAAGAAGGCTTTTCTCCACACTGCGTGTACAGCAACGACTTGAAATCATATATTAACTTGTGTTCACGTCACTTTAAGTTTGTTGCAAAGCGTCTTTACAATCTTTAATCAGTGACAATAATTTTCTTACAGCCAGTCCAGTGAGAGTCCAAGCAGTGAAGCGGCCACTGTATTCTGCATACAGCTCGTATCTGTTGCCCTCTCCTGGACGTCAATCAAGACAGGAAGCTTTGAGTCTAAATTCCAAACCAGAGATGTCAGGACCGACAGACGGCTTTTTCTCCAGTGTCTCCCAATACAGAGGACAAAGCCAAAATATGTACCCAGCCTTCATCCGGAAACAAGCTCCTTTAATAGCAAGTCAGTATCCATATCAGAGCTCCAAAAACCCTACGGAAGATACATATGAAGATGTAAGCAGAAGAGCTCAATCAGGAGGTAGAATCGTGTGGCAAACATCATCCCGTCTTTCGTTCCAGACTGGCCGCTATACGACTAGTTCACTGCCAGTACCGGGAGGGCATCACAGTAACCCCAAGGACATGGAGGAGCTCGCATCCAGTGGCAGTCAAACTGATACTTGGAGACATAAGAAGGTCCACTCGTTTCTCTTCAAAAACTTGCAGCCATCTTTCGCTGCACAGACGCTTGGTACAAATCCAGCAATGGCTAATAGACGGACAGATAAAGGAGTTAGACTGTACAGACCATCTTTAGAACAATCAAACAGTAACGAAGAGCATGTTGCACTTTTAGCTCCGATTCAGCACATCTCTGGAGTTGGCACAGGCACACCGCTGCAAAGTGTTCTACCTCCTGTTGCACATTTCCAGAGGAGCAACGCCACCGGCAGCAAGACATCATCCAGCGCCATCGCTGTGCCAACCAGAAGTATCTCCAGCTCGAAAGGGGTTTTTAAACATTCTCACTGGGCGACGTCGATGGCCTTTCCCAGCTTCTCTCCATCCAATAAAGGACAGCGCCATACATTCAAAATAGTCAATGTTTATCCCTTGTTGTCATCAAAATATAGTTTCAGCCAGAGAAGAGCCACTCCAGTGCCAGTGCCACGGAACACCACGGACCCTCCATCCGTATCTGGGTCCCAGCAAGCCAAAAACCAGGATCACAGATTTCTCAGAGACTACAAAAAGAAACAGGGCTTGAAAACGTTGGGCTTTCCACCATTGAGCACTTTTAAACCAGCAGATGTCGCCAAAGTCGCATCATCGCACAAGTCTGTCGTTCAGCAGATTTTTGACGGTTTAGAAGAGAACCTCTCTCAGCTGAGGCGTCCTAATATAAGCAAAACCCCAAACCCTAAGGAGCAAAATGAAACCAACAGGAAGGAGATGCAAATTGAAAACCAAAAAGCAGCATTGTCATCCGCACTAAGTCGTGTGGTCGCATCAGCTTATATCACACCGGCAGGGGGCGCCACAGTCGCTGATAAGAGAGCAAGATTGAGGCCAAACGGCACATTAGGGAAGCCTGTTGAGAGGAAAGCCAGGCTCCTCGGCTCCTTCACCAGCAACACAGTGAGAGGCATACGCGTCGGCGCAAACTACACTAAACATTTCAACATACCAACTGTCCAGAACTCTCCCATAGTTAGACGACCCAAGAAACCTGGTTACGCTAGTGGAACTATCTCATTGGAATCAATCACACCAACAACCAAAACATCCACCACCGAACTTGCGTTAAGTCATGATGGACCCCTAGCTACCAGTTCCTGGTTGTTTCAGGGCGTCATGCACAGCAGGGACAACACAAGTCAGGAAACAACTGTTGGTCCAAACAAGGAGAAAGAGGGCGACATTAAAACATGGCCGCCATTTAACAACACTAAGCAGTTTAATGTGTCTGATAGTTTGGAGGCTGAAAGTGAGGCTCGGGAGGAGGATTTGTTGCAACTACATTACCTCCGAATTTCAACCAAGAACATCTCCTTCAAATCCATGTACGACCTGGAGAAATGACTGAACCAATAAAAGGTGGAAAAAGGTGTGGTTTTGTAATAAAATAGAGTTGACTGTGCTATTATTTATTTTTAAATAGGCAATATGGTAACACTTTCATTAAAATCCATACACTGGATTGACAGTCCCTTTCAAATTGTTATTAGGACAGTATATAGAATCATACTGTATATCGCCATATATGTACGTATATCATATCATTAGCTAAATACAGTATCATGTATTGTGAGGTTAGTGTATCGCTACAATCCGAGTACTGTTTTCCAACTAATGTAGTCATTATTATGCAATGTGGGCTGCAAGTGGTTAGCGTGCAGGCCTCACAGCTAGGAGACCCGCGTTCAATTCCACCCTCGGCCATCTCTGTGTGGAGTTTGCATGTTCTCCCTTGTGCATGCGTGGGTTTTCTCCGGGTACTCCATTACCTCCCACATTCCAAAAACATGCTAGGTTAATTAGCGACTCCAAATTGTCCATAGGTATGAATGTGAGTGTGAATGGTTGTTTGTCTATATGTGCCTTGTGATTGGCTGGCAACCAGTCCAGGGTGTACCACGCCTCTCGCGCAAAGACAGCTGGGATAGGCTCCAGCGCCCCCTGCGACCCTCGTGAGGATAAGCGGTAGAAAATGAATGAATTATGTCCAGCAAGAAAACATTATTTATTTAGCATCCAATCAGTTTTAACAACAAACACTTCACTCTTTACCTGTGACTCCATCTTGTCACACTGGTCTAATTGCATAAAAAAAATAAAACAACTGTATTTGTCAAATAGAATAGATTGTTACACTACATTCAGGCAGCAGCTATTCTTTTCATCTCTTCCGTGCTCAAGACCTGAATAACGACAAAGTGGAAAAAGTGATCTTGTCTTTTGTAGATTTTTTTTTTGTTTTCCAACTGTGCATGCATGCTACGTGACGCTCCGCCTGTCATGTGACCGCTACTGAAAGACGATAAGACTGAAAGTGAAGAGGCTGGAGGGAGGTCTGTTAATTTGAGTGTTTTTTCTTCTCTTTTTTCTTGTTCAAGTTCACGGCGGGCCCATGTGGTGACAGGTGTTTGGGAGCAGCTGAATAGGCCGCAGTCTAGACTCTGGTCGTCGCCCATCACACATGGCTAACTTATCAGAACGGACACAATGAAAGCAGTGACCACACTCAGCGCGCCTGTAATCTATGTCAGTGATGAGACTTGGATTCAGAGATCCTCTTTCAGCACGTTTGTCCACCTTTTTTTTTTTTTAAACCTCATTCTCTCCTTCTTTTCCTTTTGGTATTGTCTGCATGTGTGTGTATGTGTGTGTGTGTGTCTCACACAGTCGGGGTGGGCTGGCAGGGTCACGGTTCGCTGGGCTGCCCAGATCCATCAAGAGGAACAAAGCAGTGGGGAGAAGGAACAGTGCCAAAGCCCCTGAAATCAAAGACTACTTTTAAGATTGGGATCCGCTCCAAAAAGCTGGACTCTATTTGCCAGTGGAGGGGAAAAAAGGGTTAAAAACAATGATCAGATCCAGCATCCGTCTCTCTTCCATCGCCTTTTTTTTTTTTTTTTTTAAGTCTGCTTGCTTTTGTTCTTTACATAACGTGATGTGATTTAGTCAAGGCTAATTTGTATGCGTTCTGCCACCCAGAATTCCACAGGAGGGGGGGGTGCCCGGAAGGTCAACATGACTGGCCACAGGGTAAAATAAGAAGGGGGGCATACCATAAGTGTCTTTGAATTTTTGCAGCTCTGTGCAAATTTGAGGACAATGGCAGTCAAACATACTTTGGTGGTCTTCATTTGGGGCCGGGTGCCCACTGGAGGAAACGGGTAAGGGTTGCCTTGGCAACGCACATCAAAAGACTCTCTAAATGTACTTGTGTGCATACTTGAAGTAATGATCGCATGTAGAATAAGCATACTTTTTCATGAATTCACGTTCATGAATTTGCCAACTTGCAGTAATTTGACCTTCACCAAATGATAGCGTTGAGGTATTTTGAATGTCAGTACCTTGTAAGATAGCATCTCTGTAGTTGCCATGGCAACCTCTCCGACTTCACTGCAGGTCTGAAATACAGGCGAAATACATCATATTTAGAGAGGAAGGGAAGACTTGTGCTCATGCTGAAGTTTTAATGACTTCCTTGAGATGGTTTTTGACTCCATGGAGGGGGGGGGGGGGCGTCCTTTCTCCTCAGTTCTGGACTTGAGCCAGAGTGACAATCAAAGTTTAGTGGGATGTCCTGTTGGCCAGACGGTAAAAGTATAGGACATTCCATCCAAAAGCGTTTGTGATTTTTATAATAAAACACAGGACAAAGATTTAAGGCACACATACAATATTTGTATAGACACGTACATTTGTGAACTATATACAGTATACAAGCAATAGTCCCGTTTATCGCGGTTAATTGGTTCCAGACCCGACAGTAGTAGGATTCCATATTAACACATAAAATATGTTCGTAGTTACAGCATGGACTTTCTAAATACGTTTTTAACCATTATTAGACCCGTGTATACATGAAATAACACCGCCATAGTCACATTTACGCTACTATTAATTGTCTACGTCATACATTGCGAAGGCTATGGCTACATAGCATGCTAACGAGCTAACTAGTTAGCTAGTTAGCCTCGAAGTTGGAAACTTAAAAGGGTAAAAGGGTATCAAACGGACTGGGGGAAGAAAAACAAAAACGTACTACTTACACACATAATAGGAGTAGGACTTCTTTTCAATCTATCATGTCGGACATGCCTTGGCTGAGTAACTTTGATGTACTGAAATGTGTCATGAATGCTTTGTCATTACTGACACCTAGTGGCCAGACTACGGCATTAAACTTATATTTCAATATTTATTTGTCTAATAATGGGCCTTATAGTTAACTGAAAAAATATATATATTTTTTTTAATTTCACAATAGAGTGAGGGAGTTGTGTTTTTCAAACATATATCAACAAAAAATATTTGTGAAAATAAACATTAAAAAAATGTAAAATAACAATAATATAGGGCGGCACGGCGGTCAAGTGGTTAGCGCGCAGACCTCACAGGGTTCAATTCCACCCTCGGCCATCTCTGTGTGGAGTTTGCATGTTCTCCCCGTGCATGCATGGGTTTTCTCCGGGTACTCCAGTTTCCTCCCACATTCCAAAAAACATGCTAGGTTAATTGGCGACTCCAAATTGTCCATAGGTATGAATGTGAGTGTGAATGGTTGTTTGTCTATATGTGCCCTGTGATTGGCTGGCCACCAGTCCAGGTTGCACCCCACCTCACGCACAAAGACAGCTGGGATAGGCTCCAGCACCCCCCGCAACCCTCGTGAGGAAAAGCGGTAGAAAATGAATGAATGAACAATAATATAAACAATATCAATCGGATACTGATACTACCCTGGTATCATTATCAGTTTGGATCGATCCGATCCTCTGGTTCAGTCGGCCAGAAGGCTTCATTCTTTCAGTCCCAAAAAAGAAACTAGGACAGATAAAGGCCTGAGCTGGGATTTACAGCAGGCCTAAATATAGTCGTACACTAAAGGAGCTGCTACCTAGCATCTCCCACATCCGAGTGGGGCATGCGTGATTCCTTTTTAGCAGTTCTTCTCATTTCAAATGGTGGATGATATTGATCCAAGGCATGAGCCTGGGGTGTCCAAATTAAAAAATGACAGAATGTACATTAAAGCCAAAAACCAATGCAATGTCGGTTAATAAGCTTTCTGAACAAAACATCCACCTCTCTGCCTCATGTTATCAGTGACAAAGCAAGTGGAATATTTCATGTCTCATTCATACAGAAATCATTTTAAATAAAAATGTAGAGCCAAGAAAAAAAAAAAAAGCCTATGAGGTGCAATTTGTACACTTCCTATCTGAAAGTTCCACCAAGTTTTCACAGCTGGGCATGTGTGTCCGCCATGGTGGGTTTATTATTTCAAAGAACCTGCACCTCCCCACTGCCACTGTCAAGAGAGAACAGTGAATGGCTCTACCGTTCCAGTCCTAGTCTTGCTGCACCCTCAAGACAGCAGGGTAAAAAAAACATTCTCGTTCTTCAGGAAATAAACAATCCACAAGATGCTCATCTCATCTGTACACCATACAGAGCATTTATTGAATGTCGTCAAAATACACAAAACCCAGAAGACAAGGGAGTCGGTACACCCTTTTAGGTTTTTTTTTTTTTTTTTTTTGGAAAAAGGCCCATCTGTGGTCCCAAACATCTGCAGACATTCCAGCTTACAAATCAAAACAAAAAAAAGGAACTGTCCTCAGAAATGTTGACACCGAGCTCTGAGGCAAGAGCTGAAAGTCAAACAAAAATAAATAACATTTTATTCGCACACCCGTAAACAGCTCTCGTCAGTCGACGCGTTGTGTTGACGGCTGACTGCTCATTTCCTCAAAACATATTAAGAAACCCTTGCAATCAGATCAAACAGCAGTTTTAGTGACTTAAAACACTCGTGTGTTTGGCATGTTGTGTATTGGCAAAAGACCAAATACAAAATAAAGACAACGTAACAAACAAAAGCTTTGTAGCCACTGAGCAGCACATCATTCCTGGATTTGGTTAAAAGATTGTGATGTGATTGTGTGATCGTTGAACCGCTCAGTTTGGCCTCACAGGCAACTGTTTTGCATATACAATATAGACTTATTTCTCTATATAAGTTGCACATTTACAAGTAGCTTTTGATTGTTGTAAACATGTGCAGAGGATATGTATGTGATTTCATCGCCATGATTTCAAAGTCGGGTGACCCGACTGAGGTTCAAAGTAACTGTCACGCAAACGTAACGTCTGCTGTGAAGTGCTTCAACAAAGACTCTTTTTTTTTTTTTTTTTGCTGTTTGTAACACACACACACACACAGAAATTCAATAAATAAGACTTTACAGCATTGTAAGGCAATGTTGACCATGCAGGTGTTAAACCGCACTGGACCCAACTGGCGATGCATACATGTCAACCATCTGCACATTCATTAAGAGCAAAAAGATCCTCCATGTTTTTTTGGTTTTTTTTGGAAGGTTCAAAGGCTTTTTAGGTGATCCGATGGTCATCAGGGCTCATCCCTACACCATAAATTCCCCCAAATTCAACTGGATCCAGCCCACCACAACCATAGCGGGAGTCTTCGCAATGCATCCAAACATTGTTTAGTTATTTTTCAAAAGAAAAAAAAACCCAACAAAATCACATGAAGAGAAATCAACTGCCAGCGTCTAAAAAGGACTTCAGGACAGTCCGGAAGTTTCCAGGTAACTCTGGAGTTTCCTAACTGTACTTCTGTCCAAGGAGCACAGGTCGAAATCAAAAGTAGTATTTGTGATGTGGAAGTGGCCAGTCTCTTCGATGAGGTTGACAATCTAGGAAAAAGAAAGAAGACATTTCTGTGAAATGAAACCTTCTGGCAAAATGAAAGGATTCGGAAAAGCAGCAACAGCAGTTTACCTGTTGGAGAATGTGCCCTTCTCTTAAGGTCATCAGTCTTTTGTGCAGTTCCACCAGCTCATCGAGGTAAGCCTGCAAAGCACACACCAATACACAATTGCTTAAGTGCTTGCAGCCCAATAACGCACTATTCCATCCTGACAACCTTGTGTACCTTGTCGCCATCTAGATTTTTACTTTTGTCCTGCTTGCTCTGCTTGTTGGGACTCTTCACTTCCAGTATCTGATGGCAGGAAAAAAATTCTACTATTACTATTTAAAACAATATTTAACATAATGGGAGTTATTACCTGGGTATTAGTAGTCTTTAATAAGCCCGGGCCGTCTGTATGTGAAAGCGGCGAGGAGGAGGAGCTGTCACTCTCGCTGCCGTCACTCAAACTGACCCTGAGAACATGGTGTGGTAAGTTTTATTTGTTTGGGACATGATTAAAATTTGTATTAACGAACATCATGTGGTGATGGACAACTGGTATCCCCTTTATTATCATTACATTATCATAGTCTCACAAAGATGTGAGTATTAAAGCAGTCATCTATTAAGTGTTGCTCAATGTTCTTATCAATTACAGCTTTTCATTTGATGTTGTTACAGTCTTAGTTTTACACAATTAGATGGCTATAATTGAGTGGTAAGAATATCCATTTATTGTTTTTCTTTGCATTTCTGTTCATTTAGACCACACAACAAATATGATGTGATGATCGGAGTGTCCGTGACATCAAAATGAGGAAGTGTCGATCCGATGACGAAGGGACTATAGAGATGCATGAGATTCTAATTTGCACATTTGTACCTACAGAGGTGTTTTTTTTTTCATGAGATCACAGTTGAATGGACCTTGTGCAAGCCTACCTGCGCTGGTGGTGTGTGAGGTGTGTGTGCGTTGGCCGCTCTGCGTCCGAATCCAAGTCGAGGTCCTCATCCTCCTCTGAATCATCATCATTGTTGTCCGAGTGCAGATCCTGCATCACTGACTGCAGCGGGCCCAACACTGCGCAAGAACACGAACACACACAAAACATTTCATTTCAGCAACTATTTTAGAACAATATAATCGGCAAGGAATATATATTGTCAAGGAACAATACGATAGAAAATTTCCTCTGATATCATTTAGAGTTGTCAGTACTCAGCACACAAACAGAACCCACAGCCTTTACCGTGTCTTGCCTACAGTGGGGGTAGCGTCATGGTCTACAAGCTGCATGAGTGCTGGCAGCACTGCGGTTCAGTGATGGTAAGTTAATTACGGTAATTCCAACATATACTATGACAGGCTGTTTCACAACATAAGAAGCCCAAACAAACCTCCGAGATGAGAAGTGCCTTGCTTAGGAACGTGAATGGAGTGGCCAAGTATGCCTCCTCCAAACCTGAAGCGGAAGGAAGGACGGTGGAGGAGTGGAAGCGAAGGTGTCTAACATACACCATCTCCACCAAAGAGTCATTACGGAGGAGCGGAATAGAATTCTAGCATCAGCATGAGCACCTCTGGTGAATTCCATGCCAAGTGGATTAAGGCAGCGTAAGATAAAAATGATGCTCACATTTTGACGGTAATAGTGTGTGTGCGTGTTGCGGCTAAGTTAACGCCTCAGGCTACAGAAGCCCAGTAAGGAGGAGGAGCCAACTGGACTGTCATGGAAACAGAAGTCGCAGCATGGCATGTACCACTAACAAATTGAAATGGATCGGGGGGAAAAACACTAGTGGTTGAACGGCTGAATTGAAAGACGGCACAGAGGCACATATCTCACATATACACAAATATCCAAGTTTCATTTTCATAGTATTGTCCTATGACAACATATAATTAAAAAGAGGGGTCAGATGCTGTAAATAAACATATACAAGACATACAAACCAGTGGTGGTTCATGCATGGGATGTGGAGAAGCAATTGTGGAATATACCAATATATATATAAAATAGGGGTGTCACAAGATAAGATGATACACAAGATTGGTCCACGAGAGCAAGACAAGACTTTTAGAAAAGTACAATTAAAAATATCACTGGACAAATAAACATTTTTTTAACCTAGTCAGAGGTGCATTTTTAAATGTTTATTGTTCCATAAATTGATGCTTAACAACTAGTCAACATTTCCTGAGACAAAATAAACCGCTAATGTTATAATATGTCATAATTAAATATTCCCGAAATATGTCATCTTTCACTCTATAAAGTTGCTGAACTGTATTGTAATGTATTTTCTCACAGGCAATTTTTACTGGCTGTCAAATGTTTGCAGCATTTCTTTGACATGTGGCCTTTTCAATAGGGGTGTCAGCATACCGCCTGTCTTTAATTTCTGCTACTCTGCCAACTCGGATGGAAAATAGCCACGCTGGAAACGCTGCATTGCAAGATTGATAGTATGTGGTTGTCCAATAATGCCTCAGGCACTAACATATTTCTGTATTATCCCATAGTTCAGTCTGAGAGGCTTCTGACTGCAGTTTTGCCGAGATAGCGTTCACTAAAAAGAGAAATCTCGTCTTGTTTTAATCTTGCAAGATCTTGTGCCACCCCTCATGTAAACATACTATAAAATAGGGGACCTTAAAAATGTTGAAATGTTATGAAGTGGTAAACTTAGTAGGCTTTTTTCAACTAATTGATTATTCCATGTTGCTGGGGTAGCACACGGTACTTCATTTGTAATACACAGCTGAAATTACTGAATCAATGAGGTTTCATGCTAAAAGAGGAGATGAGAAAAAATGATCCACCATGCATGTGAGGAACATTTACCTGTGTGGGTGGTGGCGGGTATAGCCAACCTTTTTCTGATGATCAAGTCCATTACTACATCCAGAGACAAATTACAAACATGGGGCCCGTAAGTTTAGATACACTAAGATTCACTGCAATGTGCATTTACAGTTGTCCCTTTCCTCAAGTGTATTAATAAATGAGTGGCTGACTATGGCTTATTAATAAAAAAAAAAATATTTAAGCATGAGTCCTATGTAGTATTCTACACTGGTCACTAGGTATCGGTAATGGCACATTGATGGGAAATTACCTTACAATAACTTGCATGGAGTCAGCCACGGATTAGTGTGGAAGTGTGCAATTTCAGTTTCAAAACATTAGTTTTAAAAAAAAAATGTTCATTGGTAGCCTGATATGCTTAAAGTGGCGGCTGTCTCTTGTGTACAAACAATTATGTTCGATATTAGGAACTCTCCAAATGCTAACATCTGAGTTATTATGTTTCATTATAGCTTACCATGTCTTCCATATTAGGTAATATGAGTATAAAGGGATTTTATTTCATATTTATAATGTATATAGATGGTTATAAGGAGGTTTTCTATGCCAAATATGAAAATAATCCATTCATTAATACTGAATCCTCCTTCAGGGAAATTCACCTATGATGCTCTAGAACTAACCATGATAAATAAGGGATGACTGCACAGTTAAGATCATGTTATTATGCGTTTTGTACAATGCATTTCCAATGTATTCAGTCAAATGTTTTAAAAAGGGGTCCTTTACCTTGGCGTTTATGGTGTGTGGGACCAAATCCTGAACTGGAGCTGGAGCTGGCTGGACTGGGCTGTTCAGACTAGCATCAGGGAGAGAAAAATAGCAATAAATAAAAACACAAAATGTCCCTTTATCGAACAGCATGGACAAACTTGTCACAAATCTTAGTGCCACTCTTTTTTTAGAACCTTTATGTCACCTTAAAGCAAATTAATCAAAGACTCTTCAAAGACACTTTGACTTTAGTTTAGTTGAGGTTTGCTGGTATGTAAATTAAGGCTGCACAAAAAACAAATAAAAAAAAATCTGATCAACATGCGATCTCATTTTTAAATGTTGTATTGTACTTCACAAAAGGTGCATGACAAACAAATTGCGATTTTACTCAAAATACCATGATGGCAGACAGTTCCTCCTCACTCTACCCGTCCACCAGTGAGCCTCACCAGCCAGGGCGAGTTAGCTCCACTGCCCTGGCTCGAAGGAGAAGCAATCACATGAATTGACTTTTTTTTCCTTTTGTTTGTTTATACTTTTATTCATTAAGTGCATGAATGTAGTTTCTTTCTCTTCCATTTTTAAAAAGTTTTTTTTTACATAATCGTGCAGGCCTACTGTCCCTCTCTGCATCACCAGGAAGTTTAAAATTGACTATACACATGAACACCTTTAAACCAGACAGTACTTATTTAATCTCGCAGTCACCGCTTCACTATTTCACCTTCAAATGCACACGAAACAGTGCTTGTTGGCTCCCTCAAGAGCGGAACGTTCTCCCCCCTAATCCGCCACATTTCCACTTCTTCTCTGCAGTTTCCGGCCCAGTGAGCAGTGGAAAACAGCCCAGATCAAACAAGTGGTCACATGACAAACGAGAGGCAGCTCTTTGCGGCCACCAGGGTTGCTAGTCTGGAGAGAATCAAACACCTGGCGCTTGTCAACCCCCTTTCTCAGCCCGCTTTTACAACCCGTCCCCGAGCCCATTTTGCTGCAAAGGCCATCTTTAAAAGGCACTTCTGTACAGCTAAGACAAAAACAAAGGGTTTCATGTAAATGGACAAATGGAAAGAACAGGGAGTAAAGTACTTGATGGATTAAAAGAGGAACTTGCTATTCTTTTGCTAATCACTGCGGTGATTCCTCCTTTTCCTCAGGTGTTATAAAACCATAAATTCTAGTATTTGGCTTTAACACAGCCCCCCCTCGCCCCCTCCGCCCAGCAGCAGAATGTCAGTGACAAATGTCGTTCATGACAAGTTTTATTTCCTGTTTGTTTTATTGGTGCCCACCCTTCCTTGTGATTCCTCTACGAAGACCCCTCGAGCCAAGAAGACCACCATTAAAGCAGATTTCCTCCCAGTTGGATTTTATAACCCTGCAACACCACAGAACAACTGACCACCAACAAACCCCCCCCCCCCTTTGGAGAAGAATAGAATATCTTCTCACACCCGTTCCTTTTTTCACAGCAAAGTTTCTTGAAAGTGACTACTTGATACCAACTCACATCTGACTTGCTGGACTCTATGTCCGAGTCATTGGGGTCCACCACTTCCTGGAAGGGAGGAAGCGTCGATACCTTCCTGTGGTCGGCTTGCTCAGACTCTGGATGCAATTTACAACTCCGCATCTGCGATCGTTCCTTTAGCACTTTATCGGAATGTTGAGTGTCCGTCTGCTTCCCCGACAAATCCGCAAATCCCTTTTTCCTTTTTTTGCTGATGTGATTGTCCACATCGGGGGCAAATAAACGCTTGTTGCCTGAGCCATGGTTGGATAAAGACTTGGGCTCCTTGAATCCAATTTTAGGACTGATATCTTGAAGTGGCTGGTTCTCTTTGGGTTTTCTGGAAGGTTCTTTTGGGGCTTTGCTGGACTCCCAGCAAGAGTCTCTGAAGGCACTTTTGGTCTCTTTCAAGTCTTTTGGAGGCTTGTCTTTGTGGTCCTTGCAGGGTTTGTGGAGTTTGGAGAAGCTGCTGCTGTTGGTGGTGCTGCTGGTGGTTGTGGCCGTGGTGAGGAGCGTACTGCCACTTCCTTTGGAGCCATCCTGTGGATGAAAGCCGACCAATGAAAAATGCTTCCATTACACGTCATTGATTTGCAACACTAAGGAGCGGGACAGGAGGACACAGTATAGCTTTGGATGTGTAGCTGAGCTTTATTTTAAGATGTGTAGCGAAGCCTGCTTATTTCTAAAGTGGTGGCTGTATACACAGGGCGTGCTCACCTCAGTAGGGTTTGTACAACTACAAGTTTTTTTTTAATCTATGATATTCAAACAACAACTGTGTTGTGCAGTGATATTTCTCAGCATGTCCAATGTCGTACAATCTCAAGGTGGAGGAAATTGATTCATTCTCACCATTGGTGGGGGGTGAGATCATTTGTCCCCGGGTCTCACTCACCTCCAGCCATCCAGTCAATATTTCATCAATGCCGTAAAGCCGTTAAAGCAGTCTAGACGATGGGCTGTGTTGTTACACCTCCCAAACACGATGAAGAGGCTTTTTTATTTGGCCTATCTTCTGTTGACCTGAGGACCTCAAGGATGTAAAGCTGCCAGCTCACTCTAAACTCCTAAGCCACAGCAGTAAAACTACCAAACTACTACCCCCCTGGCGGGTCTACATAAAAAACTGTTTTAGTGCTTTGCGAGGGACCCAAAGTGACCGCATGGCCATTAATATTCAAATGATGAAAATGAATGGAGCACATTATTGTCAAGCAGGTGATCTTTGAGGTGCCAAGAACAATAGTACAACCTCTGAAAGCAAACAGCACAGAAACAGTGTTTACTTACAATGCAATTACAATACTCTTATAGCATGTACGTATTCTAGACATCCAGCTATATCTATTGGATTTATATGATTTCTTATGGGAAACATTGATTTTGTTAGCATCTGTTCTTATTTTTTGGGCTGTACCTGGAACCATAACTTACCTTTGACCCATGGGAGCTTTTGCTCTTCCGGGAATCAGAAAAAGAGGACGTCAAGGACGTGTTGGGAAGTGCAGGGAGCTTCATGTGCTGCCTAAACAAGGATGTCGAACCCTCCTGCATGACCATCACCTACCAGAAGAACAGTCACAGAACATAATGAGCTATGCAACTTTTGACTTTACAGTAGGTCAGGGGTCTCAAACACGCGGCCCGCGGGCCAAATGTGGCACGCAGGACACCAGTTTGAGGCCCCCGCCTTGATATAAAAGTTTAATGTTAGTGCGGCCCGCGCAAGTTTGATATGGATGCTGTATGGTATCATGTACCCAGAAAAAATTATTACGTTTGATTAATGTTCATGTTAAAGGTTAAATAACTGTTAACAGTTATCCTCTCTATCCGTGTGGAAGTGGTAAGTTTTTGGCGATTTAAGTTTAAAGGAAATAACTTGAAGGCTACCGTTTAGGTCGCTAGCTCTCTAGTTTGCGAGTTAGCATGTGTCTCAAGACCCTGCAGTTGCGCAATATGTTGTAAATAAAAAGAGTATAAATGTGACTATAGTTGTGCTTTGTCATGTCTACAGGGCTCTAATAATGCTTTGTTCATTTTAATCTGAAAAAAATTTGTCTACCCACCAACTATATGTGGTTTCTTAAGTTTTTATTATTTGCCGTTTTATTATTATTATTATATTTATTTATTACTGATTCCTTGATTTTCTTTATTTTTGATTTGTTTATTTATTTTTCATCCTTTTGTGTGTAGAAAAATAAAAAGTAAGATATTTGAGAACAGTGGAATGTTTTATCAGAGCTTTTCTTGTAGAAAATCAAAACCAAAGCAAAGTTTATTCATTTTTCTGTTTTTAATAAATGCGTTTTTTTTTTTTTTCTTGTCTTGAGGCTGAACCTGATGCGGCCCAGTCTCGCCCAGACCCTAGCTCCAGTGGCCCCCAAGTAAATTGAGTTTGAGACCCCTGCAGTAGGTTTTCTTGAATGAGTAAATCATGCCATTTCGTGGCTGAATATGGATTATTATTATTATTATTTTCACTCTTCTCCCCCAGGGAACACATTTATAAACACACATGAGCAATCGTCTTATTTATGACTTCAATGGTTTATGTACTCTTAAGTCTACTATATTTGGTAATACACGTTTAAAGGTGGCAGTGGTTGTGTAATTTCAGGGCTAACGTGATTAGAAGTAAACAATTTTTGTATGCTCTAACGACAAAAAATATTCAATTTTTTAATAAGGTTCCATCGTGCTACATCATGCTATATCCCTATACGCCTACCCCGCCTACTCATGGCAGCTGATCAGCCGTTCCCGACTATCCCAAAGACAGTGTACTTTGTTGCCATATATGCTTTTACTATGTTACTCTGTGCAGCACTTTGGTCCACTACTGTTGTTTCTGAAGTGCTTTACAAATAAAGTTGGATTGGATTGGATAAATAAGTAACCCTACTTCACAAAGATTCACTTATCACAGTCAGGTCTAGAACCATGTAATCATGATAAATGAGGGATTACTAATATTAATCCTTTTATTACGACATTTTGTTATGTAAATGTGGGTATGAAAGCAATGTTTAAAGTCTTACTTTTGAGTCCTCTGAGGTGCGTTTGTGCGGGTCCCGTTGCTGTTAAAAGAAAACACAAGAAACCATATTAAACAGGCTGTGATAAACATTGATAGCATTATGACGGCTAACTCCTTTTTAAAGGAGATACGTGTGTGTGTGTGTGTGTGTGTAAGAGACGGCTCTAAATGTCTCCCAGTTGTGCCACAGACAGGCAATGTGGGTTTGGACATCTTGTCTTTGAAGGCTAAGAAAGGGGTGCAGGCAAAGTAAATAGAGAGCACTTAACCCGGGTCATAAAAGCTTCAGACGGCGAGGGTCTGATCACAGCAACAATGACCACACCTCAGCACCTCCAGCACACCTACCCCCCCGGCTCGTAGAAGCTTGCGACGGAAGTCTTCAGCAGGGTTGTTGAACGTCAGCTTCTCGCAGCGGAGATGATTGACAGGCGGGTGACCCTCCAAGTGGAGGAAGAGGTCGTAGTCAAAGCGAACTTTCTTCGGTTCTTCCTGCGGTGTGAAACAAGCAGCATACTGAAGCAGCTATGCAATGAGGTGCTCATTTTTACAAGGTGCAGTAAAGTGTACCTTGTTCCTGAAGTAGACTTCAATAGGCAGGATGAAGCCGGCGTATCCTGACTCTTCTACTTTGTATGGTGGATCTTTGCAAACTAAAAAAAAACAAAGAATATTGATGATCATTTTTATATTATCATATTTGCCTTGGAAATAAAAACCAACCTGGAAGCCTACTCGTCGCCAAACAAAGCTCATGAGAGCTAATTAAGTCTCATTCCCGGTGTTCCGGGCTAAAGTATCAGTAAAAATCAGCTCTAAAGCTTAAAATTCCCCCTCGTCAGTCTTGCCAGGGTAAAGACTCGCCCCCCTTTTCCCTGGCGGGCTTTTAGAATAAACAAACTGTGCCGGAGCTCAGGTGTTCTTGCCTCAGAGGTACTCAGAGATGTTTGTCAGTCTATTCCCAGTGGACTTGAATGCAGCATATGGAGGCTTTCAATATGTTATAAAAGTGCAGAGAGAAAATATCACATGGACGACTACAAGGGCATAGAAAACATTTTACTTCGTGGTTAAACCAAAACTCCACAAACTCTAAAACTGGGCTGTCAAAATGGCAAAGGGGGCCAAAAGCCTACTTTACATGACCCCACCCTCAACTTTGTATCTTATTATTTATCCTTACATTTTTAACACTTGTATAATTCTAGTGGATAGTTCAAACCTTCTTGTCTTTTAACCAACGAAGCACACTCGTATACATTATCAGTGCACAGACACGGATGCTTGTTTGAAGTTGCGAACATGACAGAACATGCCCCAATATTCCAGGCTGGAAAAATAGTATGTTAGTTAGTATGGTCAGATTTTGACTAAATGTCTCATTTGTACCCACAAATAGATAAGTAAGTGGCGTACATTTTATCCAGGTGCCAGGATTGGAATGTACTAATATATAATATAATAATAATATATAATACAGTAAAGTCTTGTTATATCGATATTCTCGGGAGTCGGAAAAAATTCCGATATAACCGGACTAGCCATATATCCGATCCTGCGCCGAACTGCATTAAAAGTGGGCAATAATGCACGCTTAAATCAATCGTTGCTTAAGGATTTCAATACCAAAAAAGAACATGGCGAAACATGGCGGGAACATGGCGTTGCAGGCATGTGTTTGGCCAGCTATGTGGGGCGGGTTGAGCATGACCTGTGAACCAGGAAGTGCGGGAATCGGTGTGTGTGCTGCGCTCTGGTGGTGGAAATGTGAAAAATAAAGTTGACTGGAAGCAGCCGTTTGCCGTGTTCTTTTTTGGTATTGAAATCCTTAAGCAAAGATTGATTTAAGCTGCTTTTGTATCGATATAAGCAGACCAAATTGGCTGGCGGGAGATGAAAAGGGCATCGTAGTAACTGGATTATCATTATAACCGTGTATCGTACTAACGGAACTAATTATATCATAAAAGACTAGAAATTTGCCGGGAAATGAAAATAGTATCGTAATAAGTAGTAATTCGTTATAACCGATATCGATATAATGAGACTTTACTGTATATTCATTCATTCATTCATTCATTTTCTACCGCTTTTCCTCACGAGGGCCACGGGGGTGCTGGAGCCTATCCCAGCTGTCTTCGGGCGAGAGGCGGGGTACACCCTGGACTGGTCGCCAGCCAATCACAGGGCACATATAGACAAACAACCATTCACACTCACATTCATACCTATGGACAATTTGGAGTCGCTAATTAACCTAGCATGTTTTTGGAATGTGGGAGGAAACCGGAGTACCCGGAGAAAACCCACACATGTACGGGGAGAACATGCAAACTCCACACAGAGATGGCCGAGGGTGGAATTGAACCCTGGTCTCCTAGCTGTGAGGTCTGCGCGCTAACCACTAGACCACCGTATATACAATATAAATATAAAAATAATATATATTTTATAATACAGAATATAATATAATAATATAATGCGTGTTTTCAGGTTGGGACAAAATGCAGTAAGTATTTTATATCAACATAAAACCACAACAATCTGTGAGATGTGCAACCCAGAAGAGTGGGCAGTTTGCACATTTCCCAGCATGCTTTGCTATAGTTAAAATGATTGCTTTGACTGTCTTATGCCTCTCTAAAAGGTGTTATTTTGTACAAACAAGGTGTGGTAGATCAAATGTTGCTGTTTATAGTCATATACAGCTAAATTAATTTAGACTTTTGTTCTGAATCTGGCACCCTTAAGAACGGTCGTAAATTTGGTACTTTATAAAATATTGTTTCCATTGCCAGGAGTAGTTTATTATTTGATACGGTCTATGATAATGGGCTATTATTTTATATTAATAGCTAATGCTCCTATGCAGCTGTATATAATGGTTCCACTATTTTACTATATGAAATTATATGTGAAAATGTGACCAGTTTAATCCTGCAGCTCGTTTTTCAGTGCCATATTCTAAACTAAATGTATCCATTATTAATGAGAAATATTCCATGTTTAACTAATGTCTCAGATAACATAAATATATGTTTTGTTCAAACTGTTCAGCATTTATTGACTGACACGGGATTGATTTTTAGTTGCTTTAATACACAAAATGTATCAAATGTGGACCTCAGTGGAAAAAGTTTGGACACCCCCGTCATGGGATAAAGGAAAACCATACAAGACTCGTATTGGCCATAAATGGACTTTTCAGGCAACTAATTCTCTCTGTGTGATTTGTTAAGATGTCTTCCCCAAGAAAAGGACATAAAGCCAATAAATGTGTCAGTTTAAGTTGAAAAGAAGCACAAAGTATTCAGTGACCTGTAAGAGGAAAATTAGCCAGCCACCAAAGTACCGTTCATTCACTCACTCTTGGTTTGACATGAGATGCCCATCACAGAACAATGCCAGTCACTCTGCATTTGGCCTTTCTCCACAGACTGCCTTGTAATGAGGTCAGGGTAGACAGGCGGCTTAAGACAGGAAAACAAAAGACTAAAAAATAAGAACTCGCCTAATGCAGCTTAATCCCAATGAAGCCATTCATCTCAGGAGCAACACCGACAACAGAATTTGTGTTGCGATGGTCCTTAGCACTTCACATGGATGTATAGGGGGCCTTATGAAATTCACTTTTTATTTTTATACCATTTCCACTTATTTTACCACCACAGAATGTGTGCTTTTTGTTTCTGTGAATAAAATGCGCTTTAATTAAATGCAAAAATCCTTATATTTAATGTTGCAAAACATCATTGGCTAATTTTGCCCAGTATTTCAGAAACACATTGCTATACATTCATTCATTTATTTTCTACCGCTTTTCCTCACGAGGGTCGCGGGGGCTGCTGGAGCCTATCCCAGCTGCCTTCGGGCGAGAGGCGGGGTACATCTTGGACTGGTCGCCAGTCAATCACAGGGCACATATAGACAAACAACCATTCACACTCACATTCATACCTATGGACAATTTGGAGTCACCAATTAACCTAGCATGTTTTTGGAATGTGGGAGGAAACCGGAGTACCCGGAGAAAACCCACGCATGCACGGGGAGAACATGCAAACTCCACACAGAGATATCCGAGGGTGGAATTGAACCCTGGTCTCCTAGCTGTGAGCTCTGCGCGCTACCCACTAGACCGCCGTGCCGCCCCATTGCTATACAATCCTCAATAAATTGTAATGTACGTGCAAATCGACTATGAAAATCCACATTCACAAAAAGCCAGAAAATCCCGATCTCAATTGTAAGCAAAAAAAAAGCATGATTGACATTTTTTGCCCAATCGCGCAGCACTAGTGTGATGTAACATTACAATGACAACACCAAAGACAGTCATCACATCAACCACTAATGTAAATCTCCCAGTTTATTGTGTATACGTGTACCCATGACACAAGGTGCCCTCACAATGGTAAGAGGTGATAAGCATCCCAGCACGCTCCAACAGGCCCAGCCTTATAAAAACAAGCTGGCACTATGTTTTCTTAACTGCCCCGCTGACCCAAACAGCCTGGCGTTAATCAGCTAACAGTGAGGCTGGACAACGCCGACGGGGTCAAGATTAATGTGGCAAGATTAAAAGAAACATCCAAGTTTGTGTTTTTTTCAGCCAACTCACTCGGAAGACGCACCGCAGGTGGCCGCTCAGAGAAAACTGGATTTTTTTTTTGGGGGGGGGGGGGGGGGGGGGGGGATGGTTGCATAAAGACGGCAGTAAATTCGCTTCACACACTTGATCGCTAGTTAAATCTTGGCATAGAGTCCACAAAAATGCTACTTTTAATGCAACACCGTAACAACAATAGGACCATGTGATCACTTATGTGACCTTTGGCTACTCCTAAAAGAGTAGAATATTAAAAAGAATATAGGAGATAAAAATATTATAAGAATATTAAAAATAATTATAAAAAGAATATTAATTGTTTGACTCTCAGGGACTTAGAACTGGAACAAGAGACCACAAAGATTATTGTAAAAATACCAAAAAAAACCCATTAACATTGATATGCATACTGTGCTGCTACAAAGTATATTTATATTGCTCACATAAGATAAATAAATGTACACAAAAGGTTTATTTCCCTCTTGATTTGTGTTATTGAACCTTCATATTTCGTCCACCTCACAGGTGCTCAATGGGTGACATGCAGTATGAGTATGCTGGCCATGAAAGTACTGGGACATTTTTCAGTTTCCAGGAACTATGTACAGATCCTTGCAACATGGGGTGATGGCTGTACAGTTTTAACTGTGTATTAACAAATGAATGTTGTATTTTAATGTATCTTTTACTGTGTTTACTTGCTTTTATTCAACTCCATTCTTCTGTAAAAATGTCTTTGAAAAGCGCTATACAAATAAAATTTATTGTTATTATTATTACATGATTCAACAATGGGTTTCCGGATCTTGTCGCGTTCTTTCTGTGCATTCAAAATGCCCTCCATGAAATGCTCCTGTGCTTGTTGTCCATAACATACGCCTGCCCATATCATAACCCCACCACCACAAGAACACCAAGGATTGATAAACTGAATATAATCATAGTTAGAGCACATTTAAGACTTTCTAAATGTGGCTTTTAACAGTATTAGAGCCCTTTACACAAAAGGAGGAAGACAAAAAATGTACCACTTCCACATGAAATAGGAGAACTTATCAGTGATAAGGAAATGTAAATGTAGCATTACACTTAGTGATCAGAATACTACATATAGCTTGTCTTTCAATATTTTTATTCATAATAGGCAAAGGTCTTAAATGATGGGTTTGTTTATCACATTAGTTTTGTTTATTAAATGGGTTAATTTTTGCAAAATGTAATTGGATTGTGAAGCACTATGTGACTTTCTCTGTCTGTGAAAAATGTTTACTTACGTATTTACTAATGCTCGAACAGTGATGTTTCGTAGTACAACTGTATATGGATTTCATCCATGTTTTCCGACAGTAGAAGTGCATTTGAGCCATAGCATGAAAATAAATGGCATGCTCTATTGTGTCGTATTACTACAATTACTTAAATTGCTGCGACTTGGTGGACTATTTTCGTCTTCTCTTATTATTTATTTTGAAAAAACTTATACATACTGTAAGTGTGTCAGGTAATGGAGCCAAAAATAGCTAGTATAGCCTGTATATTTTATGGCAGAAAAGGAGTTTAAGACATGCCGACAGACAGGCCACATAAAGCATGCTTCAATAAACCTCCTCTCATTGACTGAAGCCAGGGAGAGCCAGGATTTACGGCTCAGTTCCTGTTCTTTGGTGGTGGCTGCCCCCAAATATCAGCGAGCCCACCCCTCTGCAATCCTTTCATGCCACCAGCAGTGCTCGGCCCGTAACTTCTCTTTTGTATTGCACCTTTTGCCTGGAGGTATGATTGCCGGACAACTGTAAAACAGCTCTTTGAATTCTTGCAGACACAAACTGGAAGGTGAATAAAACAAACCCTTAAGGGGACCCTGTAAAAAAAAACAAACTCTTACCGACAAAATAGATGATTTCCAAGAAAAATTACATTACTGGCATTTGCAGATGAATGCCTTTCAAACGCTGATCACAAAAGGAGAGCACCTGTGGCTCATATTACAGCCAACAGCGATCACCGCGTGCAGAGTAGTGTCTTGGGTATCGTCCTCCTCCCACTTTCCTTCAGAGTGCGCAGACATGCCAAAATATTAACATCATGTCTGCCATATGGAACTTACCTGACAACACATGCGAGAAAATCTCACGGGGTAGCACGTTAAAAGGCTTTAAAGGGGACCTATTATGCCAAACAATGCCAAAGTTTCCGATTATGAGGTTTGCGAAAGAAAGAAGTTAAGAATGGCTCGGTTTCAGAGAGTTTTTTTTTTTTTGGTAATGGTAATGTTTTTATTTCATTTGAACATGCATCAGATTACAATTGAATGCATCCCATAATCAGTTCACAGTTCCACATGTCCAAAAGGAGTAGGAAGAAGCAAAGCTTATTAAATCCTACCCCTCCATCTGTACTTTTACAATCAGTAACTGTTACATTTGTTCACTTCCTGCTTTCCTAATATAGTTTAAGGTTTTTAATTTTAGCATTTTTTTATTTTAATTTAAGCAAATTTTAAATTAAGCAAATTTTAATTTTAGCCATTTTTAATTTTTAGCAATTTTTAATTTTAGCAATTTTTAATTTTAATTTAAGCCTTTTTTTTTGTCCCGTCCAGCCATCGGGGCAGATAGTATTGTTGATCCAAATGCCCTTACATGCTAAACAGATTTGCTCTGTGTACGGAAAGGTGTTGGCTACAACTTCCCTGTACCATGAAATTTTATTTGCTGTTATTTGATGTTTTTGTTATGCGCATTTGGAGCGACCGGACCGGAGCAAGAAGAAACACAGAAAAGGAAAAGAGAAACTGGGGTGGGGGGGGGGGGGCAGTAGAGAGAGAGAGAGAGACAAAAACAGCAGCAACAAGAATTCTCAACACCGAATCTTTGTGACGACACGGTGTGCCGACAGTGTGCAGAAGCTGTAGGCCCCACACCCAAAACACCCACAAACCCCTACCCCGTCCCACCAGCGACACACCTTTGTAGGAGATTTCAGTGTTAGCAAGGAACATTGGCTTCTTCCAGGACATATTTGTTCAGGTTTGATGTACAGCTAAATGTCCCTCAGTCAGGTATCGGGCAAAAGTGGTTGGAGTTGAGGATTTTGGTTAAAATAAGAAAAATAAGGGTGAAGCTGGACTATCTGGACTAACTGTCCAATGTCTTTAATTACTAATTATTATTATTTATTATTTATTATTTACTAATTATTTATGGGGTCCACTTGCAGTCAGAGGACGTTGGAATTGTCCCGACTTATTATAATACAATATCAGAATTGTCAGCATAAAACCCTTGATTGGCGCATCCCTAACAGAAAGCCATTCAAATAAGTCTTGTTAATAATTATGAATTAATGAATAAAATACAGTGAAACAGAAAATCCTCCTTGACTTATTAGCGTTATTAGCGACAGTTAATTAATTGGCTGTGAGATGGTGCCAAGCGGAAAATGACCACACTGGCTTTTACAACTCATTAACGAGACACCCTATAATATATTACAGTCTATATTCAGTGTACAAATACAGACAGCTAGATTTCCTGCACGTACAGTATGATTAGAGCTAATATTACCAAAGCCACAGCAAAAAGAGGACAGCCGTGGAGCATCTGAGACATATTTGGCCAATATGGAGGATATGTGTGGGATCTGTAAGAGGTCACAGATTTGACTGGTGCATGCAGGCAAGCCACAAATGAAGCACAAGCACAGGGACAAGAGAAGTTAAAAGGGTTCATGCCAGGGGGCTAACATGTTGGACCAATCATTACGGTATCAGACTGTGTGTGTGTGTGTGTGTGTGTGTGTGTGTGTGTGTGTGTACGGTGGCCAATTTGGCCAACAGTCAGCCCTTTCTTCTCTGGAAGTCATTTAAACAACTCACATTGGAGGCACAAACCGGCAGCTTTAAACACGAGACAAAAATCAAAAACACAAACACCTACGAGGAGGCGCTATTAAGTGCATTCAGAGGGTTGCCAAAAATCGCACGGGGGTCAGCCATGGCTCCATTTGGTGGGGAAGGCATTGCCATTTGGCTGTTCCCATGGCAACGCGAGGTAATCATGAAGCAGCGGAGGTGGCTTTAAGACATCTTGTCATTCACCTCATTGCAGCAGTTTGCTGCAATGAGATTCCATTGCAACCCTTACATCTCGACGAGTAAAAGTATATCCATGCAGCACCTAAACCACACTATTTGCTTTGTAGTGTATGTTCTGTGTTGTTCAATATTACTAACAAGCTATTTATTGCATGTTTTGAAGAGCACACAGTCATTTACACCTCCTTGATCTGACCATCCACCGCCAATCAGTCTGAATGGGTAAATCCATTGCAGTGAATCCATGCAAATCTGTGTGCTTCGTAATTACATCGGGAATCAAACACTGGCCTGCAGCCAAAGCTCAGGCTTACAAAAGAAGTCTTTAAACTGACAAAAAGGCAGAGGGCAGGGGTCACAAATTCAAAACAACAATGGTGACGGTGAATCCCCTGCACATTTTTTTTTATGCCTGAAAGTTAATGTAACCAAAAGTATAAGTTTCCTTGTCATGGTTTTATTACAACTCATAAAACAAGTCTGCTGGTGTGTTTTCACAAATGCTACGACTGCACTATTCTTTTTCTAGCTTCATCTGCATAGATGCTTACTCTGAAATAAATACACAACAGGGATATACAGTATACTCCCCAAGTCAGACCTCAGTAAACTAAGGCCCAGTATGCTGTTCCAAATGATTTGAATCCCTTTAACATCAAAGCTGTAGATGGCAATAGGGTTTGCAATGCTGTTTTGAAATTATTGCAATGCTTTCTGAGGCAAGAAAGCCTTTAATTTCTAGTGATAGCGCCATTACGGTCATCAGAGGGACTAACGTCACAGCAGCACCAGGAAGAGGAGCCTTCAAAGAAAGCAGAGTGGGTGGGGTCTGTGCATGCATATACCAGGTTGGCAGCTTACGTCCTATGACAAAGTTCTACAAAAAAAAAGTTATTTTATGTGACATTTGGGTGTTTTATTTACCATTTGCTTTCATGTTTTAACATGCTCGTCACATTTTTGCTGTGTCTTACTTGAATGGACAATGTGGGTGTTTTACTGAGTAAAAAAAGACAAGCATTCGTTAAGGCAACTGCAGCTTAGATGGGGAAAAAGGGAAAAATATAAAACACAGCAATTAACCCTGATGCACACCGCCTTTAAGCAAATTTGCATGCAATGAAACAGCAGTGGAAAGCACCAGCTTGTCCTCCTCACAAATCCTTCTTAAGCATTGAATGCATCATATTGTCTTTCAAGCAGTGAGGTCGAAGTTGAGACGGGACTGAAAAGAAGCACACCTCACCTCTTTTGGGCTTAGGGAAACTTTCGTGCAGGTGAAAGACGACTTTCTCCACAAAGTGCTGAATATTACTGTGCTCTGGTCCCCGAACAAACACCATCCAGTCGTGGGTGAAGCCTTCCACAGTGGGTTTTTTTCGGACCTGGGCACGATGGCCGAGCTCTAGTTTCACCTGAACAGCACCCTGAGGAGGCAGTTGAAAATTACAAGATTAATGGGCTGCAAAGATCTAAGGGTTTAATATTATATATTATATAAAACAAACATTGCATGCAAATGTAACGCTTCTTCATAGTAAGAGTTGTTTCTAATATTTTGGTATCATATGATGCAATGCACATCTAGCAAAACATTTTGAAATGCATTTCTGTACATGCACTGCTTGCATTGGACCTCGTTGCATGTGTGCAAGTGTACCAAATGGAATGGCTCTCAATAAAGTTTTAATTCAAAAATATTCTTCTCACCGATAAAACTGATTTCAATTTACATAAATTAAACTCCGCTCCTGAACAGATCGATACATTAAAGAAGAGTACATGTTTTAAGGAGAAGATGGAGCACGCAAAGGTAAAGCAAGCAGTGTGCTGGTTAAATCCTGACCCAAGTGGGGGAAAAAAAGCACCGACTCCAACAGTGTGACAAGAACGGAGAAACATGCAAACCATGCAAACATTTACTTGTTTCCAGCATGGTGGTCCAAATGGTGTACTTACCGAGTTGGCCATCCCTGTGGCCCCGTGTTGTAGCTATTTCATAAAAAATGACTTGGCAATGAGAGTAGAGGTAAGTACAGTTTGCGTCTGATGGCGAACATGGTCTCTCTCCACTGAGCTCAAGTCAAGACTTTCGAAGACTCGCCGGTGATCAAGACAACATTGTACTACAGATACTTCCGGTTTAGACTTTCAAAATACACAAAACCCGCACAATCAAGTCTTCGCTACTTGCACATCTTGTTCTTTACATTAATTACAATCACAATATAATCTAAAATATCACATTTCAATATTATATTATGTTTAAATATCACACTATTTGACAAAGTCGCCCTGTGTTACTTTTATTTTGAATGCAAGGAGTAGGTTTATTTCTCCCACCCTCATAACTCAATCCGTCCACCTTGTCGGAGCTGAGAGGCGCATGCGCAGATCTACACAGCGTAGCACGACGGAGGATCAGCCAATGAGAGGTCAGGAGGCAAGTTGCGATTATGTTGCCTTCATGTTCTCCTTGGAAAACGGGATTAAAAACAGCATGCCTTTTCTAAAAGTGTAATTAGTACACGAAATCATGCTATATAAGTAATTTACATACACCTTATCCTGTTTATTCGATTGCACGGTAAAGTTAACAACATTTTTTATTTTTACACTGCATTGCTCTACAAGCAAGTTTGACCCTCTGTTATCGCCGTACTTCCATGCTGTGAAGCAGCTTTGCGGTTGAGGTACAGTTGAGGTACAGTTAAACAAAGTTTAACTTTTACCAACAAAGTAGGAAGTCTTTTGTTATTTACATGGAAATGCTGACATCTTATTTCGTGTTCGGTATGCCCTGCCCCAGCGAGCTAGTCCCAGGAAGGGCCGAGTTTGCATTTGTGGATGTATAGCTATAGTAGCACATTATGATAGCTGCACGGTTAGCTTGTCAGAACCTGGTGTAGAAATTTCCCAATGCTAAAACATTTTTTGTTTTTGCATTTTACCTGTAATACCACTGGGGGGGTTGCACGGTAAAACCAACAATACGCTTTCATTCAGCGTCATTCTAATCAACCTAAAGTCGTTTGTTTGTTTGTCATGTGTTTCTCAAAAGGTGTCTTTAACAGCTGTTAGTGGGTGTCAGCCACATGTTGCTTCATTTTTTTCTCTTAAATATGTTTTGCATGACTCCTTTGTACAACCAGAAGTAAGATTTTATTTTGTGGTAATGAAAGAAATAAGAATAGGAAGAGAACAATATTTAAGATATAAAACGTACTGGCTATAATATTATGGTTGATTTATAATAGCAGCTTGCAATGATTTACATGGAACCACATGTAATGGGTGACATCAGTGGGATATTTTAAGGAATTCCCAAAATGTCACTGCCAAGCTTCCAACTTGACCCTGAATGGTTATTATGGTACTAAAAGGCCGCTTAGAATCCTGTGTGTGTGGCCTGCACAGTAAAGCCTCATTGGTGTCATTTCTAAAGCTGTGTTGGCTCAACAAGTACTCCAGCATTGTCCACTCCTCTATCGCTAATGCAGACCTTAGCAGTCCAGTCCAGCCTATATTGTTCAGCTGTATGGAAAATATGCCGCAGAAACTACTCGAACACAAACTCCTAAAGGCTTTTACTGACCGTTTATAGACTTTAAGTTAAAATATAAATGTTTGACACAGAAATTTGATTGGGAATTGAACTCCTCAACGCCACGGATGTTCATTTTGACAACTACAAGGAAGTAGCAGAGTTGTTTTCTGTCATAAAACTTTACATACTTGTCAGTGGAGCAGGAAGGAGCAGCTGACGTACCTGTTCTTGTCGACCCCTGGCAGCTTTGGAAGTGGGGTCCAGCGGGCGGCGTGCTGCTGCCGGACAGTAGAGCACACTGGCTTATCACATAGATAACGGTGGGGGGGTTGGGTTGGGTTTTGGGTGGGCTCGTGTTGCCTGTGTTTCTAGTAATGCTAAACCGTTATATCAGCTTACGCACGCTGCTGCTTGTGTAAATAAAGGTGATCTTCAGGCGCATGTTTGATTTGCTACAACCGGAATCGGCGTTCATTTTGTTAATTACTGTATAGTGGTTTTGCGTTATGGCGCGAGTTGTTTCTAATATTTTGTCTCTTTTGTGTAAACAGTTGTGAGTGTGATACATTGCACTGTTTCCCTTTTAAAATACACCCGCAATAACAGTTAGCAATGACTTTTTGGTAAAATGGCTTTTAATTGCCCAAATAGTCACATGCATGCCGAGGCTGCTTATGAATAATTTAATGGTGAATAATGTCACTGCTTCAGGCTGATAATTTGACTACACAGAACAGGGATCATCTTCCAAAAAGCTTGGATGTTGAATACCTCAGAGTGCTGCCATCTTTGGTGTCTTTCTATGAAGCAACGGGTGGCTCCATCACTTGTCTGTCAAGAGACTGACACCTGATATTTTTGTTTCAAATAGGGGAAGCACAGAGGCAACATTTAAGCTCTACTTCTAATGTTGCTCAGTGTCTCGATGGAGGCTTTAAAGATACTTTTTGACTTCCCGAGCCCCATAGTACAAGTTCAGGTAAGTTGTGAAGAATATCATCATAATAATAACCAACAAATTTGACTGAAAGCTAAATTCATCAACCTGCTTTTTTGTTTTTTTTTAGGCAGTGAGAAGTCTTGTTGCTGCTGTGCTGAAAGAGAAAGGTCCAAATGAGAAAATCACACAGTCTTCCACACAGGTTAGTTTCTTAAAATAAAATTTTGTTACGGTGAAGCCAGTTATGTTGACTTTAGGCACACGAGTGACAAATCTTGCCTTGACAATGATGAAAAAAAAGCTCATATAAATGTTGTAAAAAGTAAAGCAAACAGTTGCAATAATACTAAACCAACATGGTGGTGTCAGGGCTCTGCCCTGGAGACCCTGTGGGAGCAGTGCTGCAGTGACTGCACTCTGGTGCGCTCAGCTTGCTGCGACGCCGTCGTGCTGCTGGTGGACCAAGGCCACGCCAACCTGCAGTACGTCCTCAACAGCATCCTCAACTTGCTGCCCTCTTCAAGGTAGACGGCCTGGATTATTCCGAGAGGTAAACATTCCTCAGAGATCTGATTTTTTTTGTTTTTTTCTGTGTTTCTGTGTCCATGTCCCCACACCGTGGTCAGAAATGTGCAGGGGCTGATCAAAGTCATTGGACAGTTGCTACAGATGCAGGCAGACCACAGAGACAGAGAGACACAATTCATCTGTCCTTACAGCATCAGGTCAGTCATATACACTCCAATGTGTGCTCATCCAGGCATATAACTCATTTGTTCCCAAATACATATTTTTACATCTTGCACAAGAGGCACAAAGAGGTGATGATGCAGCTTCACAATAGAAGAGAGCCAATGGGGTTTTAAGCTGAAAAAACGGCCACAAGGTGGCAAAACTCGGCCTGCATCTCTCCCATTGAAATACATTAAGTCATTCATTCCTTCATTTTCTACCGCTTTTTTTTCACGAGAGTCACGGGGGGTGCTGGAGCCTATCCCAGCTGTCTTCGGCCGAGAGGCGGGGTACACCCTGGACTGGTCGCCAGCCAATCACATATAGCACATATAGCACATACCATTTTTTGGTATTGAAATCCTTAAGCAAAGATTGATTTAAGCTGCTTTTGTATCGATATAAGCAGACCAAATTGGCTGGCGGGAGATGAAAAGGACATCGTAGTAACCGGATTATCATTATAACCGTGTATCGTACTAACGGAACTAATTATATCATAAAAGACTAGAAATTTGCCGGGAAATGAAAATAGTATCGTAATAAGTAGTAATTCGTTATAACCGATATCGATATAACGAGACTTTATTGTATATTCATTCATTCATTCATTTTCTACCGTTTTTCCTCACGAGGGTCACGGGGGTGCTGGAGCCTATCCCAGCTGTCTTCGGGCGAGAGGCGGGGTACAACCTGGACTGGTCGCCAGCCAATCACAGGGCACATATAGACAAACAACCATTCACACTCACATTCATAACTATGGACAATTTGGAGTCGCTAATTAACCTAGCATGTTTTTGGAATGTGGGAGGAAACCGGAGTACCCGGAGAAAACCCACGCATGCACGGGGAGAACATGCAAACTCCACACAGAGATGGCAGAGAGTGGAATTGAACACTGTTCTCCTAGCTGTGAGGTCTGCGCGCTAACCACTAGACCGCCGTGCCGCCCTTGTTAAGACATTTTGTGTAAATAAAATATATGTGGATACATTTGTGTCAAAGTGAAAGTTATGCTTGAAATGTATGTTCTCACATTATCAGCAGAGTTTTTTGCAACTTGTTTCTGAATTATAGCTAAGTCACTCACAGTGTACACAGAACGCATGAAGGACATAAAATACAGTAATAAAACAACTTTAAATGAAACAGTAATAAAAAAAAGCAGAACTCCTTACTTTTAACCCTGTGGCTGGCCTCCATACTTCAAGGGGCGTTGCAAAGGAGGGAGAGACATGGTTATTAGGAGGAGGACATCTCAATAATGAGATCACTACGCTGCTTTATCACTGTCCAATTCAACATGCAGACATGCAGCCAATGTTGATTGGTGTTTCTTCTAATTTCACTTCACTTTCACTCTACCTTTCTTTGATAAGACCTGTGAGACCTAATGAAGGGGAAAAAAAAATAACTAAAAAGAACAAAATATATGTTGTCCTTACCTACCTGTGACAACGTATTCTTCCTCTGTGTGCACATAAGAACTTCTTCTTTTCATTCAGTACTAATAATTAACGGGACTGCGTCATAACACGAAACGTCATAAAACAAGGACCTTCAGGTGAACTTAATTGTACTTTCTCTACATTTTTATATGCATATGTCCAACTGTTCGGTGTTTCATTACTTTTTGCGCAACCTGCTTTTCGCTAACAAAGAGCTGAATGGTGACATTTGTTTGTAATTTTCACAGAAAAGGCACACAATATGTCTTTCAGTTACTATTTCAGTCTATCTGTATCTTTATTGCAAGTTGCTTATAACATTCTCAGCGCAGTGGCTACTTCCCAGGAATGTTGATTAATATGATAACACAAAGCTTTGTCCTGAAATATAAAATACTGTATATTCCAAAAGCACGCATGTTAATTGGCAACTCCAAATTGTCCATATAGGTAAGAATGTGAGTTGTTTGTCTATGTGAGTTGTTTGTTTATAGGGTCTATAGTCCAGGGTGTGCCTAGCTTCTTGCTCAAAGTCAGCTGGTGTAGGCTCCAGCAAACCCTCGCATCCCTAAAGAGAGTAAGCGACATAGAAAATGGATGGATGTAAGAACAATTTCACCTGAAAGCAACCTTACAAACCTTGTTTTTATTGCCAGTTCTATTAAGTTATGATGTCTTTTTTTTAACTATAAAGAGTCACTAGGGTCCACATTGAGGTCTAATCTGCACCTCCTCCTCTTCTTCCCACTCTGAATTTCTGCCAAGATCCTGGGGCCTCCTTAATCAGTTACAGCGGCTCATAAAAAGCCTGAGCTGCTTTTGTCGTTCATGTTTCCCTTCCTTCTCTTACCTCCAACACTACTTTCTTCACCCCGTGCATTCTTTCTCTCCTGCCGGCTACTCCTCTTTTTCTTTGTCTCCTTCCATTTGTCTCCCTCGCTCCCTCACTTCTGTCTGCATCTGTCTGGCCGGCCTGAACTTCCCCGGTGAGAAGATGAATACGTTTTAAGGGGGGACGGGCGGCGCCCTGGGCTCGGGCCTGGCACTGCTGAGTCACTGGATTAATGGAAGGTGCATACTGTTGCCCATTGTTTAGCGTCTATTTGCTGGTGTCCTGTGTAATCTGCCGCAGAGACATGGAGCCGCTTGGGCCCCTTTGGTAAGAGGTAGTCGGGCCTGATAGGGCTTTCCCCAAATACCCATAATCCGTCTGGTCTGCCTGCTGACGTACTTTGCAGTGAAATCTTTATCACGGAAAGGTTTTGACCTGAAGCCTCTTGCAGTAATCTCAGTTCTGAACTTGCAGTTGAGTGAAAAGCAGGAATATCATCTTCGACTTCCTGGGGTTGTTGAAAGGTTGGCAATCGTGTGATAGGTTGATGGATGATGACTGCAGGGTGGTTGAGGGAAACCGAGGAGGGCGAGAGATGGTCGATCAGATTGTTGCATGTTCCAATTGGGCGGAAAGAGAGCAAGGAGGAGGGAAGTCAGTCAGTCAGTCACTTTTTGACTTGCTTCTATGTAGATTGATGGGACTGAAGATTAGTTAAGTGGACCTTTGGGGTGAGTGGGAGTTAACCTCTGGCCTGAACACTCCATCAAGACCACCTTGAATTTGACCTGAGCTGTTTGACGAAAACCCACGGTGAGGCAGCATTTAGCCACTATGGCCCCCACCCGTGGAACAGCCTGCCGGAGGGCCTCAGGACTGCGGAGACTGTTGATATTTTTAAAAATAGATTAAAGACGCACCTTTTTAATCAGGCTTTTAACTAATATTTTTAAACTTTTCTTATGTTTTTATCTTTTTAGTCCTATTTATGCTCTTAGTCTTCAGCTTTTAACTCCAGTGTTATGTTTTTATCTTTTTAGTCCTATTTTTTTGCTCTTGGTCTTCAGCTTTTAACTCCAGTGTTATGTTTTTATCTTGTTAGTCCTATTTTATGCTCTTAGTCTTCAGCTTTTAACTCCAGTGTTTTGTTTTTATCTTGTTAGTCCTATTTTTTTGCTCTTGGTCTTCCGCTTTTAACTCCAGTGTTTTGTTTTTATCTTTTTAGTCCTATTTTTTTTGCTCTTGATCTTCAGCTTTTAACTCCAGTGTTTTGTTTTTATCTTTTTAGTCCTATTTTATGCTCTTAGTCTTCCGCTTTTAACTCCAGTGTTCTGTTTTTATCGTTTTAGTCCTATTTTTTTTGCTCTTGGTCTTCAGCTTTTAACTCCAGTGTTTTGTTTTTATCTTTTTAGTCCTATTTTTTTGCTCTTGGTCTTCAGCTTTTAACTCCAGTGTTTTCAAGGGGGTCCTCCACACTGGGGACTGTGTCGGGTCTGCTGAGGGGGTGCCATCCTTGGGTCCCTTCGACCCGGCCGGCTGGGGGTTCCTCCCTTTAATGTGGGGGTCCGCCCGTCTGTCGGAGTCGGGGGGGCCCGGGTGCTGGTCCTCCGATGGCACGGCCTGCAGCTCCTCCCAGTGTGGACGGCCCCAAAGGTGGCGTTTACTTGATCCTCAGTGCCATGCCATGTCACCATACTGTGTGTGATTGTGTGATTGTGATTGTGTGTGTGTGTGTCTAGTACGGAGGGTGGGTAGGAGGGGCTTTTTTTTCTTTCTTTTGTTTTTTTTTCCTTTTAATTGTGGAAATTGTTTTTATTCTGTAAAGCACGTTGTATTGCATTTCTTTGCAGGAAAAGTGCTATACAAATAAAGTTGATTTGATTTGATTTTGATTTGACTTGATGAGCTTGAAGCCCATCCACAAAACCTCAACATGTCTCGTCCCTTTTCTGTGTCTCAAGGTCCATCAGCTCATTGCAACTCCAAATGAGGACATGCTGTGAATGTGGTCTTTTCTCTTCAACAGGAGTAGTCCCCATCCATACATAACAGCCCTGGAGAACCGGTTGGACTGCTGGCCTGCCCTTCTCTCCGAGATTGATGACTTGGTTCAGCAGGCTGTTGACAGGCACGCACCTTAATGGCATTGTCCACAGTCTCTTACCTCATGCAGTAGAAGTCTTATTATATTGTGATTCAAACCACTTCAGCAGAAATGAACCTGCCTACATTATTATGCTGGCCCCCTTCCTGTGCTACCTCTACTGCCAACCTCAGAGGCGACCCGAGCACACCCTTTTTCGACAAGGCCTCCTTAGGGTGCTGCTCCCCACAGATCCAGTTGGTCCACCTGTCCCTCAGGACAAGCAATCTCTGGTGTTGGATAATCTGCTCCAGTGTCTTTGCCAGTTAGCGCCACGCATGCCAGTAATAATACTAATAATCATAATGGATCATTTCATTGTATTATAATGAAAAAAATACATTTTGTGTCTGTTTTGGCAGGTTGATGATGTGGAAGCGGTGCTGGAGCTGCATGGATTCATCCGTGCTCTCCTTCCCAGTCTGTTCCAGCGGTGTGAAGAACCCTGGAGGAGCGAGAGGGTCAAAATCCTGCTCCAGCTGCTCTGTGCCTGTCAGCGCTGCCTCAACTTAAATGGAGATTGTCGACCTCTGGTCAGCTTGATGATGAAGCTCCTCCCTTCGTGCCAACAGGTCAACCAGCGTGACTTGTATCTCACTTTTTTTTTAAAGGTGCTGTCTGTCATGGTTGGCTGTTGCTGTGGGGGCGCTAACATTCAAATATTCATTCATTCATTTTCTACCGCTTATCCTCACAAGGGTTGCGGGGGTGATATATTATTATATTATATATTATTTTTTATGCATTCCAAATAATAATGCTACCCTGGTTGTTTGTAGGAGCTGCCGCTGGATGAGCTGTTAATGGGAGTGGCCTTGCTCCTGTTTGAGGCTCCAGTAGCACAGCAGAGTTGCTTGCTCAGTCTCGGTAAATATACATTTAAGTTTGCTCTAATGTTTTAATTTTGACCTACCAGTCATTGTAATGCTATTTGGAGGTAAGCTATGTCAGTTTTATTTTGCAAATTGGTATTATTTTAATATTATCTTTTTTTATTTGCCTTCATGTTCGCTGTATTCAGGCGGAGCTTGTATGTAATTGCTCCTGACACACACTGTGTAATTATGTCCCTTTTGTTAAGCGAAAAACGGTCAGACCTTTTCCTTTTTCCAAGACCATAATTGCATGTAATTGCAGTCAGTTGTTTATAAGACATCACCAGCATGCAATTACATGTGCATAAACTTCCTTAGTATATGAAACGCACCGATACAATACATCCTATTCAAAACCCAACTTGTTTTTTTTTCTATTTTCACCTTGAAGTGTTGACTTTACTACATGAGGACACTGAGCTGTCCCCTTGGTTGAGTCCAGTCCTGGTTCTTCCCGTGCTGCAGCTTCTGTCCTGTTCAGAGCTCACAGAGCCGCTTGCAGAGCGCCACACACATGCACTCAACAAAAACCTGGCTCACAGTGTGCTCCGCAGCATCACCAAGCAGACTGATAGAGTCCAACAGGTAATACTATTCAGACAGAGCAGGTAGTAATACTAATAATCTTATTTCCTGTTTGTTATCAGTCTATTCTACCAGAAGCCCTTCTTTTGACTTCCTGGTTCAGTGAAATAAGAGCGGCTGTGTCTATACTGCGTCAAATGGTGGACCATCCTTCAGCAGCTGTCGACTGGCTGCTGTCGCTCACCGCGGCTCTGTCCAGCAGCCAGTTTCTGCCGAGCTCTCTCACCCTCATCGTCACACACCTCATCATCACCAGCCGGGATGATGTCTGCCAGCTGGCTCTGAACGCCGTTCAAGCCATCGCGGCGGCCGATCCTCGTCAGGTTAGTGTCAGAGGACTACTACTGTTACATTGGTTACTGAATAAATGGGAATCAGTGACACAGTCTGCCTTTTAAAACAAATTTCTGCTAGCGTTCCTCTGAGCCTGTGGGACTTCCACTGCAGACAATGATGTGGAATAACACGTGGTGTCAAGACTGCTCATTAAGAGTACCCCCCCCCCCGGCTATTCTAATTGTTCCCACAGCGCTACTTGCACATTATTTTTATAGTAGACGAAGGCTATTGAGAAATTTGAATCAATTGGCTAGCACTTGACATCTACAGACATTACATCCTGTAGTTGACAGTGTTGTTGACGGTGTGTTAATTGTGTTTGTTTTGTGTAGGCCAAGCAAATACACAATTTCACAGACCTGACATCTTTTAATAACGTCATCCTTCATTCATGTCAGTTTGTTCATTCATTCATTCATTTTCTACCGCATTTTCCTCACAAGGGTCGCTGGGGTGCTGGAGCCTATCCCAGCTGTCTTTGGGCGAGAGGCGGGGTACACCCTGGACTGGTCGCCAGCCAATCACAGGGCACATATAGACAAACAACCATTCACACTCACAATCATATGGACAATTTGGAGTCACCAATTAACCTAGCATGTTTTTGGAATGTGGGAGGAAACCGGAGTACCCGGAGAAAACCGACAAGAACATGCAAACTCCACACAGAGATGGCCAAGGGTGGAATTGAACACTGGTCTCCTCGCTGTGAGGTCTGCGCACTAACCACTCGTCCGCCGTGCCGCCCTGTCAGTTTGTTATTACGGTCAAATTGTTCAGTTGAGGATCCCGACAGGCCAACATTCAGACATAACCAATAATGAAGCACGGTCCCTGGAGTCTGTCTATTGTGTCCTTCTGCAGGTCCCGTCACTCCTTCCTGTGCTGCTCTTAAAGCTGGGCAAAGAAAAGAATCCAGGCCTGGCTCATGCTGTTCTCAACTGCCTGCCGAACCTCGGCACGCACAAGGTACTCCGCGCCTCTGGCCTCTCCTGTGTACCTGCCGCTGCACGCTCAAGTGTATTCATACACGTTCATTGTTGCAGCTATGCATCCCGATGGTGCTACAGACTCTCCGCATGCTTGCAAGCAACCCTAAGCTGAAAGCTGTGGCCATGCGACTCATTACCGTCCTCTGGAAGAAACAGGTGACTGAATAGTTATGTTGTTATATCCCTTGTCAGTTTTCTTTACCTGATTGTTTCCTTTAACAAGGACCGAGTTTACCCTGAACTGCAGCGTTTGATGGCTGAGCAGAACAAAAGGGTGGTGATGGAGAGAGACACTCAGTGGGAGCAGGTGCTGGCCAGGGCGGCCTGCCTTAGGGACATCTGCAGAGAGAGGTCTGATCACTGACGCAATTCTCGCTGAGGAAATATACTTTTAACTCCTGTGTGTGTACCTGTGTGTGTGTGTCTGCTTGTGCACTAGGCCTTACCAGCATGGAAGTGACATGTTGGCTTCTATTGCTTTTACCCTGAATCAATGCACCAAACCAGACCAGGCGACACCAGCAGCTCTCGCTCTGCAAGGACTCCATGAGTTGTGCCGTGCAGAGGTTGGTCATGAATCAGGGATGTAAGCAGAGTGTGCGGTAGATGTCGGTGATACTAAAAATGGCAGTATGGATCGAATATCAAATAAATACAGGGTCAATATTGCCGATACTCGTACTTTTTGCTTGGACAGTTTGTAAACAATTTAATAATACTGTAAAGATCGATACTTTGATATTTGAACAACACAACAAAAAACATATATATGTGAAAATAAACACAGAATTGAACTGAACATGTTTGTTAAAATAGTGGTCACTTTTTGCAGTTGTTCCAGAATGTCACTTTTAAAGGTAATCTTTTAAGGAACAAGGTTGTTTTGCAGGTCGTGGACATGGTGTCAACATGGAGAAGTCTTGGTCCAGAGCTCAGGTGTGACTCTCGTCCACTGATGGTCAAAGCCGTCGCTCAGCTTCTGGCTCTGGTTCCTCAACTCACCGTCAAGTCTGAGGAGTATGAGGTACCTGTGTGCAAATATAATATGAAATATATTTAATTTAATATCTATAACTGCTGCATGGTGGACGAGTGGCCACAGAGCGAGGACACCCTAATTTGATTCCACCCTCGGGCATCTCTGTGTGTTTGCATGTTCTCAATTTTGGCGACTCAAATTGTCAATAGATATGAATGTGAGTGTGAATGGTTGTTTGTCTATATGTGCCCTGTGATTGGCTGGCGACCAGTCCAGGGTGTACCCCGCCTCTCTCCCAAAGACAGCTGGGATAGACTCCAGCACACACAGAAATTAATTAATAATATTAATAACATAAAAAATGTACTCATAGTGATTGTCTTATAATTAATAAACAATTCAAAATGATAAACAATCCTCCTCTTCTATATTAGAAACTAATGGAGGAGGTGGTGAGCTTTCTCTGGAGTTACGCCCTGAGCGAGGTTTGTGTATAGACAACATTAAGTAACGAGATCCATTCCATCCAATTAGCTTTCATGAACGTATGTACAATTTTCAACAGGATCCAGAGGTGGCCAGCTGTGGTTTTCAGGCTTTGGCAGACTTTCCTGAATTGGTTCATACGATAAATCATCTTCCTAAGGCAGTAAGTGGTCTTCCACGTCATGTTTTTCTCTCAAACGTGCGCAGACAGAACATGCTTTAAATGTTTAAGTCTCGATATAGGCCAGGCCTGCTGTAAAGCACGAGGAAGATGAGTCGGAAGAGAAAGATGAACAGGAGAAGGACCTCTCCGTGCCGGGCTCGTCTTATGTGAAGCTGCTGGCTCTAACTGCTTTACCTGTTCTCCCAGGTTAATGTTGAAAAGCACCTGACACTATTCATAATTAATAATGAATGTTGTATTAGGGTGCTGGATATGTTTTTAAATTGCTCATCTTGTTTTTCCACCACAGCATTCCAGCTCTTTTTAACATCACTGGTGAAGCAGGAAATGAGCCAGATGCCAAGGGGGGTGTATTTCTCAGCCCTAAAGGGGGGCAATCTTCGTTCGGACCAGGGTAAAACTGTAGCAGGGATCCCGTCGTTCATGCTCAAGTGCTATGAGAAGAACAAGCAGCCTGGACTCAAACCTGGACTAGCAGGTGGCTCAATTCAATCTTTACAAATGTGATTTCCCATGCCATAATTCACTCATCTTATTGTGTACTGCAGCTGGCCTGTTGCTTTGCTATGAGCTTCCCCGGCAGACCGACCGTGAAGGTCGAGCCATTCATCGCTTCCTTCTCAACCGCAGTCGTAGCTATCAGCAGACCCTGGCTACTCTTATTCACGAAGTACGACCACTCCAGGATCTTTAGTTTTTTTTCACAATTGCATGTCTGAATGTTCTTTTATATTGTCTGTAGGTGAACATTCAGCCGTCCGATTGGCACCGTGCGCTGCTCCTGCCTCAAGCGTGGCGTGGTTTCATGAATCGCACATTCCATGCAGTCCTCGAGGTGTGTGTGTGTGTGTGTGTGTGTGTGGTTGGGATCTAGGAATGAGGAGAATAGCATCTCTGTGGTTGCTAAGGTGACCCGGCATCACCTGCTTTATTTTGAATGGTGTTCAGGGTCGACATGCCGAGTTGGAAATGCTGTGTAAACAAGGCAAAGAGAACCCGGAAGACCTTCAGTACAAGCAACACTGTGCCTGGTTGTGGTCAGCATCACACACACACACACACACACACTTACACAGAGATGATTCAAATCACAAATAAATAAGTGTTTCATCTCAGGGTCAGAGATCAGTTAGTAGATGTCATCAAAAGTGCAACAAAGTGAGTGGAAAACCCTTTCATTGCTGAATATCCGATTGCTGTTCGTAATGTGTGCTAATAATCTGTGCAATGTGACATTCAGGGACAGTCCGGTTATTCAGGGTAACTCTGTGCTTGCTCTGAGCGCCCTGGCTGCCGTCGTGACTAAATATGAGAGCAACCTACCTGCTGATAATGACGTCGGCCTTGGGGTAAGACCATTTATGTGTGCTTTTAACATGCGTGTGCGTGCGGTGGATGGCGGGTGTAAACAGGCAGCAATGTACAAACACAGAAACCAAACACACACCATAAAAGATGATGTAGACCAGGGGTCTCAAACTCAATTTACCTGGGGGCCACTGGAGCTAGGGTCTGGGCAAGGTTGGGCCGCATCAGGTTTTCCAAAAAAAAAAAAAAACGCATTTATTAAAAACAGAAAAATATACAAACTTTTTCAGTGCAATAAAAGCTCTGATAAAACATTCCACTGTTCTCAAATATCTTAATTTTTATTTTTCTGCACAAAATAAGATGAAAAATAAACAAATCAAGAATAAAGAAAATCAATCAGTAATAATTAAATATAATAATAATAATAAAACAGCAAATAATAAAAACTTAAGAAACCACATATAGTTGGTGGGAAGACAAATTATTTTTTTCAGATTAAAATGAACAAAGCATTATTAGAGCCCTGTAGACATGACAAAACACGACTATAGTCACATTTATACTCTTTTTATTTACAACATTTTGCGCAACTGCAGGGTCTTGAGACACATGCTAACTCGCAAACTAGAGAGCTAGTGACCTAAACGGTAGCCTTCAAGTTATTTCCTTTAAACTTAAATAGCCAAAAACTTACCACTTCCACACGGATAGGGAGGATAACTATTAACAGTTATTTAACCTTTAACATGAACATTAATCAAACGTAATAATTTTTTCTGGGTACATGATACCATACAGCATCCATATCAAACTTGCGCAGGCCGCACTAACATTAAACTTTCATATCAAGACGGGGGCCTCAAACTAGCGTCCCACGGGCCGCGTGTTTGAGACCCCTGATGTAGACCATAACACATTCTAATTTGAAAAATGATGCAATGACCAGGCTGGACCAGAGTTTGTGCCCACAAGAAGTTGGTTGGCCATGGTGCTCGACACCCTGCTCAGCATCAGCAGCAGCAACTACAAGGCCAAAGGTCAAGTGTTTCCATGGTACCTGCATGTAAGTTTCACACATCTCTGTCTACATCCATGAACTAAAACATGAAAAGTCCAACTTGCTCTTCTTCACCTTCTCCTCAGCGCTCCTACTCAGGAGACAACACAGCAAGCGCCATTGCTAGATCCTGCGCCAGCCTGGCCCTGCCCTTGCTTGTCCCGGTGCTGGTTCTGTGGCACCAAGACGGTCTGAACCAGGTCTTGTCAACACTGCGGACGGGCCTGCCTGGGTCTCCCACTGCAGACGACTCTCACGCCATACAGTTCCACTCGGGCCTGGCTCTGGGTATGGTGTTGTCCAGCCTGCACCATCAGCGCCTCAGGTCAGGGAAGTGTTCTGCGTTAAAACGGTGCTTGCCATTACTGACACGGTGCTTTCCACTTTTCCACTATCTAGTGATGTCTCCTCTCAGCTGGATACTCAGCTCCTCCTCGACACTCTCTCTGCTCTGGAAGCTTGTTCCTTTGACGCCAATGTAGAATACAAGTGCGTGCACCAGCTAGGATGGAGTCTACCATTCACTCGCAAATATATCATCTCCTTTGACATATTATTTACTTTCCCTTAGTACCGGCTGCATGTTGGGTTTGAGTCTGGTGCTTTCAGCCTTCTGTAACAGCGGACAGACGCAGCATCACAGCCGTGTAACGGCAACACTCGACAAACTACTGAGCGCCTTACAAGACAGCAGCGGGAAGGGACGCATGCTGCAGGAGGTGCAACAATAAAAATATGACAACGTACTACAAATAAGTCTTATTTTTATTGGAGTACATGACACTAAAGGTGGTTATGTGCAGGTTTTGTCGTATTCTGCGGCATGTGTCAGCGTCTCGGCCTTCAGTGCATCGATCATTGATGCCAACAAGGCAGAGGAGGTCATGAACACTCTGCGTACCTGGACAGAGGAAAGCCAGCAGGTCAGCATGAGAGCTTTTTGTGCATTTTGCATTATAGGAGTAAATGTATACCAGCAGTACGAGTATGTGCATGTACCACTACTAAAAGTAGTAGTAGTAGTAGTAGTAAGCCCTTTATTCTTGTCACTTATACAGGAGTAGAAGCAAAATTGTGCAATCATCCGTCCATACATATACAACATACTATGCAGTGAGACAAGGGGTGACAGGACGGGATGATTGGGCGATGAAGGGAGGGAAAAAGGGGGGGACAACACTAGGAGAGGGGAGGGGAAAAAAACAACAACTCCAAACTAGACTCTTAATGAAGGAGTACAGTGTGGGACTGTTAAAAAAACCTCGGCATACAAGTAAAAGACATTGTTCACACACATAGACACAAGAGCAGCGCCACGAAGGGAAAATAGCCGATACAAAAAGTGAATATAAAAGTGAATATAAAAGTGAAATACTGTCATGGAGTTGCCCTAACAATAACAAAGAGGCTGTACTGTACTGTTTTCTATGCTTGATCAGACTCCAGGCTTCTCCATGGCTTTGGGCCTAGTGGTACATGCCTTGTCTCTGTGCGGTCATGGCAAAGCAGAGGACCTCCAACCTCGTCTCCTGGCTGCTTGGGTCAAGATTTTATTGGCTGAGGTGCATCATTTTAAGTCTTCCTGTTCATTTTTTTTTGTGTGTGTGTGTGCATTGATCCCATTCAACATTCACAGTGATGCTCCCAAACCATCAAAAGTCCATGATTTAGTAATGTGTTGTTTTTTTAGGGATGTCCCACCATGCAGCGTCTAGCTGCTCTTAATGGACTGGTGGCCTTAGTGGGATCAGAGAGTTATCTCGTTCAGGTAAACATCAGGTCTGATTTTTCTCGAAACTCTTGAATGTTAAAGTACTTTTTGCTGGAACTGATTGGTAAAATTCATAACAACTGTGTCATCCATGTATGCATTTCTTGGTTTATCCTGGAGTTTAACAGGAAAGCATAATGTTCCTGTCTTTTTGTGACTGGTGTATTTCTGTATTCCAGCTCAAAAGTGAACAGGAGCTTTCCTCTCATCAGCAGAGCAGACTTAATGAGGTTATTCGCACCATCTCACAGGTAACAGACACATTTCCCTTTTCTTCCTTGTGCACACTGTACTGTTTGAATTCTGTGCTTGCAGATCGTGACCTTCTCAGGAGCAATCGGCTTGCAGTCCAACTGTGCCTGTCTGCTGGGTCACTTACATTTGTCACACATGTTCACCGGCCATAGTCACACAGCAGGTTGGTGGCATAGTAGCACACTTTAAATGGAGACAATCTCCGCTTATGTTGTCGTCGTTGGTTCAGTCCCTCAGGATTTCAGCTACCTCTCGGATAGAAGTGTCATCAAAGCTGTCGTGGACTTGCTCACAGAAGCTGGAAAGAAAGGTTAGTTTCCTTAACCCTTAAATGCACGAGTGACTGGACCCTGCACTCTTCCATAAGTGGGTCAAAAATGACCCATACTAGAATCAATGCGTTTTTATGCCAATTTTGCCATTTTGGTTAGGAATAATCACTTGTATGATATTTAGTATTATATTTAGGACCACACAAGAATTATTTCATGTTGGGAACATCTTAATTTTTCACTTTTTTACATCTTTGAAAAAGAAAATGACCCCGTACAACAATAGAAAATGTGAGGATCCATTGTGTGTTGCATAAAGGTAAGTTAAAAATGTGAATAGCAAGATATCAAAAATATGATTTTTGAGGAATACCTGGAATATGAAATGATAACAATTATTTCATTACAAAGATATTTCAAGAAAACAACCTGACCGGGTCATTTTTGACCCACTTATGGAAGGTTGGGGTAGTAACACAAAAACAAAAATTTCTTAAAATGTATAAAAGATAAGTTGAAATATCAAAAACATGTTTTTTGAGGAATACCTGGAATATGAAATGATAACAATTTTTCATTACAAAGATATTTCAAGAAAACAACCTGACCGGGTCATTTTTGACCCACTTATGGAAGGTTGGGGTAGTAACACAAAAACAAAAAATTCTTAAAATGTATAAAAGATAAGTTAAAAATGTGAACGGCATGATATCAAAAACATGTTTTTTAAGGAATACCTGGAATATGAAATGATAAAAATTTTTCATTACGAAGATATTTCAAAAAAACAACCTGACCGCATCATTTTTGACCCACTTATGGAAGGTTGGGGTAGTAACACAAAAACAAAAAATTCTTAAAATGTATAAAAGATAAGTTGAAATATCAAAAACATGTTTTTTGAGGAATACCTGGATTATGAAATAATAAAAAAAATTTCATTACAAAGATATTTCAAGAAAACAACCTGACCGCGTCATTTTTGACCCACTTATGGAAGGTTGGGGTAGTAACACAAAAACAAAAAATTCTTAAAATGTATAAAAGATAAGTTAAAAATGTGGCATGATATCAAAAACATGTTTTTTGAGGAATACCTGTAATATGAAATGATAAAAAATTTTCATTACAAAGATATTTCAAAAAAACAACCTGACCGGGTCATTTTTGACCCACTTATGCATCTAAGGGTTAACATAGTTAGTAGTTGATAACATGGAGAACTGTGTTGCTGTTTCCCCGACGCAGGTCCAGAGTTTGCCCATCCGAGTGTGGTCAAAACTGCTCTGACAGCTCTGGCCTCCGTTGGAGCCAGCTTCCAGTACCCCCCCATCAACTGGAGCACTGTCCTGTCCCCTCTGATGAGGCTCAGCTTTGGTAACAGTTGACAGATGCTGCATTCATTACAAATCAGTGTATGTTGAGGTTCACATTTTCATTTTCTTCTATGACAGGCGAGGAAGTTCAGCATCAGTGTTTGATGCTGGCGGCAGCTCAAGCTCAGTACTCCCAGAACGCATCACTCTTTCTCGGCTCCTGGCTGTCACCACCTCTTGCATACAGTATCAGTGTGAGTAGTGATACTTTATTACTTTACTTTTTCCTCTGTTTACATTTTGTTTGTACAAAACAAAGGCATACATACAGTACATTACCAATGGAGCCAACATGTACCCATTTTTTTTTGTCCCCGGCATGCATTTTGACCTTGAATATGCTCTTTAATTACCATTGTCTGCTCTGAACGGAGGAAAACAGCGAGCTTAATAGTTGTCGAGAGTGGTGGTTGCTTGTGTGAGGTCACGCCATGTACTCAACCCCCACAAACGGCTATAAAAGCAGAAGTAGTGCAACCGGTGGTCATTTTAATTGACATAATTTAAGCCTGTGTGACATCACAAAAGAACAGTTTTGCAACGCACTCTGAAACTGAGCACTTTGAGCCATCCCAAATGTGCAAACGTCATTTTCTGAATCTTTTGGCATTGTTTAACACAAGAATACAACATTCTAACTACGTTTATAGATCAGAAAAAGTGGAAAAATAGCATAGTAGGTCTCCTTTAAATGGTGTTCCTCATTCTAATCCAGTCCCAGACCCGGGCCTTCCTCTATGAGAATCTCTCCTTGTGGATGAAGCATGTTGCAGAGGACAAGCTACAGTTCTATGTCACCACGCTGGGCCTGCAGGCCTTCCAAGAAGATCATCGACCTCAGCGTCTCTCCCTGTGTTGCTCCATACTGCAGGGCCTTGCTCAGGCCATGGCCTTGCCTAACCCGCCCAACGTGTGCTGGGGGGTGCTGTGCTCCACCGCAGAGAAGATCTTTAGCCTCCTGCCCAACCAAATTAAGGTATGGCGACGTATAATTGGCGAGGCTTTGGAGATGTGTTTTAATTCTCATTTCTTTTAGGCTGATGAAGTGGATTTGTACGTTGGAATTGCCAAATGTTTGCGTGAGATGTCTGATACTGAGATTGACCGCATTGCCAGCGTCACAGAGGTACGCTGTAGTACATTTTTAAAAAAATACTGAGAGCTGTTTGTATTATTTTCGCAGTCTTTGTTGTCCCCTGGGTTTTTTTTTAGGCTCAGATGGAGAAAACCTGCTTTGTCTTAGCTTACCTGGCATCCCAGGGCAGAATTCCCCTCCTCGGGCTGAATGACATCATCGCCAGTGTTCTCCGTGGTTGGCCGAGCCACCGAGTGGGCTGGTTTCTTGTGCATACCTTCTACCAATGTCGCCTGGCTGCCAGCGTTCACACAGGTCACAAGAAAGGAAATTCATGCTGTAAAACGTTTGCCCACAAGAGGTCGACAAAGTTACTTATTTCTTTACAATGGATTGCTGTGTTCCAGGTGTAAGCAAACGAATGGAGTGGCTGCTGGAGCTGATGGGACTCATCCGAAATGTTGCCTACGGCTCCGCCTCTGTCATGTGTGTGGATGCCAAACTGGTAGGTTGGATGTGTGTGTGTGCACATGTGCAAAAATACACACATTTACTCTATCCAAATGGTGTATTCCACAGGCCACAGACTTCCTGTTTCAAGTATTTGCCGCCGCTGTCGTTTCCTGGGGTGACCATTCCATGCACCTCCTGCTCGGCATTAGAACCTGTTGGTTCCCATGGCAACCTATGTCCAAGCCCAATGCCTCGCTCCCACACGACCTGTACGGCGAAGAGTCGCTTACAGAACGAACCCTGCCCCGATGCCTGCTGGGACTGTCGCACAGCCTGCCCCTACTTCTCAACAAAGAACCGTGGAGCTGCCAGTCGCACAAGGTCATCATCATCATCATCCAGCACCCTCATCTTGGTGTCATGTTCAAGCTCCTCCATTTTAAAATGTTATTAAATATTTTTCTATGCATGTGGGTTAGTTCATAGAGTTTCTTCTCAGCATCACGGAGGGACCTGAACAAAGTCTGACGAGCTCAACCATCAACACAGCCAAAGGTGATGATGCAGTGCTTTCTATTCATTATGTATTATTAATTAAGAACCAATTTCATCAACAGTCTGTCACAAAAGTACACCCTTCCACATTTCTTATTTATTCATTCATTCATTCATTTTCTACCGCTGTCCCAGCTGTCTTTGGGTGAGAGTAAACCCTGGACTGGTTGCCAGCCAATCACAGGGCACATATCAACAAACAACCATTCACACTCACATTCATACCTATGGACAATTTGGAGTCTCCAATTAACCTAGCATGTTTTTGGAATGTGGGAGGAAACCGGAGTACCCGGAGAAAACCCACGCATGCACGGGGAGAACATGCAAACTCCACACAGAGATGGCCGAGGGTGGAATTGAACCTTCGTCTCCTAGCTGTGAGGTCTGCGTGCTAACCACTAGACCGCCGTGCCGCCCTTCTTATTTATTATTATTTATTTAAACTGTACACCGACTACATTGTTTCAAAGTATTGTATTGTCACTAGGCTCGTGGGGTATGCTGGAGCCTATCCCAGCTGTTTTTGGGCAAGAGGCGGGGTACGGCCTAGCCAGCCAATCGCAGAGCACATACAGACAAACAATCACAACATGTGCGCAACATGCTTACCACTAACCGCTGTGCGGCCCATGTTGTCGTATGAAAAGATATGTAATGAAATATATACAGAAATGTGGGGGTGTACTCATTCTTGTGAAGTAAATATTAAATCCACCAAATGTTTTTTTCAGACATTAAGTTCATTAACATGCATCCAAAATCGTCTGCTTTGTTTTCCAGCTGCTCTTTTGGCCCTAAGCTATTCTCCTGAGTTCAAGAAGAAGTCAGTGTGGACCAGAGCGTATGGCTGGTAGTCCACACGCAAAAAAAAAACAGCTTCACAACCATGCAAACACAGTCATGTGTAAATAAAAGAACGCTTCCATCTATATTGTATCTTTTCAGTTTCTAAGACACCAGTCACTTCCTTTTTGTCTTCTTGGTCCACCTCTCCAGCTGATGTTGTCTCTCCTTCAGCAACTGCCACACTGTGAACGACGCTCCTGACAGCAAACAGCAAAGTATTACAGCAGTGACGGGGTTAAAGATGCACAATTATATTGTTTTCTTCTTCTTCTCTGATGAGTCTAGCTTCATCCTACCGAGAGCAAGAAGAGGCAGGGAGGCTGTGAGGATGAACTGTTGTTGACTGGGTGAAGAATCCGTGGAATTCTGCATGGCGGAAGCTTCTTGCGCAATGTCAAGCGTTGCTTGGTATATAGTGACCCCTGGAGGACGGGAAGTGGACTACATCAACAAAGTTGGAGAAGTAAATTAATTCTTAATTTTATTTTAATTGTTCCTATTGAGCATCTCTTACACAATCCATATATATATATATATATATATATATATGTATTTTATTAGTCTTTTAAGATACAAGGCTAAGTTTCCTCTAATTTGACTAAAAACAATGACAATCCATTTTCTATACCGCTTATCCTCACTAGGATGCTGGAGCCTATCCCAGCTGTTTTCGGGCAAGAGGCGGGGTACACCCTGGAGTGGTTGCCAGCCAATCACAGGGCACATATAGACAAACAACCATTCACACTCACATTCATACCTATGGACAATTTTCAGGTAATTACTATGAACAGCCAATAAAATGTCACCTTCAGTAATGACGGACAGGACGTATACAGGAATCCACAGAGTGTAGCGTGCCCACAGCATGACAGTGAAGGGGGTGTCTATCGCACATAGCACTTCATGAGAGTACCTTGACATCAAGCACAATTTTTTTTTTTACACATTTAGGAGCTAATATTCTCACACTTTTCCTGTATAGAATGGACTGCACCTCAGTAGGTCCAGAATGTTCCAAAAGAAGAGTTGCACACACACGACTGGTTTGCTCTGGAACTCCTCCAACAGGATGAGCATGATCAGCAGGAGGTTCTTTTCCAAAACCTGAAAAAAAAGTGTCAACTCCCACTTGAATTAACATAGCTACCGCCAATGTAACTGATTTTAGAGGAAGAAGTTGTGCCCACTTGGATGAGGCGCGGAAGTAGTTTGGCTTCCTCAATCCCGTCTGCAATGTGGAAAAGCTCCAAGATGGAGAACAGCTGGCAGAGGCTCATTACAAGACCAACAGCATAAAAAGTGTCTACCGTGGCATCTGTGCTGGCACAAAAAAAATGTCAAAATGCTTTTTTACAGTTTTCACATTAACAGTATCTAATTCAGGGGTGTCCAAACTTTTTCCACTTAGGGCTGCACATAGAAAAATTGAAGGTATGGTACCTATATTCTTCATATGTTAATTTTAATTTGAAGATATACTGAACTATTAAATAACCGTTCAATACATTTTCAATGCCCCTTATCCTCACTAGGGTGGTGAATGTAGCACATATAGACAAACAATCCTTCACAATTTGGAGTCACCAATTAAATTACAACATAACTGAACACAAAATGCATATTTTAAATGATACGTTTTATAATTAAGGGGGAAAAAACAAACCTATGTGGCCCTGTGTGCAAAAGTGATTCATTCAAAAAGTCATAAAAGACCCCACAACAACATCCAAAGAACTGCAGGCCTCACCTGCTTCAGTTAAGAAAAATAAATAAATCAGGACGGGGGCAAGACTCACAGGCTGGCAGCTCCTTTGGCACCTGCTTTTGGTGGGCATCTCCAGTTCTTTGGTTTTAATGTAAGGTTGTAATTGGGTTGTATTTAAATGTACCTTTGTTGTAAGCAGATGGCTGCAGATAGCCCACGGGCCACACTTTGGACACCCCTGATCTGATTCTGATTCAAGCAGACCTTGGCCAAATGTGAAAAACCTGATGATGGTATTAGTCAGTATCCACGTGTGTCCACAGAACTGTAGAAGGTTGTAGGAGAAAATGTAAGCAAGCCTGAAGCTGACCCTGAAGGTAACATTAGAAGCACATGAAGAGGCATGAATCAATAAACCGTACAGTAGAGTCCTCAATGATGCGTCAAACTTACATGTTCTCTCTAGAGTCGTCCTCCTGTTGCAAATAAGATAAGCTATTATTGCCAAAGAATGTGAACATCCAATATTTTCCTCCCTCTCCAGCTCATAGCATTTTTCCCCCCTTCTCTTTCAGTTGACTTTGATAGCGGAAGCAGGAAAAAGCTGCAACATTCGCCAACGGCTGTGCTTCCTCATACTGGCGGTCAGTGCTTTGCTTTCATTATTCCACATGTGTCAATGTGACGCACCGTGACAAGCTTGTTATACAAATGATGTGGTTGGAGTTTATAGTATGTTTTGTTTAGTGTGTAGAGTTCAACTTGTGCTGCAGGCCTTGATCTTTTTGTCTGCACTGACCTCTACAGGCCAAAGCTATAATTGCTTGACATTGCTTTACAAGCTCACTGTGTGATTTTCATTCATTCATTCATTCATTTTCTACTGCTTTTTCCTCACGAGGGTCGCGGGGGGTGCTGGAGCCTATCCCAGCTGTCTTTGGGCGAGAGGTGGGGTACACCCTGGACTGGTCATAGACAAACAACCATTCACACTCACATTCATACCTGTGGACAATTAACCTAGCATGTTTTTGGAATGTGGGAGGAAACCGGAGTACCCGGAGAAAAGCCACGCATTCACGGGGAGAACATGCAAACTCCACACAGAGATGGACGAGGGTGGAATTGAACCCTGGTCTCCTAGCTGTGAGGATGTCATTATTCATTCATTCATTCATTTTCTACTGCTTTTCCTCACAAGGGTCGCGGGGATGCTGGAGCCAATCTCAGCTGTCTTCAGGCGAGAGGCGGGGTACACCCTGGACTGGTCGCCAGCCAATCACAGGGCACATATAGACAAACAACCATTCACACTCACATTCATACCTATGGACAATTTGGAGTCGCCAATTAACCTAGCATGTTTTTGGAATGTGGGAGGAAACCGGAGTACCCGGAGAAAACCCACGCATGCACGGGGAGAACATGCAAACTCCACACAGAGATGGACGAGGGTGGAATTGAACCCTGGTCTCCTAGCTGTGAGGATGTCATTATATGAGCTTGAAATTAGCTTTGTGATCAATGATCATATTGTCACACAGCATTGTTCAAATAAGCTTTATTATATTTATATTGTAACACAACATTTGAATTCAAAGACAAATCCATTAATAATAAAGCACAGTTCAGAGTACACATAAATACATTCACATATATTTCAACTTTTCTTTTATTTTACAGAATATTGCACTTTTTTGTGGGGGTGGGGGTGGGGGGACAAATTCTCTTATTTTCTTTCAAAAGATTGAAAAAAGAGCTGTTACATTAGACGTTACATTGCACGGTAAAGTGCAAGTGTAAATCATAGAGTGTAATATCTAGCTTTTTAAATATAAATAATTTAGACATTCTGTTAAGACGGAAGAAAGATTAATGATAAAAAGGAAAAGTACTGTACGTATGTACACGTTGTGTATGTATATATATATATATATATATATATAGTGCAGAGATCAGGCATTTATTGGCAATATCATCGAGTACTTTAAGATGTCCATGATGGCACATTCCTTGTTTTTGAAGCTTTTAGTCTTGTACTAGCTCATGCTAAAGAAGGTCCAAGAATAGTTTAGATGTTGTGCGGCGGGATTATGGTCATGAGAGTGCGGCCATCGAGAGGCGCAAAGAGAGGGTACACCTTCTCCTTGAAGTTCCCTGTGAAGGTGTAGATGTGGGACTTTGTTTCGGCGTTGTAGAAAGAGATCTGTCCTTCCTCGTAATCTAGGTAGACGCCCATCCGCCGCGGCACCAGTGCGACAGGCAGCGGCGTCTCAGGCTTGGTGCAGGCGTAGAACTGGTGCGTGCTGCGCCAGAGGCACCAGTAGCCCGTCTTTGGGTTCATGGGGAAGCGGCCGTGCCGCTTGGAGTTGACCGTGGTCAGTCCAAGTCGCCAATAGCCGTTGTTGGCGATGTCTACCTCCCAGTAGTGGCGACCTCGGCTGTAGCCCTCCCAGGCCAGCACGCAGGCCCAACTGTCGAAGCGCTGCGAGCTGTACGGCAGGTTGGCTTCCGAGAGACCCTCCTGAACTTTACGCTGGTCCTCAGACAGAGTCAGCCACGGGTGGTTGGTCATGGGGTCCAGAATCACGTCAGCTGTGAGAGTGAAGTCCATTAGTTGTCTCACATTTCACACACGCCTTTTTTTTGTTTGTTTGTGTGCTTCCCTCACCTGCTGCACTGCGGATCCAATTCCAAACTGAAAGCAGACATAAACATCAGGTATTGACGTACACGACCAAAATGGCACATTATAAAACAAATCAGGATGCCAGGCTGCGTATTGTTGTCCAACCAGAGAGGTGAGCGGATTGATGATTATGATTGATTAACAACATGAATGATTAACAACAATCCATCCATTTTCTATGCCACTTATCCTCACTTGGGTACGGGTATGCTGGAGCCTATCCCAGCTGACTTAGGGCAAGAGGCTTGGTACACCCTGGACTGGTCGCCAGCCAATCACAGGGCACATATAGACAAACAACCATTCACACTCACATTCATACCTATGGACAATTTGGAGTCGCCAATTAACCTAGCATGTTTTTGGAATGTGGGAGGAAACCGGAGTACCCGGAGAAAACCCATGCATGCACGGGGAGAACATGCAAACTCCACACAGAGATCGCCGAGGGTGGAATTGAACCCTGGTCTCCTAGCTGTGAGGTCTGTGCCCAAACTCTTTCATTCATTCATTTTCTACCACTTTTCCTTACCAGGGTCGCGGAGGTGCTGGAGCCTATCCCAGCTGTCTTTTGGGCAAGAGGCGGGGTACACCCTGGACTGGTCGCCAGCCAATCACAGGGCACATATAGACAAACAACCATTCACACTCACATTCATACCTATGGACAATTTGGAGTCGCTAATTAACCTAGCATGTTTTTGGAATGTGGAAGGAAACCGGAGTACCCGGATAAAACCCACGCATGCACGGAGAGAACATGCAAACTCCACACAGAGATCGCCGAGGGTGGAATTGAACCCTGGTCTCCTAGCTGTGAGGTCTGTGCCCAAACTCATTCATTCTACCGCTTTTCCTCACCAGGGTCGCGGGGGTGCTGGAGCCTATCCCAGCTGTCTTTTGGGCGAGAGGCAGGGTACACCCTGGACTGGTCGTCAGCCAATCACAGGGCACATATAGACAAACAACCATTCACACTCACATTCATACCTATGGACAATTAACCTAGCATGTTTTTGGAATGTGGGAGGAAACCGGAGAAAACCCGCACAGGGAGAACATGCAAACTCCACACAGAGATGGCAGAGGGTGGAATTGAACCCTGGTCTCCTAGCTGTGAGGTCTGCACGCTAACCACTCGACCACCGTGCCACCCCAAACTCATTCAATAATCTTGAATTGAAGGATTTTGAATGAACGTGAGTGTGAATGGTTGTTTGTCTATATGTGCCCTGTGATTGGCTGGCGCCCAGTCCAGGGTGTACCCCGCCTCTCGCCTGAAGACAGCTGGGATAGGCTCCAGCACACCCCGCGACCCTCGTGAGGAAAAAGCGGCAGAAAATGAATGAATGAATCATTGAATGATCTCGGTATCAGATCCAAACGTTTATGGAGCGACATTGCTACCTGAGTTGGGGATGTATCTCGAAGTTCCTGCTGTCCACGTGCGCTGCTTTACCAGTAACCATAACTGTGGGATCATGCCCTGAGAATGACAAAAAAAAAACAGCCGTTATCCTCCTGTTTCCTTATGTAGGACACAAAATTGTAAAAGATGGCCGTGCAGCACAGAAACCGTCTTTTTACGAGAGCAATAATGCACTATTCAAACATTGAACAGTCATTGACCTTTCTTATTGGAGACTATGACTTGATGTTATCGGTACAAGGGTGCTTATATAAACAGTGACCCGTATGATTTATTGCACTCTCACACGCACAACTGGGTAGATGTTACATAAAGGGCTTTCATAAAGCTCTCGCACCACGTCACGTATCAGCTTGACTTTGCCTCATTCTGACTATAAACCCAATTGCTTTTATTGCTTTATGATCTTATTGCTTGGAACCTGCTGACCTCCTTTTTAAGTTTCCCACATTTCAACTACTATGGGCTTTTCTCGGCCCCCCCTGCTTCCTTGCCTGGACGTCATCTCTCAGCACTCACCACGCTGTCTTCCTTGAGGAGCGACCATGTGATGAACTCCAGCAGAGGCATCATGCTGATGAGACGTTTCTTTTTCAGGCCCAGCAGGCGCAACACTTTGCCCAGTTCGTCACCTGGTACGCCGCAGCTCTGCAAGGAAAAGCCACAAATCGGCAAAATTAGGTCAGTGGTGTGCTTCCTAAGATGAAGGTTCAGGTTTCTCCTCACCTCGGAGACCTTTTGCAGCTCCTTGGCCCACTCCATCATTCTCAACTGTGCTTGCTCATTAGCATCCAGTTCTTTCTCGTGCTCTTTGCTCTCAGGAGTACAGGGTTTCTCCTTCAGGAACTGAAAACATGCATTCGGCCTATTAGACCAGTGTAGTTAAAGATGCCGCCCATCATTTGGCACGCCGACTAACCTTGTCCACGTGACTGAGCTCATTGGCCCACTCCAAGATGAGCTTTCTACTCTCCTCCAGACTGCGCTCGGTGCGTGAGTCTGACTTTTGGGCTTGCCGCTTACTGCTTCCTTCCTCCGTATTGCCTCCATCGCGCTGGAACAGCACATGCAGACCTTTACTTACTTACATCCACATGTGGAAAGGCACGTTTCCCATCGTTCCCATTTGTTTTGGACATGCTTAAGAAGCTACTTTCAGGAACATCACATATTTACATTTGTACAATTCAACATTCAATTGGGTTCTACCTTGCAAACCTGCTCCACTTGTTCCTTCCAGTGCTGGATGAACTGTACACACTCCTGCAGGCTACGCAGATCCTTCAGGCTGCTCTGGCGAAGGTGTTGCTGGTGCTTTCAGGGATCATATCCATAAATACGTAAATATAAGTATGTACGGTGGAAGGCGGTCTAGTTGTAAGCGGCTTACCTGTGAGTGTCCGGTGAGGTTGGCACCGTTGATGGGTCCGCTGGGGGCCGAGCTGTGGACCTGAATGCTCTCCTCAGGGAGGTTCCAGCGCAGGGCCCCGATGGAGCTGCTCTGCTTGGTGTTGTAATCTTCCACCTTCAGCTGCAAGCTCACCCCTGCAGGTGTGCGGTCAGGTCGTTTATTTTACAATGCAATGTCAACACTACAAATGCGACACCTCATCAGCGCCGCACTGAGGTCAAAGGTTGCCAGTTATCCAACAGTGACTGAATGGAAACTTACTTCTTTCTGATTTCAGAATGCTCCTCATCTCCATTCAAGTCTCCTCACTCCTGCAGAACAAAAAAAAAACAAAAAAACATAGTATTCCAACTGATTTAATCCTAATCAAATAATAATTTAAAAATAATAAAACTTTCCAAATCAGATGAATCAAGATAAGGAAAAACAGATTGTTGCCAGGAGCATTTTTTTCTTTTTTTGGCCTGCATTTGGAAAATAAAATCCCTCAAACAAAACAGAAAAATGGTAAAAAAATAAAAATAAAAAAAATAGAGCAAGGGAGACATGGAAGTACATGATAAGGGCTGTGTTTCAATTTGTGCACTAACACCATCACCATTACACTTGTATTACATAAGAAATACAAAATAAAAAGCCAAAAAATTACCACTTCCACACTTCCAAGAGATGGATGAAGTAGGATATTTATTATCATATTTAATAATATAATATAATTAAATATAATATTTAATATCAAATTGGTGCCCCACATCCTTTGATTGTTCAGTATGCGGCCCATGCTAAAGAAAGCATGGCCCTAACCCTAATGTACCATAAATTTTCAAACTTCTTCTCAAAGTACCTCTAGTGGTACATCTGGTCAGTAGCTTGAAAATAAAATTTAGTTAGAGCAGCTCTACAAATGTAATATATTATTACTTAGTCTATATCCTTATACAATACATTATACACAGTTTATTTTCAATGACATCAATGCCATCTACTAATTATAGTATATAATATGTATATATATATATAATATAATAAATTATATATTTTTTTAAATACAGCAGGTGAACAAACAATCAATAATGTTGAGATATGTGGATGGAAATGAAATAAACGCATTTACACTTGCACAGAGCCGACCTTATTTCATTTCCGTCCACATATCTCAACATTATTGATTGTTTGTTATAAAATGTTCCTGTGCTAGATGGTACTTGAATCATTGCTCTATGTTACAGCATTATTATCCCCGAATCAACTTATAAAGTATAATTCATTATTTTGTTGAAAAAGAACACCATAAAATGAGAATAATAATAGCGAAAATGAAGTCAGGTCTGATGATAATACTAACTATTAATACTAACAATGATAATTACCTGAAGTTGGAGGGAGTGGAGGTGAAGCTCTGCAGTTGGAAATAAGACTGGACAACCTTGGTTGCTTGTCCAACCTTTTTGATTGTCTCTTCATCGGCGTGACTTTTGGACTTTCCTTTTATGGCCACAACACAGCAGCCAGCCAGGCTACCTTTATTCTACTGGCACGTTCACATTCACCATAGCATCAAATTTTACAGCAGTGACATTAAGTCTCTGACGCACACCGTGTGTTTACAGTGGCTCACTTGTCTTAAAATGTTAGTCATATTACCTTGTTTCTTATCAAACCGACAAAAAATAGTACAATTTCAGTCATAACAAAAGCAAAAAGAGAATATTTCTATCTAAATGATTAACAATAATCCATCCATCCGTTTTCTATGCTGCTTATCCTCACTTGGGCACAAGTATGCTGGAGCCTATCCCAGCTGACTTTGGGTGAGAGAGGGGGGGTACACCATGGACTGTTCACCAGCCAATCACAGGGCAAACTACCATTCACACTCACATTCATACCTATGGACAATTTGGAATCACCAATTAACCTAGCATATTTTTGGAATGTGGGAGGAAACCGGAATACCCGGAAAAAACACACGCATGCACGTGAAGAACATTAATTCATTCATTCATTCATTCATTCATTTTCTACCGCTTTTTCCTCACGAGGGTCACGGGGGTGCTGGAGCCTATCCCAGCTGTCTTTGGGCGGGAGGTGGGGTACACCCTGGACTGGTCGCCAGCCAATCACAGGGCACATATAGACAAACAACCATTCACACTCACATTCATACCTATGGACAATTTGGAGTCACCAATTAACCTAGCATGTTTTTGGAATGTGGGAGGAAACCGGAATACCCAGCTGTGTGGCTCCTGTGTTAGTAGCTAAACTTTGCCAAATTGCTATTATTACCTGACAACAAACAACAAATGTGTGTGCATGTCTGTAGGTAGGTCATGGCTGCCTTGTCGGAGCAGGAAGTGAGCAGCTTTATGATACACATAGCTCTATAATAGCATGTGTTGTGTTTAATAGCATGGCAAAGTCTCTCCAAACCTTTAACTGTTCCTGCATCTACAGCAATGTGCAAATATGCACATAAGTCAACACATATCGTATTGTATTATCGTATCGTATTGCATTAGTATTAAGTCTCCACATACAGTCGGTCTAGATAGATATACGATATATAGAATATGTACATATACTGTGCCTGTTTCTCAATTAATAGCATGAGAGTGTCTCTAAACTTTTGACTTGTACTGTGGGTAAATGTGACATAACGTCCGCAAAGCTTAACCCTGAAATTTTTCCACGCCATCGCCCTGGTTCAAAGGTCAAAGTCATTTATCATAGCAATGAATCACGGTATCACATTAATTTGTGTTGATTATATTTATGTTGTCCTGGTGACAATAAAAGCAAAACAAAGAGAAGAAACCAAGTGAAATTCTCACTACAGGTTCATATGTTTTTATTCATTTATAAAATTGGTATCACAAACTAATGTTGTTCATGACAATACAATATCAATGTTGTCAATGTGGGTACAAAAACCAGAATGAAATGTTTGATTTATGGTTAGTTCCAACACTTAAAAAATTGCTTGAACATGACGGTCTCCTTCCCCTGAGGCAGGATCTCCACCTGAAGCAGCAACAGCAAAAAAAGATAACTCATTTTTGAGGTGTGCAAGTGATCATAAAAAAAAAACAAACATGCAAGAGCAGGTGATAAGGGAGGCCCTGTCCACATGGGAATGCTCCTGAGATTTGTGTCCACACTAATAAATAGTTGCATCCAGACGGGAATGACTGTAGTCAGTTTTAGCCGGACCAAGTGTGAACACAACAGGATGGTAGTGTGTTGCTGTACCTGTGTTTTCATCCTGGGGTAGTTCATCTGCTCGATGAAGTTGTCAGCCATCTGCAGAGCCACTTTTTTCTCCTCAGCGTTGGCCCCCGAGCCTTAACATCAGGGATTGCAGAGATTAGGACCAATGAGAAGAACCATGACGTACAAATGAAGCATTGAAGGCCAAGTGATCACCTTTCCACACAAAGATCTTTCCATTGGCACCGTTGTCCAGAATGAAGCAGTCGTCACAAAGCAGCAGCTCCTTGGCAAACGGGCTCTTACCCACAACTTTGGTCAACGACATGGAGCCAGTCGCATCAGACACCTACGTGGAAGGAAGGAAGGAAGGAAGGAAGGAAGGAAGGAAGGAAGGAAGGAAGGAAGGAAGGAAGGAAGGAAGGAAGGAAGGAAGGAAGGAAGGAATTGATGATGAAGAAAGGAAGGAAGTGATGATGAAGGAAGGAAGAAAGGAAGGAATTGATGATGAAGGAAGGGAGGAAGGAAGGAAGGAAGGAATTGATGAGGAAGGAAGGAAGGAAGGAATTGATGATGAAGGAAGGAAGGAAGGAATTGATGATGAAGGAAGGAAGGAAGGAATTGATGATGAAGGAAGGAAGGAATTGATGATGAAGGAAGGAAGGAAGGAAGGAAGGAAGGAATTGATGATGAAGGAAGGAAGGAATTGATGATGAAGGAAGGAAGGAAGGAAGGAAGGAAGGAATTGATGATGAAGGAAGGAAGGAAGGAAGGAAGGAAGGAATTGATGATGAAGGAAGGAAGGAATTGATGATGAAGGAAGGAAGGAAGGAAGGAATTGATGATGAAGGAAGGAAGGAAGGAATTGATGATGAAGGAAGGAATTGATGAGGAAGGAAGGAAGGAAGGAAGGAAAGAAGGAATTGATGATGAAGGAAGGAAGGAAGGAAGGAATTGATGATGAAGGAAGGAATTGATGAGGAAGGAAGGAAGGAAGGAATTGATGATGAAGGAAGGAAGGAAGGAAGGAATTGATGATGAAGGAAGGAAGGAATTGATGATGAAGGAAGGAAGGAAGGAAGGAAGGAAGGAATTGATGATGAAGGAAGGAAGGAATGAATTGATGATGAAGGAATGAATTGATGATGAAGGAAGGAATTGATGAGGAAGGAAGGAAGGAATTGATGATGAAGGAAGGAAGGAAGGAATTGATGATGAAGGAAGGAAGGAAGGAAGGAATTGATGATGAAGGAAGGAAGGAAGGAAGGAATTGATGATGAAGGAAGGAAGGAATTGATGATGAAGGAAGGAACGAACGAACGAACGAATTGATGATGAAGGAAGGAACGAACGAACGAACGAATTGATGATGAAGGAAGGAAAGAAGGAAGGAATTGATGATGAAGGAAGAAAGGAAGGAAGGAAGGAATTGATGATGAATGAAGGAAGGAATTGATGATGAAGGAAGGAAGGAAGGAAAGAAGGAAGGAAGGAAGGAATTGATGATGAAGGAAGGAAGGAATTGATGATGAAGGAAGGAATTGATGAGGAAGGAAGAAAGGAATTGATGATGAAGGAAGGAAGGAATTGATGATGAAGGAAGGAATTGATGAGAAAGGAAGGAACGAACGAATGAACGAATTGATGATGAAGGAAGGAAGGAAGGAAAGAAGGAAGGAATTGATGATGAAGGAAGGAAGGAATTGATGAAGGAAGGAAGGAAATAAGGAATTGATGATGAAGGAAGGAAGGAAGGAAGAAGGTGAGCCTTGGTTTTTCCTCCAAAAAAGAGATGTTAAAAACCTTGTAGAGTGAGGCGGCGTTGGATATGTCGGCTTTGCTGTCCTCCTCCGGAGAGCTCTCAGCCAGCTCAGGCTTCTGTCCCAGGACCTGCCCCACATCCCACACAGCATCCAAGACATAAAAAAGAGTGATAAAATACACTGACTGGCCACGTCAGACGGTGTTTTGTACCTCCAGCATTTCTTCAGGCTCCTCCCCTTCACATGTGTCCACAATGCGAGCTTTGCCAAGTCTGTCCGTGTCACGAATCAGCGAGGCGATCTCCCGTACTTTCTGCTTCTCAAAGACATTGGCCTGAGATCCAGTCCAGGACACAATCACCTGAGCGTGAAAAATAGATTTGACATGAGACATTGTGGGTCACGTGCTGTTTTTGGGAGCATATCATCACCTTCCCAAGGTCCAAGATGAAGCAGTCTCCCTTGTTGAAGCTCTCCCAGGACAGCTCCACCTCCTTGGCACGGATGTTGCGTTTCCCTTTAATCTGGTACAAGCGCTGCACCGTCCCCGAGCCCTGAGACCTCCTGAAGCCCGATTCTACACCTCCATCCTGTGACGAGAGGCTCCTTTTCAACAAAACAACCTCAGCACTTTATACATGTGGTGCCATAGGTCAGACCTTGTAGCTGACGCCTCTGGGGAAGAGCTGCATAAACTCGGGGGACTCGTAGCCTTGGACATGCCTGTGCTGGATAGGGTCTCCACCCAGGAAGTTGTCCAGCTGGGTGGCCAGCATGGCGCATGCCACCTGCTCATCCCGGGACGACTTCTCACCTGCAAGAGCGACTTCTTTTAACACGACTCTTCAACGGTATCTCAAAGAAGAAGCAGTGTCTCGTCTCACCTATCCACATGTGAAGGTCGGCTCCCAGCTCACCACGGTTCTCCAGCACCAGGTAGGAGTCGCCGTTATAAAACGCTCCCGCCTCAGAGGGGAGCAAGGGCACCGCCTTCATCTTCTCCACCCTCCACAAGTGCAGGCCCAGCTCTCGGACCTCTGGACCGAACTGACCCGCTGCAGCCTGGAAGGGGAGCATGCTGCTCGGGGAGAGAACATGAGTATCATATCATTCAGGATGCTTCCCTAGACTGCAGAAAGGAGAAGTGAAAGCAAACGATCTTTACAAAGTTCCCAAATGACCACAACCAGTTGGTGACTTCCTCTCTGTAAGTAAACAGACTGATGACGGCCATTACACTAAGACTCAGATGAGATTGAGAGATAGTGTTGCTGCCAAAAGGCACAACACACAACATTTGTGCAACACAAAACCATGTGGGGGGGCGGCACGGTGGTGAGTGGTTAGCGCGTAGACCTCACAGCTAGGAGGACCAGGGTTCGATTCCACCCTGGGCCATCTCTGTGTGGAGTTTGCATGTTCTCCCCATGCATGCGTGGGTTTTCTCCGGTTTCCTCCCACATCCCAAAAACATGCTAGGTTAATTGGCCACTCCAAATTGTCCATAGGTATGAATGTGAGTGTGAATGGTTGTTTGTCTATATGTGCCCTGTGATTGGCTGGCGATCATGATGATCCAAATATTCATAGTGTTGATACCAAGCATGATATCAGTGTCTGAGCCAAATTAGCATGACACCACTGATATATTTCAGTTTGATATACAAATTCTGCAATTTTTAATTAGAAAAATGTTAAAAAATGATTGGAATTGTAGAGAAAATACATTTATTCATTCATTCATTTTCTACCGCTTTTCCTCACAGCGGGGGGTGCTGTAGCCTATCCCAGCTGTTTTCAGGCGAGAGGCGGGGTACACCCTGGACCGGTCGCCAGCCAATCACAGGGCACATGTAGACAAACAACCATTCACACTCACATTCATACCTATGGACAATTTGGAGTCGCCAATTAACCTAGCATGTTTTTGGAATGTGGGAGGAAACCGGAGAACATGCAAACTCCACACAGAGATGGCCGAGGGTGGAATTGAACCCTGGTCCTCCTAACTGTGAGGTCTAACCACTCGACCGCCGTGCCGCCCATATGCAAATATAGCAATTTTTAAATACAAAAATGTTAAAAAATGATTGGAATTGTAGAGAAAATACACATAATACAACATTTTTGTTTGCCTAAAATCTTAGTATTGTGTTTTATTCTGATTATAATCATGCTCTACAAATTAAAGGCAAAATCATTCAACGATCTCGGAAATGGTTCACATAAATAGCACTGGTATCAGTGATACCGACCCAGGATTTATACTTGATATCAGGTCGATGCCAAAATGTGCAGTATCGCCCACTCCTGACTGCACACACCGCAAAGTTTCGCCATACTGTATGCTGATGTGCAAACGAAGGCCGTTCTTATGACACAGGAGGAACGCTGGTTCCTCTCAATGCCTTTGGAATCTGTGCCATCATAAAGTGCTTATGTGGCACAACAGATGATGAGGATGCTCTGACAGGGTGATACCTTATCAGCTTGCTCTGGATCAATAAATATTAACATAACAAGGGTGGAGCTCTAATGTAAGTTCATGACAGAGACTTCAGATAAGCAAGAACTTGAAAGTGATAGTTAGCATTCATAATGCCACTGTAGTGACCAAAGTGCACTGAGCCATGACTGTTGCTAATTTCAATATTTATAATGTCTGAACTAGAGTGCAAGACGGGCCACTCCAAGCGAGAGGAAAGAGCCAACTCAACTGCTGGATGATGCTGTCTGACTCTGGCTCCATCTTCAGAGGCCTCTGGAGAGTCTGGTCGAGAGGTCCGGGAGAACTTTATGCTCAACTCAGTCTGATCAGGCGGCTTCTATGCCGAAGGTAACTGAAGCCGCTGTGATGAAAGCCTAGCTACCTGTGACGACGGTGCAAGGGGGGGGGGGGGGGGGGGCTGGGGTAGAGTCAGGTTCCACGAGCCTGGCTACAAGGACGGCGACCTTATGTCTACTCTCTGTGTGCATAATGCATTTCAGACCCTCCATGTTTCGCTAATGTTTACCACAAACACCCCCCACCTTTACTTTCAGGAAGTGGTGAAGCTCAATTTGATAAATGATAAGAAGAGAAGAACTTTTCACAACTAACAGCTACAGTCGATTATTGTCCTGCTCTGACGCTTCTCAGTTGACTCGGAGTATGGAAAAAATGAAAACTGAAGGTTTAGGACGTGGCAATTGCAACAAAAGTAATAATGTGTACTGTATATTATAACCAATAAGAGTAATATGTGCATATAAAAAGGCTGAGGTTGAAGGCTTACCTTGCAAAATGAGGGTGGGGCAGGACCAAACTGGTAAAGACTCAACAGAAAAGTGGTCATGCAAGGAGGAGAAGCACTTCCAAAACACACAAATTCTTTCTGACACACACACACACACTCCCCACATATTTCCTGTCTGTGTCAGCCCAGTCGCCTGTCTCAAACACAAAAGACACCTAAACATTCAATGCAAATACAATCGACAATCTCTCTGATTCAATCTCTCTGATTCAATCTTCCATTTGATGAAGTAAACCTAATCATTTTTCTGATCATTGTCTTTTTTAAGCTATCTAAATGACATTACAGCAGCCAGACCATCAATTCCTGACAATGAATCTCAGCACTCAACTGCATATTTGGAATCAATCCATTAAAAGTCAAATAAATAACTAAATACATTTCTTAACATTATTGAATGAGTTTGTGAATTTTCCTTTAATTTGTGAACTACAAAAAAAGTATGGCTCTTATCATGCTAGTATCAACCCCCATAGTGACACTACCCTTTGTATTGATATTTGGATCGAGCCGCCCATCCATTACCACACAACCAGCTCTTATTACTATGACGCAGCCTACACACCTTCATACAAGTACTGGTTGAGGTTAGCCTTTGAGTAATGCAATATTGCACACAATGAGTCATAGTTTGCACATGTTTAGACAGGTGGAGTATGCTTATATAATTTAAATGAACCTGTTTTTTTTTTTTGCATGTATCATGTATATTTGTATTATTCTAGTTAGTAGTTGTAGTAGTAGTAGTTGTGTGCTCATTCATTTTGTTGTTACTACTATTCAGTATATTTATTGTATTATTATTCTTTAAGGGTCTGATGGGTACCCCGCCTCTCACCCAAAGACAGCTCCAGTGACCCTCGTGAGGATAAGCGGTACAGTAAACAGACGGCTGCATGGCGGTCAAGTGGTAAGCATGCAGGCCTCACAGCTAGGAGACCTGAGTTCAATTCCACCATCTCTGCGTGGAGTTTGCATGTTCTGCCCATGCATGCGTGGGTTTTCTCCAGGGACTCGGGCTTCCTCCCACATTCCAAAAATTAATTGGCAACTCCAAATTGTCCATAGGTATGAATGTGAGTGTGAATGGTTGTTTGTCTATATGTGCCCTGTGATTGGCTGGCGACCAGTCCAGGGTGTACCCCAACTTTCGCCCGAAGACAGATGGAATAGGCTCCAGCACCCCTGCGACCCACTTAAGTCCAGCTTAATGGACTTGAGCTGCCAAGAGGGCTCCAATATTCAAACGTTGTGCTGTGGTGGACACTTGGGGGCAGGTCTCTCTCACTGGATGTGACGTCATCGTTTTCAAAGTGGCCGTTTGCTTCAATTACAGTGTCTCCAACCCACCGATTGCTTTTTGGGACTTCCCCAGTCGATCGGTGTTGTAAATTCTCTACTTAATATTTTTATATTTGGCGCAGGCACTGTTCGGGTCGAACTTCGTATATCTACGACAGGCACCTTGTAGGGCAGCTAAGGGTCCTTCTTAGGACCAATGGCACAGTCAGCTTGTCACTATACGCTTTGTACGAAGAAGTTTATTATTTCTTTCAGAGCTTTATCAAACAAAGTGGCAGCGCAATGGAGTATAAAACGTATACCGTATGATCCTCGGTGTCCAGTCTTCATATGCTTTGTACGACTAATTATAAAATAAAAATTGGATTTTAATACTTCCTTATTATGCCTGCGCTGTTTTGGCCGCCATGATGGTGAGCAGAATCCAGAAACATGAAACGGTTTCTGGATTCAACAAATTAAAAAAATAAATAAAAAATGTTACTTATTAAGCGTTGGTAACACTGTAAGGAGGGAAAAATACTTTCTTTTATAATGCTTCTCGGGTTGTAATTCCACATGGTGATATGTGACCCGAGTAGAGAATGAATGAGTGAATACATGTGTAAGCATGTATGTGTGCTGTATGTATATATATTCATTGTGTTCAGGCTCACCCGTAATTTTGAGTGTTAGGCGCTAATTTGTTTTTAATTTTTATTCACATACCCCCATGGCAATTGACGAACCCCTGGGGTACACTTACCCCACTTAGGGAACCACTGTTGTACACTATTGTCCGTCTAACCCCGCCTCCTTTCTTGCTCCTCTTAATGGTTGAACTTTGACCTAACTGCGACTACATTCTGTTCCATTTATTTACGGGAATTCTTGCTAAAATGTTTCCGGTGTTGACAGAGTGACAGGTATGACAAGTTTTTGTTCAATTTTACTCGTAATTGTGACAAATATAGTTGTTGTTTTTTTTACATAGTACGTTCTTCTAAACCACTATTGGTAACATATGCTAGCTGCTGGTGTTGTTGTTATAAAGTATTGTTTTTTAAAATGTAATCTCTAGCCACTTGTAGTGTCCCTTTACTAGCTACCAGTCAAGTAGCTACGTATGTGGCACAGTGCTTTCGTTAGCTACCACAATTGGGCGTAGCTTGAATACATCCGGGGTTTTTATACTGTTTCTTCTCCTTTTAACGAATTGGAATGATCGAGAATGATGACGTTTGCTTCCTGGAAACGTTATCCAGTCATTTAAAATAAATAGTAGTTTTAACATCTACTAGGAAGTTATTTGCAGTAGTTGTTATGGCTACATTACTGATAACAAAAACATTTTAATTAGTCTAAAACGTGTCTGTTTTTCTTCGTAAGCAACAGTGCCCCCTTGTGTCGCACGCAGCAGGTTAAAAACCAATGATAATGCCGTACAATGCATACAATTTGAAATTTCCTTTATTCATATTCACAAACAATAGTCGTTTAACCATCTTTGTATAAAAAAAAAACCTAAACGGTCCAAATGAATTTAACAGAAAAGGCACACATATTTGGAAATGATAACCAAAGGACCATTGATTTCTTACCAAAGTTAAGACAGAAAATTAAATTACCTCTGTTAAGAGAACATTTTTGGTCCTTGAAGTAAACATCTTCAAATTATGCAGCACACTATTATTGAACAGTATGTTATGTGGCATAATACTAATATGAGTGTACTGAACTTACTGAGTGGCGTGCAGTCTGTGCCAGCAAGGCCTTCCTTGCTGGCCAAACACATCAAAAACACTGACCTACATTTACAACTTCATTCTAGTATTTATTGCATGAAATTATATTACGTTATTATTTTACAGCCCATTATCTTATTTTGTAGCATGTGTCTTAGTTGTACATGTTAATTTTGGCCGATCAGATTTCATACCAGTGTCTTTCCATACTGTGGTTGATGTCAGAAAACCTATTGATTACCACACAAGTTGTCAGAGCGCTTCAATGCATCATCACAACCACAGTGACACTTAATTGATCCTGTTCTGACCTGAAGAAAGAAGACAGGCTTGGAGTTGCTCATCGGTGTATGTTTTATATATGCCTAGGAAGGGGTGTGTTCACTAGACTTGGGGTGATAACTGAGTGTTGAAAGTGATGTATGTCATTTGTTTTTGCCATGTTTAAATATTGGCTCTGACCTGCTTCAGATTATGTAGTCTATAGTTTTGAAGTTTGTATATGTTTAGAAGTATTGGAAGAGAAAGGGTTGACTGGTTTGTTGCTGTAGTAATGGTATTCATCTGCAATGCCATGCATTGTTAGTGTTGTTGTATATTATTGATTTCTACATTTGTGACGTGATGGTGGTTACTAACAGGTTCATTGGTCATGCACCAATAACACATCAGTCAAAAAGTCAGAGTCAAAAACACTTGTTGTGAAATCCCCGCCCCCAGTCAAAAACAAAAACAAATATACACAAAAGATTGTGAAATTATTTCTATACAGCGGCCACTTTAACTTTCCTTAAATCAGTCTTTCCTCTCCTTGAAACCCTGTCTTGCCAATAACACTCATTCAAACAAGTCCTGATGTTCTGGATGGACCAGGCATCACACCAGGATTCCATGTAAATGAAATCAACACAACAGCTTAGCAAGTGCAATCCGCAAACCCCCCCATCGCAATTTCTTTTGTTAGCAAACATGGACACTGCTTACTAATATTTCCTCTTTTCTGACTCATAGGCAGAACGAGGAGAAGCAGGTTTGAGGGGGGAAGGGATTAACTGTGGATGAAGTAGGATAAGGAAAAGGAAACATTTGTGGCAAATATTAAAATGAGCAATTTAAATTAAACTAACAGCTGTTTCTTTTAATGTCCTCTGCAAGTTGCTAACCAGATGAGAGGAAACCAAACCTGCAACCTTGTACACTGTACAAGTCAAATTTTGGGAGACAAAGCAAAAAGCAAAGTAAGGATGGATGGCCAAAATATGGAGGGTCAGAGGCGTGGTCCGCCCTTAGTGGCCTCTTCTGTTGTAGCGCCTCAATTGTTCTCCTCGTCGCTGTCGTCGGGGCTGATAGCTGGGCTGTACGTGGGCGACGTGGGGCTGTATCCGGGTGAGGTTGGGCTGTAAGTGGAGCCTTTCGGGCTTGTTGGCGAGTAGGTAGGCGATGTGGGCGAGTACTTGGGTGAAGTTGAGGAATATGTTGGGGAAGTGGGGGAATATTTGGGGCTGGTGGGCGTGTAAGTTGGAGAGGTGGGGGAGTAGGTGGGGGAGGTGGGGCTGTATTTGGGTGTAGTCGGGGAGTAAGTGGGTGACGTAGGGGAGTATTTCGGAGACGTAGGGGAGTATTTCGGTGACGTAGGAGAATACTTGGGTGATGTAGGAGAATACTTGGGTGAGGTGGGAGTGTATTCTGGCGAGCTGGGGCTGTATGAGGGTGAGGTTGGGGTGTATTTGGGTGAAGTGGGCGAATAGGATGGGGAGCTGGGGCTGTATGACGGTGAGCTGGGTGTGTAGGTGGGCGACTGATGGGTGTAACGTGGACTGGAGGGCGAGTAAGATGGCGAAGTTGGGGAGAAGGAAGGCGAAGTGGGGGAATAGTTGGGGCTGGTCGGTGTGTAGTTGGGGGAGGTTGGAGAGTAGGAGGGCGACGTGGGAGAGTAAGAGGGCGATGTGGGAGAGTAGCTGGGCGAGGTGGGCGTATAGTTTGGCGATGTGGGGCTGTAGCTGGGGCTTGTTGGAGAGTAGGAGGGAGAGGTGGGCGAGTAAGATGGAGAGGTGGGTGAGTATGACGGGGATGTTGGGGAGTAAGAGGGAGAGGTTGGAGAGTACGAAGGAGACGTAGGGGAGTAGCTCGGCGACGTCGGACTATAACTGGGTGAAGTGGGGCTGTAGCTTGGGGATGTCGGAGAGTAGGAGGGAGATGTTGGGGAGTATGACGGGGAGGTTGGGGAGTAGGAGGGTGATGTTGGAGAGTAAGATGGAGATGTAGGAGAGTAAGAGGGCGATGTTGGGGAATAACTGGGAGAGGTGGGAGAATATGAGGGAGATGTTGGGCTGTAGTTGGGGCTTGTGGGGGAGTAAGAGGGAGAAGTTGGCGAGTAGGAAGGTGACGTTGGGGAATAGCCAGGGCTCTGAGGGGTGTAGCCGCCTGGGGAGCGAGGCTCGTAGGCAGGGGAAGTTGGGGAGTAGTTGGGTGACATGGCGCCTCCTGAGGAGGAAAAAAAATATTTGATGACATGACATCACCTAATTTAAATGTTCTTAAAAAAACAAAGTGCCACCAACCTGGTGATGGGATGTAGGGGCTGGCAGGTCCAGGAGATCCTGGGGAGCCAGGAGTGGGGGACCAAGCCGGGGAATACCCAGGAGAGAAGCCACTTGCATCAGAGGCTGCACTTGGTGAGAAGCCTGCTGCCCCGGGGGTCATGCCACTCCCTGAGGGAGGAGAAATACAGGTCAGAGGTCAGAAAATGAAGGCATACATGGCGATGACGGCAATGACGACAACTCACCAACACTGGGAGACCAGGCACCGTGGGCTGGTGTCGCGCCGGTGTTCCAAGGGGTCATAGCGGGGGATCTTCCACTCAAGGGACTCGGTGCGGTGCCAAAGAACATTCCGGTGGCTGGAAACAGAACAGACAAATGAGGACTATCACATCATGTAAAAAGTAAAAGGCTACCATTGGGCTAAAATTTTGCCACTTACGTCCAGCCACGCTGATGCCAGGAATGTTTGTGGGGATCTCCATGCCATATTTGCATTTCTCAGCATCCAACAGAAGGTCAAAGCAGCCCGTTCCAGCAGGAGCAAGCTGGCCAAGCATGATGTTCTCAGACACGCCCTTCATTGGATCACTTTCACCATGAGATGAAGCCTCCATCAACACATCCACCTGAACAGGAAAAGACAGACGTGTAGGCGGTACAGTTCAACCGTCTTTAAAGAATGTCAGAAAAAGAAGCAACATTCTCACCGTCTCCTCAAAGGAACACTTCATAAGCGGGCCCGTATCTTGACGGTTGATTCCGTGACGTGTGATGGCCATCAGGTGACCACGGCATGTCATGGTGTCACAAAGAAGCGCCAAGTGACGATAGTTGACATAGGAGCCGTCAAATGAGATGACGTGGTACAATTCCCTCTCCAGAGCCTTTCGCACAGCCTCAATTCCCAGCACCTGCAGTGACGTGAAGAACCAAATCAGATTTTTTGTGCTGGAAAAACATCAGTCATTGAAACTGCTGTAGTTACTTTCTTACCGTAAAGATCTCCACAATGTCGTTAGAGGTGGTCCTGACGGGATCGACGTCCTTCTCACTGAGAACCCTCATGAGGCTCACGCCGTCCGTCTCAAGGATCCATTCCTGCAGGGCCTTGAACTCTCCATCCTCAGTGATTATGATCTTCTTCTTGTTGTCCGTCTGGGGCAAGTGCATGTATACCTGGACAAGCAAAGTTTGACCTCAGATAAGATCATACTTTTAAAATAAAAGTAATATATCGGATATCAGTGATTACCTTGCTGATTTGTTCGATGCCTTGAAGCGTCATGTCTGTCAGCATGTTGGACTCTATGCACCTCAGAAAAACGTCATCGTCCATTTCGTCCACCACCTCCTCGTCCTAGTCAACAAAGTTATTACAGGTTTTTGCTGCTTCACTTGTTTTTACGTGACATTACTGTTGAGATATAATTGCTCACGTCTTGGAACTTGTTCTCGTCGCTGTTCATGATTCGGATTCTCAAAACCAGCTTTTCAGCGTTGTCATCATTGAAGATACAGTTGAGGTCATCCCCAAAACCTTTTGAGTTTCCGCAATTAACAATGTGGATGAGAAAGTGTCGCTCAACAACGTCACAACTGAATACACGCACACACACATACCTGCATTTATCTTTTCTGCGATCTGCTCCATGGTCAACTTGCGATCCGTCATGTGCTTGCGGTCAAGCTCAATGCGCAGCAGCCACGGGGAAATGCGAGTCACGTCAAAGTCTGGCATCTCATAGTAGACATTCACCCACTCCTGGTCCTCGGCCACCACAGTGTTTTGGGGGTTGGGGTCGTAGTAGATGGCAGTGTTGGCGGTCACCTGGAACACGGGATTTCTTGATTGAGTCAGGGGGGGGCACACTTGGGAGTGATGAAATAATCAAAGAGCTCCTGTCACCTTTCTTAGTGTGGTGTGCTCCAGTCGACAGAGAATGTCTTTGGCTCTTTCTGCATCCCGGGCGGCCTGGCCCAGCAGGAACACGGTCAGCGAGGGTGTTTTGGGCTTCTTGGAAATGTTGATCAACTCCTTCAGACGTGGTACACCAAGGGTCACGTTCTTGGCCGACACACCGGCGTAGTGGAAGGTGTTCAAGGTCATCTGTGTGGCTGGTTCTCCAAGAGACTGAGCAGCCAAAGCACCAACCATTTCTCCTGGGTGAGCCTGGTGAAAAACAATGGAGAATTTCAGACTTTTCATTCAAAATGTGGAACATTAATTTTTTAAGAATCAAAACGAGGAATCTGAAAAACTCCCAAACCTAGTGGTAAACCTTGAAACTATGTCTTACTGAACTTACAATAGATTGGTTGAACTTGGTCTCAATCTCTCCCAGCAGCCAGTCAAAAGCCTCGGTGGTAAGACGGAACTCTTCTGTCATACGTTTGGAGCACAGTGTGGAGCGCAGGTGGATGTTGAAGAGCAGCGTGGCGTTCTCCTGGGCCTGTCTGCTGAGTGGGTCATCACCGTTCACAATCACCAGCTTCTTACTCAGCTCACGAACACCTGAGACAGACACCATCATACGTTGAGGTATTTGCTTGTGTATTGTTATAGTCCTTATTGACTAATGTCTAAAGTCAACTAACCGTCAACAACCCGAACTGGATTGAGATCAGTTGGAGTGCGCGTGTTGATGCGGAAGATCTTCTGAGCGTTCCAGATCATTCTTGCCAAATTACACGGCAGCACCACCTTTAGGGGAGAAGTAGTGTTGCAATGCGTGAGTAGCAGAGGCCAAACATGCTCATGGGGTAGAAAAGACACATACATACCTTACTGTCACCAGTCGGGAAAATGGTTCGGAGGCTCTCCCTGTCCTCCTTCATCTTCTCAAACTCTCTCTCCAGTGTTCCCTGTACGAGGGCGTTGGTCATCACGTCTTTCACCACATCCTCCTGAAGCGTTCGCCTCAGCGCTCGCTCGTTAGTGCAATCAAACTTGAACCTAAGGGAATTAGACATTGAATTAAATTAGCATTTAATTGTCTTGTTTCTGAAAATTGTGTAAGAATGGTTTATAGCTGACTTTTTTTCAAAAGCTTTGTTTGATGGTTTGAGCGTTGCCATGTTTTGGAACTCCACATTCTCTCCCGCCAGGCCGTCTTCGCCGTAACGAAGCTGCACCACTTGGTTGATAGAGTTGCGCACTGTGCCATCATACTTGACCATGACAGACTCCATGGACTTGATCAGACGCCGCTGAATGTACCCTGTGACATATCTGTTTAAGTTTGTGGACTAATTTACATACACCTCTACATTTAGTTACCTGTCTCAGCCGTCTTGACAGCCGTGTCGATAAGACCCTCTCTGCCTCCCATGGCATGGAAGAAGAACTCTGTTGGAGTCAGGCCAGCCAGGTAGGAATTCTCCACAAAGCCTCTGCTCTCTGGGCCGTAATCATCCTTGATGAAGTGAGGCAATGTGCGGTGTTTGAAGCCAAAGGGGATTCGTTTACCCTCCACGTTCTGCTGCCCCACCACAGCAATAACCTACGGCAAGGTGGTCACACTTAAGTTTTCAGGACACAAATGTGAAAAAAATATTTACATCTCAAGACCGGAACTCTACCTGCGAGATGTTAATCTTTGAGCCCTTGGATCCGGCCACCACCATGGACTTGAAGTTGTTGTACTCCGACAGAGACTTCTGAGCGGAGGAGCCGGTTTTGTCACGAGCGTCATTGAGGATACGATTCACCTGGTTCTCAAAGGTCTGCCTCAATGTGTTACCAGGCGTTGGCTCTAGCTCGTTGTTGTGGGCCTTCTCAATGACCTGGTGGAAATATTGCAAGTTAAGACTGAACCTCAACATTCAGTCCGAGGTTGTAAATATTGTCGAATGTGTCATACTTCTATCACATCCTGTTTGGCTTTCTTGATTGTATTCTGGATGTCAAGGTAAGTCTTGGCATCAGCAATGGAGTCGCCAATACCGATGGAATGACCTGGAAAAAACATTCACAGCTTTAAACTGTCATCCAATGGTCAGTCCAGTCAGTTTTCAGCCTTACCTTCAATGAGCAGCCAGTTGTTCACCACAGTTTGGATGTTGGAGTAGAACAATCTAGTGATGTCATGTCCCATCTCCAAGTAGCAAATGTGGACAAGGGAGCCGGCTGACGTTCCCAGAGACTTCTTACACAGGATCCCCATAATCAACTCGCCATTTTCCACTATGACCTACAAGGCAAACATTCAAATGTAAGATCACTTGACTTGTAACCAGTTTCTCTTTGTCGCAATGACTGGTGATACCTTGGTGTCTCCAGGTGAAATGTGTTTGTAAGGACCACTGTCTTCATCATCAGGGTGTGTGCTGTGCGTGCGGATGACATTGATGTGTCCGGGAATGATCAAGCTGAAGATCTGTTTGCCGGTCCACAGTGGGCGGGGCTTGAGGATGGCCGGCTGGGGCATCTTTCCATCCCAGGTGGAGAGGAACATGAGGAGGTTCATGACATCACCCTGCAGTAAGGAAGAGTCTCACTATTTGCAAACTTTATAACGTTAAAAAAAAGTTGACAGTCTTTGCTGGGTGTCCACAAACATCTCACCCTCTCCAAAAAGACGTCCCTCTTGGTGAATTTGCGTACAGCTGTGAGAGTGTCCTGCACAATTCCCATGACGGGCCTGTTGGACTGGGGCGTGACAATCATACGTGGCACCATAGCCAGCTCTTGAATCTCTGCCCTCGTCTCGAGGGACTGCGGCAGGTGGAGGTTCATCTCGTCTCCGTCAAAGTCAGCGTTGTAAGGGGTGGTGACACTAGCGGGAGACAATAGGCTGTTTAGTGCACCCTATTACAAACTAAATACAACAAACAAATGTATTTCATACCTGAGGTTGAGCCGAAATGTGGACCAGGGCAAAATTCGAACCCTGTGTCCCATCATGGACATTTTATGTAGAGTGGGCTGTCTGTTAAAGATGACGGTGTCTCCGTCACACATGTGTCTTTCCACCTACAAGAGGACAACACCCGCTGTTAGTCACAATATTTCTAATGCAATAGTTATAATCTTTAGGGCTATTTCAATGGCACCTTATAGCCAATCTGCAAATGAAGGTCACTTGGCTGAGGGTGAAAACGCAGGTCAATTCTGTCACCATTGTCACGAATGATGTATTTGGCCCCAGGATACTGGCTGTTGCCTCGTCGTACTAGCTCCTGCAATCTTAAAACACAACAGGCAAAGGGGACTTACATTTGAACTGCTGTGTGGTTTTCATTCGCTGGATTCTGTCTCATACCTGTCAATGTTGAAGGGCGTGACAATCTCAGGGAAGGTCATATTGGCAGCGATGGATCGCGGGACGCCCACTTGGTCAATTTGGAGATTTGGGTCCGGGGTGATTACAGTTCTCGCTGAGAAGTCAACACGCTTGCCCATCAGGTTACCACGGACTCTGCCTTCCTTCCCCTTTAGACGCTGTTTAATAGACTTGAGAGGGCGGCCAGACTTTTGCGTCGCCTGAGAGGAAGAATAATAAAATATGAAAACAGCGATCATCCAGTCAATGAATTACATAATAAGGGTACTACACGTACCCTTGGCAAGCCAGGCAGTTCATTGTCCACCATTGTGGCCACGTGGAACTGAAGCAACTTGACGTCTTCTGCGATGACATGAGCTGCTGCACCGCTTTGCTCGTTTCTCCTCAGCTGGTTGTTGATTTTGACAATGTCAGCCAGCTTGTGGGTCAGGTCATCCTAGAAAAGCCAAGATTAGCATGTCGTACAACTTTCTGTGTGATTTGCAAACATCTATCAACTTGAGCACTCTTACCTGGTTGCGAGCAGAGCCCTGCATGACTACAGCAGGCCTGACAGCCAGCGGGGGCACTGGAAGCACAGTGACGATCATCCATTCCGGTCGTGCAAATTTGGGATCCATGCCCAAAATGACGTCTTCCTCATCAGAGATGCGTTTGAAGATCTCATGCACGCGCTCTGGGCTCAATAGGATTTTCTTCTCCTGGGAATCTTCATTGACATGTTTCCACTCTGCGTAGAGCTCCAGACCAGAGCGTCTAATGCGTGGCTGGTAGCGTCCACAACCTCCGTGGCCCTGCACAAATCACCAGGCGGAAATGAAAAGGAATAATTGGTCTAAACGAGGGATTACTGTACTTGTTAGTTTAACTGTTAAATATTTCCAACCAAATACCTTCTCCTTTGTGAGGTCTTCCTCTGTCTCCTGCTGCTCCATCCCAAACTTGTTGTCCATCTCCTCTCCTCCTTCACAGATATTTTTACCTTTGCACAGCTCATACACATGCGTCAAGCGCTTCCTGGGTTGTCCTTTGGATTTGCCGAGGATGTCTTTGATCTTTGGGTTGTTCTACAGACAGAAATACATTTATTTTAAAACAGACAAAAGATTCCCGCATGCAAAAATTCAATATGCACTTACCGCATCTACTAGTAGCTTGGAACAAAAGAAGCAGACACAGCGCAGAACCTTCATTATCTTGGAAATGAAGCCGACGTGGAAAACTGGCTTTGCCAGTTCTATATGCCCAAAGTGTCCCGGGCATTCAGTCATGTTGCCTGAAAAAAAAGATAAAAAATCAGCGTCAAGACCAATTGACACAGCAAATGTGTTAATGTTGTAATATTGTACCTGCACATGTCTGACACCTCCCACTTCGTTCTATAACTCCTTGTCTTGGGTCCATAAGGCCACCAAGTTTAGGGCGGCCACCTTCTGTGGTTTCAGGGTATTTGATTCCCCCTTCCGTGACTGACATTCGTTTCTAAAGCAGACAATGTTGTGCATCAGTGTCAAAGCAAGTATCACTGTTAATGAAATTCAATTTTCCTATATGAAAGCTTGCATGGTGATTAAAAAAAAATCAAGCATCCACCTCAAATACATCTGAATTGTGCAGTTATTCAGGTTCAGTCCAAATAGGGAGGCTTGTTTAGTGTAACTATTCAACTCTAAAGTAAGAAAAAATACATAATTGACTTTTCAAAAGTATTTTTATTTTTTATTATTGGGTGATATTCCCATCAATACAGTGCGACCAGTGTTAGAACCAAATGAGCTGTAAACATAAAACTGTGTTTTACAAGAAAAAAAACTGACTCTGTTCATTGTCGCTGTAACGACTTCTAAAGTGTTACAGAAAAATAAATTCGAAACAGGTTTCGTTTAACTCAAAGCGATGTGCTCAAAGTTTGCAAACTTCCTCGAACACGCTTGTTAGCCTGAACAGCTAGCTAGGTTAGGCTAACAGCTAGCATCTTTCATTGTAAACAGACATGTCTTTGCCACGATGTCAAACTACAACATCCGTTTCTAAACCATGAATGTGTGTATGGTTTGTAAATGTATGAATACAATTTTCCCCTTTCCCCCAACAGAAGACCTACAAGCTCATCGGGGCTGATGATGCCGAACTGAACTCTCTTGATCGTGCGCAAGGAGCATGCGCTGTCGCCGGAGGGCGGCCCGTGCATCCTGTCTATTCAAAAGACGCGTCCTTCCTCGGCACGTCGCTTTGTGAGCAGGAACAGCCTGTAAGTATTCACCACGGTCCCGGGCAGGCCACCAATGGCGGGATCCGAGGGACCTCTGTTGTCAGTCGCCTTCAAGACCAAATTTAACTTGTTTTGAGCCGAGCGAATTGACGAGCAACCGTCCCTTCCCCTTTTCCGATCTACTACGTCGGACGCTCTCAGCGCTTGTGAGCTGTGACGAGCCCAGCGCGCCCTTATATATACTGAGCAACTGCTACGGGGGCGACTAGTCCAGAAGGCAGGGTCCACGTCTTTGTTACGTAGTTAGTAGGTGGGACATGGCGGGTCGCAATATAACGCTCATTGGCTGTATTGTTGTGCCTTATGAATAAATAATATGGTTTTACGTAAGCCAATGAAAGATTGTGTTTCTTTTCCCAGCAAATCACAAAGGAAGGCGGGTGTTAAGTTTACAAAATCTCATTCCTATTGGTCAAATGACACCAGATTAGCCTGTCGTTCAAGTAGTATTGAATCGTAATGAGAAAATGTTAAATCAACCTCTCCCGATTGGTGTGTTTTATCATTAATATTGAGTAGAACTGAAAAGTTCACCAATGACGGTCAAGATGCCGACCTTATTATAACAATTTAGACAAACCCCGCCTCTTTCCCGATGTTTGCCGATAGCAGCCGATGTGAATTTCTCCCTCAGAGCAAAAATTAAAAAAACTCTGTTCTCGGGTTCGTCTCGCTCTGGGTGAGCCTGGGCTCTAAGAAAAGAGGATCAGTGTTGAGGCCTGCTTACTGGTGTGATTAAACACACATTTATTATCCAATCAGTAAGATTTTTTAACCGCAAAACACCGTCAAGTGGATTGTTTATTGTACTCATTTTCATCATTTTAGCGATTGGGATTTTCATCGACAGCTACTGTGTTTTGGGGACTTGGTGGAAAGCCTCGGACTTGCCTGAATGCGAATGCGTGAGGCTGCATGCTGTAGCCGGGCATGTCGAGTAGGAAAATCCGGGAAAGCCTTTTGTTGTTGTCCGGTGTTGCCACTGTGTTCATTTTGACCCCAGGTTTGTGTCGATGTAAATGTTGTGTTTGTTTCATTTACGATCGACTTACTATATAATCACGATATGTTAAAGCTGCATTTCAGCATGAATAACTTGGCTGTAGGCCGCAGTTTGAAACATGTTGTTCTGTCTTGCCGGGAACGAGACAAAATTCAGCTAGCCGGTGTAATCGACTACTATTACATGTTTTAAAATGTTGGTCTTTTAACCGATATCTTATTTTAACTCCCAAGTTAGGTTGGCACAGAAGACGTATTTGCCATAAATGTTGATTAATCTCTTATGTGTATTAATGTTTTATTAGCTCCATTCCTCTATGCTCAAATGTTTTTACGTTGATCATTTTGCCTTCCTCACATTATCAGAACTACGATTAGCTTCCTGTTATTTACCAACGTATAGTTGCACAAAACATTCCGCCATCGGCTCGACTCATATTATATTGGTCGTTTCTTAGACTGTTAACTCGTCGTATATGTTAAGTTAGTATTTAATCGGTGTTTTACAATACACGTACTGATCGCTAGCGTCGTCTTTGCTTGCTTAGCTGGACACCGTCAGCATGCAACATGGCGGCGGTAGCTGGTGCGCCTCTTGCTTGTTAACAAGGAAAATGGAGCCTGGAATAACGTTGGTAATAGCCTTGGCCCAAGGCTGTGCACTTAAACAAATGTTAACTCGGTTTCGTTTAATTGTTTATCCAATGCCAAACTCGTGGTGGTATAGTGCTTTCAGTCTGTAAGTGGAAGAGTCGAAATGTATCATTGTCGTAGACAGAAGCCATTTTACTAGCTAACTATTGTTATTGCATATTTGCTGTGTCAAGATGGACCAGTTATCAGTTTAAGGCCGCTTGTAACCGTTGTAACAGTTGATTTTAATTCCGATTGTGTGCAAGCTCAGGACGAGTCCTATCAACATTATTATGCCAATGTGGCAGTGATATTGGTGACAAAGAAAAGTCATTTGTTGGTTGCTGCATTTAATTGTATTTGTATAATACTTTATATGTTATACACCCCATGTATAGATGTACTATTTCGTCATGGCTGGCATAAACCACTTAACATTAAGGTTGCATAACAGTGTTAAAACCATGTGATTCCACTGTAACAATGGTTAATGGCTTTCTACTTAAATAAAATACACTTGAACCATTGGCACTGCCAGTTTTTTTTAACAGGGTGTCCAAAGTGTGGTCCAGGGACTATTTAGAACCCACACTCGCTTTTTATTGACCTGCAATATAATTTCCATACAAAATTAAACATGGCCCACATTTGAACATGGCATAGTAAACAGACAAATGGGAAATTGATAAAACATGACATACATCAAAGTTGAACAATATCACAGCAGTCCCCCTTACATTTTTTTCTATAAGTGACCCTCAGTGGTAAAAGTTGGGGCACCCCTCTTGTACAGATTAGAAAGTATTTTACATTTTTAAATGTTTGAGTTTCTGAATTATCTTGTACTTCTTTGCTGGAAATTGATCAAACATCTGTGGTATCCTTAAAACTAAACTTAAAAAATGAAAATCTAAAACATTTTTTTAAGTATAGCTTTGATACAAGGGACTCATTGTTGGACAAGTGGCTCCCCCGTGTGGGTCAGCTGGGGACAACAGCAGCGGTAGGTCTTGCGCAACACGGATACTTTGAAGCCGGAAATGGGCGGATCTAGAGTCTACTATGCCTGGCGTTCTCTGCTGAACCGAACGAGCAAATGCATTTATGGCCAAAAACCCAGAGTATAAAATACGCCATAAATGCGCGGGCTTGGTACTAAGGACACATCCAGCTGCGTGTGCGAGACATATTCACCATGTTGAAAACACTGTTTATAAAGCATAACGCGTCGTTTTATATACCGAGAGCGTGCTACGGGGTTCATTAGTCAAGAAGGCAGGGGCCTTACTCTTTGGGAAGAGGGACATGGCTGGCTGTAGAATAATGCTCATTGGCCGTGCTCAAACTGGTGAATAAGTAGCTACGTCCTACGCAATCCAATGAAAAAACGTGTTTATTTTCCCAGCAAATGACAAATAAAGACAGGTGGTGAGTTTATCATTCATATTTATCATCCATATTGGTCAAATGACAACTGACTGTACTGTACTTCAATACGGAATGTTACTCAATAGTTGACCAATGACGATCAAGATATCGACCTTATTATAATAATTTTAACAAACTCCACCTTATTTTTTCCGATGTTTGTCGATAATAGCCGACGATAGCCGATGTAAAGGCATCTCCCAGAGCATAGAATTTATACAACTCTGGGCGTGTTCACGCACTGGTTGAGTGAGTATGAGGGCTAAGAAAAGAATATAGGGTTTGAGGCCCGACTAGTGTGATAAACACACTATCCAGTCAGTTTAACCGCAGTGGATTATTGTACTCCTTTTCACCAACTATTCGGATTTCCGTCGACAACTCCTTTGTTTCTGGGACTTACCTTGATTTGAATGCCAGGGGCTGCACTGGATAGCCCGGCATGTCGAGTAGGAAAATACGGGGAAAGGCTTTTTGTTGGTGTCAACTGTTGCAATTTCTGTTCACTTTTAACTCCCGGTTTGTATGGATTGGCTGCTTGTTTTTGTTTCACCCATCGCCTGACTCTGTTTGGTCACCTTATTTATGTTAGTTTCATTTTAGCATGGATAACTTGACCGTATGCGGTGGTTTAAGACGTGTTGTCATTTGGTGGCGACGAGACAAAATCAAGCTAGTTGTGTAATGAACTAGTGTTCCACGTTTTAAAATATCAATATTTTAAACCTAGACGCGAAGACATATTTGCCTGCATCGTTAATAAATCGTTTTCATGTTTATTGATGTTTTACACAGACACCTTCCTCTTTATTTGGTCTTCACCAGAGATATTCGTGTTTGGTAGTTAGCTTTCTCCATGTTGATAGTTAGCCTTTCTCTTATCGTCACAACTGCCAGACTAATCAGTCATTTGCCAACTTATAGTTGCACTAAAGCTCCCTGCTTCGGCTCGATTCTTACTGTACAGTATTGGTAGTATTTAGAACACTGATGTGTCAAAGAAGTTACTGAATGTTTAATGGACATATCGCGCGTCGTTAGCTTAGCTAGCTTAACCGGACACCGTTTGCGGCTGCCTGTGAGCCTCTTGCTTCTTCACAAGGAAAATGGAGCCTGGAATAACGTTAAAAGCTGCGCACTTAAAGCAAGTGTAAACCCAATTTCGTCTAATTGCTCATTTTAATGTGTCAAACTCATGGCGGTGGTAATACTCTCGGCCTGAGAAGAGAGTGGAAGAGTCCACATTTCTTGTCATCGTCGAAGACAGAAGCCATTTTACGAGCCAGCTATCGTTATTGCATGTCAACATAGACCAGTTACCAATTTACGGACGCATGTAAACATGCTCCAATAACAGATGATGTCATATTGCTCCCTACATGTATGATCGATGTGACAAAGTCAAGGGGAAATCCTGCCTTAATCATCACATGACAATGCAGCTGTTATATCAATGGTAAAGAGAACGTTTGTTGGTTGCTGCGTGTATTCCCCATGTATATACTATATATATATATATATATATATGTTCCTTGCAGCAATATTAACATTGCATAACTGTTAAAGCCATGTAATTCCGCTATAACAATGGTTCATTGCATTTCTACTTAAATAAAAGACACTTGAACCAATGCAGTTGACTGTTTTTGCAACCGATTAGAACATTACACGAGAAGACAAAAATGAGAATCTGTATCTTACAATATATGGTGTTGTTTTCAGGGCCATTTACCAGGATATGCATGCTCACAAGTTTGGTAAGTTTTCAAGTGTTTTAAAAGTCCTCAAAAATAATTATGTCATCTATAAGATTATACTATAGTTATTAATATCAAATTAATTATCTCTTTACATTCTCCCTTATTGCTTGTTTTTTTCTATTTTTTATGAGTTTGACAGTGTGCAGCAAGCCAATAAGAAACGTTTAATAGGTTAAATATTACCGAATAAGCCATGCCTACACATATTTTGACACACATTGGATTGGATTTAGCATGTTTAAAGTGAAGTTGAGCATAGAAAATGTATCATTGAGAAAAGTTTGAGAGTATTGGGTTTATCAGTAGTGTTTTGCTTATCTTGAGCATAATTACTGTGTCCTTAAAACAGGTTAAAGTTTTACTAAAAAAAAAAAACAGGCTAAAGTTAACATCAGAAACGTATCATTGATTTCAGTCAGCGATGACACAAGAAACTGATTGTTGGGCAAGTGGCGCCCTCATGTGGTTCAACTGGGGACTACAGTAAGGGAAGTGCTTGCCAAACAAGCATTCGTTTGAAGGCAAAAATGGGCGGACACAGAGCCCAGACTGGCGACCCCTGCTGGAACAAATGAGCAAGTGCATGTCTGCCTAAACCAGAGTAAAAAGTACGCCATGTTTGCGTGGGCTTGGTACACAACGACATGTGCAGTGTGTGTGTGCGTCACTGTGCGTAAAGGTCATCGTAGCAGCGTGCAGTGCCGTATACAGCCCTGTGTGTTTTTATTAGTCACGTCTGCAACCACTGACCTTTCTTTTTGGCGATGGTGAGTGTTCTTTTTTGCATTTGAAAAAAAACATCTCAGGTTTAAACGTCACTGCGGTTTACTGCTGTCGTGATTATGTCAGGCCCAGTGTTTTTACGTCGTCATGTGACTTTGTCACCTTATGATGTAATGATGAATGGGTTTATGCGATCTAGATTATCTTGGCTTTTTAAAAAGTCACGTTGTTATAAAAAATATCCCCTTTATAATATTTAGATGTGTTTAAACCAGTGTTTTGTTATTTGTTATTAGAAGGGAGTAATTTTGTCCCAGGATGCTGACGCAGGGCCATAAAATAAGGCAAACACTGAGGCTATTTTTGTACTTATTTGGTGGTGTTCAAAGTGTGGCCTAGGGCATATTTTGGCCTCCAGCATTTGTTCATTCATTTTCTACCACTTATCCTCACGCGTGTCGCAGGGGGGTGCTGGAGCCTATCCCAGCTGTCTTCGGGCGAGAGGCGGGGTACACCCTGGACTGGTTGCCAGCCAATCACAGGGCACATATAGACAAACAACCATTCACACTCACATTCATACCTATGGACAATTTGGAGTTGCTAATTAACCTAGCATGTTTTTGGAATGTGGGAGGAAACCGGAGTACCCAGAGAAAACCCACGCATGCACGGGGAGAACATGCAAACTCCGAGAGTGGAATTGAACCCTGGTCTCCTAGCTGTGAGGTCTGCACGCTAACCACTCGACCGCCGTGCCGCCATCATTATTACAATTGAGCTGAGGGTGGCCTCTAGCATATTGTAAAAAATTCAATTATTATGTGATATATAATAAGATGAGCTGCACGGTGGTCGAGTGGCGCGCAGGCCTCACAGCCTGGAGACCCGAGTTCAATTCCACCCTCAGCCATCTCTGTGTGGAGTTAGCATGTTCCCCCCGTACTCCAATTTCCTCCCACATTTTTTGTAGCACGATTAGCGAGTTGTTGCAACCTCCACACACAGATGCCGTAAAAGAGATTTGAACCGTGGATCTCCTGACTGTTAACCACTTGCGCGACCTGTTTCACAATCCAAATGTGAAAAATCAAAGTGACCCCCAGAACCTTTTATGTTTTAAGTATTTGTCCACCGTTGTCCGTGTTATACATCAGGGTGTGATTTATGAAATCAAACTTTGACTGTGAGGCGACCTGGAACAGGGTGCCTTGTTGCTGTCCAGCAAAGAGAAACATGCTGTTCTACGAGTGTTTGTTTTTGAATGATGGCAGCCAAGCGACTTAATCTATGATCCTTTTTTTTTTTTTTTAGGGCCAACATGCTGCTTCACACCTTCCAAATGTTCATCCAGTTAGTCTTTTCCTAGTTCTTTCTGGGTGGCCTCATTTGGCGGTGCAAGGTCCTTGAAGGTGTCTTTTTAAAAAGACCCTTGGCATGTTCATTCAATTTCTATGTGTATTAATTAATATTATTAGTGTTATTAATATTAACATTTCAGCTTTTTCTGATGTTTGGCTGTTGTTTTTGTAGTATTTTTCCATTTTTAGAATGTGCTATGCCGCACGGTGGCCTGTTGTGGGTTCTTAGTTGGGCATCTCTGTGTGGAGTTTGCATGTTCTCCCCGTGCATGTGTGGGTACTCCGGCTTCCTCCCACATTCCAAAAACATGTATGTTAGGTAAATTGGGAATTTGTCCATCGGTGAGTGGTTTATATTTGCAACCAATCCAGGGTACCCCTGCGACTCAATTGAGAATTAGGGTTGTTCCGATCGGCATATGGCAATTAAAAAAAACTCAGTTTGACACAGGCTATGCCAATCAATGCCAGAGTATTTGATCACTGCCTTGTCAAACCTATTGCTGTTTGACTTTTTTTTTTTTTGCATTTTCTTTCCACGCTTTGCCTAGCGGTAACTGGCGGCAGTTATAACTAGAATTATATACCCAGTGTCTCTTCTTTGGACTACAGTGGCATTTTGTTTTCAAAACAAACAAGCAATGCGGTTAGTTTGAAGTAGGTTTTTGTCCTACGGGGATGTAGATATCATGGGGTTCATGGGGTACCTAATAAGTCAAGTGTCAGTGAACAATTCTGCTCTCTTGCCGTCATTATACTATGTATGTTAATGAGCATTAACACAGCTTTATTATGGTGATACTGTCACAAAATACATAGTACATGCTTACTTTGGGCTGTTTAGATCAGAATCAGAAAAGGTTTATTGCCAGGTATGATCAAACACATACTAGGAATTTGTTTTGGTATAGTAGGTGCAGACACATCTATTAAAAAAGAATGAAAAACACAAAATATACAGAATAACAGTATAAATATATGTACACAGTCTGTTTTTTGTTTGTTATTCCGGAAGTGCAGTCTGATTGTTTTTCCTAAAAGTCCAAACTGGGCGTTAATGTAACGCATATAGTGATAGATTTAAACATAATGTAAATTGTATGAAAATATAGGGAAATTTTTTTCTCACATTTGGCCATGTTCAAGTTCTCTTATTTTCTGTCCTGGTTTCAGGCTCTGTGGCGAGCTCCTCTCAAAACTTATTTGTGGCTTTTGTTTTGCTCAGTGGCATTAAGCCATCACCTCTGACCATCTGCCCTCCGTCCCTTTTTTGTTCCCCCCTCTTATCCTTTTTGACTGCTTTTTGTTTGCTTTGTTGTTTGAACGCATTCAACTACTAACGTGAGGATCTTATCTTTTCATGTCGAAAAGCGTTCCCAGCGGAGTCTCAGGAGGCACCCGACGGAGGCGTCTGCTTGCTATTTAAAGAGGCATGCGTGTCTCAAAGTACAGGCTGTCTAGAAACAGGAAGTGGCGTCGAGCGGCGTGTGGCCTCAGCCAACGTGCGGCCACTTCCTCACCCAGCAAAAACAAGCTGCATGCTTATCAGAGAATTATACCGACCTCCTCTCTGCAGCCTGTCCTACCCCCCCCCCCCTTCTCTTCCCTTTACCCTTACCGAATGGCGCACATACTGTAGCGAGCCCACCCTCCCTAAAACCGCCACCATGTCCTATCTCCTCACCCCCCCCCAACCCATCCTCTTGCTGCCAGCACAGCATGCCTGAGTAGCTGCCTGGAGATGAAGGAGCTAATTAATTTGATTTAGGCAGTGGAAAAAGCAGCCGTCCGTCCCCTGTCCCTCCTCCGCTCTATCAGTCACCCCCCACCCCCTCCCCAGATTTTTTCCACCTATCCTTCCCAGTCTCCTTTGGCAATGCTTACAGAAGTGTGCTTCAATGCAGACGGATGTGGTCACACAAACAGGCTCAGTGTGTTCCCGCCTCTGTCATTTGACACCTCACCTGAGGTTTATTAGAGGCCTGCGTCGACTGCGAAGCGCTCTCGTTAAAAAAAAAAAGTGTCTAATGAAAGGCTGTCCGTGTTGTCTGTGCAGATCGGGCGGCCTGGCTGCTGCAACGTGCGGTATGATGACTCCTCGATTGACGGCTAAAAAAAAGGTGAGAATTTGCATTTTTAACCAAAAACCAAGGTGGCCAAAAATAAAAACACTACCAAGAAGGCAGCACTTCGGATGATCAGTGTCAATATTTACATTTCATTTTCTTCATTCATTCATTTTCTACCGTTTATCCTCACGAGGGTCGCAGGGGTGCCGGAGCCTATCCCAGCTGTGTTCAGGCGAGAGGCGGGGTACACCCTGGACTGGTCGCCAGCCAGTCACAGGGCACATATAGACAAACAACCATTCACACTCACATTCATACCTATGGACAATTTGGAGTCGCTAATTAACCTAGCATGTTTTTGGAATGTGGGAGGAAACCGGAGTACCCGGAGAAAACCCACGCATGCACGGGGAGAACATGCAAACTCCACACAGAGATGGCCGAGGGTGGAATTGAACCCTGGTCTCCTAGCTGTGAGGTCTGCGCGCTAACCACTCGATCACCGTGCCGCCATCATTATTATAATTAAAAGTAATGATAATGATGAAATAGGGCGGCACGGTGGTTTAGCGGTTAGCGTGCAGACCTCACAGCTAGGAAACCAGGGTTCAATTCCACCCTCGGCCATCTCTGTGTGAAGTTTGCATGTTCTCGTGCATGCCCGGGTTTTTCCTCCCACATTCCAAAAACATGCTAGGTTAATTGGCGACTCCAAATTGTCCATAGGTATGAATGTGAGTGTGAATGGTTGTTTGTCTATATGTGCCCTGTGATTGGCTGGCCACCAGTCCAGGGTGTACCCCGCCTCACGCCCAAAGACAGCTAGGATAGGCTCCAGCACCCCTGCGACCCTCGTGAGGATAAGCGGTAGAAAATGAATGAATGAATGAATAATGATGAAATATAATTTGAATTGTATAGTATTACATTCATTGTCAAATGAATCAGAGATTATCGAGCGGTGAGGCGATAGGTGTCCACCGCTGTGGACTCACCATTTTTGCAATGTTTACTGCAACATCTGACGGGTACTGACAGTGCACTCACTATATTTTGCTCTTTGTTTGAACGCCCTTATGCACTCAAAAGAATAACGTAAGCGTAAGACCGGAAGTGTGCCGATTGAGACAGCAGTTATTTTCAGTCATCGTCAAGGTTGTTTGTTTTGGATTATGCAAGAGTTCCTGAACCAGTGTAGTGCAGTGGTGACGGAACAGGCTAAGGAAGAAAATGTGACAGTTTTTCTTTTTTTTTCCGATTCTTACAGAATAATGCACAAATCCTCTACCTTTACCATTACTGACATTCTATCATCATATGAGACAGGCATGGACAAAAACAGCATACACGGCTTACTAAATGTACTTTTAAACTAGTCATAATGTTGAGTTCATGAAAAATAGTGGCAACTTTCTAACAGTCACAGTAATCAACAGTGATGCTTTGGAAACCATCCATCTATTTTCCATGGCGCTTATCCTCACGAGGGTCGCGGGTATGCTGGAGCCTATCCCAACTGACATTGGGTGGGGTACACCCCTGGACTGGTCACCAGCCAATCACAGGGCACATATAGACAAACAACCATTCACACTCACATTCATACCTATGGACAATTTGGAGTTGCCAATTAACCTAGCATGTTTTTGGAATGAGGGAGGAAACCCACATTGGAGTTGGTCTCTTCCAACGTGAACCCAATAATTAGGTTGGTCCTCAAAGCAATGCATCGCATGAAGGAGAAAACATTACATGCATGATCGAGTACCAAGTTCTTCACGACTTTGTTTTTGTGTTGACACATTCCCGAAACCACTTTTGCAGTGGCTTCAGCCCAGGACCCTGGTGCACTCCGACTGTGTCAGACATTAGAAATGGCACACAATATACCGAGGCCGCACTCCCACTTTTTTTTTTTTTTACAATAAAACACGTGCAAGTGTGCAAACATTTGTCAACGCTGCAAACGGCGCTGTTGCATTTGACCTCCACATATCCTCACATTTTTGTGGCGCCAGCCGCAGAACAACACACACACACACACACACACACGGCTCCCTCGTCCTTGTAAAGCCGCCGCTTCCTCTTTAAGAAACCACTGACTGACATTTGAGGCCTTCCAAAGTTTCTGGACTTCCCACTTTGATGTGTGTCCAAGTCAGCTGCAGAGCTGTTTAGTCATCCTTTCTCTTGAGTTGAGCGAGGATGTGTACTGACCCTCCAGTGTACTTTGGAGGTAACGTCTGACACATTTTCATTTATGTCGTTTATTCAGAGAGAGAAAAGACAAGCTCATTATTTATTTTGTTTTGTTAAAGGTAGCTAGAAGTCTGGCAAGACAGAAAGTAACCGGAAAACTTGTGCGGGAAGCACAAAGCACATTTAGTCGGCCAGCGTGACGACAATCAAGAATCACAAGGATTTATTAGCATTCTTGTAACAGTGCTAGACAAACACAAACATGGAGTACTCATGAGCATTTGTTAATGACATCAGAAAGGACGTTGGTTTATTGGAATGCAAGGTACCAAATATGAATATAATATACATTAACACAGGGGTCTCAAACTCAATTTACCTGGGGGGCCACTTGAGCTAGGGTCTGGGCAAGGCTGGGCCGCATCAGGTTCCCCCCCCCCCCAAAAAAAAACGCATTTATTAAAAACAGAAAAATATACAAACTTTTTCAGTGCTTTGGTTCCGATTTTCTACAATAAAAGCTCTGATAAAACATTCCACTGTTCTCAAATATCTTTTTTATTTTTCTGCACAAAATGAGATGAAAAATAAACAAATGAAGAATAAAGAAAATCAATCAATCAGTAATAAATAAATATAATAATAATAATAAAACGGCAAATAATAAAAACTTATGAAACCACATATAGTTGGTGGGTAGACAAATTATTTTTTTCAGATTAAAATGAACAAAGCATTATTAGAGCCCTGTAGACATGACAAAACACGACTATAGTCACATTTATACTCTTTTTATTTACAACATATTGCGCAACTGCAGGGTCTTGAGACACATGCTAACTCGCAAACTAGAGCGCTAGCGACCTAAACGGTAGCCTTCAAGTTATTTCCTTTAAACATAAATAGCCAAAAACTTACCACTTCCACACGGATAGGGAGGATAACTATTAACAGTTATTTAACCTTTAGCATGAACATTAATCAAACGTAATAATTTTTTCTGGGTACATGATACCATACAGCATCCATATCAAACTTGCGCGGCCCGCACTAACATTAAACTTTCATATCAAGGCGGAGGCCTCAAACTAGTGTCCTGCGGGCCACATTTGGCCCGCGGGCCGCGTGTTTGAGACCACTGCATTAACACCTCTTAGTGGAAGCCAGTGCAGTCAAAGTGCTAAAATTGAGCCAGTTGTGTTTACACTGTGCTATTTTTATGTTATCTCCTCAGCCTTCATTTACTCTCTCTGTATGCTGGCTTTGGTGGGGGTGGGGTCTTCGCCCTCCAGAATGACCTTGTTGTTTGTACGTGACCTCGTGTCATTATAAATATGGCGCTTTTTATATACCGGAAACGGTAGAGCAGGCGTGTACGGCTTGTGGCATATTTGAAAAATACTACATGTAAACATAACCCACATCAGTACATTACAAAGTTCGGCATCACACTGAAACAAAAATGTAGCAAGGAAAATGTTGACTCTAATGTGTGACACTGACTTTGTTATCTATAATGCAAAGTATAAATGTATTTTAACAGTTTGATATATTGTATCTTGGCCTACGCTTAATTGGCAAAATTCCCTGGCATCCTTTGTTTTTATCTTATGGAAAAGTTAGGTCACTCCTTGTCTAGAGGAGGACATAAATCACAAACTTTTCTCTTTTCCATTGTTGAATCTTCCTGGCATCATCCATGTTGTCAAACCAGCAACTTTAATTTATATGAGGGGGAATCAGATTTTTTTGTTATGGTACAGGTTAGGCATCCCCACATGGTACACATTACAGGTATTGGTATATTCGTTTCCAGTGTATAAGCTACTTTTCCTCATCTTTTTCAAAGTAAATGGGACCGATTATGCTCATTTTCTATGCTTTGTATTGAGGTGTGGACTCCTATAGAGCAGCTACACACGATAACCCGCACAGAAAACTTTCTAGATCTTCCAGATTTTGCACCTCTTTCCGCATTTTTATAGACTTCCTGCTTCTGTTTAATTTACTCCACCCCCGGCCTTCATTTAGGTACGCCACTGTGATTGGTCCCACTCCCAAGTGCTCCCAAGGATTTCCCGATATGTATGTCTGCGTTTATTAAATGCAGGCAATCTGAAGCCCACATAAGGAATTCCGGATCACATCGACATGCAGAGCCATCCGAAACTTCTTCCAGGGGTCGCTTTCAAATGCACAAACCTCATTATGTGACACTTTAAATACAACATCGTAACAACATTTACAGGTCAGAAAAGTGGAAAAAGCAATAGTTGCTCCCCTCGAAGGAACGCAAAGTGTAACTGTCCATAGTCATGCACAAATCAAGTGCAGTCATGACAAGCCAAGGAGAAGCCAGAGCTTTAAAGCTCTCTTCTCTCGTTAAAATCTCTTGTTTAGGAACACTTAACCTTCCCAGGGAATTACATAAATGGACAAAACCAAGTGGATAAGAAGGAGACACGGTGCCGCCATTGTTCAGTAGAGACGGGGAACAATACTACAACCTGGAACTATTAATGCTGCACTTCAGGCAATAATGGTCAACCCGCTAAAATATATTATTAGAATTGCCTTATGATGAATGAGCCAATCAGCAAGAGGTACAGGTAAAAATGAAAGCGCTCAGCCATTGGCTCCTTTCAAACCTGACACTAACATTGTAATGATTTATTTCATTGACAATAATCAACAATGTATAAAACACCAAAGTTTGTCTTTGTGAGGTCGTAGCTATGTGGTGCTAAATGTAAACTGTTGTAAATGTTTTTTAGCTGTATATTTTGAATATTTAGCTCACTTTTCTTATATTTGAGGTAGAAATTAAATGTGTGTTTTAAATAATTCAACATTAAAATAAATGGAGCCACACAGCTTGGAGACCAGGGTTCGATTCCCCCCTCGGGCATCTCTATGTGGAGTTTGCATGTTCTCCCCGTGCATGAGTGGGTTTTCTCCGGGTACTCCGGTTTGCGCCCACATTCCAAAAACATGCTAGGTTAATTGGCGACTCCAAATTGTCCATAGGTATGAATGTGAGTGTGAATGGTTGTTTGTCTATATGTGCCCTGTGATTGGCTGGCGACCAGTTCAGGGTGTACCCCGCCTCTCGCCCTAAGACAGCTAAATATTAAATATAAATCTAAATTAATTTGTTAATTTTCTGCCGCTTTCCCTCACTAGGGTTGCGGGAATATATTGGATTCTATGACTTCGGGGGTATGCTGGAGCCTATCCCAGCTGTCCATATACATGAGAAATCTAGCCAGTTTCTGGTATTAATACACCGCATAGTGTTACAACAGTTAAATATCGACATGCTGCATATTTCCCAAGACAAAGATGGCTTCCAGCGTTTGGCCGTTCAGACGTGTGTCTCGCTTGGTAGCACAGTGTGAAAAGCCGTGATCTCGTTAGGCCAGAGAGCCATGAATAGGGACGGCTGGACAACGGAGGCGCCTCTCAATGCAGAGCTGTCGGTGAGCACGTGCATGGATTTTCCCCACACACACATACACACACATACACACATACTATTGTGTGACTTTTTCAAAATGTCTTGCCGTTTTTTTGCCCAGTCTTTTGGACGAGATGTAACTCTTCGTCACATGAAAACGTGCTGGAGTGACTGGGCAAGTGTGGGGCGGGGGCGTGGGTGGGGGTGGGGGGGAGGAGAAGGAGGAAGAGGGAAAAAAAAAAAGTTTGTCCTCCAACTCCCGAGAGCCGCCAGAGAGGTCACAGGAACAACACCCAATCCTGGAGCGGTTCCCATGGCGACCAGTGTGGCAGTGTACAATGAGGGTGAGGGAGAGAGAGAGTGATGAAAGAGAGCAAGAGGGAAAGGGCAGGCGGCTGGCGTCAGGGTTCAGTTGGTTGGGTGGGGGGGTGGGGGGCATAGTTCGAAAGGACTGTGACAGCACCACAAGGAGCGAGGAGGACAGGTGAAAAATACATTGAAAATATGAATAAATATTAATTTGTGAAAAGTCTAATAGACATTACACATAGCAGGGATCTCCAACTACTGCCACTTCTGGTGCAATGATTAAAAAAAAAAACACTTTAAAAATGTTTTAATAATATTTTGGAAATATTTTATTGTAAACATATAGTTACAAATCTCACAGTTCTTGCATGTTTATGTTGTTTTTGTTTGACTGTCTTTCAGTGAAGGCCGTACGGTGGATGAGTGCTTAGCATGATGGCCACACAGTCTCCATTTAGGCATCTCTGTGTGGAGTTTGCATGTTCTCCCCGTGCATGCGTGGGTTTTCTCCGGGTACTCCGGTTTCCTCCCACATTCCAAAAACATGCTAGGTTAATTGGCGACTCCAAATTGTCCATAGGTATGAATGTGAGTGTGAATGGTTGTTTGTCTATATGTGCCCAGTGATTGGCTGGTGACCAATCCAGTGGTGTACCCCACCCGATGTCAGTTGGGATAGGCTCCAGCATACCCCCTTCGTCCCTAATGAGGATAAGCGGCATAGAAAATGGATGGATGTTGTTTCAGTGGGCAGTGACCCGTCCCCACTATGTTGGACAGTCCTTGAATGCACCATAGCAAGCAAGCACAGATACATTGTGCACCTCATATTTGGTCTGAAATGCTGATAATGAAGTATGTGGGGCTTGATTACATAATTGAGTGTTAATGCACGACCTCAAGTTAATTACTGCCAGCACATGCCTATATGACCACGCAACAGGCGAAGCTTTGTGTTATTTTATTATAGTCCTATCAACTTTTCAGCTTTATTTCTTTACATTTTTCCTTTTTCTATTTTTTCATTCATTTATTAATTCATTTCATTTTCATTCTTTTTCCTCACGAGGGTTGCAGGGGTGCTGGAGCATATCCCAGCTGTCTTTGGGCACCCTGGACTGGTCGCCAGCCAATCACAGGGCACATATAGACAAACAACCATTCACACTCACATTCATACCTATGGACAATTTGGAGTCACCAATTAACCTAGCATGTTTTTGGAATGTGGAATTTGGAATGTGGGAGGAAACCGGAGTACCCGGAGAAAACCCACGCATGCACGGGGAGAACATGCAAACTCCACACAGAGATGGCCGAGGGTGGAATTGAACCCTGGTCTCCTAGCTGTGAGGTCTGCGCGCTAACCACTAGATCACTAGACCCATAGTAGGGTTCCCATACCCGTATACATTACAACTACAGGTACACTTCTGGCGATTTCTCATTGACTACAAGGGAAGCTTAACTTCTCCTTTGAATTTAATTAAAAAAATGGTCAAATATGCATTGTTAAACTTAAAATAGTGGAGATTTAAACTTCATTGAAAGTGTGCTATGTTTGTTTCTTTCGGCATTTTCCTGATAACAGAGCAGATCTTTTTGATCCGCAATGTGATTTTTGGCTTGAGTCCCTTTTATTCCAGATGCCTGTCCTGACGAATACCAATGACGCTTACTAGTGGAGATTCGAACCCGAGGCATCTGCTCCAAAGTCCAGAACACAAAGTGCGCTATAATGTACTTAATTTTTGTGAGTATGTCGAGCATTTATCTGCTGTTGAGTGAGTTTGATCTCACGGATGCTAACTTATGGTAGCTCACACCAAAACAGTAAGACGCTGATTGGATAAATCAACAAAATATCATCACTTCCAGGGAAGCTGAGCTTCACTGGGGTCTATGTGGGTCTATTGAACAGGGCGGTTCTTTAATTTTGACAGACAGCAGCCAAAGGGATTAGCTTATCACCCATGTGATGCAGTCACGCAGACTCGAGGGTTGACACCAATCAGAACGGAAGTCTCTTCCGGAGCGATGGTACCGCCTCTAGCTTTCCTAAGTCATCTAAGAAGGAGAAAAACAAAAGGAGTGGCAAATAGGCGGAAACAAAAGTCAACAAAACAGAACCAACAGAGCGTCACAAGAATATTCTTCCACCGCTCAACATCCTCTCGCGTCTCAGAGGATACCAAATAAATTTGTTCTCAGTGACCCTTGGAGACATTTATTTCAAATACAGGATGGCCTTCTTGGCCTAGTTCATCCCAAAGGTGTTCATCCACACCAAAGTCATCCAAACGTGCCTTTATCGGACTTCCCGAAAAGTTGGACACATACAGTTGTCATTCATTCCTCGAACACTGCAGGGGACACAAAGGTGTCCCACCTTGATTGATCCATTGATTGATTAAGAGGCGTGTCCCAATACTGGGCTTTTTTGAGTGCCTCCATTTTTGGAAACTTGATTCATCTGCCATTTGCCTGCTGCCACTTTGTCCTCTCCGTCCGTCCGTCCGTCTGTCTGTGTGTCTGTGCCCCCTCTCACTCCCCTGGCCGTCCGTCCACCTTGTGAGTTGGCTGGGTTCCTGTTTGTTTTCAGCCATTTTGGGGACTTGCAGCGCTCGTAACAAACTGCTTAAATGGCGTCCTCTTACTCGCTCGCTTGCTCTCCCTCCCTCTCCCTATCACTGGGCTTTGTGTGTATAAAGTAGTGTGTGTGCGTGCATGTGTGTGTGTGTGTGTGTGTATGGTGAGGGTGGGGGGTGGCGGGTTTTGGGGGAATTCACTTGCTGGAAAAGAAAAATTTGGAAAAACACTCCGGAGTGGTGGTGTGAGAGAGGAGGCAAGTTGGGAGTGTGAGAATCATTCCTCCTGCCCTCTGTCTTCACACACTGCTGCCCGGTGTGTGTGTGTGTGCGTGTGCATGTGTGTGTGTTGCTTGTCCCTGCACACACACACTCTCTCTCTCTCTCTCTCTCTCTCTCTCTTTCTCTTGCTTTCTCTCTCTCACTCAGAGATGTACGCATGCAGCGACCGAAGGGGGAGAGAGAGAGAGGGAGAGAGGGAGCTTGGGGGAGAGAACACATCGCAGCAGAGATGCAGCAGGAGGTTTTCCGAGGTACGTTCTCTTCTATGCTTCCCTTCCCTGACACACAGAGTGGCAGAATAAGCAGAAGAGAGGCTGACTTTTGTCCCAACCCCGCCTCGCTTTCCTTTCCTGCTTTCTGTGCGTGAAGAGGAGCTGCTGATTTTGCCATGCCTGTGTCGGGGCGTGAGCGCTGGTGGGTGTGTGTGTCTGTGTGTGTGTGTGTGTGTTTTCATGTGGCGCATGTTTATGGACGCTGATTCAAATGTGTGTGTGTGTGTGTGCGTGTATGTGTGTGTGTGTGTGTGTACGTGCTGGCTCTCTGTTCTGCATGCGTGAGCCAGCAGCAAGGCCTTCGTCGCCCTCATCCTCGCCTCTGTCGCACTTCTTTTTTTTTTCCCCCGACTCACTCGGAGGCGGCGGTGAAACTTTTGGATTCACGCAAGCGTGTGTGTCGTCCGGATTGTCAGGTCAGAACGGGCGTTAAAAACGTGACGGGACACCCTTCCACTTTAAAACACACCTCTGTGCATGGAGTGTTTCTGTGGCTTGTTTTGGTTTGTGGGCCGCCCCGTGTGTGTGTGTGTGTGTGTGTGTGTGTGTGCGTGTATGTGTGTGTCATCCATTTTAGCAGCCTGTTGTTGTGCCGGAGAAGCAGAGGGCATATTGATGTCGCCCAGCCTCTTGTTGCTGCTCTAAGACGCTCTGTTTTTTTCCAAAACAGCCCAGCATCTGCTGCCAACGACTCAGCATTCCTGGTTTCCATGGATGCCAGGCCAACTCCCCCCTTAAATGTATGGAAAGTATCATCCACAATCTGACTGGGATTAGCGTTCATAGGTCAGCTGCGAGCCGTTGTTTGGACTTTTTAAGTCATCCATTTTTGTTTTGGTCGCGCAGGAACTGGCTGTTGGAACTTGCCTTTTAGTGTCCGAGTACCCCTTGTCAGCTTTTGTTTACACTGTTACAGACGCTTCTTTTATTTCCGACATTCTTTCCAATAGTAAAAGCTCGTTGACAGGGACCGTGTCCTTGATTTTGACGGTACGGAAAGCAAAGCGATGATTCAAAAGTTGCGTGAAGTCCTGCCAAAAGTCCTAAACTCGTATGAGGATGTTGTTTGCTGCCGTAGAAGCTGCTCTAAGATGGAATTGGCATTTATTTTACGGAGATGACATGAAAAAGATGATGAAGGTGGAGTTTTTGTTGCTTGTGAGCGTCTTGTCTGATCTGCCCACAGTGACATGTACAAACAACTTGGTACAATAGTATGAATGTGTCTGTATGCATCCCATCCAGCTGATTCCACCTCATGGCCTAGCCTGGAGGGGGTGGGCGGGTAGTGGAAAGTTCAGTGGCGGGACTTGCAACGATGGCTCCTCTCACACACACACACACACACACACACATAAACAGTCTTCGTCACACACCAACCTGCTCCTGCTCTGATTTGGGCCCCTCTGGTCGCCCCTCACGGGGGGAAGAAAGCCCAACCGACACGTTCCCCCACCCCACATGCTCCTCGCCGCTGGCTCGCCAGCTGGAACACCGAGGGCCCCCCCCCCCCCACATTCCTCCCCTTGACCTCTCACACATACGCGCACACACACACGTACATCAAGCGATGATGGCGTACCGCTGCCAGATATCATTAAGTCATTATTCTGCTTGATCACGACCATCATGTCCGCCCTTCTTCTGGAATAACGGAAGATGTTTGTGGCTCATGGGGGACATCACACCCTCACGTCCGTGAAGAAATCATTTGGGAATTGTGTTAAAAGATGCAGTTTTTACTAAATTTGGTACCATATTCTAAAACTAAACACATGCCAGTAATTACTATTAATTAATAGTTACTATTAATTCAGTGATACTGAAATGAAGTCAAGTCAACCGTTACGTTAAACGTTGTTACGTTTGATTATTAGTTTTTCACCTGCACACAAGACAGCTAAAAATGCTCAGGCTGAAACGCTCAAAAGTTTGGTTGTACTTCACCTCAAAAGACGTAGACGCCGGCGCCTGCACCAAGCGCTTGAATGGGATATTTTACCGGTACCATCTCGTAAGTAGAATTGGGGATCGCTCACATATTGCAGTATGGTGCTAAATCTGTACTTTTGAAACAGTGCTGGTTCATAAACAGTGCTCAAACCAGTACTTAAAAAAAGGAAAATGAATTTTTACTGAATTTTGTGACATGCAAGGGGAACGGAATAGTAATTTAAATACTTCAATAATATACTAAATACATTTATTTATTTTATATAAGCATAGTGTTGTGTTTTATGTTGGCATAGAGAAATGTGTGTACAGTCACGAGGCAGGATATATACATGATACATGATATTGGGTTCACATGGACGATACAATATTTTAACCTAACTTTTTTAGAAAACCACAATAACAAAATGTAGGACTGGACAAACAAGAGTTTTTATTTAACTGAGTCAGAAAACAATTCAGGTACATTTTCCCCGTATGACCTAATTATGCTGCTTTTAACTGTTCAACTTTTTTCTTACATATTGACACAAAAACTTGAAATGATGAAAGTAAAAACAATGACGGCAGCTACTACTGATCATTTATGCTGTGTGTGTAGTTTTAGTGATGCTTTTTGTGTTTTGTATCCACAGTACATAGTTATTAATGAAGTAAGACACCTACTTAACCCTTTATTTTCCATTACATCATCACTGATACAACTGACTTTCCATTTCTGTAAGTTGAAGCTAACTCACTTCCACCGGTGATGTAAAGTAGGCGACTGAAACAAGTGCAAATAGTACAGCTCTGATTACGGGTGCAGACTTGAACATTTACGTGCTTTCGATCTGACAAATCAAATGTAGACTTACTAGAGCCTCTGCACGGACATGAACGCAGCGGCAGCTGTTTAACTCGCTGATGCCGGGAACACCGAGCTAGGTAGGATTGCAAGGTTGTGAAGCTCCAATCCTGCCTTGTTTACTGCCACTTCCATGTTATCAATCACAGTAGTGATGTCACAGTTCACAGTCTGATTGGTTCAGGCTGCCTTGTTCTTGTGATGCAAGAAATATTGTTACGTTTAATCTTGTGACACCCCGATAGTTAAGTGTTAAACTCGACAATAAAACTTTAAAAAGAGCGTCCAGCTCTGTTATGATAGAGTTTTGTAATTCATCCCTACTTGTAAGTAACTTCATATTGCACTGTAAAACACTAAGTAGCAGACATCTAACATTGCCAGAATTGCGTATCAATTCAAAATTCTGCTCAAATTGTGCGGATTGCATGTACTTTAAATAGCAGAATAAATTCATTCATTCATTTTCTACCGCTTTTTCCTCACGAGGGTCGCGGGGGTGCTGGAGCCTATCCCAGCTGTCTTCGGGCGAGAGGCGGGGTACACCCTGGACTGGTCGCCAGCCAATCACAGGGCACATATAGACAAACAACCATTCACACTCACATTCATACCTATGGACAATTTGAAGTCGCCAATTAACCTAGCATGTTTTTGGAATGTGGGAGGAAACCGGAGTAAGCGGAATATAATTTATTTTTTTTTTTCATCCAAGCATGCCATTATGGACCTGGCTTTGTGTGCTGAGAGCAGAAGGGCTTTGTAGTAAGCATTCAGTGTCTTGCTAAGATGAAGAATTCAAATGAAAACCTTTCGTCCAACCTGATTTGATTTATCGACTAATGCCTAAAGACGCATAGAGGTGTCATTATTTTATTATTATTATTGATCCAAAAATATCTTTGCTTAGTCATGTGGAGATACAAAGAGATGCACGCAAACAGGCCAAATTAATGGCAGTGTGTTTCTGCTCACCATGTCGCCGGACTGAACACGTGTTTGAAACCGCCTCCGTCACGTAGCCTCTGCCTGTGCATATATATCGCTCGTGTGTGCGTCACCGGGAGATGAAAAACTGTAAGGGAGGGGGTTTAATGGGGGGGGCACAGGGGCACTTGTAGCGCATTTTTCTGTCTATGGCGCAGGCATCAGATGAGATGGTGACATTTTTAGCACAAGTGTTCGTCTCTCAGCGTGTCCGCCCACCTGTAGCTGTTGCCATGAGGGATTTCCTGGATGGGTGTTTAGCCTTCGGCAAAATGTGCGCCACAACGGAGGCCTGTGCAGGTCAGCCGCAGCTAAACATGCCGATTAGGGATGACCCCCCCCCCCCCTCCCCCGTTGTCATGCTAATTAAGAGTGTGCGTCACTTCCTGTCATCTACTTTGTTGACGTATGTTGTTCAGCCTGTGGGCATGTGTGCACGGAGTGTTTTGTGCGTTGCCGTGCCTCGGCTCTCCATGTTGTTGTGCGTGTTTGCCGGGCTCCTGTCTGTCTGATGTGTCGACTGTTCCTGTTTCACATCCACCCCCCCACCCCCTCCTCCTCTCGCTGTCTCACTCTTTCTTTCTCTTGCCCTTTTTCTATCACCCTTTCACTCTCTCTCTCTCTCTCTCTCCTTCCTCTTCCCTCTGCAATAACAGTGCTGACCTAGTTTCTGCTTGTTCAGTGCTGCCTGTGGAATTTTACAGCGGCCTGCCTTCCTGGCTGCTTCGCCGGCTTGAAAAACGCAGGCAGCAAAGCATGACTGAGGATTTCTGTCGGCTCACGTCATTTAAGTTCTTATGCCGTCTTCTTTTCACCAATCAGCAGAGCCCTCACTAATTGACCCCTTCTTGAATAAGTAATGGCATAATGTCGCCTGTCGAGTCGTAGGCCCAGTCATTTTACATATGGAGAAGTGGCAGTGTGGACAATAAAATGGAGAAAAATGCAAATAGCCGGTTGTTGGTTCTGAAGGCTCCCACCCGTGTTCTATCGGATGCAACGAAACAAAAATTTGCTGCGCAATTGCATGAAATCTCCTCTCCTTATCTTCCCTGCATAAATACATGCGTCAGTCCCTTCCAGGAAAGAGATTTTATTAGCAGTTAATCTCAATCCGTATGGGAATCTTCCATGGAATATCTCTAAAGGCTTGATTGTAGTACGGTAAATGAACCCCACCTCTCACCCCCCCCCCCTTCTGACTTGTCATTCCTGATCCACCGCTACTGTTGCAGCTCAAGTGTCATGTATTTGCTTTATTTTGAGTGAAATGCATGATGATACAGTTGCTTCTCCATTTCAGATTTCGGGAGCTGGTCATGGTGTCCGGGGAGAAGGTGCGGGACCCCATCCACGCGGGCCTTATTCAGTCTCGTCTGAGTGAAAAACACCTGGCTGTTGGGTTAGCGCCCCTCTGTGTCATCACACACTGCCAAGCCGAGGACGCCGCTACCCAGCACTTGTCTTCCCCTCCGCTGACTCTCGTCACTGCAGACCCCCCTCACACTCCTGACTCAAAGCAGGCCAAACCAGACGCTCAGCCTGAGGAAGAGGAGCAGCAGGAGGAAGCTGAGCGGCTGGCGATGAAGGGGAAAAGGCATGGTGGCCGAGGAGACGCAATGATGGAGGATAGACTAGATAATATGGCCAATGGACCTAAAAATGCAAAAATCACGCTAAGCTTCCCACTTAGCGCTGGCCCCCTCCCGGCCTCGCTGACGTCACCCAGCTACTGTCGTAATGCATCATCATCCTCTTCCCCACACAGACGGCGGCCTTCCTCTAAGAGCTCAGATGAGGGGTCACTATGGAAACTGGACTCCACCATGGACGTAAAGCACAGACCTTTTAAGCCCTCGAGGCACGACAGCTCTCCGTCCTCCTCACCCTCCTCCTCTTCCTCTCCCATGACAGTACATGCACTTATCAGGAAGGATATAAAATCCCCGCCTCCCCTCAAGTGCTCCAAACTCTCTCCAGAGACCCAGCTTCACAAGTCAGTGCCGGGGTCCTGCAGCTCCTCTGTAGCGGGCTCCTATGATGGAGACAGATGGGACGAGCACCACAAGACGGCCAACGGTACAGCCTCGCCCTCGCAAACGGCCCAGATCCTTTTCAGTCTGGGTGCCTCGGCCTATCACAGAGGAGGCGGGGAAAGCGACAGGAAGGAGAAAACAGGGAGACCAGCTGGAAAGCTGGGAAGCCCTCACGGACCAAGCCCACACCCACCCACGCTGCACCTCCCGCCCCCGCTGCCTCCACCGCCTCCTCCTCCCTCGGAGGGTCTCACCGCACCCCCGCACTCATCCTGCTACTCCCCCACCGACACCCTCAAGCCCGAGCTGATTTGCGGGGTGTGCCATCGGCTCTTCAGCTCAGCCTCCTCGCTCACTGTCCACATGCGGTTGCATCGTGGAAGCCGCGCCCTCAGCTGCCGTTTCTGTGGCAAGGTCTTCATTCACAGCAAGAGACTGCATTCCCACGAGGCCTCCTGCAGGGTGTCGGGCCTGCCCTCTCGACTGGGCCCGCCTGTCGCCGTGCAGCCAAAGGAGGAGCCGTTGGAGGAGGGCGAAGTGAGACTCGAGGAAGAAACAGACGCCAGCAAGGTGAGGCCTGAGAAAAAAGCCCACAGCCTGCTGGCTCGAATCCAAGGTGATGATGCGGCAGCCACAGAGCTTCTGGCCGCCGATGAAAGCCATTTTGTCAAGGTGGTGGACGGCAATGTCATCTACTTCTGCTCAGTTTGCGAGCGCTCCTACATGACACTGTCCAGCCTCAAGCGACACTCCAACGTGCACTCGTGGCGCCGCAGGTACCCGTGCCATTACTGCGACAAGGTCTTCGCTCTCGCCGAGTACCGCACCAAGCACGAGGTGTGGCACACCGGAGAGCGGCGCTACCAGTGCATTTTCTGCTGGGATGCCTTCGCTACCTACTACAATCTGAAAACGCACCAAAAGACCATTCACGGCATCAATCCCAGCCTCATCTCCAGTGAAAAGACCGCCAATGGTGGATACAAGCAGAAGGCTAACGCCCTCAAGCTCTACCGGCTCCTCCCCATGCGCTCACAGAAGAGACCCTATAAGACTTACAGTGACACTTTGCATAACAGCCTGCTTATGACACCGGCTGAAACCCCTTCCCTGTCCCTGCCCAGCCTGGGCTGCGCTCCGGAGTCTGGAGACCTACAAGGCTTCATCAGCGGGACCCATCCTCAGAGCGTCAAGCCTGACCCAGATGGTTTCCAAATTGACTTCCCTGTCTCTATGGCTGCTGAAAACAAGGATCTTTCCACACTGCCACCCTTCCCCCAAGCAGACACACCCCAGCTTAAAAAACACAACAGCGAGGCTCAAGACTCAGAGCAAGTCAAAGGCAGCTCCAAAACGTCTAGCAGCAGCAAAACCAAAAGTCACAAAGCGGCGAGAGGAACAGACTCAACAAGTATGCCGTCTGTGATCACGTATTGCCACACCAAACCCTCCGTCATAGTTCATGGAACAGCCGTGTCATCCTCCGTCATCATGCACAGCAACCAAGTCTCTCCTGGAACTGAAAAGGATGAGTTCCCGGAAAGCAGCGTGAATCCACCCTCGCACAAGTGCACCGCGAAGTCAGTCAAGAGGCAGCGAGACAGTACAGACGGCCATCGAAAGAGGTCCAGAGAAAGCTCAGATCCGGCGAAACGTAGACAGGATGTGGACACAGAAAAGTCATCTTTCAAGTCCCGAAAGTCCCACAGCAAGAGTGACAACTCAAAGCAGCCCTCGCCATCGACGGGGTCACAGGTCAGAGAGACGGGCCCACTCTGCCAGATCACCGTACGTATTGGCGAGGAGGCCATAGTGAAGCGCAGCATCTCGGAGACAGACCTGAGGAGAGACAAAAGCCACTCTCCCCCCAAAAACAAGCGAGGTGAGATGACCTCAGTGCATCACAAACACCACATCCACCGCAGGGCCAGCCAGGGGGAGGAGGAGGACGACTCAGGAGGAGATTCCAAGGAGGAGGCTGTGGAGAACATTGTCAAGTCCCAGGAGGATGTGAGGGAGTACAACTTCCGGCAAAAAGTTCGTGAACAGGAGAGCGACCACGACATGGAGGACAACTTGTGGCGGCCTTACTACTCCTACAAGCCCAAGAAAAAAACCCAGGCGCACTTGCAGAGGTTCAAGACCTGGCAGAGGAAGCTGAAGTTTAAGCGTGCTCTGCGGCTGAAGAGCAGAGCAGAGAGGCTGAAAAGGCGCGGGAGTACAGAAACAGAGAAGTCACAAGACGAGGAAGAGGGCATAAAGCCGCCACAGGTTGACACGTCAAAGAGTGAAAGCAAAGAAGAACAAGTAAAGGAGGAGGCCATTCCTGAGCTTTCCACTCCTTCTCTATCCTCCCCAAAACCTCCACTTGCTTCCTCTGTGACTCCACCAGGACCTAAAAGGCGGCCGTGGACCAATGGGAATGCAGCAGAGTGCACTACTTGTGGCTGCTGGTTCTCCAGCTCCGGCAAGCGAGACCAACACGAGCTGAGTCATCTTCTGGAGTTTGTGTGCCTCTTCTGCCGAGCCACTTTCCCCTCCAGAGACAAGCTGGAAGACCACCAGAGAAGCCAACATCCCAAGCCCCCAGATTTCTCCTCTGCCCTCCATAAGGCGGCGATGGACGAACAACAGGAATGGGTTAAACCTGTGGCAGACTGTAGTGAAGAAAAGGTGGACCAAGTCGGCTTAGGTGCAAGTAGTTCCAGTCCCGCTCGTCTGAGCAGGCGGGCCTTATCACGGCACACCTGTTCACAGTGTCACAAAGTGTGCAAGACATCCTCTGCACTGGCTCGCCACATCCGCCGCCACGAGTTGAGCAGTTCTCCAGAAAGGGAAAAAGAAGACAATGTTCCAGAGCTGAAAACAACGTCTGTAAGCAGAGATCCGGTTCGTGAAAAAGGCCAAGTCGTCTCAGTTATCAGCTATTCTACAGCAGACCTCCCCAATAACGGTGACTCGTCAGAATCCCCGCAGCATGCCAACCATCACAGTGAACCAATGCCCCAACATCAGACAGCGGAATCTACTGACAAGTCTGCACTGACCCAGTTTACACCCGCGGAACCCGAGAGAAAGCCCAGCCCAAAGATTGCACCCCCACCAGAGAGCCCGGTGAACTTGGCGCCCACTAAAAGCCAGCTCCCCTCCCCCGCGACGCCCCCTACTCTGCAGAGTGTGCTGGTCATGAACAGGCCTGAATGTCTGGACTATCGTACACCTAGCAAAAAGAATCTAGACAGAACGGCGAGCCCTGCTCATCACGCTACGGTGCCCGCCAGCACCTCCGCTCACGTGCCCGTGACATCACAGACCAGAATAACCACTGTTGCTCCCCCTGTTTCCATGACAACTGTGAACAGCTCGGATGGTGGATTCATGAAACGGGATGGGGTCATTATGGACAGAGAGAGGCAGGCCGGGGGTGCTGTGTTTGTGCATGCTGATTACAAGGAACCCGCACTGGTCCAAGATCTCAGAGTCCAGTCCCCGTCCCGCAGTCCGTCGCCCAATGAAGCACAAGACCTCACAATGTCCTCCATACTGGCTCGAGAGAAGGAGCTAGAGAGACAGCGAGAACGAAAAAGGGAACTAGAGAAACAGAGAGAAAGGGGGCGGGACAAAAACATCGAGAGGGCCCAACACATGAATAGCCTTGTACAGACCTCCGAGGACCAAACGGCGCTGTTAGTCCCCAAAGAGGAGCCCTTGAGTCCTGTGCCGTCGCCCCAACACATCCCATCTCTGACCACTACGAATGGACCCCCGTCACACAGACACACTCCAAAGTCTGCCGCAGCAACCGGACTCTCAGCTCTGGCGGCCAACCAGCAGTCCACTTCACAAGGACTGGAACGCCTCATGCTACCCATCGGGGCTCCCAGTGCCGGGGACCGCCCTTCTGCTCACGCACTACTCCTCCCCCGGGCACAGAAACCACCTGAGCCCGAGCGCCAGGACACTTCCAGAGATGCCCAGCAAGTGGATCCCCCGCCAGTGTGCTACCCCGTTCAGGATTATCCCCTGCCTCTCATAGTGCCAGACAGCTATCACCTGGCCAAGAAGCAGGAAGACAACCTCCTCATGCCCTCCTACCCTGCTGGAGCTCTTCCTTTCAGTCCTCTGGGAAAGGTGATGGTGCCCAATGGTGCTGACTTGGCCAAGGTTCCATTCTATCCGGACCCATACCAGCTCCTCTATGGGTCCCAGCTTCTGGCCTACCCGTACAACATGACAGCTCTTCCTGTGGCTCTCAACATGATGGCGCCCGGCGCGGACAAGGTGGAGCCGCTGCCCTTCCTCCCGGCCATCTTTAACTACGCAGCTGGTGCGGGACCCTACATGAGCGCCGCGCCTCACCCGCTGGTGGCTAACCCCAGCCTCTACGGTGGCGGCGGCAGCAGCGGCAAAAAGCAGCGAGACGGCGGCAGCAACAAACCATAACAGCACCATAAGGATTCTGGACACGCCCGTATGGGCTAGGAGCAAGCGGGGGTGCATGAGCACGTTATAGACCAGTGGTAGACACCCAATAAGAGTAGATGTGACAATGATGGGGAGGAGCTAAAAGCGCCAAGGGGAGGTCAGTGTTTGTATCATCACTAACCCTCCCTCCTTCCGTCTTTGTTGTTTTGCCGTAACGTGTTGTAGATCTAGAACTTGATGAGTCATCCTCTCCAACCTGCTCTATTATCTTAAATATAAGAATAAGAACTGCTTACAGGGTGTGTTTTTCTGTGGGGGAAAAAAACAAGCTTCTCTGTATAATCAAACCCACAACCAGGAGAAATGCTTTTTTTTTGGGTGGGGGGGCGGGATGCGTTGTCGCTCATCACAGCAACTCCAAACGTGTTAGATATTTGAACATGACCACATCTGCAGAGAGCAAAGCTTGTACTGCATATGGAGGAAAGTTATATATATGTGTGTGTGTGTGTGTGTGTGCACTATGACTAATATGATATGTGCATGAGTGGCTTGGATGATTCTGCGTGAGATGCACACAGCATCCCTACTTTAGTCGAAATAGCTCCTGTAGACTATGGAAAGGAATATGTGGTCAATAAGAAGCTTAGATGCAACAGCGACAGGTCAATGTCTCGACACACCGTCATCACTTGGTGGCCGATGACACTGTAGGATCTGTACAGCATTCACCATAGTTTATACCTTATGTGCACACGAATAGACAAGTAGTGGTCACTTAAAGGGGGCACTTGTAGCTGCTTTGGATATGTAGCTGGTCACTGGGTAAAGAATTGCCGGCTGTTAACTTTTGCACTTCCCTTCATCTCATTTCCTTTACGTAAGAGAGGAAATAAAGAGTTAACTTGGATCATTTTTTTTTCCCCCTCTTGTGGAGTGGAAGTGGAAATTGGCTCCATTTCCTCAAGCAGGGCGAGGAAAGTGACAGCAAGGAAGGAATTTAAATGTAAAAAAAAAAAAAAATCAAATGGATTCAGGGTATTGAGTTACAGTATTTCTGGATAAAGAAAAGGAAGCAGGAAAGACTTTTGAGTTGACAATGAGCAGCCAAAGTGACGGCCGGACACCCCCCCAGACGCCCCCCTGGGGGGGGCTATGTTGCTTATGTTATGTGTTATCTCTTGTATGTTCAACCACATTGTTGTGAAGGCGGCTTCAAGGGGGCCTGAACCTAAAAATATGAATGTAAATTTTAGTCACGCGGTTAATGAAGTACAGCTGCATTAATGCTAGACTTGGTTTCATTTCTTTTTTTGTTTGTTTGTTTTTTTTTCATTCCAATAACCTATTACAGAACAGTATAACGTCTGGTATGCATATATCCAGTAGTCCTAGCAACATGTCAAGTAAACTTGGGTTCTGTATCCACAAAAGCATGAGCGACACTTGCTTCCTAACTGTTTGTATGCTCAAGCAAATCTGGCACCACGCGCACAGCTTTTCCTTTCCGTTCCGTGTCAATCTTCCGTATTTCTGTTTAGATCGCCACCGTAGGCCCAACAGTCACTTTCAAGCGCTATCGAGGCACGTTTTGGTTCCAAGCGAGGGTGTGAAAACACAGCGTGACCGACTGCAGGGGTGCACGAGCATTACCCCCTGGGTGCAGTTACAAGCGTTTGCGTGTCTTTTTCGGGAGGACAGGGGTGAGCGATGAAGCGAGTGACAAAAAACCAAAAGCATCGTGTCCCTCGGCTCTCACAAAACGGGCCATCTGTCTTTTTTTTTTTTTTTTTTGTAAGGTTGTGTCTAAAGATTTAAAAAAAAAAAGAAAGAAAAAGCCTTGTGGTCTCCAACGCAATATTTTAATCCATTCCTGTAGATGGACATACATGTGTTTCTGGACCATCGCGGTTGTCATACAGACCAAAAGCATGCCATTTGACTCGTATTGTCGTGACTGGACTGGAAAACAATCTGTCTACTGTAAGTTTTAGTTCTAATGAATGTGCCTCTGCTTTGATATTTAAATCCTTATCTAAAGTTACTATTGAGATGTGGATCTGCCAGATTTCAGCTGTCAAGGTGCCTTGTCACGGGCATAAGAAATTAGATTTGTAAAATGAAGGTTGTTCTTCAGATATGATTTGGAGATAGATCTCATGGCTTTGTTCGCTATGAAGCTGTTCATAGATGTAGGGGTGTGGCTAAACTGTTTTGGTATTGTGTATCATGTCTAGGAAAATACTGTGCCATAGAGAGCCCACAAAATATCTTCGTGTTATTTTTCAAAAAAAAAAAAAAGATGTTTTTATGTTGCCTGAGGACTTTGTCTTTAGATTTGATACAAAGGCTTGTCGCCTCAGCTCTCCCAAAGTCTGTAGTCTCCTTTTCCAATTCTCTCCCTGTTTCTGTCTCTTTGCTGCAATCAAACAAAATAAAGTATTAACCTGATGACCCAATGACAATCACATTTTTCGGATTAAAAAAAAAACATTTCTCATTGTATTGGATAAAAGGTGAAGTGGAATTTGTCATTAATTGATTCTGAAAATGGGTGGCACGGCGGCCTAGTGGTTAGCGCACAGACCTCACAGCTAGGAGACCAGGGTTCAATTCCACCCTCGGCCATCTCTGTGTGGAGTTTGCATGTTCTCCCCGTGCTTGTGTGGGTTTTCTCCGGGTACTCCGGTTTCCTCCCACATTCCAAAAACATGCTAGGTTAATTGGCAAACTCCAAATTGTCCATAGGTATGAATGTGAGTGTGAATGGTTGTTTGTCTATATGTGCCCTGTGATTGGCTGGCGCCGAAGACAGCTGGGATAGGCTTCAGCACCCCCCCCCGCGACCCTCGTGAGGAAAAAGCGGTAGAAAATGAATGAATGAATGAATGATTCTGGAAATGTGCAGCATGGAAGCGGTATTGCATGTACATTACAGTTTACAGTAAATAATCATGTGTTGTGTCGTGTGTGTTTTTCCTCTGTCGACATTTAAGAATTCCTGAAAGTTTCCAAGTAATGTCATCTCCAGCTCCACAATACACACACACTGTTTTAGCATTCCTGCGAAAACACCTGTTGCTCACACAGGCTTAATTTAATGCAGATTGTAGGGCATCAGTTACGTCAGGATAATTACTGTAATGGTCGCTTTTTTCGCCCTTTGCACGATGAACTGTGTGTTGTCCTGCGACCCATTCTCATTTGTTTACCCGCCCCCCTCTATCCAATACACCATGCACTTCCCCCTGGCATGTTTGCCCTCTGGACCAGCGCACAGTCCAGGACTAAATACTCCTCCAGAACCTTTACAGCTCTCCTATACTTGGGAGTCCATTGACGAGCTTGACACCTGAGAGACCATACGCTACACGGGGGGATGATGGCAGGTGGACTCCTGCTACTCGCATTGAGCGTCACGGCGATGGTGTGGGGAGCCCAGGGGCAGGTGAACAGACAGTGGAAGGTACTTTCGATACATATTTTTATGAAGTTCACTCGGCAGTTATTATTTTCACATTGCTATAATGTCACCTGTGGCGTTTAGAATCAAGTCTCGGGGGATGCAACCGTTTACCTGGGCCAGCACAGAAACGCATGGAGGCCGCTGATGCACATCGCCGTCAACCTCACCAAGATAAGAGAGTGTGTGAGGAGTGCACTGTCGGTTATCGCTGACATTTAATGTCTCTCTGATTTGATTCATCCATTTCTGCAGCATTAAGTCATCCTTTCAGCTGAGGACGTATGACCCAGAAGGAGCCATCTTCTACGGGGACACCAAAAGCGGCAGGGACTGGTTCATTTTGTCCCTCAAAGACGGATTCCCTCTCATGCAAATCAGCCGCAGCGGGGTTCTTGTCAACGTGGCGGGGGGCCCCAAGCTCAATGACGGGCGATGGCACACGGTGAGTCCTGTGATGCTACTGGTTGGGGTTCTCGAGGTGAATGACATGTCTCACTGTTTTTGTCTCGACTTCCAAGCTGGAGGTGAGCAACCAAGGATATTTTGTGATCCTGGAGGTGGACGGCGCCATGGGGCTAGTAGCAGGTTTGCAGTCTGATAACATAGAGGAGGTCATCTCAGGGGACCTCAGACTGGCGCTTGGCGGGATCCTGATACCCAAGGAGAGGATGTTGGTTCAGGTACACCATTAACTAAACCACCTTGCTGTGAACAAAGAGCAACAATGGAGGACATCTGGCCTTTTTGGCATGTAGCTGCACCCTTTAAGTCTTTAGCGCCAACCAAACTTGACTCTTCGCCAACGAACGCGTTCTTCCGCACGTGTTCAGCAAAATGCATTGTTGCCTTTTTGGCTGCAGTTTGAGCCGCAGATGGACGCTTGTGTGCGGGGGGGCAGCTGGCTGAACCTGAGCATCCCCTGGGAGACGGAGGCCGAGGAGCTCTGGCCGTGCTATCAAAACATCCGACCCGGGAGCTTCTTCCCCGGAAGTGGTCTCGTCATTGTCAACACCTCAGGTGGGGGGCACACGGGTGTGTTTATTTGTAGTAAAATATTGCATAATTCTTCAGAAAATTTGGTCTGATGCCTTGGCTTTTATTTGTGGATGTCTTTGTTGCAGTTTTGCAGATTGCTGATTCACACAGTGTGAAGATTGAATTGTGGGGAGAATTCACTAAAATGGACGGTGCGATTCTCAGTATCAGGACTCCCGGCCTGGCGCCAATGTTCACTTTAGTAGCTGATAATACCACAAAGGTATGCGCATAGATAAGACATAATACAGACAATTGAGGAATAATTTTTTTGAGCATTTACTCATTATGCCCGAGCCTGTACAGTGAACACCTATTGGATTCACAGGAAGTAACACTCTCCTTCAGTGGTCATAAAATGAGTCTCAAGGAAAACTTCAGCAGACTACAGATGACCTTTGGGACTGATTTGCTGGAAGTACTGCATGATGGAGCTGACTCAAAGGTCACGAAGAAGCTCCTCACTCCACTAAGGCATTCAGGCCTTTTGAGCACATTGAGAGAAAGCCACATTGCCATTGGAGGCCTTCTCGGTCAGATTACACTTCATTAAAATACATCTACATCTTCTACACTACATTCGACTGACTTTTCATCACTTTTCAGGTAAAGATGACATGGGCTCCTTCTTGAGAGGCTGTCTGGAGAAGATCCAAGTCCAAGGAAAGGATGTTGACCTAGATCTGACATTTAAAGACATGTCCATCTCCTCCCACAGCTGCCCAGTGTAAACCACAGCATCAGGCGTTCATTGTACAAATTGGCCTTGCTTATGTGTGTGTGTCACAATTACATTAATCCTAATGAAAGAGAGCCAGAATATCGCAATATTAAGTCATGCAGGTTTCAGGTTTTCAGGCTCAAAAATTTAAACAATATACAACAAATCTGCACAATAAAATTCTTAAATGTTGAATTAATGTGACAAGCATAAGACATCTTGACCTTCTTGACTTCAACTTTTATTTTGAACATGCACGTGAGTTGCAATAGAATTCATCACACAGTGCAATTCACAGTTCCACAGGTATGTAATCACTGTAAAGAAACCATAAGTCATAATGAAGTAATAATGAGTAAATAAATAAATAAATGTTGAAAGGGTCAATAGTTACATAGTTGCATAATAGAAACATGACTATAGACAATGTACTCACAAAGACCTGAAGAGTTAAGTGCAAGAGTGAGATCACAAAAGGTCAGTGATAATTCATGGGCAAAAAAGCATTTAACATAAGATTCACCAAAAAAGTTTTATCTTTTTTTTTGAGAGAGGCTGTTAGAGATTTAACACATGGTGCGTGCCCCCTCTAGTGGATTAAGAACATTTATGTTCAAGTGACATCCTCATACTGACGGAATACCTGTTCCTATATGATTTAATATGTACTGTATTATTAGGATTATTATCAGAAATGTAATTATTTACTTTGATTGTGGAGGTGAGGGTAGCGTATTTACAGTCTAACACACACTCTCACCAATGCATCGATATAAATAATCAAAAAAATGTATAATCTTGATATAATGTGATAATAATTACATAAAATAAATACTCTACGTAGTCTACATACGGAATGTAAACAAATAACAGTGGGTGGGGCGGCGGGTGCCGTATGTCGCTTGTTATGACGTCACTGTCGCAAACCATTTCTGTCGTGAAACCTGGCCGCCCCCTAATGATGGCGGCGGAGCTACATCCGCGGAGCGGAAAGCTGATCGGCCTGTCGAACTCCAACCGAACCGCCCGGCGCAACCAGCCAGTCCAAGAGTTCAACCATGGCCTGGTGCTAAGCAAAGAGCCACTGAAGGATCGGGATGTATTCACTGTCCGCATCGATAAGAAGGTAAAAAACGCAGCCGCCATTGCTGTTGAGAGCAGGGGGTGAGACGGGGGGAATGCGAGGACAGTACTTGGTGGGACGGCTTGAGGGGTCTGCATGTCTCCCGCAATCGGGGCTTCTCTGCGACCGAACAGCTCGACTTGACAACGGCTTTCCTCTGACTAATAACGACATTCTGCTAGGGATTTATTAGCTACCTTGATTGCCACATACATACACATATACTTATACACACACACACACACATATATATAAATATATATATAGATATGTTATATGTACACACACACACCTACATACATACATATATACATACATACATACATGCACGCATACATATACATATGCGTGTATGTGCGCGCCTTGGTGTGTATAGCAACACTGAGGCTGCAGCTAACAGTTCATTAGCCTGGTTATGCTAACTATGTGTGTGTTTATGTCCATTCATATGTAGATAGATATAGATACATACTCATAAATATATATGTAGATGTACAGAGGAAGTGAATGTTGGCTAGCTTGACTGACAGGTGTCTTTTGTCGTTTGTCCTAGCTCACTTGTCTTGAGTTTATTCATGTAATTTGGACTTGTTTCGTAGTTTCCTGTCACCTTCTCTGCTCTGTCACATTATACAATAATAATAATAATAATAACAATAAAGCAGCTAGCAACCCGTTTATGAACCTTTGAAATGTTTTGTCATTGCTTGACTTTAATATTTGAGGTTGAGTTTTGCCCGTAAGCCCAGAACTGAGCATAAAAAACATATTAAATATCACTCTTGGGCTGTAAGTGATTATCCTTCCCATGTGATGCTCTCAGTTTGAGGAGTACTCTCGTAATGAGACCTCCATGCAAAATCAATGCCCTTCCATCACAATGCGCCCAGATTGGCATTACTGTATTGTCCATCCAGTCTACATCCACTCAGCTACAGAGGAAGTGGATGCACTTTTCATATTGGGGCTCGACTAAAATGTCAGCTTGCCAATGTAGCAAGCTAATTGCTTTAAACATTTCTTTTTTTCTTCAATTTTTTTGAGGAATAAGGGTTTGGGAGCAACTAAGAGGTCTAAGTTAGCTGATAGACTAATTAATTTAAGAGGGGCCTCCGTTCTGTTGTTGCTATAGAGCATATGGTATTTCAGCAGCCCTCATAGTGATGCTCAAGGTCACTTGTGTTTGCCTCCGGTGTCTCGCAGGGCACTTGCTAGCCGGCTGGCATCACACTGGTAGATGAAGCAAAAAGGAAGACAAAAAACAGAATTTAATCAATATTGTGAGACATTATCGTGCGCACACACACTGGGCTTTCTCTTGCTGGGAAGTGGATGATATGTGCGGCTATTTGTTATGTGATATGAAGAATATAATGTGACAGGGTGCCATTTATTTATAGATGGGGCACCGTGGTAGGTAGTAAACTTTTATTAAGGTTCATTTTGTCATTTGCAGTACTGTCTATAAGTTGCAGACCGATCAAAATGGATGTATGTGCTTCTATCACCTGCTTGTGATGTTGCATTGTGTGTGATGTGTCAATGCTTTATTCTCCACAAGCAGTGTCTTCACTGAGAGCTAAAAATAACCCAAGGGCTTATAAAACAAATCACTTTTATATCCATCTGCAGTTTTTAGCTCGGCACTTGAGCTATTTAGTGCAAAGTCCCACTTCCCGGCTTCCAGGCTCAAGCACGATCCAACCGGAAATGTTTCTCCTGTGCTGTGCTGCATGCCGTTGTCTCTCAGCTTTGCCTTTTTTTAACACTCCCCAGGTGAACTTGTGGAGCGGTTCCATTGAGATTGGGGTGACAACACTGGACCCCGCCCTGCTGGACTTCCCCAGCAGTGCCACGGGCCTGAAGGGCGGCTCGTGGATTGTGTCTGGCTGCTCGGTGCTCAGGGACGGCCGTTCAGTGCTGGAGGAGTACGGCCGCGACCTGGATCAGCTGTCAGAGGGCGACCGTGTGGGCATCCAGCGCAGCTCCCACGGAGAGCTTCACTTGTGGGTCAATGGCCAGGACTGTGGTGCGGCCGCCAGCGGCTTGCCTTCCAAACTGTGGGCCGTGGTTGACCTGTACGGAAAGTGCACGCAGGTGACGGTGGTGAGTTGTGAGCCACCGTCGCCTTCCGCCGAAAGAGAGACAGTAGTTCGGGATGAAGTGGATGAGGAAGAAGAAGAGGAGGAGGAGGTGCAAGAGGATGCGGGCATCACGGCACTGATGAATGTGGCAGCAATGAATGGAGTCATGACGGGAGACGAAGGTAGGGAATATGTCATTAAACTATTTGGAATGTTCATTTTCTTAATGTGTTCATTTTCACTCTGCTGCTTATTAGTGCCTGAACTTAGTTGCAGCAGACCAGACAAGTTCCCCAACAACCTGGAGCCAGAAGCGGGTAAAAAAAACATCCAATCAGGCAATGAGTATTTGGTCACATGAGCCCTTTTGATGGTTGCTCTCCTCAGTTCTGACAGAGCACCAGCTCTTTGACGTCTTCAACAACGCAATAGTATCTTTTTACCGTGCCGAGGATGAAGGCGGAGGCGAAGACGGCAATGGAGGAACGGGAGGAGGAGCTACAGGAAACAATTCCTCCTCCTCAAGAAATGACACAAGGAGCGGTGGTGGAGGAGGCGCAGCGAGCAATGACAACGGGACTGAGACACCATCAGGCGGGACCGGAGGGGATGATGCCGGGAACACAAGCGGCAGCCCCGCTGGTACGGCGGGAGGAGGAACGGGATCTGGGACTGTAATGGGCGGCTTGACCACCAACGATGCCCTCCTCTTCCACGAGAAGTGCGGCACGCTGATCAAACTGAGCAATAACAACAAGACGGCGGAGAGGAGGAGACCTCTGGATGAGTTCAACAACGGAGTGGTTATGACCAACCGACCGCTACGACATAACGAGATGTTTGAGGTGAAAACACAACATGTTGTACATGAAAATAATGCTCTCAGTTGAACTGGCCCATACTCTAATATTTTCAGATTCGCATTGACAAACTGGTGGACAAGTGGTCGGGTTCAATCGAGATCGGTGTGACCACACACATCCCAAACAATCTGGACTACCCTGCTACCATGACCAATCTGCGTTCAGGTAACACAAAAAACACACTAAAGCAAAGTATTACAAATGTTAACCACTCATGTTTAATGTCAGGTACAATCATGATGAGTGGCTGTGGAATACTGACCAATGGGAAAGGTACCAGGCGGGAATATTGCGAGTTTAGCTTGGATGAACTCCAGGTTTGTGATCATTCATATACTCATACTATTTAAGTGTGTGCAACTTTTTGTCGTCAGTGTTTTATGTTATCCTGTGTGTGTGCATCCCTCTCAGGAGGGAGATCACATTGGGCTGATGCGCAAAGCCAGCGGTGCGCTTCATTTCTACATCAACGGCATCGATCAAGGTGACTCACATGGACAAACTCACTACAGTGTAAAAAAAAAAAAAAGGGAGTGATGACAGCATCTCTTTCATTATCCTGCTCTTAACGGCTTCATATCTTGTAAAGGTGTTGCAGCAGCCCAGACCCCTGGCGTTGTGTACGGCGTCGTGGACCTCTACGGCATGGCCGTCAAGGTCACTATTGTTCACAACCACAACCATAGCGACCGCCTCCGACGTAACAATGCCATCATGAGGGCCTTGTCACCTGATGTCGGTCGACCCAGACCCGCCCTCTCACTCACTCCTGACACGGAGGCACATGACCGACTGCTCTTCCACCCAAACTGTGGCCAGAAAGCTGCAATCATCAGTGATGGCAGGACGGCGCTACGGCCACAGTGAGGCATCCTCTGGATTACACACCTCTTTTTCGATATTGAGAGCATTTGAACTTCATACTCATTCTTGCTCCTCAGTGCCACTGATGACTTCAATCATGGCGTGGTCCTCAGCAGCAGGCCGCTGCGCTCGAATGAGGTGTTCCAGGTCCGCATTGACAAGATGGTGGACAAATGGGCTGGCTCTATTGAAATCGGAGTGACGACACACAACCCTGCCTACCTGCAGCTACCCTCCACTATGACAAATTTGCGCTCAGGTAAACAAAAATACAGTATAATAACCAAGCATAGTTCGAGTCAGTCACATGCTACACTACGTCCTTGGGTAAAATGACGGCGTTTGTTTGCAGTACATTAAGGGTGGTGTCGCTCTTTGGCTAGCATATGCTAACACAACAAATAAATTTGTCACAATTTGAAGTTAAACTTTTTCATTCTAAAAGGTATATACAGTATTTTTATCAAGGCTTTGATAAATTAACAGCAGTAACAAATTTATTTCACTTATTACATACACATTATGACAAGCCACGTCTCTCTGTCATGACTGCAACAACAATAGTGTCCACACAGAGCTTTTTAATAACTTTATTGAGACCCGAACACATCAACAGCAGCGCAGTTCCAACACCTGAACACGTTTATAGTCCACTCATCCTGGAACGACACTTCCTCATTGTCATTAGACGGCCACAAGATACATTCACGGACACTGCAAAAAATCACAACATGTTTCTGCACTCAAAACATATGAATTCAACTTACTCATACATTCATGGCTCACAATAATGATTCTGCTGCTGTTAAAGAGACAAGTGGTCGGCAAGCATGTGGTATCTTTTAGCTTGATTTAAACTTTCAGTTAATTTGGAGCTGTTAATATATACAAATATCCTGCATATAATTGCATCCTGTCATTTATCTTTCTCTTCATAAAATACAGCAAAAATGTGCATATTTCACACATTATGGCAAGTGGTGATTAATCGCAGTTGTGGTTAATTTGATTAAAATTTGTAATCATTTAACAGCCCTAATTTTTATACTTTGTCTCCAGGGACATGGATGATGACAGGGAATGGCGTGATGCACAATGGAACAACAATACTGGATGAATATGGACACAACTTAGACCGTCTCAAAGTGTGTAATATATGTATTAGGAGTTATATGTAATATGGTGAATATTGCCCACATACACGGTTTGTCAAGGCCTTGTCACTATCTCACACAGGCAGGGGACACTGTTGGTGTGGTACGCAAAGAAGATGGCAGCCTCCACTTCTTTGTAAATGGCGTGGCTCAGGGCCCAGCAGCCTGGAATGTGCCCCCCAGCGTCTATGCCGTGGTTGACCTCTACGGACAGGCGGCTCAGGCCACAATCATGGACGACATGGGTGAGAGCCTACAACGGATGCCAAAATATTGTCCTTGAGAAGAGAAAGTGTGTGGAACGTGATTTTTTTTTTTTTTTTTTTTAGTGGACCTCCCCCCTCTCCCAGAGGATGCCTCTGAAGGCCCCACAGCCATGTCCCCCGGGAGCCCGTGCTCAGTAGCAGGTGGGAGCGCCACTGACCTGCGTTTTCACCATCTGCACGGCACCAACGCTATCATCACCAACGGGGGGCGTACTGCTCTGCGCCAAAACTGTCGTAGCGAGTTCAACGACGCTATCGTCATTTCCAATAGGTGAGGTGCCCGTCGATGTGCCTGACTAGCTTTTAGTGTCGTATTGAACTGAAGGTTTGGCTTCTTGTAGGTGCCTTCGAGATGGAGAGCTCTTTGAAATCATTATTCAGAAAATGGTGGACCGCTGGTCCGGTTCAATAGAAGCAGGTGAGAATTATAAGCACGCAGGACCTCCATTATGTCATCATTAATGATCTGTCACTCTGTGTAGGTGTGACGGCCATCCGGCCAGAGGAACTCGAGTTTCCCAACACGATGACCGACATTGACTATGACACATGGATGCTCAGGTAAGCAAGCATATAAAATTCATATTTCATATCCGGTGCTTTACTCTTTTGTTTGTTTTTTTACCTCATCCTTTCTTCAGCGGAACAGCCATCATGCAGGATGGCAACACAATGCGCAACAACTACGGCTGCGACCTTGACTCGCTGACTTCGGGCTCACGAATTGGCATGATGCGTTCTGCAACTGGTGACCTCCATTATTACATCAACGGCGTAGACCAAGGCATCGCCTGCTCTGGTCTGCCTCCAGGTAAAAGAAGGATAAAATCACCTGCTTTGCACCTTGTAATGTTACTCTAATTTGCTTTGCCACTTATATAATACAATGTATCAAAGTGTCAACACATAAATTAGATTAGATTAGATTAGATTAGATTAGATTAGATTATTGCTTAGGTTAGCATCCAACCAGAATTGCAATTTTATAAGTACCTTAGTAGTAAGTAAATGTAGAAAAAAAATTGATAGATCTATGTAAAAAAAACTATAACAGGCTATGACTATAACACAGTGAGGATATGTACAGGGATATAAATGACTATAATATGGCTATTGTAGATTATACAGATTATAAACAGTATGGATGTGACAATATATAATAACAGTAATATGTACAGTATTGCAATGAAGTGACTAGAGTATGGTTATTGCAGATTATATAAATTATAAACTATAAACAGTATGATCTAAAGAGAGATACATCATGGGTACAATGTGACATTTTGGTTATTTCCCTAATGGCCGTTATTTGTATTGCTGAGCTAAGCTATCATTGTCTTTCTCTCTCCATCTCGCAGAGGTGTTTGCAGTGATTGACCTGTATGGTCAGTGTGTTCAGGTGTCCATAACAAGCTCCTCAGGTCCTCTGGACAACAGTCTGTGCACCAGCAACATCACAGAGAAGAGCTTCCCCATCCACTCCCCAGGTAGACGCACACATTTACAAGTTACAGTATTTTCTATTTCCAAACTAACCTGCCATGCATGTGTGTTGTGCTTTTAGTAGCAGGAGTCGCCCACCGCCTCCACAGTAAACACGGTAAGAATGTGGTGTTACTGGGTGAGGGGTGCCAGGCGGTCAGAGCGGGGGGTTACGCTCACGGCATCGTGTTCAGCGCCAAGGAGCTAAAAGTGGACGAGCTGTTTGAGGTGCCAAAAAATAATCAACCCCCGTCATCCATCGCATGTCGTGTTGGTTTTCTCTTTTCTCATGCGTGTGTTTTGTGGTGTCAAGGTGAGGATCGACGAGGTAGACGAGCAGTGGTGCGGTTCGCTGCACGTCGGCCTGACCACGCTACCGCCACCTGAGCTGCCGTCGTGTCCTCTCTCCGGTTTCTCCCCCTCTCTACCGCAACTTCGCACCAAGGTCACCTGGCTACTCTGCGGCTTGGAAGTCCGCCGTAATGGCGTGCTTCAACGCCAGAACTACGGCTGCTCATTGGACAGACTGACGGTAAAATACTTTTAATGTTTAGCGCATTTTTCAGGCTGCAGTTTGACATATTGCAAAAAGAAATTAATATTACACTCATTTGCTAGCTATAACACAAAGCTAAGATGTTTTGTCCAGATAGCTTAGCATATATTTACCTACATTGGATTGGTTTTCACATAATTAATGCACAAAATGTTCCACACAGTGTAACAAAAAAACATGTAAAACAATATTTTAACAATGTTTTGTTTTTTTTAGGTTGGGAACCGTGTAGGTGTGAAGAGGTGCAGTGATGACACCATGCACATCTTCATTGATGGCGAGGACATGGGACCTGCTGCCACTGCAGTAGCCAAGGTACACACACACACACACACACACACACACACACGCATATAATATTCATTCATTTTCTACCGCTTTTCCTCACGAGGGTCGCGGGGGGTGCTGGAGCCTATCCCAGCTGTCTTCGGGCGTAAGGCGGGGTACACCCTAGACTGGTCGCCAGCCAATCACAGGGCACATATAGACAAACAACCATTCACACTCACATTCATACCTATGGACAATTTGGAGTCGCCAATTAACCTAGCATGTTTTTGGAATGTGGGAGGAAACCGGAGTACCTGGAGAAAACCCACGCATGCACGGGGAGAACATGCAAACTCCACAAGGAGATGCCCGAGGGTGGGATTGAACCCTGGTCTCCTAGCTGTGAGGTCTGCGCGTGCATATAATATATCTCATTAAATATGTCTGTATTTTTTTCAGAACGTGTATGCGGTCCTAGATCTGTATGGGAGAATAACGGCGGTGTCCATTGTCAGCTCCACCATGCTTGAAGACGTGGACAGTGTTAAGGCGGTATCTCTCTCATCAGAAAGCTGCAGTGAAGGAGAAGATGACAACACACCCGTCAGAGAGGTAATATACATTTTTCCAATGTATTTTGAGAGATATTTCCACATGGCCTTTTTACTTCCTCCAGGCTGAGGGGGAGCCCTGCGCTCTAGTACCCACCGCCATGGCCTTCCTGGAGAACCACGGCAAGAACATCCAGCTGTCCAACCAGAACCTGACAGCTGCCAGAGTGTCGAGCTACAACCAAGGCCTGCTGGTCACCGCTCAGCCTCTGGCCCAGCAGCAGCTCTTCCAGGTGACTCCCTACTCTCTCATTTGGCAATGGGATTGGAACTTTCCATGTCATGTGACTTAAAGGCTCTTATTGCGCTCCAGTTTAAGATTGACCGCCTCAATCCATCTTGGACGTCGTCGCTGGCATTAGGGGTGATCGGCCACTCACCAGATCGCCTCAACTTCCCCTCCACAGCGTGTTGCCTGAAGCGCTCTGCCTGGCTGCTGCAGAGGGACTCCATCTTCCACAACTCCCTAAAAGTAGGAGCTCAGAATCAGTCCAACATGACAAGAATGTAGTGCAGACCTGCCTACATGTACGCATGGTTCTCTGATATTGGCCGATATAGGCATAAAAATTAGATATCGGTTCATTTTGCTATGGTTTTTTCTGCCGATTGGTGCTCAAGTGATGACATTGTGAATTTACTAATCAAAGTAGAGAGTAAGAGAGTAGAGTAAGAGATAGGGTGAGGAGCTCAGAGGAGAGCCGCTTCTCCCTCACATCGAGAGGAGTCAGTTGAGGTGGCTCGGGCATCTAATCCAGATGCTTCCCGGACGCCTCCCTGGTGAGGTGTTCCGGGCATGCCCAGCCGGGAAAAGGCCCCCGGGGGAAAACCTAGGACACGCTGGAGGGACTATGTCTCACAGCTGGCCTGGGAACGCCTTGGTGTCCTCCCGGTGGAACTGGAGGAGGTGGCCCGGGGACCGGGAAGTCTGGGCTTCCCTACTAAGACTGCTGCCCCTGCGACCCGGACCCGGATAAGCGGAGGAAAATGGATGGATGGAAAGTAGGACAACAGTCACTTTTATTGCAAATGTTGAACTGAAATCGGACAACGTCAAGCTATGGATGTCTCAATTACTTGTGGCTTTTCACCACTGGCAGTTGATCTCATTAAATGTCTTCAAACTTTGTTTGATACTTTTTGGTACATTTTTTGGAGTTCACCAAACTGCATTTTTTCCACAGATTTGCGAGAACTACGGCCCTAACCTGGACACATGTCCTGAAGGCACGGTGTTGGGTCTGCTGGTGGATGCCAACAGTTGTCTCCACCTCTACGTGAACGGCATCGACCAGGGGGTGGCAGCGCAGGACATCCCCTCCCCCTGTTACCCTTTCATCGACCTCTACGGCCAGTGTGAACAGGTATTCTACACCGAGGAAGCCTTTTTTTTATCAGTACGATTCGAATCAGGAATGCTTTGTGTCATCCTTTCAGGTGACCATCGTGACAAATAACGTGCCAGCTGTGGGCGGAGAGGCTGGCGACACCCGTTGTCAGGGTGACATGGAGAAGGCGGACATGGTTGACGGTATTAAAGGCCTGTTTTTTCCTTCATTGTCCACTCCTTTTGTTTGACTTGGGTGTTTGTGCACAGGCATCAAAGAGAGTGTGTGCTGGACGCCCCCTCCCGATGTCAACCCCAACAAGTCATGCGAGTACCAGGCCCTGTGCGCTCGCTTCAAGGACCTGCTTACTCTACCAGGTGACCTTCACTCTCGAAATGTATTTCATGTTAGAACAGCTAAAATCCGAGCTGATCGGAATCGATATCAGCTGTTATCACATACTACAGTTTTAATTGGCCCTGTGCCCTAGAAACCGCCCATGAATGATACGGGAAAAGGCCGAAATAATACTGTGTCAAAGCGCAGGGCAGTGATACTGATAAAATATAGAGTTTAACCATGTCCAGTATCAGCCCCCGTAGCTGTCCACTCAGAGCGCGCTGCTCTGGTATCGTGTCTGTGAAACAACCAATCAATTATAGGTTATCACATGGTTTGTCTGGTATCAGGCCAGGTATCATGTCCCTAAGTGTCAGTATCATACTTATACTGGCACGCGGGGCATGATACTGGGCCTGATACCAGACAAACCATGTGATGATCTTATTATCACATACTATTTAATCATGAGCTTATTATCACGTACTATTTAATCAAAAGACCATTTTGTTTCCAGAAATTATATCTAAACAGTGTAAACACAACAATTGCAAAAATATTTCAACAATAATATTTTATCAACAGTCTTATCTTATCAATGTCTGACAATTAAAGTTCCATTAATTAAATTTGGGTTTTTTGGTGACTGGAGAAGCACTAAGGCACTAAGCACTCGTGTGCTGTTCTCTGATTGGTTGTTTCACGGGCACGATACCAGAGCAGTGTGCTCTGAGTGGACAGCTACGGGGGCTGATACTGGACATGGTTAAACTCTATATTTTATCAGTATCACTGCCCTGGGCTTTGACACAGTATCATTTCGGCCTTTTCCCGTATCATTCATGGGTGGTTTCTAGGGTACAGGGCCAATTAATACTGTAGTATGTGATAATACATGTAATAAACTGAAAATTTCTGGAAACAAAATAGTCTTTTGATTAAATAGTATGTGATAATAAGCTCATGTGAACCATGTGATAACCTATAAATACCAGTCAGTGGTCTATCAATCCGAGGACCCCTAATTGATTCTGAACTGTTCTCATTTTGGTTCTTGCCGTTCCGCAGACGGGTACTTCAACGAAGATGCAAAGTATAACCTGTGCTACTGTGAGTCCTGCCACAAGCTGCGGGGGGATGAGGCTTATTACAAGAGAGGAGAGCCCCCCCGCGACTACGCTCTGCCTTTCGGATGGTGCTGCTTTGCCCTCAGGTGAGAGGTTTAAGAGCTGTGTTTTATTTCTTTATTTTAGCAAGTCAACTCAGACGTGGCTCTCATTTAGGATCAAACCCCACTGTGAGGTCTCGAATGCACTGAAGAAGTGGCACATCGCATACCACGGCACCAGTGTAGGTTCACTGCGCCGCACGTTGGACCACAGTCAGCTGCTACCTGGTAGGAAGTCCACATTTTATCGTCGTGCCTCAAAGCGGACTCAGAATTAATTCCTGCATCAATTCCACAGGGACGTCGTCCATCTTCTCTGTGTCTCTGGCGAAAGCAGAGGGACTGGACGGGTACAGTGATCCAGAGGAGAACAGCGTCCCTGGCAGGGAGGTGCCCAGAGTGCGTCTCTCACCTACCATGCGCTACTCTGGCCTGGAGATATTTGCTCCCAAAGCGCAGTAAGTTTTCATTGCCTGTCCTTAAAGGGGACATGTTCATTCATTTTCTACCGCTTTTCCTCACGAGGGTTGCGGGGGGTGCTGGAGCCTATCCCAGCTGTCTTTGGGCAAGAGGCGGGGTACACCCTGGACTGGTCGCCAGCCAATCACAGGGCACATATAGACAAACAACCATTCACACTCACATTCATACCTATGGACAATTTGGAGTCACCAATTAACCTAGCATGTTTTTGGAATGTGGGAGGAAACCGGAGTACCCGGAGAAAACCCACGCGTGCACGGGGAGAACATGCAAACTCCACACAGAGATGGCCGAGGGTGGAATTGAACCCTGGTCTCCTAGCTGTGAGGTCTGCGTGCTAACCACTAGACCGCTGTGCCGCCAGGGGACATGTTATACTCTTTTTTTTTTTTTCAGCACTTTGTATTGATTGTGGAATCCGAAAGAGCAGCTACACACAATAACCCGTTGGATTTAATTTACCCCCCCCTCCCCCCCAACTGCGCAAACACAAGAATACAACATTGTGACAACAGTTGTAGGTCAGAAAAGAGGAAAAAAGCATAACGGGTCCCCCTTTAACGCTCCCACTTGAAGCCCAGTTGCTAATGAATGTCTCCTGTGTGCAGATTTCGGGACCCCCGCTCTCACCGCTGCCACCAGGCCCAGGTTGGCTTCCAGGTGTGCGTGCGCCCGGGTTCCTACAAGGTGGGCCCGCAAACGCTGGGCCACAGCGAGCCCCTGGACCCCCGATTCAGCAACTCTGAGATTGAGTGGATGACGAAAGAGCAAGGTGGCACGCTCCTCTACGGCCTCCTCGTGCGGGTGGAGTGACACCTCCCACTTTTGATAAAGTGACAAATCCAAGCCCTGCCTTTGAGCAACAGACTCCTCTGGGATCCAGCTGGTCCTTAATGATTGTCCACAGGATTATTTTACTGCTTTTAAAAGAAGAACAGACACTGCCTGCACTTTATGTTTTGGACACTCGTGGGCAATTTAAAACCTGTTAAAAACAGCAACATGACAACATTTATTTGTTTCCTGAAAGAGTTTTGTCACTCATTTTAACACCTCATGTGTTCTCACCTGTGTTTTATTTTGGTAGCACTCGTCCCCTGCCAAGATGAACGGATTATGACTGAATTGTAATCCTGTTTTCACACTTGAATTAGACGAATTGACTTTTAACTGGATTGTTTACACATGTAACATATATTGCAGTCGGTCTCTGCTTTCACCTCACCCAGAAAATCCAGAGAAAGTTGTTTTGAGGATCTTTGGCACCGTTTGGGCCGAGATGATTTGTTAGAACTGCAAGGTTTACTAATCACTTCCTATGAGAACAAAAAAAAAATGTCTTATGTCCTCAGTGTTAGCATCCAAACAGAAAACCGAGGCGTGGTCAATGCTGGCGTTTACATGAGAATGAAACCATCAATTATTGACCTAAGTATCAATTTATTCAGAGCATACAGTGTAAGATTGATTGTAACAGCTTGTTTGTTTACGTTCTCAAAACAGCAACGTCCCCCGTGACACCGTCATGCTTCTCAAGGCACACTTGATGAAGTCAAACTCAAAATGGATTCAAGAAGCTCAGCTGGGATCAGAGGAAACTTCCAATCAAAAATGTGAAACATATAACGGGTCATTTATGGCCCGGTGCTGCTTTGTAAAATGTTATTTTTTTCCCCCTTTTTTTCTTTCTGTATGTTGGGTTGTACATAAATATATTCTTGATTTATAAGAAAATGAAAATAAACTGATGGTATGCACAGATTTTTCTTTCTAAAACAAAAAGACACGCTTCTTTTCTGTCAAATTTTATTTAGAGTAAGAAACAAACCCAACTGACATTTCTTTTATTGCAGTACAGTACTTACACAATCACACCTTTTTGTCAAAATGCTGTTGATTTCTTACTTATTAAGGCCAATAGTGTGTTTTTCTTGGTAGCTTTTCACAGAAATTGTAGCTGCTGTGGAGAGGGGCAGCTCTGTCCTGCCATTTAAGATCAGACGACAAGCATAAAAGCAACAACAACATGAATTTAAACGAAAGAAAAAAAAACAAATAAATAACATACAGTACATCCCTGGGTTGCATAGTCTTTTTCATCAACCTGCCCTCTGCTGTTAGATGAATTTACGCACCAAATTCGACCCTGAACTCAGCATTTTACGCTAACCCCGCAATCGCTAAGCATCGTGGGAAACGTAGTCTTTCAGCCTAGATTAAAAATCTGGCGCCACTCCGTGCTCCCTTGACCCAGAGCTTCAGTGACGAGGTAAGACATTTTTAAATCATTTCGTCTGTTGATGACGAGGCATTAAAAGCAGCGGTTTGCCCTGCATTTTATGTTTAACGCCATGCTAAACTACGCTAATCCCAGCCATAACGAAATTTGGTTCGATTAACTTTAAAATGTAACATTTTATGTAACAAATGTAACATTTCACTCTTTTAAAAAAAGGAAATCCCATAATGCTATGCGACGACACTAAAACACGAGTTTTGCTGTAAACGCTAGAGAAATGAATGAATGAAAGGAGGTTGTTTGGAGTCTTTTGTGGGGGGAAAAACTAGACAGAGGTGGGCGGATCGATACCAATATTGAAATCGTCGACTCCAGGGTAGTATCAGTACCGGATCGATACTGGCGTTGTAATATCAAAATTTTTTTTAGCTTATTTTTCACTATTGACTTAATCTTGCGACAACAATAGTATGTAATAAAACGGAATGCACTTACATTGTAAATTTGTGTTAAATTATTCAAATAGTTATACGTTTTTTTGCCCAAAATATTTGTTCTGTGTTTTATTCTGATTATAATCATCAATAAATTGAAGAAATCATTGAAATTATTCAATGATCTTGAAAAATTTATATCAGTATCAGTGATACTGGCCCTGTATTTACCATAATTGGTATTGGATTGATATCAAAATTTGTAATATCGCCCACCTCTAAGCAGCCTTTGAGTGCACATTGACAAAAGTATCAAGCATTAATGAGAAGCTCTTAGAGTAAATGACAATGTGAGTCCAAGTTTGGTTCAGCTTCATCCAAACACAAATCTCAAGCACACACACACACACACACACATACACACACACTCAAATATACCACCAACAAACAAAAAAATTCCCTCACAGTTTTAAAAAAATAGCAAAAAACTCTTTATACACGTACAGTAACCACTGGCAACATGTTCCCGAACCCTGAAGAACATTATTCACCCACAAACATTATGTTGCTACAGTGGATGCTTTTTTAAAAAAATAGTAGATCACAGTAGTCCAAATGAAATGGCTCCTTTTTTTTTTCAAATAAATAAACAGAGCATGAGATCAGTGCAAGAAGTCGCCTCATCACGAGTCTTTTTTTTTTTTAAAGAAAACTACAGCAGCCGGTTTGCTTGAAAATAATCTACACCACACACACACACGCACACACACACACGCACACACACATGCGGCCAAGCACAGGAAAAAGAATTAGCAGTGAGTTGAGTTTGGCAGTCTGTGCAGTTCCAAGACAAAACCTTTTAGAAATGAACCGGCGATGGGGCCAGCTGAGAGGCAGAGCGGGACATTAAAGAGAGTGCGACATTCTTGTTCTCTCTTAGGGGGGCAAAGGAGAAGAGAGGAACCAATCTCCCAGAATGCATTGCAGCAAAGATTCGGGAGGAAGGAAGGAAGTAAGGAAGGACGGAAGGTGAGCAGCAATTTGATTAGATGTCTGTTGTTTCAGTGGATCTGCTTTCAAAACTTCTTGGGACCCCAGGCGGACATCTGCTTGGGGGTCACGCCTGTCCCAAATGTGGGGAAGTCCTCTGCGCTGGTCATGTCTGGGGCCTGTAACGAGCCGCAGACACCCACATTGACCCGCTGACCCTCGACAGAGCACGTTTTGTCACGTGCTGTTTGGCCTCACCTTATTCTCTGTGGCATTCCACGGAGCGTCGCGCACCACGAATCCTTTCGCCGGGCCCCCGCTGCCATCGTCCGCTCCGCCTGCTCCGCCTCCACCTCCTCCATAGCGCGATGGAGGCTTCATGTATGCTGCCAACGTCTCAGTCTCTGTCACGCTGAGAATCTAAAAGAGTTGCAGAGGAGGTGTCAGCCATGTTGACCTCTTCCCGGAAGGCATCTTCTTCTCTCACATATTCTTCCTCCAGGTTGAGCAGATGATCGATGGCGCTGTCCACCGTCTCAGGAAGGCCCGTCACTGTCACTTTGTCGGGCTCGTCAGAGTTCGGTGGAGGGAAGCGGATATCCACCTGCAAACACACCAGAATGTTATAAAAACTGATGAAGGTAAAGATGAGTATCAAAGCTCACCTTAAATTCCTCCATCAGCTTGCGTATGGCTTTACCACGGGCACCAATGATGCGGGCGTGCGTCCTCGGGTCCAGGTGCACATCTTGGCTGACCATCTCCTGAAGCTCAGCCACTAGCTGCCGGATAGCCTGACACGCCTCCTCCACGTTGCCCTCGTACCCCGAGATGACAATCAGGTCCTGGGATAGACAAGACACATGAACCAAGAAACAGGAAGTGCTTCATGTGAAGCGTAAAGCAGCACACCTGTTGCTCGTCTCCTTTGTCAGGAAACTGGATGTTGACGTCGTGCTCTTTTCGGATCTGGGAAATGACCGCCCCCTTGCGTCCGATGATCTTCGGATGGAACTTTGGATCTACAGACATGGTTACCTTGAAGCTCCGCAGCATCTGGGAGCAGACGTCTCAAGTTAATATAAGTGAAAATACATGAGGCGTGTTCAAGGACATCAATGTGTCTTCACCCTGTCCTTCTGCTCCGCCTGGAGCTCTTTGACCCGCTCCAGCACGCCCTGCTTGGCTCGCTGTACGTTGGCAACGAGGCCTGTCACCTTGATGACATCCAGCTGCTTCTCCGGTTGCGGCACCCAGATGTTTACCTGCATATGCAAACATACAGCACATGGAGCGGCAAGCAGAGGGCGCCAGAGAGTCAAAAAAGGACCAGCTCACCTCATATTCCTCCATCATTTTTCGTATTCCGCTCCCCTTCTGCCCGATGATGTAGCGATGAAGCTCATAAGACACCTCAACGTCCTCTGTGATGGGGACCAAAGCCTGAGGGAAAAAAAAGTGATTGAAAAAGAAGGCGATCTAGATCCAAACAAACATGAGAACCTACCAGCAAGGCCGTCTTGGCCAGCTCACACTTCTCTGCTCGCCCTGATATGGTGATGATGTCACACTTGCGCGGGACAAATTCAACATCTGGACTCACATCGCCATTCTCCTGTGGTGACGCCTCTGAACCTTGACAGGAAAACATAATTGTCTCTAATGTCGGCTGTTAGAGGTTACAGCTACACAATGATCAGCAACTGGCATCAAGAACAACCTGCAGAGGCGTCTTCTCTCTCGGGGAACTTGATAAGGACCTCATGCTCCCGGGTGAGGTGCTGAATTCGGCTACCTTTGGGCCCCATGATACTGCGGTGGTAACGCTGAGGGATGGCCACATCCACGCTCACCTGGGACTCCTGCACGGGCGAGGAACAGAAGACAAGCAGAGGCAACAACAACACGGTTAATCACTGGGGGATCATCTACTGTAGCATAACAATACCATGCCTAGTCCCTGTAAATCAGGGGTCTCAAACTCAATTTACTTGGGGGCCACTGGAGCTCGGGTCTGGGTGAGACTGGGCCGAATCAGGTTTTCCAAAAAAAAACGCATTTATTAAAAACAAAAACAATTTTAAAACGTCGTTTTGGTTCTTTTCTACAAGAAAAGCTCTGATAAAACATTCCACTGTTCTCAAATATCTTAATTTTTATTTTTCTACACAAAATAAGATGAAAAATAAATAAACAAATCAAGAATAAAGAAAATCAATCACTCAGTAATAAATAAATATAATAATAATAATAAAACGGCAAATAATAAAAACTTAAGAAACCACATATAGTTGGTGGGTAGACAAATTATTTTTTTCAGATTAAAATGAACAAAGCATTATTAGAGCCCTGTAGACATGACAAAACACGACTATAGTCACATTTATACTCTTTTTATTTACAACATATTGCGCAACTGCAGGGTCTTGAGACACATGCTAACTCGCAAACTAGAGCGCTAGCGACCTAAACGGTAGCCTTCAAGTTATTTCCTTTAAACTTAAATAGCCAAAAACTTACCACTTCCACACGGATAGGGAGGATAACTATTAACAGTTATTTAACCTTTAACATGAACATTAATCAAACATAATACATTTTTCTGGGTACATGATACCATACAGCATCCATATCAAACTTGCACGGGCCGCACTAACATTAAACTTTCATATCAAGGCGGGGGCCTCAAACTAGTGTCCTGTGGGCCACATATGGCCCGCGGGCCGCGTGTTTGAGACCCCTGCTGTAAATCATCAAGGATGATTTGGCTGCCTTTCTTGGAACTACCTACCAAGTCCTCGATGATCTCCCTGATGCGTTTCTTGGCGGCTTCTATGCAGTCCTTGGCCCCCTTAAGAGAAACCTTTTGGCTGTTGGCACCCGTGCGAGGGAAGCTCACGGCCACGCCGCCGTATTCCTCAGCAAGTTCCCGCAACACCTGACCTCTGCGACACACAAAGTGGCGATGGTGGCGGACGTCCACATCCATGCTGTCCTCCACTACATCGTCCTGGAGGAGAAACATCAAAATAATTGATATCTAAAGAAATAAAGAAGAAATGAAATATAATGAGTCCTGTGGAGGGCATCACCAAGTTTTTCACCAGGCTTTCTAGTTCTTTCTGCGCCTGATGAACAGCTTCCTCTTTCCCCACGATAGTGATTAGTTCCTGCTCCGTGTCATCAGGTGACGGAAAGATAATGCGGGCGCCCGTCCTGTCTCGTACACGGCGAATATTGGCCCCACCGCGGCCGATCAGGAACTTGTGGTATTCGGGCTTGGCCTGCAGTTCAACTGTGAAGTTGTTGACTTGCTGAAAGGAGGAGAAAAAGGTCAGTCACACCTCCTTTTTTTAATCTCTTCTTCATTGTTTCCCTTCATGAACCTTCTCCTCGGCCAGCTGCAGCAGTTGCTTCTTGGCCTTCTCCACCTCCCCAGCAGGTCCCCTGATGGTGACCTTGTCTGAGCCGGAGCCCTCAGAGGGGAAGTGGATGTGGACGCCGCCACACTCCTCCATGACGGAGCGAACCAGGCAGCCCTTGGAGCCGATCAGGGAGTTGTGGAGCTTTGCTGGGATGGTGACCTCCGTCTCTTTAATGTTGGCCTTGAGGAGGGATGAGGTGAGGAAGGCAGAGGAGCCATTTTGAGAAGACCTTTCATTCATTCATTTTCTACCGCTTTTCTCACAAGGGTCGCGGGGGTGCTGGAGCCTATCCCAGCTGACTGTGGGCGAGAGGCGGGGTACACCCTGGACTGGTCGCCAGCCAATCACAGGGCACATATAGACAAACAACCATTCACACTCACATTCATACCTATGGACAATTTGGAGTCGCCAATTAACCTAGCATGTTTTTGGAATGTGGGAGGAAACCGGAGTACCCGGAGAAAACCCACGCATGCACAGGGAGAACATGCAAACTCCACACAGAGATGGCCGAGGGTGGAATTGAACCCTGGTCTCCTAGCTGTGAGGTCTACGCGCTAACCACTCGACCGCCGTGCCGCCATTTTGAGAAGACGGCGCACATATTAGTTTTGGCCATCCATTGACTCACCAGTTCTCTTTGGATGGCGAGGATTCGATCTCTGGCCACCTCACAGTTGCCCTTCTTGCCCGTGATGACGATCATCTCAGAGTTGCTGTTCTCTGTGGGCAGGTCGATCTTTGTATTGGTCTCCTCCCGGATCTGGCATGATTGACAACACGTCATTTCTTGGACACAAAGTCACATGCTCACATGAGTACAGCACTACCTTTTTGATGTTGGCGCCACCTTTGCCGATGATGTTTTTATGGAACTGCTTGAAGATGGGAACAGACAGCGAGAAGCTGTTCTCTATCTGCAGAGAGCAAAGTGATGCCAGCGAATAAATCAATTCACAGTAGCCAGCGTGCTTTGTGGAGGTCATACCAGGTCAGCAATCATCTTCTGGAGGAACTTGGCACACTTCTCCACCTCACTCTTGGGCCCTCTCAGCTGCACGATGTTGCTCTTTTGCGCCGGGTCGGGGAAATTGATGATGACCTGGAGGTCACGATTCATAAGAATTCTTTTCATCAAAGTGAAGGAAATGTTGAGGAGAAAGCAGAGTCACCTCTGGGAACTTGTCTCGAACTTCCTTTATCTTCTCTCCCTTCTGGCCAATGATTGTCCGATGGAACTTGTGCTCCACGATGAGGTCTTTGGTCCTCTCATTCTCCTGGAAGGCAGTTTGACATCTAGTCAGCTTGCTTTCACCGCACTTCTCATTATTATGATAATCTTGTGCTCACCATTCTTTGGACCATCTCGATGAGTTCCCTGCGAGCCAGCTGGACGCCTTTGGGATCTCCTTCAATCCGAACCAAGCCGCTTCGCTCTGAGTCCTGCGGGATTCTTACTGATACTTTGTATTGTTCCTTTATCCGATTGACTGAAAAAGAACAGAGAAAAGGTTGGGAAGACAAAAACTGTATCGTATGGCTCACTTTTTTTCCCAAGCATCTACCCACTATTGGCGCCGTTCTTCCCAATAAGGTGTCTGTGGAAACGCTGGTCTACGTTGATCTCAGTGTAGTCCATCCTCACCAGCTGGACACACAGAGGCTCAAAATAAGATCTTGTAAGAAAAAAAGAGAACTATGACAAATAGAATGAGACATTAAATATCCCCCACAGACCAGGTCCTTAATGATGTCTTGTATGTGGGCTTGAGCCTGCTCCACTTCCTCCGTTGGCCCCTCCAAGCTGATACGCTCCTCACCATCTGTAAACTCAATGTGAACCTAAGGACGCAGAACTAGTCAGCGTGCATCCTCAATCCCGTTCTGCTTTTTCTTTCAATTCCATGTTACGTTGCTCTTACTCGTGGCAGCTGCTGTGTTATGCGCCCGATGTTCTGTCCCTTCTTGCCGATGATGAATCGATGCAGCCAGGCCGGAGCTGTCACCTCCACCACAATCACACTCTTGGCCTGCAAGACAAGTATTAAACAGAAAAAAGATATGGGGTATGCTGGAGTCTATCCCAGCTGACCACGCAGCATATTAATAACACGACAAGACCTGAAAATGTATGCAAACAGAGGCTAAATGTTGTTTTCACCATTTTCACCATTAACCAAAAAAAACATGCTAACCAAGGTTGGCTGTACCCAAATACTGCATCTCCTCACCTTGGCGTAGACCTGTGTGAGAGCTGGACCCAGCTTGTCCGGCTCCCCCCTGAGGATGATGGTCTCTGAACCTGAATCCAGCAGAGGCATCTCCACCGACACCCCCGTGGCCTCCAGGATCTCTTGCAAGGTGTTGCCCTTTGGGCCAATGATGTACTTGTGCTGCGATTTCTTCACCTCCACTGAGATAGTAGTGGTCTTCCTCTTCTGTTGGGTAAGAAAAGTAATTAGTTATGACTTGTTTTGTTTTTACTCTCTTTGGATGGACAGTGTTCAACGAAGCGACCGCACCTTGTCGTCGTAGATGGCTCGGATGCGGCTGAGCGCCAGGGCGACAGCCTCCTTCTCCCCAGTGATGACGATCTCGTCCTTCGGCAGGCTCGGTGGAGGGACGCTGATGCGAGCGCCAGTCTCCTGACTCAGTTCTTGCACCAGCCGGTTGTGCGGGCCAGCAATGAAGGGGTGGAAGACCTTCTCCAGGGAGAGACGCTCCACTGCACGCTTGTCCTGGGGAGAGTGAGATGGAACATGAAGTGTTTTTTGAATGATGATGATCATGTGTCAAAAGACAGCCAGGTGAGCATCCCCCATGTCTGACCTGTTCCGCTGAGATCAGGAGTATCTCATGACGGGCCTTCTCGATACCCTCCTTGGTGCCGGTGACGCGGATGTTGGCGCTGGGGTCGTCTGGGCGTGGAATAGCGATCTTGGTGGCCGTCTTCAGCTCCAACTCTTGCAACTTCTCACCATTCTTACCGATGACAAAGCGATGGTGCTCCTTGGGGATGCCCACTGTGGCTGAGGCCTAGGGTTTGTTGGAGAAAAAAAAATAAGTGCATTCACTAAAAATGGAACAAGACAAACTGTAACTTTTCTGACTTTACCTGAGTCTGCAGTCGTGCTACAATTTCCTTTCGAGCCTTCATCACAGAGTCCAGTTTTCCAGTGACCATGATGGATAGGCCCTGGTCTTTAGCCAGGGACAGCTCAATGTGGGCTCCTGTCCGCTGCATGATGTCCAAGCACACTTTAGCCTCTTCACCTTCCCCAAACTGGCTGTTGTCCTTGTAGCGACGCTCCTCGAGGGGCACGTGGAACACCTGGAGACATCGCAGGCCAATTGTGAATGACGAGTGTCGTTGGATGCTGTCGCCGGCAAACTGACCTGCGTGATGACGGAAGCTTTGATGGGTCTAATTTTGCCCCCCCAGGCAGGAGCCACCTCTCCAGCCTTCTCCCCCGGTGCACCTTTCTCTGGCAATGGCGGGAAGGCCTCCAAGTAGGTGGGGATGTAGGCTTCATCCTCTGGGACGCCGCCTGCATCGGAAAGGTGAGTAAATGTGAACTGAAAAAATGAAAATCTGTTGATAATATGGTCATAAATGTTACCGGTCATCTCCTGGTCTTTCAGGCCACTGCGGTGCTCCGCAAAGCTCTCAGGGGTCAACACTGCCACTGAGCTCATAGTTCAAGACTTATTCCTCGATTCCACTGAAACAACAGAAAGAAGGTAAAAGGAAACATGAAAAAACAGATGACGAATACGTATATATTTTTTAAACATGGCTAACCACTGGCGTAGATACACGCTGCATCTGAGACTCCAATTAATCCTTGACAAGTCCTAAACAAACACAGGGGGCCTGTAGTGCTTCGGGGGAAACACAAATCACACACACACACTGCGGCGACTGCTAGTAACATTCCTGGTGATGCACAGTCGTAAGATCGCTAAACGTTCAATGCTAATACTCTTTGCACCAGTGACTTTCTGTCTATGAATCATTCCAGGCATTTCACGCTCCTCTGAATGTATGCCAGAGCTTTACCTTAATTCACAACTGCAAGGTGACATGCTGCCAACAACAACATCAAGATAAGCTAAGTCAGGCCAAACTTGTAGCTCACTCAATCTACAAGATGACACATTGTCTTGTGCAAGGAGTTTTACCTGCAAAGGTCGATTGCCAGAGAGTCCGTCCAGTTAGCGGCTACCGTAGGCGCTTCAGTGTGAGTCTGTTTTTCAGCTCCTGGGTACATAGCAGATTTTAATAATTTGGGGGAAAAAAACTCTGAAAGCAAACACTGCAAAGACCCTCCACACCAGTGGTTATGCGGATTTCATCGTAAAGCCAAGACGTGAATGTAGTTACACCAGACATGCTTGAACTGTACAACAATTAGTGGGCAGCGGTGACTCAGAAGGCAGAGGAGGTTGTCTCAAAACCAGAGAGTTGTGTTGTTGTGTCCTTGGGCAAGACACTTCACCACCTTGCCACCAGTGCCACCCACACTGTTGTATAAATGTAAATGAAGTTTTTGGTGGTGGTCGGTCAGTCTACCCCAAGCCTACCACCACCAACTGCGGTGACTGTGGATTGAATAACTAATAGATTTTCAATGTGAAGCGCTTTGATATCATGTAAGGCACAATGTAAATCCATTGCCTTATTATTCTATTGTGCACAACATCTAGCCACACAGCACCCCCCAATAAAGACCCAGTGCATTATGTGTTGGGTAGCAGCTAATGGAAGGTGCCTAGTCTACCTGGTCTAGCCATATCTGGTTCTTGGGAATGGAACGTCATCACAATGGTGGAGGCTGAACTCCATCCATCCATAGGTAGAATATAATTTAAAGGAGCTGTTGCTTTAAAGATGCACATGTTGTATAATTATTATTAGATGCTTTATTATTTGACAGTACATAAAGGTTTAAGTTTAGGAGGGTGTAGTACATGTTAAAGACTTATAACTTATTTGTGTACAGTATTTCCTGTTTGGCCACTTCACTGGCACTACATCAATGTTATGTAATTCTAATTAAATAACACATATTATATAGTGCAAACCTTCTTTGTTTATTAAGGTTCTTGCTTTTACAACTAATCTGTAGTTATTTGTGATAGCGGTGCTAATGAGAAATAGTGAAGGATTTGGGAGGGGTGCATTATTTTCTCTATAAAGTCCATCACTTGCAAAGATCGACGATAAAGGAAAGAAAGAATGAACAAAAAGAACAACGACTGTGTTCGTGAAGTAGAGGAAGATGGAGAGACGACATAATCCAGCCCTAAGGCGCATCTCGAGCCGGTCGACTGCGTTGCTAGCTCGGGCGTTCCTGCGCTTCAAAAAATTAACCTCTGCTAGCAATCGCGGCTGCAATATGGGAGTTTTTATGCTTTTATAAATGCACAATATAAAGCAACGTCACGGTGGCCAGACCTCACGGTTAGCCGCCTGTGCTTTCTGATAATCGGCTAAAAAAAACACGCCAGGCGCACTAGCTCCAGGGCGATAACCTTGCTAACCCCGGCTGCGTCTCTTTTGTCGGCAAACCAGCGGCTCTCTGTTTAAGCTATGTGTGGACGTGAAGCTTCCCGAACGATACTCATTTAGATAAAAATGTTAATAATAAAAAAGCAATGGTATCTCACCTTTACAGAGAGAAATCTAGCAGAGGGTGTGCGTTTGACAGGTGATGGTGTAAACACAGATGTGATTGGTCTAGCAACATTTCCTCTGCCGGCGGAGGGATACACTCAGATGCGCTCTACGGACCGGCAAACCAAGTGCCGCAGTATAGTTACGCCACAGGAGCATCTAAATAAAATAGACCCCCGTGACTCATCTTAATCTTCTCCTTTTATAATATTAAACATTGCTGCTGCCACACACTCAACATGCTGTGCCAACTGGTCAAAAATCAGCCATTGACATGTCCATCATAAATTAATTGCCAATTCTCAGTTTCGAGGCAAGGTGGAAGTAACATTCCAAAGTTGGAGCGTTATTATTATTATTGTTATTTTACAACTAGTATCTAGAATTATATATGATAACATTATTACAGCGTCAACAATTAACTTAAAAAATATAACTACAGTAACTTAGACGTTCACTTACAATAAAGTTTCTAAATTTTATAACAAAAACGGAAGCAGCTGCCAGGATCGTTCACAATAAAAGTCAGCTCCGACACGACAAGCACAGAACTGGCTTTTTATTACGCTAGGTCACAAGCACCAAGCTTTATTTTCAAAAGTAAGCGGAAGTGTTGATTTCATTTCGTTTCAAAGACGCTGGATAGCAGGACAGTCTACTCCCCTGCAAATGCATGGAGCAGAGTAGTACGCGATGACGCAGAAAGTCCGCCATGATGGTAAAAGTAAGAGAACTGGGCGGGGCTAGGCGCACAATAGTGTCCAATGTATTTACTACCTCTGAGCTAGGTGTAAAAAAAAAGTTATGCTCAGTCCTTTCAACAGTTTACCAGAAATTAATTTTGTCATTAACGATCAGAGTGGTGGGGAATGAGACATGACTATCCTGTCACCAAATTCGACACTCACCTGTCATATCTCTGTTACTAGTCACAATGCAATTAAGATGACTGTGTGTTTGATGTATTAAACCGACACCATTTTTCATGTCCCTACCTGAGCATTTCATAGCAAGTTATTGCGGAATAGTGTGTAATAGTGTTTCAGGATTTTGCTTAGCATCATGGCGGCCAAACCCGCACATAGCGTACTACGGAAGTGAACGGTAAGTAATTTGTTTTATATGTTGAGTCTTTGGTCCGTCTAGCGTGATCACTTGTAGACCATTGGGGGCGTTGTTGTTGTCCTGGCTCTCCTCCGCTCCACACACTCTCTCTGCCGGCAACAAAGAAGGCACATCAATGAGTGATCGATGTTTTATTTTTTTTAAAAACATTTTTTGTTACATATTTTAAAATCTTCTCTTGTATTTTAAAGCTGCTTGTCGTACGAATGGACTTTTAATACACCAGATTAGTAACTATTGTTGTCCGGGCTAACAATGTTGGAGCCCAATGACTGAAGAGCGATACTCCTACACGTCTCAATCATCCTGGTGAGTTCTCTTTGTTTTATAAACTTTATTTAACGTTTTTTCTCGCAACTGAAAACTACACAGAAGCTGTGGAAAGTCCAAACTGAACGCACCCGATCGCCTCCAGGGCTTTAAAAAAATCACAATTGAATCACTTGTGTAACTGTGGAACATCATGGGAATACTTGCAACATTTCTACACACTGCGAATACATGCACAATAAGACTGCAATGGAATAAGAAAAACAGCTTTATTTGTCACTGTTTGTTACTGTAAATTGGATGCAAAGTATGCTAATTGATAGTTAATTGGTCTCATCGTGAGACTGCAAGCTTGGTATACAATGCTACACAATCCGAAACATGTTTAACAACATACACCGAGGAACATCACATGTTTGCCCCCTACACAAGTCAACATGTTTGAACAGGAGTAGGAAGAAGCACGCTTTTAATGACAAACACACACATTTCCATTGTGGATGTCTTCCCTCTACTATTATTAATGTTGATGCATGTCAGTTCTTAACCCCCCCCCCCACCCATTTAATGCACACTGACTCATAGCCTTCCACAACAGATGGTATACACACACAGCATTGTGTTAATGGAAGCACTTAAGGATTGTTCTCGGGCTGCCCTGATTTGAGACACTATACCATATTTGATACATATTGGTGTTACAGTACAAACCCACACTTCCCAGTGATGAATGAGTGTCCCACTGACCCAGCCTGAGTGTTTGTTCAGTGTCCATTCAACTAGAGAAAGTAGCTATAGAACTAAACAGGTCAAGGAAGAGATGTCAGAAGCGCTTACTGTTCAAATATCTGAAGTACATTGTGGCTCATTGCACAATAGACAATAGATGACAGTAAAATGTATGCAGTCATGCCTCAATAGTGTTAAAAATCATCTACCCCCTAAAAAAAAAAATCCTAAATGAAACCTGAAACCTCCCCTTGTCTTTTTTGGAACAAGTTGACTGAGTCGGTGGCACACGTCGCTTTCCAAACTGGTCCGACAAGATGGTTTACGTTCTCAAAAACAAGCAGCCATCGGTCGGCCGGAAGTCATCTTTGTTTTTTTATCCGCTTCTATTTTAAAATACTATTTTATGTGAAGTGAATGCACCTGGTGAATGATATACAAAGCCAAATAAACAACATGAATCAACTATGGGTGTTTGCACAGCTGACTGCTGTAATTATTCCTCCCCGGTGTTTACCTCAGTAGCTGTCTTGCCAGCACGATTCCCGCCATGGCTCACGTGCTTGTATTAGCAGCTGACGTCATTGTTTTTCCTATAAGATGATGACAGTTTGCCAGTTTTGCGAGGTTTGGTTTGTCTGTTTTGATTTATTCAGGCTTTAATGCGAAACACTTTCATTAATAATGAAACTTATTTGGATTCGGAAGGTTTCACAGAGGCACCGTTGTTTCAGTACTTGAGCTGCAGGGATAAGGAGTGGACCTCTTCATGGTGCAAAGTTCATTTTTTCCTCTTCAGGCACTAAGGAGGTTGGGTTTGTTTATAATAACTCAAGGTCTGATTGTATTACAGAAGGTTGCCACGGTGAACAAAGGATTGCCATACTGGTTGTGTTTGTCTAACATTAACTCATTTCCACAGAACCTTTTTGGAGGATGACACTGTTAGGCTTTTAAGGAATGCTCAGCTATATTTTTAATCCACTTTTCTCTTTCATTTCTAGCCTGTTTTTTTTTTCTTCAAAGAGGAACACTCTCAACCCTGCAAACCACCCCAGTTACTCTAACATCTGTCTCCCTGTTCTCACCAGGTGTGGATGACCTGTTCAGGAGAACATTCAGAGCCTGGCCTCTGATTTGAAGCACCTCACCAGCGAAGGCATCCTCCCCCACTCACCATGTTCACCCAGGAAGCATCTCAGCAATCTGCATCCCAGTCAGCTGAGGTCAAACCTCGTCCGGACATCCCCCCGAAACCGACCGAACGAACCGCCTCCCTCCCACCTTGTGATGAGAGCGAACGCTCTTCCAGCCCCTCCAGTGTGAACGTGAAGAGGATCGTAAACAAGTTCACCAAAAGCAAGGTTACGCTGGACAAAAGCGCAGAGAGCGTGGAGCCACGGATACCCATGAGAAAGCAGCCTGTGATAAAACCAAAACCCTCCGCCACAAGCGGGCCGCCTCCACTGCCCAAGAAGAGGACCCGCCTCCCGCATGTGAAGAGCACGGATTCAGAGGACGCTGACAGTGTCTGCAGCGAACAAAGTCGATCAGGTACACACCACTTTCAAGCTCATCTTTAATATCCCGCTTAGGAAAAATAGACAGATCACAATGCCAAGTCAGCAATAACTGCAAGAAAAACGGTCTTGCTGGCGGCGATCACCAGTCAAGCTTGTGCACAAGTGTTTGCATGTGTGCACTAATTGGGTACAGGAAAAAAAACATATAATTTGGAGATTCCCACATGCTGAAGGTGTGGCGCATGTGTTCCAATAACAGGTTCTGTTGCTCACCTGACTAGATTTGCATTTAATGTGATTTAATAATTGCATTTAATGCAATTTCATAGTTGCATTTAATGCGATTTAATTTAACAAGTATGTCTTTTTAATGCTGTGTGAAACACTAATGTAAAGGCTAGGAGTCAAATTGAACCACTGAGTGACCTTTTAGTTGTGTTCCTGCCCTGACAAAACGGGAACACAACTGCTGATATTTTGCGTGTGGCTTTATAGTTGTGATGTTTTTGACGAAAAGACGTCACTTCTTTGTTTCAATTTAGAAACAGAGAAGTGAGTAACGCATTGTAGTTCCAGTACCTCACACCCCTTTCTCCAATATATCCATGTTGGATTTTAGCCTAGCAGTCCTCTAAATTGGCCATTAATGTTTGAAGACACCATTTCCTCACTGTGCTGACTAGACAATCAAATACAAAAGTGGAGTGGTTGTGGTGGTGGTTAGTGGCCTATTGGTGCACATCTGAGCGGTCCTAATGTCCTGATGTTCCTCCCCTGCAGAGCCTGATGGGAAAGAGGTGGAGGCTCAGTCGGCCGGGAAAGAGGAGAGCGAGGATGGTCCAGATAGCTCTCTGGGTTCCTGCTGCGACCCGAGTTGCAGCTGTGTGTGCCACATCCAGCGACCCGGCATGAAGCTGGTGTGGGTGCCAGTGAAAGGGGAGGACGACAGTGTGGGTGCAGAGGAACAATGCAGCATCTCCGAGGAGGAGGAGGTGAAGGAGCAGCAGCAGGTGGAGGAGCAATTGAAGGATGACGAGAACCATGTAGAGGAGGAAGAGAAGTGCAACGAGGAAGTAGCTGAGGTCGAGGAGGTCGAGACGGAGATAGAAAAGAAAAAGTTCCACAACTCGTTGGATGCTTTAATCGGCGAGCTTCACAAAAAATGCTCAGAACCTGGACCTCACTTTACTCCGTTTGTTTCCCCAAAACAGAACCAGCTAGTGCCAGTCAACCACAATACCCCCCAAGAAGAAAAAAATGAAGGTATTTATGAGTCCGTCATCTGTACGGTTGATCCCGGTCAGAGTAAGAAAACCACTCATGAAGTGGATGCTCCTCAAGTCAAGTTGCCCTTACCAGCTCGCCGCTCTAAGCCTCCAGAGATACAGCTCGATGGCGCTTCAGGATCAGGGGCGGATGATGTCCCGCCTGCCATCCCGCCTCGCATACCCATTACTCAGGACTTTCGTTGCCTCGTGCCCCAGGTTTCGGTGGAGGAGAGGAGCTTATTGCGACCCTCACCCCCCAGCAGCAACGGCAGCACCCCACAGCACACCAGCCCCATGCTGCCTCACAGAAACCTACTGCTACTTCCAAAGACGGATCTCAACAAGGGCAACAGTCACACCGGTGCACAGAAAAATGGTGTGTAAGTCGCAGGCGCTTTCATTGTGAACGCCGAGAGGTGATTGTGCATGATGATCACAATGTGCTTGGCGTTTTTTTTAGAAGGAGACGATGAAGGAGTGAAGGACGAGCCGACGGAAGAAGTGTGAGTTTGAGCAGCAAGCAAAGACAACACCTGTCTTGTCACTGTGTTAATTCCCTTCATATTGCCTGCTATTCCCGTTGCAGGCTTCCCATTCAGACAGATGTTTCCAACAGCTGGAAGTCCCGGCTGCAGAATGGTGAGAAGAAAACTCAAAGTCTCAAAAACATCAAACGAATACAGTACACACATAGACACCATCGTACTTGTCATGTGACCCCTCCAGAGCCTTTGTACCAGACGTACCGAGCCACCGTCATCACCAAGGAGATCCGCCGGCAGACCGTTTGCAGGAACATCAGTCAGACGAGCGCCGACTATGCCATGGACTTGCCGAGCCGCCGCAACGCCAAAACCAGCCCGATGCCTGCAACACGCCAGAGCACCCTGTGGCGGGAGGTGCCAGCGGTGCAGGAAAGTGGCGTCCTGGAGCAGCTCACAGTCGAACAGTGCAAATATCAGGAAGTAAGACGGTTTCACCTATTCAAAGGATTGTTTCTTTCTATCCAAACTTGAACATTGTGCTCTTCCTGGCAGAGTATGTTTGAGGTTTTGACATCAGAGGCCTCCTACCTTCGGTCGCTCCATGTGCTAACAGAACACTTCCTGGAAAATCGGGAGTTAGAGGAGACGCTGGTCCTCATGGACAAGAAAACCCTCTTTTCCAACATCCTAAGAGTCCGCGAGGTCAGTGAGAGGTAAGAGGGAAACCGGAATACAGTAGATCCCGACGATTCCTAGGGATGTGTATCTTGAAGGTGATGTTGTGCAAGTAATGTCTAATTGTGTAATTTAATGTAGATGATTAGTGGGGCCGATTATCAAGTTGCAGACCAGCAAGGTGCAGCTTTGCCAGACATTCATATGCAAATCATTTAGAAAACTTTCCAAGTAATGTATTTAGTTCATTCATTTATTCATTTTCTACTGCTTATCTTCACAAGGGTTGCGGGGGTGCTGGAGCCTATCCCAGCTGTCTTGGTCGCCCAGCCAATCACAGAGCACATATAAACAAACAACCATTCACACTCACATTCATACCTATGGACAATTTGGAGTCGGCAATTAACCTGGCATGTTTTTGGAATGTGGGAGGAAACCGGAGTACCCGGAGAAAACTCACGCATGCACAGGGAGAACATGGAAACTCCACACAGAGATGGCCGAGTGTGGTATTGAGCTCGGGTCTCCTCTGTGTGTGGTGTACGCGCTAAACACTTGGTCGCCGTGCAGCCATGTATTTAGTTATCATTTTCATATTGTATTTCATTACGTCAGCATTATATACAAGCAGGTCTTGTTTTTGGACATTGTCTTTTGTATTGCTGATGGTTTTGCTATAATAATTATGACAATTTGTGGTAAATATTGTTTCTTATGGGGGAATTTATTACTTGGTTATTTTAGTTACATTATGCAAGTGCAGTCTTGCATGTCACAAAATTACATAATGTATATTTTTTTCTTTTATAAAAATAATTTTTGAATACCTGGCATCAGCACCATGATGTTTGCTAAATACAAGGATGAAGAGGCTTGAACCAGTCATGATGTGCTATATATACGTATCACTATATTGACAGTTACTATGGTAACCATTATGTCATTGGATGCTCATATCACCTCATACTTCGGTACGAGGTGCATTATTAAAAAAAAAAAACAACAGCAAAAAAAACCTTAAACTATATTATGGAAAGCAGGAAGTGAACAAATGTAAAAGTACCAGATGGAGGGGTAGGATTTAATAAGCTTTGCTTCTTCCTACTCCTTTTGGAAATGTGGAACTGTGAACTGATTATGTGATGCATTCAATTGTAATCTGATGCATGTTCAAATGAAATAAAACCATTACCATTACCATGTCAGAAGTACCAATTTGGCAACAGTAACGGATAAAATAGCGATACTGAACCCATCACTGAAATCCATCTATAAAAAGCCCTAAAAAGTATTTTCTTCTGAACCTGCTCGTAGGTTCTTGAAGGACCTGGAGGACCGCGTGTTTGAGACCATTGTGTTCTCTGACATCTGTGACATCATCCACTACCACGCGCAGCACAACTTCCCCGCCTATATCGACTACGTGCGCAACCAGATCTACCAGGAGAAGACCTACACAAGACTCATGTACGTCTTGCTTCCCCAGACAGGACACAACTCATCGCCATACAATAACACACGTGTGCGCCTGCGTCATAGGAACAACAAGCAGTTTGCCACCATCATCAATCGGCTCCAAGAGTCCCCTCAGTGTCACCGACTGCCGTTCACATCCTTCCTGCTGCTGCCCTTCCAGCGCATCACACGCATCAAAATGCTCATTGAGGTGAGCGAGATCAGTACAAGAAAACATGTGTAGTAGAAATAAGAAATTAAGAAATTCATAAACTTTATTTGTTATTGCAGAACATCCTGAAAAGGACACAAGAGGGGACCAAAGAGGAGCGGATGGCCTCCAAGGCTTTGACCTCTGTTTCAAAGGTAAACACGCAGATCTTACTTACTTACTTACTTATAGGAGGTCCTCGCTTTACCAACGAGTTCCTTTCCTACAGCCCGTTTTCAGTGTTTTATGAATGTGAGTGTGAATGGTTGTTTGTCTATATGTGCCCTGTGATTGGCTGGCGACCAGTCCAGGGTGTACCCTGCCTCTCGCTGGAACAGATGCAGCAACCTTCCCTGTATACGCTGTAGAAAATGAATGAATGTAATTTTTTAAAAAATGCAAGTTATCACTGCTGAATTCATAGATGCAGATCCTTACACATGGTCAAGGATACCATCTTCATCCTTGAGTCTGGTTTTTACTTCTGTGGGGGTGTCTTTACTTTTCTTTTAACCGGAGAATCAGCCTCACGCATGACTTAAAGAATGGTGGGAGGTTTACAAGGGGTGTCAGGGATGACATTGTGGATCTTTTGCGAGCGTTCACGCATCCAGAGAGTCATGTGATCACCTGACATTGATTGCACACAGATCATTGACGAGTGCAATACAGAGGTGGGGAAGATGAAACAGATGGAGGAGTTGATCCTCATCTCTAAAACTCTGGAGTTTGACAAGCTAAAGGTGAGTGGACGCAGCATAGCATTGGATTTCATGGTGTATATTTGTATTATACTCTCTTGGATACTTCGTAGGCCATTCCCATTATCTCCCAGACTCGATTTCTGGAGAAGAAGGGAGAGCTCCAGGAAATGTCCCGAGGAGGAACCGTCTTCAACATGAGAGTCAAGTTCAATCCCATTTACCTCTTTCTCTTTAACGACCTGCTCATCATTACTGCCAATACGGTCAAGAGAGGGTAAGACACGTGATTTCTTTCAGGGCTGCTTTTAACGGTGATTCTTGTCCTCATTGCACTTGTCCCCACTCTTTGTCTCGACAGTGCCGAGCGCTTTGTGGTGTTGGACTATGCCCATCGGTCTCTGGTGCAGGTGCAGCCCCTGGAAGAGGAGAGGAGCAGCGGGCCCTATGAGAACTGCTTCACCCTCATTCTGCTGGAGAACCACAATGGCCGCATGATGGAGCGCCTCATCAAAGCACCGTCCCAGTGAGAAGAACCAGATTCTCATTTGGAGAAGCACCTCTTTGCATGTCATTAAGTCGTTTACGTTATTTCCACTGACATATACAGGACAGGACAGGTTAGTCCATGCCCTTTCTTTCAAAATCTCCCTGGCAACAGCATTAAAAATAGCTTAAAGATGTTTTTTAGAAGGACAATTTCCTGTTTTTTGAGGAATAGTGACACTTTGGGACCTTTAAAGTCCAATTAACTCCTCTTTTTTTGAACAGGCCAGACATGCATAGGTGGATGGCGGCCTTCCCAAGCAAGGAGGAAGATGATGTGGTCTATGACGTCTGGGGTAAGCACATGCACAGTGACAGTGACGTCTGCTGGGTGTTTTTTATAGTGTTTTATTTGAGTGTGTGTGTGTGTGGGGGGGGTCAGACTGTCCTCAGGTGCAGTGTGTGGAGCAGTACGTGGCACAGCAGGCCGATGAGCTCAGCCTGGAGCCCACTGAGATCGTCAACGTCATCCGCAAAACCAACGAGGGTGAGAAAAACGTTCCTTTGAAAGTTTATCTTTCAAAGACCCGATGATGACATCACTAACACAGCCGCTCCGTCCCTGCTTCCTTGTCATCCTCATTACTGCCGCAATCCTTTTAACAGTTTATTGATTTTTTTTTTTCCCTTGCATGAACAATAGAAAAACCTTCGCTTTTATCTCCCCTCCACCTCCCTCCCTCCCCCGCCCCTTTCTGTGTTTGCTGTCCCTCCCAACCCCCAGGCTGGTTTGAGGGGATCCGCCTGTCAGACGGTCAGAAGGGTTGGTTCCCTGATAACCACATCATCGAGATCACCAATGAGCACGTGAGGAGGCGCAACCTGAAGGAGCGCTACAGAGTCATTCAGGCGGCTAGCGTGGTGGCCAACAACAAAAGCCGCATCTTGAACTAGGACCTTTTTTAAGGGTGACATTTTACATTGACTTTTTTTTTATCTCCCTACTTCCAGTGATTAGTGATGACGCGATGGACATGATCATCACTCTAAACTTGAACCGGACTGTTTCAAGGAGACCCTGTACAGAGAACATCCTTTTAATGTGTGATTGTGTGTCTGTCATAGCAACCACATTGTAAACAAGTCAAACACACAACAACAAAAGCAGCACAAACTGTAAAATACAACAAAAAGATTCTTCCTGTCATGTTCGGAAGTGGAAAAAAAAAACAAATCTAAGACTTTAACTGTAACATATTAGCCACCTTGCGTAAGATTATTTCTGTAAATAGACAACGTGCTGCTAGCAGGTTTACAACACACACAATAAAAGTGTAACTAGAATATGAAGTAATTGTTGAAGATGTCAAATGTGCACATGAACCATTGAACACATGTCTGATGCCTCCCGGGCAAACTTAATTGTTATGAGGACTTAAGGGAAGTCCTAAAGAGGTAAAAAAGGTAGGGGGAGAGGTATGAGGTACTCCTCATAGATCTCCACGGCATCTATCAGCATGACCTCCATCCGTTCTGGTTTGCAGCTATGAGGTTCTTCTGTCCCTCCATCAGGACACCTTTGAAACACACCTGTGCCCTCGTCTCCAAGACCAAAGCCTCCCAAGAGGGTGTGAGCTGCCTCAAGCTCAGCATCGGACCACCTTCCATCTCCTGCTGCTGAGCCAGAATGCTCCCCGAGGCCGCTGGTGTCCCCGCACCCCAATGAAGCCTCCGCAGTGCTGGTTGATTCCACCTCCACCTTGTGGTGCAATTCTATGGAACAAGTGATGGCCAGGATCTCAGCCCCATTCAGCTGGATGACCCCCTGGGTTAGATCACCTAACGGACAGACATTGGAGCTGCCCGGCTCTCTCTGCTTGGGATCTGCTTGCTTTGGAGCTTCACGCGAGGACACAATCGGCGGTGGAGTGTTGAGCTGAAACAAACTCAACTCCAACTAGAGAGAAGTGGGAATTTTCAGGTGAGCGATCTTGCCGAGAAACTGTTGAAAAATTCCCTGTCTTGGAATGCTAACAATCTGGATCTACACTATATTTACCGGGGTTTTCCATGGCAGTCTGTAATTACAGAAAGATATTGGGTGTAGACTGATGACACCTTTTGGAATGAGATCCCAAATGTACTCGGTGTTGAATGTTTTGTGACATCAGGATTACGTTTTGTCAACTTTTGGAACTCACGGGTACGCCTCTCTTGTTCACATACTCACCCAAATGACAATTTGTCTAACAGCATTTTTGTATAAATCTAATATCCTGTGAAAAAGCACCAAATCTGGTCCTTTCCTCAAGTCGGCTTCAGGTTCACAAGGACTCATGGGTGCCTGAAGAGGGTCGAAATTGTTGAACATGCACTTTGTGAGGAGGGACTCCAGCGAATTGAGTACCAATTAATTTCAGGGAGGGTGGCACGGCGGTCTAGTGGTTAGCGTGCAGACCTCACAGCTAGGAGACAAGGGTTCAATTCCACCCTCGGCCATCTCTGTGTGGATTTTGCATGTTCTCCCTGTGCAAGCGTACTCCGGTTTCCTCCCACATTCCAAAAACATGCTAGGTTAATTGGTGACTCCAAATTGTCCATAGGTATGAATGTGAGTGTGAATGGTTGTTTGTCTATATGTGCCCTGTGATTGGCTGGCGACCAGTCCAGGGTGTACCCTGACAGCTGGGATAGGCTCCAGCACCCCTTGCAACCCTCGTGGGGAAAAAGTGGTAGAAAATGAATCAATGAATGAATAATTTCAGGGAGTAGGACATAAGAAGTAGAGCCAGTAAAAGGAGTACAGTTCCTCATAACTAGTTGATACAATAGCTAATGTAATGTTTTTTGTCTTTAAATGTCCATACACTATATCTGGTATATTTAAAAAAAAAATGTAAACATTTTTTAATATGTGCCTTACATTAACCAGAAAGCTAAATGTTTACCTCCGAATTTGCCACAGTGTTGGGGATCCTTTTCCCCCATTGGGTGGGTTCATTGTAGAAGACCTCTTGAGGGCTGAGGCAAGGAACTAAAGAGGAGCGAACGTCACTGCAGCTGACGAGATTGAATGCAGGTAAACACCGACTCACCTGTTTGGAAGGGGTACAAGCTGCCTTTAGCAGTCATGTACAGAGGCATGAAGGAAGGGTGGGACAGGGTCCTGTTGGAACAGTGGGGCAGGACAGCAGGCCGGGGGGACGACTGTTTGGGGTGGCGTCCACGCTAATTAGCTTTAGCTTTATTTACAACGTGCAATGCATGTAGAAACGGTGATAACACTTACATAGTCACTCATGGTTGAAGGTTTTGTGGAGTTTGGCGGTGTCATGGAAGTAAGACGAAGTGGTGGCGATTACTTTAGCGCCCTCCTCTGGCTATTTTACTGTATGTTTGTCAGCTCAGGGGCCATTTCTTTTAGGTATATCGGCCAATGCCTGATCCATCCATCTTTTATACCACTTTCCTCATTAGGATCAAAATTTTTAAAAAAAATCTAGTTATTTAAATAATGCCATTTTGATACTTGATAAGTAATTTAATCAGATCTGGAGTGGGTGATAGTGAAAATTCTGGACTATGCATACCAAGTAAACTGGGCCCGAAGCCTAGATAGCTGATATTTAGCATTTTTCAAGACCATAGGACAGATTTTAAGCAAACAAAGCCACTTTTTAATAACAGTGTTCCACACACAAAATGAGCATTGCCCTACATTGTAAATCAGTCATAGGAGGTAAAAGCTTAGCCAACCAATCCACACACACAAAAAGATGAGTTTAAAATAGCTTTATTTCTTTTTTAAATAAATATTGCCACACTTCACTTGTATAGAAAGTCCTGTTTTACTGCTTGAAGGAAGAGGCCTTTCCTCCTATCTGGGTGAGGTTTTCGACCTTTCAACACCCTAAAGTAGCGAACATTGCCATGTGAGGCTAGCAGCTTAGCGTTTACATCCTCGCTTCTCGTGGTTGTAGGGGCTCTCGTTTTCACAGCTGTAGTGGCCCTGAGCGGAGCTTACCAAAAAAAAAAAAAAAAATGCTCATGACGACAACTAAGGTGAAGTTTTGTTTTATGTCAAGTACCTGCTTTGTGCTGCTTGCTGCTGTGGATGATGCTGCCAATGCCTGGGCTGTCTGAGTCAAACCTGTGCATGGAGAAGAGCCTGTGGAGGCCATCTAGAGGATATGTGCACCGCACCACCACCCTGCATCAACAGGAACATCAGGTGTAACATGCAAATAAACTGGAGAGGTGCACGACTGCCATGCACAAACCTCTCCCCGTCATGTTTGCTGTTGTAGAAAATCTCATTTTCATAGATTACATCTCCCTTGCTGAGCTGCAGAGGAACAAGAAATTAATGGACACAAATTGTGGAAAGGTCAGGGCAGTGGTGTAAAAGTACCTCGACTTTGGAGCTACAGCCATTTAATGGAAAGGAGAAAAGTGCCTTGGTGTTGTCAGCCTCTACTGGACCGCAGAAGACATCCAGCAGGTTGCTTCTCGATGGAGTGGCACCACTTGGTGTGATTAGAGACAAGTCTGCTAGCACAGTCATCCTTCCATCCATGGAACACGCTACAAAGACGAGTGTCAGCAAACATGAAAAGGCCATAATTCCTTGCAGTGACGTCTTACCAATAACTTCAGAGGAAGTGAAGGGACAAGTCTTGGATATGGACCGTTGCACAGCTGAGGTCTGACGTTCTTTCACAAGGAGCTCAAAAGTCCCCAAGAAGCCCTTCAGTGTGATGTCCTACAACAGATAACACCTCATCACCTGGAGTTCTACACTAGCCCAGATTCTAACACTGACCTCATACTGGAAGCCCTGTGTGAAAAGCGGTACAAGAAGCTGCAGTGCGGCGCTATCGTTTGTCATCGTGTAGCCTCGCTGGGCAGCCAGCTCTGATGTTAGTGCCTTTGAACCCACACTCAAGAACCACAGAAAGTCAAAGGGCCTGTGGTGCACTCTGAATGTAATCCCGGTCTCAGAGCAAACAGCTTCCAGGACTGGAGGAGCTGGAAAAAAAATTGATTATTAAAAAGTAATGCACCAATGTTCTTGGAAGCCTAATGTTGACTTACAGACATCGGTTAGTGCAGAGACACTGAAGGAGTGGTAGTAGAGCTCGTTTTCGGGGAGAACACGAAGAGTGTAGTTTATGTCCAGACTGTACTTTACACTATGGACGGTATAGAACTATAGGAGAGAAAACTAAGTGAGGAACTAAAGGGGAACCTGCAGTGAAGAGGGAGAACAATTACCTCCTGTGCAACTACAGGGTCATCAAAAGGCACCTTCAGCATGTAGCCATGCTCGTTGTTTGTTTGGACAACATTAACGATGGTGTATGAGCTGGTGTTGGCAGGAGGCCACTTCATCTCATGCCCGTTGAGCTGAAAGGACAACAACTTCACATCGTCAGGGATGTCACCCAGGTAAACTGTGAACATGTGGTCCTCCACCACTGTCTGGTTCTGGGTGCAAAGAGGGTGTAGCAGCAAAGGTGTGACGAGCATCTTGTGAAGACGGAGCCTGGTCTCTTCCTCATCTTCAAAGAGCTGCTCCAGGTGGAGATGGAAGGTATAGAACTCGTATAGGTCATCGTTGGCAAAGCTCTACGGAGGAAGAAATCAATTATTGAACCCGCTTTGGTTACTGGTGAACTTTATGACCGACCTTCCTGTGTCCACCCTTCATGTTGACTGGGATTCGGATCTGGACCGTGCCGTTCATCATGACAATGTCCTCCTCAATTGCAAAGACTGAAGGCTCAAGGAGTTCAGTGTTCAGTCCAACAAAGAGCCGCGTGGCATCAGAACCAGGGTACAGCGCCTCTGGGGTCTCAAAGACCACATGGCCGTCCTCAAAAGTGCCTTCGTCTGTTGGAGAGCAGTTGAATCAAAAAAACACAGATGTACAAAATAAAGGGTGTATTGAAAAGCAGATACAGACGAATGGAGCAGACAGCCAGCAGGTCTACCATGATGACAAACCAGCTTTGCCTGGAGAACAGAGTAGCATGGACCACCTCCACAGGGATGCCATTCACCTGATGAGACAGTTGTTAGCACTAAAGCTCTTTAGAAGAGTAGCACTACATTTCTGTTACCATGGAAATTGTAGAGTGTGGCTGTCCGTAGGGTGTGCGGAAGATCAGCCTGCTGTCGGTCAGTTCAAACACGTAACCTTTCTCACGAGCGTCCGAGAGGCTCATAGGTGCCATCGGCTCCACATCCGTCTGGAACATAACCTGCCAGTCTGAAGTGGATGAGCTGTGTGCCTGGCGAAGATGATATGAAAAAGGACACTACTTGAAACATGCAGTTTAGCACATACATCTGGCTTTAATGCTCCCAGAAAAAGCCTGCTTTGCCATTGTATACAATAACCCAGTGAAGTCAGCACAATAGTTTTGCTAGCTTCTAAACAAGCTCAACAAAATATTGCTAATGATTTAATTCATCACTTAAAATGAGTCAAATGTCATTAAATAGCAATGGCAACGCTATAAGAGCTACAGTGCAAGTCATTTTATCATGCTAGGTTTGGCCCATTCACTTTGAAAGCATGACTTGCAGCGCCATCTAATGGTGGGCATAGAACCAGGTGTCAAGATGTTAGCAAAGCCTGCTTTATGCCGTTGTATAAACTGTTCAATAAGAGGAAGTCTACAGAATAAAATACCTCAACTTACATCACAAGTCTTTAGCGCGGAAATCTTATACAATTTTGCCGTTTTGTAAAGTGCTGGAACCTCCATCATCAAATATCACTGGTCAGACAATTTAATTAATTTGCGTCCTGATTGGCTCAGGCAGAACCCGCACATTGTGTTCTGCATCCTGATTGGCTAAGGCACCTTAGACTGTTGTCAATCAATCTTCTCGGCGATATGTCTCCTGTTAAGTTCAATGGCTAGCAAACATCTAGCAGTGAGACGCTATGGAACTTTTCTGTCAACAAAACTAATCAAAACGTTCTATACTCGAGAATTATGACATAATACGGAATAAATGAATCGTCGGTTGTTAGATATGCGGAAATGCGAAAGGACAACAGGATTTTTTTGACAAGGATGCAAAAATGCTACACTGGATTGGCGCCAGGATGAACTAGCAAGGTCAGAGGAACTGAAATACTGTGACTCACTTAATTTGTGTCCCAACTTTGTAGGCTAATCATTAAAATTCAAATGAAGGTTTGAACTTTGGACGTTTTACGAGAGAAATGGAGAAAATGTTAATGCCAGTCTGAGAAAAGTTTGTCAGTTTTTACAGGCTTTATATAATTGTAAATTTTAAAAAAGCTGACTATATCGCAAATGTCAGCGATTGCGGGCCATTTTTTTAACCCCAACGGTAAACGAGTGAACACTGTACACCTCAAAACTCCAAATCCCATCACAAATAAAATATTAGCAACACTAGCTTAGCTACAGTACTATATGCTTACATTACACTCATTTTAAAAAACAGCACCACCATGCTAGGTTAGCCTATTTGCTGAAGAAAAACAGGCTCAAATTTACAGCTACACCTGTAGCTGAATGATGGCCGTTTGCATTTTAAGATGCATAGCAAAGCCTGCCTTTTTACAATGTGGTGGCCGTATAAATGCAGTTAGTTCATTGAGCTAGGGACAATCAAAGAAAGATGGCATGTCAACAAGGAAGGAGTGTTTTTCCCTTAAGGACATATTGAAGGAAAAAGCATTAGAGTCCTCACTCAAATGTAGGATACTTGACTCTTATATTAGGTTTTGCATAATAAGGAGCTCCAACATACAGTTGCGAGAGTGTTCCAGTCATCTTTCCGTGTCCCAGCAGCACATGTGATTTCGCTCCTCACAGACACCTGCAGAAAAAGCACCAAACATGTGGAAGTGGACCACTGGAGGCCACGACAAGCGGCCTTTGCCCACCTCCATGTAGTTGACCTCGCAGGTGACCTCTCGAGGACACCACGGCAACAGGGGTAAGCAGGTCTTATTAAGAGCATAGACAGCCTCAGCACCATCACGCCTCGCCAGCAGGTTGAAGTTGAACGTGAACACTTGATCATCCTAAAACCACAGCGTCATTACAAAGAATAAAACAGCAATGGTGTTGGCTTTTGCATGATTGCATGAAGTACCTGGTTGGCCGTGTGACAGCTGAAGTAAGATGCACGAAGCACTAGGTAGCTACTTGATGGAAGAACAGCGATGCTGTAACCACAACTGGCTGCATATGACTTTGTTATGGCGTACACACCGGTCCTGTCTGGAAGAACATGCATATTTCTTGGCGCTGTATCACTTTATGGACCAAAATCCTCAAAACACTCCCCTTAACACTTTGACTTTCAGAGTAGAATTTAGCTCTTCTGCATTTCACCTTAAAACCTTGCATTGGTTGATTATTTTTACCTTTTGATTTCTTTATTAGATTACCATCAACTTAGAATGCAGCGATAAAATGTTCAAGTGAGTGAAATTCCATAAGTTACCTATAAAGCAGGGGTCTCAAACACATGGCTCGCGGGCCAAATGTGGCCCGCAGGACACTAGTTTGAGGCCCCCGCCTTGATATGAAAGTTTAATGTTAGTGCGGCCCGCGCAGGTTTGATATAGATGCTGTATGGTATCATGTACCCAGAAAATATTATTACGTTTGATTAATGTTCATGTTAAAGGTTAAATAACTTAATAGTTATCCTCCCCATCTGTGTGGAAGTGGTAAGTTTTTGGCTATTTAAGTTTAAAGGAAATAACTTGGAGGCTACCGTTTAGGTCGCTAGCTCTCTAGTTTGCGAGTTAGCATGTGTGTCAAGACCCTGCAGTTGCGCAATATGTTGTAAATAAAAAAAAAAAAAGGTTAAATGTGACTATAGTCGTGTTTTGTCATGTCTAGAGGGCTCTAATAATGCTTTGTTAATTTTAAATCAGAAAAAAATTATTTGTCTACCCACCAACTATATGTGGTTCCTTAAGTTATTATTATTATTATTATTATTATTATTATTATTATTATTATTATTATATTTATTTATTACTGATTGATTTTCTTTATTTTTAATCTTATTTTGTGCAGAAAAATAAAAATTAAGATATTTGAGAACAGTGGAATGTTTTAGCAGAGCTTTTATTGTAGAAAATCGGAACCAAAGCACTGAAAAAGTTTGTATATTTTTCTGTTTTTAATAAATGCGTTTTTGTTTTTTTTTGAAAACCTGATGCGGCCCAGCCTTGCCCAGACCCTAGCTCCAGTGGCCCCCAGGTAAACTGAGTTTGAGACCCCTGCTCTAAAGCCAAATTGACTATGAACACTGAAGTGTGTTCAAGAAAGCTGAACATCAAACTGTCAGTCCTGTGAAGGACGTACATCTTTGCATCAGTTGGCCACTTGATGGCAGTGTTGGCTTACCCAAGCTTTTCTTATGTGTTCTTCAAAAAGACTTGCAAGTACTGTTATGTAAAGTCTACTTTTTTGACATACTGTCCCAGTATATTTGTCCATACAGTTGATTCTACTGTTCTAACAGATTAAGATCAAATTACTTTAAGGTCATGCAGGGCTTACCGACAGCCTCAAAGCGAGCTTCATCCCCAGCAAAAGAGCGATCCACAGCTATCATGAAGTAACGCTCATGACAATCCATGTGAACGACACCTGGAAGCACACAAATATGCTTCAAATGCATGCTCTTATGCTGATCTTTATGTTTTTATCAGGTACCTTCAGGGACAGGATCACAGGACACCAACACTGACATCAGGAAGGACATCATCCTGCAAGGCAAAACACACAACAGAAGCATATTAAATGTCTCTCAGCATCTTCTTCCTTACCCAAAGTAGAAGAAAGGTTCCATCGTTGCTGGTGAGTGTCTGTGCACTTGCAAACTACACTTAACCAACACAAGTCTAAGGCGTCCTTGCTCAGGTGAGACTTTTTAGCAAATAAACTAGCCAATCAGAGGCCCCAGGTCAGAGGGTGACAGTCATTAGCAATCAATCAGTTGTGTCTTGTCAACACCTGCCTTGTCAACACAAGTATATTTATTATATACTAGTTATTATACTAGTTCTCTGAGCCTGCATATGTTTATGTGTCCACACTGCAGGCGTGTGCTGGTGCATAGGTTGTGAATGAGTGACAGCCACTTTAACTTTTCGGGCTAAGTTTAACTTAACTAACTTTAAACAGTGCTGGTGCTCTTATATTTTTGGGTGAAAAAAAGTGTCATTTGAAGCCATTAAGGATCAAGGTGGTGTGGAGGATGTGTTCAGCTGCAGGCTGATGATCATTTCCTGTTTACAATACACAACGCTGCAATGAGGATAGGCTCCAAACACACAATGAGTGGACTTGTCTTACGTCTAGGGGGCATGTACTACTATACTGTATGTGGGCTGCTCTTCAATGTTTTGTTTATAAATGTCAACAATAGAGTGTATAATGCTTGTGTATGTTTATTGTTCTATTGTGGACTTCTATTGTTGTGGATCTGCCCATGATTGTGATAAATGCCTGCTACTAAATTAAGGTAATACATGGCTGTAAATTGGGCAGCATGGCGGTCGAGTGGTTAGCGCGCAGGCCTCACAGCTAGGAGACCAGGGTTCAATTCCACCCTCGGCCATTTCTGTGTGGAGTTTGCGATTTCCTCCCACATTACAAAAACATGCTAGGACTCCAAATTGTCCATAAGTATGAATGTGAGTGTGAATGGTTGTTTGTCTATATGTGCCCTGTGATTGGCTGGCGTACAGTCCAGGGTGTACCCCGCCTCGCGCCCAAAGACAGCTGGGATAGGCCCCCGCGATCCTCGTGAGGAAAAAGCAGTGGAAAATGAATGAATGGTTGTAAATGAATACAATTTAATTGACCAAGAATTGAATTGAAAATGTAATATTTATCCACTGAACTGCACTATATCATAATAACTTACATAATTTGGCATCAGAGAGCTAAAATATTACAATCCTAAATATATTTTGAAACTAATATCGTTATCTGTCACTGTCAGATTCAAACATAATCCTTTTTAAAGGCGGACCTTGCAGTTGTTGTGTCCAGTTAGTGCATTTGTTTGCTTGTCCGCCCACATGGGCAGAGAGGTGAGGATGTTCAAATGAACCCTGACAAGCTTACAACATATTAACACTATCCTGCATGGCGTTGGCAACAGGTCATGTGATCACTCACTGGACACCCGCAGTCTTTGGCCACCTGAAGTCAAGACTTATTATGATTAAAGTCATCCCGCTGATCCGTGAGAGGAGACAAAGGAAGTCAGAGGTTGTTCGGTTAGTCATTAAGGTCAAGAATCGGCTGGGTGAGTTCATTCATGATAATAGCTTCACATGCAGTCAACAATGGCCTGACATTTGGATAATTGCTCTCCATGTTTACTCCACTGACTAAAGCTGACGGCAGGAAGGTTGGTGGAGTGTCGGCCTGCTTCATCGTGTCCAGGCGGTCTCATTAACATTTGAGTCACTGTGTGTCACTAACAAAGTGCCACAGCGTGCGAGGCCTCATGTTGCGCTTGGACACCTTCTGAAGATGGAGCAGCTAATTTTGAGTGACACAACTAAAACATTTAATATTCACTTTTTCATAAAAAAAAAAAAACATAAACAAAACAGAGCTTTGAATTGTCTAATTTGGTCATCGCATCAAATCATCTCCGTTTTGGTGACACTTTCTCCAATACAACTCCGAGCTCCCCCGCAGCCACTCGCCTCAGCCAATGGCGTGCCAGTGTCAGTTGGAGGATGAGGAGGATCTTAGGACGAAGGAGACTATTTATCAGCTCATCGCCAACACACCGCATTGATCGTCACACCAGTTGAAGAGTCTTGTGGAGATGCTTCAGCTGCAGGTGCACATGCTGCTGCTGGTTCTACTGTCTGGTGGACTGATGGTGCGGGTCAGTGGCGCCCCGAGAGGCGCAGATCTGTTGGCAGAGACCCTCAGAGCGGACATGGAACAGGACAAGGTGGGACACATCATGCACCCTAAATGTTGTACCTACAAAGTTTGTAGGTGCCTTTCTTCACCTTTTCTGCTTTTTTTAGGCCTTGGCTCGCTCCCTGCTACTGAGGCTCATCTACCAACTGGCAGCCGGAAGAACCGACACGCTCCCTGAGCTGGCAGGCGAGCTGGGTGTCAGGGTGATGCGGCGACAACTCCCCGTCTCACAGAGAGAGCGCAAGGCAGGTTGCCGCAACTTCTTCTGGAAGACTTTCACCTCTTGTTGACTTTATGACTTCACATTGCCTTTGTGTGTGTTGTCTATTTCACAAGTGGCAGGGATGTACAGTCCAATATTTGACTCAATAAAATGTGTGTTGAACAGGAATGCTTCCGTTCAGTTGAGCAAGTCACAGTAAGTCACGTCTGCTTTCAACATTTGTTTTATTATCCGGCACAAAAGATGGCCACCTCCTCACAGCAAAAAACGCTTGGGATGTTACCATGAGTTCAACTTCACAGCTTTTCAAATTGAGAGGGAAAGAAAAAATAGGATGTCAGCAAAGCTACATAGCTGATTGTGCATCTGGACAAAAACATTACAACTAAAAATGAAATGATTTCACATGAGATGAAAAATGCAACTGAAGCTTTCCAAAGAAAAAAAAAAGTTAAAACATTCTTCACATATTTTAGCCCTTTATGACACAAATAGACAAGAAAGAGGGACGGAGGTTAAACAAATACTGTAAGCTGAAGAACGTAAGGAGTGCAAGGATACACAAATACGGTATCACAAACGACGACATTCAATGGTCTGCCTTTCTTTGCTTTGCATTGTGTTATGTTGTGTTCCCAAGTGGCACAAAAAAAAACCAAAACTTAAGTCTTCCAATTTTACTAGTGATGTTTTCACCCTGTTTTCCTTCATGGCCGACTTCATTGCACCATCATCTTCTGAGTAACAGTCCAAGAGCTACATCGTACACATTTCACGACGGCTAAACATTCCGTTCGTGCATACTTCTACGAGGCTACAAAAGAGCGGCAAGTCACAGTTATTGTTTGAGGCAATATCTGACACATTTCTGTTATCCTTCAGTATGAAAAAAAAGTGTGCAAGTTGCTGTGTAAATAGTACCTGTATGCTGGGTGGAGCTTCTTGTGTAAATGTTGGACAAAAACATAATAAAAAAAAAAAGATGCAGTCACTCCACTGTAACTCAACCTCTCATTTGGATCAGTAACATAAACAGCTTTCTTGTCACGCTAGCAAATATAACACAATCGAGGAGGGAGGGGCGGGGGAAGGGGGGTGTTAAAGCTGTGCGATGTGCCAATGTGATGATGAGCGTTTTTTTTTTTTTTTTTTTTCCACAAACAGCGCATTGGTCAGCAGTCTGTGGAGATTTTGGCTGAGAGATCCTGGATACGTCGAGCGCTGCAGCTCTTGCACAAGATGTGGCCGTCCAGCGGGTAGCAGCCACGACCTTCGCCCTCAGAGGACAGCAGGAGGCCGCATTCCTGATCGAGACACAGATTCTCATCGGTCACAAAACACACACTCATTATTTCAGGTAAGTATTTCATCCATAAAGGTAATGTATTTCAACAATGCTGAATGAGTACACAGAGGGTGGAATGATCCAAATATCAATATTTAAATTATACATTTGTTGTTGTTGTGTTGTTCAAATACATTTTTTAATCTATATATTGCTATAGTGTTTACAAACTCCAGTATTATGTTGTTGGGGGCAAAAAAAATATGTATTTGAATGAGAACCTTTTCGCATTATAGTGGATAGCCGCACATTTGTTGTATTTTTAGATTTTAATTACATTTAATTGAACTTCTTTTTTTGTTTTCCTCCGAAAAACACATCTCATTCACAAGAACCCGGTAATAATGTATAGGTACTTGTTAAAGCAGGTAAAATATATACCACGCATGTACCACTACTACAAAAAAGCCCACAATATTTACTTTTATGATATGTTTTTTCATCAAGTGTTGGGATTTCGCACATTGTTCGGCCATCCTTGAATGTACCATAGCTGTGAGACGCAAAATTAAATTATTTTGTGGGTGAATACCTCCCACTGTTATTTGAGCAAATTACACTAATTCTTTACCTAAATTAAACATTTAAGATTTAACATTAAAATGCATAAGTGAGCTGACTAATAAGACGCATTGTATTTGTGAATGTAGTACTTAAAGTTGAGCACATTATTATAGCTTCTGCTTGGACATCAACAATTGGCAAGCAACTGTTTGAGTCCAATGGGGAAAAAGCCACACATGAAGTATCGGTATCGGTATGAGTGATATTTGCTCTGTAATTTACTTTATTGTTGGCTCACCCACCTCTTGCAAACTGCAATAGCAAATAATAGCGCCCTCTGCTGGTTGCTGCCTTGTAATGATTCTGATTACACTTTCAAGGCTCAAAGATGACTAATTCACAACTGGATAAAACACGCCCGACCTCGTCGTCTCACCTCGCAGACGTAACAGTTGACGTGGAAGCTGCGGTCTAGAGCAACGATCCTGACCGTCTCCTCCTGGCCCGCTTCTGGCATGATGGGCTCACCACACACAGAACATCGAGGTGCGTACTTCCTTTTTGGGTGTGAGTTCGAGGTTAGTTCCATGTGATGCATCTACACATCGGTGGTGGGCAGTTCTGTGTGTACCTGTGAAAGTCATCGATGCAGTGTATCTGCGACGTGGCATCTACGGTGAAGGGCACGCCGTCCAAGCAGCAGTTACACACCACGCATGTAAAACAGCGAGGATGGTACGCCTTTCCCATGGCACGAAGGATGCGGTCCAAGATGGGCTTGGAGCACTTTGAGCATCGCTCTAGTGTACTCTGGAAGAATTAAAAAAAAAAGCTAATTGTCATTTCAGAAAGGTATTTCATGACAACTTTGCGGGACATTGTCATCATTTTGTCACTCACAATGTAGCAAGTCTCACAGTAGCTCTTCTTGTCCAAGGCGTAGAAGGGCTGTCCTCGCAAGCGTGCATGGCAGGTGATGCAGGTGAAACACTCCACGTGGAACACTTGCTCCATGGCGATGCAGCCGCTGCCGTCGCCAACTACATTGTCGCCGCAGCGGGCGCAGCGGCCTGAAATGTATGTTTTTATTCCTTTATTCAATTCTCGATCCATGTTTATCACGTGTTGACAAATTGTGAACGTACCAAAATAATCCTCTGCTGGGGGGTGGTTCATATCGTACACCAGCTTCTTGGTGAGGCGGTCCAACTCCTCCTCTGGTCTTGTGGGTGCTGCCACCTGCTGGTGATAAAGATGGTATGTGCGTCAGATTACGACTTAATACATTTTGTAAAGATTTTAAGTAATATATTTATTATTGTTTATGTATTTTGCCGCCCACCTTGCTGGACTGATAAGAAAAACTCTGTGCAGGCCCTGATTGATTATTTTCCATCCCTCTTTTCGGCAAGACCATTTGGTTGCCTCTTGCTCCTGATCCACTCCCCTTGTAGCCCACCTCAGGGTTGCTCTCCTGCAAGCTCGGATGCGGAGGGTACCAATCCTGGGGGTTGGTCTGAGGCGGGGGGCGTGGCACGTGCTGGCGAGGCGGTGGCGGTGTGTAGGCCTGCTCCGCCTGCCTCCCCGTCTGAGAGTACGTGACCGGTTGGGCGGTCTTGACCTGCACGCTGAATCTTGGCCCCGTGGGGGTGGAGGCTGTTGTGTAGGAGGCCGGCACGGGTTGGGGGTACGGTTTTGGCGTGGATGAGGTGTAGTAGTCCTGTTGATGGGACGCTGGGTACTGAGATGCGTGCTGCTCAGCGTAAGAGGACGGCGGGTGGTACTGGTTGTGGTTCTGGGGGTGAGGAGGGTACCCCGAAGAGGGTCGGCTCTGAGGTGGAGCTGCGTTGTGGTGCGCAGGTTTGTAGTGATCCCCTGAGAGGTATTTGTTGTAAGGCACGTTGTCGTACAGCTGTGAAGTCCAAATAAATATAATCAATTCTTGCTAATGATCCAAAAGTGATGACAGACGGGTGTCATACTTGTGTGCTGGAGTCATGGGGGTGACTGTCGAGGTCGGCCAGCATGGATGTGAGGGAGTCGATATCAGCGTCTATCTTGGAGTGATGGCTCACTTGCTTGTCTGGGCCGCGGTGCTAGAATGACAGCATGTTCATATTTTTAAAAAGTCCACTTCCGAAAAAAATGTTAGAAATACTTACTGGGAGCTCGTAACCGTCCACATGAGGGATCCAGTTGCGCTCGTCTTTGGGCCCATGTGGACGGGTGTAGTAGACATCACCAGGCAAATGATGACCAGGACCGCCTTTGCAAGCACAGAGCCAACATTAGCATTGATAAGGATGTAACACTCAAAAAATTTGGGTTCCAGTGTCTTACCTGTGGGACCTGCAGCCATGTACCTAGTGGTACCACCTCCTCCGTTCTGGTCATAAGTGTTATATTTAGGCCGAAAGTCAGGCACACTCTTCTTGTTGGGTGCTCGGTAAATGGCCGAGCCTGCAGAGTGAGACATCTGGGGGACGGCTCGCTCTGGACTGTTCAGAGTCCTCGGTGGCAGCCAGGTGGGACCAGACATGGCAGGATTCTTAAGAGGAAAAGTATAATTATTATATAAAATATGTGTGGCTGCATTTTCATCTTATAGGTAATTGCAAACAAAGGGATTCCAAACACTTTGTTTCCTATGGTAACAAGGACATACAGGATCAAACAATGGGCTCGGAGTTTTCAAGCAGGAAGTGAAGCTTGTTGGAAAGGTTTGGGGATTTCCAACATGCCTGCACATTGCCCCCCAAAAACACACACAAGCACAGCTGCGACTCAGTCGCTCCTCTTACTTACTTAGCGTCACTACAATGCTTATTGTCTTTGGGTGTTTACACAATCATATCAATGGTTGAAAGAAAATAGGAAATATTATGCAATGATTGCACCTGGCTCCAAACAATATATGATTGTACAGTACGTGGCTGTACAATACATAAATAAAAACAGTAGCACATAGCTGACTTGACAATTTGGCAGCATATTGTCACAATATAATACAATACAATACTAACTACACGGAACCAGCTTAAGGGGCTGTCCACACGGAAATGTTTTCAGGTCAAAACAGCAAAGTGCTTTTTTTGCTTTAGAATATGATTTTTTTTCCCTTAATATATTCACTCCAGGGCTGCATGGCGGACTAGTGGTTAGCGCGCAGACCTCACAGCTAGGAGACCAGGGTTCAATTCCACCCTCGGCCATCTCTGTGTGGAGTTTGCATGTTCTCCCCGTGCATTTGTGGGTTTTCTCCGGGTACTCCGGTTTCCTCCCACATTCCAAAAACATGCTAGGTTAATTGGCGACTCCAAATTGTCCATAGGTATGAATGTGAGTGTGAATGGTTGTTTGTCTATATGTGCCCTGTGATTGGCTGGCGACCAGTCCAGGGTGTACCCCGCCTCTCGCCCAAAGACAGCTGGGATAGGCTCCAGCAACCCCCCGCGACCCTCATGAGGAAAAGCGGTAGAAAATGAATAAATGAATGAATGAATATTCACTCCATTCTCGTAAAAATTCCCGGCTGTCTTCATCATCAACTGCATTTCAATTTCTTTCTTTAATATTTCAACTTTATGCTACTAAAATGATGTTATTTTTCCTCATCATATTACTATGGTACCCTCATAAAATTATTACTTTTTCTCATTAGATTACAAATGTTTTCTCTTAATACTTTGACTTTATTGTTGTAAAAATGACTGCAGATTTTTTCAATTTTTGCTGTTTTTTTTTTTTATCGTTTACTTTTTTTGTTTAACAAAATGTGCAAAAGGTCCAATAAAAAACAGCCGTTGTTCGCACCTTAGACACTCATGCCTTACAGCAGTGCTCAATTATTTTCTGTCATGCCCCCCCTAAGGGACAGTAATTTCTTCCGGTGTGATAGCAATGGCTGCCGTTGGTGTTTCGACGTCAGTCAGTGAGTGAGTGCTGCGTTGAGATAAGCAGGTTCCACTGTACAAGGAAGTGCTTTATGTATGATGTGAGAAATTGGAAAGCCATCCATGCCAGTTGGTTGGACTCTAGAGAGTGGAAAAAAATAACCAACTCACTCAGACTGATTGAGAGAATTTGGGGTCTGTCAGAAATCCTCGTTGCCAAGAGGATTACCATAATTGAATGTATGAGAGGATGGTGTCACAGCACAAAAACACAATGCTTGAACCCAAAATCTAAGGCTATCAGCTCTTTAGTTTATTTAATACTCGTACTTTAACTGGAGGCTTAACTGATATAAGAGCACAAGTAAAAGATGACAAAAAAGCTCCACACTTCTAACTGATTTTAAACTCATCACAGTATGGATGAGCAGTCACTTAAAGCCCAGGATGACCTGGCATAAATTAACCTTCAATGTTTATAAATCCCTCGGAGTGGAAAAGAGAACAGTTTATGTACAAATTTGTGGATTTTGCCATTCATTAACTGAGATGGGTGCTAAAGCGTCAATTACAGGAACAGCATACTCGACATCCGGTGCTTCCTCCCTTCCTTTCAAAGTAAACAGTGACACGTTGGTAGCACAGAAAAAAAAACATTACACGAGTAGAAATAACACATGAAAAATGACTGGCAGATTTAAAGTCGATAGAAACCAATGTCTTATAGGAAACGGACCATAGTGACTGAGGAGTCAAGTTATCTCATACTATAACCTCAAAATCTCAAGCATTTTATTTTGAAGGCGAACTGCTCCCGCTAACTACATGTAGCTACACGTAGCTATATTTGCATGTTATTAACTGTACAAATAGCTGCATGTTTGTATAGTCGTGCGTCGATAAAAATAAATATATTAATTCAAAACTAAGTAACACGAGGCTAGTAGCTATTTGCGTGCAAACTACCACCTAACTACCTCCGATATTTATAAGGATGTATTTACTGCCAATGTCTTATCATACAAGTCGTGAGTTAGTTGTGATGTTGTTAGTAATTGCCAAATAACTACTTTATTACGCCTGGTTGCTGTGTTTTTCCACTGTATCAATGCGGGTGATACTGCCTATAGGCTAAACTACATGAAAAAAATGGGGAAATAAAATATGGGGAACAATGAGAGAATGCGCACTTACCACCAGTAATGGCGCACGACAGCACGACGTTTGGCTGCCATGGAACCTTGCAAAAAAAGTTGTCCTGGAGTATGAGGGCCTTTTGCTGTTTTTCACGCTACTTGACGGCGTTAACCTACTTTCGCCAGGGATCCACAAGAAGAGGCCTGCTGGCTGCAGCGAGCCTCGGTTCTCGATGCATTCCCAATGGGTGACGTAAGCCCGCGGGGGCGCGCGTAAGCGTGTGCGCGCAGAGAAAGCAAAATGGGTGTGACTGACAGGAGGGGTGGGCGATAGTTGAAAGTTTGCTACGGATCCCATGTAAATACAATTGCAGTATTGCCACTTGAGGGTTGAAATGCCACCCTAATTTTATGTTGTTATTGATGTTGTTATTCATATTGATTGCATTTTTTGCATGGTCATCATATTATATGGATTTTCGCCCAATTATTGTTTGTATTTTTTTTAACTCTCTGGTATTAATCCTGTGTTATTAATCTCTGTTCCACAATATGGGATTTGCATATTGTTTCCCCCCTCTGCTGTGAGTATGGAGGTCAAGTATTTGCTTCATGGTTCATGAAATTTGGGTCAACTGTCTCCCTCCCTTAAGCCGGAGGTCCCCAGCTTATAGTTTACTTCTTAAACGGAAGGCTTTCATATGTGCATTCATGTGTTCTGGCCAAAACTCGGACAAACAAGCCCGGATGCTCCCTGGGATTTCCCTCTTTCGTCCACCTGCGCCCCGCCCCCTTGCAGTGGCCGCTTGCCCTTATATGTCCACAGTGGTGCAAAGGACAGGAAGACTTTTGTTTACGTGTGCAGGCACCGTCAACCCCTTTCTGGAGGTGGCATCAGTCCTGATGTTGTCCAGTGTACCGCATGTCGTCATGGCAACCGCAGGACTCTTGATGATTCCAGACCACTTTTAAAAGTGATATATAATTTTCCAACTTTGCAGGACTTGGGATCACACACGGATATTAAAATGCAGGAAGTGACCAGCAACTTTGCCAAGGGGTTTTCGACTCAATGGCTTCCGCCCATTGGAGAGCTTGTTTAGTAATGTTGTCACTTTTCCTTAACCACCCGTCCCCCCACCCCCTTCCATCCGTTCTTCTCACAATGCCTGGAAGCAGCCGAGACCTACATGTCCCTCTTTGTTTTCTTTGTCCATGTTGTTCTTTTTAAAAATTACAAAGCACTGCAGTGATCCGTCTAAACAACAAATCAGAGCGTAAACATGTTTGCTGACACCGATGTTTTCTAATGGCTTCGCTGTCCACAGAACTAAAAAGCAGTGGAGGATTTTAAAGAATCCATTGTCTTCAGACAGAGGTGTCTAAACTTTTTCCATAAGGATGCGAACAGGCCACATTGATACATTTTGTACATTAAAGATGCTAAAACTAATCAAACATTCATACATTAATATATGCTCAGCTGTCTGAGGAAAGCATCCACATTGTATAGCTTTGTATTCTAGTTACTGTACAAAGCAAGTTGGTGTTATAACTAATAACATATTCCACCACTAATAAATTAATTGGATTTTTATAATTTTTATAATTTTTAGAATAAAAAACAAGCTGTGGCCTTTGGACACCCCTGTCTGTGGACAATAGGCCCTTTACTCAAAAGTATTACACAATGCTGCTTCAGTAAACTAAGATAATGAAAATCAATCAGTGTCTCAGTGTAACACACGTTACACCCAATATGAGGTAACTTTCACCCATTTTTTATTGATATGTGAACCTTGTAACTCCCCCCTGCCTGCCCGTTGCTTTTACTCAACCTTGGTGTCCGACTTGCTTATTATTATTATTATTATTATTATTGACGGATGTCCTGCACTGCACAGTTTTTTCATCCATGTCTCTGAGCAGCTATGCAGGATGCATTTAAAAGTTGGTGTGTGTTGGGGACAATGTGTGGTGTGTGTGTGAGGGGGGGGGTGTTAGTTCCTGCACATCTGTCGGCTGCATTTCTCCCAAAGCAGGGAAAAGGCTGTTTTTCACAAAACGAGCAGACTGTCTCCCAGCTAGAAGCCACAATGTTGTCTCGCTTCCTTCCGCCTTGTGATCTCTAGACTCTAGACCAGTCTCAAACACGCGGCCCGCGGACCAAATGTGTCCCGCAGGACACTAGTTTGAGGCCCCCGCCTTGATATGAAAGTTTAATGTTAGTGCTGCCCGCGCAAGTTTGATATGGATGCTGTATGGTATCATGTACCCAGAAAAAAATTATTACGTTTGATTAATGTTCATGTTAAAGGTGAAATAACTGTTAATAGTTATCCTCCCTATCCGTGTGGAAGTGGTAAGTTTTTGGCTATTTAAGTTCAAAGGAAATAACTTGGAGGCTACCATTTAGGCCGCTAGCTCTCTAGTTTGCGAGTTAGCATGTGTCTCAAGACCCTGCAGTTGCGCAATATGTTGTATATAAAAAGAGTATAAATGTGACTATAGTCGTGTTTTGTCATGTCTACAGGGCTCTAATAATGCTTTGTTCATTTTAATCTGAAAAAAATAATTTGTCTACCCACCAACTATATGTGGTTTCTTAAGTTTTTATTATTTGCCGTTTTATTATTATTGTTATATTTATTACTGATTGATTGATTTTCTTTATTCATGATTTGTTTATTTATTTTTCATCTTATTTTGTGTAGAAAAATAAAAATTAAGATATTTGAGAACAGTGGAATGTTTTATCAGATTTTTTATTGTAGAAAATCGGAACCAAAGCAAAGTTTATTCATTTTTATGTTTTTAATAAATGCGTTTTTTTTAATAGAAAACCTGATGTGGCCCAGCCTGGCCCAGACCCTAGGTCCAGTGACCCCCAAGTAAATTGAGTTTGAGACCCCTGCTCTAGACTTTCAGCTTTGTTGTGAACTCCCACTAATAATATATATTTTTTATAACAATTCAACAGTTCATCTTCCAGCTTCCCCTGTCCTGGAGCGAGGTGAAGGCTGTCGGAAAGCGTCGGTGGGGGGAACTTGATGTTTTGATGGCTCGTCCCTGGACAATGAGGCACGTAAGCACCTCTCCCCAAGAGTCCTCATCAATATTTTTTTCAGCAGGACCCCACAATGCTTTCCTGCCATTGCTTTGCTCTCAGCAATGGGGGTTTAGACAAACTAATATCCCACTAAAAATACTTGGACCTCAGAGTACCGGCCAGGCCTTTTTCCTGCGCGTGGGCCATTGAGGAAAAAGGAAATACAAGGAGGGGTGTGCGGGTGGTGGGGGCTTCTCTCTCTACATTATAAAGAGTCTCCTCCCTGCATCCTCCTCACATACTGCTGATCAGAGCCAGTACAAGCCCCCATCCCCACCTTCATGTGTGACTGTAGGAGCCTGAGGCGAGGGGCTTGAGGACAGCGCGGGCCACGTCGGTTCTCGTCCCTGCTGGTCGGGGTGAGTTGAAGAAAAATAATTATGCATGATGTTGTCAAAATAGACAGAAAAATGAAAAGGATGCTTGTTTTTGTTTGTTTTTTAAAGGTACGAGTAGGGAGCTGGTCTCACCTAACACAAGTGTCCGGGACACTTGTGTCTATTTATTCTTTGCCTTACACAACATTAGGTGAGTATTGTACTGTCAGTCATTCATAGCAAGGGTGTGCAAACTTTTTCCACCGAGGGCATTCAGAAAAATTGTAGTGGTGGGGGTAATTTGATATATTTTGTGCATTAGAAAAATTGTACGGTTGGGGGCAATTTGATACATTTTGTTCATTAAAGATGCTAAAAGTAATCAAATGTAGGTCAAAGCATGCTAAGCTATCTGAGCAAAACACAGACAGCAAATTATACACAAATTAGTGTAATATATACTGTTTCTCATTAATAATGAATTTTATTTTTACAATATGCAGAGGCCACCCTCGGCCATCTCTGTGTGGAGTTTGCATGTTCTCCCCGTGCATGCGTGGGTTTTCTCCGGGTACTCCGGTTTCCTCCAACATTCCAAAAACATTCATTCACTCATTCATTTTCTACCGCTTTTCCTCACGAGGGTCGCGGGGGGTGCTGGAGCTTATCCGAGCTCTCTTTGGGCGAGAGGCGGGGTACACCCTGGACTGGTGGCCAGCCAATCACAGGGCACATATAGACAAACAACCATTCACACTCACATTCATACCTATGGACAATTTGGAGTCGCCAATTAAACCTAGCATGTTTTTGGAATGTGGGAGGAAACCCACGCATGCACGGGGAGAACATGCAAACTCCACACAGGGTGGAATTGAACCCTGGTCTCCTAGCTGTGAGGTCTGCGCGCTAACCACTAGACCGCTGTGCCGCCCCATTCCAAAAACATGCTAGGTTAATTAGCGACTCCAAATTGTCCATAGGTATGAATGTGAGTGTGAATGGTTGTTTGTCTATATGTGCCCTGTGATTGGCTGGCGACCAGTCCAGGGTGTACCCCGCCTCTCGCCCGAAGACAGCTGGGATAGGCCCCAGCACCCCCGCAACCCTCGTGAGGGAAAGCGGTAGAAAATGAATGAATGAATGAATATGCAGAGGACCAATAAAAAATGAGCTGCGGGCCGAAAATGTCCCCCCTGCCGCACTTTTGACACACTTTTGATACATATATACTATAATAGTGGTTGTGTAATGATGTGTAACACTACAGGACAGCAAGATGGAAGCGGCGGAAGGACCCAGAGTGTCCGGTGGCTACGTGAAGGAGTTCACACGCCACTGCAACGACGTGCTGCTCAACCTCAACGAACTGCGGCGCCGTGGAATCTTAACCGACGCCACCCTAGCGGTGGGTGACGTGCACCTCCAGGCGCACTCTGCAGTGCTGGTGGCCTGCAGGTGAGTACGCACAAACTATTCAAAGTAGTCCAGGTTTGGAATCATTCAAATCCGAGTCTTTTATTTTCCCCCTCCTAGCGGCTTCTTCTATTCGCTCTACACGCGTCACATGTTGCTCCAGAGTGGCGCCAGAGAGCAGTTCATGACTGTGTCCCTCCCCAGCCACCTGGAACCAAGCAGCGTCTCCCTCCTGCTGGACTTCATGTACACCTCCCGTCTCCCACTGACGCCCGCCATCGCCCCTGGCGTGCTGGCTGTGGCGGCCTACATGCAGATGGACCACGTGGCGGACACCTGCCGGAACTACATGCAGCTGCACTGGTGAGGAACTGGACAAGATCACAGTGATGACCAAATCAGGAAACCTCACATAGTGTTTTTACAGCAGGGAAGATATAAGCGTGAGACACCCCCAACTGGTGCTGGACCCCAGGGTGTCTGTCGCATCTGTGGCCCCGAAAGGTGTAGACCCGTCTAATCCTGGACCACTAAAATTCCCCCCAGCAGCAGAGATGGTCAAGTAAGAAAATATACTGACGTCACATTGGGACTTTTCCAAGAGCGGTTCATGCAACACTTCCTTTTCCTTTCCCAGGTTCCCGGGGGAGGCCAGGCATCCGCTCATGCCGGGGGCTTTCCCGAGCCGCAAGCCTGCCTGCGAAGAGATGAAAAATGAGCCTGATTCGCCTGTTCCAGGTATCCCGGCTCCGTCTCCAGACAGCCCTGCACGCTCCAGCTGCCAGCCCAGCTCGCCGGCTGAGTCCAAGACCTGCAACAAAAACCTTGTGGTGAGTTCAAGGACATGAATTATGATTTAGTGTATTGCTTCTAGCGGCACGGTAGACCAGGGTTCGATTCCACCCTTGGCCATCTCTGTTTGGAGTTTGCATGTTCTCCCCGTGCATGCGTGGGTTTTCTCCGGGTACTCCGGTTTCCTCCCACATTCCAAAAACATGCTAGGTTAATTGGCGACTCCAAATTGTCCATAGGTATGAATGTGAGTGTGAATGGTTGTTTGTCTATATGTGCCCTGTGATTGGCTGGCCACCAGTCCAGGGTGTACCCCGCCTCTCGCCCGAAGACAGCTGGGATAGGCTCCAGCACCCCCGCGACCCCCGCGGTAGAAAATGAATGAATGTATTGCTTCTACTGTCGAGGGCAGGGAGTACATTCAGTGTTAATTCAGACCTGCCAACATGTACACATTTATTGTACTCAACATGAAATTTGACTTTTAATGCTTCATAGCTTTCCATTGTGTTGCATTTTCCTGATTTCGGTTTCGAGTTCAGTCTGTGTATTCAAGTGTGGTATTTCCATAGAGTGACACCAAAACCACACCTGACCCAAAGGCCTGCAACTGGAAGAAGTACAAGTACATTGTCCTCAATCCTCTCTGTGCTGGGAGCACCGTGAAGGAGGAGGCGGAGGAAAGCACCACCGTGACCCTGCAAGCCCCCACAGAGGCGTGGCCTGGAGAAGTGCCCGGTCAGATTAATAGGTAGGAAAAACATTTTTTTCATCCATTAAAGAACTTTTATTGATTAGTCATGTGCACCAGACAGGGGCAGGCCTCCTGCTACGAGGGTTCTGGCCGAGCCCCTCCCCTCGGCCCATGCGCCTCAGTGGAGGATGGAACAGGTGATCATAAACGAGTCACATTATTTAATATTCAAATTAGCTTTTTTTGTAATGTCTTGTGGCATTTTTTGTGCAAACTGAGACAGGTGCCACTCATGAAGCTGTCAAGAGAGAGCGCTACTACACGCCTTATGGTTACCATAGCAACAGTGGAGGAACCAAAACCGTCCCGGCGGGTGAGAAGCCGTATCGGTGCACCGTGTGCAGCGCCCAGTTTAACCGGCCCGCCAACTTGAAGACCCACGCTCGCATTCACTCTGGAGAGAAGCCGTACCGCTGCGACACCTGCGGAGCACGTTTTGTTCAGGTGAGGAATACAAAAACAAAAACGCCGTTACTTGTGAGGATATTGACTTCGATTGAATTGTATGGTATTATGTACCCAGAAAAAATTATTATGTTTGATTAATGTTCACGTTAAAGGTTAAATAACTGTTAATAGTTATCCTCCCTATCCGTGTGGAAGTGGTAAGTTTTTGGCTTTTTAAGTTCAAAGGATATAACTTGGAGGCTACCGTTTAGGTCGCTAGCATTCTAGTTTGCGAGTTAGCATGTGTCTCAAGACCCTGCAGTTGCGCAATATGTTGTAAATAAAAAAAGTATAAATGTGACTATAGTCGTGTTTTGTCATGTCTACAGGGCTCTAATAATGCTTTGTTCATTTTAATCTGAAAAAAATAATTTGTCTACCCACCAACTATATGTGGTTTCTTAAGTTTTTATTATTTGCTGTTTTTTATTATTATTATTATTATTATTATTATATTTATTTATTACTGATTGATTTTCTTTATTCTTGATTTGTTTATTTATTTTTCATCTTATTTTGTGTAGAAAAATAAAAATTAAGATATTTGAGAACAGTGGAATGTTTTATCAGAGCTTTTATTGTAGAAAATCGGAACCAAAGCAAAGGTTATTCATTTTTATGTTTTTAATAAATGCATTTTTTTTGTTTTTTTTTATGGAAAACCTGGAAAGCCTTGCCCAGACCCTAGCTCCAGTGGCCCCCAAGTAAATTGAGTTTGAGACCCCTGCTCTAGACTCTCAGCTTTGTTGTGAACTCCCACTAATAATATATATATATTTTTTATAACAATTCAACAGTCCGTCTTGCAGCTTCCCCTGTCCTGGAGCATATTGAGAATATTGACTTTTATTGAATTGCTATGCCGCAGGTTGCTCACTTAAGAGCGCACGTGCTGATCCACACGGGGGAGAAGCCTTACCCCTGTCACACCTGCGGCACTCGCTTCCGACACTTGCAGACTCTCAAGAGCCACCTTCGCATCCATACGGGAGAAAAGCCATACTCTGTGAGCCCCCGCACACACTTCACAGGACTGTTTCAATTCTTAGACTTAGCATTTTGAGGTGTCAGTACCTGTTTGTTAAATGATGTGCAGAAGTTCACCCTAACCAACCTTAATCATTGCCATCTTGGTTTATGTCCTTCTGTTCACCTATACAAGTCCATCCATAACCTTGCCCCCCCCACCTCTCCGACCTCATCCACATTCTCAAGCCATCCCGTTCCCTCAGATCTTCCGCGTCCCTCCATCTCACTGTAACCTCTGCAAATCTTAGCACTATGGGGGTCAGAGCTTTCAGCCGCTATGCTCCCCAAAACTCTGGAACTCATTGCCACCAGACCTCCGTAACTCTGCCACCATTCCCATTCTTCAAATCCAAACTCAAAACTCATCTGTTCAAACTTGCCTATTCTCTTTAACTGCTTCACATGGTGTTTTTTATCTTCTGTACAGCGACCTTGGGTGTCCTGAAAGGTGCTTTTAAATAAAATTTATTATTATTATTATTATTATTATTATGTACACTCAAAAAATAAACATTTAGCCTCAACAAAAAAAACAACGCAACAATTTCCATTAGTCTTTCTTAGTTATGACAACTTAATTTGAAATTGCTTTGAACCAACAAACAATATTGCATTGTACAAATTAGCTTTTCCTCTTCACTCAAAGCTTATTTTAAGTAATGCTTACTGAATAATTGTTGTCAAAGGGACAAGTTTTTAAGTTCGTAACTCAAAGAAATATGTTAAGTCAACTGACTTCATCATTTTATTCAAAGTAGTTTAATTTGTTGTCTACTTAATTATAATAACAATGCACACAACTTTTTAAGTAGCAGTAACTTAATATATATATACTATATATAGATGTGTGTGTGTGTATATTATGTTACCAAGCTAATTTTATTAAGTCATGGCAACCTGAATTTTGTTTTAAGCTTACCAATAATAAAATTTGAGTGTATATGACATGCTAAATTAAGTTCATAGAATAGCCAACATTATTATTTGAACATAACTTAAAAAATAAAGTTAGCAACTTGGAAAGTTTATCTAAATCAATGAATTACATTTTTTACATTGCATTCATGTATAAAATCAAGTGGAGTGTAGCAGAAGGGGAGGGACTAACTCTCATAGTTGCAATTCACAATTAAAATTACCCAAGCGCAACAACAGTAATAGATTTGGGACATCACTACACTGTCAGAACTCGTCAGCGTACTACTTACTAGTACAGAAGTACACAAATTGAAACACTGTACAGGATTTCTGTCAGATACTAGAGAAAAAAAATGGTTTTCATTTTTTGTGGCAGTGCGAAAAGTGCGACCTCCACTTCCGGCACAAGAGCCAGCTCCGCCTTCACCTGCGACAGAAACACGGTGTCGTCACCAACACCAAGGTCCGCTACAAGGTCCTGACCGAGCCCTACCCTCCCGTTCTGCAGGCCTGCTGAAGCTTTCAAGCACGTTCTCCAAAAATGATAATCGATTAGGGCAGGGGTGTGCAAAGTGTGGCCCCAGGGGGCATTTTTGGTCTGCAGCCCTGGGCACTTTCTAAAAAATACAATTAGTTCATGATTAATGAGATATATCATTAGATATTACTCTAATTTGCTTTGGTAACTATAACATAAAGCTATGATGTTTTCATTCTGATATCTTACTGTATATTAGAGGTCTACACGGCTGGGCTTTTCCTTAGTATAAATTGTGTGAAAAAGATGATATAAGGAAGGATTATGGACAATATAGGTGACCTTTCAAGAAACAAATGAGGCTATTAATATTTTTTTATATTAGTTTTCCATAGCCGTGGCCATGTTCTTGAGATTTCTTCAGCCCGCCCCGCCCCGTTAGCCGAGGAGTCCGGGCCAGCCGTGGGGCCACCCGCTCTGTGTAGACCTCTACCGTATATTGACCTACATTGGATTGCTTTTAGCATCTTTAAGACACAAAAAGTGGCCTCCCCAGAGTCCTACAATTTCTCTCTATGCTGCCCTGGACAGCCCTAAATTAGGGGAAGCTATTTTGGTTGTAGATGAGCATGTTTGTTGGATTTGAAGTGATGCCGATGATGCTATAGGAAGTCGTTTGGCGTGTTTGTGAAGAGTTGTGAGGAGAGAAAGAGTCTTAGGAAGAGCAGAAAGAGAAAGAGAATGTGCATAAATGGCTGGAAGGATGAAAGAGAGTTGGTTAAAAGCACTTAGTGATGATTTTTATGCTCACATTTATATTTAAGCGGCTTGATGTGTGGGGGCCTGGTGCCTGCATGCGTGTTTTGTAAACTCCTTTACAGTCCAAGCGGGCCAAGGACTTTTAAAGACATACAACAATACAACATGTAGTCTATAACACTAAGGAATTTGGATTTGCTGGCCAAAGATGCTTTGTATAATTCGGATTAAATACTTTTGTTAAAAAAAAAAAATCTATTACAGCTATGGTGTCCTGTCTTTTTATTTACTGTGATGGTTCTTCATGCTTCAGTGGAGACAATGAAAGCTAGTTGGCACCTGCTTCCTGCATGATGACACCCACATTGCCCATAGCTGGGGCTTCCTGAGGTGACCCAGCTCTGCCCCCTGCCCGCTCTGTCATCCCCTCTTCCTGTTGAACTTCCGCCCCTGGATTATGGAGTGAGCATTGTATTTGCTGTGCACACAAACACAGCACGTTTGAGTCAGGGATTTAGGACTTTCTAAATATGCATGCACATTTATGAGACACTATTCATAAGCTTCAGCAAAAAGTGCACATTTTTTAAAAATCGAACACATTTCTGCGATATTTACTTCAACAATGACTTCATTGTTTGTCATTGTTTTAATTAACCCCTGGGGCATTCGGATCTTGGTGAACCTGCAGAGACTGTTGCACTTTACACACACCTCCTCCCCCATCAGCGACACGGGTCCACAGTCAGAACCAGCTGGTTCGCTTTGGTGTTGTTTCACTTGATCCACTTTGGACCACAGTAAGACCACACTGAACTGAAGACATGGCCGGAGTCGCACCATAAGGTGAGTGTTGTTGACAAAAAGGTCAGCAGTGTTGGTTGCGTTTTAGTAACGGTTCGGCTTTTATCGATAAACGTCAAACTGTGAATTGTGACGACTTCCGGTCCCGCTAGTGCAAATTAATAAATATAAGTCATTAGTCTTGATGCGAGGGACATTGTTAAGAAATAAATATATATTAATTTGCTTTGTTTGCTTTGCAGTTAATTCGGCGACTAGCAAGAACCTGTGTGCGCATGCGTCACGTGGCGCTACGTCACTTACGTAGACTAATGAGTGTGCGTCATGGCAGCACGTTGTCGAGTAGGCTAACTCCAATTTATTTATTCGGTATGTATGTTTTTTGCTATCCCTCCTTTTTGAAACTTGGAAAATAATAATGTTCAACTTAAATGTAAATGTAATGCTTTTGGAGGCCAGGTTAAGAGGACAAGTGGCAGAGAAAATGAATGAATGAATGAATGAATGAATGAATGAATGAATGAGTGAATGAATGAATGAGTAAATGAGTGAGTGAACGAGTCAGTCCAGTGAAGGATTTATCGGTTTTATGCAGATTTCGGACTAAGTCACTCATGGTCAAGTCACAAGCCATAACCTTCAAGTCTCAAGCAAGTACCAAGTCAAGTGACGTCATTGCTGAGGTCAAACAAGTCGTACAAAAGTCTACCACATTTAAATCAGTTAAAGCAGTGACATTATACATTAGGAATACACGTTTGGGGCTTATGGTAAGTCAATAATATATATATTGACTTTAGGATAAATCTCTAATACAAATCAATATTCCTCAATCCTCTTTTTTTACAATGTAAGGTACAGATAAAATAAGATGATTTCATAAGAACAAGAACAAGAAGAAACTCCAAATTGTCCATAGGTATGAATGTGAGTGTGAATGGTTGTTTGTCTATATGTGCCCTGTGATTGAAAATGAATGAATGAATGAAACAATGTAAAAATAAAAATTAATCAGTGCAGACCTATAACAAATGGCCCTCCCTTTCGAGGATAATGGAGACGCTTTGATGTATTTTTAGTTTGTAAAAAAAAACTAAAACAATTTTTTCTCTTTTTTGTTCTTTTTAATTCCCCTGCTTTCCTTTTTAGCAACAGTGCTTTTTGGTTTGTGTTTTATTAAATCTACAGCATTTTCTCTTATTTTGTAATTTTGTATTCATCATTATTTATTAGTGTCAAAATGTTTAGCTTTTTTTTTTTTTTTTGCTGTTAAAGTTTGATTTTATTTCTACACAGGCCACACGGGCTCACATTGATTTAGAAGTAAACGGTGCAGAACAATTGATTAGGCGGCCCGGAAATGATGAGGCCATGACACGTACTACAACTGATGCAACACGTGTTGGTGTGAGGAAGACACGTGTGAGGTGAAAAAGGTTGTCCATTTTTGTGTTATTTAAATTAAAGGACTGTAGTCAACTATGTTGGCTGCATGGCGGATGCTGTATGGTATCATGTACCCAGAAAAAATTATTATGTTTGATTAATGTTCATGTTAAAGGTTAAATAACTGTTAATAGTTATCCTCCGTATCCGTGTGGAAGTGGTAAGTTTTTGGCTATTTAAGTTTAAAGGAAATAACTTGAAGGCTACCGTTTAGGTCGCTAGCTCTCTAGTTTGCGAATTAGCATGTGTCTCAAGACCCTGCAGTTGCGCAATATGTTGTAAATAAAAAGAGTATAAATGTGACTATAGTCGTGTTTTGTCATGTCTACAGGGCTCTAATAATGCTTTGTTCATTTTAATCTGAAAAAAATAATTTGTCTACCCACCAACTATATGTGGTTTCTTAAGTTTTTATTATTTGCCGTTTTATTATTATTATTATATTTATTTATTACTGATTGATTTTCTTTATTCTTGATTTGTTTAGTTATTTTTCATCTTATTTGTGCATAAAAATAAAAAGTAAGATATTTGAGAACATTGGAATGTTTTATCAGAGCTTTTATTGTAGAAAATCGAAACCAAAACAAAGTTTATTCATTTTTCTGTTTTTAATAAATGCGTTGTTTTTGTTTTTTTTTGGAAAACCTGATGCGGCCCAGTCTCACCCAGACCCTAGCTCCAGTGGCCCCCAAGTAAATTGAGTTTGAGACCCCTGCCATATACCCAAAATATAATGTGTCCCATTCCAGAAGTATATTTTTGTCCACCTCAAGAAAGCTGAGTATAGGATAAGTGTCGGAATTGGTTATCAGTTATGATGTGCATGGCCTCTAATGCTATGGTGGATTGATGATGAGCTTTTTTTTTTGGTGCTGTCATGTTTTATAGCCTGCTTTTCTTTTCCTGAGAGCTAATTAGCATTGTTTGTGTCCTGCAGCTTTTGCTTCATTGAAGTCTCACGTTGGATGATCACTGATCCATAAGCAGGTGGGTTTCTCTTTGCGTCATCACAGACATCCATTTAACTACACAGCCCACATATGTGGGTCATATTTATCGTGAATTGCTGTCATGTAATCTTTGTGTTTATGATTAACCTGCACCACAGCTTGAAGGACCCTCGGCACCGTGACATGCTCCGACGAGCCAGCCACACATTGGCCCGGAAGAAGTTAATCATTAAACTTAGTCTGACACATGTTTCTTTTTCAAAAACGTTTTCCGCAGATATGGGAAGCGTACAGGTCGGAGAGGACAGGCGGAGAGATGAAGCCAAAAATCCAGACGGAGGCTGGGGTTGGGTGCTGGTGGGCGCCCTCTTCGTGAGCACCAGCCTGGTGTTTGGGCTCATGCGAGGCCTGGGCATCTTCTTTGTTGAGTTTGTGCAGTACTTTGAGGAGAGCGCTCAGGCCATCTCTTGGATCGCGTCTACCGGCTTAGCGGCGCAGCAGTTCTTCAGTGAGTCACTTCATTAGGTACACCTGCGGCTTTAAGTGCTTTGACATTTTTTTTTTTTGTCATGATGTCTCATTGGGGTTCTTGTGGAGTCACATGAGGTGTTGTGTTTGCAGGCCCGCTGGGCGCTGCGTTGTCCAACGCTTACGACACTCGCGTTGTGGTGATGACGGGCGGCTGCCTTGCTGGACTCGGGCTCATACTGGCATCGCACGCCACCTGTCTCGTCCATCTTTACCTCACCATGGGCGTCATTTCAGGTAGATGACGGCTGCTGTTGTGTTACACAGATGATACACTGAGATCTAATTTTGGATCTACAGGGTTGGGCTGGGGTTTGGTCTTCACCCCCATGGTGGCGACGGTCATGGCCAGCTTCACTCAGCGGCGTTCCCTGGCTTTGGGACTGGCGTTTTCCAGTATAGGGCTGGCTTCTTTCACTTTCAATCCGCTTTTCCAGCTCCTGGTGGAGAGGTACGCATGGCGCGGGGCTCTGCTCATTCTGGGGGGGTTGAGCCTCAACATTGTGCCCTGTGGGGCGCTTATTCCCTCAAGGAGGCGGTCTAAAGAGCCAGAAAAGGTAAGGCAGAGCATACCATTTCATAAGTGAATCAGTCGGGGGTGTCCCAGGTTCCTTTCAAGCATTTCCTGGGTTTCAGACGTCTGCACAGAGCACGTCGTCAGGTGTCGGCGTGTTCCATCGAGTCTCGTCTTACCTGGAGCTGTCTCTCCTGTGCGAGCGTCCTTACATGACCTACACCATGGCCATCTCACTGCTCAACGTGGGCTACTTTGTTCCCTACGTGCATCTGGTGGCCCACAGCCGAAACGCTGGCTTCTCCGAGTACCAGTCCGCCTTCGTCATGTCCGCAGCCGGTGCTACCGACATCTTTGGCCGCGTGGCCTCGGGCTGGTTCTCCGACCTGGGCCACTTCCGCCTCATACACCTGCTGAGCGTGTGGACAGCGCTGGCCGGGCTGTTCATCATGCTGCTGCCCGTGAGCACCCTGTGGGGGTCCTACACCGCCCTGGTGGTCATCAGTCTTCTCTACGGGTTCTGCTCAGGGGCGCTGACCTCGCTGGCCTTCACTGTGGTGCCCATGGTGGCCGGCGTGGAGCGTATGATGGGGGCGCTCGGCCTGCTGCAGCTCATTGAGAGCTGCGCGGGACTGCTGGGATCTCCTCTGTCAGGTAGAAGCAATTCAGAATCACATTTTTCCACATTTTGAAAAATTCCCCCGACGTTCCCTTGAATTCCACACTTTCCTTCCCATCCAGCAATTTTCTATACCGCTTATCCTCACAAAGGTCGCGGGCATGCTGGAGCCTATCCAGCCAATCACAGGGCACATATAGACAAACAACCATTCACACTCACATTCATACCTATGGACAATTTGGAGTCGCCAATTAACCTAGCATGTTTTTGGAATGTGGGAGGAAACCGGAGTACCCGGAGAAAACCCACGCATGCACGGGGAGAACATGCAAACTCCACACAGAGATGCCCGAGCGGGGAATCGAACCCGGGTCTCCTTGCTGTGTGGCCTTTTTTGTGTTCTTCTATAATTCTAAAATACACATTATTTTGCAGTTTTTAGTTGCCTTACCTTTTTTTTTAACCAAATTAGCCTAGCATGTTGATGCATCCAGCATCCCACTGTGACCCTAATGAGGATAAGCGGCATAGAAAATGATTGGATGGAAGCACCTGGCATCATATATCCATACTGTATCAGATGCAGTTTTAGCATCATAATCATAAGAATCCCTTCTCCGTGTGTTGCTTGTTTTTAACATGTCAAATTCGACAGAGGCGGCACAGGTGGTTAGCGCGCAGACCTCACAGCTAGGAGACCAGGGTTCAATTCCACCCTCGGCCATCTCTGTGTGGAGTTTGCATGTTCTCCCCGTGCATGCGTGGGTTTTCTCCGGGTACTCCGGTTTCCTCCCACATTCCAAAAACATGCTAGGCTAATTTGCGACTCCAAATTGTCCATAGGTATGAATGTGAGTGTGAATGGTTGTTTGTCTATATGTGCCCTGTGATTGGCTGGCCACCAGTCCAGGGTGTACCCCGCCTCTCGCCCAAAGACAGCTGGGATAGGTCAATGTAGGTCAGCTTGTCATGTTTTGTCATGTGATCAGGCTGCTGATAAACATCAATCCCAGCAGTCTTTCTTTTCCTTGTTTGCGATCACATGCTTCATCATTTTTGTGTGTGTGTGTTCACATGGCGATATTTTGTCCTGCAGGTTTGCTCAAGGACATCACGGGTGACTATATGGCTTCCTTTCTGGTGTCGGGCTCCTTCCTCATCCTCAGTACCTTGACCATGGCCACCCTGCCGCATTACTTTTCCTGCACGGATCCGCCTCCTATGCAACGACCCCGCCAGAAGAACAAATGTGAGGGTCTTGGCTCGGAGACAGAGCAGATGAATAAGACGCCTTGTGAGGTGAATCACTGAGATGTGTCAAATGACGCCTTTTTTTCTTTGTCATTGTGTTGCCCACTCCACATGGTGGTGATTCATACCGTTTGATTGACACACGTCAAGCTTGTTAAGCTTAAATCGAATTTGCACATTGTAGGTGAAATGGGAGTGGTGATGTATTTTAATAAGTTCTTGTTGGATGTAGCACACACGCTACTTTCTGAGTGGTGTGAAGATGACGCACAGATGACCTTTTATTCACGCTATTGTGTAAGAAGGACGTTGGACGCTTGATAACGGAATAGCGCACGGAACTGCTGTGTCATTTGTTGGGACACCGAAAATAATCAGAATGATCTGCTTTAGTTTGGTAGAACCTCACGCACTCAGGAACACAAAACTGCTGCAAATAACTGTCCACTTTTGTAACTCATTAATCAAGACTGCTGGTTACTTGATACGTTCTTCGGCAACTTGGCAACTATTATCCCTTTTCCACCAACATTCCGAGGACTAAAAAGACTTTAAATGTAAGTATTAAAATAGGTCTCGGGAATCTGTGTGGTCAAAGTTCCTGAAAACATATTCACATCAGGCGTGGGATTGCTACTAGGAACTTTTCTCTGGAGAGTTCGGCAGCTTTTTTCAAATCCCAGATTATTGAGAAAAGTTCCTTTGGTGGAAAAAGGCTATTGAACCTAAGTTAACGTTAAATGGGGGAATACCCAGTGTGATTCAAGTCTTATATTCAATATGAAATCTGATGTTTTGTACGTCTTATTGATTAAAACAAAGATATTTTTGTGTCATTTTGCTGTACTTTTTTTTTTTTTACACCTTTCAAACCATTCCAGCATCAAAACATTCCGACTGCGCGGCACTGCTGGGATCTCCTCTGTCAGGTAGAAGCAATCAGAACATGTGGACTGGTATTTTTCCACATTTTGAAAATTCCCTACTTTTCCTGGAATACCATATTTTCCGTAGCACCCCTTCCCTTTCATCTTAAGAAGTCTTACAGCTAACACATTTCTCAAACCTTCAGCTCAGTTAAAACATTCAGACTTTCTATTTTTGACGTTCAAAAAATTCAAGATTTTCCCGGGAATTCTACTTTTTTTTTTTTTTTTTTTTTTTTTTACACCTTTCAAACCATTCCAGCATCAAAACATTCCGACCGGGACATTTTCACATTCAGTATGATTCCCGCTTTCTCAAGCAATTCAAACCATTTCAACACCACAACTTTCAGCTCATTCAAATCATTAAGTCTATCTATTTTTGACATTCCAAATATTCCTGGCATGCTCGTAATTTGACATCTTCCTGACCTCCGAATTCCCCTTCAAATGAATGGCATTTTTCAGTTGTCAGTTTCTCAACCCATTTAAACCATCCCATCGTTAAAACATTCAGGCCAACAGTTTTCTACATGTCAAAAATTAAACATTTCCCCCCAAATTCCCACATTTTCTGTAACATTACCTTTTGTTCTTAAAAATAACTTTCACACTTCTCAACCGATTGAAACCATTTCCAACACCAAAACGTACAGCTCTTTTAAAACCCTCTGAATTCCCCGACATTCCCTCTAATTCCACACTTTGCTTCCCATCCATCCATCTATTTTCTATACCGCTTATCCTCACGAAGGTCGCAGGCCTTTTCCACCAACATTCCGAGGACAGATTAATGAGAAAAGTTCCTTTGGTGGAAAAAGGCTATTGAACCTAAGTTAACGTTAAATGGAGGAATACCCAGTGTGATTCAAGTCTTATATTCAATATAAAATCTGATATTTTGTACGTCTTATTGATTAAAACAAATATATTTTTGTGTCATTTTGCTGTACGGTTTGGATTATTTGACTAGCAAGTGTGGCCTTTGCCGGTGCACCAAACTCACCGTCCAGTCTATTTTTCAAAATGAAGTCTTTATTTCAGGTTCTGTGGTGAAGAAGTATTTTTGACAAAATCGATATGATTTAAATTTGTTATTCCTATTCCAACAGAAATGGGAGAGAAAAAAAAACCTACTTGAAAACAAGCAGAATTGAAGACACGTCATGCCAATCTCATTTTGGACTCCATTGTTGTGCACACAAAGACTTGACTGTTGAGCGGTTGATCCCCTCCAAAGTCAGCTGAGCGCCCGAGTGAGTGTCACATGACGAGGCCGCATATGAGTTTTTTTTTTTACAGTTTCAGAAGTTGCCATCTGCACTGCGACGTTTCAGCTTCTCTGGGTTGTTAGAGGCCATGTGGGAGAAGTCTCTGAAGATGTGATGGTAGGTCTCATCACCTGGACAACCCAAAGAGAGCAACACGTGAGCTTCAAAGGTCACTGGATGGCCCAAAAAAAAAAAAGCCTTGACAGCGGTGCAGTACTGCGTTAGTCCGCCAAGGGGCGCTGTTGGATCTAAAACAGAAGCAAAGAGGAGCAGAGGAAATAGTGGGGGCCACCAGTGTGTAGGAAATACCACAAAGTCAGCGATAAGTCGTTTTGACTATTAAAAACGTCCACCAAGGGCTGAATTAATACATAAGGTGTAATAATAAGTCATTTTCATAAATTTCTGGGATGCCTGAAAGCAGGAAGCGGGCAGGCAAGCATGGAAAAAATGACATGAAAAACATGCACATGCACTTTACCTCATAGTTTGCAGCAGGTGAGATCACCTCCTTGTCTCAGGAGTGCAAGGAACACACAAAGACACAGCAAGTCAAACGCTGACCAGCAGGGGTGGGTGGGTGGCACAAACACAAGAACAAACACAAACAAAGGCCTCATGTTTGTGCACAAAGCAGGTACAGGAAGCGTAACACAAGCCTGACTGCAGTTCTTCAAAGGCTGCGACACAAGTTTGAGCGTGAAGTAACAACATATTAACTAGTGAGGCCTTAATTTGGTGGCCTAACCATTACCAGGAGCACTGGCCTGCATGTCAAACTGAAACTGTAATATTTGTTCCATTGCATTACATTACATTATCTTCATTTTATACTTTGTTTCATGGCTGCAGTTTTTTTTTCTTCGTTTTTTTTTTGTCCAATCAGATATCAGCTTCTATGTGTTACCATATCATATGTTAATCTGCCCAGGGCCTTCAGAATCAGGAGTGTTGGCCCCTGCCAATCAGACTTCTGATTCACCTCTTAAGAGCTAGCTTGCAGGCCCCCAGTCCTGATTGGTTGATCCAAGCAACAAGGCTACGTCGTTACGTCCACAATGGCTGACTGAGGAGGAGGGAATTGATCTCCGGTGAGTAAATCTTTTTATATCTTTGTCAAGTTACTAGATCACCTCCTTCGTGTTGACAGTATTTGGTGTTTTTCTGTGTGAGATCATATGAAATAGAAAGTGAAATGTGGAAGAATGGTTTGTGTATCTTCACTGGGAACACAACAGCATAACTGGGATGTTATGCTTTCCCAATGAAGCCGTTTTCCCTTTTGGTTAATCTCTAATGAGACAGCATTATTCTGCATGGTAGACAAATAAAGCTATACTGTAAAACCAGTAGAGCAAAAAAAAAAAAAACAAGCCCACTTCTGTCAGTTCGAGCCTGATTAATAGTAACATTTGTCTTATCAACTAATTTTAGCATTTTGGCCTCCGAGAGCCCAGCTGCTTATGTGAGTCTTTAAATCCTGCAGGCTTTTCCTGCTTTGGCCCTGCCCACTTCCTGTCCCACTGCTCCCAGTTGCCTGCCCCTTTACGAGACCTGATTTTCCAAGTGCCCCGTCCATCTCCTGCATCTCCCTGTTCATCTTGGCGATGCGCAGCCTGAAAACAAAGACAAGGAGTCATGAAAACCTTTTTTTTTTTTTTTAAATCATAGGTCAATTGATGCTCACAAAGTGACAATGTCTGCGTTGGCGCTGTCCACTGCAATGGTGATGGGGTCTTTCTGGTTGTTGTCTCTGGCATTGTAGTCTGCCCCTCGCTTCAGGAAGAGACACACCAACCTGAGGTTTTGCACACAAAAGTCTTGTCAGTGGAAACCAGAGCTGTCCAAAGTGTGACTTGGGAATTTTATTTGTCCTTGGCGCACTCTAAAAATAAATAAAAATTAAAAAAAAGAAACAAAGCATCATTCATTCATTCATTTTCTAACGCTTTTCCTCACAAGGGTCGCGGGGGGTGCTGGAGCCTACCCCAGCTGTCTTCGGGCGTGAGGCTGGGTACACCCTGGACTGGTGGCCAGCCAATCACAGGGCACATATAGACAAACAACCATTCACACTCACATTCATACCTATGGACAATTTGGAGTCGCCAATTAACCTAGCATGTTTTTTGGAATGTGGGAGGAAACCGGAGTACCCGGAGAGAAAAAGTCAATACTACTAAGTTTTTGAAAAATGTACTTTGGATTGTGTTTTGCCAGGTAAAAATATGAATTTGAACAACCCTGGTCTAAACACGGTGTGAGTGGACAAAGTCTGTGTTCATGTGTACCCGGTGTGGCCAAGTATGGTGGCATGATGAAGCGGCCCTCTCCCATTGCTGTCAGCCTGGTTGACATCAGCGCCGTTCTGTAGCAGGAACTCGCAGGCCGCCAATGCGTTCTGGTTGTGGAGCATAAAAAAAATATATAAAAATTTCAAACACAAAAGTCTTCATTGTGGTTCTGGAGCAATGTCGCCTTACCACTGAAACAGCTTCTATGAGTGGCGTGCGGGATTCCTCTGCCGCCTTGACCCAGTTGACGTTGGCGCCATGAGCCAACGCGTCTGCCATGAGGGGGAAGTTCTGCAGGGTGGCCGAGCGGTACAGTAGCGCCCCTGGATGAAGTATACTTAGATCCTCCTCTTGGTCGTTCAAATCTAAGGTTGGAAGTTGTTTACTTTTTGCTTGAATGTACTTGATTGGCATCTGTGTTTGTGTGTGTGTGTGTGTGTGTGTGCTGACCTTTGGGCGAGACTGCGCTGTTCTTCTGGATGTCACTTAAGCCTGTCACCGAAAAGAGAGCACAAATGATGAGGTGGACATGTCACAGCGCCACCTATCACTTCTCATGCTACCTGCAGAACGAGGCAGGGTTGCTCGGTCTGGTTTGGGTTTGAGCGGCGGTCTTGGTACGTTGCGGTCCTGTGTGGCCGCCCGATTCCTCTTGCAGCTGTTGTGTGTCTGCGAGGGGTTCTGGGCAGTCTCTGGAAACTTCTGGATGAACTTCTTCTCCACGTACTTGGACTTAATCCAAGTCTCCTTGTCCCCCCTTGAGTCACACACAAGGACAGACATGTTTAAGGTGCACTCATGTAAGACAAACAGCAGCACAGGAAGAAAGTCGGTTAGAGCGTGGCGTCACAACATAAAGCTTCTTGCTCATGTACCTTCTGCACTTCCTGTTCTTTGTGAGAGGAAGTTATTATCTAATCATGTGTGGAGGACACTGTGCAGAGAATCTGAGCCAAAATTAAACTGAATGTATTTTAATCTGTTTTGTCGGTGATCAGGCTTTCCAGCAATGTTGCTCGGAGCCTGCTGAGACCTCTAAGATGATAGGATAGCACTTTCTTTATACTACTGGAAAGTAGTACAATGAGTACAATGGAGTATCTGGGGGTCATGAGAGGCAGGGAGTCTTGAATACGCTTGTATGTGTCACAGCTCTCCATTTTATTGCACTTTTGTAGTTTCAAATTGTTCAGTCAGTACAGTACAATCTACAATAAGATTTGTTGGATGCAGTCGCTGAGAGCCGTGTGTGTGTGTGTGTGTGTGTGTGTGTGTGTGTGTACCTGGGACTGGAGGGAAGTGGCTTCTTTAAGGTAATCTCATCAATGCGCGCCTCATAGATCCTGTTGATGACGCTGTTGCCTAATTCACACATCAGCTACATGAGACAATGAGAAATCAGTCCATGCATTCTTGCCTCCTGTGTTTTTTTCCACAGTGATGATGAGAGAATCTAACCTTAACGAGTTCTGGCTCCCAAGAGTCCAAAGTGAGGGACCGCACTTTGGAGAAATGGACCCCTAGGCTCCTGAACAAGATCATTTAGTGTGTGCGTGTGTTTGTATGCAGTATGTATTTCAGCAAGTATTTTTATTCCAGTATAGCTCATCAAGGGACGATACTACAAAAACAAACTTGGATATACTTTAGATTAGTCAGTGTACAGATTGATTGGAGTATAGATTTATTCTTTTCTCAATGGCTGCAAACAGTAAGTAGCAAGATAACTGTGTCTTGCCTACAGTCAAGCATGGCGGTGGAAGTAGTGTTATGGTCTGGGCTGCAAGAGTACTGCAAGTGCTGGGGAGCTGTGGTTCATTGAGTTGAAAGATGAAGTCCATCATGTACTATGACATTGTGAAGCAATAGCAGTTTTCCAACATAAAAACCTTATTATCTAAACTAGCTATAAAACCTTACTATCTCCATAGTATTGTCTCGTGACAAGATATACTGTAATCAAATACTTGTGTGTGTACCTGTGTATTCCTGAACACACAATGCAGAGTGTGATGCCCAGATTGATGGAAGCCCAGTCCGGACCTGGTGTTCCGCAGTCGCAGCACTCCCTGTTCCCCGCAATGTTCTGAACCTCCTCCAGGGCCTTGAAGCCTTCGTTCTCCTTACTGGCTACACCACCACCACTTTGGTAGCTCATCGACATGGAGTCGCTGCGGTGTCGCTGCCACAAACAACAGAATGTCATGATGAGGCGGTTCGGTAAAAGAGTGTCTGTGTTTTCTTACCGGACTGTGCTCGTCGTCTCTGCGCTCCTGAAAGGCTGAGGCGATGCTGTTCTGGACCGCTCTCATCCACGCCTGCTGCTGCCTGTCAGAATCGGCCTGCAACAGACAGCTCCTACAAACACACACACACACACACATTGTGGTGCGTTCAGTGGGTCATCACCACGTGTACCATTGTTGAAACTCACTTGGATGGCGAGACCACTTCAAAACAGAAGCGGCGCTCGCTGTCAGGGCTGGGCTTGACCGTGCAGAGACGCAAGTCGTCCACCACCACTGTGGGCTGCTCCTGTGAGAGATAACACCTTCAAACATAACGACCATCTTGCCCCTGCAACGTTTCTGCTCATAAAATCTGACACAATTTACCTTAAATTTCTTCTGATATACCAGCTGATTTTTCTGAATGGAGAACCAGCGCCTGAGTGAGAGGAAAATGAGATCATTAGCCACAAAAAGTCTTCTTCTGGGCGAGAGCAGCACCTGCTCCAGGTCTTGAAGGCATTGCTGGCCCTTTTGTAGAGGTAGCCCTCCATGGCCACCCCGTCAGTGGCATCAGGATTGAAGTCCATAATGGAGTCGTCGTAGGAGACATCCTAAAAACATTTCAATTACCTTGAATGCTAGTTTTCTGACATGTTTTTCTTTAAAAGTACAAGTTGTGAACCTTTTTCTTGATGGCCGCGTGTCTTTGCTCCATGTCCCGCTTCTCCCGTGCCGAGTTTAGGACAAACTGCTTGTGCTGGGAACACCGGAAAAGGTCAATATTGTGATTATTTTGTCAGAGAGGAAATATGGTTGCACAAGAGCAATATTCATCTATTTATTTTCTCGGAATGTAATACAAAAGATTCTGGCTGTGGTTCAGGAGGTACGGCAGGTAATCCAGAAACTGGTTGGTTGGTGGTTCATTTCCACCATTTCATTTTTACCTACTGGGTCGACCACAATGGTGTATATACATTTTAATATGGTTTATTGCTTTAATAATCCCATCTTTGTCACTCTCAGCTTCATTTCTACAACTACTGCACTCTCCGCAGATGACACCAGTGCTGCTGCTTGTGAATGTAAAAAAATATTCGGTATCTGTTTTGTTTTCCTCTTGCCTTCTCCTCTTCCCAGCTCCGCTTTGGCAACCGTGCTTCATTTTTTTTTTTTACAAACTGAGCCCACAACTTTGTTTTTCTACTGTCTTCCTGAATCAATCTGAACATGCACAGTAACATGGAATAGTCCATTGCATGAGATGGGAAGGGGGAGCGGTGCAAACAATCATTATAGGTTACACATTTTGATGTAGTTTTAAGTATGTGAATTAGAGCTAAAACAGTTTTATGTACTTGAAATCAAAGTAAAGTAAATATGTTTTTAGAAGACATTTGGGGGTCACTGGAAATATTGGGAAACAAATAAATATTACGAAATAATGGCTTTAACTTGAAGCGCTGTTGGTATTTTGAAAGGTGTTGTATAAATCTAACCCATTATTAATATTCTTATATTATTCCAAGGACAAAGCTAATAACGTCTGCTTCTTCTCCTTCCCGTTTCAACATGTTTATTACATTCTATATCACGCTTGACTCCACTGACAGCTTCATTTCCTGCCTTAAGACACACACTGACAAAGCCATGTGAAATATTTCCTGTTTTGTTCACCATTTCCTGTCACACTGTCTGTGTGATGTCATCCACACACACGTATGGCCCGCCTGCTGCTGCAGGACTAATTAGCTAAGCAATTTTGTCAAGAGACCATATGGAAAGTAAGCTCGGATATACTTTAGTAGCAAGATAATTGTGTTTGTTCTACAGTCAAGCATGGCTGGTGGGTGGCAGGTTGTTACTAGAATCCTCTTCCACTCCTCCATGATAACATCACTGGTGGATGTTAGACATCTTGTCCTCCTCCAACTTCCTCCCTTCCGCTTTAGGATGCCCCACATGTGCTCAACTGGGTTCAGTTCTTGCAGATACATACATTGTTACTCCATCGCATTTATGTAGGAAGTGTGTTCGAACTGTTTATCATGTTGGAAAAGTGTGATGCGGCCCAATGTCAGTTTCGGAATGTCACAGTACATGTTGGAATTCATGTTTCCTCTCCTACCACCACCATGCTTGAACACGGTTATCTTGCTACAGGTATTGGAATGGTGTAATACATACAATATTATCATATTCACTTTGAGTATATACATTTTATGCAAACATTTTACCTCTTCAGTCAATTTTTGTCGATACTGGTCGAGTTGTGCCAGAGACTGGTGGCCATTTTGGAACAGCTGGGCCTGAGCATCCATCAGTGACAACATCTGACAGGATGAGAGTACATGAGTGCATCTTGAGGTATTATTATGAGGAGGAGGTATCAAGTCAGCTCACTGCCATTAAGAGTTCCGTCTTCTTTTTGGCCTCTATGATGTTTATCTGAAACCACACGGAAAAGGTTGGATTTATTCTTAGAAACATTCCTGATGATCTGCTGTCTTCCTCACCTCCAGGACATAGTCCAGAGCGCCGGAGCGGAAGGCCTTGCGAGCGTTGAGGAGTGCGTTGTTGGCCTCCTCCACCTCATGAGACTTCCCGCGGGGGGCCTGAGCGTTCCTCGCCAGCGCCCCTTCCAGGGATTCGCTGCTGCGCTCAAACTCCTTGCGTGCGTCCTTGAAACGACGCACGTCTCTAGAGAAGGAAAAAAAAAAGATGTTTATGTTTGCGTAGTTTGCTTGGTCTCGGTGGAAGGTCTATGAGCGTGCACTCACTCTTTCACAAAGTTCTGGAGCTTCATTTTGACAGACTTCTGTGTGACATCAATCACTTCCTGCAGGGTTAGAATGTCAAAGGTCACGTGCGGCGGTCTTGTTTGAGCACATGCGGCTAATGAGTCACCAGAGGACCACAAACTCACCCCTTGGGCGTCTAACATGAGGGACAGCTTTTCGGAAAACGTCTGCAAACACTCCTGTTGTGAAAAAAAACACAATTCTTAATTATATTCAATCTATATTGAATCCAATAGCTACAGCTAAGAGCTCTACCAGGCCTAGCAGGGGGGCATACAAAACAGTTTATCCTCTGAGAAGAGTTGTAAAAGTCAAATCATTGTCAAGCGGTTTTACAAGCAAGAAATGCCAGATCCCAAGGATGCTGTCAAGCAGCAACTGAAAAAAGAGATGTACAGTAAAACCTGCCTAAGTCGGCTCTGCAGATGTCAACCTGTCTATCTCGGTCCACTGTAACATTATTACTACATCAAATTTGAGACTAAGTACGAAAATACCCACTGTATAGTTACATAACCTTACAATAATAATACACAATAACCAACAATACGCTGAGGAAGGTGACTGTCATTGTTTCTGCATTCATTAATAATGACCTGCATCATGGTGTCCCCAGAGCAGTGGTGTCCAAGACCTTGCAGACCGCTCACAAAGCTCTTGCTGGTCTGGTAGTAGACCCGGCCGGCCTCCAACATGGCCTGGCATTGTTTCACCAGCTAGGAGATGACACAGGAGAAAAGCAAAATGTTAGGAACTTTGGAAAAGCACATATGTTGATCCTAATTAGATGTTGCAAGTGTACTGTATTACTGTATTATTTTTTTTATACCGCCATTGAGACTAATAATTCTGGCTCCAATATCTTTGTTTGGACAGCAACATTTTGAAAAGGCTTGAGAGCCTTCATCTACTCATTAGTCTACCTCTGCACTTAGAAATTCTAGCTCGTGTGTGAAAGAGCTGAAAGACCTGACCGCGCAATGGGGAAGCATCACCTGCAGTGACTTCTTGCTTTCCGTCAAAAAAACACTACTCACTGGTGTGTGTGTGTGTGTGTGTGTGTGTGTGCGCGCGTGAACAGTGGAGGGAAGTAGAACATGTGGCTCGTTATGCACCGCTCTCACCTTGTCTAACCGTGTTTCTAGTTCGCCCACGCTCACTTGGACGGCCTCGATTTCAGCTCTGAAACGACACACAGGCCAACATGAAATGTAATACAGCTGCATCTTGGAAAAGTTCATTTATTTTAATAGTTTGAAAGTGAAATTCTTATATCTCATAACTGCAAGAGTGTCCTTTTAAATAGTGAATTTGAAATAGGTTTGGTATGCTTATTTTTACTTGCACTGTTAATATTGTTGTGTACGTAAATATATCACTGTATATTTGCGTATACAGCAAGCATGTGTGTGTTTTTATTTATTAAAGGCACCAATTAATACAATTATTATCATTATTATACTACACACAGGAATATTTCAGGAATATACTATGTAATTCTAGGCTCAAATAGGTTCATTTTGTCTTCTTCTTGTCTTCTTGTTGAGTATATGTTTAGTTTTTTATATTCAGAAACCTTGAAACATCCATATATTTTCTATGCCGCTTATCCTCACTCGGGTTGCGGGAGTATGCTGGAGTCTATCCCAGCTGTTTTTGGGTGAGAGGCGGGGAACCCCGGACTGGTGGCCAGTCATGGCACATATAGACAAACAACCATTCACACTCACATTCATACCTATGTCACCAATTAACCTAACATGCAATGTTTTGTAAACTGCAGTCCTCGGGGGAGAACACGGGGAGAACACACAGAGATGGCCAGGTGGAGAATCGAACCCAGATCTTCCCAATCTCCTGATTGTGTGGCCTACATGCTAACCACTCATTCACCATGTGGCCCACCGTGAAAGGGGTTTGTTACATTCTTACTTGAATGTAACAAACCCCACGTGTAATGTACAGTAAAGTCTCGTTATATCGATATTGTCGGGAGTCGGAAAAAATATCGATATAACCGGACTGTCGATATATCCGATCCTGCGTCGAACTGCATTAAAAGTGGGCAATAATGCACTCGACATTGTTCTATAGTATAGAACAATGTCGAGCAGCTTAAATCAATCTTTGCTTAAGGATTTCAATACCAAAAAAGAACACGGCGAACGGCTGCTTCCAGTCAACTTTATTTTTCACACTTCCACCACCAGAGCGCAGCACACACACCGATTCCCGCACTTCCTGGTTCACAGGTCATGCTCAACCCGCCCCACATAGCTGGCCAAACACATGCCTGCAACAGAAGAACCAACGAACGCCAGCATGTACATATGAAAAACAGTGATTATTGCAAGTGATAAAAAGATATCTGAATACAACACAATTAAATACATGTATTTGTACGCTTGTGTCTTCGTTGGAATAGGTGTGTATGCTATGTCAGTTGGTTCTTCTGTTGCAGGCATGTGTTTGGCCAGCTATGTGGGGCGAGTTGAGCATGACCTGTGAACCAGGAAGTGTGAATCGGTGTGTGTGCTGCGCTCTGGTGGTGGAAGTGTGAAAAATAAAGTTGACTGGAAGCAGCCGTTCACCGTGTTCTTTTTTGGTATTGAAATCCTTAAGCAAAGATTGATTTAAGCTGCTTTTGTATCGATATAAGCAGACCAAATTGGCTGGCGGGAGATGAAAAGGGCATCGTAGTAACCAGATTATCATAATAACCGGGTATCGTACTAACGGAACTAATTATATCATAAAAGACTAGAAATTTGCCAGGAAATGAAAATAGTATCGTAATAAGCAGTAATTCGTTATAACCGATATCGATATAACGAGACTTTACTGTACCTCTTAATTTGTCATTATGGCATACAGCTAATACAAACCCCAAATTCGGTATGTCATAAAATTGTAAAAATTGGCAAAAATATCAGTATTGTCATTTGTAAACTACTAGTGTCACTCTCTAGTAGCATTTCATTGGTCTGCACCTGTATTTAAGGTATTTAATGTCTTATACTCAGTTCCCCAAAATGTGACTGTACCTCTCGTATTATATTATTATATGATGACTATATTTTTAGTGCCGCGAGTTGAGCAACACGGGCCAAGAAAAATAGTTTCTTGCTGCCTTTGTCAAGACAAATTGAGAAAGTGAGGTTTCCTTTGTGTTTCCTGAATCTCTCAACTCACTTCCTGTTCACCTGACCTGGCAACAAGAGGTTGCATTTTTCACAACTTTTTCACCCCTGCTTTTTACTATGCATGCCTTCAATAGTCAACATATGGGGAAGCGTTTCTGGTTTGTAAGATGCCAGATCAGCTGCACTGTGACTCAGACCAAGTGGAAAAAAATGGTAGCAGCGAGACACACCCAAAAAAACTCTTAATTTTGCCGGCGTACTTGCATGCTTGCTTGTGACACAATAACACTTCCTTTAGAGGCTGACATGCTCATAAAAACATTCTCCCGAGCAAGACATTCTTCTAGACGTTTAAACTTTCAGTGTATTTTTGTTGTTACTATTCATGTTGCAAGACTAAAAAAGTACACGTATTACTACTTCCACACACTTTTCGACCCTTTGTCTTTTATCTTTTTCAATAAAGTTGCAATTGATGACAATTTGAATTAATATAGACGTCCTCGGTACTGTGGCAGGGGTGTCCACAGAGAAGCCTGCACCGCCACTCATTTTTATTCATTGCAAAAATTAAAATTGAAGCAAACATGGGAAAAAGCTGAAATGTTGATATTAATAACTTTGTTTATAGATTAGCTTTTTAACATAATAAAGAATATATAAAAATAAAAGTGGTCCTTTGGTTTTCTATATGGTGGGTACGGTAATTAGCTAGAGTAATAGCCAGTAACAGCTAAATAAGAAAAACATAAGATCAAAGCTTTACAAATAATAATCTTACCTGAAGCGAGGAGAGTCTTTCAAACATTCCTCAAAGTCAACTTTGATAGTCATAATCACCTGCGTTTTAGACCAACAGCAACTTTAAAGATACAATTTTTTAACTTTCAGCTGGCTTTGTCATCTTTCGTGTCCAGGGTCTTTGACTTTTGATGTGTTCCTAGTCTGTATGATGGAGCTTTGCACACGTTTGGCACGTCATCGGCATCTTTTCCGGGTAAAAAAAAAGAGGAAATAAGAATAAATTCCGCGTATTGCTCGAAAAGCTGCACCGAGTCTCCCTGCAGCGAAGATTGTGGAGTTCCCAAACGACTCACTTGCACTCTGGCGGACCCAAGCGTCTCTTCCGGGGTAGCATTCAATGTCTTTAAATGTTCTAAAATATAACTGATCAAATCGTTGCTTAATGAGCTTGTCGTTTGTGTATTCCACTTGAAGGAGTGAGTTTCGGTGCAATACATACTACACAGGGTGTGTTTTCTTGTCTCGCAACCTGTTTTTCTTCTTACACACACACACACACAACACAACACAGCACCACTTGTTTGCAAAAGCAACACAAAGAAAGCCACACACCTTCAAAGGTTGAATGTCACCCTGATGAGTCACATAAATATTGTTGTTCATGTCAACACATGAAAACCAAGCTTGTTTGTTGTTTTCTAGTTCTACAGCCACTAGGGGGCGTGCTTGGAAGGTGTTTGGGCATACGTGCTATGATAGGCAGTGATGTGCTGGACACCAATTATGGTTGCTCAGCCTGATGCATTTTAACAAGAGCTAGAGCTCTCTCTGCTGTCTAAAACCAACCACGACGTTGCTTTTTAATTATTTCATTGATGTCCTTTTGACCGTTAAAACAAGAACCTCCAATATATTTTTTTCAAATTAAATTCAAAACATTTGTACACATGAACAGTAAAAACATCAGCATATCAGTACAGTAAGTGTTGAAACCAATAGACTAGATCGTTTTTCTGACTATTACACATCTTTATTCTTTATTTAAATGAAAATTGGTAGATATTGTTGTATTGAATTAGAATTGAATAAACTGCTTCTCCCTACTCGTTACTCCTTACCCAATCTCGTGATGTACTTCCGGGTGACCTGGTATGTTTGTCCCAGTAAACCAAGCCAATTACCATGAGACCAATCAGGCGTGTCACAAAATAATCAAATGTCAGATTGTTAATTGTATGAATGGGTAACAACACACCGTTTTGAGGCACATCCTGTCTTGGGCTTTTATTTTGTGTGTATTTCCGGTATGTGTGGAGCAGCTTCCGTCTAATTTGCCTCGGTGCAGCCTGTCACAGCAGGGCGAAGCAGCAGAGCAGCGTCCTCCACAATGCGGCCGTGAAGTGGCCCGTGTGGGAGGCGGAGGAGGAGAGCCCGAGCCCGGACACGGAGCGGACCACCCACGCCAGGCACGGTCGGATCCACGATGTCGAACCGTAAGCACCGGGACAACCAGGAGATCTGCGCCCGTAAGGTCCGCGAGCTGGGCCAGTCCGGAGTAAACAAACACTGCTTCGAGTGCAACCAGCCCGGGGTGACTTATACGGACGTGACCGTGGGCAGCTTCGTGTGCACGTCGTGCTCCGGAATGCTGTGAGTTGTTGTTTTTTGTTATTTGTAGCAGAGTGGACATAGTGGAGCAAAGTGGACGCAGGCAGGCCCTGAGACTGCACCATGCACCACCATGACACCTTTATGTGGACCATTTCATCATGCTGATCCTGCAATGTGCTTATGACACACTCTATCTCTCCACAGTCATTTAAAAGAGTCATTTGCTGCAGGTTTGTTTCTTTTCCTCTTTCCACCAGGCTCCTCTCCAGTATGTGTTTACGTGTGTGTGTGTGTGTGTGCGCGCGCGCGTGTGTGTGGGCGTGGGTGTGTGTTTGCATGTTCAGTCCCAGCACTCCACAGGAAGGCAGGCGGCTTGGACCACTCTGTTGTTGTTATTGCCCAATCTCGCACATGTCCAACACTCGTGTTTTTAGCATGGATAATGGTGTCACAAACTTAACACACTTGTGTGATATTTTCCACGCCCACCTTTGACTTACTTGTGTCCTCTTCTTGACCAGTGATGCCGACACACGCTTTTCTGTTTTTGTTTGAAACCATCAATCTCAGGAGAGGCCTCAACCCTCCTCACAGAGTTAAGTCAATCTCCATGACGACATTCTCCCAGCAGGAAGTGGAATTCCTCCAAAACCATGGCAACGAGGTGAGTTCGATTCATGAATTCTGATTTCGTGAGTTTAGGTTTAATGCTCACATTCTGGCGTCTGGAACGACACAAACAAACCTCCACCCTCTCAGGATAATGGCCGATGTGTTGCGTTAAAGCTTTTAGTTGGAGTGCTTTTTATTAGATTGCTTGCCAGTGTGTGTGTGTGTGTGTGTGTGTGTGCATGAATTACGTGTGAAATGAAAGGACTACCTTAAATGCTTCAATTAACACCTCTATTAAATTAAGCACAGAATCTTCTAAAGGTCTAAATCTCATTCATTCATTCATTCATTTTCTACCGCTTTTCCTCACGGGGGTGCTGGAGCCTATCCCAGCTGTCTTCGGGCAAGACACCCTGGACTGGTCGCCAGCCAATCACAGGGCACATATAGACAAACAACCATTCACACTCACATTCATACCTATGGACAATTTGGAGTCGCCAATTAACCTAGCATGTTTTTGGAATGTGGGAGGAAACCGGAGTACCCGGAGAAAACCCACGCATGCACGGGGAGAACATGCTAACTCCACACAGAGATGGTTGAGGGTGGAATTGAACCCTGGTCTCCGAGCTGTGAGATCTGCGCGCTAACCACTCGATCGCCGTGCCGCCGGTCTAAATCTCATATCATTTTTTATTAACTATTAACTTTATTAACTGTGGCCATGAGTGGTCAGCATATGTTTTGTGTATGTGAGTAGCTGTTTTTATGATGCATGATGGTTGTTTTTCTGCACCAGGTGGGCAGGAGGACTTGGCTGTGCGTGTTCGATCCCAAGACAGACGGCTGCTCTGACATGAAGGACTCACAGAAGTTCAAAGAGTTCCTGCAGGACAAATACGAAAAGAAGAAATGGTGACGTGTTTGATTAGAAGTCTTGATGTTAGTCAGTGAAGTAAGCCTGTTGAACTTTGACCCCGGCTAAGTGGAGGACTCTGATTCTCTTCCAGGCATTTTTCCAAAATGAAAAACCGCAGAGACATGGAGGGTCCTTGGAGTCCGGGGGTCCAGGCCGTCCTTGCTCATGGTCCTTTAGTCGGGCAGCCCTCCGCTCATAGCCTGCCCCCCACCACCAGGCCCGCTAGGACGCTGGTGAGATGCTAACTGACAAGCAAACGTGTTGGAGATGTGACCAGCTGCGACCCGTCTTTTTCTATACTTTGCAGTCCCAGATGGTGCCGTGGGATCGAGCCCCGGTCACCTCGCCTGCCGACCTCCGGACTGACGTGTTCACATCTCGGCCCTCACGCTCCCAAAGCTTCCGAGACGCCTCTCTGAAAGGTATATCATGCCAAGCTTGTCAACCTATGAGAAGCTTCTTATTCTTCTCTTGTAGACCACAACATGTGCGGCATTGAGAGACAGCGCCCCGGCTCACTGTCGTCAGCCCCGGGGGGTCAAAACCACGGCCCTTCCTTCCCCGCCCTCCCGCGTCCTTCAGGTGTGCATCCTTCCTGCCTCCTTGCATCCTTGTCTCTTTGTCCTGTCAGATCAAAAGTCTAATATCCTGTCTGTCTCCTCATCTTGTAGCAAGTAGCTCTTTCAAAAACCACTTCACTTTAGGTAAGACCCCTGCCCCTGCCCCCACTTTGCTCCATCTATCCCACACATGCACGTCAGCTTGCCAGTGTTACGTGTTAGCGTTGGCTATTTTTAGGAGACTGCGGCTGCTGCTTGCGGTCAGCAGCGGGCTGCTAATATTTCACACGACGTCGGCGTAGAAGGACTTAAAATAAATATGTAGGGCACCACACAAGCACGCAAGTATGTTTGCAAATACAGCTCTTATCTACACGCAACGGTCGCTAAAAAACACTTTCTCTATGCAGATCGTCTGTTATTTGTCGGCTAACTGCTGCTAGCATGCTCTGTGGTCTAATGGCTGCTAATGGCTCTACTTGCAATTTGCTTCTTATAATTTAAATGTTGCAATGGTGTTTATGTGTTAGAAGCTTGTAAAGTAGCCTAACTTTATTTCATTCAAAACTCAATTTGCTCCTGGTATGAAAGCATGAGCATGATGTTGGATAGCATGTACTAATTCTAGTGCAGTACTAGTACAGTACATGCTCTAATTAAAATCGGGTGTTTATTTAAAATGTCTTTAACTTTAATGATGTGGAGTTCATGAAAAAGTGGAAAGGAAAATGTCGCTCTTTGACCACATCATCATTTATTCATTCATTCATTTTCTACCGCTTTTCCTCACGAGGGTCGCGGGGGTGCTGGAGCCTATCCCAGCTGTCTTTGGGCGAGAGGCGGGGTACACCCTGGACTGGTCGCCAGCCAATCACAGGGCACATATAGACAAACAACCATTCACACTCACATTCATACCTATTTGGAGTCGCCAATTAACCTAGCATGTTTTTGGAATGTGGGAGGAAACCGGAGTACCCGGAGAAAACCCACGCATGCACGGGGAGAACATGCAAACTCCACACGGAGATGGCCGAGGGTGGAATTGAACCCTAGTCTCCTAGCTGTGAGGTCTGCGTGCTAACCACCCGACCGCCAAAAATGAATGAATGACATTAATGTAAGCAATTCTGATTATTTGTGACCAGTGCTATATTTCGAAGATGCCTCGCGGGCGCCTAAAGTGGTCCACATGGGCGCCCGCGGGCACAGCGTTGGTGACCCCTGGTCTAGGTTGTTCTTCTTAAGGACTCAGGAAGTGAAGATGCTGCTGCTTCTTCTTAATAGCAACCGATATGTAGTCTGTCCAGGGGTGGTAAACATAGCTACTGCCATCTTGTAGAGTTAATTAAAAAAATGTGTCTATGAGACTTAGCAGTTAACTGGAGCATTTGTGGTATTTATCTCCAGTTAGAACTCCATATAAGTGAACTAAATTCACTTTCTTTGCAGCCATGTGTGATATTTTTGTGTTGACACCTTGTTTTGTGGCTCGCAGGTCGAGCAGTGTCGTCCTCGGGGACCACGGGGCCTTTTAGGGCTTTCCCCAAATCTCTGAGCTTGGACTTTGGAGGGCTGAAACACCCTCAGGCTCAGAATCCTCTTCCTCAGCAGAGCACCAACCCCCAGGACAGATATGCCGCAGTGTCCCACCTGGACAGCGTTTTCTCTGACACAGGTATGGATGTTTTGTTTTCTCAGTCGTGCCAGGACACAGCTCAATAGTGGCTGTAGTGGAAAGTGTTCCTTTTTAAGGAGGGATTGGTTTGTGATCCAGATTGTCACAGCCAGCTCGGCCGGATTGCATAACATCCTTCCTCCAAATGCCAAAGCTGAATTACGCTCATTGTTGTTTGGTCCACATCACGCACTTTTGCCTTCAAAGGATCCCCTTGACTCCTTTTTAATCTGTTTAAAATGGAGCCGCATTCTTTTTTACGCTCGTGATGGGGAGGCCAGGTTGTCACATATTTTTATGCTTAGCTTTCTTCAAGAAGTGTGAAATGTTTGTTTGCAGCGCCCTCTGCTGACGCTCCTCAGTACAGCAGCCTGTTTGTCAGCAGGCTGTCTTCCAGCTCCACACCTGCCAGGTAGGATCCAAAACTCACTTTATTTATTAAATTATTATTAATTTTTATTGAACTTTTTCACCTTTTTTTTAATCTAACAGCTCCCCAGGAGTGGAAACAGCATCCGGTTCACAAACATTTGCAAGTAAGCTGCCCCCTCCTCAATTATCCTGCTTAGTGTGTAACGTAGCCTGACACTGTCAATTAACTCTGTGTGTGTGTGTGTGTGTGTGTGTGTGTGTTTGTCAGATTTTCCCAACCCATTCAGCTCCAGCGCCCCTTCCCAGCAGCCTACTGCACTGTCCCCCAGTAACCCCTTCAGCAGCCCCCCAGGAGGTGAGACCCTTTTTCTTTGTCCATTGCCAATATCCTGCCACCTAAACAACAACAAGCCATGGTGTGACACTCATTTAGAATCCATTGTTATTTTATGTAGCAGCAATGGTTTACACAATTCCGAAAAGCAGTAGGAAGAAGTATTAAAAGTGTTTAATCTTGAAGAAGTTTATTGTTTGAATTTGTAAGTAGATTTCTGCTGGAATAATGTGTTTTATTTGGGAGTTGCCACCTTGAACACACCATGTTTGACGCAGATTTAGACTTAAGTGTAAGACTTTCTCCGATGCTGCACAATCAGACATCTCCGGGTACTCCGGCTTCCTCACACATTCCAAAAACATGCTAGGTTAATTAGCGACTCCAAATTGTCCATAGGTATGAATGTGAGTGTGAATGGTTGTTTGTCTATATGTGCCCTGTGATTGGCTGGCGACCAGTCCAGGGTGTACCCCGCCTCTCGCCTGAAGGCAGCTGGGATAAGCTCCAGCACCCCCGCGACCCTAGTGAGGATAAGCGGTAGAAAATGAATGAATGTGTGTTTTCTATTCTTCCTTTCACCTCATCCTTGTTCACAAATGTTAATTCTGTGTGTAAATGCACAGAGGTTAGCTTTAATAATAATAACTATTCACTAAATGTTAATTATTACATACCCCCAAAACTATAATACCACTCATCAAACGGATGCTGCGTGCCTACCTGGCTTATCAGGGAACTTAGCATGGAATTTGGTGATAAGTGAGGGATCCAAGATAAGACTGCATTCCACCCAAGTGTAATCCTCAGCACCGTATCCAAACCAATACACTAAATATATTGCTACGTCTCCTAGAATGGAGGTCTAGCTGGTGGAGAGATGCAGCTGGAGGGCTGAGAGAACTGGAAGCAACAGTTTTAAGGACGGAAACGTGGAACACAGAGTGGATGTTGAGAGATAGGCAGCTTTAGTCTAATGGCCCTGGGATTAATAATGTATAGCGACAGGATGTTCCTTACTGGAAAGCCAGACCCTTAGGCCTGGGTGATAAGAGGGAGCGGGAATGTGGTGGCGATTAGCTATGCGCTGCTTGCACTGAGGTGTCCGATCCAGTGCAGCCTGCGTGTCGCACCGGGTGTAGAAAGGTTGGGGCACCATAGGTGAATTCCTGGGATGGAAAGGCCGGTGCCGTCACAAAAGAGAGGTGTTGCTTGATATGATCATCATAAGATAAATATTAGTCATGTGGTGTTCAGGTCAGGTTCATGTGCAGCATCATCATCATCATCACTAGTGTCAAGGTTATGAAAGATGTGTATTTAGAGCATCACTATCATAAGAATCATTCATTCATTTTCTAACGCTTTTTCCTCATGAGGGTCACAAGGGGGTGCTGGAGCCTATCCCAGCTGTCTTTGGGCGAGAGGCGGGGTACACCCTGGTCTGGTTTCCAGCCAATCACAGGGCACATATAGACAAACAACCATTCACACTCACATTCATACCTATGGACAATTTGGAGTCGCCAATTAACCTAGCATGTTTTTGGAATGTGGGAGGAAACCGGAGTACCCGGAGAAAACCCATGCATGCACGGGGAGAACATGCAAACTCCACACAGAGATGGACGAGGGTGGAATTGAACTCTGGTCTCGCACTAACTACTAGACCGCCGTGCCGCCCATAAGAATCATCATAAACTTTAATAATGTTTTGTATTTTAACGTTTAAGAATGTGTTTTCAAATTGGTGACAAATAAAGGGCAAATCCTTTTGTGTCATCTTTCCAGGTGACTCCAGTTCGATTTTCCCGCCGCCTTCCTCGTTTCAGGAGGCTGCCACCAACCAGGAAGCTAATGGTAACTGTTGTCCTTCACCATAAAGCTGCTGTTTTTTAGTAGGGTTTCAGGTGAGGAAGGGGGCAGTGTCATCTTGTCTAGTCTGTCATCTTAAAAGCTATGTGCATAGCGTACCTTGGTTAGTGTACGCCCTGGTTTGTATATTTTTTGGTTTACGTACGCAAATGAATTGGATTTGCATTATTTCTCATGAGGAAAAATTGATTCAGCAATGTTTGGGTTAGAGTCTGAACTTCTGGAATGAATGACCTTCCAATATTTACAACCCAAAAAAAAGTATTTAAACCAAAAATCTGTAAATTTGTTGGGCCATTAATGCTGAATCGCAAATATACATGGATTTACTGTATAGCCAATATCCAATTCTTCTTTACCATTTGCCTGTAACTATTAGCATGGGACTGGTTGCGGGTGGTGTGCCTCTGTGCAGCTCTGGGTATGGGGGTGGGGGGCTGGAGCTGAAGCTTGACTCTGAATTCGGGTGTGTCGGCCAAGAGGAGAGAAATGTAGATTTTAAAGAGCGCCCCTTGTGTTATATAGCGGTGCTTTGACTGGCATAAACACATTTTTTTCTGTTTTAGCCTAAGATATTATGACTATTTGATGAGGTACAGTAAAAGGTACAATATTGACGATATATACAAAGTACTAAGACCTCAATTTGGTTTCTTTCAGGTTTTGCCGCCTTCTCCGCATCTGACACACAGCCCAAAGTCCCTCGGCCCATGTCGGTCAACCCGTTTACAGTGAGTACTGTGCTAACTGGTTTGCCAAACGCTGGTGTCTCATTATCACACCGCCATCTTGTGTCTTTCAGGGGAACGTTTACCCCAGTCGGGCAACGTCACGAAACCCTTTCATCTGACCTCTCCATCTCTGGAAAAGTCGTCGCCGGTTTAATGCCTCTCAAGTGTTTTCACGGAGGGTTTGCGAGACATGCATACCCCCTTTCCTCTTAGGTTCCTCCTATTTGTCTGTGTTTACTTGTATGTGTGTGTGTGTGTGTGTGTGTGTGTTAAGAGGGGGATAAAATGCATGAATGTAATCCTGACGTCTCTATGGGAGGTAACTAGTAGACACCATCTCAGGCCTCCGTGGGAGTGAACAAATTTTTATTTTTTTTAACATGTTACATGCAAACTGCTGCTGCTATTTTGCTTTCTCTCCCTCCTGCTTAAAATATAAATAAACAATAATGATAACCTGCCATCAGTATTGAAAAAACCCACTCTCAGTGGCTTTCTATGAATAGTTAGTAATAAAGCAAATTTTCCGCCTTAAAGCCACCTGATGCATGTGCAGCATTGAAAAGCTAAGACATTTGTTTCCGGTTGTCTTTTTTTTGTGTGTCTCATTTGCTTTCAAATATGTTTTTTTTTAAACCCACTGCCAGGCTGCATGAGCTTTGAGGGCTAGAATGCTACTGAATGTAAACGTTTACTCCACAATAACTTCATGATTGAAATGTTTGTGCTTCTTTATTACAGGACCAAAATGTTTCTTGCCAAAAAGGAAAAGCATTGACAAAAACATAAAGGAGACATGTAACAATTGTTATTCACCTTCATAAAACTTTGTTTGCTTCTTAAGTGAATCTGCTTCTGAGTTTTATCATTTGGAAAAGTGGAAAGGGCTGTTTTGTAACAATAAAGCAGTTTTACTCCTGCACATAAAAACATACTGTACACATTCTGGGACGACTGCAGGGATTGATTTCACCAACAGGGGGTGCTGGTTGTCCATTTCCTCACTTGCTAGAGGTTACTTTGGGATGCACATTGCATAACATGCATCCTGCAAAGGAATACTCTGCAAAGGCAGAACGCCACCAGGATAGCTATTATTAGATTTAATGCTCCCTTTCCTCACCGCAACTGTTTATATTCAATTATACAGTTATATTCAGGAAGAACTCGGTAAATGCATTCATGTTTTATAAATAATTGTTGCATTCAATGGCTGCGGGAAACGACATTGAACGATTTGTGAACAATTTACCGATGTATGAATACAACAATACAATGTAAATATTACAACGATTCCCTTTTATTACATACAATTGTTTGAACAAAAAGTCTATACTGAAGTGCAAAACAAGTAAACAAAAACAAACATTCAAATCCTTCAGCGTTTTTCTCCTCAAAGCCCTCTTGTGTCTGATTACCAAATTAAAAATAAACATATTTGGAAACAAAATTAACTATCGGTTCTACTAAAATCACAAAAAACTACTAAAATATCTTCAAATAAGTAAATATCGATCTCATGACTTTAATATCAATTCGGTAAAGATACTCCCCTGGTATCGATCATATCGACATTTGGATCGATCCACCCTCCCCTACTACTAGGACAGTGTTGAGTGACAGCAGCGGCGGTCCACAGTAGCTGCTCAGCTCCACAGCCACGGAGCCGAGCGGGTTCGAGCGGTGGCGTCTCGACCCACGGACGCTTTACTAGAACGAGTCTTGTGCTCGCTTCCGTGCAAGTAAATGCGATTAAAGGTCGCTCGGAACCACTCGTAGTAAACAGTTGTGGAGTGGCGTGGAAGGGGTTGGGGGTGCACCGCGTGTGCTAAACTTGCAAGGAGGAGGAAGAAGAAGAAGAGGAGGAGGAGGAAGAGGAGCACGTAAACAACAAGGCCAGCAGAGGAGCCTGGCTTCTCCTCACATGGCGGTGGCGCAGCGGGAGGGAGGGCGCCGAGTGCCGGGAGATGCTTGAATGAGCTCCGTAACAACTTTGAACGGAACACTCTGCGAGGTGGACAACGCGAGTCGTGGGGCCATGGAGAGCCCGGGGGAAAACACGCCGAGCTGCGAAGACGTGCGGAAGAGCGGCTACCTCCGTAAGCAGAAGTCCATGCACCGGCGTTACTTCGTGCTCCGGGTGGGCTCGGAACGCGGCCCGGCCCGCTTGGAGTACTATGAGAGCGAGAAGAAATTCCGCGGCAAGGCCCCCGTCCCGAAGAAAGCCGTGGCGCTGGAGACCTGCTTCAACATTAACAAGCGAGCGGACTCCAAGAACAAGCACATGATAGTGCTCTACACCCGGGCTGAGAGCTTCGCCGTCGCCGCTGAGAACGAGGCGGACCAGGATGAGTGGTACCAGGCCATGGTGGACCTGCAGTGCAAAAGTAAGTCTACACACACTTAGTAAGTGGAGCCCACGCTCCCTAATCTTCCACAATATGCATGTATCATTGTGTGTGTTAGGCTGATATCTCCACAGCTTTGACACACACTTGTTTCCCAGTGGAGAGTGTCAACATGTTGAAGATGACTTCTTATCATGTCTGCTAGTAGTTGACTTCATGTGGGCTTCCCCCCCCCCTTTGGCCCCTCAAGTCCCACGTCACACACTTCTGTCTGCCTTGTTTGCCTGCAGCCCTTTCTGCAGACCTCATAAAGCAAGGGGTCTCCAAATTGCGGCCTGCGGGACAATTGTGGTCCACAGCTCTCGCTTTTTTTTTTTTTTTTTTACACATTCTAGAAATAAACACTATACATTAGAACAGTGATTTTCAACAACTGTACCACGGCACACAAGTGTGCCGTGAGAAATCGTCAGTTTTGCCGTGAGGAATTATTCAATATTCATTCATTTTCTACCGCTTTTCCTCACGAGGGTTGCGGGCGGGTGCTGGTACATCCTGGACTGGTCGCTAGCCAATCACAAGGCACATATAGACAAACAACCATTCACACTCACATTCATACCTATGGACAATTTGGAGTGGCCAATTAACCTAGCATGTTTTTTTTTGAATGTGGGAGGAAACCAGAGTACCCGGAGAAAAACCCACGCATGCACGGGGAGAACATGCAAACTCCACACAGAGATGTCCGAGGGTGGAGTTGAACCCTGGTCTCCTAGCTGTGAGGTCTGTGCGCTAACCACTCGACCACCGTGCCGCCACAAATTATTCAATATTACTTTTCTAATTAACATGTATTAATAATTTTCTACAAATTATATGTCAATAATAATAAGCAAATAATGTTGGTTATTGGTGTGCCGCAAAATTTTCCCAACGTAACAAACGTGCCGTGGCTCAAAAAAGGTTGAAATATACTGCATTAGAAGATACAGATATGATCCAAAACAATGCGAATGCAAAGAGAAAATACTGCAAATGAAAAACATTACAATCACATAAACTGCAGGATCAGAAAGAAATGCAACAAATGTTCGAAACAACTGCATAAGATAAATGCTGTAAGTTAAAATAAGTTTGACACCCGTGTGATGTTTTTAGAGACATAATGTATTTTTTTTAAAAATGTCATCATATTTCACAAAATTATTCCCCGAACTAGTGTCAGTGTCGGTCTGGCTACCCTGGTAGCCTGGCTAACTTCTGTTTTCTTCAGTGACCTTGCAGCATTTCTCTCAAACTGTTGTGTTTGGAGGTTTGTGTGTCTTATTGGCATTTGTGGAATTTGTCTTTTGCATGTGTTTTGGATTCCAATCGCATTTGTTGGTTTTTGTGGTTTTGGATCATTTTTGGGCAAGGGTGAACGGGTAGCGAGAAATCTAAGAAAATATCATATTTTTTTGTGGTGGGTTGCCTCAAATAAATGAATGTATTAGACGCATTTCTCTGCAAGCACAGATTCCAAGAAAGCTGGGAAACGACCTCCAAGAACTTTCCCCCGATTTTTCTTGCAAGTTCTTCCTCCTTAAGGTTAGTGAAGGGAGAGAAGAAAAAAAAAAAAGGTCACAAGTGTCCAAACATTCCTCAATTGGACTCTATCAGCCACTGTGTAAACACAGCTGTCGCAGCAATAAGCATGGGTACTTCATAGCGAGTCACCTGTTCAACCTTCCCTCTCCTCTTGGCCGCTAGGGTCTCCATGACGCAATCTGGGTAAACGACAAGCAAAGGGTTCAAGGTGCTCCTCACACATGACCTGTTGCTCTGTTACATAAAGCGGCTGATTAGGGAAGCACCTGACCTGGGACGCTTTGCTTGTCTTAACACCAGGGTGTTTGTGTGCAGGATGCTATTGTTGAGTATTTAGCAGGTTGATGTGAGTCTGTAGGGAATATGTGTGCAGATGCTGCCAGCATGTAGAAATGTGAGCAAACCTCTGGTGTTTTTATGTACTAGTCCAGTCAAAACTCAATTTTCAAAAGCCCCAGTAATCGAATTATTTGCTTTTCAATGAAAATATTTGCCAAAATGTATTCCTCGGTTCTTGTACACTCAAAAGAGCACACTCCATTTATGCCGATTGATGACTTATTCATCAATATACGCTACCGTGTGTCTTCCATTGTTAATTCCCTTTTTATTGCCATTTTTAAGATTAGGATTAAGATTAAGATATGCCTTTATTCGTCCCTCAGTGGGGAAATTTGTATTGCACAGCAGCAAGAGCACAGAGTCAGTTAAGCAGTACAAAATACACAATATAGAAAAATAAACAATATAAACAACTCAAGTATCAACAAAATCAACAGTTTTCCTAGAGTTATATACAATACAGTATGTAGATAATATGAAACGAGATGAGATATATGACCAGTCTATACACTGAGATCTTGTTAGAGAGTTAATATGAGGCATTATGGAATTACTTCACATAGAATTTAGTATATTGCATTTAGAGCCCTTAATATTGCACATGGAGGTTGCTCGGATATTGCACAGTGAACGGGGTCTGGAGTAACTATACTGACTATAAAAGCAAGTATTACACAGATGTACATAGTGGTCGCAACAAATGACTTTCTTCAGTACTACAGTGTGTTCCGAACACTGTTTTTATGCACACAGAGGAGGTAGTACGTTCTCCAGAACTTGGAACACATGTAGGAATTAGTTGCACCCCCTGCCAACGCTTGATCAAGCTCCATTTCTGTTGACCTTTTTGTCCATCCATTCATTTTCTACCGCTTATCCTCACGAGGGTCACGGGTATGCTGGGGCCTATCCCAGCTGTCTTCGGGCAAGAGGTGGGGTATACCCTGGACTGGTTGCCAGCCAATCACAGGTCATATATAGACAAACAACCATTCACACTCACATTCATACCTATGGACAATTTGGAGTCGCCAATTAACCTAGCATGTTTTTGGAATGTGGGAGGAAACCGGAGTACATGCAAACTCCACACAGAGATGCCCGAGCAGGGAATCGAACCCGGGTCTCCTTGCTGTGTGGCCTTTTTTGTGTTCTTCTATAATTCTAAAATACACATTATTTTGCAGTTTATAGTCGCCTTACTTTTTTTTTAAACCTCTGGCATGTCACCACCTACCTTACCCATAATTCAACTCTGTTCTGTTGTCTTTTATTAGTCAGTGCTATGTCTAATCACTACTACACTTATCACTAACTCTTCCTCTTGTGAGTTCATTGTCAGTACTCAGCCATTAATCATATCAAACACCCGTTCTGTTATGTCTATTTCATACATATTATTTATTATGACTATCATAGAAAGTAGGTGACTTTACCACATTTTTATATGACCTTATCATTTTCAGTATTATCCCAGTATTGAACAAGAAGCATTGCAATACTGGAAGTGAACAACTGTATTGCATTTGATGTAAAATTGGATGCGATTAAATAAGCTTTGCTTCTTGCTACTCCTTTTGGACACGTGGAACTGTGTATAGTAATTTGTATGCATGTACCAAATCGCAGTGCTTTACAACTGTGTAGTGTATATTTGGAAAAACCACGATGGAGCAAACCCTTGAAATTAGAACAACAATGACCTAAGGGCCTGAAATGGCCTCCAGGCCGCACTTTGGATAGCCCTGCGGTAGGCGCATGCATGCTGAGGTAAGGCTGTATGCCAGGGGTCTCAAACACGCGGCCCGTGGGCCAAATGTGGCCCACAGGACACTAGTTTGAGGCCCCCGCCTTGATATGAAAGTTTAATGTTAGTGCGGCCCGCGCAAGTTTGATATGGATGCTGTATGGTATCATGTACCCAGAAAAAATTATTACGTTTGATTAATGTTCATGTTAAAGGTTAAATAACTGTTAATAGTTATCCTCCCTATCCGTGTGGAAGTGGTAAGTTTTTGGCTATTTAAGTTTAAAGGAAATAACTTGAAGGCTACCGTTTAGGTCGCTAGCTCTCTAGTTTGCGAGTTAGCATGTGTCACAAGACCCTGCATTTGCGCAATATGTTATAAATGTGTATATGTGTATAAATGTGTATTATAGAGTATAAATGTGACTATAGTCGTGTTTTGTCATGTCTACAGGGCTCTAATAATGCTTTGTTAATTATAATCTGAAAAAAATAATTTGTCTACCCACCAACTATATGTGGTTTCTTAAATTTTTATTATTTGCTGTTTTATTATTATTATTATATTTATTTATTTATTACTGATTGATTGATTTTCTTTATTCTTGATTTATTTATTTATTTTTCATCTTATTTTGTGTAGAAAAATAAAAAGTAAGATATTTGAGAACAGTGGAATGTTTTATCAGAGCTTTTCTTGTAGAAAATCAGAACCAAAGCAAAGTTTATTCATTTTTCTGTTTCTAATCCAGTCTCACCCAGACCCTAGCTCCAGTGGCCCCCAAGTAAATTGAGTTTGAGACCCCTGTTGTATGCAGTGTTTTGTTGCATTCAGGGAATCAGCCTTACTGACAGTGATCAAGTGTAAAAGTGTCTCCAGTGTCTTCCACCCTCCCCCACCACCCATCCCATGTTCACCCTCACTGAGCTCACACACAGTGTCTTTGGCCTACAGCTAAATATGATGGAAGCTCCTTCAGCGGTTCAGTAAGAGGAGAGTGAAAAGGTCATGGCCGACCATTGCCTAAACCTGCAGTAGCAAATATGTTTGACACACACTGAACACTGTTAGGATTCCTTCCTCTAATAACCAGCCTCTGGTATGTGCCATGCACTCACGCGCACACACACACATGCACACACACATGCACACAAGCGTCGGTACAGTGAAGAACTTGTCCCCTACTTGAAGAATTCACAGCTTGCAGACTGCAAGCTGGAGGGGCCCGCAGCCAAGAGATGCTGCACTGTTTGAGTGCAGAGAGAGCCACTCCCTCAGCGCGATGCTGAGAGAAGCTTTTTTCAAAGCATGGAAATAATTGGCTGCTGCAAAAGTGTTCCTAACAGTATAATGCTGTTTATTTGCTACACCTGCACAATCCAATTCAAGGAATGCGTCAAACAAAAATGACATGAATGCTCACGTTAAGCATGTACAAAATGTGCCTTGTCAAAGCCTAATCCGGATTTCCTCCAGAATTGAGCAATTTCTTTGTTAGTCATCTTCCACAATGTTGGATGGAAATCAAACGTGTGTGTAATCCTGCTAACAGACAAACAACAATGAAATGTGTGAGCGTGCTGGAGCCTATCCTAGATGTCTTCGGGCGAGAGGCGGGGTACACCCTGGAGTGGTCGCCAGCCAATCACAGGGCACATATAGACAAACAACCATTCACACTCACATTCATACCTATGGACAATTTGGAGTCGCCAATTAACCTAGCATGTTTTTGGAATGTGGGAGGAAACCCACGCATGCACGGGGAGAACATGCAAACTCCACACAAAGACTTCTCGTTGTTGCGCGCAGACCTCAGAGCTAGGAGGACCAGGGTTCGATTCCACCCTCGGCCATCTCTGTGTGGAGTTTGCATGTTCTCCCCGTGCATGCGTGGGTTTTCTCTGGGTACTCCGGTTTCCTCCCACATTCCAAAAACATGCTAGGTTAATTGGCGATTCCAAATTGTCCATAGGTATGAATGTGAGTGTGAATGGTTGTTTGTCTAATATGTATTGTTTGTCTATAACGGACCATATGTGCCCTGTGATTGGCTGGCGACCAGTTGAGGGTGTACCCCGCCTCTCGCCAAAAGACAGCTGGGATAGGTTCCAGCACCCCCGCGACCCTTGTGAGGAAAAAGCGGTAGAAAATGAATGAATGCTATTTGTTTATCTTTGCATATCTCATGAGATAATGCCTAAAAAAAAGTGGCGTGTCAACTTCCGTATCGGAGCCTGGGGAATTGGGCTAAAGCGTCTTAGGCAGCATCCAGCCTCGCACGGGCTCTCCTCAAGCGGATGCCAATTACACAAACATGAGGCCGCTGCCGCGCAGGGCGATGTGTGGATCACAGATATTTATTCAGCTGAGACCAGTAAGACCCTCTCGGGCGACGAGTACAGTATCAGTATTGAGGGTAGCTATTTGTTCAGCTATTAGGAGTCAGTGGCGTGTGTAAAGGCTTAACCTTGGCAGAACGGACCCAGAGGCGCGGCTCGCGTTCAGAGTTTGCCAGGAAAATTGCCCCACAGCTCCGGCACCACCTCAGGAATTGTTGACCTCAATAAAACTAAATAGCAGAGTCCAAATTTGGCGCTGCAGCAGCAGCTGTAAACAAGGTAGAAATTGTATCCACACACAAGCAACATAAAACTTCGACTTCTACACAAGTGCTTATGGTCTCTATTAGCTCTTGGCTCATCGGCAAATCAGCTGTTCTTTCCTTTTAAGATCGCTTGATGTCAGCGCATCGCCAAAAGTCCTGCACGATTACGGAGAAAATGGGGCTCATGATTTTCTTAGATTTGAGATTGCGATCGTCTGGGACAATTTTTTTTAATTCATTTGTTTACCTCTTAAATAAATCCCTTTTCTGGTGGGGGAATATTTACTGTTACTACTGCTATTGTTGTTCTTGTTGTTATCATTAGCCTACTCCTTGTTTGTACAGCTTGGTTTGTCATGGAAGGACAGTTGATGAGGCCTTTTTATTCATTCATTCATTTATTTTCTACCCCTTTTCCTCACGAGGGGCACGGGGGTGCTGGAGCCTATCCCAGCTGCCTTCAGGCGAGAGGCCATGTTTTTGGAATGTGGGAGGAAACCGGAGTACCCGGAGAAAACCCACGCATGCACGGGGAGAACATGCAAACTCCACACAGAGATGGCCGAGGGTGGAATTGAACCCGGGTTTCCTAGCTGTGAGACCTGCGCGCTAACCACGCAGCCCTAAAACCCAAATCCATCCTTTTTCTAAGCTGCTTATCCTTACAAGCGTTGCAAGTATGCTGGAGCCTATCCCAGCTGTCTTCAGGCGTGACGCGGGGTACACCTTGGACTGGTCGCCAGCCAATCACAGGGCACATATAGACAAACAACCATTCACACTCACATTCATACCTATGGTCAATTTGGAGTCGCCAGTTAACCTAGCATGTTTTTGGAATGTGGGAGGAAACCGAAGTACCCGGAGAAAACCCACGCATGCACGGGGAGAACATGCAAACTCCACACAGAGATGGCCGAGGGTGGAATTGAACCTGGGTCTCCTAGCTGTGAGACCTGCGCGCTAACCACGCAGCCCTAAAACCCAAAGCCATCCTTTTTCTAAGCTGCTTATCCTTGCGAGCGTTGCAAGTATGGTGGAGCCTATCCCAGCTGTCTTCAGTCGAGAGGCCATGTTTTTGGAATGTGAGAGGAAACCGGAATACCCGGAGAAAACCCACGCATGAACGGGGAGAACATGCAAACTCCACACAGAGATGGCCGCGGGTGGAATTGAACCCGGGTCTCCTAGCTGTGAGACCTGCGCGCTAACCACGCAGCCCTAAAACCCAAATCCATCCTTTTTCTAAGCTGCTTATTCTTGCAAGCGTTGCAAGTATGCTGGAGCCTATCCCAGCTGTCTTCGGGCGTGACGCGGGGTACACCTTGGACTGGTCGCCAGCCAATCACAGGGCACATATAGACAAACAACCATTCACACTCACATTCATACCTATGGACAATTTGGAGTCGCCAATTAACCTAGCATGTTTTTGGAATGTGGGAGGAAACCGGAGTACCCGGAGAAAACCCACGCATGCACGGGGAGAACATGCAAAATCCACACAGAGATGGCCGAGGGTGGAATTGAACCCTGGTCTCCTAGCTGTGAGGTCTGCGCGCTAACCACTAGACCGCCGAAAATAATCCATCAAGTCAAAAAAATATTACGGTGTAACAGTACAATAAGATAGATCAACTGTACAAAATAAACACACATCAGTTAATTAATGCACTCCAAACCAGGACAAAGGAGCCAACTTGCTCAGGCTTTTTGTGACTTGTGCAACCCTACCACTGGAATTGTTTTTTTTTTCTTTTTATCTGCCCCATTTGGCTAGCAAACATGTGTTTTTACATCCACGCTAATGCTGTTGGGGCTAATACAGCTCATCCAGGAAATTGATGCATAAACGGTAAATGTCCTTCCATTCTGCAAAAAATGAAGAGGCTGTGTGAGTGTTTTTGTGCCTGCCTGCACGGGCCAATGAGATCTGCATGGCCCGATTAAACGTTAAGCCACGTTAAGCACTGCTCATCTCGCTAATTAGCCACTAATTGCTGTCTCCAGTGTCAGCTGCCGGTGGCACAGTGCAGGCTTTGTGCTGTTATCCTGACTGTTTTGGGAATGATTATCGGCTTCCTGTAATGTGTCGCTGCCGGGCCACTTCTTTCACACCGAACTCATCCAATCAGGGGCGCTTTAGAAGAAAAATAATATATGGCGACGGATTTTCCCATTTGACTTGACTCACGCTGCAATGTTATTAGCTTGTCGACGGCCGACACTTTCTCACCAAGCATCTCCAGCCAGGGTAACGAAGCCAACAAGCCATGACCGTCAAGCTTTGCTGGTTATCATTCATCAGCTAATTAATTGGCTTTTTTTTTAAACTTGTCTTGTACTGTCGAGTCAGCCATGTTTTTGACCAAATTGATTATTTTCAGTCATGTCAAATGTTCTTACATGACTTCTCATGAAGTACGTCAGAAAGCCCCAAGTAGTAAAAGACCATAATAAATAATTCATTTTCTGCCGCTTTTCCTCACGAGGGTCGCGGGGGGGTGCTGGAGCCTATCCCAGCTGTCTTCGGGCGAGAGGCGGGGGAACACCCTGGACTGGTCGCTAGCCAATCACAGGGCACATACATACAGACAAACAACCATTCACACTCACATTCATACCTATGGACAATTTTGGAGTCGCCAATTAACTTAGCATGTTTTTTTTTTTGGAATGTGGGAGGAAACCGGAGTACCCGGAGAAAACCCACGCATGCAAATATGTAAACTCCACACAGAGATGGCCGAGGGTGAAGGGTGGAATTGAACCCTGGTCTCCTAGCTGTGAGGTCTGCGCGCTAAAGCTACGTTCACACCGACGCCGAATGTCGCGCTTTGAATCGGCGACGAATTCGGCGTCATTTTTCCAAAAATCTCACGATCTCCTCAGATATGTTTAAGCTCTGATACGCTCTGATACGAAATTGGTTCCCGCTTTAGGCGACAAATTATTTCCCGAATCGCTACGGCAACTCACGCTTTGATGCCGATTGATCAGGATTTGTTACGCTTTAAATCACGCTTTGATACGCTTTAATACTCATTGATAAGCTTTGGTGCGCTCATCACGCTTTAAATAACGCTCTGATACGATTATCAAGCTCTCTTGTGCATTGATAGGCTCTGTTAAGCTCTGTTATGCTCTGTTACGCAATGGAAAATTTCGAGATCCCGACTGCATCCCGCCTCTGATCCAGAGCATATTGTAGCGACCCTGACGTATTCATGTTGACGTTGTGCTCTTGGGTGTCCGACTGTTCCGGGTGACTGTGAATGCACCAGGGGGTGGGGGCGTGTCTGGTGGAAGAAGTACTGTTGTGTTGCTGGCTGTGGTTGCAACGGCGTGGTTACGGCCGACAGTAGCCAGTATTATTGTTGTGCAATAAAAAGCTTGTCAGCGATCACAGTCGTGTAATTTCCATAGCGTCGGCAACGACGCTACAATATATAAAGATGCAGCAGATCCATTGATCCTTTGAACCAAGCTCTGTTAAGCTTTCCTACGCTTTGAGCAAAACTTTGATAAGCTTTGTGAGTTTAAAAATTTTTGGCGCTCTTGCCGAATGTCCCGAATTGCTCAAACCTTTCTTACGCTGTATTACGGTCTTTACGCTTTCATTAAGCTTTGTTACGCTTTGCCGCCGCTTTGCTCGCCGATTTAATTCGCCATCGATTAGGCGTCGGTGTGAACGTAGCTTAACCACTCGCCCACCGTGCCGCCCAAAGACGATAATATTCATTCATTCATTTTCTACCGCTTTTTCCTCACGAGGGTCGCAGGGGTGCTGGAGCCTATCCCAGCTGTCTTCAGGCGAGAGGCGGGGGAACACCCTGGACTGGTCGCTAGGCAATCACAGGGCACATATAAACAAACAACCATTCACACTCACGACGATAATATTAATAATATTTATAATAATTAAAAAAAAATTTTTTGCAGAATGGTGCAGCCGTAATGGAAACATTTTAGATGTATTGATTGTGGTTGGCTTCCCGGAGCATTAGCATTGTTGAGGTCAGGAAGTGCCCACATATTTATCAGCTTTACATTACGGACTCCCACGACACCCCCTTCTGTTTCCTGGTGTCACCCTCCTCTGGGATGCAATTTAATACACTCCGTATATGGGATGTATTGATGTACTCATACAGTCGGGGGAAGGCGAAGCTTCATTGTGCTGCTCCACTTTCTGCAGCAGCTTAAAAATTCAGGAGTGTTTTAAATTTAGGTGAGATGAAATATTCACTCGCTCTATTTGTCTTTGCCCCACGGAATTGGGATCTTACCATGAAATGGGACAGCTTGTAAAGGTGGACTGATTCGGATTAATAGCTGAATTATTGTATATTCAATAATTATAGTAAGTATTTGCGCAGTACTGTATTTGGCAATACTGCTACTGTTCTCTCTGTACAAAGATCCCAGGAACTCTGAGAACATTCTGTTCAAAAACGCTATGTTTACTACCTCAGCACCAGGATAACCAGCAAGCCCAAGTTTGAGGTTCTCTTCATGTTTATTTTTTTGCTTGTCCCATCCTTGGATGCCTCCCTTTTTTTTATTTTCACTTCCATGCGGCCGTCTGCACTGCCTGGATAACACGCACCACATGTGAAATGAATGCTGGTGTCTGCATAGCGCTGTGTTTCTCCGGATTGGCGAGATTACACGTGCAGCAGATGCATGACACAAGAGGCGAGGTTAAAACAAGGCAAACGGGGGGGGGGGGCACACGGCTACCACTGTGAAAAAGCACAGAACCCGTCGGCCCGAAATGTGGGCAAAAAAAATAGCAGAGAGCAGCAGAAAAAGGAGTCTACTTTGCAGTCTTTGTGGCATAGAAAGTATCACAGCATGCTATGGCAATGAGGTCACACACTGGAAATGCGAGCAGGGCGCATTCACTGGTGAGGAACGGGGATTCTGTTATGACATTTGCTATAAATTTGAATCTTCTTGCATGCCCCTCACAAATACTTACTGACTCTGGACCGAATTTTGGCAATGTTGACATGTTTGCGTTGCTTCTATAGCTTCATTTATAAAACTCTGCCACTCCGCAAGGATCTTTTTTGGAATACCCCCTGTTTTCCGGTTGTTAAGATACGCCCCAAGGTTGTCGAATGTTGTCCCACACACACGGAAGGTTCAAGGTAAATGCTTCATTGCCCTCCAGTACACCCAGGGATCTCTTATGCACACTTTGTGCAGTAACCCAGTGAAAAGGAAGAAAAAAAAAGCAGTTTTCTTCCATCTTTGTTTGAGCAGCACACTGCCGGGAAGGCTACTCCCCCCCCAGAGGAAAGCCCGGGGTTCTCCATAATTCATATTACTCCACCAAGGATCAATCCTGGCTTTATGTAACCTAACAAGAATGGATGTTTCTGGACACATCTTAAATGTTTTCTGTTTTTTTTTTTGAGGGTTTTTAGTGAGCCAGAGTGGCAGTGGGATGAAAGTGGTGTGTGTGTGTGTGTGTGCAGGTATGCAGGTGTGTGAGAGTGTGTTTGAGATTTTAAGGCCACGCCGTCCTCCAAACAAACAGCACTCACCCTCCTTGATCTTATTGAGCGGCCTCTCGAAACGGAAAAACAAGCCCACGAAAAGTCTGTCTGTTGAAGCGAACACTAACTTTTGTTCCCAATCGACATTTCATATAGTTTTCTTTTTCCGTATCTTGTATGAAGCCCCATTCCCTTGGTCCCCTTCAAATCCCCCTTGCTATCAACTCCTTCCTGTTGTAAATCTTAATGCAGGAGGCAAACTGGATTGATGCTCACTGAAAGAAGCATGAAACGACCATGCATGGCCTTGAATGAGTCATCTCATGCAGTGTGCGTGTGTGCGAAGAAGCCACAGACTCCAATCTATTCTTGGTTCAACTTACAAAAAAAAAAAAATCCTCCATCTTTTAGCAGAAGACCACACTGCGACACCTCGTGTTTTGCGATCATACGTCGGCCTGTGAGTGTTTGCTCAATCCAATCCAGCGGCTAATTTGGCATCCACTTTGCATCGTCAGGCGTCTTGTCAACATATGGTTGTTGTTGAAGTATTTGCAGCATAGACTCTGGAAAGATTTGGAATGTGGCGGTCAGCATGCACCGTGATGTTAAAAATGGAACAACATACATACGTCCCCTTCAGAGCAAAAGTAGATTTTTGTTTTGGAATTAAATCCAAAACAGCAATGCGGTATTTTTGGGGTGTTTTTTTATAGAGTAATACTGGGCCCACCCATGTGCATATGAGTCATATTCAGGTATTTCTTCAATCGCAGCCCTTTCATTCAGCAGATGTAAGCTCCCTTGTGATTACAAGTAAAAGACAGGTCATATTTCCTGCTTCCGATCAGGGGAAAAAAAACAGACATGAACCATCAAATAAGCAGCCAAGTGTTGTTAAGCGTTCAAAATAAGTAATCAAAAACCTTGTGTCCAATAATAGCCCACTGTGCGGACATGCACAAAGGATGAATGGAACGGCTAATGAAAAGACACACACATTTTTACGAGCTGACAAAGTAAATCTTTTGAATCTTTTTCGCTCAGTAAGTGTAAGACCTTTTTTATGACATTTCTCTTCTCTTGTTAAGTGTACTTAATTTCCCCCCCTCACAAGAACAGTTTTTCATTGTTTGCAGCTGTCGACTCTTTCCACAATGGTATGTATGTATGTATGTATGTATGTACGTGTGCGGTTGACAAACGGGGCCCCCAGGTATGGAGCCTGCAGGTAGAGAGCCGGTCACACAAGCTGATGCATGCTCACTTTGCTGTCAGATCTGGTTGAAAATCAGTGAAAAGTTGCACATCAGCACAATGTCCAAAATAAAGGCACCTTGTTCTCGGAAGAAGTTGTAAATAGAGGCGGTGTTCCTTTTCTTTCTTGATGCATGAAGGTCACATCAGCACTTTTAAAACCGTCTCATTTTCTACTTCTCAGGTAAGAACCCCACAGACGGAGGAGCAGGAGGAGATTATGGTGTTCCCAATCCTGGACCAGCCTTCAAAGAAGTGTGGCAGGTCAAAGTGTGGCCCAAAGGTCTGGGTCAAGCCAAGAATCTAGTGGGTATCTACCGCCTCTGCCTGACCGATAAGACCGTCAACTTTGTCAAGCTGAACTCCGATGCTGCGGCCGTGGTGCTGCAGCTCATGAACGTCCGGCGCTGCGGGCATTCTGAAAACTTTTTCTTCGTTGAGGTGGGCCGCTCCGCCGTGACAGGCCCGGGCGAGTTCTGGATGCAGGTGCGCCTCTCATGGTCCTCCTTTAATGTTCTTCCAAGTTCATCCCTTTATCAACAATGCAGAAAAACTACAACTAGGTTTTATGTTTGTAGTCAACCCAAGACCGTAACCTAATTGTTTTGTCTTTTGTCCAGGCGGATGATTCTGTGGTTGCCCAGAACATGCACGAAACATTACTGGAGGCCATGAAGGCACTCAGTGAGGAGTTTCGCCAGCGAAGTAAATCTCAGTCCAACTCTGGACCCGGAGGAGGTGCCACAGCCTCCAACCCCATCAGCGTCCCTTCACGTCGGCACCACTCAAATCCTCCTCCCAGCCAGGTGGGCTTCACCCGCCGACCCAGAACTGAACCTCCCGGAGGGACTAATGGTGGGACAGGTGTCGGCAGCTCCAGCGCTTCTCCCACCCCTCGTCACGGCTTTCCAAGATCTCGCACTGCCAGTGATGGGAGCAAAGTGGAGGAGGGCCTAGTGGGAAACATGCCGCTCGCAGTGCTCAGCTCCAGTCCGTCCACCAACGGGTCTTGCTCCACCACACCCATCCTCAGATCAAAGTCGGCACGCTCGGCCTCCACCTCAACCACCAAAACTCCTCTTGGTTTGATGCGTTCTATCTCCACCCCAGCACCCTCCCCAGCTCCAAGCCTGTCCTCCAGCTCTGGCCACGGGTCAGAGTTTGGGGGTATAGCATCTTGTGCTGGTCCTGGGACAGGGGGTGGCCCCTACAGTCGAGTCCCCATGCATAGCACCTCTGTCTCGGGGTCACCCAGTGACTACGGCTCCTCTGATGAATATGGCTCCAGTCCTGGGGAACAGACGCGCCTAGTCTCCCCCAACTTGCCTGGAAGCTCTGTTGGTAGCGTTGGCAGCCAGTCTCTTGGCGAGGAGGGAGCTAATTACATTTTAATGGGCCAGAATAGCGGCGGCAATGCCAACAATCAAAGCGGCATGACGTCCAGCTCCTTGCCAGCACCTGGAGCAACAGGCTGCGGCTCTTTGCCCCAGACCAGGAGAGTGCTCCGCCGCTCATCCAGCCGGGAGTGCGAAGCAGAGCGGAAGTTGCTCAGCAAGCGTGCATCCTTACCACCTATGGCTTTGGAAAGGCTGGTCCCATGTCAGCACAGAGGAGACGAACCGGCGGACGAAGAGTCTGCGGACTATGCTATTATGTCCAGGAGCACCAGCCGGGAGTCCTTTTCTTCCACGTCCTCTTCAACACAGAGGGAATGCCTCATGGGTGCTGGGTCAGCAGGGGCTGGGGGAGGGTACTTGGATGTGGCAGGAGAGTTCAGAGGTGAAACAGGTGGAGTAGCACGTGGTGGTGTGGATTTAGGAATGGATAACGGCTACATGTCTATGTTGCCAGGGGTCACTCAACCTCCAGCGTCTCTGTCCCAGTCACCAGCTGTTTCCGTCCCAGACTCAGATCCTAAACCTGCTGATGACTACATGGCCATGACCCCAAACAGCAGCGTGTCCCCGCCACAGCAGATCCGACATCCACCCTCCTCAGATGGCTATATGATCATGTCACCCAACAGTAGCTGCTCCCCTGATCAGCGTGGAGGTCTCTCTGGCGGTGCTTGGGTGGGCAGTGGTAGCGCAGACAGCAGGGCAGGAAGCGACTACATGAACATGTCCCCAATCAGTACTCGATCTGTGAATGGGAGTCCTCCACCTTCAGAACACACCAGTCAATCGGAGAACAGTTCACACGTCCCCAAGATGGTGTACTCTTACTATTCCCTTCCCCGGTCATACAAACACAACCCTTCCGCCAGACATTTTGACGACGGACCAGGACGTGGCAGAAGGCCCAATGGTGGTATGGGATGGGTTGGTGCGAGGACATTAAGTGGGTGCCAGGAGCAACAAGTGGCGAACAATTCAATGGCAGGACGACACCTGTCTCTCTCTTCTTCCTCGTACTCGTCCAGCTCAGCCAGCAGTGAGAGCCTTGGAGAGTGTGAGGACAGAGCAGCAAGTATCATTGCTGGGGGGTCCAAAGAGGGGAACAAACTCCAGCAGAGACAAGTCTCTGGTGGGTTGCCAAAACACAGTACCCATTCACGAAGCAGACCTGTGAGTCTTTTTGTTGACGTATCCAAGGCTAACACCCTTCCCAGGGTCCGAGAGAATCCGATGCTCCCAGAACCTAAGAGCCCCGGGGAATATGTCAGTATTGAGTTTAAGGGGGAGAACAGCAGCCAGGCTGGTGCTGGAGGGGGGCGCGGTAGGGGTCTAAGGCATGGATCATCCAAGTCCCATGGTACAAGCAACCAGCATCCCCAGCACAGGCCTGTGTCCTGCCTGGGGAACTTTATTCCCTTATCCCGCAGCCCCTCTGCCCCCATTACTCCCCCAGCTCCTTCTGAGTATGTCAACATGGACCTGGGCCCTTCTCCTTCCCCTACACACCACACCCCACTGGTTTTCCCTCCGTTCCACACCCCTCCCACTCCTCCAACTCTTACTGTTACTCCCAAAGCCTCTGATGAAGCAGGTCCTTGTGAAGAGGCAGCTGAAATGGCTGAGGAACATCTTAGGAAGATCCGAGAGATTGTTCCGGAGTCTGAGTCCCCCACATCATGCGGGGACTACACAGTGATGGCCTTCAGCCTGAACAGCAACACAACTGCCGGGCCATCATCCAGCATCTCTCCCAAAGCTCCTTCCCCGACAAGGACTGAACCCTGTGTTGCAACACGGGGTCTAGACTTTCCTTTAGCCAAATCGGGGTCCAACCCGGACCACGGAGCTAAAGTTATCCGTGCCGACCCCCAAGGACGCAGACGACACTGCTCCGAAAGCTTCCTCGCTTCACCGTCCCTCTCCACTTCTGGTTCCACGTCCTCTTCTTCCACGGCCTCGCTCTTCCCAGAACAAGCTGCACCCCGCCGTCAGGGCTTTGAAAGCACGCCATGGCGCAACGGATCTGTTCAGGATAGCCCGAGTCATTCACCCCTTCCTGGACAGCAGCAGTCCGTTGCCACCAACACTCAGACGCCCACCACAGAGAAAGGCCTGAATTACATAGACTTGGACTTAGCCAACAAAGAGAGCACCCATTTGGGCCTGGATGGAACCCCAGGTAACCAGGCTTCTTCTCGCCTTTTCTCTGTGCTGGGTGCCGGCTCTGCCATCGGAGGAGGAGGAGGCGGGGGTGCGGCAGTTGGCAACGGTAGCAGTTCCAGCATCAACACGTATGCCAGCATCGACTTCTACAAGTCGGAGGAGCTGCGGACACAACAGAACGGAAACAAGGAGGGGACAGGTAAGAATTATTAGCATTTTAAATGACGCTAACCGCTCATGTTTTCATGCACAAATAATGTGACCATATGCAGCTACTGCATCTGTGAAATGCGACACATTTAGTTATATCGTTCATCATTATATCGTTCTATAGATAGGACAAGTGCCAATGCTTCCGCTCTGCTTCAGCCATTGTTTTTCTGTTGCAAACAACTCACTGCAGCACAGTCCCCACACAAAGAAACCATTCAGACTTGCCATTGAAGCGTCCTGCTCTGAGTTGAAATCGTTTGAACTCTGACCCTGCATTTCGGTTGACTTGTCAACCAAATGTCCCGCATGTGACGTGAGTGTTGTATTTACTGGTGACATTTTAAAAATGGACTTGAATTGCTTGCTTTAGTGTTCTAGCACATTTTTAGGTATTGTAGATGTAACATTATAACATATATTTGTATAGTGGAACTTGCTTAACTCAGGCACGAAGGTCGAGTGGTTAGCGCGCAGACCCAGGGTTCAATTCCACCCTCGGCCATCTCTGTGTGGAGTTTGCATGTTCTCCCTGTGCATGCATGGGTTTTCTCCGGGTACTCCGGTTTCCTCCCACATTCCAAAAAAAAACATGCTAGGTTAATTGGCCACTCCAAATTGTCCATAGGTATGAATGTGAGTGTGAATGGTTGTTTGTCTATATGTGCCCTGTGATTGGCTGGCGACCAGTCCAGGGTGTACTCTTGTACCGCCTCTTGCCCCAAGACAGCTGGGATAGGCTTCAGCACCCCTCGTGAGGAAAAAGCGGTAGAAAATGAATGAATGAACTTGCTTAACTCGATCCCACTTCCACGGTGATTTCTGTTATTATTTAAGCTGACCTCAACATTCATGTTTGACCATTTTTCTAAACCCCAAATTTCTATGAAGATGTATATGTGATACAACATGTGATACTACGTGTTGTACAGTAAAGTCTCGTTATATCGATATTCTCGGGAGTCGGAAAAAATACCGATATAACCGGACTATCCATATATCCGATCCTGCGCCGAACTGCATTAAAAGTGGGCGGATCTTTGATATGGCATGTAATTTTCTCCTTGAGTTCATGGATTGCGTATCTAGCATGCTTTTGTACTACAATACATTTTGTACTACAGTAAATAAAAATAAACTTGCGCTGTAGTGATTACCGGTTACCGGGACATAATTCACCCCGGAACTATCGATAGGGAAGGTGTTGCCACCCGGAGGGGTAGGCCCGAGGTACGGGTGTTTTCCGCTGTGTGTGCTGCACTCTGGTGGTGGAAGTGTGAAAAATAAAGTTGACTGGAAGCAGCCGTTCGCCGTGTTCTTTTTTGGTATTGAAATCCTTAAGCAAAGATTGATTTAAGCTGCTTTTGTATCGATATAAGCAGACCAAATTGGCTGGCGGGAGATGAAAAGGGCATCGTAGTAACCGGATTATCATAATAACCGGGTATCGTACTAACGGAGCTAATTATATCATAAAAGACAAGAAATTTGCCGGGAAATGAAAATAGTATCGTAATAAGTAGTAATTCGTTTTAACCGATATCGATATAACGAGACTTTACTGTAGTATCATTAACATGAAACAGCAACATAACTACTGTGCAGTTCCACGCCATTAAAACATGCACACAAGTGACTTCCTGTTGATTGCAAACTCAGCTTCAAAACTGTACTGTCATTTATGCTTTTTGCATTCCGAGAATTTTCCTTATGGGGGCGACCACCGCAGCTAAACAAGGCCTCAAACCCTGCCAGACATTTCTCCCCCTAAAGCAAAACATTCTTCCTCAGCCCACTGTCTGCTACAAATTGGGTGCGTTAGGAGCTCGGCGCCTGCAGCCCGAGCAGATAGAGGAGCATTGTGGATGTACTGTAAATGCATCAGTGAAAACAGTTTCAAGCTTGCATCCATATGTCTGCTTGGAAGTTTTGTTTAGCTAGCGAGCAGAGTGGCGTCAGGGTGGCAGCGTGGGGGAGAATGTTACACATTGGCTGTGAATGTTTCACTGCTCTCAAATGCCTTTGTACAGCACTGGCCCCCTTTCATCCTAACTCCCCCCTCACTTTTCCACCGCCAATAAATGATCCTTTTGTGAGGGTATTTTTTGCCACCCCAGGACCGACCGGCTGTGTATCTTTTGCCCTCCATTCTGGTATCATTCCATGTATTTTCCTCTTCTTCCCACTTGGTCATGCTTAGCCATCTTTGCCCTCATCCCTCCCTCTTGTTGCATCATTAGAGTTCCATCTGTGAGTCCAGATTTCTGTTCTTCCCGTTGTAGAGACATGTACAGGGGAACCTGCTTATCTCAACGTCACTCAGACTGGCTGACTGATGTTGACATAGGCGGTTGTCAACATAGCCGAAATTGGTGATATGAAATGATTTTTGAACCTATGGCAGTTTGTTGACATTTTTCTCGACTTTTGTATATTTTTATTCTTCTGAAATTTTGTGTATGGTTCTGAGGTGGGATTCAGGGGTTGGGCTAAAGGGGGCAGTGGTGTTTGCCCTCTAGTTAGAGGCTGACCAGGTGAGAAGAAGAGCTAACAATGCACATAATGGGACGCACCTATTTCCACTATAGAACACTAAAAAAAACTCCAGCCAATATTCCATTTACATAACTGCCTTGTATATAAACAAAGCTAAAGCATCATTGTTGTTGTAGCAGCTAACACGAAGAACCGTTTTTCTGGAGTAGTGACGCAATCCAGGTTAACATGCTTTTATTTTGAAGCTTATTGTGCACTGAACTGGAAGCCACAGTGTACACGTTTTCGACTGTAACAAGTCGCAGTATCCATTTCATGCTGTGGCAGTTTGTTGACATTTTTCTCGACTTTTGATTATTTTTATTCTTCTGTTTTTGAATGATACTGTGGCAAAGAAATTTTGTGTATGGTTCTGAGCTGTGATTCGGGGGTTGGGCTCTGGGGGGGGCAGTGGTGTTTTCCCTCTAGTTAGAGGCTGACAAAGTGAGAAGGAGAGCTAACAATGCACATAATGGGACGCACCTATTTCGACTATAGAACCCTAAAAAACCCCTCAAAAAATGCCATCAATATTCCATTTTCATAACTGACCTGTATATAAACAAAGCTAAAGCATCATTGTTGTTGTAGCAGCTAACACGAAGAACCGTTTTTCTGGAGTAGAGACGCAATCCAGGTTAACATGCTTTTATTTTGAAGCTTATTTTGCACTGAACTGGAAGCCACAGTGTACACGTACAAGCTGACAGTACTTCATTCAAGTCGACTTAAACAGACACTTTTTAATAATAAAAACACCACAGTGGACCGGGACTTCACCAAGTTCCACTGTATTTACATTTAGACATTTTTTGTAATCTCCATTTTCCTAACACAAACAGACACAGATGATCCAAAACAAAAGGAATCATTGGGGTTATCTTGTAATGATGCACTGTTAATGTTATGTCTGCTTCAATGTTGGAGATGTTTGTGCTGCAGGGTCTTTATCTACAAACAAAGCACGTATGTGTCGTGGTACAATTATGTAATACATATAAGCAATTGCCTCCTGGTCATTTCCAGAATTGCCTTTAGGATCACTCAAGCTGAACTAATCGATGAGTATTTACATCAGGCAGAATTCCCACAAAAGCACGGAAAATGATGGAATTTGATTTAATGAATGTCCAGAATTCATGATTTAATGAATGCTGCAAGGGCGGCACGGCGGTCGAGTGGTTAGCACGCAGACCTCACAGCTAGGAGACCAGGGTTCAATTCCACCCTCAGCCATCTCTGTGTGGAGTTTGCATGTTCTCCCCGTGCATGCGTGGGTTTTCTCCGGGTCGTCGGGTTTCCTCCCAAATTCCAAAAACATGCTAGGTCAATTGGCGACTCCAAACTGTCCATAGGTATGAATGTGAGTGTGAATGGTTGTTTGTCTATATGTGCCCTGTGATTGGCTGGCCACCAGTCCAGGGTGAATGAATGAATGATTGCTGCAAGAGATGAGTGACAGCACTGTCATCCGTCCCAAATATTTGACGTCTTAAACCATCTGGAGGCACAGGCAGAGCCACAATGACTTTTTTTTTTTTTAAATCCACTTTGGTCATACTACTTTGGAAATGACAGAGACTGCATGAAGATTATTGTATGAAATTGAAATTCCCATTGGTTGTTATTGTCATACAATGCACAGAGGCAGGTCTGTTCACTGTGTGCTAATTGGACGAAACACAGGCATAACTGGCCAATTGGATCAGTATCGACTGCATGTGTGCATGTGTGCCTGTCTCTTCTGCTGTCTAGACCAGTGGTCACCAACGTTTCCCTGGTCTCGGCCTTGAACCGAGACAAGATCTGTGTCTATATACTGTATATAGTATACACAGTATAAAAGTTGAAGCCCATAACAAAAACAAAACCCCCATCAAAATAATTCCAAAAGTAGTTGTTAATCACCGGAAAAATTGGTTTGAGCATTCTTGATGCAAAAAGGGAATGTTGTTGGGAATGTTGCTCCATGTGGTGAAGATGTCTCCATGAACGGCATCCATCTGATTTTTGTAGACTTCCTTCTCCATCCATCCCTAAATGTTGTCAATTGGATTTAAATGGAATGGCCTTTATTGTCATTATACAAGCTGTACAACGAAATTGGAGAGCTTCTCCTTTCAGTGCTGTAGTCAAGTTTAAAGTTTAAGTTTATATACTTAAAAAGTATATAAAGTAGAGTAAAAAAGACAATTTTACAAGATATCCAAAATATACACATAGTATTGCACAGGAGCATATGCAGGAGCACATATATTAATTTTAGTGCAATGATCAATGGGTCATAGTGCAAATAATAGTGCAGAGGAACATGCAGGATGGTCCAAAAGAGTGACATTATTCCTTCTGAAAAGTTCTTTCTCAGGCAAGCATTGTGAACAGCAGCGTTGTCCTGCTGAAAAACCCAGTCTTTATCATGAGGGTTGCACCCTGCGCCCCAATTTAGCCAAAACCTTGGCTCTTAAAGGCTGTAGTCTTGAACTTGTGATCATCTACTGTATTTTAGTTTAATTTGCAATAAATTTCTTAGTTTTAAGGGTCCCAGAAACGGACCCCGACCCACCAACCGGGGCGTCAAATCACATGCATAATTGGTCATTTGGATCAGTCAACTGTGTGTGTCCCCTGTTGTCTAGATCATTTGCATGGAGAAACATATCTTCCATTTTCCAGTATAAAATGAGCCGGGTTATGAGAATGGGCCCCAGAGCTGCACTATCAACACTGCTCTAAGGCGTGTTTAAGTAGAACAAAGTACAAGTACATATAAAATTCAATAATTCCATATTATAGCTTTTCATGGATGGTCTTTTTTGTCCTCTGTAAGCAGTTGCCTATTTCTTCAAGCGAGAACAAAAGAGCCTTCTAAGTATGTCCTATGTGGCATTCTTAGTAAATATTATATTTATTGATTGTAAAGACAACAAAGTCTTGATTATGGTGCTTTAAAGAACCTTTAAAATGCACACAGACACACACCCAGTATGGATTCTTTATGGTGACAGGTGTGTCCCCCTGGCAGTCAAATTCAGGTCAGGCTAAGAGCATGTTATGCAAGACAAAAACCACGTGGATGGGACATGACCCCTGCCGCCCCTCGCCCGCTGCCTTCAAGGGCATTAGGTGTAAACCTGCTCTGCTTTGAAAAAATAGCCAGTTCTTTTCATTTTTAAAGAACAAGGATGTGTCGTAATGTACGGTTGCTAAATGCATACTCAGACAGACATTCGATCAAAATTGCCTAATTATTACATCATGAGCACTTTCAGACATGTTTTTATCTCATATTTGCTCCACACATTAAGATAAGAAGGTCAAAGTTGTGTTTTTGTTAAATTGTTAAAGTCAAGGCGATTTACTTCTCCCCAGTTTGGTTGGGAAATCGAGCTCACACTGAGCATAACGATTCTCCTTAGTTGTGTGTGTGTGTGTGTGTGTTTTCTTCCTCTCCCAACCACTATGATGAATTCAAGCATATGAGGTCATCTACATATCTCGATTCACGCTAACGTACAATCTAATTCATTTATTTAGTTTAACTAAGAAACTAAGCATTTTAATTGTATTGACTTTTCTGACTGAATGGATTCTTTTCTGTCTTTCTATTGATTTCTTTTTAAAGAGGACCCCATCAACTGTCCTTCCGGGACCTCCTATGAAGAACAGCAGAAAACCATTGAAGGTTTTTTGTAAAAAAAAAAAAAAAAAGTCAAACAAGACAATGATAATAATAAAAACAAAGCATTTGTTTAGTTTGTTTCCTTTAAAACAAAAGCACATGGCCCTGAACATAGTGTATGTGTGTGTGTGTATCTGTCTCTGTGGAAATAATCGTCCCTCAATTCCGAACAAGAAAATGTTAAAATTGTAATTCACATTTCTTACAGACTCATGTTGCTCTTAAACACATGCACAGATTTAATGGATGAAGGATGCTAGAAGGTCACTACCAGTCTGGACATATTAGCGGCTCAGTCATGGAGATCAAGCGGAGACCTTTTTTTTTTTTTTTTTTTTTTTTGGATGTGTGTGAAGTATGTGACAGCAGTGTTTAGACACGCACCTGAAAAATAGGTGCTGTCCAGCCTTGGAAGTATTTAACGTGAAGGAATCCACTGCAACGCTTCTATTATCATTAGCATCTTATGACTTGGCTTTCATGATGTGTTTGTTTTCCATGTCTATTTATGAACATTATTCATTGTTTGTTGAATTAAAGTTAATATTACACTCATACACACTTACACTTTGCTCCTCTATTAATCTCACCCTGGCTTTTTGTTAAGCCTGTCGACTCGGTGTATTTATATTACACACTTAGTAGTTATTTGGAATCTTTGCATCAAACAATAAAAGCTGCCACACAAATATGTACAGGTGCTTTTTACGGATTTTTCCATGCTGCAAAAAAAAAAAAAAGTTATGGAAAGTCGGCATAGTTTCTGAGGAGGGGGGGTGGGCTGACTCATTGAAGACATGGTGGGAAAAACACACGTTTCTTAAATTCAAAAATCACTTGACCACTCCTGGCAATCAGAAATTGGAATGCAATCTGGATTATTATAGCCCTGTAGACATGACATCACATTTATACTCTTTTTATTTACAACATATTGCGCAACTGCAGGGTCTTGAGACACATGCTAACTCGCAAACTAGAGAGCTAGCGACCTAAACGGTAGCCTTCAAGTTATTTACTTTAAACTTAAATAGCCAAAAACTTACCACTTCCACACGGATAGGGAGGATAACTATTAAGAGTTATTTAACCTTTAACATGAACATTAATCAAACGTAATAATTTTTTCTGGGTACATGATACCATACAGCATCCATATCAAACTTGCACAGGCCGCACTAACATTAAACTTTCATATCAAGGCGGGGGCCTCAAACTAGTGTCCGTGGGCCGCATGTTTGAGACCCCTGGTATAGTGACTTAACATCTGACTAAGGTATGCATACATACAAAAATACAATGTATGCAACATTGTATTTTCGGTTTAATGCATGGCAATTTCACTTTTCCATTCAAAAAGCGTGGTGAGGTGGGGGGGGTGGGCGGGTTGTCCACCTCTAGTGCTCAGAGTGACATGCATTTTGCACATGGACGGTCACGCTTGTGCCAGACTTTTTGACCTTTTGTCACATTAGCCATGACACCTGTCACTGTTGGCCGGCTCTTTAGCGCGCCGCTTACTCTACAAGCAGGACAAGCCAATCAGGAAGCAGGGATCAAGTATTCTCCAACCGAAAGTAGCTTTTCTTTACGTTCACTACATGGTGACCTGCGGCTCAAAATATTGACGTTTATTTCAGTTCCTCCGTCAAACATACACACACATGCACGGGATGTACAAATCCCAGCGTTTGTATTAAGAGTCGTTCAGATCACTGCATGCTTGACACAAAGCTCATGTGACCTGATCTTTCAGCTCTACCTCCAGGATATGATTGAAGTAACAAAATACATTTGGCTGTAGTGTGAACAAGGCCATAATGTGACTGCATTGTGTGTGTGTGTGTGTGTGTGTGTGTACGTGCACGAGCATGATCTTGGCTCCAGAGTGCCAGTGTGTGCGGCGCTGTTGGATGCGTGCCGGCCCTAAAAAAAGAAGGACGCAGCCACCCACCAACCCACTGGGGTGACTGAGTCCACACTGAGGAGGAAGACGGAGTGTTTCCCCTCCTTTCACACACTCCTTCTTGTTTGTCGACTCCTCCCTCCATCCTTACACTCTCTTGAAAAGACTGTAAATCTTTTTCCTTTATGTGTGTGTGTGTGTAGGTGTGAGTCACTTCTCACTTCACTTCAGCGCGTCACAGGTCATCGTCTCCATGTCACAGCACCAGCACTTCTCTGCAGTCATTCGTGTTGTGGGCATCACCTCGCCGTGCTCCTAACTGGCTTTGTCTGTAAAGAGCTTACCCTCGGTGGGCGTCGGAGAGTGCTAAGCTGATTACTACTAACGAGCCACCTCTCATACCAGGACCGTGTCTGCCTTTTAATAGTGTTTGTTTACACGTCTGCATGTGGTTTCCACTGCATATTTCTGTGTGTGTGTATGTGAGGGAACGAGAGCTAAGCCCATGGATCAGGTGTAGCCAGGCTGGGAGGATGCAAGGAGGTCACAGGTGATTTAGGGGTCAGTTGAAGTGCTGACAGCGGCGCTACCACAGTGAGAAGAATTTCCAGTTTTGGATGCGACACAGTGAAGGTGTTCTTGCACTCGCCAGTTAAACCAGTTATGCCAGCTGAATAGAATGCAGCAAAGAAAAACAAAAGACAATTATCTCACTTATTGATATATGGCAGGAGGAAAGTAAGTAATGCTAATTGTTTATGTTGACCCTTTAACAAAGATATTCATTCATTCATTTTCTACCGCTTTTCCTCACGAGGGCTGCGGGGGTGCTGGAGCCTATTCCAGCTGTCTTCGGGCGAGAGGCGGGGTACACCCTGGACCAGCCAATCACAGGGCACATATAGACAAACAACCATTCACACTCACATTCATACCTATGGACAATTTGGAGTCACCAATTAACCTAGCATGTTTTTGGGATGTGGGAGGAAACTGGAGTACCCGGAGAAAACCCACGCATGCACAGGGAGAACGTGCAAACTCCACACAGAGATGGCCGAGGGTGGAATTGAACCCTGGTCTCCTAGCTGTGAGGTCTGCGCGCTAACCACTAGACCGCCGTGCCGCCTACAAAGATATACATAATGTTCTAAGTTATACATACATAAAGTTCTAAATTAATTTTGTATTTGATCGGGACTTTGTGCCCACCTTGTACTGAGGTCAGATGTTTCTTGTCAGAGAACCAGCCCCAAAGACCTCAATTTTGGTCTCATCTGACCACATCACATTCTCCCAGGCCTGTGGTCCCCAACTCCCTTGAGATCATTACTTAGCTCCTTCCTTGATGGTCTTGTAGTCCATTCCAGTCTTGTGCAGGTTTATAATCCTGTCCATGTGGTCCTTTTATCAGCTCTTTGGTCTTTCCCATGGTGAAGTTTGAATGAAAGAGACTGTTTCTGTTCTTTTGGAGTACAGGACTAATTTGTTGGCTTCATGGACGGATGTCAGAATGCAAATATGAGATACGGGAATACTTATTTCCTTCAATCAAATATAAATGATTTTTGTATTGAGCCTTTATTTCATGTTTTTACCTATTACATTCTATTTCTGTTACAAACTTAACTTAAAGGGGAAATAAATGCACTTTTTCTGGAATTTATCATTCATCATTCCCAATCCTTATGTGAAATATGAACACATATTTCTTTCCCTTTTCTGTGCATTATAACACAAGTAAACAAGTTAATACGAGCTAGCTAAAATGCAAGTCATTGGGACTCAGCTTAAGCCCTAACAATAAACGCCAACAGTGTTCCATTTACATAACCGACCTGTATATTAACCGAGCTACAGCGATATTGTTATTATAGCAGCCAACGCGGTGTACTATATATTTCTGGCGGATTATCACAACACCTCTCTATAGGCGTTGTGAGTGACGTCTCGGTGTAACTCACAATGCCTCACGCCCTAGTAAAGTTTTGAAAAGTTAACGCTAGGTTATAACTCATACCTCGCATGTGTATTATTGTAAGGTTGTGTCAACATAGAGATTCCACCAAAGCTACCAACAAAACAACAGGACAGACTGAAGGATACCAGGTCTCAACTTAGACCCGACAACAACCCTACGAAGTTTTCAGCGTTTTATTTTTTAAACCTGAGGATTATTTTTGAATTTACTAGATCAACAGGGAGCACACGTTTTGTGCTGAAAGATACTATTGGTGCTATTCCACCAGTCGGTTTCCTGATGATGTGGGGGGGACAGGACGTTTTATTTTGTTGATGGAAGTAGCGCTAGTTCCAATCAATAATCAATGCGCATTCCGGTAATGTTTTAAAACATCAGAATAAGGCAAAAATACTGTAAATATTGCTTTATCTTCAATGTACTTGTTCATATATGATCACAGCATGTATATACAGTGATAAAACGTTTTTTTTTTTTAGGTTTTTTCGTCAAAATAGTTGTGTCCCAATGGCGTGCATTGTTAGCTAGCTCATATCAACTCGTTTTGTGGCGTTATAATGCACAGAAAAGTGAAAGAAATGTGTACATTTTTCACAGATTGAAAGTGCAGTTCTCATTTAAAACCGATCTTAACTTCCAAAGGATTAGATTGGATTAGATTAGATCAGGGGTGGGCAAACTATTTGACTCGCGGGCCGCATTGATATGACAAATTTTACGGGGGGGGGCAGACTATATATTTTACACGTAACAGTCCACCTGGTATTATTGTATCTGTAAAATTGTCATGCAATCTGCTATTATTATTTATTATTTTATATTTATATTTAAATATTTGAAAAATAATAAAATATTATAATAATTACAATAAAATTAAAATAATAATTATTATATTATTATAATGTAAAATATGCAAATATGACAATAATATTATATATAATTAATATAATAATTAGCATTAATATAATAATTATAATAATATAATAATAATAATAATAATTATTATTATTATTATGTGCTTGTGTCCCTTTTTTCAGGAGCACTTTGTAAACAACAGACCATGTCAAAAAACGAAATTGATAAAACCATCAAAAGGTTGGCTCAGGCCATGATGCCAGGTTGTATGTTGAGTTTAAATGAAATACTTTGGAAAGATTGGGCGGGCCGTATTCAAACACTTGGCGGGCCGGATGTGGCCCCCGGGCCGTAGATTGCTCACCCCTGGATTAGATTCAACTTTATTGTTATTGCTCATGTCACTTGTACAGGGCAACAAAATGCAGTTAGCATCCGACCAGAAGTGCAATTTTATAAGTACCTTAGTAGTAAGTAAATGTAGAAAAAAAGATCTATGTAAAAAAAACTATAACAGGCTATGACTATAATACAGCGAGGATATGTACAGGGATATAAATGACTATAATATGGCTATTGTAGATTATACAGATTATAAACAGTATGGATGTGACAATATATAATAACAGTAATATGTACAGTATTGCAATGAAGTGACTAGAGTATGGCTATTGCAGATTATATAAATTATAAACAGTATGATCTATGAATGCAACAAGATATTACAGTAATATTTACAATAGTGCAATATGTACAATAGTGCAATGAAGTGATGGGGGGGCATAGATCAGCGGGGGGATGTAAGTACTGGAAGGGGTGGGCAATGGAGGGCAGAGTTCAACAAGTAGACAGCTGTTGGGAAAAAGCTGTTCCTGAACCTGGTGGTTCTTGTCCGTAAGCTCCTAGTATTGTATTGTAAAGTATTGTTTCTTTCCAAAGACAATATACTGCTAAAGGCTCTTTTTCATCTAACAATATGTTTATGATTATTCTTGTGCAGTGCTGCACTGCAGTCTGGGACCATAATATGAGAAACAGGTCTCAATATGAATTGTGCAGTTTCTGTTCTGCAATCACAATAATAAACATGTTAGATTAATCAATGCAGAGCTTTGTAAGCCAAAGAAAGTTTTGCATCCAGTCAAAGTTTGGAAGTGGTGTGTTTCAAATTAAGAACATGAACTCAAGCTCACATGACGAGTGAGGCCTTCTTTTAGCGTCATTGTTCTGGCGCGCATTGACAGAGTACGGGGCCATAAGTTTTAACGCCACACAATGCTCAATCACGTCTCGCCCAAGAACACGAGGGAGGCAGACGGTCTCTGCTCTTCCTTTTACATAAGTCAGCAGTGCAGCAGATCGGGAGGCGAAGAGGCAGCAGACATGTTTGTTCACCGCTGTCATTAATGGCCCGAGAACACTCGTTAACCTTTCGAGTACTGCCTCACCTCCACGTCACCTTGGCGTCAGCGCCTCACTAACACCACTAACAGCTTCCTGTTCCTTTTTCTTCATTCAATTGACCGCTTTGCTCGGAGCACAGGATGTCTTTGTGTGTGCGTGCGTAGAAGAGGCAGGTTTTTTTTGTTTTTTTTATCAGATGTCTTTATTTCCGGGGAACAATTTCCTTGCATTTTAGAGTTTAATGGTAGCATTTCTTTTTTCTTTAGTACTCACATTTTTATTCCAGTATGCAGTATCTTGACAAGGGACAATTCTATAGAAAGTAAATGTGGATATACTGTAGAGTAGTCGTATTGATTTACTCATTTACTGCATTCAATATTAACAAATATATTTAGAAATATAGTATATATTTTCATGGCGGCACGGTGGACTAGTGGTTAGCGCGCAGACCTCACAGCTAGGAGACCAGGGTTCAATTCCATCTCTGTGTGGAGTTTTCATGTTCTCCCCGTGCACACGTGGGTTTTCTCCGGGTACTCCGGTTTCCTCCCACATTCCAAAAACATGCTAGGTTAATTGGCGACTCCAAATTGTCCATAGGTATGAATGTGAGTGTGAATGGTTGTTTGTCTATATGTGCCCTGTGATTGACTGGCGACCAGTCCAGGGTGTACCCCGCCTCTCGCCCGAAGACAGCTGGGATAGGCTCCAGCACCCCCCGCGACCCTCGTGAGGAAAAAGCGGTAGAAAATGAATGAATGAATGAATATATTTTCATTGTTAGAGCATAGAACACCTATTTATGACTTTCTAAAACAGCATTATTTATAGTTTTTTTTAGAGCCCTGTAGACATGAAGTAACACCCCCTTAAGGTGTTCCCAGGCCAGTTGAGAGACACAGTCTCCACAATGTCTCCTGGGTCTTCCCCGAGGTTTCCTACCAGTCAGATGTGCCCTGAACACCTCCCCAGGGAGGCATCCAGAAAGCATCCTAACCAGATACCCAAGCCTAATACAGAGGATCAACAGGGAAAAGTAATTTTGGCCGCTTGTCCCTGCATTCTTATTATGATTATTTAAGCTATTAAGTCAATGTACTTGCAGGCCACACAGTGCCTAATCATTCATTCACTCATTTCTTACCGCTTTTCCTCATGAGGGTCGTGGGGGTGCTGGAGCCTATCCCAGCTGTCTTCGGGCAAGAGGCGAGGTACACCCTGGACTGGTCGCCAGCCAATCACAGGGCACATATAGACATTCCCTTTTCCCATTTCCATTCCCAATTCCCTTTTTATTGCCATTTTTGTCGCAACAAATGACTTTCTTCAGTACTACAGTGTGTTCCGAACACTGTTTTTATGCAGACAGAGGAGGTAGCACGTTCTCCAGAACTTGGAACACCTATAGGAATTAGTTGCACCCCCTGCCAACGCTTGATCAAGCTCCATTTGTGTTGACCTTTTTGTCCATCCATTCATTTTCTACCGCTTATCCTCACGAGGGTCGCGGGTATGCTGGAGCCTATCCCAGCTGTCTTCGGGCGAGAGGCGGGGTACACCCTGGACTTGGTCGCTAGCCAATCACAGGGCACATATAGACAAACAACCATTCACACTCACATTCATACCTATGGACAATTTGGAGTCACCAATTAACCTAGCATGTTTTTGGAATGTGGGAGGAAACCGGAGTACCTGGAGAAAACCCACGCATGCACGGGGAGAAACTCCACACAAAGATGCCCGAGGGTGGAATTGAACCCTGGTCTCCTAGCTGTGAGGTCTGCAGACTGCCATGCCACACAGCGCCTATTCACAAAGCCTCATATTGAAGTATAGGAGAGGAAATAACAGACATGCAGCTCTCCTGTTTACTCATTAGTGATCCATGGTCAAGAGCGCTGGTGAGATGGAGGGACGATTGCGAGGTGCTCCGCTAATAACATGTTCCGTATTCATGAGCAGCTGAGCTAAAAAGAACATGTTGTTAGTCACGTTACATGTGCCAGGTGGTGACATTTTGTTCTTTTTTTTTGTGGTGTGGTCTAACAGATTGTGACTGAGTCATCACAGAAGTCCGTCACTGCGTCATCACCGCAATGATGCATATGTGATAGATTAGAGGTGCACTTCCATGTGTTTCATGTCTACTAACTCACCAGGATAAGCCACATGAAACCACATATAACCACACTCCCAAAACTTGTGGTTCGCTGGTTCATGTTGTGTCCAGTTGCATATATACGGTACATGTGTGTGTGTGTGTGTGTGTGTGTGTAGTTTCCTGTGTACACTTCCTCATATACATCCGCTTTAGGTGCAAGTTCTTTTTGCTGCAGAGAATGCGCCGTAAAGAGCTTCTGACTTAAAAGTTAAATTCATTCATTCATTTTCTACCGCTTTTCCTCACGAGGAGGTGCTGGAGACTATCGCCAGCCAATCACAGGGCACATATAGACAAACAACCATTCACACTCAAATTCATACCTATGGACAATTTGGAGTCTCCAATTAACCTAGCATGTTTTTGGAATGTGGGAGGAAACCGGAGTACCCGGAGAAAACCCACGCATGCACAGGGAGAACATGCAAACTCCACACAGAGATGGCCGAGGGTGGAATTGAACCCTGGTCTCCTAGCTGTGAGGTCTGCGCGTTACCATACAAAAATACTAATTATCATTTTCTATTCCGCTTATCCTCACGAGGGTCACAGGGGTGCTGCAGCCTATCCCAGCTGTCTTCGGGCATGAGGCGGCATACACCCTGAACTGCTCACCAGCCAATCACAGCACATATAGACAAACAACCATTCACACTCACATTCATACCTATGGACAATTTGGAGTCGCCAATTAACCTAGCATGTTTTTGGAATGTGGGGATAAAACCGGAGTACCCGGAGAAAACCCACGCATGCACGGGGAGAACGCCAGTTAAATTGAGAAGAAAAAAAACAATTTCAGTCTGTGTCCATCAGCTAATATTAGCTATCAAATATTAAACATGTAATAATAATAAGACGGTGCAGCCTCTGCAGTGTGTGTGTGTGTGTGTGTGTGTGTACTCGTGTCTCTATTAATAATTACACAATTCATCAGACTTGAGCGCAGGCCAGGAACAGGACACACACACACAAACACAGAGGTATCAGCTTCCCATCGTGTTATAAAGGTTAAACACTCACCTTTTAATGTTATTATATTTGTCAGAATGTTATTGTATGTAGTAAAACTGCTATTATTATTTATCACATACTACAGTATTAATTGTCCCTGTACCCTAGAAACCGCCCATGAATGATACGGGAAAAGGCCGAAATGATACTGTGTCAAAGCCCAGGGCAGTGATACTGATAAAATATAGAGTTTAACCATGTCCAGTATCAGCCCCCGTAGCTGTCCACTCAGAGCGCGCTGCTCTGGTATCGTGTCCGTGAAACAACCAATCAGAGAACAGCACACGAGTGCTTAGTGCCTAGTGCTTCTCCAGTCACCAAAAAACCCAAATTTAATTAATGGAACTTTAATTGTCAGACATTGATAAGATAAGACTGTTGATAAAATATTATTGTTGAAATATGTTTGCAATTATTGTGTTTACACTGTTTAGATATAATACATGTAATAAACTGAACATTTTCTGGAAACAAAATGGTCTTTTGATTAAATAGTACGTGATAATAAGCTCATGATTAAATAGTATGTGATAATAAGATCATCACATGGTTTGTCTGGTATCAGGCCCAGTATCATGCCCCCGTGTGCCAGTATCAGCCCGAGACCGTGGCTGATACCGGACAAACCATGTGATAACCTATAAATATTACATTGTGTAACATTTATCAAAGAAATGATCATAAGATAATGAAATACGCTCTTGTTTAACCACTTTTCCAAATGTTGCAATGACATCCATATTGTTGATGTGAACAGAGGACCCCACCTGTTCGTGTAACCATTGATGCCAACATGTGTGTGTGTGTGTGTGTGTGTGTGTGCCAATGAGATACCCAAAAGCCTTTCGCCATGTTTGTTGGCCGCCGCTTTGTGTGTGCTGTCCAAGGACAGGATGTTCCGTGTCGCATGTCTGTGTGTGTGTGTTACACAAGAACAACATATTTACAAGCTACGCCAATCTCTCCATCGGTTTGATGCAGAAATGGAGAAATAATTTTCTTTTTGGTATCACAGTGAGGTGAGAAGTGCATTCATCCTGCATAGCATAGCATAGCATAGCATAGCGGGGTGTGTCCATTTGTGTTCAAGAGCTGCTGACATGCATGGTCAGTACATGCTGACAGGCTAACGTGACATTCACTCTGAATGCTTTTTTTTTTTTTTTTTTTTTTTTTTTTGAAACCCTCCCTTTCTTCCCCACTCACTCTCTTCCTGTCCACTCACATTCCAGCCTGTGGAGCAGACACTTCATGAAAAAGCTCATCCTTTTGTCACCTTTTTTAATTAGTGCTCTTTAAATCACAAAGTAAACATAAATCATTTAACGGGATGCCATTTGTCACACACGCAGACATACTGTATATCACATATAGATGGTTACATAAGTACCACGTACATGATTGACGGCAGCAGGGTGAAAGCAATAACTATATGCATTTTTTCAGAGGCCGCCAGCTGCATTCTGTGTAGTGTTTGCTTAATAGCTGCCTTTGCAGCCCTCGTAATGTAGGTTTTTCTCACGGGTGCTCAAAAGTGCATAAAGCAAACGGCATGGTCTTGACTTATGGATAGAGCTTCTGGCATCACGCGGAGAAAATAAGGCAACACAGTAGCTCTGGTGGTGGTCTTTCTCTGTAAATGCAGCTGTCCTGACGCCCTAACCGGGCTCAGGTTGCATGATTTATTGGAATCAAGAATAATAACAACTGTGGAGCCCAGAACGTCTCAACCAGTGGTCTCCAAAATGCGTCATCCGCAGCTTGCACAATATCTAAAATTTTCTAAAATATTATTAGACCATGTATACAAAATCTCAAAAATCCTTTGATTTTTCACTTTGCAGTAAAGAGTTTGGATGCCTCTGTTCTAGTGCTAAAGATTCAAGTGGAATTTGCCGTAACTATCCCCTAAGGCAGGGGTCTCAAACACGTGGCCCGCAGGACACTAGTTTGAGGCCCCCGCCTTGATATGAAAGTTTAATGTTAGTGCGGCCCGCGCAAGTTTGATATGGATGCTGTATGGTATCATGTACCCAGAAAAAATTATTACGTTTGATTAATGTTCATGTTAAAGGTTAAATAACTCTTAATAGTTATCCTCCCTATCCGTGTGGAAGTGGTAAGTTTTTGGCTATTTAAGTTTAAAGGAAATAACTTAGGCTACCGTTTAGGTCGCTAGCTCTCTAGTTTGCGAGTTAGCATGTGTCTCAAGACCCTGCAGTTGCGCAATATGTTGTAAATAAAGAGTATAAATGTGACTATAGTCGTGTTTTGTCATGTCTACAGGGCTCTAATAATGCTTTGTTCATTTTAATCTGAAAAAAATAATTTGTCTACCCACCAACTATATGTGGTTTCTTAAGTTTTTATTATTTGCCGTTTTATTATTATTATTATATTTATTTATTGATTACTGATTTATTGATTTTCTTTATTCTTGATTTGTTTATTTATTTTTCATCTTATTTTGTGTAGAAAAATAAAAAGTAAGATATTTGAGAACAGTGGAATGTTTTATCAGAGCTTTTCTTGTCGAAAATTGGAACCAAAGCGAAGTTTTTTTTAATTTTTTTGTTTTTAATAAATGCGTTTTTTTTTTTTTTTTTTAAACCTGATGCCCAGTCTCACCCAGACCCTAGCTCCAGTGGCCCCCAAGTAAATTGAGTTTGAGACCCCTGCCCCTCAGCTCAACGGTGAGGGGTGACTATTGAGAAAATGACAGACGGACTTGCTGGATTTACAAGTGAACAATGAGGAGGCTTTCAATTTTTAGACCCAGGGCGATTGAGACATCCCGTAGACCCAGACTCTCTTAATTACATACACACTTGGAAGAAGCAGAAGAGGGAGTCATTTTTGGCAAGAGGTCTGATAAGACCGTCTGGAACCTCCTAATTTCAACATGTGCAGTTGTAAAATCATTCTGCAAGAAAAAACAAGTCTGTCCATCGACTGGCTGTCAAGTGCTTGCCAAAGCAGCAGGAGGCGCTGTCACCTATAAGTGTGAAGACATCACGGCCAATTTTGGGATAAGGCACACTTAACTAGAAACATTGCATCCAGTGATTTTAAGTTGCGTTTTTTCTGATTAAAATTAACAAAACATTATTAGAGCCTTGTAGACATGACAAAACACGACTATAGTCACATTTATACTCTTTTTATTTACAACATATTGCGCAACTGCAGGGTCTTGAGACACATGCTAACTCGCAAACTAGAGAGCTAGCGACGGTAAACGATAGCCTTCAAGTTATTTCCTTTAAACTTAAATAGCCAAAAACTTACCACTTCCACACGGATAGGGAGGATAACTATTAAGTTATTTAACCTTGAACATGAACATTAATCAAACGTAATAATTTTTTCTGGATACATGATACCATACAGCATCCATATCAAACTAACATTAAACTTTCATATCAAGGCGGGGGCCTCAAACTAGTGTCCTACGGGCCACATTTGGCCCGTGGGCCGCATGTTTGAGACCCCTGGTATATGTAAACACAACACGTGTTTATATGTTTTTGTATATTTATATATATTTGATATTTATATATTTGATTGACAATGTGATCCCCTAGCAACCAGAAAGCATTCTGACTCCCACAGACCAGTTCATTCATTCATTCATTTTCTACCGCTTTTTCCTCACAAGGGTCGCGGGGGTGCTGGAGCCTATCCCAGCTGTCCTCGGGCGAGAGGCGGGGTACACCCTGGACTGGTCGTCAGCCAATCACAGGGCACATACGTATAGACAAACAACCATTCACACTCACAATCATACCTATGGACAATTTGGAGTCGCCAATTAACCTAGCATGTTTTTGGAATGTGGGAGGAAACCGGAGTACCCGGAGAAAACCCACGCATGCACGGGTAGAACATGCAAACAAAGGTGGAATTGAACCCTGGTCTCCTAGCTGTGAGGTCTGCACGCTAACCACTAGACCGCCGTGCCGCCCTATAGCTCAGTAATGATTTTATTTTTTTTTTTCATTATGCCGATGAAAAACTCCAGGGCCGCACTTTGGACATCCATGGTCTTGCTGGAGGAGATGTTGTGAGTGTTTATGACTGGAGTATGAGTCAGTACATTAACGTCAGAGAGTGGACAAGGCAGCCTCGCTGTATAATTTAACATGAAGGAAGCTCATCATTATGAGAGTAAATATAGTCTGTGTCTATGTTTCATGTGCATATGCGTATCTTTGCCGCTTGCTCGCTCGTCTGTGTTTTGGCGCAGGCTGCCCCCGCTAAATGTGGCAGCTGAGCCGTGTTTTAGGCCGCCATGGCTCAGGCCGGTTCCGTCTGTGCTGGAGGGGGGGGGGTCTAAATATAGCTCACTGCATGGGGAAGAAGACAAACCTAGCAGGGAGGGCAGTAAATATGGAGCAGCAATTAGCGGATTGGAGCAGGGATGAACATTTTAGGGAATGAGATGATCTCCGTTGGCTGGTTTCGGCATGACTACTTTTACCATCTTCACTTGCCTGGAAGCTCGTCCACTCGCGGTCTTCTACAACTTTTCATGCACTGTCTGTCAAATATAGCAATAACCAAATACATGAAAATGACCTTATATGGCACCAATAATTGATACTGTGTGTGCATTATATGACCAATACTGCGGTTTAATACTAATACTGCAAAGTCTGCTATAGTTTGTCTCCAAAAGCAAAAAAAACGCCAGGGTAAAAAAAAATATAGCTATGGCTGTAGGCAACATCCTGATGCTTTTTTTTTTTGCTTAAGATAGAAGTGTAATTCTCTTGGTAATGCTAGGTTAATTGGTGAGTCCAAATTGTCCATAGGTATGAATATGAGTGTGAATGGTTGTTTGTCTATATGTGCCCAGTGATTGGCTGGCCACCAGTCCAGGGTGTGTAGCGCCTCTTGCGTGAAGACAGCTGGGATAGGCTCCAGCATGGCCACGACACTCATGAGGATAAGCGGTATAGAAAATGGACGGTTGAAAGATAGAAGTAGCTGCATTTGGAGTATAATGAGAGGACAACATCCAAGGACTTTATGTACCTCTGCGTGCGCTGTAAGATGTCGGTGTGCTGGACTGCAGCTATTGAATATTTTCGTAATCAAGTTTCCGATGAATCTAGTATTCGGAAAAACATATTTTTGCTTGGTGAAAGAGAAAATGAAACCATTTACTCAATAATGGATGAACAATTGGTTTCATATTTTTAGATCATCAACCATTTTATTTCTTAAATTCTAATTGTGCATAGAATCCATAGGTCTTATGGATTACATCAGGGGTGTCAAACTGCGTCACACAGGGAACCGAAACATTACCCCCCATATTTGTATTTGTACTTTCTTATTATTTATCCTGAAATTTTTAACACTGTACGTATATTACTGCATAATTGTTCAACGTACGTGTCAATAGCAATTGATTTTTAAAGTTAAAAAATTAATTTATTTCATTGCATATGAGTTTTAGCTCCCCGGCTGTAATCAGAGCATTTAAAGTCGTAATATTACAAATTATAGTTAACTGTGGTGGGTGTGACAAATAAAATATGGTGTTTTATTTTCGAGCTCTACAGCAGAGCAGACTCCTTGTGAGCCGCGTTGACCTGATTTTAAAAACAAACAGATGTGTGCTCTTTATCCTATCCTATCACTTTTCTTCCATGTATGCCTGTTTATCTTTCTTTGCTCATCGTGTTTATTGCCGCTCTTTTACTTTCGGGTCACTATGTTCCATTTGGCCAGAAAATGATATTTTACCGATTGGAAGAATTGTGATTGACTTCTTTTTGATAGGCAAGCAGCAGTGTGTGTATACATGCGATGCTATGTATTTATTTTTCATATCTGTGTTATGTTTCTAAGCAAACACTTCTCTGTGTCTGCTTGCAGAGTGCTGATGTCAGAGACGTCCTTGGAGGAACGGTGCAGCAGCAAAGCTTCAAAGATCTCAACTTGTTCCTTTGGTGTGTTTTTTTTTTTTGCTTGGACATGTCCCCTGGAGCACTTAGAGATCAAGTGTGGATTGATCTTGGTGGTGGTGCAAACCAAGACGGACGTATGCCAATTGACATTCTTGCTGCTTTCATTCCGTGAGCGGGAGCCAATCAGAGACGTGTAAAAAGAAGAAGGGAGGCGACTTTTTGTTCCCCCGAGAGGAAATCAAACTGAAAGAGTACTATTTAGTGTATGGAGAAGAGATTACAGTATGTAGAGCGGTGTAGCTGCAAAAAAGAAAAAAAGTGCCTCTTGCTGATTTAGACACAGCTTTCCTTTTCCTTTTGAGTACATTTTGGGCTTTTTAATTCCTTAATATGATGTCTGCAGGCATCAATAACAGCGAGTAGCGCCACACACAATCATACTATTTATGGGATTAATGGGCAAGCAAATGTTTAGCTCTCACATCATTTTTTTTTTTAAACAAAGGATTGAATGTTTATCTCAGAACCACCGTTTGCATTTCAAAACAGATAGTATAACTTATCTTCTAAAGTCAAACAAAAGAATACAGTCAAAATGACACAGCTATTTCACTGTTAGCATGGCTGCTAGTAGCGTATTATGACATTTTTATCCCATTTTCGCTCCTTTAATTTTCCTCAAATGTTTTTACACACAGCTTTCTTTTCCTTTGAACACATTTAGGGATGTATAATTCCTTAATTTGATGTTTTTACAGAAATGTCTGCAGGTAATAGCAATAACAGCGAATAGTGCCGCATACAATCATGTTAATTATGGAGTAAATAGGCAACCAAATATTTACAGCTCTTACATCAGATTTAAATGTTAAAACAGACAATTTCAAACCAGAAAGATGTGACCTTATCTTCTATATTCACTCGTGGATATAAAAAAAATAAATAAAAACTAATACCCTCAATATGACACAGCTATTCAGCAGCTAGCATGGCTGTTAGTGTTCCGCTATTATTATGCCATTTTCTCTCCTTCATTTTCCCTCAAATGTTTTCACTGTGTATTTTTGCCATAAAATGAAGCCATATACCAAAATGTATTTGACAAATAGTCTGAAAGCACTTGTAGCAGGAAGTGCCGTCGCTAGCTAGCTAGCTAGCTAGCTCGCTAGCTCACTACAGACAGCTAGCTGTATTAGCATCAGATGAACCATCCTGCTCACTGCAGTTCAGGTTTAGCCATTACAGTTGTGCCATTAACACTAACGCTATTAGTGTTATGAGCTCACATCAACTGTCTGTCAATCATTTTTCCTCTCAGGACAATTAATAATGGATGACACATCAACGGTGTGAGTACCACTCTAAAGCTAACAGGTAGAAAAGTGATTTTAAAAGTAAGTAAGTAAGGATGATGTGAAAATACAAATTTGGCTACTTTTTATTAAAAAAATTAATTGACAAACTTATTTTATCCTATTTTAATAACCGCATCAGCACTTAAGTGCCTGTCTGTATGTTTTGTCTATGTCTCTTTGACCTATCGTAGGAGTCGGCACTAATGGGGGTCATCATAGCCGTTTGTTTTTCTGTGTATATTTCTCTCTTTTGGATGATGATAATTTCAGGTGACTTTATGAATCAGCCATGGCCCGTAATGAGAGGACATTTTGGATTCAATTTTGCCGAACTTTGTTGTCAGAAGGGCCACCAGTGCCAAAACTCATAAAAAAAGACCCTTCAGGTCGCAACTATGGATGTTTTTCCTTGTTTTCAGTATAACCTTGTGTGCCCCGCCCCTACAACCCAGTTGTTATTTTTTTTGCAGTATGGGGAAGAACTGTAGCATATCTCGCCTTGCTTATGTGACGCTCTGAGGTAAGATGTGTGATGCTTTAACCACCATGGCTTTGATCGAGACCAGGCCATCGACGACCATGGTGGTTGCAAATTGTCTTCATGTGTATGCCTGCGTGGTTGACAAGTTTACAAACGATCACAAATTAGCGGTGTAGGTGAATTGGGATGTTAGCAGCGCAGCAGGTAAACACATGAAATGTTTGTAATGATGGCTGTAAAGAGTTCTCAGCGCACAGGTACTCAAAAAAAAGTAAGCGCACAAATGTAGTTAGCCATCATTTACAAAAGCACCAGGTTTGTTTCACATCAAATTGTTTGTCAAATGTGCTCCATTGTCTCTTTTTGTGGTACTGACTGATGTAGACCATGACATGTGTTGCTTGACAAATGGCAAAAAAGTGACTAAAAGAATACAAAGCCAAACAACCGATGGACTTGTGGTGTGGTTTTTCTTTTTGGTGTTTTTGTCCTAAATAGGAGTTAGCTGGCGTGGACGTCAAACTTCTGGAAAAGATGAGTATGTACATCTCACATCATAACATCGTCATTTATGTTAAGTATAGGTTTGTTTTCTCTTTGTTCTATTGTTTGCTGAAATTGCTCCAAATTGCATTACCGTGGTCCCTCGTATATTGCGGTAATTCGTTCCAGACCTGACCACAATAAATGGAAGTAGGATTCAATATTTAATAAATGCAATATTTTCATACTTAAAGCATAGAAAACCTGTTTAAGACCTTCTAAATACAGGTTATTAGAGTCCTGTAGACACAGATAACACCCCTATAGTCACCTATACATTTGTATTATTCAATATAGTAGACATAATAAAAAATAAAGCATTTTTTAGACATGATTAAGATAACAAAGAAACATGTTGGCATTAACATCATACTTTCTGGTGTTTTTTATATCTTCAAGACCAGTGTGGAATACTACTATATTGCCGTAGTTCACAATGCACTTAATTTGCTTTATTAACACATGCGGTCAACATTCACACAGGAGGTGCTGTCGGCCACTGTCTGTCTACACTGCTAGCTAGCTGTTAGCACTCAGATAACAGTCAACTCTTTTCCAGTTGACATCACATGTCACTTCCGAGACTCCGCCTCTTAAAGGCACACATACTGTAAGTCACAGATACTTTATAACACTTCATATTATGTCTTTTGAATGCCTTGTGGTTGTATTTGCATTCTTGTAGCCATTTTATTCTTGAAAATGCTTAATTTAGCCCAATAATCAGTACAATTTCTTTACATATGCATGTATTTTTTACTGCTAATAGACCGTGTTCAATCATAACAGTGATGGATTTGGAACAGCACTATCAAAATCTGTGCAGTCTGGTAGAAGGTAAACAGAGTACACAGTATACCTATAAAAGTATTCCATTTCACACACAGCTGAGGACTCACCACTGTTGGACAAGTAACCTGACAAGCAGGTATTGATCAGTTGGCACAACTTAGATTTGTTTTTAGTCCTATAAGCCTTGAAAAGTCATAGTGCATTTTTTTTTGGGGGGGGGGGGTTGCGTGTTGTCAAAGTCAAATGTCATCCGCATTCCTGATTCAAAGCGATGCAGGGCGGACAAACGAGGATCGCATCAAGACATGCAAGGAGGCAACTGGGGCTGGCGAATGGGCGCAGCTGCCATCTGGTTGTCGTGGTGATGTGCTCATCCTGGAGGAGGAAGGGGGGAGGCTGGCTGGCTGGCTGGACGGTGGCCAAGGCAAGAGGACACAGAGTTCAGCTAACAGCATTACAGTATGTACACTGGAAGGAATCCAGCAGATGGATCATCACTTGATCTGCATTTACACGTGATGCATGCTATTATTGATCTAAAAGTCCAAATTGTGTTAACTTAACCTCCTGAGATCTAGAACAAAAAAATGTGTGAAATAGTTGGATGAAAACAATATGCCACAATGTTTTGTTTTTTTCTAAAATTAAAATTACATGAACTAATATGGGGGAAAAGAACAGTAATTTAGTGGCCAGTAATTTTGTTGGTGGGTGTTTTTGGGCCTCTGTATATTCTGAAAATGAAATAACATAACAAACAAAAAAACTAACACAAAAAAAACAACAGTAATGTTTAAAAGAGCAATAATTGTACCAGCATAAAGTCAGCCACTCCGGGCCTTAACTAGAACTGTGCCTGTGGTCTTCCATTTGCCTGACAAGTGAAAAATCTCTGATCTAGCTTTTTGTATCGTTCCCCTAGACTAGGGGTCTCATACACGCGGCCCGAGGACAATAGCATGTGGCCCCCGCCTTGATATGGAAGTTTAACGTTAGTGCGGCCCGCGCAAGTTTGATATGGATGCTGTATGGTATCATGTACCCAGAAAAAAATTATTACGTTTGATTAATATTCATTTTAAAGGTTAAATAACTGACAATAGTTATCCTCCCTATCCATGTGGAAGTGGTAAGTTTTTGGCGATTTAAGTTTAAAGGAAATAACTTGAAGGCAACCGTTTAGGTCGCTAGCTCTCTAGTTTGCGAGTTAGCATGTGTCTCAAGACCCTGCAGTTGCACAATACGTTGTAAATAAAAAGAGTATAAATGTGACTATAGTCGTGTTTTGTCATGTCTACAAGGCTCTAATAATGCTTTGTTAATTTTAATCTGAAAAAAATTATTTGTCTACCCACCAACTATATGTGGTTTCTGAAGTTTTTATTATTTGCCGTTTTATTATTATTATTATATTTATTTATTTATTACTGATTGAATAAATGCGGTTTTGTTGCTTTCAGGTCGTTTGATAATTGTTTTGAGGCTACTATGTTGCTACTCTTTAGAGAGGATTGAACTTGCAATTGTCCATCTTAAATACCCTTTCTCATGATTGGCTTCACTTGTGTATGCAGGTCAAGGGTCAAAGAGCTTACCAAACATATTTTGTGTTCCAGTAATTAGAGATCCCAAAAGGATTAATACAGAAAATGACCCTCGGGTCCTTTTTACTTAATACGATGATGTTATCGAGCTTCCAGCACACACTCATGAAGGTGATTTGTTTGTTTTTGAGAGACGTTGCTTCATACTTTTGGTTACATAAGTCAACAGTTGCACAAGCCAGAAAGGATGGCATTGAATGCTCCCATTGCCCTGCTGACTTGCATGGATGACTTGTGTATTTTTTTCTGGGACTTGCTGATATGACTATTAAAGGTCCCGTAGTATAACATTTTTCACCAATTTTAAAGCAATCTTGTTGTTATGCTGGAATTATGCTGGAATTCAGACCGTTTATTTGTATGTCTTTAGCTTTAATGCTAATGAGCGATGTTTGCAATAACTTGCAATGAGTCTTTTGTAGCACTGCGTAGCAATTTTGGCCCACTCATCTTTGCACAATTGTTGTAATTCAGCCACATTGGTGGATACCAAAGTACCAAAGCTTTAGAAATGGCTTTAATACCTTTTCCAAACTGATACTTATGCTCACTTGTGTTTGTGTAATGTGAAGCAAGTCCCTCTATAGCGGAGTCCAAACCAAGGGATGCATACAGAAAAACTGAAGGCAATATTTCATACATTAAAGATACTAAAACTAATCCAATTTAGATCAATATATGCTAAGCCATCTGAACAAAATATATCAAAACATATCATCATATTAGCTGTGGTTGTATAGGTAACAAAGGAAATTAATGTAATATTTAATATTAAAAAAATAAAATTATAATAATAAATTTATATTGATATAATAAATTTGATAATAAATTATCCAATTAAAAAAATAACAAAAAATGGCCAAACTTGATATTTGTCCATGTGTTTACAGCTTCTACACAAGCTATGCTGCCTGCTCCGTGGTGGCAACATTACAGGAAGTATTTCTGTCTTTATGACTTCCTGTAAAGCAAGGAGCACGGGAAGTCGGCTGGATGTAATGCAAGGAAGCGGCTTTTGTTCCCATAGCAGATGAGGGCATTTAACGTTGCGGCTTGGCTGGCTTCCTCCCCATGGTTCACACAGCTTCACGTGCTGAAGTTGACTATCTGTTTGTTTGCGTGTGTTTTTTCCTCAATAAAGCCACCAATGCCTTGGATCACACACGTGCTGTAGACTACAAGACACTTTCCTCGCTCTCGTCTACTCGTTTAGCCTCTGTAAAGTTAGCATACCAAATTGCAGGGCTGCATGGGTTGTTGTGAGGTAATCTGATTCCCCCCCCCCTTCCCCCCACCCCCAAAAAAGCCACCATTTTCCGATGCACCCCCCTTCACTCTCATAGTGCACTTAGCCAAACAAAAGGCCTTTCTCTCGTCTCTTTCACACCCCCCTCTAACAGTCTCACACATACATTTGCTGTGACTATTATGGACTATTATAGTATAGGGTGTGTGCAGAATTAACACTTTTCTTCTGCTTGCAGGCTGCTAAGAACGCCACATGGAGAAAGTGAAGGAGCAGCAGGAGGAGGGACAGAGGTGAGGGTGTGTTCAGGCATTGCTTTGCTTGAAAGCTTTGAAAAGCATGGACACATACAGAATTCCTTTTCCCACAGTGGGGAATGTGGGCAGGATGGAAAAGGGGGCTTGCAAGAGGACACCACGTGGCATGTGATAAATACATACATATAGTTCACACTTGGGGGTGTCCAAGTTTCCACCAAGACTCTCGCACTTTGATATTTGATATATTTCTGTTGTTTTTAGAACAGTACTTTCCAAATATTTCTACTTTCTTCTCTGAATTTTATTTTATTTTATTTTATTTTATTTTATTTTATTTTATCATGACTTCTTGTAATTGTATGACTTTTCCCCAGCCTAAATCCTCCAAAATTTAACTTGAACTTTAACTTTTAGTTTTATATATTTTACAGTACATACTTTTTTCTGTAATATCTCAACTACATGCTTCTATAATGTTTTTTCTTTTTGTAATATTCTGACTTTATTTGTTTTAATTGTATTTTTTTCTCCAAAAATTATAACATTTTTCTCTTAATATTATTGTATTCTAATATTTTTACTTTAGTCTGATAAAATGATTGCTGTTTTTTCCCCCTTTTTGCTGACAATTGTTTTGGGTTTTTTGTATTATGTCTTTAAATGGCCCCTATGCCACACTTTGGCCACCCCTGGTGTAAAGTATAGATGCTATAGGTCCATGTTATTAATACTCAGCTCTGTGAGAAAGTGGAGACCTCCTTGCAACAGAGGTGATGGCGGTGGGGATGAGGGGGGGCGTGCAGTCTTAATCCAATGTACAATGTGTTTGACTGGCAGATCCCTTAAACACTCCCACACTCTCCTTACTGTGAGGCCCCTCGGAGCTGGAGACTCAGGACGAGTGCTGGTGTTTATGTGGAGTTGCCTCACTGGGAAAAGGTGAGGGGGGTCAGGTGGTGTGAATGTCCCTTTAGTGGCTCTGATGTCGGCTTAGCTTGCACCCAGTGCACCTTGGTGGGCTGCTAGGGAAAGACACATCAGTAAATCTATCTTTTTTTATGAGCAACCTGGGCACCTTATCAGGGCTCCGCGTGAGATGATAATGTGGCTGGGCACTGCCCTCTAGTGGACATAGAGTGTAGTGGGGTTATCTATAGCTGGAAGGCTCCACCTGCGGTTTTTATAGAATGGTGTCTTGGCTGATCCTGGCAAGGGAGTCAAAATTTCATGTTGAACTTGCTTATTTTTCAAAAAATAAAATAAAATAAAATAAAAATAATTGCAATGTCGTGTTCGTGGAAAATAGTGGCAAATCAAACCTTGCACTCACAAACCATTTATGTCAGTGATAACAATCATGACATTTGGACACCGCATGATGTTTAGTAATACATTTTATGCACATGGAGTACTTTGGCCCCATAACTGACCAAGCTTATTTATTTGCAGCTGGTGTGTGTCAGAAGGAAGACAGACGGCATTGATGGTGCTTCCCACGAAGAGCAAAAATTACTGTGAGGTAAAATATACTACTACTAAGAGAGACAGATGCAGAAGACAGGGTTTGGATGGAGGTCATTGATTTGCTGTGGCGACCCCTGAAGGGAAAAGCCCAAAGAGAAATAAGACTGCCTCAGGTGTTTTGTGCCAAATTTTCTTGTGTGAAAATGTGCTTGGGTTTTGGTTTCCTATAAATACCTGACAGTTGTAAAAATAAGCAGATGGTCACTTTTTCGCAAGTTGCTCTTCTCCACAAGGAGCGGAATGGAACAATTCCCAACAGGAGACAAGAAAGACATGCATATACCTTTTGGGGACTCTTCTTGATGTCAAAGTGTTGATTCATGGATCACACACGTTTGTGCATTTTTCATTTTGCCGTTCCGCTACTTCACAAAGAACAGCGAGTTCAGAAAAGTACTAAAACATTCAACAGTTGGATGTGTAGAGTAACAAATTAAGTCCAGCTGTAAAAGGTGACGGTGCATTTTAGGTTCATACTGAAAGTTCAACCAAAAGTCAACTATCCCTAACTTTTTTGAATGGTGTATACACTCCTGAAGTTTTAAGACCAGTTAAAAGTTTAAATAATTTACATTTTTCTCTCTTGGATCTTCAAGAGGTTGTGAGTAGAGCTTCAAAATGCAATAAGAAGATCTCTTAGAGAGACAAAAGCATTTTTGGGAAAGCAATTTATAGACTGTTCATCATCTGATTAAAAAAAAAAAAGTAAAACCCCTTTAAAATACAAATTACATTTTCAAAAAAAGGACTCTGTAATGAATAACTGTCCCATTCCTGTTAATCACCTCAAAAATTAGCATAGGCAGTCTTGATGCCAGTGTTTCCAGGAGAGTGGGAATGTTGCACCAGGTGGTGAAGATGGCTTCATCGAAGGCATCCACTGTCTGGAAATTATATGCATTTGTGTAAACTTACCCTGACATGCACCACTAATTGTTCTCAATTGGATTTAGAGGGAGGAAACACACAGGATGGACCAAAAGAGTGAGATTATTTATCCGGACAAAGTCTTTTGCTAGGCGGGCATTGTGAAATGCAGCGTTGTCCTGTTGAAAAATCATCATCATCATGTCATTACCACACAGACGAGGACCTTCAGTCATGAGGGATAACCACCTGGAACATGTCCACATCTAACGTTTGACACCCCTGCACAACCTGAAGCTCCATTGTACCATTGAAGGAAAAAGGAACCCAGATCATGGTGAAGCACCCTCCACTATACCATGCAGAAATCATCTCAGGTGAGATCACAACAGTCAATGTGACATTTTTTGTCATCAGATATTAGAACTTTCTTAAACCTTTCAAAGGCCCCATGTTTGGTACAAATTCCAAACAGGAATTTTGTCGCATTGAAAAAGACGAGCCTCTTGAAGATGTTTAATTGTTCTTAAAACCCTTCTGATGGTGATTAGACTCCACTAAGAACCAGAAACAACCTTCATTTAGGCAAGAGCTCCTCCAGCTCAGGGTTGGGGACATTTTTGGGGTCTATATTCTATAACCCTCAGGATCTTTAAAAAAAAAAATCATATAGCTCGCCAATCTGACAGTGTTCAAAGAGAGAAAGCTTTTTTCCTATAGTTGCTCTCCTTAACATCCACTAGTGCAAAATGTAAATTCTTGAAATTTTTCAACCGATTATGAAAAATGAATAGCAGTGTATATGTAAAGGACATAGCTTATGCCTTCCATTTACAATGGCCACAGGCCTAAAAAAAGGCACCATGAGCTACAGGTGGAACAGTGCAGCCTAGTGGAGAGCTTTTGTTCTACAACTATTAAAAAAATGCTCTTAATATATAAAGCCATGTATACACTATGCGACATGCTGTGCCATTCCAATCTTTATTCAGCATTCTATTGACAAAATGTGCCTTCAGATATCATGCAACAAGGCCACAAATTTCCATCGCCAGTGGTTCAAAAAATTGATACAAATTACAACCCAATGACGTGTAGTCACATCATGAACAAAGTTAGAAGTCTGGAATGCAGGAAGTGGCAAACAGAATTGTGAAGAAGTGAAAAGACAAGTGCCCAGTAAGAGCTTTATTAAAACACCACTTTTTGACCATGGGAATGCCACAAAAGCAAGTTAAAACAAACTGAAGCACCAGGAAAAGAAGAACCAAAAACAAAAGAGCTTCTTTGAAGCCACTTTTAAAAAAATACCCCAGGTGAGTAAATGCAAGCTGGAACCATACAAACTTCTACAGGTGTTCTACACTAAAGACAATGAAATCACGCGATGCAGACGTCGTCCTGAGATGGCACAACTTCTAGGACACCCCCGTTATACGGTCTTCTGCTGGCCCTTCTTTCCAATCAGAGATTTGTGGATGTGCGGAATCACACCTGCAAAGCCACAAAAGTCGGTGAAGATGATGCAGAAATTTCATCTTCAAAAGACGACATAAAAAAGGTTGGTGCCGAGCAGCTTACCTCCACCGGCAATGGTGGCCTTGATGAGTGAATCCAGCTCCTCGTCTCCTCTAATAGCCAGCTGCAAGTGGCGAGGAGTGATACGCTTCACTTTAAGATCTTTGGAAGCATTTCCTGCCAGCTCCAGCACCTAAAAAACACACAGTTATAAACAGAACAAGACTAGAGGTAAAATTCAAGTCATAAACATTTACCTCAGCAGTGAGGTACTCAAGAATGGCGGCACTATACACAGCTGCAGTGGCTCCAACTCTGCCGTGGCTGGTGGTTCTGGACTTGAGGTGTCTGTGGATACGACCCACTGGGAACTACGAGAACAAAAGATTGTTTACGGCCTTCCGTATAGGATAAAATTGTTTTTGTAAGTTTGGCTGAGCCACTCTGAATGAATAAGCATGAAGAGAAAGCAGACAACCAACCTGCAGCCCAGCTCGCTGCGAGCGCGAAATAGCCTTCGTCTTGGTCTTTCCGGAGTCTTTGCCCGCCTTGCCACCAGCCTAAACAACAAACAGCCATTCATTCGTGGAAACTAATTAAATAACGCTAGACCATTTTTTAAAATGAAAATCAACCACCATTTTAAGTTACAGACACATTCTACATTTAAATCGTCTAATTACAGAATCAAAGCAAGCGAGGGTTGAGCTAGCCAAAATGCTAAGCTAAGCTAACAACGATCGCTTGCAACAGTAACATCTGCGATGCATCGCAGCGACCAAAGTAGAAAGCCACGGCCTTCACTCAAACGTAAATACAGTCCGGTGGCTCACCAACCTATTAAGATAAGCTTACCATGTTTGAATCTTCGAATAGTTTCGGGCGCTGTAGCACAAAAAGCTGAAAGCTAACTGCAACACATCGACTGATGGTTTGAACTACAATCCCCGCCTACAATTGTCCTTGATAATATAGCGGAGATACATCCGGGACTCTGCCGGGAGACAACCAGCCAGTCATGTTCCACTATGTGGGTATTTGGTTCGGCGGTCAACCAATCAAAGACAAAAGATTAGTTTTGCGGGAAAATGGGACTCTTTTCCGCTCTACGCCATCATGGGTAATGTAGTACCAACACGGAGGTCCTTTGTATTGCCCCAACAATAACAAACGGAACCGTTGCTGTCCGACGACGTCGTCATAAACTGAAGTTAATATGTGCAATAGCTTCCATTTGTGGACGCGTACGGTATACAGGCAGTATTTGACAGAGAACAATCATAATTCATGGATAAAAGCTCCGTAATATTAAACACTGGAGTTGTACATCTCGAATCAAATATTTTACATCGATATCCACCCATTTTTTCACAGGCAATTAACAACATTGTGCAACTACTTCTTATTTAACATTTTACTTAAAACAACACATTTTAATTGAATAATTTTATGTTTAAACACATATTTAGTTACTGTTTTTGATTTGTTGCTATAATAAAATAAAATTATGAACAATTGACAGTACTGCCTGGTAGCAAATGTGTGTTATGTATCTGCAATATTCCTGACGACCACACGAGGGCTGTGTCCAATTGTTCAATGTGCAGCAGTCATAGAAAATTCACTACTATAAAATATTAAATCTAATATTTGAATAATAACGAGACAAACTGTAATAAATAATATACAAGTGGTAGTTGTCGCCTTGCATTTTATCTAATAAATGTGAATAGTCAAAACTAATAGTGGATTTACTGGCGTTTCTTGTCAACATATTTAGTTGTTGTAAACACACACAGAGACACACGTACACACAAGACAAAGAGACAAGTGTGGAAAACATTCAGTGCCAATTTACAAGTGTATGTGTGCATGTGTGTTTCCAAGACAACATGCACAGCTGGTGTTGGGATGGTTAGGATAAATCACATACCATTCATTCTCAGTCGAAGTCCTTTTTGCAGCAGTCACTCTCTCCCTTGACCCCTAGCTTTCTTTTCCCGCAATGTCTGTCGACCTGCTCCTCTTGTCTGTGTCACTTATACTCTATTTTAAAGATGGATTTGTACTGTATAAGGTTTGTTTCCATTTCATTTCTAGATCCTTTCCACCAGGGCCAAGACAAGGGTGTACTGAAAGGTTTCCATGGGTGTGCAGGGAATGTTGGCCATTGACAAACACTTTAATTTTAGAATTTTAAAAAAGTGAACAATGAAGTAAAAGTCCAACTGCCTCTGTGGGGAACCTCAGTAGACTGGCTGCAGATCTACCGGTGAAACACAGCCAATATAATCTACTCCGTAGTATGTGGGTGGAGATCCAATGTACTTGGGAGGATGCAGAAGAACCCAGAGGAAGAAGAGACAGGCAGAGAGCGTGAGAAACTATGATGTCACTACTCTCTGCAGGGACTTGCGGGTGACAAAACAACATTTGGTGCTAAAACATCGAAGTGCTCTTCTGTCACATCATACTGAAATAATAGTCACGATTGTCTCAGTCTAAAAGCTCTTATTGTCTTTTTATGCATCCATAGCACTGTCTTGCTTCATACTCCATGACTTTTTCCATTGACTTAGGCAAGGTCTGCTCAATCAAAGCATATCACTTAATTGGTATTCATGCACATCAACGAGGAGACATAGCACAGAAGTACTCCATATTGCAACTTTATTGTTGGTCATAATGAAGAAAATGCAGTCAAATTGATATTGAGTTATGGAAGCATTATTTTAGAAATCTCACAGAGATACAGTGCACGGAATGGGTTGATGCATAAGTCTTAAGGGATGTTGCATAGCATATTATCAAAAGTACCCCCCCTCCCACACACACACACACACACACACAACTTACACACATTAGTCACAATTGCATGCTGAGTGCTCAGCAGGACAGATGGTCCAATGAGATGCTGAGGTGGGAGGAAGGGAGGAAACAAGGGCTAAAGAGTAGGATGGATGAAGAGGACAATGCAAATACTGTAGATGCGGAACTGTGTGTGTGTGTGTGTGTGCTGGTGGAGGAAGAATAAAGGTAATAAACCTTAGAGGAGGCAGACAATGTAGTCCTGCTGACACTGCATTTGCATCTAGAGACATGTATTTATTTCCTTTCAGGAACACAAGTGTTCCTTTTTGTTGTTTTTGTGTTTTTCAATCATTGTACCTTATTATGGCCACAGTGAATGCATTTAATTAGCATCAAGAAACTCAGGGTTGTCCAAACCTTTTTTCACTGAAACATTGAAGGATGAGAGGGAACACTTTGACACATTTTTCCAGTGTAGGTGAATAAATGATTTCAACAAAACATCCCCATATCAGCTTTGTTTTATAGGGGACAAAGCAAATTAGTGTAATAACTAATGATATATATATATCATGAATAAAGATGTCATTTTATTTCTACAATATCCTGAGGACCAAAAATGAAATTGTAATGGCCTCCGGTCCACATTTTGGACACCCGTGAAATAATTAAGCAAGCAGAGGTCTCGCCCCCGTCAGTGTCAATCAAAAATACTGGCGTTGTGACCACACCTATTCCTTTTCCTCTCTTGTCAGAAGTGTGCTGCTCAGACTTCCGAGTTGGGACTGTCACAGTAAAACTCTTCAAATGATGAAAAGCAGTGTGTTGGGTTTTGTTGCGGATGATGTACAACAAAAATACATAATGTCATCAAGGCAGTGTCCACAGCTTATACAGCTTATATAACTTATACTGGTAATGGTAATTCGAACATGCGAAACAATTTATGTAGCAGTGCATCACATGTTTTCACGTTCACAATTCAAGATGTCTGAAAACCGAAAACAAAGAAATACTATAAATGGTTATAAATATTAGTGGTTATATTTGCTGTACAGAGCTTTGATGTTGGACTATGTGAACAAAGCTTGCTATTCTTGTTCTTTTTCGTGACGAGCATGGTGTTTTATTGTGTAAGACGACGCCGGTATTATTGTTGCGACATGTGCGTACTCGACGCAACTTCCTGGCAGATTGACAGCTTCACAGCGCCAGTAGTTGTATGACGCTAGTCGGGGGATATTCGAAAGCTTTTCTATTCATCTACAAAACAAAATTCTACTCAAAGAGATCTATTTTTAGAGTTTAAAGGGACTTAGTGTACCATAGAGGGACACGGACGCCCAAAACAAAGTAAGAAGGGACGCCCGAAGTGCGTGTTTGATGGCGGCTGGGGATGGAGCCCAGCTGCCGGCCACAGTAGCGGCCAGTCGGAGTGTAGAGAAAGCCCTGGAGGACGCCGCCGCTAGCGGGGCTCTCAACTTGGCAAACCGAAAGCTGAAGGAATTCCCTCGGAGCGCCAGGAACTACGACCTGTCCGACATTACCCACGCAGGTAACTTTGGATATTTCTTTATTTCAACATCAAGCATTTTTTTAGTCAGAAGTTAGCGTCTTTTGTTTTGCCGCCACCTGCTTCTCTCCCCGGTTGCTAATTGCTGGGATCCTCCCTTGGAAGTTCTACCCACTGACTGTTAAATATACTACTTAAGACGTATACTATATATCACCAGAAGTCAAATTTTATCATTCGTTTCTTGTGTAAATTGTGTATAAAGTGTAGCAGTTGTCAATTAGGTTACCCCTTTTCAATGCCTCCTACAATAATAAATGACGAAGGAAGAAAATGGTTTCTTGTGGGCTATTTTATAGGGCAAAGCTTAACCTTTAACCAACACCACATGGGGGCTTACTCGAAAGAGTTGTTTAGCCACAAAAGGACAGGTTTCTTTCTGTAGCATTTTAATGTGATGGAGTAAGTTAGCTATTGGATTGGTTATTGATGGTTGTACTGCTTTTACATTGACTTTATCCGTGTGTATTTCAAATCAATGCTTTTTTTTATTGCTCCATTGAAGATTGTGTTTATTGTTGATTTTAAATGTGTGTGTGTGTTGCTAAGCATGCAAACTGTCATGTTCGGATTAAGTGAACTACCTGGTTCTTGCCATGCACCCAAAGAGGATTACGCCATCCAGGTTGGCTGACATGAATCTTTCCTCCACCGTGACTTAAAGCAACTCTGACTAATTATGACCATCTGCCCCATAACAAGCCAGGTCTTGACCCACAGAGGCTTTGAACACATCACCATGCTCATCCACCTGTTATTAATAACAGCACAATGCTAGTGATGAGTAAAGACAGGACTGTACAGTCGATCCCTGTTATTGGTAATGGGTTGCTTTCAATCAGCAAAAAAAATTACATTGCACTTTTTGGAATAAGAAATTCATTCCAACCACCATTTAAACTGAAATAAGGCCACAGTTTTTAAAAGCAAAACTTTGGTTTCAGTGTCATTCTCTTTCGGGTCACTGTCATCATTTCTTAATGGCAAAGGCAAAACAGGCCTCTCTTGTTGAACGCAGTCAGATTAAAAAAAAAAATTGCGTTAGCAGGGCCTGCTGATATTGGACGCAGCAAGGCCGTCATCTTAAAGGGGACCTATTATGCAATTTTTTTGACCCACTGTATTGAGTTGTGGTCTCCTATAGAGCAGCTACACACAATAACCCGCACAGAAAACTGCCAAACGGTCTGTTTTAATGGTCTGTTTCCAATCATGGCCCGCCTCTGGGCATGCCCACTCCGCTGTGATAGGTCACGCGCCCAAAGTACTGCCTAACTATGAACCATATAAGGAAGTTCGCCCATCTGTTCATCACGAATGGTCAGTTTTACCACGCGAGTGTTTTGAGCCATCCCAAACTTTTTTCAGGGCTCACTTCCAAATGCGCAAACCTCATTATCTGAAACCTTGGCACCCTTTTGGGACGTCTTGTGCTTTTTCTTCTTTTCTGACCTATACATGTGTTACAAATGTTGTATTCTTGTGTTAAACGATGCCAGAGTTTGCACATTTGTCAGTGAGCTGTTTCAGAGAGCGTTCTAACACTGGCAGTTTGTGATGTCACAGACTGCCGGACTTCCTTATATGAGTATGCACTGTAGGCGAGATACACTTCCTGCCCTCCACCAAGCTCTGCTTCCCCCGTCCTCCTCGAAGCTTTACGGTGTTAGCAATGTTTCCTAGGAAGGGTTTCTTCAGGTGTAAGGGAAAGCCACATTTGTTTACAATTTTTTGGTACATGTGTCTATGTGTCTTATGATGCAGAATAGACAAAGTGTAACGTAACTTAACCATGTTCGTTCCTACTAAACAGATTTAGAATATATTGCTTTTTTTAAAGCAAACTCTTCAATACAGTAGTCATTTTTTTGACTGTCCCGAGTATGAGTGGGACCTACATAGCAACAGCGCTATCACTGTTGCTAGGGAGCCCTATATCCAACTGCCAACTTGAAATGAACAGCGACGGAGATGAATAACAGCCAACTTGGAAAACTAACTTCACCACGGTAAATGAGTAAAGTGAATAGAGTAATAGGTCTCATCAACTTCCTGGCTAAAGCTAGCATTAATGTCAGGTAAAGTACGCAGCATTAGTTAGCTGGATATTTGAAGTGGCCACCGTATTCACAGTTTTAAGTATAATTTGTTTGCTGCTTCAATGCTGGGATAAGATCCACATCATTTATTGTTTTGCTTACCTGATTTGTTGAAAGAAGTACGGCATAGCCCGTCAAAATGCATCATAAATGTGGCGGTAAACTGTCAATCTGGGGAGTGGTGCATCCTTCTTGGCGCAATCCTCATTTTTTGCACAATTTCAGCTCAACTAGCAAGTGCTGTCACACAATGTCCATGGTTGAAATGGACGAACACAAACGTTCACTCCCCGCCTCTTTTCGTTTGATATTATGCCACTGGCCAATTACCAAATGTAGGCACCGGAAGTTGAAAAATAATGGTTCCATTTGGTTCCATTTTCCAAGAACTGGTTCCAATTGATGCTCGATACCCAACCCTACTAGTGAACCAGCTAGTTCACCTCCAATTTATTTGTCCTAAACTTCAGAAAGGATTTCAAATGGAGTGGGGAAGAAAGACAAAGTAAGAAGCCAAAAACCTACCACTTCCACACGGATGAGGAGGAGGACTTCTTTTCACTCTTATGTCAGACATGCCATGCAGAGTGACAGTAATGTCATGTGTCATCAATGTTTTGTGTCATAACTGACGCGCAGTGGCCAGAATACTTACTATAATTTGAATTATTTGACTTAAATGGGCCATAGTCAACCACAAAACAGCGATCATTAATTATTTTTTTAAAAACTGCGATAGAGTGAGCGATAACTGCAATGTAGCAAAGGATGTCTGTATGCGTGGATCCATTGTCGTACAAAACACAGCTGAAGATTTGCTCCAGTGTTCTTATGTTGTAGGGTTTGTTTTGCTGGTAAAATTGAGTGTCCGACTTTGTGCTAGTATCAGGATGAAGAGAGCTCCCCCCCCTTCTGGCAACTTCCTAGCTCCAGGAAGGTCAAAGGTTTGTACACATTCGCACAAAGAAGGCTTGCTTCTTTCCCAGAACGCCAGAAGCCAATAAAGCTTGGGCCTTGTATGCTTCACACACAGTCTGGACCCACAAGTGTGCGTGTTGTTGTTGTTGTGCGTGAGTTTTTGTGTAGTAGTCGGTCTTTGATGAGCATATGTGCAGCCCACCCTCAGGCTCAGTGAATCACTAGACGGATTTGTCATGGGTGATATCTAATATCTTTAAGAGATGGCGATGCTATTTCTATGGATAACATTGCAGCCAAAGTGCCGTATTTTTTTTGTTTATTTTGGTGGATAAGAGACCGTGCCGCTTTGTAGCAACGTGGCTGCAGATCTTTGATATTAAAAACCAAAAATAAAAAACAGAAATACTCTGAAATTCACATTGGGTGACAATACAGGTATCAGCTCACTTACTTACTTCACTTTAGCAACATTGTGTGTAGAATACTCTGTGTATGTTAATGAGGTGTAATGTTTTTTCACTTTGATCAAAGTATATGTTTTGGATGAAGCAATAAGTAAGTGCTTGGCGCACAATGAACTGTTATACTGTGGCTTCCATCATTTTGTTTTATGTATTTGTTTTTGTCACAAACCTTTTCATGTCACAAAATGACAATGTGCAAATGGATTAAAATTGACATCAGATTGAGTTTTACACACAACAGGCAAGAAGAAAGTATTTGACACAGTTTCCTCAGGTCATTCTACGTATTTGCAGTATATTTTCACATGGCTATGGCTTCACATCACTGTAGTCTGTGCGTCATGACCCTTAAAGAAACTGCACTGCCGCTGGTACACCTGTGAATACTCTCATTCTTACTCCTTGCGTTTGGTTGCTTGTTAAGCCTCCTGACACTCACTTGCAGTACTACTTGTGTACACTCGCTAGCGGAGACAAAAACACATGCGCATGTCAATTTATTGAGGCCGGCAAAATTAACAAGTTTTTGATTTATTGTCTGGTTAGTTGATTTATTGTTTATTGTGACAGGCCTATCCATATTACAATATATATTGTAGCTTCTTGCAATAGCGATGTATATCATGATATATTCTTTGGTCTAATTATAACATTTCAAAACGGGTTACAGGTTCCAAAGTCTCCTTTCGTAGGGCCCGCAGATTTCCGACAGGCAGAACTGCGACCGGTAAAAATCGGAATCTACTCTTAAAAGTGACATAATGTGAACAAAATGCTGTCATCATGAGAAGGATGAATGTTTGTGTGGGGAAGTACTTCCACGGCGTACTGACCCCTACCTAACTAAACCTGTAGAAACGGGTACCAGAAACACTGGAAAAAGTTATTGCGAGCATGCTCGCTTGCTAGCTTAGTTTAGCAGAGCATGCTTGTGTGTCTGTGTGTGTGCGCATCGCATGCAGTACGAGTGTGTTTACACCGTGTGTGTTTTACCGCTTGTTAATGCAAACAAGCGTTTTACAATGCCTGCTGACGTCATGTAGTTTGTGGGTGAAATAAGGACGAGAGGCACTTTTATTCGTGCTCCCAGTTCGTCTTAACTGTGAACAGATATTTTCTACACACATAACACACTTCCGTACTTCAAAAAAAAAAAGAGTGGCGTTCGCCATATACAGTACGTCTTCCTTAACCACAAGCACAGACGTTAAAGTTTGAGGGTTTTGTGTTTGCAGAGACTGACATCCCATTAGAAAGGCTAGCCAAGCTACATCCGTTTGTGAAATACTGGGCAAAATTGGCTAATGATGTATCGCTACATATGTTGCATTGATGATGTGTTGCAGCCTCTTGTAGCTTGTCGCTGTCAGTTTTGTGGGGCATAGATTGGTTGCATCATCAAAAAGCATTATCACGATATGGGGAGAGAGCGAAAGAATTTAAATCTCTGTCGTAGGCCATATTTATATCAAATTCTATGGTATGTCGTTTTCATCGCGGAACCCTAAAACCTTGTCCAGTCATGGTCCATCGGCTTTCTCTTTTGTGCGGTCCATGTGTTTGTTGTTGTTCTAAAATGGTGCCCACGGTGCATTGTGCGATCACGTGCAAGTTTCACCACATTTTGATCCTAAATGCCGACGTAGACAAACCAGACGGTATTTTGGAAATTAAAATTAACTAAACATTTTTGGATGTTAACTGTAAAATGCGCTAACCGTGGTGGATGTTAACTGTAAAATGCGCTAACCGTGGTGGATGTTAACCAAGGTACCGCTGCAAATAATTCTGAGCACAATTCTCAGGGTGCCACAAATGACTACAAAAACCATTTAGTAGTCATTGGATTCAAGTGATCAAAATATTCACATATTGATTGAAACTTTGTCAGTGGCAGTTGTACACACAGCTAGCTGACTATCGTGCAGCCAAAGTGGGATTGCTTGACGCTGAGTGATTGTAGCTGTGGATGGGTGTGTCTATGAGATGTGATTGACTCATAGTGATCAGTCTCCGCTCAGACATCCTCCTGACACTGAAGAAGATAAGTATTGGAAAATTGATGAATGGAGGAAATATCTAAGTTCTTGATGTCTGTAGATGTCTGTAGTGGCTCAGTTCAAAGTTCAAATCAGTGCTTCAGCATTCTAACATGAGCCACACGAAACTTACAAACACTTGCGTGTGAGGCAGCATGCATGTGAGCCTCACATTTGGGCATAACTTTGTCGCGGTTGTTTACATCTGTTGCGTGTCGTACAAACCGCATGTGTACATGCATGTTGAGTTCTACCCCTTTCTCAACTACACTGCCTCACAACCAACCCCCCAACACACACACACAGAGCTCAGCCCAGCCCCCTCTTGCTTTATTTCCTCTGGCCTGCGGATGTTGGCTCACAGTTCACTAAAGTCTTCACTTCTGCTTTGTCTTGTCTTCACTGTCTGCCTTTTTCACTGCAGGGACCTATGAAGACGATAGTGTCATTAATATTTTTTTTTGCAATTTCTTCCCTCTTCCACTGCAGGAGAATGTAAACACTTTTCACTCAATAACCAAAATAATAAAATGACTTGTATTCCCTGATGTCATGATGGTCACAGTTCTGTGATCCTACTCCTTTTCGAACATATTGAATGAATGTTGAAACCAATTTCATACCAGTATCATACCAGTTTCGTGATTGTGGTCGAAGAGCAGCCAAATAAGTGGCTACTGTGCATAAAGTTGTTGTTTTTTCAATGCTTGAGTTGTTCAATTAACTAAATGCCAGTCCGTGTTGATGATTCAGAGCATGATTCATGTGTCATGGTGGAGCATTGAAAGTATTTTTGAGCGCCGTGGCAGCTGGTGCAAAGTGGTTCTCCCTCCCCACTCCCATGGGAGGTAACCAGAGCGAAGGCTGAGACATACAAGACCACACTTGACTGTCGGTGCTCCAAGGCTGGATTCAAACCCTCAACATTATATTTTGTCTCCTGCACACACTCCTGATGTGACACAATGGAACCCTAGGAGGGTGTGTAAATAATCTAATAGTGTGTGAGGAGGACTGGCTAGTGAATAATGAAAGACCAGGCCTTGTATGTCTTATGTAAGCTGGCTGATCCATCAACCTCCACACTGTTTGCTGTCCAGATGGCTCATTGAGAGAGGAAGTTCACGATGCAGCATGCTCGGGGGCCTCTGAGGGCATCTCTAACGCAGTGTGGTCTTCAACATCACTTTTAAATCATTACTCTTAACTTTTCACGTTTCGGCTCCAAGGTTCTTAATAAAAATGTCCTGGTAGTAGATGTACATTTTAAGAAAAATGCTGACCAGAGGCTAATTGCGGTTCCATATAATTAGGTCACATGGAATATGGGAACCGTGTCAAATTGGCAAGGATGTTCATGACTGCGCAGTCGACCTCTGCAACGGGTCATTAATGGTCCTCAAGGTATAATTGGTAGCCTTCAGTGACGTCTGGCTGACATAAGGTTACTATAAAGAATACCATAATTGCATAAGGCTGCATAGACCTTCATTTGAAGAGCCCACATTGTGCATGTTTGTCATGTTTGTCGACAACTTCAGTTAGTTTTAGTTAATTTTTTGTGTGTAATTAAAAATATATATATATATTTTCCCATTTTACACCTCTTTTACCAGTATGGAGTACATCCATATGTGACAATAAATAAAAAGTCTGTTAATTAAATGTAAAAATCCTTACATTTAATTGATGCAATCATTGGCCAATTTTGCCCAGTATTTCAGAAACGGATGAAGCTTGGTGAACATTTCTAATGGGATGTCAGCCTCTGCACATACGCAATACTCAACAAACTAATCGCTGTCCTTTTGGTTAAGGAAGATGTAGTCACCATTGCAAGCCCAATTGGTGATTAATGGAAGATAGTATTTTGTTTACACAATTACAGTATGTGGCGAACAATGCTCTTATTTTGAAGTCTGGGTTTCATAGAATAAATGTACCCGTACTCGTCCTTACTCCACTCACAACTTGCACAATGTCAGTGGGCATCGTAAAACGCTTGTTGCATTAAAGAGCTGCAAAACACAGTGTAAACACTCATACAGCCTGAGTGGCGCACACACAGAGCCGCACTAACATGCTCTGCTTAACTAAGCTAACCCTGCTAGCTTCCATCCACGCTTTGTAAGAGAGGAGATTCAACATTTTTTTTTTTTTTGCCAACTTTCAAGTAATTGGTGTTTTAGACTAGTTTTTGTGTGGATACTCCAACACGATTGAACATTCCGCTGTGGAAATACTTCCCCACACAAATGTTCCTTTATACAATGGCAGCATTTCATAGTAGATTATGTTTTACTGGTTTTTACCGTTGAGCAATTCCGTTCCTCTGAAATCTTGATATTGTATGTGCAGCGGGGCTGCAAGATTCAGTATATTGTCAATAAAAGCGTGGTAGGAGGTCAGCAAGACTTTTTTAGTTCACTCCAAAAGAACCCGGCTTCCTCAACAAGTACTGTACGCAAGGTACACCTGGATGGGTTGTCAGCCAATCGTAGGTCTTTCAATATATATATTTTTTTTACTAATAATGGGCCATAGCCGACCACAAAACAGCAATAATTTAGTAATGATTACATTTTTGGATATGATGAGGGAGCGATGTAGCGGGGGACAACTGTACTTGGAATAAGATTACAAAAGGTATATATATTGACATTGTATATTTGTACATTTTTTAATTTTTTGTCCACCACAAGCTACAATCTTCCTGAATTATGTAACACAATTTTACCTCTTTATTCCAAATGTCTGCTACAGTGACTTTCTTCTCTAGCCGTGTTTTCACAGCTCGGTTATGTGTATGCAGTTGCCATGGCGATGTGTGCAGTGTTGCTACTTTTGCCATCTGCTTCGTCTCTTGCATATTTCTCACTTTTCACTGTGCTCCACTCTCGAGTTGTAATCAGGTTTTTACAGATGTAATCACAGAAATGTATTTTTTGTTGTTATGCTGTTGATGTGTTCACAAGCTGAGCTTTGCATGCATTGGGAGGGAGAGAATGGCGAGGAGGAGGAGGAGGAGGTGAAAGGGGAGAGAGTGTGGGAGGAGAGGAGGCCAAGTCAGAAATGATTTCTTTGCCAAGGACTAATAACACACACCACCGTCATCTGCTATAGGAAGAGTCTTTAACTTTGACTTATTCATTTTACTTACTAAAGCTTCTGTTATTTAAACAGTATTTCTTTTTGTTGAGTGCATGTCGCACAGCTAGAGGTGCTTATTACAGACATTTGGTTTCCCCGTGGTTTTCCTGAGACGCTTTCAGCTCGAATGACTGCACAGGTGAAGACAACTATAGCTTCTCGTGCTACTTGATGCCTAACTTGCTGGCAGAACAGTGTTGAAACATTTGATATGACCCACAATTGTGAAACTGTCTGAATAAGCTTGTGGTATTTGCTTGTGAGTTGACAGGCCCGTCAACCTTTTTTGATGATGCATTCAAAGGCCTCTTCTTTAAAAAAAAACGTGAATAGCACTAATATGTGCTGCAACCTGATACTTGTCAAAAGGAGACTGGTAGAGCTTTTCTTTTTGATTGCATGGTGTGACTTCATGCGTATTCCCTTAGTGCGATGAAATGTTTGTGATTCACCTTTGGCCGCACCCCAAGCAGTGATTTCATAGCAAGTGTTTTGTATTAGCCTCTGAGAGTATGAATAGCATTTATTGGATCTATTACACTCTGGCTCTGGTAAACAGTGGAAAATACATGTACTGTACACCAGTATAAATCGTCTACAGAAAAGTATTTGCTTTTATTATTTCAGCCTTTAAATGGTGGTGCAAATGGCGTATAACTTCATGAACTGCGAGTTGTGACTTTGAACTACTTTTAATGTTGTCCGAGAAGAGCTGTCCTCTTGTATTGGACTTCATTCATATCATAGTGCTCGGTAGGAATGTTGTCCTACTTTTATGCAGCACTGCACAGCATTTTTTATCCCTTGACCAGTGACCCACATAGAAATAAAAGGAAATGAGGGGCCAAAAAGACTGAGGAAGTACTTTGGATACTCGAGGCTGATGGATGGTGATTGTATATGTCATCCCTGTGTGAAGGGACACGGTCATGGTATTATGAATGATGCATAAAATACACGATATCCGATAGTATCACTGTGTAACGTGGTGTAAAGGGGTCAATGTGTGTCAAGCTTGTATCTGTCAGCACCATGACGGTGTTACCATCTTGTCAGTCTGTTGATGTCAGGCTGAATCCCGGCATGCTAACGTCAGGCCACATGTTTCTCCCATGACGCTTTATCAATGCTAGGGATATTTGGGATGGTGCCTCCTGAGAATATGCTGCAATACTACATAGTATTCTTACATTTAATGCTCGTGCTCATGTGGTAAAATATGTATGTACTGTATATGTCGATCCATGACACATTTATTGCAGTGTTTGACAACGTGATCAGTTTTCTTTGTAAAATGGGGGTTCCCACATATCTCTAGCAGCAATGGCTACAGAGACCAGACAGCCCCTCCATCCCCCATATAGACACCACTTCCACCCCCACCTTTTGTTCACGCTGCGCCCCTGCAGCTATGGGACACTGGAGAGTGGGAGAGATTGGGATTACACCACAACTGTACTTCCATCTATCCCAATGTATTAGATGAAACCACACCCCAGGGCTGCTTTGTTTATTCAGCAAACATTATTTATTAGTCCTTCTGGATCATGCCCATGAATATTGTCATTCATGCAGGTCATTGTATTCTGAGGGCATTGAATCAATCAGAACCGGACTCTTCAGTTTGTCTTTGAACATGTTTTGCCTCTCATCCACACAGGCTTCATCAATTCATGCTCTAAAACGAGATAGGATGGCGCTAGTGCTTTTAGATCAAATTTTTGTGCCTTAGGTTGTACCATTCCATTTTATCAAGCGCCTTGTTTAAATAACTTCCTGCGGCCATGCAGCTTATAAAAACAAATCCATAAACAGCCATCGGCATGTCTGCCATTGACTGACTTCCGTGTCAGTGAAAGCTCAGTTGCTAATGGTGCTTTTTCCAGTAGACATCTCGTCTAATGATGGCTTTTTGCCTGCACACTTCATTGCTTCTTAACAGTGTTTCTCCAGGGAAGGCCATATGGTGAGCGGTAAAAGTAAAGCGTGGGGATATACAGTAAGAGGAAGAGTGGTGGTAAGCAAACAAATAAGTAGGAAGTCTGATATATGGTCAATCTGTGTGTTTTTGTTTACGTTCAGATCTGTCCAAGAATCGTCTGTGTGAGCTGCCAGAAGAACTTGGTCAATTCATTTCTTTGGAAACGCTGAGTCTTTACCACAATGGCATGCGTTCACTGTCCTCCTGCCTGGGCCACCTCCAGGCCCTCACCTACCTCAATCTCAGGTAAAAAAATAAAATAAAAATAAAATAAAAAGCTGCTGGATATTTCTAACTAAATTAGTGTTTGTGTCAGTAAATCAAACAACAAACTAGTTCCTTGTTTTTTGCAGACCAGAGTCTCATCTACAAATGTGTGTAATTTCCGGCTTAAAGGAATTGTGGACAGAATCTCGGAATTGGCCAATAAATACGGAATCTTGCGGAAAAGGACATAAAACTTAAATGTGTCTTGAATGTAAGCGAATAAAGGTTTATCCAGCATTGCATTGACTTCAACATTTGTGGAAACGGTTGCTATTTTACATGGTGCAGATAATTTGCCAATCAAATCTAATATCCCATATTGTATGTGTTTGTCACTTGTGAGTGGGGAGTGTCAATAGATTGTAAATAATACAGAATTAGTATGTATGATAATTAGTATGAAACATGTGTTTGCGTCCACAGCCGAAACCTTCTATCAAGTTTGTCCCCGTCAGTGTTTGAGCTTCCTCTCCTGCGAGTGCTCATCATCAGCAACAACAAGCTATCTTCACTGCCCGCCTCCATATTCTCCCTCGCACAGCTCCGTCAGCTGGTAACCCTCACGCACACACACACACACACACACACATGCGGTCCAGTGTCATTCTATTGTGCTGTTTGATGTCAAGGTTTGCTTTTTGTCTCTGTCAGGACGTGAGCTGCAATGAGCTGCAGTGTTTACCACCAGAGCTGTGCCAGCTGGAGTGTCTCCGGGACTTAAACCTGAGGAGGAACCAACTCACCACTTTGCCTGAAGGTACGCACAATTGCAACTGAATCATTACATTGGAATACAAGCGTAATATCACAGAAGGTCAACAAAGCTTCTTTACCAATGTTCAGAAATCTCAGAGCTCCCACTAGTTCGACTCGATGTGTCCTGCAATCGCATCACCCGGGTGCCCTTGTGCTACCGCCACCTGCGGCACCTTCAGAGCATCTTGCTGGACAATAACCCACTGCAGATGCCACCTGCGCAGATCTGCTCCAAGGGCAAGTACCACATCTTCAAATATCTCAACATGGAGGCCTGCAAGAGGAGCCAGGAAGAGCTGGAGAGACACCTTAGGCCCACAGGTTTCAACAGCTGGTCAGTGGCCTTGCACAGTACATCAGCAACACTACTAAGCTTGTAGTCCTAATGAGTAACGTGCATGTTGCAGTTTGTCAGATCAAGAGCTGTTCACCGGCCAGTTTGGAGGCCTGGACTCTGGTTTTAACAGCGTTGATAGTGGCAGCAAGAGATGGTCTGGAAACGAAGTAAGTCCACACTACAAACATGAAACATTCTATTGCAGACCTGCCAACTTGTACACATTTGCCACAATTCGGCATGTGTTTTGAGCCTTGAATACTACGGGTGTCATGTAGAGACACAACTCAAATGATGGGACAAAACACGAGATTGGGTCCACAAGAAGCAGATGAGTTTCTTTTCCAATTTTTAAGAAAAGTGCAATGAAATGTGTATTTATTTGCCGATCAATGTATCAGTGAATGTTGCCTGTTGGTCTGTAACTTTTTTTCCTAAATGGTAAAACCGGGTTGGTTGGGTAAGTTTAGATGGGCCAGTTGATTTTGTGTATATTTCCACCATTTTAGAATAAATTGGGCATACTGGCTTGTTCGTGTTGATGGACTCACCTTGCAATATTAATTATTACTATTCCCATACAGAGGCTGTGGCATTTGGCTCTGCAATCATCTTTCTTTCCTCTAAATTTCTACCTTATATTGGTCGTCACGAGGCTCCACTTCACTGCTGTATGACCCCGCCTCTCCCCACAGGGACACAGCAACTGTTTGACTTCACTGTTTGAGGCGAGAGAGGAGGAAAATGATCATGTTCATTTTCATTTATTGTATGATTAATGTGCTGTATTTATTATCGCAAGATTTATGTTTTGAACAAGACATTGTGTTTTGATCTCATGCGATCTTGCGACAACCCTATTGAATAGACTAGGGTGTATGCCAGGTACGCATTTTGTCGCACCTTCCACTACAGTGTGACATGCACTTCCCAAAAAATATACAGACAGTGCACAGAGTATAACCCCTGTGAAAAGTGGGGACCCACTGTACATTTCTTGAAGGTTAGCAGGTCTGTTACTATAGTAACATGTACTTCCCTGACTGAGTGTGTGTGTGCCTCCAGTCAGCAGATGACTTCTCGGAGCGTTCCCTCCGCATGTCCGAGGTCAGCAGAGACCAGAGAAACCTGGAGGAGGAGAAGGAAGAAGAGGAAGATGTCTCTCTTCTCGAATCTAACAAAGGTGAGCGTAGCCAGCAGAAGATGTCTTGTCAGACAGTAGAATAGAATTAAAAAAAAAAAAGTCTCCATTGTGCTTTGTTTGCAGTCAATGGCCAAGCTGAAAAGACAGACTTCATTGACAGCAGCGTGACCGAGGAAGAAGACGACGAGATGAACCACCACGAGACGGACCCCCCTACTCCTACTACTCCTACTCCTACTCCCCCTCCTGTAGTGGTACATCGAGTGGTACGTGTGTCACTCTGCATGACGTGAAGCTTCTTGCACAACTTCCTGTATTCATTGAGTCAATGATTTCCAGCAGCTGAATGAGAGAGAGTCGTCGTCCCACAATAACGACTCCACAAAATGCCGGTTTGTAACTTTTTACATCACTTTTTCCCACTCTGTCATCCGTGTATTCCAAGGTCACCTGATAAAATATTTGCAGAGCCGGGGAAAGTCAACAGAACGTTATTTGTCATTCAGCTAACTGTGGCCCTCTGTGTACCTATCAGTGTTTCCCACAGGATTGTAATCTATCTGTGGCGTGGGAGGCACTTTACATTGTAGTCACATTTTTTTTCTGATTATAACGATAACGCACATGTCTTCTAATGCATCATGCATCTAATATTTCACTAAATTGATAACCAGATGCATTATAATCCACACCGCATCTGACTTGGCTGGCTTGACCCAAAATGTGCATGACAGCTGGCGAATGTCTTTTTCTGTGGTGCGTTTGAGGTGTGTTAAGATGCAGAGTTACTATATCTACTGTACAGAGTTGTAACGACAACCTACAAGGACAGTCCCAGTGCGTTCGAATGTATTTGTGGTAGGCCGCCACAAATGAATGTATGGGAAACAGTAGCTTTCACATTGACCACCATGTGACAACATAGCCTAAATCACTTTTTTCGATTTTGTAAGTTTACGCCATTACAAAAAATATGAACAGAAGTTTTATAATCCCCCAAAAAAAAAATAGTTATCTCTCTTTAATGCAGAGCCGCTGTTCATGTGGAGGTCTCCCTGCCCTCGTCACCCTCACCCTCCAGCCCCACCACGGAGGAGCGCCGCCGGCCAGGCACGCTGATCATCTGGCAGGAGAGAGAGCGACAACAGCAACAGCAGCAGGGAGAGAAGGCCAGGTAAATCGTCATTTATGCAATATTTCAATATAATTTTTTTTTAAGTTGATGTTAAATCATTAAAGTGAATCATTATTAAAGTCTGTTATGAGGCTAAATCTGAAGACAATCAAGTGTAGTTCATTTTATTGTGGCCATTGAATTCAAATTTGACCAATAAAGTACAATGACACAATTAAAAGTGAAAGTGTTTAGGCTAAAGTCAATCTTATCCCTGTCCCGCTTGCATGTTTTCCTTTTTTTTATTACAAACTATCAATATGATGGTATACTATTGTCATGCAAGTACAAATAAATATAACAAAGAAAAAAACTATAACATGACTTTCATAATGTTATACTATTTCTCTATATTTTTCCATGACATTTGTAAATGTTTTTGAATCTTGCAATTAAAGTACAACCTTTTAATTCATCATCCATACTATTCCATAGTTTTACCCCCATAGCTGAGATGCACAAGCTTTTCTTCAGTAGTTTTTTGCTCCATACACAGTACAGTATATAGTCATAGATCAACATGAAATAGACCGTAGAAACTCCTCTGGTCCGCCTGTCATATCTAATTATATGCTGCTCTATTTTTGCAGTTTGCTGAAGGCACTGAACAAAACAGGAAGTTTTGTGGCCTCTGCGCCTCCGACAGGAAGTTGCTCAGAGTAAGATGTCTGAACAGATTCAAGTGCTTCACAAGTGCTTCCCATTTGTAGGATTTAACATTAATGAATAAATTAGAATATCTTTGCAGTTCTTAGTTCTTAGACACAGGTGGTCCTTGAATGCGTTCCGTTCCTACGACGAGTTTCAGTCCAAGTCAGAACTTGATTGACTTTAACATTCAGAACTAAATTCATCAAAATCATAATGTTTTAATCTTTCAAGATCCGGTGACGCCACTAGTATTTTATATGTCCTTTGTGTGTTACGTGTACAGTGTGAGAGAGACTTGGGTGTTCATTTAGGTATAAGATCCAACTTGCACCAAAACCTGACTTAAATCACGTCTAGGAACGGAACTCTTATGTAACATGGTGACCAGCTGTCGGTTGACAGTACTGGAACATAATGGTAACCACACAAAATATTGACACACATATTGGCACTGTTTGGACGTTCTCACTTTGGGGTGTATGTGTGTGACTTATTTTGAGGGGAAGGTTTAGTTACACTTCATACAAACTGTACACTGACCACTTCTACATTGTCATTTATTCTGTGTTGGCAAAAGAAAAGAAAATATTTGCAGAATAGTGAGGGGTGTATCATTTTTCTGAGGTACTGTATATTAATTAAAAGTCATCAATGTGCTGATTTCCACAGCTATTGTTGCTGTAATTTGTACGTTGTCTCCCTCTAGTGGTCCATCGCCAGAGAGTAGCCCATCCCATCGTAGCTCTCGACCGAGATGCGCAGTGAGTAATACTACATTATATTTGTATAAAGTCCTTACTCATGCAAACGTCCAATAATTTTTTTTCTTATTCTCAGAGCACTGAACACATTGTGTGTTCTTCATCAACATTACTTATCCAGCGCTCCAGGAGCAGGACAGGTACCGCAAAAACTCACACAAACTTGTAGTCATACACAAACAAAATATGACAAAGAAACCAAAGTAAGATGAACGTCTTCCAGAGGGACCATCCTCCCCAAAGACGTCTCCTCCGCCCGCTCAGAACCAGAAACCCAACAGCTTCTTGTTCCGCACGTCATCTCGCAGCAACGTCAAACCCGCAGGTATACGCAACTCAAAGCAGCACACAAGTTGACAAAATTGCTTGGGTCCTTCTAAAGCAAGGGTCTCAAACACGCGGCCCGCAGGACACTAGTTTGAGGCCCCCGCCTTGATATGAAAGTTTAATGTTAGTTTGATATGGATGCTGTATGGTATCATGTACCCAGAAAAAATTATTACATTTGATTAATGTTCATGTTAAAGGTTAAATAACTGTTAATAGTTATCCTCCCTATCCGTGTGGAAGTGGTAAGTTTTTGGCTTTTTAAGTTTAAAGGAAATAACTTGGAGGCTACCGTTTAGGTCGCTAGCTTTCTAGTTTGCGAGTTAGCATGTGTCTCAAGACCCTGCAGTTGCGCAATATGTTGTAAATAAAAAGAGTATAAATGTGACTATAGTCGTGTTTTGTCATGTCTACAGGGCTCTAATAATGCTTTGTTCATTTTAATCTGAAAAAAATAATTTGTCTACCCACCAACTATATGTGGTTTCTTAAGTTTTTATTATTTGCCGTTTTATTATTATTATTATTATATTTATTTATTACCGATTGATTTTCTTTATTCTTGATTTGTTTATCTTATTTTGTGCAGAAAAATAAAATTAAGATATTTGAGAACAGTGGAATGTTTTATCAGAGCTTTTATTGCAGAAAATCGGAACCAAAGCACTGAAAAAGTTGGTATATTTTTCTGTTTTTAATAAATGTGTTTTTTTGGGGGGGGAAACCTGATGCGGCCCAGTCTCACCCAGACCCTAGCTCCAGTGGCCCCCAAGTAAATTGAGTTTGAGACCCCTGTTCTAAAGTTTTCCTATGACTTCCTCAGGCTTGTCCTCGAGCGAGTCTCGCGTCACAGTTCGCTCGCCCAAAGAAGAGAGAATGGAGGTCACGCAGCTCCGCAAAGTAAGAGGCCTTATTTCTCAACCTCATCATCACTTGTTCTCACTGGGACTTTCCTTTGTCACCCTCACAGACGCTAGAGACACGGCTGAAGATCACCTTGCCGGAGGATCTTGGGGAGGCACTGTCCAACGGCACTGTCCTCTGCCAGCTGGTCAACAGCATCCGAGCTCGCTCGGTGTCCATCATCCACATTCCGTCCCCTGCTGTGGTGCGTCTGTCTGCAACGTGCACCTTTAGAAGACCTCCACGTGGAACACAGTCCACATTATTAACATATGATGGTGTCTCATCTTTCAGCCAAAACTGAGCTCAGCCAAGTGTCGACTCAACGTGGAACACTTTCTTGTTGCATGTCGCAAGCTGGGCGTCCCCGAGGTAAAAAAAAAATGAATACATATTCTGCTTTCTAACCGGATAAAGTGCTGAGTGTTGCTCCTGTTTGGACCGATGTCTTCAATCACACACCGGTCACCGGTCCAAACCTGACGCTTCTGTCCTGCTAACAAAACCTCTCTGTTTTAATGTGTGTGTCCCCCAGATGGACATGTGTGTGTGCTCTGATGTGCTTCTGTCTAAGCTGCCCAATGTGCTGCAATGTGTCAAAGCCTTGCTGGCCCTGCCAGAGGAGGGCCCAGCGGATGACCGCCCCCTCAAGCAGTCCCTGCCTTCGTCGTCCTCGCTGCTGTCCACAGATTTCCTGCTCTTCTACTGTGTGGCCATGGTGCTGCTCTACGCCCTCTACTGCTACCTGCTCACTTAGGCTACATCCCATAATAATAATAATAATACCTAGAACAGCAGTGTGAGTGCACAGCGTTGCTGTTAAAACAAAACACAATGAAAGAAAGCACTACACTGGAACACAGCAGGTTAGCCTTAATGCCTTAGCCTAGCCTAGCCTAGCCTAGCCTAGCCTAGCCTAGCCCAGCCTGCACATTGTAATGCATGAAGGTCTTTGATACATTTCACCAATACACACATTAATGACATATTTTGACTATGTCAAATCAAAAAATATCCCCGAGTGTTGTAAAATAGCAATGGCGTGTAGTACAGTGACGGGCAACATGGAGGTAAACTTTTTTTTTTGGGGGGGGGGGGGAGAAAACAGGCACACCGTGTGCATGCTTGTATGCTGACCTGAAGCGGAACTGTGAATGTCTACTTTATTGTCATCATTTTGAACCTTCTAAAACAGGTGTGTCCAAATGGAGGGTCACATAAAAAATCAAAGGAAGGGCCATTTTGATATGTTTATGGATGGATATATCATTTTTCTTTTGTAAAAAAAAAAAAAACTTTTTGTTATTAGTAATAAGCGTTAACAAGTGACATTTGGTACCTGGGCCTTCAGTGGGGGCCTCTCAATTTCACCAATATCATGTTGCATTTATGCAAACCATTAATAACATACAAAAGTGCAATGGTATTACACAGAGACAGGCGTTTCACACCAGCATTACTCAACACAAAACCCGCTTAAAACTTGAATTGGTTAAATCTTGAAAAACATATCTCCAGTTACATTTCTGCTTGTAACTTTGAGCATTTCCGACCACCAATCACCGATAGAAGCTACCTGAAAAATTGGGGCTCAGGATTCAGGGTTGGCCAACCTATCCTGATGATGTGGAGAGTTTAAGCTAAAGTCCTCCTTGGGAATGGACTGAATCAAATCAAAGAGTATGTTTCCTTCTCCCATTGTGCAAATTACAACTCTTAATTTGCTCCGATCAAACAATCAATGTGTTATCTAGCTGGCCAATGAGGCCAATCTGACATCTGATTGGTTGAAGAAACATCTGCATTGCTAATCAAGTTGAGGTGACTTGGGCCAGCACTCCACATTCTGAAGGCCCTGGACATATTAGATTGACATGGGAGCACAAAGAATTGGTTGTAAATGTTGAACCATGTTTAGGCCACTCGACTCAACTCGGCCGAGTGGTTAGCGCGTTAGCTAGGAGACCTGAGTTCGATTACACCTTTGTGTGGAATTTGCATGTTCTCCCCGTGCGTGCGTGGGTTTCCCCCCACATTCCAAAAACATGCTAGGTTCATTGGCGAATTCAAATTGTCCATAGGTATGAATGTGAGTGTGAATGGTTGTTTGTCTATATGTGCCCTGTGATTGGCTGGCGACCAGTCCAGGGTGTACCCCGCCTCTCGCCTGAAGACAGCTGGGATAGGCTCCAGCATACCCTCGACCCTCGTGAGAATAAACGGTAGTAAATGAATGATTGAATGCTTAGACCAACAGAGAACTTAACATTGTGCCTTTTTTTGTTGGCTTTTGTTTCTATAATGTACCGTGGGCCAAACGTTGGACACCCCTGTTCTAGAACATATAAATAACGCAATGAGACCTAGTGCCTCTCAATAGACGCACCACTCCTACCCTGCTGTGCCCGCTGTGAACAGCAGGGGGCAGGGTTGCTGCATCAAAGGCCCAAAAGGCTTGACTTTTTCTGTTGTTGTCCAAACTAAGGTACAAAACACGCACGTGTACATACATACATACATACATATATAGATATATGTTTGTCTTTTTAGGGTTGCAGATAACTTTGTATAAATGTAAACAGGTGATTTAAATTATCTTTTTTTTATTTATTTTGAGTGGTTTCATTAAGAGGGCTTCACTACAATGTTTAAAGCCAGTAGGGTTGGGTTGAAGCTTTTTGAAATCCACCTTGACTCCAACAGGGAATTAAATAATCTAATATACAGGCTTAAAAGAAGTGATTTTTTTTTCCCCAAAAAAACATTTTTTCAGCTATTGCATGAGTTCAAAAAAAATGATCGATTCCCCAGAGGCTCTGACTGTTACTTGACACTTGTGTCTGCCTTATTGCACATAAACAAGTCTCTATTCGTGTTTGTGAATGGAATCCAAGAGCCGTGACAGAGATGAAGCATTCTGTTTGATTTCCTGCATTTGTCAAGTTAGCTGCTGTTTTTTCTACTGTTTGTATTTCTATCGTCCTGCTATTTGCATAACTATACTGTTTGAATACAAATGTTTATTTTATAAAAATCCAACTTATGGCTGGTTTCAACTGAGCAGAAATACACTACAATGATCTTTTATATTTTATACTTGACGCTCTGGTTTTTCAAGTTGATTAGTTGTTGGCCTCTTCTCCCCTCCTGATGTAAAGAATTTATTAAAAACAACTTTTGACTTTGCTGTTTCCTCACCTGTCTGCTTGCATGCTTTATTTGGCCTCGTACTATGTGCAATGTATTCAATATTGATCCTGATAATACAATTGGTAATATAGTCTAAACCAGTGGTTCTCAACTAGTGGGTCACAGAGCCACTCAGTGGTTCGAGGGGGGTTTGCCTTGGAAAAAATTATGTAATGCCCCAATATCTGTGAATGCACCTCACAGAAAACACTCCCTTAAGATGAGAAGTTTTTAGTTCCCACAGTACTTGTCATTGATAGGTGATGGTGGGTCCTACAGCCAAACCAGTTAAGAACCACTGGTCTAAAACCGATAAAAAAACAAACAAGAGAAAACATTGAACAATACGGTACTCAAAAATACAGTAGTTACTGAGGATCTACTGATAGGGGTTCAGGTTAGGTAGGTTTATTCCTCATTAACTACTGTAATTTAGTGCACCTTATTGTAAAGTGTTACCATGACTACTACTAGACCAGACTGTTGAGTATTATTCCATGACAAAAAAAAATGGAAGCATTAAAAACCATGAACTGATGACATACCTCCTCCTCGCTCAGGAGTCCTTGTGTTCACCCCAACTCATCATGGAGGAAGACAGCCTGAGTCGACTGGCCCACACAGTCCAGGTTCTGGTCCAACTGGCTGACGGCTCAACGTGAGCCAGTATTTGTTTGACCTCCAAAGAAGTAAATTCTCTGCAAATGAGAATAACATACATAACCTTTGACCCCAAGTTCGATACCAGGTGATGTATCGGAAATATACCTTAACAAATAAAACTTCTCATCATTGATTACAATAAATATATCATTTTTTTTGCCCTGTTGTCCGAGTGTACAATACATATGCAGCAAGAGGTTATAAGCGACAGTGGACCAAATGATGGCCAAATATAAACTATACCTGTACATGCATGGGAAGTTGTGTGCTGCTGAGCATGTTAATAGTTCTTTTATAGGTTTGTTTTAAAAGCTTTGTGCTTGGAGGGTTTTCAATCAGGTTAATGGTCCTATCTGCTCAGCCTCTTCCTGTCCTTGAGTGAGACAAAAACACACTTGAGGTAAACCCCAAATCGAGTAAAAGTCTTCCATACCCTGCAAGATCAATAGAAGCATCCAATGCGGTAAAATAAGAATAATCAGTCTTTATCCCTTATTCTGGAGACGGAGGTTAAATTAGTTTAGAACCAATGTGAATTGGCGCATATTTTAATGCAACCACAAGAGGGCGCACTGGAGCAACCATTCATGGCTTCGGTGGCAGAACGCCGAGGAAACAATCGCCGTTTTTATACCAAATGTCCTAAAACTATAACAGCGAATAATAAAAGGTATCGATAAGTCAACAAAAATATTTAACACACACGTTTTTAATATAACTTAAAAGCAGTCGAAGACAGTTTCGAAAATTGTTCATGGCAAAGATTAGTCTGTTGTCCCGACTCACTTGAACTCCTCACTTGATTGACTGCATCATTGCAAACACAATAGCGTTAAATGTGCTGTTTGTTTAAAAGTAGCGAATATACCTCGAATTTACAAACGTAGCCAGAATAACTAAGGTGAATACATTTACCTGCAGCTATATAGGCCATGAAAACATGCGACAAATTCGACCAAACGCTGTATAAAACTTTCTGTACAACGACCAATGCGGAAATCAGTTCAGAAACCTTTTTTTAGAACGTCGTCAACGTGGTTGCGCTCTTCCTCTCGCGAGAATTCAATAGTGTGAGTATCTGCTGCTCTGATAGGTAAGTAAATACCAATGACATACCATGTAAATAAATTATTATGTCAAATCGACATCCACTTCCGTATACGTATCCAAAACCCTTCCACGCGCAGGTTTGGCCGCCATGATGGTGAATTGCATTGACATGACCTCGGCACACTGCTCAGCAAATAATCACTTTAACAGACCAGGTTTGTTATTTTTCATTCATTCATTCATTCATTCATTCATTCATTTTCTACCGAGTATGTATTAACAATGCCATTACTGACATACATGTTTAACTGTGTAAATGCTTCCAGTTAATTATATGTATTATTGTATTGGAATTGCTGTTAAAATTAGTTATTTTATACCACTAGAGGGCGTAGTTTTGACATGTTATTTATTTTACACTCAGCTCAGCGCTAGTGAATACATTCATTCATTCATTCATTCATTTTCTACCGTTTATCCTCACGAGGGTTGCAGGGGCCAGCTATATTCGGGCGAGAGGCGGGGTACACCCTGGACTGGTCGCCAGCCAATCACAGGGCACATATAGACTAACAACCATTCACACTCACATTCATACCTATGGACAATTTGGAGTCGCCAATTAACCTAGCATGTTTTTGGAAACTGAACATGCAAACTCCACACAGAGATAGCCGAGAGTGGAATTGAACTCAGGTCTCCTAGCTGTGAAACCTGCACGCTAACCACTCCTCCGCCGTGCAGCCTCAAGTGAATACAATTGTAGCTATTTTCCACCTTGCCCAGCCCACCTCTCGTTGGCACCATCATGGCGGACTTTCTGCTCCATGGCGTACTACACACTGTTCCATTCATTTGCAGCTGTATCAACAGATCTCTTCATTTAGCGTCCTTGGTAAATATAGCGGTGCCTCGTTAATTCCGTTCCGGAAGGTCCGACTCAAACCAAAGCAAATTTTTTCCTGTAGAAAAAAATGTATATCAAAACAAAACACATTTTATAGACAGTAATTATAGTTTTAAATGCAGAAAACGATGCAAATGAATGACAAATGAATTGAATGTTTGTGTGTTGTTGCAACCAAAAATGAGCGCTATGGATGTAAAATGTGACAAGTGCCACCCTCGATGCGCTGTTACGTGGGAACCGGAGTCCAAGGATGCAACCAGGAAGTGTTGTCATCTGATGCACAATTCCCCATACAAATGATGCTAATGTAATGAATGAATGACTCATGGCCGAGGGCAAACTCCGAATTGGCAGACTGAGGCAGGCCTTCCCTCGAGTGGTGAAAAATCCAAATAAGCACGTCTCAATGGATGACTTTGAACAAACTCTGAATCTCTTTGTTGTGGTGCTTGAGCACTCAATGTTATGTGAGGATCCAGGTCAGCCTTGCTTGACAAAAACCAGGCCTACGTTGCAAGAAGTGTGTCATCCTCCCCCAGACAGGTCTGCTTATAATATTAGCGCTGTTGAAATTTTATGCATTTGAGTCCCCATCAGAGCCCTCAAACATATGGTGCATATGAATAAGTCTCTTTGCTATTTGTTTAACACCACATTCAGTGTCCCCCTTGTTTTGTCAGAGTCTCGCCAACAGATATCTCATGATGCTAAATATTTTAGCTGTTGCGCCATTGTTTGCATAGCAATCGATGCTTCTATCTCTGTCTTTTTTTTTTCTCATAGAGTGGTGCTAATTGGATAATGGCGTCAGGCATGTTTTGACCTTTTCTGTGTCGCCAGTGTTCGTAACAACAACCCTTAAACCGAGCCGAGGGACAAGCAACAATAATAACGACAACAAGCCAATGAGCTCATTGTTCAGGGAGGACAAAGTGGTGAAATAAATCTGCCCCATCCAGAAGACAGCTGAGAGATATCCCAAGGCAGTCAGATCAGGCGAGACAATGGATGTTTGAATTTTGAGTATCCGTGTATTCACAGTAGCCACGTTTATAGGAGGAGTTTTTCTCTTTCCGAATTGGAATCTTTCCGAATGACCTTTCCGAAAGCAATGGTATCCATGGAAAGGAATATTCCAATCTCTTGTCTACATGCGCCGCTATAATCAACCAGAATAGTCAATGGGGAATGCGCAGTAAAGCGTAAACAACAACATCACATGATTCCGACTTCTTCGAGTTTTTCTTTCACTTGTTGGAATAACTCCGTATTGCCAGTTTTTCCTTTGTCCAATCTTGAACAAACATTCCACAGCAGTCCAGTGCCGATTCCTTGCCTCCATTTTTTTAAATCGAAGAACGTCTCGAGCTGCGTGTTACGTCATATCTCAAAGAACGCACCCGGGAACAGGAAAAGATAAAGTTCAATCTTGCTAATATTTTACTATAATTAAGCTTGGCACATGTTGTATATAGATATGTATTTTCTTTTTTAATAAAACTGGACGGGCTGGTGACCAGTCCAGGGTGTACCCCGCTTCTCGCCCGAAGACAGCTGGGATAGGCTCCAGCACCCCCGCCCGACCCTTGTGAGGAAAAGCGGCAGAAAATGAATGAATGAGTGAATGAATGGACGGGCGGTCGAGTGGTTAGCGCGCAGACCTCACAGCTAGGGTTCGATTCCACCCTCGCTGTGGAGTTTGCATGTTCTCCCCGTGCATGCGTTTTCTCCGGGTACTCCTCCCACATTCCAAAAACATGCTAGGTTAATGGACTATGGACTCCAAATTGTCCATAGGTATGAATGTGAGTGTGAATGGTTGTTTGTCTATATGTTCCCTGTGATTGGCTGTGGACAAACCAGTCCAGGGTGTACCCCATCTCTCGCCCGAATATAGCTGGGATAGGCTCTAGCACCACTGCGACCCTCGTGAGGAAAAGCGGTAGAAAATAAATGAATGAATTTCCACATAATATGAGATTTTATTCTCTCATACTGTCAGCGATTGAGCCTTACCAGTACCAAATCCACAATGTACACAGTATACTTAATGAATTGTACTGACGGAAGTACAGTATTCCATTTGGGACACAGCCGATGAGTCTGGACTTCCTTGCATTACACACAACTCACAAGCTCAGAAGACTGTTTTACATTTTTGAAACACAACTCAAACCAACTCCCCAGTTTAGCATCTCAGTCCCGCCTCCCATCTCAGTATTCATCAGGATTACCAGTGAGAGTCAAGATTGGAAGATTGGAAGTGGAACCCAAGTGGGAGCGTTCCATGCATTATTCATCTCTTATTTTCATAGCCGGCTTTATGCAAATGGAAAAGCAATAATTCATCCACTAATGGTCGACATCGCCTGCGGAGGTCGTGGTATGGTTTGGCTTCATCGTAGGGTTGCGCCCGAGGGCTCGTTTTCGATCGTCTATATTGAATACAGGAAGTACACAAACTCCTTAGTGATTGCTGTGATATGGGAAGGGGGTGAGATCAAGTAAGCTCTGCTTCTTCCTACTCCTTTTCAGACGTTAAATCGTGGAACTGTAAATATAAGATGTACTTCAGTCTAAACTGCACCTCAGTCCAGCAATTCCTCAGTAAATGAAGCTCAAACTTCCATTCATACAGTGAGCTCCTGCATTTAGAAACCTTTTTGTTAAAAGATTATTTTTTTCGGATTGTCATTGTTTTGTTTTTATTTTACGATGTACCCAATCTGTGTTTTATAGTTCGCAAAAAGGGAATCCACACCTTGTTTTGTGCTTTGCCAAGTGGTGTAGAGCTAAATATTGTCAAAGCATGACAGCAGTCCATTTTAATTTCACAGTAAAGTAGTTTTTAAATTCGCCTTAAATCTTCATTTTTTGTTTTATTCAGATCTAAATAAACTACTTCAAGACATAAAGTAAATCAAGGGAAATTTCAAGTAGGCAAATAGAAGCTCTTTTTTAGCATCGCCCAACTCTCCGAATAATCGAAGGCAAGGATTCGTTTATTTTGAAGGCGACAACCGGAACTGCTTGATTTTATTTTTATTTTCAATGACGGCTACCTTGAGAAGAGAGGCGGCCAGGCAGAGTTGAAGAACGGCGAGGACGACGAGGGAGGACGGGTGGAGGCACCGAGGCTCACAGGGATGTATAGTAAACACAGACAGAAAAATGGCCACATAAAACCGGCGACATGTGGACGTTTCCTTTTTTTCCTTTCTTTTATTTCGCTTATCGGTGACCTGGGAAGAACCGGCGGAGAAAGCAGCCGAAAAGGTAAAAGAAAAAACTGGAAAACTTGCATTACCGTCAACCAGTTGCTTCCCCGGGGCTGATGTTAATTACAACAATAAGCGTGTTGTTTGGTAGACTTGGGTTGTAGTTTACGCTGGAAATGTTTTGTCTGAACTTTTGTCCGAGTGTTACTTCGTCCGCACCGAAGTCCATTGATAAATGTGCTCATTTAACGTGTCGCCTGTCACGCTGAAAACACATTGAAGAGTGTGTATGGTTAACATGAGTCGTGTGTCAGCTGGCTGTGTCACAACTATCACAAACACAAACTCAGTCATGGGGCTCACAATGAGGCTCTCATTCGAATTAAACTATATTTTAAGCCGAAATGCAGAAAAAAACACCAGTTTTTTTGTAGTGTTACCAAGACTGTAACATTACCCGTCCAGGCGTGCAATTTGGTAGTGTAGCTTGAATGGCAACATTTGTCTCTTGGCTTCCATCGGTCACTAACTTGGTAGCAGCTGCTGGTTCTTAAATTATGGAGTATGATCCTGCTCTGGGTCATTTATTGTATTACCAATGCGGAGGGAGCTCCTTTCTTTGTTCTGCCTTTGTCCATAAAAGGAAGAGTTGAAAGATTTTTGTACTTGGGTGGATTAGCTGCAAACATACAGCAACAAAACTACAAACACTGCAAGATACACACATCAGCGTATACATAAATACTCAAAACACGCACAAATACATGAGAGATGCCGCAATTTGACTGAAGTTTACCAGGCTTCCAGGAAAGGCAGTTTTTCTCAATTGTTTCCTGTCATGCCCCCACTGGGGGACAGAAATGTTTTTTGTGCCCTCCTGAAACTGTCAATATCTGTGTATTTATCTGTACTGCAACAAAATGGAGCGCATGCAAGCAAATTCAAAAGTCAATCTGCGTATGATTATGACAAATGCATACATGTTGGCAGGTGTGCACCAATATTGAAAGTCTTCCCTGCCTTTTTGCAACAGTTACACAGCTAACTTTACGCTAACTTTTGACCATGTTGCAAGCATTACATCCCGCCCTCTTCCAAGCTGCACCTCGGGCAACACACTTGCACAGGAGCCTTTGCTAAACACTGGCAGTATCATCATTGTAAAACCTTTGCTAAGCGTCTACAATGAAAAGACAGAAAAGTGCAGCTTGAATTTGAGGTAGTGCAAAATAACACACCGTATGCTAGGATAAAATAAATTACACGATCAGTTCAACAACAATATGTTTTTACTCACAAATTGAAAATTAAAAAATACTTGTGAATGAAAGTGTGTGTAAATGCTTTCAGTGTATCTTATATCTGTGGAGTTGAATCTGACCTGGATAAACAAGAATTGAAAAATCAAGTGAGTCCAGTTGCTAGGTAAGTTTAAAGGGGACTTATTATGCTTTTTCCACTTTTCTGACCTGTAAATGTAATTAGAATGTCGTATCTCGTGTTAAACCATGCCAAAGTTTCAGATAATGAGGTTTGCGCATTTAGAAGTGAGCCCTGAAAGAAGTTTGGGATGGCTTAAAACGCTTGGTTTCAGAGGGCGTTGCAAAACTGTTCCTTTTGTGATGTCACACGGGAGCGAGCTTCCTTATGAGCGTGACCGTAGTTGCAATACATTAACTGCCCTCCCCCATGCTTTGCTTATGTGTTGGCGTTGCTAGCAATGGCTCGTAAAATGTGTTTCTTTAGATGTAAGGAAAACCCGCATTTGTTTACAATTCCTAAAGACGCCACCATCAGGCACAAGTTGTTGGAATTCCTGATTCCTTACCAGCAAAAGACGTGTATTTTAGTCTGTCAACGGCATTTCACACTTTACTGTTTTGTGAACATGGGCCAATAAGCAGCTGGAGTAGCCGAAAAGTAGCCAAAAGTGTGTGTCTGTGTAGCATTATAAAGTGTGCATACAGGAAGCGAAGTTACTAGTAGCCATTTCCCACCACAATTAGTAGCTCTCCTTGAGTTTTTTTCAACACTGGTAGACCACATTAAATGTTACTAATACTGTAGAAACGCTAACGCTAAAATGCTAAAGCTACTTACCATTGAGAGACATTGAGAGACATTGAAGTAACCTCGGGGCCATGGATGGAATACATTAAAACAGACAGTTTTCACAGGAAGCACTAAATCTGAAGAAATACAGCTGAATAGGTGCAGATTCTGGAAGAAGTAGAAAGCTTTCTGTGCGGGTTATCATGTGTCACTGCTCTATAGGAGTCTACAACTCCATAATCCATTTCCTCTGTAGACCAGCACTCTGCTGTCATACTGAACCTAGTAGTCTTCATTGTGGGCACAATTTCCCCACGCAACACAACAAATTTGCTTTATCTTCTCCAGTAGATATCGAGCTGTGTGTTGGACAGACTGTCCACACTTTATCCTCCCCTTCCTGCTAATGCTTGACCATATCACCCATTAACATGGCACGCCCCTCCTGGTCCTATAATGAGCGAATAGCACATATGCAAGGTGCGTTTAGGGACATTGGAACATTACACTTTTTTTCTAGTTGTGAATCACTGGTCTCGATGATGCTTGCTCTGAAACATACGGCCTTCCCTGCCCTCTTCCTGCTTTAAGTATGAATCTAAATTGTTGATTGCCTTTGCTTTTGTGTGTGTGTGTGAATGATATACGTGAATCTGAAATCTGAATCTGGCACTGTGGTTCATTGATTATGACTAATATGACTGTAATGTTAAATGGCTAGAGGTGAACACAAATAAAATGAGAGCTGCATGATTCACAATGATTTTTCACACTACCTCCTTCTACCAATGTGTCAGCTTTAACGATGCGTTCATGCTTGTCATGTTTGGTTCCGTTAAAAGGTACTCTGATGTGTTTTGCTTTGTTTGGTCAACTGTGAGCACAATCATCCCAACCCTAACAAGCAAGACCTAGACCGCTTAACAGATGGGCCGGTTCACAGTTGTGAATGCTACACAGGCTAAATACATGCATCAATGTCAAAACCTTGCAGAAATAACACATATCTAAGAGAAAAGTGTCTCTGATTGCACAATTTTGGTCCTTCCTCTGCATAAGTGACAATCAATTTCCTTCCTTCCTTCTCTCTCTTTATCTCTGTGGATGTGTGACAACTCTTGAAAAAGTATATTTTAGAACAGGGGTCTCAAACACGCGGCCACTAGTTTGAGGCCCCCACCTTGATATGAAAGTTTAATGTGAATTGATATGAAAGTTTGATATGAATGCTGTATGGTATCATGTACCCAGAAAAAAATATTACGTTTGATTAATGTTCATGTTAAAGGTTAAATAACTCTTAATAGTTATCCTCCCTATCCGTGTGGAAGTGGTAAGTTTTTGGCTTTTTAAGTTTAAAGGAAATAACTTGGAGGCTACCGTTTAGGTCGCTAGCTCTCTAGTTTGCGAGTTAGCATGTGTCTCAAGACCCTGCAGTTGCGCAATATGTTGTAAATAAAAAGAGTATAAATGTGACTATAGTCGTGTTTTGTCATGTCTACAGGGCTCTAATAATGCTTTGTTCATTTTAATCTGAAAAAAATAATTTGTCTACCCACCAACTATATGTGGTTTCTTAATTTTTTATTATTTGCCGTTTGATTGATTTTCTTTATTCTTAATCTTATTTTGTGTAGAAAAAAATATTAAAATATTTACGAACAGTGGAATGTTTTATCAGAGCTTTTCCTGTAGAAAATTGGAACCAAAGCAAAGTTTATTCATTTTTCTGTTTTTAATAAATGCGTTTTTTGTTTTTTTTGGAAAAACTGATGCGACCCAGCCTCGCCCAGGCCCCTGTTTGAGACCCCTGTTTTCAAGGCATGTAATTTGGTCAAATTTGACCAGTATAGCATCAAAATAACAATGTATGATTCAAGCCAGGAGATGTAATATTTCAGATTTTTTCACAAATGACTTCTGTTCGTTATAGCAGTGTGAATACTAAGTGAACTGGACCAAAGTACACACCAAGGATCTTGGTTTTTATTTTTGGTCCGAACCAGAATTGTGAATGCAGCCCAACACTGCAGGTCTAAAGACAATTCATGAAAAGGTTCCCAAAAAGACTGCTAATGCACCTCCATGCTGCTCTTTTGGGATTCACACAAAGTCCGAACTCAGCAGTATTCTTTACAAGATGTGAACCACGGCCCATTTAGCAGAGCATCAAGTGCGGCCCCCCCTGCTTGCCTGGCAGGTCTCCGCACGCTTTTGTAATGCGTGGCGTGTTCTCCAGAGCCTAGAAGTTGAAGAAGCCATTCCGAGTGAGCAGCGGCGCTACACGAGCTCACTCTGTTCGCCAACAATGCCCGTCCTCTTCACCTTATGACATCGCCTAATTTTTCTGGTAAAGGTTGAACATGCTGTAACTTACCCAAGCAGACGTGTGCGGTTTGCTTTGTGTAAGGCCCCCGCAGAAAGACTATGCCAGGTCGTCTCTGGTGGGCCGCAAACGTTAGTCATAGTTAATTTTTTTGTTTACACGTGTTGTGTTTAAATGCCGTGTGGGTTCACGGTGTGTGGGTGAGGTGTCAGCATGGAGTGTGCTTCTTCTTCCAGTCTAATGCTATCAGTCTTTGGGCCAGGATGGAGTGTTCTCCTCTTAGTCCGCAACACAGTACCTTTACAAGCCCCTCCGCAAATAAAAAGAAGCAATTTATCTCCAGGACATGCAGTATATGCTAAAATAGTATGTAAAACACTGATTCTCAACTTTGGGTTGCAGAGCTGTTTTTCAGTGGGTTGTGAGGTCTTTGCCAAAAAAGAAAAGTTGTCTGCCCAAATTACAAATTTTCAATCATAAAAATGGCTTAATGAACTAAAATACAAATTAATACCACCATTGAACTTGAGAATGTAGTATTGTACTTTGGAGCATTAGCATTAGCAAGCTGCATTCACCCGTCTATACTCCGTCGCACCGTTAGTGATACGCACTACATACGTATATGCACTGTTGATGACAGTGCATATCACGCGGACCCCTGCAACCTACAGTATGTGTTGAGTGCGCCATGTAAGAGGCATCAAGTGCATGTAAAGCACAACCAGTCATAATGATTTTGGAAAAAAAAAATTCTTTCTTCCTTTTTCCTTCCTGTGTAATTATTTCCATGGCCTCAAATGGCTTCCAATCCCTCAATGTGTAATTTGCTTTGTCTCCTCCCTAGGCAGCATAGTGATGATGAACCGGGCAGCACGGTGGAATAGTGGGACTAATTCACCGTAATGAGGGAGGGGGATTTCTAAAAGCCAACAGCACACAGTGAAGGCATTGTTAACGTATAAAAATATAAAATAAAATGAAGTTTTTATTGAATGATTGACTTTTTAAAAAATCCTGTCAACCAAGTGTTTCACTTTTGAGATTAAAAACGTGATAATTGTTGTTTAAGAGAAAAGCCTGTGGACACAGAGCAACATTACAGCATTGCTACTATGAATGATAATACAGGTAATATGGAAGTGATAGGGTGCACTGTAAACCTTGCAACCCAACATGCACTTGGTGTTCCTAGTGTCACTTGTTTGCTTGCGAAAAAGATCCGCTGTGGCCAAAAAGCCGAAAGAAACGAACAAAATTTATTGTGTAAACATAAAGCTAATCTACTGTTGTCTGTCGTCTCGTGAGCCAATATCGTGCATCGTTTCATGAGCCGAGTTTATCGTGCCCCCCCCCCCCCTTGCTGGTTGCAGTGTGGCTACAGCTGGTCATTCCTATCATCAACACAAACTAAATACCAGTTGATTTCATCTCTTATTGAAGGTGCAAATAAGCATTTTTTTTCTCAGGGTCATTTATTCTGTGCACTTGTCATGTGTATGCAAGCAAAGATAAAAAAAAAAATTCAATTAGTGGAGGAAGCAAGTTCCTATTAGGAACGGAGCGGTGCATCTTCCACTATTCACGGCAAGGATGTCACAAAGCTTCAAGTGTACTTGGGCTGCCACGTTGCCACTTTGATGAAAAGCAGCGCTCAGCCTTGGTTCACTTATTTATTTCTCTTTTAGATGTCCCGCTGTTGTGGAATATGAAATAACTGCACTTAGACGCCATTGATGGCAAGAGAGTGCGAGAGCCCGTTTCTTAACGTATGTGTGTGTCCTGTGATTGACTGGCTACCGGTCCGGGGTGAACCCCACCTCTTGCCTAAAGTCAGCCGGGATAGGCTCCAGCTTAACCATGACAGTAATGCAGACAAAGGGTATAGAAAAGGGTTGAATGGACAACAGTATAATGGAGTATCTTATAGAGTTGTCTTGTCTATTGGCTTATCATCATATGCGCTTCCTGAGTCAATATGAAAACACCTACACACTTCAGTGCATTATACATTTAGGATGTCATGAGTCTTTGGCACACAATGTTTTTTCTTTTTGTTCTTTCTTTTCAAAAGATGCATCTCTTGATCCTCCACGCAAGCAAAGGGCACGTGTTAGAAATGTGTTTGTGGGCATATACAAAAAAATATTGCATAAATGTACATTTTGTAGTATTGGATATTAAGGAGTGAACTCCCAAATTTTGAGAGAAATAAATGTAATAATGGGCGGCACGGCGGTCGAGTGGTTAGCGCGCAGACCTCACAGCTAGGAGTGGGGTTCAATTCCACCCTCGGCCATCTCTGTGTGGAGTTTGCATGTTCTCCCCGTGCATGCGTGGGTTTTCTCCGGGTACTTCGGTTTCCTCCCACATTCCAAAAACATGCTAGGTTAATTGGCGACTCCAAATTGTCCATAGGTATGAATGTGAGTGTGAATGGTTGTTTGTCTATATGTGCCCTGTGATTGGCTGGCGACCAGTCCAGGGCGTACCCCGCCTCTCGCCCGAAGACAGCTGGGATAGGCTCCAGCACACCCCGCGACCCTCGTGAGGAAAATGAATGAATGAATGAATAAATGTAATAATAAATGGTAACTATAATATGACTATGTTATGTATAACATGTAATAACACTTTGACCTTGATTGAAGACTAAGATGACTATAAGGAAGAAGGGATGAGCAGACATCCAAACGGACAACACCTTCAGGTTTTTCTGAGTTATTTCTTGAATTCAATAGTGTTGCTCACCTTCCTTATCAAAATGGCATCGTTCTTTGGTTCCATTGGGGGCTATTTTGCAGCTGTGATCGGTAAGAAAAGGAGAGACTTGTGTTGCAACTGTGTTAGTTGGCGAGAACTTAGGAGTCAGTCACAGAGCACATCATGGATGGCAGATGGAGCAGAGGGACAATGACTTCTGGTTCTGGTTTCCATGCTAAAAGGCTACGCACAATGCTCACAGGGACATTTTGTGATTAAAAATAAGTTATGTACACGGTGCGATGCATGCGATATTCAAATGTGCTATATGTGTAATGCGCTATATAAATAAAGTGGATTGACTATATGAATAACCCAACAAGACACACAATATATTGTACGCTAATGGAGGCGACATTTTAGCATAAATCTTTGATGTAAAAATACGCTAACATCATTGATTTGATAGGGTGCACGGCAGGAAAGAATCACATTTTCATGTCTGTTGTATTTTACCCAATACCCCACCTCTCACCTGATGTGAGCTGGGATAGGCTCCAGCATACCGGCGACCATAATGAGGATAAGCGGCATAGAAAATAGATGTATGACAATACTGGCTTGCACACATTAAATCAGGAAGTGAAACTTGGTTTGTTATTGACATAACTAAAGTCAGCAGGTTTGGAAAAAAAATTTGTTTTCTTTATTGTTCTCAAGCTTCTGCACCCCACTGAAGTCTTGCCCAGGGGAGAACTGCCTCACATTGTGAAAACCCCTTCACTAAATGATGATTCCACATCTTGGGTTACACATGCTGACCACTCATTCATTCATTCATTCATTCATTCGTTTTCTACCGCTTTTCCTCACGAGGGTCGCGGGGGGTGCTGGAGCCTATCCCAGCTGTCTTCGGGCGAGAGGCGGGGTACACCCTGGACTGGTCGCCAGCCAATCACAGGGCACATATAGACAAACAACCATTCACACTCACATTCATACCTATGGACAATTTGGAGTCGCCAATTAACCTAGCATGTTTTTGGAATGTGGGAGGAAACTGGAGTACCTGGAGAAAACCCACGCATGCATGGGGAGAACATGCAAACTCCACACAGAGGGTGGAATTGAACCCTGGTCTCCTAGCTGTGAGGTCTGCGCGCTAACCACTCGACCGCCGATGCTGACCACTCCTGATACATAAAATGCATTTACTGCCATATTGTGGAGTTAATAAAAGCTACTTCAGGAGGTTTTATACAACCACTTGAGTTCATGCCAATGTTCTTTGGCTAATTACAGACCCTGGTCGTTATTTGCTTTTGTAGCAAACTGGAGTCTGTGATTAATTGAATGGAGGCGTTAATTGGAGTATGTATGCTGCTACATTATACTATATAATATAATATAGTATTATTAGATTGATTAGCAGATGATACATGCCTGCTGCAGGTTCCATCATAAATACCTCCCCATAGTGATTCCCAGCAACAAAAAAAAAAGCTATTGGCCAAACTCCCACTGAATTGCATTGAAGTCTGCGCTATCTCACTGCCTCTTTACAGCTTTCCGCACTGGGCAACAAGTCCAGTGCAGAGGAGATGGAGCAGCGTGGGTTTATGTGAGACAAGGAGAGAGCTAGCCAGGGTTAAATGTCTTCTCCAGCCTCTTACCAAAAGGAAATCCACCAAGCATCTGTCAAGACAATAACGTCCATTATTCCTCACATCTCTGCTGCCCATCCCTCTTCTTCCCCACCGCTATCTTTGGGCTGCCTGATAGTGTAACATCAACCCCCCGTCCCCCCGCCCCCACCCAGTGTGAAGACTTACGGCTGCTGGTGTCTCCTGAGAGTCCCTTAGGGGCCAGTGAGAAAATGGCAAAGAAATGAGGCTGTATGAGTCTAAAAGGTCTCCATAATACTGCAGAGGATGTGCCATGAGGACACACCAGAGAACTACGGTCCAGACACTTTGTAATCCTGTTCGATCCCTCTTAAAGGAATGTCTACAGTCATTCATTTAGCTTAAAACAATGACAGCAAGCCTTTTTTTTATTGAAGTGTTTTTCTCGAGATTAATCTATAAAGTGTAGCATCCCTAGGAGTACTTTCCGTTCCCCAGCGTGTTTTGCGTTTTTTGTAAATGGCTGGAAAGCACGTTTAGAGCTCACCTACACATTGCAGTTGCTTAATATTCTACATTATACGTTGGTGGTGTCTTGTTTGTTTTTTCCCTAACTTGTTTTGACACCACAACATGGAATTGTGTGTGAGCTGGTGACACACCGCGATTCCTAGCTTGTATACTGTAGTATGGCTCACTAAGGTACTCTACACATGGTGAACATTTAAGTCAAAAGGTCAAAATTATTGAATATCGGTTAATAATAAAGGGCACAATTATCGACTTGCTAAATTAGGTTATCATGACAGCCCTAAATCAATGTATATGTAAGGATTTTTGCATTTAATTAACAGCTATTTTATTCACTTATAAACCATAAAGCATGCATAAGTGTAAAATTCTAAAAGAATGTAAACAGAATTTTGAATTAAATAAGACTGAATTTTGGATAAACAAGGATTCCCTGCCACTGACACATGTGGTTGCTCATTATCATGTTGGACTTTCCTGTACTGAAATTGCCTTTGTGATTTGTGTATCATAACTAAAAACAAATGACCCTGTTTTAATGAATTGCTGACATGCACAGAGTGATTTATGATTTATTTTAGATGGTTGTAATCTTTCTTCTGGCTCTCCAGCATAACAAAGACGTGACTGATGGCCAGTCAGTCACATTTCCACTGTGTGCTTTTGTATGCTGCACATTTTCATTTTCAGTATTTAACATAATTGGAATGTCAAGAGCTTTTAAATAAAATAAATTAAACAACATAATAACAAAAAACCCAATGACATACAGTATCTTCTATGGTGGTATACAAATTTTTTTTTTAAATATTGGTTTTTCATGATCTGGAAAAATCCCAATATCGATATCAACCGTTATTGCATTTGCTGATATCAGGCCGATTAATTATCAGACATCCCTCCATGCTGCAACAGTGCAGTGATTTAAAGATTGGTGATCAGCGATGGGCCCGGTAATTGAAATTGGTGCACCCCTAAATAAGACAAGGTTTCTTTTAAGCAAAGTACAATAATGCAGAGACGTGAACAGTGTGAATTATTACATTTTTTGTAAATATAGTTCCCTGTTTGCTGAAGTGCACTACTAGTAGTGGAGCTTGTGTGTGTGTGTGTGTGTGTGTGTGTGTGTATGTATATGTGTGTGTGTGTATGTATATACGTATGCATATGTGTATATATATGTGTGTGTGTGTGTGTGTGTGTGTGTGTGTGTGTGTGTGTATACATATATATATATATATATATATATATATATATATATATATATATATATATATATATATATATATATATATGTGTGTATATATACACACACACATACTTGCAAGTGTTTCCAAACAGGAGAGGGGTTTCAAGCTCTGACTTCTCCTCGGCACCGTCGCAAGACTCCCACTAGCCAATGGATGGGCTGCATTATATTTGTTCACAGTCAACACGTGACTACAGTATATGGCGAGACCGATACACTTCCTGACCCTCATTTAATGTGTACTGTGTGTGGAAATCATACCAAATTATGAATACATGTACTGTTTTTTTAGATGAACCCATGGTGGTTGTATGTTTCTCTATATAAAGCGGTCCAAAACCGTGGCCGAGGCTTGTGGACCCAACACTTTTGGGGGTTGACATGGGGGAAGTGTCATGGCAAAAGTGCAGAAAGTAAAATAAAATTCAATGTTTAGGCTGTTTCAAATGTTTTTAGGCTGAATTGAAAAAACTAGTCATGTAGATTGCAGACATTAGATTGCATGTTGGTGCAGCCCTAATGCAGATGTTTTTTTTTCTTCCCTCCTACAGTAGTCCTCCCTCAGTGGCTCTACGGTTTAACATGGTTAGACATACTGGACATATTTAGCTTATCCTTATTTATTATTATTTGCTATTTTTATGTCGTCTAATAGAATGACTAGAAGTTAGGCTAGGCACACAAAAGCTTTGACTGACAGGTGCATGTGGATGCCTCAGTGTCATTGTGACTTTATGAATGTGGGACAGTCTCTTCACTTAGCGTCTCTCCAAAGGAAGATGACATGAATTTCAATTTTTGTTGTCATTCCGAGCCTGCAGCTGTGCCACCCTGTCTCTAAAGGGCGCCTGACTGTGTTTATACTTATATAGCTCTAAATGACACTTGCCTAAGCAGCAGATCTCGTCTTATGAATGTATGGTTTTGGATCTGTGGCCATTGTGGTTATTTTGTAGCATCTGAGAAGCTGACACAAATCAATGTGCCCTTCTGTGTTTCTTAGTGTACTCTGTGTCTTGCATCAGCTTCTGCTTGTTGCAATTGAATGTTATGCAAATGAGCATCACAAGTGATGGACGAGTCCAATCGCGGGCAGCAGCCTCTCCTTTCTTTCTTTCTGGTTTTATTTTTCTTGCTTCAAATGTCATAGAAATGTTCCCTCTCGCCTGTCTGGAGTCATTCCAGGCCAAAGTGCTCGCTGACATTTTATGGATTCTTTCCCGTGTTATCCACAAATGATCGCAACTTGTGCTCGAGGGGGGGGGGCATTTGATCTTCCATACCTTGAAGAAACACAGCTGTCAGCTGTTTTTTCAGGAATAAAACATGCAAAATGTGCCAGTGTTTTGTGGAGGTGTTGCTTTTGCAATGCTAAATGACAAATCTTGATGAATTGCGCCACAAACATTCGGGCGCCCCCTTTTACGCTCCTCAGGCTGTTTTCATGCTTTCCTGGAACTTGTGTGATCGCTGCGACAGTATTGTTGAAAAGTGTGTGAATGAGAAAAACAGATGTGTGAGAAACTGACGGCATTCAATGAATTTGTCTTGCTCAGTGTTGGAGGTGAAATGAATGCACTGTCTTTGTTCTGCTGAACCTTCCAGACCAGCCAGACTCGTGTGGATGAATCACTTGATTCAATTCAGTGGCTGCACAAATAATGCTTTTCTTTTTGCCAATTTGAAAGGAGCTCATGATTCTTGGTAATGATGATTCTATCATTCCTTGGTAATACTGCAGCAGAAATAAAGAAAAGACAGGAAAGACAATGGTTTAGAATGAAAGCATATGCCACCCTGGTCATTCTGCTTGTTGTCTTTTGGGGTTTTTTTCAGGCTTGCAGAGAGGACGCATCGTGACGGCGCGATGGCTTTCTCAAGGACGAAACAAGAGGGAGGCAAACATCTCAGCTCAGGTCAGTGATCTCATCAGTGCTGCTTGAAATGTTGATTGGAGAGAGCTATCTGACTGATAAGCTTACATCCTATCAAGAGCATCCCTGGTCTATATTGTGGTTCCTAGAACCTCGAACAAGACGTTAGATGTTAGGAGGTTAAGACCACCAGGAGACCACCTGGTTTGGATGCTTCCAAACCAGTTGATCTTTGGGATTTTCGGTGTTGTAAATTCGGTGTTGTAAATTCCCTATATTCCCTACATTTATATTTAGGGCAGATGGACAGCCATCATGCACCTTGCAGGGCAGCTTACGGTTCTTCAGCTGCTGTTGAAATGGCGTCCAGGAGGGTCCCAGATTGCGACTAAATGTTCATCATGTTCATTCAGCATCATCTCCCAACAGAACGGTTTTAGTGGCAGATTACTATCACTCCCCCACTGATCATTCTTCACCCATGCCGTTCGGCTTTTCAACACAACAGAGGGGGAGTGACAAAAACACACACAGGACTGGACTCAATGCCTATTCAGAATAATAGAATAATGGTTGTTATGTGTTATTTTGGGATGTACAATATTGGGCCAACAAAAAACTCTCAATTTGCAACTTTCCGATTCAGATATCAACCCGTACCGGCATGTGTAACATTTATTTTTCTTGAGTAAAATTGTTGTAAAGCAGTGTTTCTCAATTATTTTCTGTCATGCCAAAAAAAAAATACCGCTTTGGGAGGCGCACAGCGCAGCCGTTCATCACAGTGGAGTGATGTCGTACTGCATGTTCTGCTGCCGATACCCACAACATGCAGGGAACATCACGGCTGCGTGAATGCGGTGCTCCAGCCAATATGCTGAAATCACATACAGTCCAAGCTCCTAGCTTAGGAAAAATACATACCTTATCACATCTCTGATGGCTCATGGAAGGTGACCACTGAACACGCCCGTACGACTCGCCTCTCCACCGAATTCTTAACATCACACATAAATTGAGTTGCTAGTATATAACACATAAAACACATAAACTTTTATTGATGGAATTTACCATTTAGATCTGGCCAGGAAGAAGACGCTCTAGCCTGCAGATACATACATGCTCACATCACCATGACGACACACTCTCAAAAGCACAGACAAGGAGGCAAAGCAATGGAGTAGAGTGAAACGAAATATTTGTTTTGGTGAAATACATAGTCCAACCTGTTACATTCTCCTTCAATGGACAACACCTTTTAAAATGAAAAGTGTGTTTTTATATTTTTCACGGATTTCAATGACATTCATAATTACAGAGGAGGAGTCTTTGGTTCATGTGTCTCTCCTCCATCCCCTCAGTCACTTCACCGATGATGTTTCACTCTTTGACATTAAAAGTGAGCATGTCGGTCAAATTTTACAGCGATGCATGCATGTGTGAATTCTTTTCCAACGCACGCAAATTGATATGTTTTTTGGATCTCTGCTTGAACTCATCATTTGAATTAAATCAGTCTCTTTCCACTCTTCTTGATCGATGACCTTCCTTCAGTCAGTGAAGTGGTCATGAGAAGACAGTGAATAGAAACAGCTGAATTGTTTTTTTTTTTTTCTTTTCTTTTGGCAGTAGCGGTGCCTCAGCCTGTTTCCTGCAGTTCCCATGAAAGTCAAATGATTAGCTGGGAACTGTGCTCCTTGGCTGGCTGTGTGCGTGCTTTTTCCATTCAGTCATCACTTCTTTACGGCCAAACAAGTGGGGGCTTGCTTTTATTCGAGCCAGTATGGTTTATCAGTGATGGTGTGATGTTTCTCGCCACTTTCTGTACAGCTGAGACAACAAAAATGCAATCCAGGAAATTCATTAATCCATAATTCATGCTCTCTCCTGTAAGGATTGCTGCCTAATAGAATTACGCTGTTCAGTTTACATGCTGACTGGTGTGCGTGTTGAGAAATTGGCTTGAGGAAATTATATATTTTTTGGTTATAGATAACAAGTTTAGCCCCCACCGCTTTCACTGAATACATAAATAAATCAATGAGAAACACTTTTTTCTAAATGTGATTGATTGTGATGCATTCATGTTGAAAAAAAAAACAGACAAATGATTAGCTTACATCTAAATCTTAAGAACTTCACCGACTCAACTGACGTATTTTTAGTTCACTTGAAAATGGTTATTTTTGTTCTTTTATTAGCATGTTTGGTTGACATTTAAGCAACAAGAAAACGCTAAGAGATGCTTGTTGTGATCACATCAGGCCTCATTTCTCTCAAGGGAAAACAAAGTGGAGCTTGTAGACACAGCCAAGTGACATATTTGCTCGTTGAGAGAGCTGATAATCACATTGTTAGCGTAGCTCTGCTGACACTAAGGAGCCGCGTGTCTTTCTGCATGCCGTCGTTTGAGCACTGTCAGCAATAAGCTGTGTGAGCCTGCCAAGCTGCTTTTCAGCCCAGAGCCACAGAGTCAAAGTCAAACTTTTTGATCATTTCTTGGTATTGCTGTCATCGAAACGGCTTTCTTGGTAGTGGAAATTTATGTGAGACTCAAGAGCTGGAATGGGTGGAATAATCAATCAGTCGCTCAATGTTTGCTGTCTTTAATCTTGAAGCAACAATGCTCTTGGTGGAAAATCATTCCTAATTAATTGATTGAGATTAATCCAAATAGTCAGGATACCACTAGACTTTATACATTGTGGCATACTTTAGGGCAGGGGTATCCAAAATGTGTCCCATATGACTGCAGCACGCAGCCACCCAGCATGCAGTGTAGTGTCTTGGGTGTGCCAAAATAAAAACAATCATGTGTGCTGCAATCATGCCATGAGAAATATCTCATAGCATCCTAAAAAGGTTTAATACCGCATTTGAAGAACAAACACGTGACGACGTATGGTTAGTTTTCGATGCTCACAGTGTGATCATCCGATAAATGCAAGCCAACACATGTCTTCTAGCTAAGTTAACAACATCAAAATAGTCCTGTATATCTTTACATTTTTCGGTATGTGGACCTCGGTTAGTCCTCCTTGAGGAAAATATCATTTCCAATGCCACATGTTCACAATTTTTATATTGCTGGAGATTGTTTTTGCATACAATGATTACAGGTATATAATACCAGAATGTTGTGTAACTTTGCTTTGACCTGACTGTGGATGAAGCTGTACTCATGATCCATATATCCATGTACCTTTTATCCGTGTAAGTCATATGAGGTCAGGCCGCCAGGTCAGAAGTGTGTGTGTGTGTGTGTTCCCCAACCTCCCAAAACCCAAGTTTTTTCTGGCATCTTTTGTATTCTGACAAACAAACAAACACAGCGGCAAAGAGACATCTCTTTATGCAAAGCCGTAGCTGTCAGTCTTATTTTGACGGCGTGGGAGTGGAGGAAAATAGTCATTTCTGGAAAAAAGTCTGCAGCACATCAAAGGAGCCGATTATACAAATCTGCAGCTCATGTTGGGGACTCTTTAATCATACTTGGTTAACATAGGATCACATGAAAATGAAGCACTCCACTGTTTATTGAATATTAATTTGCTTGCAGTGGCCAAGTTAAAAGGCAGAGAGCTGAGCTTTTTTTTTTCCCCCCCCTCTCTGCTTTCTTCAGCAAAAGCATATTTTCTTGTGTATAGTCATTGTAATGACCTGGGGCAGTGAGTGGGTGTGGAAGTTACCGCACAACATAAATTGAACTCTCCCTGCAATATTTTAAAAACAGTCTGCTCTTGTAATTTTTCTGCATTTGAGTCCATCACCCTAGAAGTACATCTCTATGGTGCTTGACCTAAAACCTAAAAACATCAATCAGTCAGAAATCAAACATAATACATGAGTTAATCATCCTTGGGGGGATGCAGACATGCATGCATGTTCAATTTTATTATTATTATTTTTTTTTTGAAGACGCTTCTCACATCACAATGCATGTTACTCACTGAGAAATCAGATCAAGTGTTTTGGAGCGTTTTTTTTTTTTTTTAAATGCAAAGAGATAAACAAGTTCAAACAGAATGTTTAAGCCTGTTCCCTTCCCCATGCTTTGACACACAATCACAATACATAAAGTACGCGGCTTAGAATGAAACTTTTTGTGGAAAAACACTACACATTGGGATGTTAAGCCTTAGAGGAACGACTCTTTCACAAAGTACATCTGTTTCCTTATTCTTATGAGAGCATTATGGAGCAATCGTAAACTGGGAAAGTGCTGTTAGTCGTGCTCCATCTGGACATACACATACACATACACATGACACCAGTGACCTTTTACGAAAAGAATTTTAAAATAGACTTTTAATGTTGTATTTTAATGCCCTGCCGGCACCAATCACTGATATTGCCCTTGACATTGCAGCTGACTTTTTGACCATGCCCTTCGGAACACTGATATTTTCAAGTTGATTTTTCCCCACTATGGTGTTAAAAAATCCATATAATGCACACACATCGGCTGCCTTGCACATCATGGCCAATCAGAAGCCTGAAAAGCAACCACAGCCGACTTGGGTCAAACGCTGACAAAGACTACAGACGTTCAGAAGACAGTGCAGTTCCCCGAAGTTGCACACAAAATGGTCAAATGGGTACAGAGTGATGGACACTTAGCACTCTCAGTACTCTCCATCTAGGGTATGTAACAGAAGGGGGGTATTAACTTGAAATAATGGTGGCTGAGAAGCAACCTGTAGCAATGGAAAGTAGAGAACAACACAATCCATCCATCCGTTTTCTATACCACTTATCTTCACGAGGGTCGCGGGCATGCTGGAGCCTATCACAGCTGTCTTCTTTAAGCCTCATAATTAACTAAGCACATGTATTTATTGGTAACAAACTGGCTAACTCTTCTAAAGGGATGTCAGCCTCTGCACACATTGCTACAAAGTCTTCAACAAATTATAATGCTTGTGATAAAGGAAGATGTAATCACCCATGCAATTCCAACTGCATATGGAAGATATTTTATTTTTTATGACATTCTTATTTTGTTTATGCAGACATTGGGCAAACGATTGGTTATGTTTATTATGTGTACCGGTGTAAGTTCTTCTCTTTTCAATGGAAGAATCTATACCGATATATTGGTATATAAAAAAACTCTTGTTGCAAGTCACCTTTAAACAAAGGAATAAATATTGTGACCATCATTTTTTGTAAGTGTGCAGTAATTAATTAATGGATTTTAGACAACACAACAATGTCCAAATTAGTGCATTCATGACCCAAATACACAGTGATGCATCGGTCTACACAGTCAGTGCATGGCTCTTTAAAAATGGCAACAGCGATGGACACTTATTACGACCAATTAGCTACATAGCAGAAGGGGAGGGGATAATATGAAATAATGGCAACTAAGGAGCAACCTTGAGCTGTGGAAAGTCGTAATGAACATACGTAGAAGAAGAAGCGGGTAAATATTTGGATTGTCATTTTTGTGCAACTTCATGCATGGATACACTTAGCAAGTAAGTACTTGGTGTACACAGTATACTTTTATTTAAGTGTACTGACAGAAGTATTCCATTTGAGATGCAGCGATGGCCTGCAGCTGATTCAGCGCTGAATGTGATACTCTCGCTAATAAGGAGTTGACTGGTGATGGTGGAACTAATGGGTCAAATAGTTTTCATGTTAAAAATAGAACGTGATGGAATTATGAGTTAGCAGGGGATAGAAAAGAAATGACTCCCTATCATTGAAGCAACCCGAAGTGTTTGTTTTTCCACAGAAAAATCCAATCATCTTGTCGGATAGAGGGATTTGTATAAGGTGAAGGAAGGCAAAGGGAAGCACCAGCCACACTGTGACAGCGCTGAAAGAGAGCTGGGAGAGATCCTTCGGGAGTCTTGTTTTGATTGCAGCAAGCCGGGCTGGTGAATGCCACGCAGGGAGACTCGACAGTGACGTTGTTCCAATCGGCAGCGCCTTTGATCAGGTCCTCTTTGGAACGCAGAGACGTCTTTGACAATGAGGCGGGAGACGTCAGTCTATTGGGGTTTAAGGATATTTCAGGGAGCACAAATGGGATATGACTTGCTTTCAAAAGACATTTTGTGGTTTGAAAAGTGAGTGGTGCATTCTTGACTTGGAGCGACAAAAAAAAAAAACATGGAAGACTAGAATGGCAGACCTCTGCCGAGGTCCAACAATTCAAAGTTGATGTCTCTGTTAGAGCAGGACATGAGAGCATTAAAGACAAGCAGAAGGGAACGAGCTGGTGTTTTTATTTCCAAGAAGTGGGCCAGTGACATATGGAACAGCCCCGCTTCCAAATTCAGCTCTCTGGAGTTTGACAAAAATTTGGATATGCAGCTAGCTACAATTTTTAACCAGCTACCAGCATTCTACAGTTAAGGTTTACTGTATATCTGTATAGGCGGGACGTGCCAACAGGCAAACCAGGCATTTGCATGGGGACCCCGGCTTTTAGGGGCACCCCCCTTAGTGGGGGACCTCTTAAAAGCCAAGTGCTAATACATGCTAATACATGCACTGCACAGAAACGACAACAATGGCCATTTACGATGCAATTATGAAACAATGACCTAGCAAACCCCCTTGGGGGGTCCCCCACATGCCCTGTCTGCGTAAATCAGTGTGAGCAGTGAGGTTTTTTATAGGTTATCACATGGTTTGTCTGGTATCAGGCCAGGTATCATGCCCCCAAGTGTCAGTATCAGCCCGAGACCGAAGGTCGATATTATCACATACTATTTAATCATGAGCTTATTATCACGTACTATTTAATCAAAAGACCATTTTGTTTCCAGAAAATGTTCAGTTTATTACATGTATTATATCTAAACAGTGTAAACACAACAATTGCAAAAATATTTCAACAATAATATTTTATCAACAGTCTTATCTTATCAATGTCTGACAATTAAAGTTCCATTAATCAAGTTTGGGTTTTTTGGTGACTGGAGAAGCACTAAGCACTCGTGTGTTGTTCTCTGATTGGTTGTTTCACGGGCACAATACCAGAGCAGTGTGCTCTGAGTGGACAGCTACGGGGGCTGATACTGGACGTGGTTAAACTCTATATTTTATCAGTGTCACTGCCCTGGGCTTTGACACAGTATCATTTCGGCCTTTTCCCGTATCATTCATGGGCGGTTTCTAGGGTATAGGGCCAATTAATACTGTAGTATGTGATAAGTTTGTTTATCGACCACAGAGTTCCCCACTTAAGAGAGACACAATATCCCAGAAATTGTGTGCAAAACACAAGATTTTTTTTTTCAGTGTGCACGGATGAGGTGGGAGTCCCCAAGAACCCTTGCCCCGCCACTGTGTATGTCGTAACTCCTACCTACATTAACCATTAACAAGCATCACATGTAAGATCCAAATTTTAAACAATGAATAAATACAAGAATTAAATGAAATGTGGGCATCATTGTCCTTCCTCAGTGTAGCTAAGTACAGATATGTATTCTTCCACCACGCGCCTGGGACTATTTCTTGAGCGAGTCTCGTATTTACTAACTCAACAGTTAAGTCCGTAACTAAATTTTTGCGGGAGTGCGTCGTAACCACGAAACTTCATAACACGAACACCCTTATCCTGCTGTAGATTATTTCTCCAACGGAAGATTGTCCACTTGAGCCACGCTATTATCTCCAGCAACATAAAATGCAGCTCCCTAAATTTCCCTTTTGTGTAGGAACTGATTGGTTTTTTTGAATTGGAAGAAATGATAATTGAGAGAAGGATGAGAGTAGAGCCGTGATGACAATTGTTCTCTTAACAGGCACTTAAAAAAAGCTTTTCATTAGAATTTAATCTTTGCGCTCGTGTTTATTCCACAGCGATTTTGTCATTGAGTTTTCTGTGGATTGTAGTTGAAAAGGGAATCGGCTGAGGAGCGATCAGAACCATGGAAGGAATAAAAAGGGTGGCAAAGAAGCGGTAAATTTCCCTCAAAAGAGGAACTCATGTATTGAATTTGGCCAGTGATGCTCTGTCACAGAGACATATTCAATTGTGTCCACTTAGGATGGAGTGCTCCATCATGTCGTCTCTTTAAATATCAACCTGGAACAGAAAGAAATGCTTGGTCTATTTATTGTCACTGTGTTCATTTGTCACACACAGGCTTTAAAACCCTTCCAGTGATTGTGGGTAATATACAGTGTTGTGAAAAAGTGTTTGCTCCTTCCTGATTTCTTACTTTTTTCCATGTTTGTCACAGTCTTCCTGTGTGAAAGAAGATAATAGTGTGTAGCAATAGATGAAAAAGTAAGATACAATAGGTTGTGCAGTGAAAAGTAAAAAGAAAAGAAAAACACAGATAAAAATGAAAATGATTACATTCAATTCTGGTGTATAATCTGCACCCCCATTAAACTTGGAGGAAAAACTGATTTGTACATACTGTAGGCCTCCACGTCGAAAAATGGCATATTGTGCCCACACTCAAGTCTGTGAGGCCAGGTCGCTCAGGTCGTTCTCCTTTTGACAGGAGGCAATCATGAGCTTGTCAATCCATTGGAAACGTCTGATTCGCAGTGTCATCTTACCAACAACACTTAAATCATTACACAGCAACTTAACACTCAAAAGGTATACCTAATAAATATACGAACATGTCCAATGAGTTTAAAATAGATATTTTTTATAAAAAGTTTTCCCATAATGCATGTCGTTTGAGCATTTCATTGGAGGACAAGCAGCATAGAAAATGGTGGATGGTTCTGCAATGCTGCCTTTGTCCACCAGAGTCACCCAGAGGACCCAAAGTGCAGAGGGAGGCTGACGTTCATTGCAGCGCCCCAATGAACATGTTGCTCAGACACAATGCATTATGGGAATTTTTTTCCATGTCAAACCCATATTGGTGCCGGTTTGTATATTTCTGAGGTATACCTTTTGAATGTTAAGTTGTTGTGTGATGAGTTTAGTGTTCATAAAGAGATCTTAGTAAAACTGCTTATGTTGTTATGTTACAGTATATATAATGACCTCATGTGGTTTCCAATGGTGTTAATAAGCTTGTTGTGAGTGTACTGATAGCTCATGATTGACTCATGAGTGGGACAGTATTTAAACTTTAAATTAGTAGTAGGTCTGAGAGTCACAAGATTTGAATTTAGCCATATAGGGCAAGGCCATAGATGGCCGTAGAATTAATAATACATATAAAATAAGTGAAATAAGATGAGAATCTAATACTGGTAGTATAATAAAATCTGACAGAAACAATGTATAATTCATAAATTATTGCTGGATAACGATGAACCAGCGTGTTCAAACTGCACTGGCATCGCTTTCATATGGGGGATACTAGTCTTCTTCCAATGGGGTGCTGCAGTGCAGGGACTTTCTGTGCTTTAGCAGCTTGTACACAATGAACAAGTAAATGAAACAAACAATCTAAATTCATGACTGCGCGATTAATGTGATTGTGTAATAATTGCCGCTGCCAAGCCCCGTTATTGCGGACCGTGTTCTAGCTGAAGGTTAATGAACTGTTACATATTTAACACCCACGCGTGAAAGCATGAATGATCACCAAGTGACTCGGATGAACCGCTAAAAGCATTAAGAGTGGGTTGACCTTTTATTTTAACCCCCAAAAAGTATTTTTTTTTCTTTTCTATTTGGGAAAAAAAAGCTTCCCTTCAAACTGTTTGGAGGTGTTAACTATAATGTGACAGGTTTTTATTTTAGTGCATGACTTTAATCCCTCCTAAATGTGATCACACCTCGTTTCCACTTTCTTCTAGCACTTGAGAACAACTTCAGGATTGGGTCTGAGGGGGGGGGATTAAAATGTATTCTGTCGTAAAGGATTTGGATTTCAGACAAAGTTTTAGTGCATGTTGGTGACACATTCATTGGGGTTTGGTTAGCAAACGGATTCCAGCGGAGCTGCTCTTAGCTTCCAGAGATGTTATACTCATGCCATGTGAAAGTTACGATTTAGTGGGAAATTAATGTAGCAAAATGGAATGCAATCAGTCAAAAAATGAACCCACTAACCATTTTACGTTGATAATTGTAAAACTGTTGCTCTATGCTGCAGGGGTTAGCAACCTTTACTATGAAGAGAGCCATTTTCGCCCCTTGCCCATTAAATAATAATAGCCTAGAGCCGCAAAACACATGTTTATATCAACATCTTGTATTCTCTTGTTAGAATTTATAACAAATAGAAATGGAATTACATAAATATGTGTAAATTACAGTAACATTACCTGATTTATTTACTCCTTTCTCAACCTTATTGGTACCACACCAGTTGGGGTAGATGAGCAAACACAGTTATGATTATTTTTATGATGTTTCTTTTTAGCCAAACCCACAGACCACTGAGCACTGGAGGGTTGCCGCTTGTGGAAAGTTCACAATTGTCATTTTCGGTAGGGAATGATAGTGCTGATTGAACCCGCTCCACTGCAAAAGTTTTACTTTTTCAAAGTGTGCATTGAAAATGGTGCGCCTATCTCTCTCTCTTGGTTCCTCCTCGTGTTTTTGCATTTGTACTTTGCTATTTTTTTTGTTTTTTGTTTTTTTTTTACGGCCGAAAACGCACTGCTGGTGCTGCTTTTCTCTCAGGAGGCAGAAGGGGCTCGGCGGGGTGGAGGCAGAAGGAGAGGGAAGACAGAGAGGAAAAAAAAAAAGGCAAAGCAATGTTGACCTAAATGTGGCTCTCATTAAGATGGCCGACACATGAGGCAAGGAGGAGTACAAGCCAATAAATGTCCTTCCCTTTCTTGTTTTTCTTTCTTGGTTCTCTTACTTCTCTGGCCTCACCATTCTGTTGTTTTTTATTTATATATGTCTCACCACACCCCAGCCTACCAGGCTTTTTCTGCTTTCTGGGGCGATGTATTCGTGTGTGTGTGTGTTGCCAGAAGTTACAACAGGGGAGGAGCAATGGCTGTATGTCACATTCTTTTTTTTTTTTGGGTTTGTTTTGCAAGATTGAGGTGGTTGTTTTTAATCTAATCAATACATCTTCCTGGGTGACCTAGTTTTTATGTTGCAAAAGATTCAAATAAAGTAATCCGCTCAAATGTCAGAGAAATTAAGGAATGTTTGGATTTATGGAATATCAGTTTGTTGCTTAGCAAGTTGGTCTCACAGTCGGGAGATTGGAGAATTAGAGAAATAAAGGTGTCCACGGGTGTGAATATGAGTGTGAATGGTTGTTTGTCTATATGTGTATGCCGCATCTTGCCCCAATTCCGCCTGAATGAGGATTATTCATTCATTCATTCATTTTCTACCGCTTTTTGCTCACGAGGGTCGCGGGGAGTGCTGGAGCCTATCCCAGCTGTCTTCGGGCGAGAGGCGGGGTACACCCTGGGCTGGTTGCCAGCCAATCACAGGGCACATATAGACAAACAACCATTCACACTCACATTCATACCTATGGACAATTTGGAGTCACCAATTAACCTAGCATGTTTTTGGAATGTGGGAGGAAACTGGAGTACTCTGAGAAAACCCACGCATGCACAAGGAAAACATGCAAACTCCACACAGAGATACCCGAGGGTGGAATTGAACCCTGGTCTCCTAGCTGTGAGGTCTGCGCGCTAACCACTAGAGGATTAGCGCTATTAAAAAAAATGGATTAATGGGTTGGAAAGACTAGTCTCAATAGACCTTTCTCTAAGTGATCAAATAAGACGTCCGCATGGAAGTTCCCCAAAACAATCACATAGCTTGAGGTACGGTAATGTTAGCACCTGGTTTTCTCCGATAAGGACTGCTGCCTCCCCTAAACCGTGTCGACACTCATCATACTGCATCACATTCCGAAAGGACTGGACCCCTGCTTCGGAATCCATCTTTCCAACCCTCTGGTTACTTCTTCCCGAATGAGAACAGAAAGGTTAGCAGCATCAGAGGTGATGGTGAAGGTGTTATAGTATATACACTCTCAAAACTTTTTTTTTTTTTGGTAAAGAGAAGTTCCCCGTCCCTGCCCGTGGCTCAGGAGGGTGCGCTGCACAAGTCATCGTCTAATCCGTGAGATTGATCCCCCCGCCTGGAGCCATACGCTGCAGCTTAAGTAGCTCCTAATGGCCAAGACGTTCGCTGGCCTGTGAGCTAGAGCAGTTGGGTGGGCGACTCAGAGCTCATACTGGAAAGTGCTTTGAGCACACTTAAGGTAGGAAAGTGACGCATAAATGATTTTTTTTTTTTCTTGATGATTTGTTATATGACCGAAGGCTTCATCACAGTGGAGGAGGATCATACCCTGACACTATTAGAGAGAGGTATCAATATTTCTGGTCGAGTAGCAAGTAGAAATGTAAATATTTTGAATGACCCTGCTTCTTTTGCTTCTTCATCTTATTGATGGACTGCTGTTTGGATTGCCAGTGATCACACTCAGGGGCTATTTCAAAAGCGAGGACCCATCGCCCTCAGGAACAGTGTTTTTAAGATGAATTCATGCAGCACAGGTTCAGATACACTTTGCACACTTAGACCTTCCTTGCACTGTGTGCTTTTGTTTTGTTTTTAGATTCCAAGTTAAAAGCTAAAGAGATGTTACTGCCACACTGAGCTTTTGGCTAGTTGATGTTCTGCTTAAATCAGGGGTGTCCAAAGTGCGGTCCGGTGGCCATAAGAAGCTTTTTTTTTTTTTTTTAATTGGCGCTTGGCATTAAAAAGATTGTATTAATTCATTAATTATTATTATTATACCTAATTTCCGGCGTGTAAGGTTAATTGGCGACTCCAAATTGTCCATAGGTATGAATGTGAGTGTGAATGGTTGTTTGTCTATATGTGCCCTGTGATTGGCTGGCGACCGGTCTAGACTTTATACAATTTCTAATATTGTGGCATCTTTGATATACTTCAGAACAACTCATTCATTCATTTTGTACCGCTTTTTCCTCACGAGAGTCGCGGGGGGTGCTGGAGCCTAGCCCAGCTGTCTTCGGGCGAGAGGCGGGGTACACCCCGGACTGGTTGCCAGCCAATCACAGGGCACATATAGACAAACAACCATTCACACTCACATTCATACCTATGGACAATTTGGAGTTGCCAATTAACCTAGCATGTTTTTGGAATGTGGGAGGAAACCGGAGTACCCGGCGAAAACCCACGCATGCACGGGGAGAACATGCAAACTCCACACAGAGATGGCCGAGGGTGGAACTGAACCCTGGTCTCCTAGCTGTGAGGTCTGCGTGCTAACCACTTGACAGCCGTGCAGCCCTTCATCGTTAAAATGAAGGGCGATTAAATCGTTAAAATACTGTGTCACTCGCGAGTCAGTGAGCAAATGTCAGGAGCCAATCACAAGCAAAACATTTAACTCGCGGCAACCTTGTCAACCCATCTGAAATTGCAGGATGTTATTACTCCGTATGACTCCAACTCACAGCGTCATCTTAATAAGAACGCTAAAGTCATCACACTGCAACTTGACACTGAAAAGTTAGCTAGGAAAATATACAAGACAAGTACCAACACAAGTTTAAAATAACAAACATCTCTTTAACTTCTACCCATAATGCATTACTCCCAGCTGAGCAGAGCAGTTGTGGACTGCTGCGGTCTACAAATGGCCACAATTTGGACATCCTTGTTTTAAGAAGTAAACGCTTCCTTGCAAATGACACATGTAAGGCTAGTTTTTTTGGAGTGGGAAATAAATTGCAGATTAAATTTGAAAAAAAGCACCTAACATTGGTTACAAAGTGTCTATGTAATGCTCAGTAACAATTTATTGATTCCCTTTTGATAGATCCAGTGGAAAATATGTGTGCGTGTATCTATATATGTATATAGTTTGCTGCCGGCTTGTCATTAGAGAAGATCCAGCGTGAGTGGTTGGTGATGCTGCTGGGTGCATGTGATTAGCCTGAATACGACAACATGTCTTTGACTGCACGAGGAACATCAACATCACAGCCAAAGAGGCATCAGAGCGCTGTGATGGAAACTCATATCTGCAGCCTGTTTGTCCGGTAATGAAACACGAATCTGTTAGCCTTCTATTGTTTGCCGATGACTTATTGAATGCGACACGCGGATGGATACACTACAAATGAACAAGATGAGATTCACAGTGCGCCAGCGGCAGATGTGTGTTCCTGATTGACAATTAGAGGGATTTGATTACAGTTTGATTATATACAGTGGAATTAAATGCTGCAGCACATGTTATTCTCCTCCTCATATAAACCTCATTCTAAATTGCAACTGGGATGAGAGTGATGACAAGGATTTTTATACACTCCAGTGCTTTGTTCAAATGCAGTACTTATTGGTTTAAAAGGGGTATTGAAGCTTTATGAAGTTTTATGTATAGTTGGCCAAATTTTTGCATTGCCAATCTTTTTTTTTATTTTATTTAGGCAAATATATGAAACATTACAGTGCATTTCTTACATCAATCAAAATATAACTTTCCATTATTTACATTTGTATTCAACTATCTGATCACAAGCCCAAAAGGAGTAGGCTGAAGCAAAAGCTTATAAATGCCTACCCCTTTTTGCAAGATATAATCATGTTCTTTTCCACTGTTATTATTATCATTGTAATATTATTATTGTTATGATCATTATTATTGTTATAATCATTATCATTTTTACCATAATTATTGTTATTATTATCACCATTATTATAATCATCATTACATTTTCATAATTATAGTTGTAACAATTTTTAGATTCTTAAAATTAAATTATTTTAAATTAAATTCTAAAAATGTCATGATTGGACATTGTCATGACTTTATCCTAATCTTTATTATCATTGTAATATTATTACTATTATCATTATTATTATTATTACTGTTATAATCTTTATCATAATTACCATTATTATTGTTATTATTATCACCATTATTATAATCATCATTAATATTACCATTTTCATCATTATAGTTGTAACAATTTTTGGATTTTATTTTTATTTTTTTTAATAAAATTATTTTTGATTAAATGTTGTCAATTAAATAAAATATATATATATATAAATATATATATATATATATATATATATACACACACACACACACACACACATATATATATACAAGGCATTACAATGACCTCCCACTAGGTGTCATTAGTAACACACACCAAACCTATTCGCCAACAACAGACTTTTATTGCCCGTTTTAATTATCTCACAACAGGCACAATAATAACATCATCATCATCATCATCACTGTACTCATTATATTAACGCGGCCTACTATTGCAGCCGTACTTACTCCAACTAAAACTCAACTCTGAATCCCCAACGTTGCGTCCTGTCCATGTAAGACATTTATTGAAACATATACAAGCACTAATCTTATTTATGGCTCAAGTGGCTTATTTTTTCTGATCATATGTATGATATTGGGTATATGAATGTGAAGGTGCCTATAGGGGTGTTATTTCTTGTCTACAAGACCCTTTTTTCCATGGTCTTTTGTGCCGTTTTGTTGCTTGTTTTCTGTACATCATGAGGTCTAGTGTTTGCCCCTCCAACTCTCTTTTGTTTTGGGCTTGATTACGACAGGCGTAGGATGCGTGTTACATTGGATAGGCTAAAGATATATGATATATAGGGAGACAGTTGTATTTTATTACTGACAATCTTCTGTGTCTATGTAGTGATAGCCTGACTCTTCTTAGCATTTTGATTAGACATAATGAATGACCTCAGTGGGCGAGCTGTGGAGTAGCAGGGCCCATGCTGGCCGCTTGAACATGCATCTATTCAACACCTGTCACCTGCATTGTCTTCTTTCCACTTGTCATTGTCTGTTTGGGTCAACTAAAGCCCTCCATCTCTAAATCTCCCCAATCCAATTTTTCATCTCCTCACTCACTCTAGAGGATTTGGTATCCTCTTGCAATTCCGATGAAACTCAAAAAGCACCAGTCACTCCAGTCGTTACTGTTCACTTACATTATACGTGTCACACACGACTGCGTACATGGGGTGAAGATTAAAGTCCTGCGAGATTAAAACCTCCCTGGATGTAGCTCGGATCAAACGACTCGCAGCATAAACATGTTTGAAAGCAACACAAAAAAATGAGTTTTTGAAAGGTAAGTGTGCACCGAATGCGTTATCACACGCTCCATAAAGTAGGCGCAATCAATCACAAGAAAATATATGAGGAAAGAAACCCCAAAATTGATGCAGGCAGGTAGGACATTCAGTCAGATTTTCATAGAGTGTCAGGATATAATAACTGTTTGACAATACAGAGGAAATAGACGATTCAGATGGGGGTGAGACTGGGACAAAGCAATGTGGAACACAGGCGTTTATGAGCTTTATGTGCTTTGTTAGCCATTTCCTGCAACAGGAGCATTTTTATACCTTGTTTAAAAGACACTTTATTGTATATACTGAACATGTGGACTTCCTCGTATCGGGACGGCTTTCACACGGATGCTGTATTGTAAGAAAAGGGGCGATTTTGCTTCCATATGATGATCTGACTTTCGAAATCTCTCTTCTTAATCCAACAGGATGAGCATCCAATTAGAGGGGAAATTGTGCTCTCCTCCAGCGACCTTCAACTGGTGTTACAAGTGGAACGTAACCAGTGAGTATTGCCCTTCGTCTCACATCCAGAAATACTACAGCTGTCCCTTGCAACATTGCGGTTTGAATATGCATATTTTACTTATTTTTTTGCCTAAATTAAGTATTCTTAAGCCGGGCGGCACGGCGGTCTAGTGGTTAGCGCGCAGACCTCACAGCTCGGAGACCAGGATTCAATTTCACCCTTGAATTTGCATGTTCTCCCCGTGCATGCGTGGGTTTTCCCGGGTACTCCGGTTTCCTCCCACATTCCAAAAACATGCTAGGTTAATTGGCGACTCCAAATTGTCCATAGGTATGAATGTGAGTGTGAATGGTTGTTTGTCTACATGTGTCCTGTGATTGGCTGGCGACCAGTCCAGGGTGTACCCCGCCTCTCGCCTGAAGACAGCTGGGATAGGCTCCAGCACCCCCGCGACCCTCGTGAGGAAAAAGCAGTAGAAAATGAATGAATGAAGTATTCTTAAGCATAACGATGGTGCACTAAAATTGTGTCAGATGACCTTAAAAAAAGTGTTTAACAATCACTTTGTACTACATTATGAATGATAAATCTTAACTGAATACTGACAGTTCTTGTTCCTTTGGCACATAAGATCAAATCAATGAATAAATTGGATGTAGGAAGTGTATTTTGCTAGAAGATACAGAGGATTCCAGATGCTTCGAGACAGATTTGTTGGAGTGAGATGAGACAAACGCTTGGGAAGGTTGAAATCTTTTGAGTCAAAGTTAGCATTGAGTGAAGAATGAATGAGATGTCATGGAGACGAGAACTGCTGGTCATTAGTCAGCTCGGCCACTTGGCTCAGGCTGTGTCGACTTCCAGCTCAAGTTTGGACCAGGCAATGTAGGTCACAGTAATGAGGAGGTACTTACTGGGAATGTTACTGTTATTTTATCTGCCGGAGGGGCCCCCTTGCTCCTGTGGGCATGAAGCACAGCCATGCTAGTTCATTACCATTGGACTTATATGGTATGATGATAAAAGTGTGTCATCACTTCTGAGATCTTGAATGGCAACCAAGCATGTGCACACGTTGCAGGATGTTTAGATTGTGCATGAGTCAAGGTCTGGGATTTGTGCAACTGTTAGGCACGTCCAAGACGCACAAGGAAGCCAGTGTGACAAGTCATCTGAGGCACCCAAACAAACATGGAGATTGTATTCCCTCTTTATTTTGTTGGCTACAGTTCCAGGTTCTTGGAAAGAGACCAAGTCTAGTGCAATTGTTCCATGCCTTGGCCCATTATACACGTACAGCGCTCAATCGCTTCCAGGTGCGGTACGATGCCCCTCTTTTAGCACATTTGTAAGAGGTGGTCTTGGACTGGGCACAATTCCAAGCACATGCAAGAATGTGATCGCTCATGACACCAAAATTCATGTTATTTATTTTAGTTTTATTTTTTGCAAAATAACAGCCACACAGCTAGGAGACCCTAGTTCGATTCCACCCTCGGGCATCTCTGTGTGGAGTTTGTGTGGGTTCTCTGCAGGGACTCCGGCTTCCTCCCACATGCCAAAAACATACTGGGTTAATTGTCTACTCCAAATTGTCCATAGGTATGAATGTGAGTGTGAATGGTTGTTTGTCTATATGTGACCTGTGATTGGCTGGCGACCAATCGAGGGTATACCCCGCCTCTCGCCCCAAGACAGCTGGGATCGGCTCCAGCACGCCCGCGACCCTTATGAAGATAAGTGGTAGAAAATGAAATGAACATTGAAAGGGATATTTTCAGTGTGAGAGGTGTGCTTGAATGTTGGCATATTTAACCTTTCTTACAGTCGTCGCAACTGAAAAACAAACTGGAGAAGGAGGAGGAAATGACATCACTTTGCGGACACGCTGTGTTTTGTTGTTGTATTTTTGTATTTTATATACTGTATTTGTTTTGTATTATGCCCAGTTGTGTGTGACAGGCTTTTGCTCCAACAATCGGGAAAACTGAGTTAGACTAGACCAGGGGTCGGCAACCTTTACTATGAAAAGAGCCATTTTACCCAATGCCCACTGAAGAAAAATAGCCTGGAGCCGCAAAACATATAGTATGTTTAAAACAACATTGGAGGGAATTTGGGGGTATCAAAGTAGTTCAGATAAGAAAAGACGAGTTGGAGTACTCTTGCTAGTTTTGGAGATAAACTTACATAAATGTATGTGTAAACTACTGTAAACGTAAAAACAAGTTCCCATTCCGCTGTTTTTAAATTATCTCGAATTTATTTTTTAGATTTGTAGGTAAGTATTACTTGTTTTTCTTCATGTACTGAACTGGATAGCAGTCAGAACTCACTCAGGATGCATTCATGGTCTCAGACAAAGTTGGATTTTTTAAAACTCATTACAAAAGATGTGCATTTTCCCCACTCGGGTGTTAAAAATATTCAAGAATCGCAAAGGGAGCCACAATAAAGAGGCTGAAGAGCCACATGCGGCTCTGGAGCCGCAGGTTGCTGACCCCTGGACTAGACTGTATCTCAATATCTTCAGTATCATGTTTGGCACATTTCGAGGACACTTGTTTTGATAATGTGCCTCAGATTTAAAAAAGTTTAGGACTGAATATGTCTTTAAGGAGCGTGCTTCGATATTCAACTGTCCCAACTATCTTTTTTGACCCAGTCAACCCAGTCAGGGATTTGGGAGTCATAGATGGAAGTACACAAACAGTAGAAGAGAGTGCTAAGGTGTCAGTAAGTGATTTTTTTTAATCTACTAGATATATTCTGCAAATCTTAGAACAATAATATGGGTTTTTTTGTGACAAATTTGAAGGCTAGCTAAACAAATGAATGGATAATGTAACATATAATATAATATTTATAGGACTCAACAGTAATAATAATACTACAAAGAAAGTGAAACCCAGACTCACTCGCCCTCGACTACATTTAAGTGTGTCACTTAATTCATGTGCACGTCTCACAAGGAAGTCAGCAATCTGGTGCAAAATACAGTAGAACCACGGTCGGCATACTCATTGGTGACTTGGGTTAAAAAAAATGTACCTGAAGATTTTGCCTCGGTTTCTCGTACACGTGATTGATTGAATGACAAAATGGTTTGCATCTTATACACTGCATGAGTCCTACTGGGTTTGTAACATATCTTTATTACAAAACATGCCTGTCAGTATGAAAATTAGAAACAGAAGTCATTGTCTCCAAGCATTGTCGCCCATTTGGTGTCATCACCATTTGACTCTGTAGTTCTTTGCTAACTCGGACATTTACTCCACAAGTCTCTGCTTTTCATTTTGATTACGGCTGCGAAATAAGTCACAATTACTTAAAAAAAAGTTGCCAACATTTTAATAAAGATGAGACACGGTTGTAAATTCAAGAAATAACTAAGTATGAAGTAGTCACTCGTGTTCAACCCTCTGTGAGTACATCCGTGTTGGTAATAAAGACATCTCATTTAATACGATCACTCCCCTCACAAGTAAATCACAAGTCAGCGGACACCTTGCACAAAATAAATAACCAGAACTCAAAATACTACAAGACTGGAAACAATCCACAAAGTCAGGCGTGTGAACACAGTCCCTGTTTGAGTACACCCTTTTGTTTGAGTACACCCTTTTAATGTGTTATAATGGTATCAACTGACGTAGTCACTCAACTGCGTCGTGCCAGCTGGCGGTGTCATCCCACTTTAGAAGGCAATGTAGACATAAAATATAAAGCTGCTTTTCTTGTGTATACCTAAGACTTAACGACGAGCCTCTTTTTGATTACACCGCTATAATAAGTGACTGTTACAACTGACTACTTCTACAGAGGGGTACTTGGCAGACCTCCAGAGCAGACCTCCGCCAACTGTTACTATGAAAATGCACTGTTGCCCGACATAAAGCTGATATGTCCAGTCAGTGTTTTTGTGAGGTGACGTTCATGGCTGGTGAGTCAGTAAAAAAAAAAATGTTAATACAGGTTGTTCATTAAGAGGATAACAAGAAAAAGAAGTGAATAACTGCCTCCAGTATGACATTTATTTGAATTTGGTTGTCCGATTAGCAAAAATAATGACACATTATCAAATCAACTTTATTTGTATAGCCCTTTTCCTGCAAATACATGCAACACAAAGTGCTTTACAGTATTAAAAACAATTACCACAATTAAAAGGAAAAACAATTACTAAGAAAGACCCCCCCTCTTCCACCCTCCATACTAGACACACATACACACACACACGCACCCACACACGCACACAATCACACACAGTAGGGAGACATGGCATGGCACTTAGGATCAAGGAAATGCCACCTTTGGGGCCGTACACACTGGGAGGAGCCACAGGCCGTGCCATTGGGGGACCAGCACCCAGGGGACCAGCACTCCGACAGATGGGTGGACCCCCACATTAAAGGGAGGAACCCCCAGCCGGCCGGGTCAAAGGGACCCAAGGATGGCACCCCCTCAGCAGACCCGACACAGCCCCCAAGGTGGAGGACCCCCCCTGAGGAAACACTGGAGTTAAAAGCTAAAGACTAAAAGCATAAAATAGAACTAAAAAGATAAAAAACATAAGAAAAGTTTAAAAATATTAGTTAAAAGCTTGATTAAAAAGGTGTGTCTTTAATAAAAAAAATATTAAATGTGCCTCAGATTAAAAAAAAAAAAAGTTTAGGACTAGTCAAAAAAAACAAGCGAAAGCGAAAGTGTATGATAAATGTTTCTCTAATATCATATTATTGGGAACGTGCTGCCGCTATGCCTTCTCGGTGTGCACGGTGAGACGGTAGTCAGGCATGCCCGAGGCAGCGTCAACTGATCAGGAAATGTACAAATTCAGCGATTTGTACTTAAGGAAATGTTCAAAACCTTTGGACTCATACATAAAATACATTTTTAGAATGCAGTTCAATGGACAAATATGAATATTTATTTCATGTTATCATTAGGGGGTGTCATGATACCCGATAGTGAGTTCTTGGGACCAGATGATGTTTTAACAATATTTTTAAGAAAACTACAATGTCAAAATATAGGACTGAACAGACAGAAAATTATATATTTATTATTAAATATTTAATTTAAACTTTTAACATAACTACCCCACGCATGGTCCCAAACAAACACAATTCAACAAATATGTGACCCACAATTTAACCTACCTATTACACTGTCTGGGAGTTAACATTGACATCATCTTTAATGGCCAATGTTTTATCATTCATAGTTCATATTGTATATTACACATCCTTTATTCATGTACATTCCAGCTGTCTTATCCAGTAAAAAAAAAAAAAACCCTGTAAAAATCAATGGAAAAAAGGGACACAATCACAAATAGCAGACTCTATGACACTTTTACAGATAAAACAAGACAAATGATTCCAGGTGGACACTTGGTTTATAGTGTGCGCAAAGCTCTTAATGTGTGGTTCCAATTCTGCCTCGCACACTGCCGCTTCCATATTACGTGTATCATCATTCATCGTAGTGAAATCATAGCCGACAGTCTGATAGACTTCTGGCTGCTCTGCCTTTTGAAAAAGAATGGCAGAACAAGTTGTATCCTCCAAATGGGTTTATGCTCAGCAACAATCAAAGTTCTCTTAGTGCAGATAATAATCAGACGTCTTTTGTCTCTTGGCCAATATTTAATCTGAGGATGTTCTGTGAGTGAGGAAGTGAACGCCAGCAGGCAGATTGAATCCTATTGTACAAAACACCACTGATGAGGCGTGTCCTAGATAATAATGTGCTGACTTCAGCTTCATGTTTTGGCACCCGGCATGACAAGGTGTGAGTCTGGACTCTTTTGCGAGAGTCTGGTTAACCTCTGGAGACAGGCGTCAGTCTTTCTTATTACAACATTTCTTTGTAACCATGGAGATTGTTTGAACTTGGCTGTGATGGAAATCAAACAAGAGCTTTGTTCACCTTATCGGAATCTCTTCATGCTCTGGTTGACAATTGAGATGATGACTGGCAGCTCACAGTCAACAGTGCTAGGAAAAAAAATAAATCTTGCAGGATGTGGGTTTAAGGGTGTGCAGGCGGGGTGGGGAAGGAATTGAGAAGCAGTAAATGAATAGTCTGCAGTGGTTTAGAAAGGCTCACAGGAAATGGAATAAAGAGGAGAGAAAGTTGTGCATGGCAGATGAAGACAGACAGCAGTGGTTGTTGTCGGGCTCGTTGTGTATTCGTGCTCTTTCTGTCAAGTTCAGGAAGTAGCTGACTTCATGCACCACCATGAGAGATCTCGTTCATTGTCTCCCCCCCCAAAGACAAGCCGGACTCATTGCTCACAGTGACCTTCATGGTGTGAGACAGTGAGACAGGCCGTGTGAGCAATGTGTACTTCTGCAGGGCGTCTTTTTATGTGGCTTCACCCTCATCCGTAAGGCCAGAATATCTAACCAGACACACACCTTTTGCTGTTCTTCAAATGCCAAGTGATAAACCCGCACAGACTGAACAACTTTTTTTTTTTTAACACCCATTGGAACTCTCAAAGTGTTTAAAAACATGCGTGCCTGGAATGAAAACACTTTTCTTAAAGGTCTAAAGACAAAAATCATACCAAAATCCTGTTTTTACAATGTTAGATGTGATCTTTTCATTAATTGCATGATAGAACCTATGCAGCAGGTTGATTTTTGTTACATTTAACGAGCAATTCAAATATCCGCAACAAATATAGTCTCACTACCGTCATGAGATCGATATTTTTCAGTTCTCTTCGATACAGACATCACAATTACATGTTTTTTTTTAGTTGTGTTGTTTGTTCCATTCATCCATTTTCTATGCCGCTTATTCTCATTAGGGTCGCAGGAGTATGCTGGAGCCTATCCCAGCGGTCTTCGGGGTACACTCTGTCTGACTGGTCACCAGCCAATCGCAGGGGACATATAGACAAATAAGCATTCACACTCACTATGCATGTTTTTGGAATGTGGGAGGAAACCGGAGTTTAGCTGGACAAAAAACAAGGGATACCAAAGCAGGGTCGCGGGGGTGCTGAAGCCTATCCCAGCTGTCTTCGGGCGAGAGGGGGGGTACACCCTGGACTGGTTGCCAGCCAATCACAGGGCACATATAGACAAACAACCATTCACATATTCTCATATTCTCATATTCATACCTGTGGCCAATTAACCTAGCATGTTTTTGGAATGTGGGAGGAAACCGGAGTACCCGGAGAAAACCCACGGGGAGAACATGCAAACTCCACACAGAGTTGGCCGTGGGTGGAATTGAACCCTGGTCTCCTAGCTGTGAGGTCTGCGCGCTAACCACTTGCCGCCCTGTCAAATAGAGTTCTTGATTTTCTAAATAAAATCTTCATCAACAAATTAAGGGCTAAATCAACAAATCATTCCATGATCAGAAAAAATGTCAGGAGACTTGAGTTTGATTCCACCCTCGGCAATCTCTGTGTGGAGTTTGCATCTTCTCTCTGTGCATGCGTGGGTTTAGGTATGAATGCGAGTGTGAATGGTTGTTTGTCTATATGTGCCCTGTGATTGGCTGGCGACCAGTCCAGGGTGTACCCTGCCTCTCGCCTGAAGTCAGCTGGGATAGGCTCCAGCACGCCCGCGACCCTAGTGAGGATAAGCGGTAGAAAATGAATGAATGAATGAATGAATATCAGTATCAACTGGTATCAGTACCCTGGTGAAAAACTAAATGTTTTTTGTACATTTAAATATGTAAATTCAAATAATCATTTTACAAAATAGCTACAATATTAACACAAAGTGCATTTTATAGAGAATAATTAGTTTTACATACACAACATCACATAAAACAACCCAAAGAGGAGTGATTCTGGCTTCCAACAAGCGTTGTTAGTGTGATGTTTCTCCACAAAACTTTGCAAATCACTGCATTTTTTTTTTTTTGCACTCATGTCTTTCATCACCGAAAAAGTGTCTTTCTCTTCCTCCTCATGTGATGCAATGAAGCTTGAAGTTCTTGCAGCTGTACAGTGGTTAGCGGTTGTTGTCCAACTCTTTCACAACCTGGACACTGACATTCAAACCCAAGGACTTCCTCAATGACAATACACTACACAACAGGCGTAGGTCTGTCAGGGTCAGCCCCAAACATTCTGGCCATAATTTTCTCAAAGCAGAGTTCAGCGTCCTGGAAGTCACTCCCAGCCAAGGCTTTAACTGTAAGGCTTATGCAATTGAGTATATTTACATAATTCCTCCAGAACTCTCTTAGGGTCAATTCAGGTGTGAGGTCTTCAAAGCACCTTTGAAACAGTGCTTTGGTGTGGAGTTTTTTTAAAGTTTGAAATTGTCCATCAGCCAGATGAGAGTATGTGGTATAAGAGGACAACAACGCCACTGTGATGAAGCTAAACTCCTCCAGCACCGCGTCTTCCAAATGTTTCAGGAGGATGAGCAGGTGTATTGACCCACTCAATGAAAATTTGCCTTGTGACTCATACCTGTTAGCTGTCCGCATCACAGACAATTTTACTCCTTATGACATAATTTTTCTTGAACATGCTGGCTTGTTGCAGTAGGAATCTTTCAGCCTTGACCATAGCCCTTGAATGCAATTAGGAATTTATCAGCCGCACGTTTATCCAATCTTGCAGCCTCACTTTGCCTTACAACACTTTGTATGCCTGTTCACTTCTTAAATTTGTGGATTTGTGTACCCTGCCTCTCGCCCAAAGGCAGCTGGGATAGGCTCCAGCAACCCCTGCGACCCTGGTGAGGAAAAAGCGGTAGTGAATGAAGCAAGGAACAGTTTGCAGCGCTGTCTCCTTCCTGTTGAACAGTATGGGCCGTTCAGGCACACTTGGAATTTTGAGTGTTAGGCATTAATTGTTTTTCATTTTTATTCACATACCCTCTATGGCAATTGACGAACCCACTTTGGGAACCACTGATCTTAGGGTTATGAATATATATACTATAGCAATATTAACACCACAGAACACTTGAAGGACATATAAAATACAGTAATAAAAGGCAGAAAACTTTCTTTTACCCAGTAGATTGTCTTGCACACTGTAAGGGGCATTGCAATGGAGGCTACTCATAATATTTCTTCAGCAGGTCTGAAAATGGCAGCATTTGTTTGTTTTTTTTATGTTAGAAATTAAATTGCACATTAGAGGCAATTGTCACAAACATTCCTTTAACCAGACTGTGACAATTCAGGATGTATAATAGACGCTTCTGCAAACATTAAATTGGTGACACACAGAGACAGCAGCAGGCGCATGCCAATTGTATGCATTAAAGCCGTGCGTGCGTGCGGGTGAAGTGAGGTGAGCAGGAAATGAACAGGAAATGCGAAAATTCAGCGAATTTGACTCAGAGAAAACAGTTTTGTGGAAGAGACTGGTGAACACATTCATTATGATTTGGATTTTTTCTACTTTTCATGTTTCCCCTGACTGCATTCTCCTATTTATGCTAACCGATTTTTTTCCCGTTTTAATTATAGCACCAAGCATACAAGTGCTCTATTGTATGGAAACTGACCCTTTGTGGCATCACTGGTGTGTCTCATTGTTTGCTGTGTTTAATTGCTGTCAGTCGTTGCAGCACAGATGCTCGTTCTGTTTTTCCAGAATTCTCAGAGAGAATACTGTGAATCCTACATAATTGCATTAACTACAGCCAAGCCATTGATTTTTCTGCCTCTTTTTTTTTTTCTTGACGCTCGCCTGTGAACATTATGACTTTTTTTGATGATTTGATGTTGCTACCAGAAGAAAGCGCCTCGCCCCTCTCTGTTGCTTTTAGCTGTATAAACAAGAACATTTTAATTACACCTTTTTTCCCCTTTGTTGCCCTTCAATAAGAGCTTTACAGCACTCCTTCTTATTGCTGACTTTAATTAAAGCCAGCAAGGTGTAATCTGTAGCGATTAGAATTGGCAAGAGCTAATGCGCACAACCTTTGATGCTGATAGATGGATGCGTTTTCTACTTAATGACTGCTCGCTGAGTCAGAGTGAGAGGCTAACTGTTCACTTCCTATTGCCGGTAGAGTGCGCTTTGCTCCATTTAAAATTCAGCATGTGACCATGTATCATTATGAAGAATGAACTAGCCTAGTGGTATTCCTGTTTAACCCGGCGGACGTCCTCACAGACAAGAGTGTTTTAATTGTTTACTTGTAGTCATGTACATGTGTTTCGGCAACACTGTGTGCATTCTGCTGTGTTTACAACATGTCTTTATCTTGAAATAATTCTGTATTGCTGGGGAGGCTACTCGCCGGTAAAGTTCAAATAGATTTCCTGACAAAGTGAGGCCTGTGCATTGACATTTTGCTCTGCTTGCAGCAGTGCTTGTGTTGTCTCCATCCAAATTAAATCATAATCTGTGTGTCTTTTTTTTTTTTTTTACCCAGTGAGCTTTTGGGTGCAGACTTCACAGAGACCTACTACACAGACGATGGACAGCCAGTGACTGTGACTAATCACAATCACACCGTAAGTACACATGCAAACTGTAAACACAATGCTGTCTTTTTTTACTTGCAATAGTAGAATAGCTTTCAGGCTTTAATGACGGCGACAATTTTTTTTGATGCATGATGAACATAAAGGTAACATGAACATGAAGGTAAGGAACTCAAACAATGCACAACGATGAGCCAATTCAAGAAACAATACAAGCAGTTGATGTTTGCTAAATACAAGGATGAAGAGTCTTGAACCAGTCATGATGTGCTATATATACAGTAAAGTCTCGTTATATCGATATTCTCGGGAGTCGGAAAAAATACCGATATAACCGGACTATCCATATATCCGATCCTGCGCCGAACTGCATTAAAAGTGGGCGGATCTTTGATATGGCATGTAATTTTCTCCTTGAGTTCATGGATTGCGTATCTAGCATGCTTTTGTACTACAATAAATTTTGTACTACAGTAAATAAAAATAAACTTACGCTGTAGTGATTACCGGTTACCGGGACATAATTCACCCCGGAACTATCGATAGGGAAGGTGTTGCCACCCGGAGGGGTAGGCGCGAGGGACGGGTGTTTTCCGCTGTGTGTGCTGCACTCTGGTGGTGGAAGTGTGAAAAATAAAGTTGACTGGAAGCAGCCGTTCGCCGTGTTCTTTTTTGGTATTGAAATCCTTAAGCAAAGATTGATTTAAGCTGCTTTTGTATCGATATAAGCAGACCAAATTGGCTGGCGGGAGATGAAAAGGGCATCCTAGTAACCGGATTATCATAATAACCGTGTATCGTACTAACGGAGCTAATTATATCATAAAAGACTAGAAATTTCCCGGGAAATGAAAATAGTATCGTAATAAGTAGTCATTCGTTTTAACCGATATCGATATAACGAGACTTTACTGTATCACTATATTGACACTTACTATGGTACACATTATGTCATTGTATGCTCATATCACCTTGTACTTCGGTACGAGGTGCATTATTTAAAAAATAAAATAAAATAAAAAAACAAAAAAAACCTTAAACTGTATTATGGAAAGCAGGAAGTGAACAAATGTAACAGTTACTGATTGTAAAAGTACCATTTGGAGGGTTAGGATTTAATAAGCTTTGCTTCTTCCTAGTCCTTTTGGACATGTGTGTTTTAAAAGTGAGCGCCCAGACGTTTTATGGTACATTTATTGTAACAGAGAGACAGAAATGTAAAAATAAACAGTATAAATAAAGGTTGTACATTAATTTGTATATGATTGAGGGGGGGGGGTTGTCACATAGTATTTTATGGGCAAGCACAGAGGTCAGACATTTCTTGTAGTTGGTCACCGGGATTGCACGCATCTCAGGAAGGTTATTGGCCGTTTGAAGACACCTAAAAGCTCTGGACTGTTCATACCTTTGAATGGCGTAAACATCAACCCCAATCCATGGGCTTGCCAATCCATGTGAACCCATTTGGCATCAGACTGTAAATACTGCAGAACGTACATTAAATGTCACACAGGCCATTGTGTGCACTTTTAAAATTCATTGTTTGATAATTTCTTGGCTCAGGAACAACATGACTCCCTCTCGCTGGGGTCATTAGCATAAAGAGCGGCGGCGCGAGATCCAATCATGATCGAGCTGCGTGTGGAAATGGCAAACACACACACACACACACACACACAGAGAGAGAGTCTTGCAGTCAAAAGGCAACGTGAGGAGTAACAGATGAAGTTAAAAGAATTGTCAATGTTGCTTCTTGAGGGGGATCCTGTGCATACAAAGATGATTTTTCCACTTACATTGCAGAAGATGTCATATTCTGCATTTTCTTTTTCTCTTTGACTTGCGCATCCACTAAACTGATTTGGCTGAGACGCTTATTAGATTACCACTTGTGAGGTATGTCTTCCAAAAGGAATTATAGACAGAGGTAATTTTATAATGCAGTGTACCTGAGGTAAAACTGCCGCAGGCCTCCTCTCGGGATGGGGACCCCCCTCCCCCCCCAACACACATACACACACACACAGACACACACATTGCCGCATCCATGATTGTGCCACATGGCGGGTTGTGGACAACAAGTTACAATTCAATTGAGAAATATTTAATCTCCAGATGCATGATACCGGCTTTCTTGCTGATATCTTGTATACCGATATGGTCCAGCATTTCAATATTGATATCAATATCAACAGATGCCGATATGAGCTGCAGCTCCCTCAAACTAATGTCAGGTCACATCTCATGTAATGAATGAACACGATTTAATAACACGTTCCAATTTCTGTGTGGCGCAAACATTGACATGACAACCGCTCTCTATCTTGTGTGACGACCATTGACCTCAAACACCATATATGCTGATCCAGAGCATGCCAGTGGGGCCTTGTTGAGCCATGATGAGTGTCCTGGCCATGCAGCAACCGGGAGCCTTCTTGTCCATAATACACACCCGCCCATACCACAAACAAACCGTCACCATGGGCCACATAATCCACATAACAGGTACATTTTGTTGATGGTTTTTGAGATTCTGAGGCCCATTGTTGAGCCGTTCATCCATAACCATCACCTCATGTTGCAGCATGATTGGATCTGTACATAATTCCTGGAAGACGAAAATATTCCAATTCTTGCATGTCCAACATACTCACTGGACATGCCAGCCACTGAGTATGTTTGGGATGGCACAGACCTAAAACGTACACAACACTAGACACACACAAACTTAAAAAGCACGTCTAAAAACCTCAGGTAGGGCTTAACAAGAAGAAACTGATGTTTGGGTTGCTCACCTGTCCAGACACAGTCTCAAGTTCTTGTTTTTTTAATGCACAAGATCCAGAAAATGATACTATGTAAATGTTACACTTAGGGGGGAAAAAGTGGGCTAATAAATTCACATTAAAAGCACAAATACTGCGGATTTCAGAAAACAGATGGAATGATACAGCACTCTACAAGAAGCAATGAAGTCTGTAAAATTAAATATTGTTAACTATAATGATTCATTCATTCATTCATTTTCTACCGCTTTTTCCTCACGAGGGTCGCGGGGGGTTCTGGAGCCTATCCCAGCTGTCTTTGGGCGAGAGGCGGGGTACACCCTGGACTGGTCGCCAGCCAATCACAGGGACAAACAACCATTCACACTCACATTCATACCTATGGACAATTTGGAGTCGCCAATTAACCTAGCATATTTTTGGAATGTGGGAGGAAACCGGAGTACCCGGAGAAAACCCACGCATGCACGGGGAGAACATGCAAACTCCACACAGAGATGGCAGAGGGTGAAATTGAACCCTGGTCTCCTAGCTGTGACGTCTGCGCGCGAACCAACTATAATGATGAAAATGGTAATATTAATGATTATAATGATGGTAATAATGATAAAGATTATAACAATAATGATAATAATGATAATGATAATAACAATAATAATATTACAATGACAATAATAACAGGGGAAAACAAGACAGTGGCATGAACATGATTATATCTTGCAAAAAGCGGTAGGCATTTATTAGCTTTTGCTTCAACCTACACCTTTTGGGCTTGTGATCAGATAGATGAATACAAATGTAAATGGAAAGTTATATTTTGATTGATGTAAGAAATGCACTGTAATGTTTCATATATTTGCCCAAAAAACAAAAAAAAAAAAGCTCTGGATCGGAGCATACGGTATTTGCAGCAAATGGTAGTCACACCAGATTTTCCTCTCCCTGTATTTCATTAGAAAGACCAATTGTTCCCATACAGTCGATTTTATTCAGGGGTTTTCAAGCTCTGGCTTCTACTTGGCACTATCGCCAGGCATGATTCCCACTAGCTCCCACGGAGTAGACGCATGACTCTGGGCGGTTACACTTCCAGTGCCTTAATGTTTGATATGTAATGTAATTTTGCTCCTCAAGTTGTACTTTTGTTCTTGAATAATATGCACTTGAATATTATGCACTGCAATGCACTTTGCAAATGCAATTACGCGTCTTGGTGTTTAAGAAGATGGCATATTTGAGACGACACCTGCACATGCCCCGCTGCAAGCCGTGTGTGAGCAAAAACCCAGCCGCAGCATTCAAATCACATTCTGGCAGCAGACTAATTGCTGGATGTTTGCAGGGTTGGCAGGGCGGGGTAGAAGCTGTTCTTTCTCGCTGACAATTAATTTGTATGTTCGCTATAACTGAGCTGGAATGAAAGAGCTCATTTCACGCTCTGATGAACTGACAATTTGGGATGGTTTAAAAAAAAAAAAAAAAAAAATCAACCTGCTTGCATAATTTAAAGCTAGTGGCGATAAAGTCTCTGTTAACATCAGCTGCTGATAATAAGAGGTTTGGAGCTACTTTTCATATCACCAAAAGTTCACAACAAAGCATCAGGGCGGCTTGTTTGTGTTTCACTTCAACATCAAAACAGAATGTGGTCAAGTCGGAAATAATGTAAATCCATTTAATGCGCTCCAGACACCCAAAAATTGGGGTAGCGAGAGGACAGGATTCACACCAACAACAACTTCTGAACATATTTGATTGTTTGTGATCTTTGTTTTATTAACACCGCCAACGTTAGCTTTTTGATTTATCATTCATTTGTCAGGGCGGCACGGTGGACGAGTGGTTAGCGCGCAGACCTCACAGCTAGGAGACAAGGGTTCAATTCCACCCTCGGCCATCTCTGTGTAGAGTTTGCATGTTCTCCCCGTGCATGCGTGGGTTTTCTCCGGGTACTCCGGTTTCCTCCCACATTCTAAAAAACATTTTTTTTAGAATGTGGCAACTCCATATTATCCATAGGTATGAATGTGAGTGTGAATGGTTGTTTGTCTATATGTGCCCTGTGATTGGCTGGCGACCAGTCCAGGGTGTAGGCTCCAGCACCCCCGCGACCCTCGTGAGGAAAAAGCGATAGAAAATGAATGAATGAATGAATTCCTTTGTCAGGATGGACATAGTATCATGTAAACAAAGTATCGCAAGAGTCCATCCATAAATTACTACTCTATATTTTATGATAACCATCACAGTGCAATGTACCTTTAAGACGCTATGGTTTGTCTTCCAGAATCACTGCTTCTATCATGGCCACGTGAGAGGACATCCACATTCCTGGGTGGCCCTCAGCACCTGCTCAGGAGTCAGGTATGTGCATTTTACTAACATGACATAACACCACAGGCAACATGCTAAGCACGCTCTCTTTGACCTCTGTTAATATTTCAACAAGAGAAAGAAATGAGCTCCCGTATGATTCATGTCCGGGATAATATGCATGGAAATTGGCTAGATAATAGCTGTAATAGTCACACTCTTGTTTTTTTCTTAAGATTTAGGTTTATTATTAGCTTTATTTTCTGCATTAAGCCGCATGGATTTGGACTACATTTAGAAGGAGGGAGGACTAGGATTTTCCTTTTTTCATCTTATTCAGGAGTCGTTTTGATCCTCTTAATGGTTCCCGGAAAGAAGTTCTAAAATATAACTGGCAGAGATGGGTTTTAAGGTGGAAATGTATGCATATTCAAGAGTATCATCATATTTTAATAATATTTAAAAAAAATAATATACAGAGACAATGTGCCCTGTGATTGGCTGGCGACCAGTCCAGGGTGTACCCCGCCTCTTGCCCGAAGACGCCTGGGATAGGCTCCAGCACCCCCGCGGCCCTCGTGAGGAAAAAGCGGTAGAAAATGAATGAATGAATGAATATACAGAGACAATGTGTCCTGTGATTGGCTGGCGACCAGTCCATGGTGTACCCCGCCTCTTGCCCGAAGACGGCTGGGATACGCTCCAGCACCCCCGCGGCCCTCGTGAGGAAAAAGCGGTAGAAAATGAATGAATGAATGAATATACAGAGACAATGTACCCTGTGATTGGCTGGCGATCAGTCCAGGGTGTACCCCGCCTCACGCCCATAGACAGCTGGGATAGGCTCCAGCATCCCTGCGACCCTTGTGAGGAAAAGCGGTAGAAAATGAATGAATGAATGAATGAAGAGACAATGTGCCCTGTGACTGGCTGGCGACCAGTCCAGGGTGTACCCCGCCTCTCGCCCGAAGACGGCTGGGATAGGCTCCAGCACCCCCGCGACCCTCATGAGGAAAAAGCGGTAGAAAATGAATGAATATACAGAGACAATGTGCCCTGTGATTGGCTGGTGACCAGTCCAGGGTGTACCCCGCCTCTCGCCCGAAGACAGCTGGGATAGGCTCCAGCAACCCCTGCGACCCTCGTGAGGAAAAGCGGTAGAAAATGAATAAATAAATAAATATACAGAGGCAATGTGCCCTGGGCTCCAGTATACCCTAGTGAAGATAAGCGGTATGGAAAATGGATGGATGGATGGATGGATGGGTGGTCATACACTGAGGTGCTAGTATACTAGTGCACTGTTTATTCTGTGAGGCTCATGTACCTCCCCCCAACTTTGATGCAGGGGCCTGATATCTTTGAATTCTTACAACACTTTCTACCTGGAGCCAATGGCTAGCGGAGGTCCTCCCCATCACCATTCATTGCTGGCTGCGGACCAACTGGAATTTCATGGTGGAATGTGTAGCCAAGGCCATCACAGCACAGTGTCTACGCTGTCCTCTCACATCTCCAACGTCCTCAAAGCACATCATTCAAGGGTGAGTACAAATACTGTATCTGTTAGTTGATGAATTGATGGTTACGGATTGCTATTTGTGTGTAATTGATGGTTGAATTCTAACTTTGACTGAGTGCTGCAGGTCGACTTTAGTGAAGATGAAATGAATGTACTTTACTTCACTGCTTTTCTAGTTGGTAGCGTTATTTGTCTTGACGGAATTGTCTTTTTTTTTTCTCCTCATTCATTCTCCACATCAATCATTTTAAGGACCTCACATTAGCTAAAGCACTCCCAGCGCTTCACAAGGCCACCATCCTTCTCCTATTCCTCCATTTCTTTATCATTCCCATTCCTGCATCACACCCCTTAGTTCTCTCTCGCTCTCTCTATTCTCTCTCTCTGGGCTGGCACCCATTCATCCATCCGCCAGCATGAGGCGAACCAACGCTGGGTCCTGAGGCTTTTGTTTGCTTCAACAATAGTCCAGTGCACTACGGTGGTGCCACATAGCCGAGCCAGCAGTTTGTCTACCTTTTAATCAATGAGCTTTAATCACAGCAAGGCCTCATGTAATAGCTGCGCTTAAACCTTAGGAAGCCTACTTGTGGGGGAGAATCTGGAGTCGTAAAACTGGCTTTAAAGTCGGGGTGGCCTGATAGCACTTGTTCATGTCTTTATATCTTTTCCGATGCCGCAGTGATAACAATACCAATCCAGTACCACCATTTTTTTTCAATAGATTTGTATGCATGTTTACTCTACATTCATACCTTTTGATTTAGAGTTGCTAATGTGCATGTTTTTGGAACATACAAACTCCATAAAGAGATGCTCAACGGAGATTCAAACTCCATCAGCTTGTGATTTTACTATTTTATTTTATGTGTTCTTTGTAACCTCAATCCCAGCACAGGATTTCAGCAATTCTAAGAAAATATGCTTTATGTGCATAATGACTCAAGTGCAGAGCAGATTTTATTATAGTGAAAGCACCATTCCAATCATCTTCTTGCAGGCTTTTTTTGAGATGCCTGATTTAGCGAGAATTGTGATGGAAATGATGTTTGTTACAGTAAATTGTTGTGATTTTTTCTCTGTGTAAGTATAATAAGGACATGTGTTGAAGAATAAGTACGTAATTATTGAAGAAATATCAAGGACAAAAAGACAGAGGGAAGTATCCTACCGACATATCACACAAAGGACTCCTGTGTAGGCCTGTCACAATATCAAATTTTGCTGATAATTCCTACAAAATATTTTCAACATTCAATATTATCGCGGCTGCACGGCGACCGAGTGGTTAGCGTGCAGGCCACACAGCGAAGAAACCCAAGTTCACTTCCACCTTTGGGCATCTCTGTGTGGAGTTTGCATGTTCTCCCCGTGCATTTGTGGGTTTTCTCTGAGTACTCCGTTTTTTTCCCACATTCCAAAAACATGCTAGGTTAATTGCCGACTCCAAATTGTCCACTCCAGGGTGTACCCCGCCTCTCGCCCCAAAGACATTTTTGAAAAATAGCAAAAATTGCAAGAGAGACACACTTATTTACAAACTCGCAGATAGCACATATTCATTATTTTATGCATGCCAGGTTGCAGGGGCAATGCAGTGGAGCTGCAAGTTTAAAAATACATTTAGCTTGGCCATGTATTCTTCCAGCTATAAACCGTGGTTCTCCCCACCTCTGTGGATGCACTTTGGCATTAAGAATCCGACATTAATACGCCTTGCCCGTTGTACACTCTGGTTCTCCTGGTCACGATGGTCGTAGGAAGCAATCAAAGTGAGTGGGCTGCATACGATGCCCACACATGTACGTCCCCAGTGAGATAAGCATACGACAGCCTTACATGAAACGTACGAGTCGCACACCACACTCACAATCTAAAAGCTACCAATATTGGAGGGCAAGCGGCATAAATCACTTCCTCAATAAGTACGACACCATCGCAACCCCTCTGACTACCATGTGTCCTCTACGTGTTGGCCACATCCAAAAAATTTCCCAAAATTGCAGATCCTGTGTGCATGTAACTCCCTTTTTCAGCAGCATTTCACATCCGGTGTGTCAAATTCTGAATGTGTCCCAAATGTGGCCCAAACTGTGCTTCCTTTTGTCTCCGATGACAGGTGAAAAGGAACACGTGGGGCACCACCAAGTACATGGAGCTCTACATCGTGGCTGACAACACGCTGGTACGCCTTATTCACATCCGAGTCTTCTTTCTTTCATAGCGAGGTGTCCACTTAATGAAGGAGAGGATGGACAATATGCTCAGTGATGGGATGCTCTGCTACTTTGGTTTCATTATGACTTTTTCCTTCTAAGTGCAGTCATATCCCAGTATAATGTGTACAATTATGATGATGGACACGCTTAAAAGCGGAAAAGTGGAACTTATTAGCTTACACTGTCTGAGCAGAAAGACATTTTTTTTTTTTCATTATTGCCACTGATGCCTGGCCGTTTCTCCTTTACAGTTTAAACGGCAGAATAAAGACTATGAGAAAATCAAGGCGAGGATCATGGAAATTGCCAATTACGTGGACAAGGTAATCCAGGTGAGCTTTACGTCTTATTTTGTGGCGAGACTGACTTTCTTCCGTGATGGTCTTTACAGTTCTACAGGGCCCTGAACATCCGTGTTCCTCTGATTGGTTTGGAGGTTTGGACTGAACGGGACCAATGTATTGTCAGCGAGGAGCCCAACGCCACCCTCTGGTCCTTCCTCCAGTGGAGACAGAAGTTGAAGTCCCGCAAGAAGCATGACAATGCCCAGCTGCTAACGTGAGGACACTCAATACTCACAGTTGGTGTTGGAGCTTAAAAGCCGAAACATTTTGTACGCTTATGCAGACGTCTGTGCAGTAAAGTAGGCGGAAATAGTCACCATAAAAGTGGCTCTTTTGAGTAGTTTAGTCATCGACTAAAAAAAAAAAAAAAAAACGAGCACAAAAAGGTTGTCTCTCAGATGCTGTGAAAAGCTTTTTGTGATAAAATGACACATTTCTTTTGGGTGACAGACCTCAAACACAATTTTTTATCACAAATGCCCAACAACTCACCTCGGTTTTCTTGGATGTTCCACTTCAACTCCCTGTACACAAAAAGTACAAGAAGCGCTTTCTAGGGCATGGGTTAGCGAGCTGTTTACCTTTAAAAATCAGGGGTACTCTAAGAGGTAGCTTTTGGGCTAAAAATAAATTATACACAACCAATAATAACCCATAGTATTCATTCACAACGTGAATGATCATAGTATTCATTATCATAATAGTTTGACATAATTAAGTGGTTCGCAACACCCGTAGCTTCCACTGAGTATTTTTCAAACAGTTCAATTCAGACATTCTGCCTCAGTCTGTGTCAGTGTTAAAGGTTTTTAATGAAATAATTTGGGAAAAGTTGAGTGTGCCACATTAAAAAAGGTTAACAGGCCGTAGTTTGACCATTCAGTTCGAGTGTGTCCACTGACTGAACACACAAACACACTGATTCGGCACGCATGAGACTGATGAGACAGGCCTCGCTTGCGTTTGGGATGCTAAGTGCACAAGGTGGATGGAAGTCTCCTTGCGATGTGACATGTGGCATCAGAAATCAATGTGCATCCACTGCGGAGTCACTAAATCAACAGGGAGCAGATTGAGGTTAAGTGATTTTTTTTCTCTCTATGTGTATGTATGTGTGTGTGTCACAGCGGTGTGATTTTCAAGGGGACAACTATCGGCATGGCACCGCTGGAGGGCATGTGCAGTCTGGAGAACTCTGGAGGGATCAACGTGGTATGTGGGAATAATATTAGCCCTCATTGTGCTTCTCCAAACATCTTTTCTTTTCACTCACTGTTACAAATCATTCATTTTTGGTTAATCCATACATTCTGTCCTATAGAGGAGGCATCACAAGTGATGTTTTTCCTCCCATGTCTTCTGAAGACAACTTCTGGTGTGACTACCACTGTTTCAGAAGAATATTCTAAGAAGGATATTTTAAAAAATAAACAAATATCATTCAGCAGGACAACACCTTCAACCCTCGTGAAGAATAATGCATTTAAATGCAGAAAATATTCCGCTGAAAGTTCAGGATTGTCATTCAGACAAGATGTGTTCAACGTGCATCCACGTATCTACACCACCTTTCGCCCGAAATCAGCTGGGATAGGCTCCAGCATACTGCAACCCTATTAGCTATAAGTAGTGTGGAAGATGAATGAAGGAACAAATGATCTCCTTGTTGGTGTTTTCATGAATTAAGAATCAGTCATATCAAATCAACATGAACCAAACACAAACAGTGGTTTGTTCAGCAACATATCAGAAAAAGACAGAAATGTCCAAAGTTAATCTTGTTTTGCCTAAAACGAAAACTTTCAAAATTAACACGTTAATAACGGACGTTTCCTTTAACAGCGGCAATTTTTTTTCATGTTAACGTGATTTCAACCACTTATTACAGATAAAAACTTATTTCTATCTGCGATTGAATGTGATTAATTGTGAGTTAACTATGGACAAACTGCAACAGATTCAGCAGATTAATTCATGGTGTTGGTAAATGTCTATTGTACTACCGTAATTCCCGGACTATAGAGCGCACCTGATTATAAGCCTCACCCACTACATTTTTCGAGGAAAACCGATTTTGTATATACACAAGCCGCACCTGTATATAAGCCGCATGTGCCCACATTAAAACATGTAAACATATTTACAAAGAAAGACGGTACACAGAGAGAGTTTTCAAAGTTTTAATAATATAACTTTCTTCACAAACGGTGCCTGTGTAAAACGGTAGCAACATGGTACAACATGGCTTTTTTTCATTTTTTTACATTGCTCCAGTTCTTCCCGCTTCCGTTTCCAGCGTCTCACCATCGATTCGTTTATGCCAAGTTTACATGCAACATCTCTGTCTCCTTCTTTATCGGATAGCTCGATTGCTTTTAGCTTGAAAGCTGCGTCATATGCCTTTCTTTTTGCATTTTTCTATGATGAGGGTATGTTCACGCTAATTTAATTTATGCACAAGACAAGAAGTTGCAGTCTTCCTCGACGCATATATTCCACCGGTCTTAATCTTACCTTTTCTACTCGAGATCCCCTAGCGGCCGTTAGAAAAATTATATAAATTGGCCGCATCACTGAATAAGCCGCAGGGTTGAAAGTTTGGGGAAAAAAAGTAGCGGCTTATAGTCCGGAATTTACGCTATATTACCCAGAAGGCTCAGTGCTGGAGGGGAAACCAGAAGTATACATGCTATACACGAGTGAGTAAGGCTGGTATGCTAATAAACCAATAAAGACTTCATAGTTATTTGTGTACATCGCTGTTCCTAGTTTGTTAAACACACACCAAAGCAACCAATATAACTATTTGCATTGTAATTGTGATGGGTGCAGTAGAGCAGTAAGTGTCTTTTTAATTTGCTCTGTTACCTCATCGTAAGCCCCCCGGGAGGTCCCCACTTCTGACTAGCAAAGTACACCATTCTCGTTGCCATGGTGAATCAGTGAATCTGTGATCGATGGCAGTGTCTAATTACGGAAGCCACATGCTTCACCTGACTTGATGAATTCGTGTCTGCTCATCCGGGCTTGGTTTTTAGGCAACCAATTACACAAAGGCGCTCTTGTTTTGGATTGGTTGAACTCAGCTCAGTCATTTATCCTGGATGTCTGAAGCCTACTTGTATGCAACGGACCCAAATTGGCAATTTATTCAGTGGGATTTGTTTGTTCCCGTCGAAAGTAATGACCATGTGTAAGCAAAAAGGGCCCGTCTTGAGAGATCAATAGTTTGATTAGCTTCTAACAGGCTGCTGGATGTCTTGTGAGCAGAGGTGGTATGACAAATTCAAGCGGCGTTGTGTGGAAAGCGCCTCACGCTCCCAAATTATGTTTTTGTCATATTGCAGAATTTTGAAGCAGAGGTAAAAAATGAATGACTTCACATCATATTGAAATATTGTCATTGTGTTGGTGTGACACAGAACTGCGGATGGCTTTTATATTCAATTCAAGCCACTTTGCCCTGCGGCGTATTCAAATCTAATCATGCACATTAAAAGTTTTAACAGGAAACATAGTGCACTCAGCTCTCTGTTCAATGTTTACGCCAGCAGGTATAATAAAAAGGAGTGCACTTTGTAAAAAAATAAATAAATAAATAATAATAATGATTGATTGTATCCACTTTAAAAGGCACAAAGCTACAGAGTGGCTTTTAACTTGTTGGTATTTGGAGAGCTGATTAGAAAAGGACAAAAAATGCGTTCTTTGTACAGTGAAACCCGTTTATGTTGACACCCTTCTGATCGGCTTTTGACTTTGACATAAGCAAATTAGCACCGAACCGAATTAGCACATTCATTCATTTTCTACCACTTTTCCTCACGAGGGTCGCGGGGGTGCTGGAGCCTATCCCAGCTGTCTTCGGGCGAGAGGCCAGCCAATCACAGGGCACATATAGACAAACAACCATTCACACTCACATTCATACCTATGGACAATTTGGAGTCGCCAATTAACCTAGCATGTTTTTGGAATGTGGGAGGAAACCGGAGTACCCGGGGAGAACATGCAAACTCCACACAGAGATGCCCGAGGGTGGAATTGAACCCTGGTCTCCTAGCTGTGAGGTCTGCGCGCTAAGCACTAGACCGCCGTGCCACCCGAATTAGCACATTTACTTGCTAATTTGGCCAAAGACATAAGGACAGTTTGTCACATTCTGTGTTTCCTTAGAGGGGGAGCTACTGGGCGCACCTGATGATAATAACTGACACATCTATTTATGCTGATTGCTGGCAGCTGGGAGACCCTGAATTATAACTCCTATTTCTGCGCAAACATCTGCCAAAGTCAAAATCCAGTCTTATGTACTGCTACGTGGTACTATGCCATCTTTACAGCATCGCTTTTTGTTGTTTGGTACAAAAGAATACTGAGGTTACCTGATCTGCCTCTTGCCGCTGCGTCTGGGGTCCAGACTCGCACCACCCAACCATGACACCTAGACCCAACTCTTTTTGCTCGGTTTTTCCGGTAATCACCAAGAAACAATAATGTTTTTTGTCATCTTTTGTCATGTGGGCTAAGCCGTCTATTATTAATTAGAGCGTATTTTTCCACTCACACTGTCTCAGGTGGGTGTGTCCAATCCCAGCGGCCACCAAAATTGATCTTGCCTTGATTCCCTCACTGTCCCTATGACTGTAGCATGTATCTTCTCCCTGGCGCTGCTGTACCTTCCTCGCCTGTGTAAGCCAGAGAGGGAAGCATTTGAGGAATACAATTCCTCCTCGCTTGCTTCCGGGCTTATTCGACCCTCCTCGTCTCCATTAGCAGCAGGATTCTTTTTTTTTAGTAGAAAAAAAGATAAATTACTCCGCCCCGCATTGATTATTGTGTGCTTAATAACATCACTATTACGAACAACTACTCCCTTACTTTATTAGATTCCACTTTCAACTCCCTCCACTGCCCCAAAGATTTTCACTTAACTAGATCTTCATAATGCTTACCACCTTGTTCGCATCCGGGAGGGATGAACCGTAATCCCGATATACTCGCCAGACTGTACTCGCCGCTCTCCGAAGTGGCACACCAAGAGATTATCCAACTCCTGTCCCGTATCTTTTAGGGGCTTCAGTAGGATGTTGAGAATCATGTACTCCTGCGCCCAACCCTTCTCGTCCACGGCCTCCATGTAGGACTGGACTCAGTTGCAGATTCGGAATACAAGCCTGGACAGAGGGTGTGGTTATCATCTTGGGACTTGCTCCTCCACGGCAAGTCCAAGAAACTAAAACCTAAGTAAATTGGCCCTTACCCTGTTGAACAGGTCATCATCCGACCTTCAAGTTCGTCACCCTCAGCAACCAAGCGCTCCAGAGGTACCTCCTAGTCAATGACCATTCAATGTTCATGGTCAAGGCCATTTTAGTGACCGAGCAAGGGTTTCCAGTACTTGGTCGACTCAAATCAGTCTGGTTTGATCGATCCCTCATATTGGAACCTACACATCGTTTCCTGAAGAAGCCAGGTAGGCCACCAGGTGGCGCCTGTTTATAAACAGGAGACAGGGGGGAGAGTACTGTCATGACACTGTTTTGTGCCTCTGCCTTCTCGTTTTGTGATAATAAATGTACATGTGCAAATCTTTGTTGGTGTTAGATTCCAGGTTAATACTGCCATGCTTATATTTTGAGGCTTACTTTGCACTGAGCATGTTGTGTTACTAGACGTTATTTTATTATTTCTCAGGTATTATGAAAAGGAGTGCACTTTGAAAAATGTCATTTACTTTCACTTTAAAAGGTAAAATGCTACACAGTGGATTTTGACTTGTCAGTATTGGACAAAAAAAAATCTTCTATTTTCTATGCCGCTTGTCCTCACTAGGGCTTCAGCGGTGTGCTTTTAAAATCTTTCATTTATTATGAATAAATAATTGTGGTAACACACCATTTTACATCACCCTTGATAAATTACTTTATTTTGGATCAGATCATAAGTAAACACCATTATGATGCCCCCAGGACCACTCGGAGGTCTCTATCGGGGCGGCGGCCACCATGGCCCACGAGATCGGACACAACTTTGGAATGAGTCACGACCACGACGGCTGCTGCGTGGAGGCGACCGCCGACCAGGGCGGGTGCGTCATGGCGGCTGCCACTGGGTGAGGCCTCTTAAAAGTACCACATTCAGCCCTGCAACAAAAAGGGTCACTTAGCCATGACTTCCACTTCTGCTACAGACATCCATTTCCAAGGGTATTCAGCCACTGTAGCAAACGTGACCTTGACAGCTACTTCCAGAAAGGGGGAGGCATGTGTCTGTACAACATGCCCAACATGAAGGACCTCGTGGGTGGGAAGAAGTGCGGCAATGGCTTCGTGGAGGATGGAGAGGAGTGCGACTGCGGCGAACCTGATGTGAGCACACTTCTATTTGGCTTTTCTACTTTGGAGGTTGTCTGTGGATTTGTACTATATGACCCATCACTACTTCACTGCAGTTTTTCTTGTTTTGAGTTTTTTCTGATTATTTGTGGGCGGCACGGCGGTCGAGTGGTTAGCACGCAGACCCCACAGCTAGGAGACCAGGAGTTTGCATGTTCTCCCCGTGCATGCGTGGGTTTTCTCCGGGTACTCCGGTTTCCTCCCACACTCCAAAAACATGCTTGGTTAATTGGCGACTCCAAATTGTCCATAGGTATGAATGTGAGTGTGAATGGTTGTTTGTCTATATGTGCCCTGTGACAGCTGGGATAGGCTCCAGCACCCCCCGCGACCCTCGTGAGGAAAAAGCAGTAGAAAATGAATGAATGAATGATTATTTGTGATTTGGCCAATGTCATTAATTACTTGCAAGGAGAGCGATTGCAATAATGAAATGACACGTCTTTTTTTTTTTAATACTTTATTTTTATTTATTTTTATATATATTTTAAACAAAACGTCAACAGTAATACAAACACACTCAAAACAAAAAAAAGGGGCACTGGACATACACATCACACAATTTGGCTATCCCACATTCCCTGTCATGGTGCAATTTGAGTCATTTCCTTGATTTTTTGTCCGTGAACAGTGTCCATTTCACCCATTTTTCTCCACAAATGTCTTCTTCAGTCCTCAATCTATGTGTCAATAGTTCCATGTCGACATGTCTTTTTTTATGCGCCCTGTGATTGGATGGCGACCAGTTCAGGGTGTACTCTACCTCCCGCCCAAAGATGCACGGAGCAGTCGCATCACAGTCAGTCAGTAACTTGTCTAGATTGCAGGTGCGTGTACATGGGATTATGCCGTGCCCTAGACCCCCTCTTTCAATCATGCCAGAGGAGGGAAGTGTGCCATGCTTTGGTTTGGACCGGAGTACTCGCACTCGCCAAACATGCCGGACTTCAGGCATGAAGTGGGAATGATACAATTGACCTTGTTTGGGTACACCTTTAAGTTCTTCCGCATCATATTGCTCTAAGCTGTAGAAGCAGAAAATGTATTATTATTTGTGTTTTTTTTATTATTACCTCTTCATTAGTATTAATATCCAAACAAAGTTAGAATTGTCAGAAATATCTTGCCCAGATAAAGAATTACGATTCAGCAAGGAACTAAGAGCTCTGGGCTCACCCCTAATTGATGAATTAATTGATTAAATGTCTGTGTAGTGCTCCTTTTAAGCTTGGCTTTATCCTTCATGCAGCATGCGTCTCATCTTTGCCTCACGCTTGAGAGATTGTCGTAAAGTTCGCTCAAATGTCTGCGTGTGTCACATCAAGACGGAGGCTGAGCAAACCCGCTTTGCTTTGAGCGGCCGTGAAGAGCTGTGTCACAGAAAGGCTTCTAACAAGACCCTGCTTGACAAACACGTCACCAACGCTTGGGTTTGCAGACTAGTGAGTTTGTGAAAGTCCATGGAGCGGTTTGAGAGTTCTGGATAAGTCCATTGTGTCTTCTTTGTCACAGCATACAGTACTCCATGCTTTTGTTGTTGTTATTGTTGTTCTTGTCATTACTCAAAATCCTCTTTTCATGTCAGCGTGATCACCTTCCTCCCACATTTGTTACAAGGAGCGTAGCAGTGGCGCTACAGAGGGCGCCATGGCAACAGGAAATGCTCTTGGTGTGCAGCAATGTGTCACACCTCTGCATTTTATTTTTACACCTACCCCCCCCCCCCCCCCGCCCCAATCTTTTTGAAGTTCTGACTTGCCTGTCGTACCTTTTTTAATCCCTTCTTGCCTCATGAATCCCACTGCAATGTCACTTATTCTTAATGCGTTATGAGTGTCATGGTGTACTTAGTAGCATGACTTAGGGCTTCATAAATGAAACTTTCGCTTTCTTGTGGTGTTTTTTAAAATATATGTACTTTATTTTTTATCAATACAAATACAAAACAGCCACGACAGACAGGATCATTATATTTTTTTGAAATATAAGGACATAATTACACAAGCATGGATACAGATGAACCGCAAAAAGTCCACAATTCGTCTACGTCAACCAGTTCATCAAGTCACAGTCCCCACAGGAATTTTTTGACATGAAGTTGTATAACATCACCATCAGTAGTGTATTACAGCAACATTACACATACTTACTGTGAGTCTAGTTCTGGTTAGTATAGGTCTACACGGCTGTGCTTTTCCTTGGCCGCTCCGCCCCACAGCCGTGGCACGACAGCCACAGCCGTCCACAGCCTCTTTTCAGCTCAAGATAGTATAAATTGTGTGAAAAAGATGATATAAGGAAGGATTATGGACAATATAGGTGACCTTTCAAGAAACAAATGAGGCTATCAATATTTTTTTATATTAGTTTTCCACAGCTGTGGCCATGTTTTTGAGATTTCCTCAGCCCGCTCCGCCCCGTTAGCCGAGGAGTCCGGCCAGCCGTGGGGCCAGCCGCTCCGTGTAGACCTCTAACTGGTTAGTGATCTGCGATGATGAATGTAGTTCCCCTAAGTTGCTGGGGCCACTTAAGTAAAGAGTTTGGCTTCTCAAAACATGTTGCGTTCAAAAGAGTCATACATTTGCATCACAAAAATGCCTCCTCAAAAAAATCAGACCTCCCAAAACACTTGCCGTTATATTTGTACAATAATATCAATGCAATGTTTTTGCTCCCATTTTTTTCCCCAATCAGATCAACAGCCACATCTTTGCATTATAACGGCTATGTTCATCAACATAGTGATATATTAAATGTGCAATGCCTTACATTATATAGAAAATCAACATTCACTTACAGTAGACAAAGCCCAGGAGACAATATTAATATTTTGTTAATCATGCACAAACGTCTACTGTGGCATGTAATGAAATCAGCGCCACTATGTCAATAGCTTTATTGTATTCCGCTGTTAAATAAGGTTAATGTTGCACATTTCTTATGTCACAAGCTTAGTTTTACTTATCCATACACAAACGCTGAAAGTTTTGAAAATCTTTTAATGGACAAAAAGGCCAAATTGCATGGAAAAATATGCCATTTTAAAACATCCATGTTACATGACTGCTCTCATTTGTTTGCAGGAATGCACCAATGACTGCTGCAATGCCAACAATTGCACCCTGAAGGAAGAGGCTCAGTGTGCCCATGGAGTGTGCTGTCAAGGCTGTAAGGTAACGCTCACACACACACACACACACACACACACACACCAGTCCATTGTATACCCTTGTAGACTTTTAACACAACTCCTGTCATTGCACATCAAGTGTCAACTTCAAACCACACCGGTGCCTCTCATCATCGGCGCTCATCTCAGTGATGTAATGCACATTTTGACATTCCGCTGTAAGAGTGAGAGGTGTCAAAGCCGAGCGCCTTCACTGTTTATTCCAGGGATGTCCAGCCTTTTTCCCACTGAGTACCACATACATAAAAGATGAATGCTGCAGGGGTCTATTTTGGTGCTTTTTGTACATTAAAGATGCTGAAACAAATCCAATGTAGGTCAGCTAATGCTAAGCTATCTGAACAAAACATCCACACCTTAGCTCTTAGCTCCACCGCTTTCGCCATCTGCTGTGTATACTCAAAGTTCTGGCTTCACTCATGATTGGTAATGAATGCAAACTGAAGAGATGTCTTTAAGACGGACAGACGTAACAATACATCAGTCAGTGGTTGCGTTGAATAAGAATTCTGTGGTTAATCATGTCGAGAGAAATTGAGGCATAATGGATTGCGCCACCGTTGTGGCACTGTTCAGCTGCGAAGTTGAACTACTTCCAGGAAGATCTCACATCACATTTGGGGTGACGTGGCTCAGGAGGTAGAGCAGATTGTCTAGTAAAGGGATGTTCAAATTCTACATCCTGAATCCACGGGAGCTGATCAACAGGATGGTTTAAAGCAGGGGTCTCAAACACGTGGCCCCCGCTAGTTGCTAGTTTGCTAGTTTGAGGCCCCCGCCTTGATATGAAAGTTTAATGTTAGTGCAGCCCACGCAAGTTTGATATGGATGCTGTATGGTATCATGTATCCAGAAAAAAATATTACGCTTGAATAATGTTCATGTTAAAGGTTAAATAACTGTTACATACATAGTTATCCTCTTTATCTGTGTGGAAGTGGTAAGTTTTTGGCTTGGCTTTTTGGCTTAAGTTTAAAGGAATAACTTGGAGGCTACCGTTTAGGTCGCTAGCTCTCTAGTTTGCGAGTTAGCATGTGTCTCAAGACCTTGCAGTTGCGCAATATGTTGTAAATAAAAAGAGTATAAATGTGACTATAGTCGTGTTTTGTCATGTCTACAGGGCTCTAATAATGCTTTGTTCATTTTAATCTGAAAAAAATAATTTGTCTACCCACCAACTATGTTGTTTCTTAAGTTTTTATTATTTGCTGTATTATTTGCCGTTTTACTGATTGATTGATTTTCTTTATTCTTGATTTGATTATTTATTTTTCATCTTATTTTGTGCAGAAAAATAAAAATTAAAATATTTGAGAACAGTGGAATGTTTTATCAGAGCTTTTCTTGTAGAAAATCGGAACCAAAGCAAAGTTTATTTATTTTTTTTTAGTTTTTAATAAATGCGTTTTTTGTTGCGTTTTTTTTTGAAAACCTGATGAGGCCCAGCCTCGCCCAGATCCTAGCTCCAGTGGCCCGCAGGTAAATTGAGTTTGAGACCCCTGGTTTAAAGGCAGAGATGAATCCAGTTGTATTAGAATTATTATTAGGGAGGTATGGAGCAAACCAAAAACATGAATAAGTATCCGTCATCCGAGTCCTCACTCCTGCTTTTTCTGCTTCCCGTGCCAGTTGAAGCAGGCGGGTACCATGTGCCGGGGCCCGGCTGGGTCCTGCGACCTTCCGGAGTACTGCACGGGGGCGTCACCTTACTGCCCTGCTAACGTCTATTTACTGGACGGCTCCGCCTGCCAGTACGGACGGGCATACTGCTACAACGGCATGTGTCTGACGCATGAGCAGCAGTGCCTGCAGCTGTGGGGCTCTGGTAAGGACACTTCCACTTCCAGTGGACATCATGCTAAATAGTCCTATAAAACCCATGTTTACGTGTAACGTGTAATGTGTTTTTGTATTGATTCAATGGGTTTTTTTCTTGCAAAAAGAGCAATGAGCAATTATGGGATGCATGGTGTTTCCAGGTGCCCGGCCGGCCCATGACGCATGCTTCGAAGATGTCAATGCCGCAGGGAATGCTTTTGGAAACTGCGGGAAAGATGAGCACGGCAACTACGTTAAGTGTGCGAAAAGGTGAGAGATAATGGTCAATGAAGATGTACTCCACTCCACTGTGTGGTGACTCACGATGTCCACAATGAGCAGGGAGACCATTTTAGGAAAAGAAAATTGGTGGATTAGATGAAGTGAAGAGAACATAGTCTTCCATTTCCTGCTGTCCAAAGTGAATCTTCAGGGGGGCGGCGGGGGGATCATGGATTTTCTTCATACATGTTAACACACCGAAACCTCACTAATGAATGGATCCAAATGAGCAATTTAGTTATGTTAATGAGGAAGTTGATGATGCTGCTGATGATGTGGTCCCACAGGACTCGTTAAACGCTGCAGCGGTTACAGTAAGGCTGATTAGAGGATATGTAAATGCAATACGTCTCTTGACAGAACCTGACTAATCTTAGCATTAGTCACTGCGCCATCATCCTGTAATTTCAGCGTTTATCCCCTCAGACGGCACATGCGAGTTTGTGTACTTGCCAGTCTTCATCTGCATATCAATGAGGAAGATGTTAGTGTTGATAAGAACGTTTTCAACATTAAGAATGGCTCAACAACATCCAAACTTGCAGTGGGGAAAAGTATTTGCTTACGCACTTACGGAGATATAAACGGACCATCATTTTAATTATGATTTTTACAGATATAAATACATTCATTCATTTTCTACCGCTTTTTCCTCACAAGGGTCGCGGGGGTGCTGGAGCCTATCCCAGCTGTCTTCGGGCGAGAGGCGGGGTACACCCTGGACTGGTCGCCAGCCAATCACAGGGCACATATAGACAAACAACCATTCACACTCACATTCATACCTATGGACAATTTGGAGTCGCCAATTAACCTAGCCTGTTTTTTGGAATGTGGGAGGAAACCGGAGTACCCGGAGAAAACCCACGCGTGCACGGGGAGAACATGCAAACTCCACACAGAGATGGCCGAGGGTGGATATATAATAACATGTTCAATGTAAAATTAAACATTAAATCAATGATTGTGCTCAGTATTGAAAGTACCGTCCTGTACCTCCCAGACTGTGAAGACCGTGAAGCACACATTAGTCCCGTCCCTTTGGGAAAGTAGTCCTAATCCCATCTCCTTTATATGGATAAAAAGAACACCTGCCACAGAAAGAGTCAAAGATTGTAGACCTGTACAAGACTGGAATAGACTACAAGGTGGTGAGAAAGGCAATCATTAGTAAATTAGTAAAACTCACTCTGTAGCTCCATGCAAGATTTTATCTTGTGAATTATGGATCATTGTGAGAAAAGTGAGGAACCAGACCAGAATGGCACAGGAGGAGCTGTTTAATGATCTAAATGGAGTTAGCACTGCAGTCGCCAAGAAAATGGATTGAGATCCTACATCGTCCGCAAGGTCCCCCCTTGCATGTACAGAAGTCTGAAGTTTGACAATCCATATCTGAATGATTCAGACCAGGCTTGGGAGAATGTGATGTGGTCAGATAAGAGTCAGAGAGTTTGAAGGCAAAGAAATGCTGAATATGACTTCAACATGTGAAAACATAAAAGTGGAAACGATCTGCTTTGGGACCGTTTCTCTGACCACAATCCCTCCTGAGGCCAACGACAAGAAACGACCTTTGAGCTTGCCAACCGGGATTTCTCCACCGACTACTGAGCCACGATACGAAAACAAATTAATTCCTAACATTTATTTCATGTTTGTGCGGCGCGGTGGTCGAGTGGTTAGCGTGCAGACCTCACAGCTAGGAGGTCCAGGGTTCGATTCCACCCTTCTTGCGTGCTTTTTTTGAGATGCCTGATTTAGCCAGAATTTGTCAAAAAAACTGTGATGGAAATTATGTTTGTTACAGTAAATTGTGATTTTTTCTCTGTGTAAATATAATTGAGACACGTGTTGAAGAATGAGTAATTATTGAAGAAATATCAAGGACAATAAGACAATAAGAGGAAAGCATCCTACCGACATATCACACAAAGGACTCCTGTCACGATATCAAATTTTGCTGATAATTCCTACAAAATATTTTCGATATTCGAATATTATCGCGGCTGCACGGCGACCGAGTGGTTAGCGTGCAGGCCACACAGCGAAGAGACCCAAGTTCGCTTCCACCCTTGGGTATCTCTTGTTTGGAGTTTGCATGTTCTCCCCGTGCATGCGTGGGTTTTCTCCGGGTACTCCGGTTTCCTCCCACATTCCAAAAACATGCTAGGTTAATTAGCGACTCCAAATTGTCCATAGGTATGAATGTGAGTGTGAATGGTTGTTTGTCTATATGTGCCCTGTGATTGGCTGGCGACCAGTCCAGGGTGTACCCCGCCTCTCGCCTGAAGACAGCTGGGATAGGCTCCAGCACCCCTGTGACCCTCGTGAGGAAAAAGCGGGAGAAAATGAATGAATGTATATTTCATGTTATTTTTTTACATTCGGTCTCTTTTTTTAGGTTGATTGGTTATTCTAAATTGTCCATAGTTAAAACCTTCTTTTTTCTCTTTGGGCTTTTCCCTTCAGGGTTCGCCACAGCAAGTCAACCTCTTCTATCCAACCCTGTCTTCTGCATCTGTCTCTCTCACACCAACTACTCTCATGTCCTTCTTCACTACATCCATAAACCTCCTTTTTGGTCTTCCTCTACGCCTCCTATCTGGCAGCTCTAGCAATAGTTCACTATCTCTCCTCTGGACATGTCCCAACCATCTCAGTCTGGCCTCTCTGACTTTATCTCCAAGGCCTCTAACATGTAATGTCCCTCTGATGTACTCGTTCCTGATCCTATCCATCCTGGTCACTCCCAGTGAGAACCTCAGCATACTCATCTCTGCTACCTCCTGTTTTGCTTCCTGTCTTTTCCTCAGTGGTACTGTCTCTAAACCAAACAACATATCTGGTCTCCCTACAGTTTTGTATACCTTTCCTTTCCTTTAAGTACTTAAAATAAGCTTTAAAAATAAATGTTACAAAAACGTGTCCATTTTCATTTAGTCAAAGAAGCTCACAGGTTTGAGACCCCAGGTGTGTATCATCACTCTGCTGGTTTGTAGGCAGTGCTCTTCAGCCATGAACATGAACATTAAGACCATTGCATCTGTTTATATGCAGTGATGCCAAATGTGGAAAGATCCAGTGCCACAGTGCTGCCAAGAAGCCCAAAGGCACCAACGCCGTGTCCATCGACACCACCATCAAGACAGGAGGCACGGAGGTGAAGTGTCGCGGCACCTATGTCTACAGCACCCAGGACGGCCAGGGCGACCTTCCAGACCCCGGCCTCGTCGTGACCGGCACCAAGTGTGGCGAAGGCAAGGTGAGTCCTCGCTCCGGCAAAGTGGCTTCAGCTTAAAAATGAGCTGAAGCCAGAATCCACGACACTGATGTTTGAACAGTGAGAGCTATCTCTATCACTGCTCCCTTTTCAATCTATCTGCCTGGCTGTCTTTTGCCGCATCACTCCGTCGTCCCGTCTGCTAACCCTGACACTAGTTAACACATTTCTTTCTGTGCAATAGTATTTGGGTGGCCCACAGGGGAAGTAACGTCCAAACACAGAAATGATGAGCAAAAGCGAAAACACTATAAAACACATGCAATGGGGAAATGTTGTAAATAAAAAATGTGGCAATCACAATGTTCTAAATGTCAGTAAGACACAAATCCCCCAAAAGAACTACATGAGAGATATGTAGCAACGTCACAGAACAAAACAGACGTTTACCAGGCTAACAGGACGCAATTTTAAGTGTTTACACAAAGGTGTGACGGAGAAGAGGACTCCTCCATCCATATGAGACGTCGTGCTGCACGCTGGCACGTAACCAAACACAAACTTCTCCCGGCGTCCGGACAAAGTATTTCCTGTGTGTGGACATTCGAGTGTGCACCCTCGAATGTCCACACGCCACTCACAATCTATAACATGCATACGCATGAACCGCGAGACAGGCAGCCTACTGCCGACGCACACCGGAAGGGACTACTTCCGGGCCGGTCCCCCTAAGAAGCGAAATTGGCGCGCAAGTAGTGGTCAGGTGACATTAGACTGAACCAAGTCGCAAACAGGGTTCTGCACCCCTATTGTTGAGTGGGTACGCCCAAGGGAGGGGCAAGACTATTTAAAGGGAAGGTGTCTCTCCAAAAAGGGGGAGTGTAGATTGAGGAACGTGTGAAAGTGGTACAGGGTTACATTGTTGGTAACATGTGCCTGCATTTTTGCATTATTTTCTTCTAGATTTGTATATTTTTGTTGTTTGTCTGAGCCATCATATTTTTGTGTTGTTTCTGTAAACAATTTATTTTCTCCCTTGAATGAACCCCCGACAAAAGGCATTCATGAATTCATTTACCAGCTTTCTTCTGGGAATCCAGAGGGACATTCCTCAGGTCTGGCGTCCCTGGTAGCCTGTCAAACCTATATTTTTTTGGTCTGTGAACTTGAGCAGCATTTCTCTCACGTTGTTTTGGTTGTTTTTGTTATTTGAATGATTTTCCTACGTTAATGTGAATGCAGCATGTTTAATTTCAGGGTATATTTTGTGCATTCGTTTCCGGGATAGGCTCCAGCATGTCCGCCACCCTCCTGAGGATAAGCCAGGGGTGGGCAAACTACGGCCCGGGGGCCACATCCGGCCCGCCAAGTGTTTGAATACGGCCCGCCCAATCTTTCCAAAGTATTTCATTTAAACTCAACATACAACCTGGCATCATGGCCTGAGCCAACCTTTTGATGGTTTTATCAATTTTGTTTTTTGACATGGTCTGTTGTTTACAAAGTGCTCCTGAAAAAAGGGACACAAGCACATAATAATAATAATAATTATTATTCTTATTACTAGATTATTATTAGATTATTAGATTATTATAATTATTATTAGAACTATTATGGTTATTATAATTATTATATTAATGCTAATTATTATATTAAATATATATAATATTATTGTTATATTTGCATATTTTACATAATAATAATATAATAATTATTATTTTAATTTTATTGTAATTATTATAATATTTTATTATTTTTAAAATATTTAAATATAAGTATAAAATAATAAATAATAATAGCAAATTGCATGACAATTTTACAGATACAATAATACCAGGTGGACTGTAAAATATATAGTCTGCCCCCCCCGCCCGTAAATTTTGTCATATCAATGCGGCCCGCGAGTCAAAAAGTTTGCCCACCCCTGGGATAAGCGGTACAGAAAATGGATGGATGTTTTATGGTGTTTTTAGTTTTTTGATCATTTCTGTGTTTGGAGCGTTTGTACGGCCACCGGACATATACACATTTTAATGAGCATGATCCATTGCTGAAACAAAAAATCAGTAACACAATACAAATTTCTGTGTGAAAGCTCCACAGTATACTCCCTTTAATACATATTATCATTGTTTAGACAGGGAAACCTTTCCTTTCATTGCAACTTGTCCTCAAATTGGAGCCATCCAGATAGATTTAAAGCTCCTTTTAAGGTGTGCTTGTGTGTCTAATCTTCCACATCCCCTTGCTTGTGTCGTCACAGGTATGTCGAGACCGCCGTTGTCAAAATGCGTCATTTAGCGAGCTGGAGGTTTGCATCGCCCGCTGTCATGGCAACGGGGTAAGGGCACACACACACACACCCAAACACTGCCCTGATCTCATTGTGTCCTTGGGCAAAGCTTGTGTGTTATGCAAACGCTAAAAGCCACAGTAAAAGGCAGGAATAAAAAGATAAAATGAAACAACAGCTGAAATACAGCAGCCCCCCCCCCACACACACACACCCCCCAGGTGATGAGCTATTTATTGGAACGTACAAGCAAGCCTGAGGCAGATACGGAGAAATCATGCAAGCTTTACGAGTCCATCAACTCTTCATTGTGATGATGGTCACCAGGCTTTTTGATTGTTGCATTAATTGTGATGAATTAATTACAGCCATATTTAGTGTGTTATTTTTTTTATTGCATTAATTTTTAAACCCTAACACTTTCTGTGAGTTTTTCTTCTTGTGCTGACAATGGTCAGTCACAACCTGAAGCACACATTGATTGGCTGTCATTGGCTTTGGGCTTGTTAAGGCTCTCGCTGTAGTATTGAAGGTAAGGTACTTATTGGAGAAGGGACTTAAAAATGGAGCAAAGAGGTAAGCAAAGAGGCAATTTAGTAAACCATAGATCAGATAAACGCAAGGAGAACATGTATGAGCAAGTCTGGTCAAGCAATGACCTGCAGGCCCATCATACTAGCCAAAGTGCAGGACTACAGTGACGAGATGTCCAACAGTGAAAGGAGAACCAACATTTTGGTGGAGGGGTCGCCCAACTGTTTTGTGATACCAGAGAACACCAGAGGATGAACACTGTTATTTTTGATGGGTCTGTTTTTATCTATTTTATATTATCCGAAGCAGAGGAAAAGCAACAAGTTCAATGTTCAGTACTTGTATTGCTTAGAAAAGTCATTTATACAGAATTGATGTTTTATTTTGATGTTTTAATTAAAGCCGGTCGAGTGGTTAGCTCGCAGACCTCACAGCTAGGAGACCAGGGTTCAATTCCACCCTCTGCCATCTTTGTGTGGAGTTTGCATGTTCTCCCCGTGCATGCGTGGGTTTTCTCCGGGTACTCCGGTTTCCTCTCACATTCCAAAAACATGCTAGGTTAATTGGTATGAATGTGAGTGTGAATGGTTGTTTGTCTATATGTGCCCTGTGATTGGCTAGTTGTGACCAGTCCAGGGTGTACCCCATCTCTCACCCAAAGACAGCTGGGATAGGCTCCAGCACCCCCGCGACCCTCGTGAGGAAAAAGCGGTAGAAAATGAATCAATGAATGTTTTATTTTTGTGGAGATGGGACGGTGGTAGAGTGGTTAGCGCGCAGCTAGGAGACCAGGGTTCAATTCCACCCTCTGCCATATTTGTGTGGAGTTTGCATGTTTGGATGCGTGGGTTTTCACATTCCACATTCCAAAAACATGCTAGGTTAATTGGCGACTCCAAATTGTCCATAGGTATGAATGTGAGTGTGAATGGTTGTTTGTCTATATGTGCCCTGTGATTGGCTGGCGGCCATTCCAGTGTGTACCCAGGGTGCCTCTCGCCCAAAGACAGCTGGGTTAGGTTCCAGCACCCCCACGACCCTTGTGAGGAAAAGCGGTTTAAAATGAATGAATGAATGAATTATGTATGTGGAGATTGATCAGGGGCAGACTTACCATGAGGAAATCACTCTTCATTTGATGAAGCCTTGACCACCCCAAGTCCACCCCAACACAAAAAACCCAAACACTCTTGAAGCAATCCTTCATCAGCGTCTTCTTTGTAGGTGTGTAACAGCAATGGCAACTGCCACTGTAGTCGAGGTTGGGCCCCACCTTTCTGTGAGAAGCCGGGCCTCGGGGGCAGTGTAGACAGCGGCCCCATACAGTACGACAGTGAGTACACACACACACACGCACACACTTTTAGAAACAAATTACATTATGTTCAAATGAATGACACTATTCTCCTATGGTAAAAACAAATAGCCGCCAGGGTTTCTAATTAGCACCGAGCCACAAAACATTGGTATTAACAACCGTGGCTGTTGGCAACCTCCTGGTGTTGTTTTTTGGTTTTTTAATTAACGTCACAAAATGGCAGTACAGTAGAGTATTTGTAGATTTTTCTTTTTTTTTTTTTTTTTTTTCCTGCTTAACTTAAATTGAAGTGGTTGCATGGCGCCATCTGCCAGGGGAAAAGAGCACTGCGGCTATAAAACCAGCAGAGGGAGCTGTTTTACAAGTCAATGTGTTCAATATTTTCCAGCAGGAAGATGCTTTAACAGGGCGTGATGTTGTGTAACTGCATGTTTTGTCGGTATGCCAGTAATTAGAATATAATTTAAAATGCATTTAATGAGCAGGGGTCCTCAGTTACATTTGTCCATATATCTTTAAAATAATAACAAAATTAAAAATGTGATTTCTATGGCGATGTGGCTCCATCCCGTGAGAGTTGAGTGTGCTAAAAGGTTAGTAAGAATGGAAATAAATATAACAAAAATGATGGGGTTATTTGAATTTCACTTTGAAATACAAAAATAAAATAGAGATAAAAGGCCCAAACAAATAGTTTGATTTTTATTGTGTATTTAAAAAAATAAATAAAAAACTCCTGCCAACAGGAGACCAAAACCAGCAACCACCACCGTTTTCATTTTCAAAGGAAGGGCATGGATTATTCCTGCCGTGCCTGTGTGTTTGTGGCTCTGGAGGTCAAAATGTCTTTGGAGCCCTACTCAGAAAGGATTTTGGACATGGACATAGAGAACGAGGCAGGGCATCTGTAAAAAATCTCCTGCAAAGATACTCTTCTTTTCTTTCTACAAACAACATATTGATCCATCATTATTGTATCTGCTGTTTCTGATGCAAGCTACAACACTATCAACAGGCCAGTCAGTGGTTTTGCCTTTTAAATAGCAACTTCGGTGTTTAATGTCTTAGCAATGATGCCACAACATCAAAAACACAAAAAAAATGGTTGTTTCACATGAAAATAAAATAAAAAAATTAATAAATCACCATGAACTATTTACAATTTTACGATTTGCAACGAACTGTGTGCATGGGTTAAATTTTCCCTTCAATGCGTAACCTCCTCCAGCAACACAGCAAGATGGCTTTTGACTTCCTGGTTGCTGTGCAGTGTATTTCAATGGTGGGGAGGTGCAGGTTGAGTTCTTAAAATACACTAAAATACTAAAATAAATTTAAAAATACATAAATGAAATACATAAATACCCTCGGCCATTTCTGTGTGGAGTTTGCATGTTTTCCCCATGCATGCGTGGGTTTGCTCCGGGTACTCCGGTTTCCTCCGACATTCCAAAAACATGCTAGGTTAATTGGTGACTCCAAATTGTCCATAGGTATGAATGTGAGTGTGAATGGTTGTTTGTCTATATGTGCCCTGTGATTGGCTGGCGACCGGTCCAGGGTGTACCCCGCCTCTCGCCCCAAGACAGCTGGGATAGGCTCCAGCACCCCTTGCGACCCTCGTGAGGATAAGCGATAGAAAATGAATGAATGAATGAAATACATAAATAAAATACATACATAAAATACACTTCTGCCATCTTGTGGTTGTTTTTTCGGCTTAAAACTGCATCAAACATGCTCTCTTCTATCGTATCAACTTTCTGTTACATCATCACTTCTTTGTGCCTCTCATGCAAAATACTTTTTCCAAATGTGTGTGCGCGCAGGTCAAGTGGGCTTGGTGGTCGGCCTTTTGTTTGCCTTCCTGGTGGTCCTCCCTGCTGTGCTGATGCTCTTCTACTGCTACCGCATCAAGACCTCCTACTTCCACAAGTGGCTCACGCAACGAGAGAAGAACAAGAGCAACAAGTACGACAGCCGTTCATGTGATGATGTCATTGTGTTTTCACTGTACAATCCGCAACAGAACACATGTCATGTGTCATGTACTGCATATGATTTCGGAGAGATCAATCCATCTTTTACGACCGCGCCGGTTTGCTTGCCACCATGGCAAGCAAACAAAATCGGAGCCCTCATCACCTCAAGAGCTTCTTTTACGAGCTCATCTCTCTGCCTGACGCCGCGTGGCAGAGTGCCTTAAGATATCCTCAGCTCCTAGCGCATTGATTTACACCACAGAAAAGCTTCTGGAGACCATCCAGTCCTTTAACGAGCCCAGCCTTGCAAATGAAGCAGGCAGGAAATATGTCCTGATTGTAGCAGATAGAAGAAAACATGACGACTGGCTTCTAATATGTTACCATACTGATTCTAAATACTCTTTAAGGCAGGGGTCTCAAACTCAATTTACCTGGGGGGCCACTGGAACTAGGGTCTGGGCAACATACAACATATTGCGCAACTGCAGGGTCTTGAGACACATGCTAACTCGCAAACTAGAGAGCTAGCGACCTAAACGGTAGCCTCCAAGTTATTTCCTTTAAACTTAAAAAGCCAAAAACTTACCACTTCCACACGGATAGGGAGGATAACTATTAACAGTTATTTAACCTTTAACATGAACATTAATCAAACGTAATAATTTTTTCTGGGTACATCATACCATACAGCATCCATATCAAACTTGCGCGGTGCCGCACTAACATCAAACTTTCATATCAAGGCGGGGGCCTCAAACTAGTGTCCTGCGGGCCACATTTGGCCCGCGGGCCGCGTGTTTGAGGCCCCTGCTTTAAGGGGAAGTTGACACGTCAATCAGATCTGCTTGGGCATCTAGTCTGGATGCCTTCTGGACACCTCCCGAGTGAGGTGTTCCAGGCATGCCCAGCCGGGGACAGGGGACCGGGATGGCTGGGCTTCCCTACTGAGGCTGCTGCCCCCCCGCAACAGTCGGTAAATATTAATGAATATTTTGTGTGGACAGGATGGAGACATCCTTGGAGAACGGGAAGAAGAACGGCCATCTGAATCCCGCCTTTCACTTAAAGGTTGTGGGACCAATCCACAAAGCAGGCGGCCACAAGGGGGTGCGTTATATTTTTCAACTGCTCTTATGATTCAGCTTCTTATAATTACTTCATAATTTAACTTGATGTTTGTTCGTCGCTCCGTCAGCTTCCTGCCACCAGCAAAGAGGTCCTTCCTCTCCGCCCAGCACCACCGCCCGCCAGCACGCAGCCGGTCAACATTGTGCGACCCCTGCGACCTGTCCTAAAGGGGTCACGCCCACCTTTACCGGCAGGCAAGCCCCCCAGTAGGAAATCCCTGCCACCCCCACAGCGTCTAAGCCCGCCCAAGAAGCCCCTTCCCCTCAATCCGACACGTTCCCCACTGGTGAGACTGCCCTTTGCTTTCTAATTCATGCAAAGGAATAATTACAAATAAATGGTTTTTTTTTCAGCTGGTATCTGAGCTGCAGCCCAGACTGCCCCCGTTCCCACCTGAGAGACCCCTCCCCCTCAGTCCCACCAGGGGAACCTCCCCTACAGCGAGTCCGGTTCGTGTGCTGACCTCAAAACCTCCCCCGAGCCTTTTGGTTGTGATGCCCCCCGCGGGAGGACTCAGGCCTGTGGGCAAAGTCTCAGCCGTGCCCCCTCTCAGAGCTCTCAGGTGGGCACACTTTATTTGTTTTGCAACGGGGGTCCTGATGCATGCTTGAGCGTTTATTTGCTTTCTTGTCTCCTGCAGACCGGTCCCAGGTACCAAACCAAACACATCCTCACCTCCATCATGAAGATGACCTTCTCTCTGGCCCCCACGTGGCCCTCCCCCTCCAAAGCCTATTTGCACTAAAACAACGTTGCCGTGTTGGTTGACCACAGAGAAAGCGGCAGGAGGAGGACAATGTCAAAAGAAACAAAAACGGACAAGAAGAAGAGCGAGCACTCTAAATTTAGCCACATTGACGCAGTTTTGCACGGAGGCCTTGCAGACTGAGACATTTTGCCAAATCAGTTTTTTTCATTTTTTAATGTCATTTTTAAATGTTTTTTTTGTAGCTCTTGTCTGGTTTACAATTGTTTTTTAGGATTTGTGTTCTGTGCCAAAGAGGTCTCTGTTCACAGTTGCTTGAAAATCCTTTCAAAGATAATGTTTTGTTATGTTTACAAGTCCACTGATCATTATAATTTATTGTATCGGATGAGGAAATAATGACAGCATTGTTGTTTACATGTGAATGGAGCACACCCACGCCACTTGCATTGATTTGAATGTCTTTTGTGTTGTCTTGAAATGTTCCATAAAGTATTTTTTACAAAGGTGTCATTTGGGTCATCATTGAAGCCGACTCAGTGTACTTTGCTGAATAGTTCAAGGAAAACTGTTTTGTTTTTGTTTTTCTCTTTTTGTTGAAAGACTTCCATACGTTCCATGATGATCTAATAGTTCTTGAGGCTTTGTATCACCAGTTCTTTATGGATTCCACCCTGTTAGAAATGAGACGCCCAGTTCTCTCCATGGAGACTAATGCTTTTGGAGAGCGTGTGTTTGGAGTGGAGAGCTGTGTGAGGATGAATGGCCTCATGGGGAGATGGATTCATGTAAACGATTTCCTAAGCCATTTCCACTCTCATCAAGGTGGCTATAAGAAATAAGAACAAAACACTGGATGCGATCAAAATGTGCAGTATAGTTTTACAAATTGACAATTTGTGCATTACATGAGGCATACCCTAGTGAGGATAAGTGGTAATGAATGAATATATCTGTATATATATTCGATTATATATATATATACAGTGAAGAAAATAAGTATTTGAACACCCTGCTATTTTGCTATTTCTCCCACTTAGAAATCATGGAGGGGTCTGAAATTTTCATCGTAGGTGCATGTCCACTGTGAGAGAGATAAACTAAAAAGAAAAATCCAGAAATCACAATGCATGATTTTTTAACAATTTATTTGTGTGATACAGCTGCTAATAAGTATTTGAACACCTGAGAAAATGAATGTTAATATTTGGTACAGTAGCCTTTGTTTGCTATTACAGAGGTCAAACGTTTCCTGTAGTTTTTCACCAGGTTTGCACACACTGCAGGAGGGATCTTGGCCCACTCCTCCACACAGATCTTCTCTAGATCAGTCAGGTTTCTGGGCTGTCGCTGAGAAACACGGAGTTTGAGCTCCCTCCAAAGATTTTCGATTGGGTTCAGGTCTGGAGACTGGCTGGGCCATGCTAGAACCTTGATATGCTTCTTACGGAGCCACTCCTTGGTTTTCCTGGCTGTGTGCTTCGGGTCGTTGTCGTGTTGGAAGACCCAGCCACGACCCATCTTCAATGCTCTGACAGAGGGAAGGAGGTTGTTCCCCAAAATCTCACAATACACGGCCCCAGTCATCCTCTCTTTAATGCAGTGCACTCGTCCTGTCCCATGTGCAGAAAAACACCCCCAAAGCATGATGCTACCACCCCCATGCTTCACAGTAGGGATGGTGTTCTTCGGATTGTACTCTTCATTCTTCTTCCTCCAAACACGCTTATTGGAATTATGACCAAAAAGTTCTATTTTGGTCTCATCTGACCATAAAACTTTCTCCCATGACTCCTCTGTATCATCCAAATGGTCATATGCAAACTTAAGACGGGCCTTGACATGTGCTGGTTTAAGCAGGGGAACCTTTCGTGCCATGCATGATTTCACATCATGACGTCTTAGTGTATTACCTACAGTAACCTTGGAAACGGTGGTCCCAGCTCTTTTCAGGTCATTGACCAAGTCCTGTCGTGTAGTTCTGGGCTGATTCCTCACCTTTCTTAGAATCATTGAGACCCCACGAGGTGATATCTTGCATGGGGCTCCACTCCGATTGAGATTGACCGTCATGTTTAGCTTCTTCCATTTTCTAATGATAGCTCCAACAGTGGACCTTTTTTCACCAAGCTGCTTGGTAATTGCTCCGTAGCCCTTTCCAGCCTTGTGGAGGTGTACAATTTTGTCTCTGGTGTCTTTGGACAGCTCTTTGGTCTTCGCCATGTTACAAGTTAAAGTCTTACTGATTGTATGGGGTGGACAGGTGTCTTTATGCAGCTAACGACCTCAAACACGTGCATCTGATTCAGGATGATACATGGAGTGCAGGTGGACTTCTAATGGGCAGACTAACAGGTCTTTCAGGGTCAGAATTCTAGATGATACACAGGTGTTCAAATACTTATTTGCAGCTGTATCACACAAATAAATTGTTAAAAAATCATGCATTGTGATTTCTGGATTTTTCTTTTTAGTTTATCTCTCTCACAGTGGACATGCACCTACGATGAAAATTTCAGACCCCTCCATGATTTCTAAGTGGGAGAAATAGCAAAATAGCAGGGTGTTCAAATACTTATTTTCTTCACTGTATATATATATATATATATACGTATATATATATATATATAGCTCATAAAGCGCACTACCGCCATCAGCTGGACAGAGTATGTAAAGCAAGAGCGATTATTTATATATATAGTATATATATATATATATATATATAAAATCGCTCTTGTATATATATATATATATATATACGTATATATAATCGCTCTTGCTTTACATACTCTGTCCAGCTGATGGCGGTAGTGCGCTTTATGAGCTTGTGTTTCTCACTACCAGTGAGTAGAAGAAACAATGCTTGACTGCGCAAGCGCCAATACCATGGTGGAGCTCACTGTCACTGCTGTTGAATTTCTGTTAAACTATTGCTTTTTCATGACAGACATGGCTTGTTGGTAGTTGACGTCTCGCAAATATTTGGAAGCAGAGTACGTCGCTGGGAAAGACGAACGGAACCATGACAACAAACGAGGACCAAGAGGTAAGGAGTGAACGATTTGCGATGCTCACTGCCTATAGCGGCACAATGCTAACATGGTAAGGCTAGCATGGTAGGTCTATGGCGAACAACTCATCAAGTCACGTTGTAGCCAAAATGATGAGTGCCGTTACTGTTGAATAACGTGGCTCAAGTAAAAGTAAAAAGTAGTGAGAGTAAGTATTGAATACTGTGAGTAACTTTTATATTAGTTTATTTAGTCAGTGCATGAATAATAAAATACTACTACTAATAATACATGTTATTTGTATACGCTTTTCAAAATACTCCTGTACTATCTACTTAAACAGCATTAAAACTAGTTTTCAGTGCATGCCAGTATTAACTTTGATTGTATTTTTTTTCATTATTTGCCATTGGAAGAAAGATTTGTGCATGTACAAAAGCTTTGTTGTTATTGTAGCCAAGACCTACAACACAATTACAGTGGCAGGTTTGTTAGATAAGAGTAAGAAATACTGTAATGCCGGGCGGAATGATGATGAGGTCACAAATCAGCTTTTTATTGGCGTCTATAAAAACAACAATGTATAATATATAGCCTTCTCTCTTGGGCTGGCGCTTCTAGCTAGCAGGAACCCAACTCCTGACTCACAGCTTAGGAGCCCTACAAAATACTCCTGTCCAGAGGCACCTCCAAGAATTCTGGGCCCCATAAAAAAAAATCATATTGGGCTGTTGTCACCACATAGATATTTTTGGGGCCCTGTCAGTCAGGGGCCCTTGGAATTGGCCCTGGTCATGTCACAACAGTATCAAATGAAAACTGAAGAATCAAAATGGAGGACAACAATGCCAACAAATTGCCTTTGGTAATATACATATATACGTATATATCGCAGACCTCACAGCTAGGAGACCAGGGTTCAATTCCACCCTCGGCCATCTCTGTGTGGAGTTTGCATGTTCTCCCCGTGCATGCATGGGTTTTTTCCGGGTACTCCTGTTTCCTCCCACATTCCAAAAACATGCTAGGTTAATTGGCGACTCCAAATTGTCCATAGGTATGAATGTGAGTGTGAATGGTTGTTTGTCTATATGTGCCCTGTGATTGGCTGGCGACCAGCCCAGGGTGTACCCCGCCTCTCGCCCAAAGACAGCACCCCCCGCGACCCTTGTGAGGGAAAAAGCGGTAGAAAATGAATGAATATATATATATATATATATATATCCTTTCTTATTGCCATTTCTGTTACAGAAGTACATGTGCGATAAATGTTTAGTTTCACTTTCAATTTCAGATATGTCAATAACCCCCAGATTATGTAGACAACCAACCTCAACGTCAGTCGGCCAGTCCGAGGGTTGGCATATTAAGCAGCTTCCACTGTAACAACCCTAAGGCAGGAATAATGAAACATTGTATAAATAATAATAATAATAATATGTTTTTCTTTGCTGAATGGTTTTAGATGGAGTTGGAGGCTCTTCGCTCCATCTACGAGGGCGATGAGTGTTTTAAAGAACTGAGTCCAGTTTCCTTTCAATTGCGGGTGAGTAATCTGCTTATCACTTTATGTAAATAGTCTAAAGTTTCTTGTCTCTGAACTTGTTTAATTCATAAATCCACAGATAGGAGACCTGGAGGACTCCAAAGCATTCATCCTGGACATCGTATGGCCAGAGACTTACCCTGAGACCGGTCCACAAATCTCCCTTGATGGCTTTTTTAACAACAAACTGTATGTTTCCATGACTCATTTGTCAGGGTGTGAATAGTTTGTTGATTGAAATGTATTTTATTGGTAACGTCAGCGCTCCAGAGACAAAGCAGCTCATCCTTTCCAAGCTGGAGGAGCAAGTGGAGGCCAACCTGGGCACTGCGATGATGTACACACTGTTTGAGTGGGCCAAGGAGAACCAGGAAGCCCTGATGGAGAACCACAGACCCGTAGTCACTGCTGTGGTATGTTTAGTTTATTATAAAAGTTTTTTTTATGATTCAAAGAATATTTTTGCTCTGACAGTCTGCTTGCTCACAATCCTCAGACCTTAACGTCCAGCAGTGAGGTGACAACAACCACAACGACTTCCAAAAAGAAGGAGAAGAAGGAGCAGCTGACCAAAGCTCAGAAGAGAAGGATCATCGGTCGAACAGGTGGAGGCTGATGCTTTACTTTACACTCAGACCTTCAGTATCATGACAGCACATCTCGTGACAAATGTATGGATTGTGATGTACTTTAAGATCACAAAGGTGAACTACCAAGAGGATGGAACTGGATTGACGTTATCAAAGTATGTATTTCATCTTTCCACCACATACACTTCTAACAAAGAACACTATTGATTTTTGCCTCCATCTGTTTTTTCTCCCACTGCTCACTCTACATCCAGCACGTAAGTGGACCAGCATCTTCATCAAATAAAAACGCATAAAACTCCTTCACACTTCTGTTGTGTTCTGTTGTTCTCTACGGTGTTGCAGCTGAGCAAAACAGGAGGCAAAGACGACGATTAAAGCCTGAGAGCTGCATTGTTCCAAACCTTGGACTCCAGGGGCCGTTCTGCACTTCTGAACATCAGTAATGAAGTCACGTATCCACAAGATTGCTTTCTTGCTCAAACACCCGAGCACAGAAGTCTCCTTCTTGAAGGTACCTGCTCTCACTACGTCCTGATCCTGCAAGTGCTGGATTGGACTTACTGGCAACGTGGTCATTTTAATGAAACTATTTTACTCCGTTTGCTATTTTCTTATGTTTCTGGTTGACCTGAAAATATTTTGTATATAAATAAAAACATTTTGGAAATAGTTTCAGAGATCATGACCAACTTTGTGTTAAATTTGTAAGCATGTTATATTATAGTGTATTATATTCATAATAGCTTTAAAAGTTTTGGCCACAAAATACAAGATCACTAGCTTAATTAAAAACTGAAATTTGTATACATTTTTGTTCAGTCCAAATAAGATGACTAACATTCATGTCTGTCACTTAGAATATGAACTAAAAACAGCTTCCAGATTGGGAAAATTTAATAGTACAAACCAGTAAAGTACTTACTTTCTGGTCACACTCTGTTGCCGTCACATGACCAAGCCAACATAACATTTGAAATTTTAACTGGCATGACCCCCCCCCCCCAGTCAAAATTCTTCTGATTTCTCTCTTTCTCCAAAATGAATCGCTGAAGTAACTCTACTTTATCTAGACACGCCCTGCACAATAGTGATGTGCAGATTAATACTGTGTGTGAATTATGAATAAAGTTTTCATAGTTATAGTTCTTAATCATTTAATATTTCATTTACTATTACTAGTACTATTTTACTTTTTAAAAAAATATATATATATATATATATATAAAATATATATATTTTTACATATTTTATGATTGTCTTGGGCAGCATGGCGTTCGAGTGCCTACTCGGTGTGCACGGTGAGACGGTAGTCAGGCATGCCCGAGGCAGCGTCAACTGATCAGGAAATGTACAAATTCAACGATTTGTACTTAAGGAAATGTTCAAAACCTTTGGACTCATACATACAATACATTTTTAGAATGCAGTTCAATGGACAAATATGAATATTTATTTCATGTTATCGTGTCATGATACACAAGACGAGATGATACCCGATAGCGGGTTCATGAGACCAGATGATGTTTTGACAATATTTTGAAGAAAACTACAATGTCAAAATATAGGACTGAACAGACAGAAAATTATATATTTATTATTAAATATTTAATTTAAACTTTTAACATGCAAAATAACTTAACTACTACTTAACATAACTACCCAGCGCGCAGACCTCACAGCTAGGAGACCAGGGTTCAATTCCACCCTCGGCCATCTCTGTGTAGAGTTTGATATGTTCTCCCCGTGCATGCGTGGGTTTTCTCCGGGTACTCCGGTTTCCACTCCAAATTATCCATAGGTATGAATGTGAGTGTGAATGGTTGTTTGTCTATATGTGCCCTGTGATTGGCTGGCGACCAGTCTAGGGTGTACCCCGCCTCTCGCCCTAAGACAGCTGGGATAGGCTCCAGCACCCCCCGCGACCCTCGTGAGGAAAAAGCGGTAGAAAATGAATGAATGATTGCATTTGCATGTTCTCCCGGTGTGTGCGCGGGTTTTCTCCTGGTCCTCCATTACTACGGTTTCCTCCCACATTCCAAAAAGGGTTAATTGGCAACTCCAAATTGTCCATAGGTATGAATGTGAGTGTGGTGTGAAAGGTTTGTCAATATGTGATTGGGGTGTACCCCGCCTCTCACCCGAAGACAGCTGTGATAGGCTCCAGCTTGCCCCTGACCCTCGTGATGATAAGCAGTATAGAAAATGAATGGATATATCAGCTAGGTTATACCATATTGTATCGGAACCAAAACCTGTGGTATTGCACATCGCTACTGGATGACCGACTTTAATGTCCACATTATTGTAATGTGGACATTATGACCCAAATGTCATGTCTCTGTGTTTACTTTACCACATGTAGGTGTGCTTTATGTAGTAGGTATGTTTTCACCCAGTCATCCATCTGGATGTGACCAATCCGAACCTGTGTGGACTCCCTTTAAACCCGCCAAGAAAAAAAAATACCTCAGGAGCATTTCCTTGTGGACGGGTCCTTCTTTAAGTGGGGAAAAGGTAAGATACTGTAGTATGTTTGCAGCACCTTCAAAACTTTAGGCAAGTGTCTCAGCCCTCCACTGACATGTGATCTAAAGACTGACAAGACGAGGTGGGGGAAAGACGATGTATGACATATTTTTATTCTAACAAGTGGGTTGTGTACACAGATATACTCAGTAGAGATTTAAAATCCTCCCCTAGAACTGAGGGAATCTCTTTCACGTCTGCTGGTGCTCCGCCTAACGTTTGATTTGTCTCCAGGTTCCGGTGAACATCTGTCAGGGACGTAATCATTGACTACGTCAAAAAGACCCCTTTTCAGGGACTTCTCTAATTGCGTGGAAAACTCCTTCCTAAATATGTTCTCAAAGAAACTATGGATGTCGTGTGCATTCTCCATAGTCAGTGAGGATTGGTCATCGGTGCTTCGATCGTCATCGGTGCCGCCATCGCTCAGCGTGAACTCCGCTGGCACTACGGGCGAGTCGACAGAGTCACGCAAGTCCTCTTCGGACTTATCCAAGACATTTGGGTGGGGAGGTCGCTCGCCCTTTTTGTCGCTCTTTGCTTTCACTCTCTTGCTCTTCCTTCTCCCATAGTGAGTCTTCCACATGGATTTGACTTTCTTGAAGATAGGCCGAATAGCTGGTTTGGCTCCTATACAGTCCAAGATGGCACCAGGACAGTCATCGAGAAGTGGGTGTATCTTCTTAGGATGCTTTGTGAGCCAACTTTTCCAAAGGGATGGCCTGGTGTTAACTTCTACAGATGATGTCTCTTCAAGGTCTGTTATCGCTTCACATGAAGGATTCTTGCCTACACTGGCCTCTGAGAACTTGATGTCCATCTCGACTGCTTCTGATGAAGACTTCTTGGATACCTTTTCCTTAGACAATTTAGACTCCACATCTTCTGGAACTTTGGATGAAGACCTTCTGGAAATCCTACCTTCTGACAACTTGGGGATAACATCTATGGCCGCTTTGGATGAAGACCTCCTGGATATCTTACCTTCTGGCAACTTGGGGATAACGTCTATGGCCGCTTTGGATGAAGACCTCCTGGACAGCTGACCTTCAGAAAATTTAGGACTCTCCTCTCGTGCTGCAAGTGATGATGGACTCTCTGCAAGCCAGTCTTCTGTTGACTTTTGTTCATTATAAGGTCCTGCTTCTGATGAAGGCCTCTTGGATGTTCTGACTTTAAGCAATTTAAGGTCAGGATCTGCAACTGATGAAGCCCGTTTTGGTACCTTGTCTTCTGGAGACTTGAGATCAGCATACGCTCTCGCTCCTGATGAAGACCTCTTTGGCCTGCAGTGTTCTGGGGACATCTGATCAGCATCTACTACCGCAACTGATGAAAGCCACTTTGGCACGCAGTCTTCTGGTAATTTGTAGTCAGCATCCACTACTGAATCCAAAGAAGGCCTCTTTGGTACTCCGTCTTTCGGGGACTTGCAGTCAGCATCTACGACTAATGCGACCGATGGAGGCCTCCTCGGTCCCCAGTCTTCCAGGGACCTGCGGTCAGCATCTACTACTAATGCAACCGATGAAGGCCTCTTCTGTACCCAGTCTTCGGGGGACTTGCGGTCAGCATCTACTACTAATGCACCCGATGGAGGTCTTGTTGGTACCCAGTCTTCTGGGGACTTGCGGTCAGCATCTACCTCTGCAACCGATGTAGTCCTCTTTGGTATCCAGTCTTCTGGGAACCTGCGGTCAGCATCTACCTCTGCAACCGATGAAGGCCTCTCTAGCACATAGTCTTCTGGGGACTTGAGATCAGCATATGCCCCTGCTTCCAATGAAGGCCTCTTTGGTACCCAGTCTTCTGGGGACTTGCGGTCAGCATCTCGTACCGCAACCGGTGAAGGCCTTTTTTGTACCCAGTATTCAGGAGACTTGAGATCAGCATATGCTCCTGCTTCCGATGAAGGTCTTTTTGCGATCCAGTCCTCTGGAGACCTACGGTCAGCCCCTACCGCTGCAGCCGATGAAGGCCTCTTTGGTACCCAGTCTTCTGGAGATTTGAGGTCAGCATATGTTCCCACTTCTGATGAAGGCCTTTTTGCGATCCAGTCCTGTGGGGACCTACGGTCAGAATCTACCACTGCTACCGATGAAGGCCTCTTTGGTACATGGTCTTCTGGGGACCTGCGGTCAGCATCTACTCCTGCAAACAATGGACTCTTTGGTAACCAGTCTTCTGCGGACATAATGTCTGCATTTCCCAATATTTCCGATGAAGGTCTCTTCGTGACCCAGTCTTTTGGTGACTCGAGATCAGCATATTCCTCTGACTCTAATGACAGTCTCATTGTGACCCAGTCTTCTAAGGACATAAAATCAACATCTAGTGTTGCCTCAGAAGAAGGCCTCTTTGCTAGCCAGTCGTCTGGTGATTTCAGATCAGCATGTGTTGTTGTCTCAGAAGAAGGCCTCTTGGCCAACCAGTCTTCTGGTGATTTAAGCTCAGCATTTGCCGTTGACTCAGAAGAAAGCCTCTTTACCAACCAGTCTTCTGGTGACTTATGGTCAGCACCTACTGTTGCCTCAGAAGAAGGCCTTTTTGCCACCCAGTTTACTGGCGATTTAAGAACATCTTCTGTTGGGTCCAATGAAGGCCTCTTTTTGATCCATTCTTCTGACAAAGTAATTTCAGTATCCAACCCTGGAACTGATGAAGGACTCCTTGGTTGCCAGTCTTCTGGTGACAGTTCAGCATATGTGCCCTCTTCTGATGAAGGCATCTTTGTAAACCAGTCATCTGGTGACTTCAGTTTAACATTTGGTTTCGGTGAAGGCCTCCTGGTGTCCATGTCCTCTGGCGACATGTAGCTTGTAGAAGCAGGTATCGGGAAGAATCCAACCTCAGTCGAATCACTGAGCCTTGACGTGTCAGTGCAAGCTAAGCCACATGCTAAACTGATGTTCTCGGTGGGTTCTGTTGAAAACATTGTCGGGGAACCACTTGGGGTCTGTGTAGAAACTTCTAATCTGCTGGGAAAACTTAACTTAATGTCAGCATCAGTTCCTACATCCCTCATCCGAGTCTCCGCTGACGCTGACAAACCAGGACAATGACACAAGTCCTCCCTTGCCTCTTGATCCCACACATTTGAAGGTCTCTCACTTGTGCTCGTGATATTTGAAGCACATGAACTTTGAGTCTGTGCATCATCCGGTGTCGGGCAATGGCTGGAAATAGATTCTATGTCCTCCCTTGCCTCTTGATCCAAGACATCTGGAGGTCTCTCACTTTTGCTGTCACTCGTGCTCATGATGTTTGAAGCATGTGAACGTTGACTCAGCGCATCATCCGGTGTGGGGGAACGGCTGGAAATAGATACTATCTCAGACCTACTTGGCTCCTCCTCATTGTCACCTGGAATAGACTGCAAGGTGGACTTAATTTTCTCCACAAATGTTTTACTGGCAGAATCAATGGTGTCAACAACAGGGTTAATCACTTGAAGAATCACATTTTTGGCCTGATCGACGAAGGAAGTGGGTGAGGAGGAAGGAGAAGCCAAGTCAGCCTCTTCAGAAGGAGAAAGCGAGCCATCTAATGTTTGGGAAAACGTGGAAGTCTCTTCTGTATGCAGGTCGTCCAAGCTGTCCGGATGAATATATTGCTCGTCTGTACAGGCGCTCAGCTCCTCCTCAAATATTCCAGTATCCTCTTCTTCCTCGGGGTCCAAAATATCAGACTCTTGTGCTTTTTTGGGTATCACGGCCGTCGTCCTTGCAAATATTCCCAGTGCTGAAGTGCTGAAGTCCTCTTCTTGCTCGGCAAACATGATGCGCTCCGAGAAATAGTCCCTGAGGTAATTCTTTATCTTCTGCTGGGTGGCAACGCCGTATGACCCCTCATCGATGTCACTGTCGGACATGGCGCGTTCTTCTGCGTCCCAGTGGGTGATGAGCTGCCGCAACTTTGCAATGTCCACGCTGCTCTTCTCCACAATTCTCTTGATGATGCTGTTGATCTTGTCATCTTTCTCTTTGTCCTTCAGGCTTAAAATTGTATTCTGATGGAGTAATGGAATCATCTTATTAGCATATAATTTCCATGCCTTTCAAAGCAAACTGATTGTGTAATAACAAGAAGTTATTGATATAAATAGGTTTGTTTGTTCGTTACCTGGCCCTGGTGAGAACTTCTCAGAGCCTCACCGAACATCCCTCTTTGGGCAAAACAATCTTTTATGTGCTGTTGAATCTTCTCAAGGGTGAGGAGGCCATCTCCTGGCCCCTTAGCGGCACCCTCACTGCTCATCTCAGAGCACTGATTGCTGTTCATGTTTGGTGGCACTCTTCCGAAGCTATTTCTGCATCTGCATATTAGCGCTGTTTGTTTTCCCCCCCCTCACCCCAACCCCGCGATCACAAACCCTTTCTTTCTCCTCTTCAATCTAGGGCATCAAGATGTGACATCAGCACTCTTGGTCGTGAGGGGTCGACATCACACTTTGTAATTAAGGCGTGCCAGCCAGCAGACTTTGTCATCAAGGTATGACACCCTTAAGCGTCTCCTGCCAGGCGGTCTCATTCAAAGCCTGCAGTCCAAGTTGACAACCCCGTTGCTTGACTGATCTTATTATTGCAGCAAGGATGCTTACTAGAGAAAAAAAAAACGGAAACTTCACTTACTAGCTTGACAAATTCATGCAAGTGAGTTGAACTGTAGATTTTGCTTGGTAGCTTCCATTGTGGCTAATGAACAACGGCAACTATCGCAACACAGAGTGGTACCAGAACTGGAATTAATCTGGTACAAAACTTTTATTCTGAAATTCATGCAAAACCATGACTAATTGCCATATGGCAGCAGGTCAGGAGGACCGTGTCAATACACTTATGGAAACGATATATTTAATATTAAACTAGAATTCCGAACACTGGGTAAAACACTAGTCGGACCAAATCAACATGCACCAAACACATGGTGGTTTGGTCCACATTTGGTCCACAGCTAGGAGACCAGGGTTCAATTCCACCCTTGGCCATCTCTGTGTGGAGTTTGCATGTTCTCCCCGTGCATGGGGTCCAGGGTGTACCCCGCCTCTCGCCCGAAAACAGCTAGGATAGGCTCCAGCACCCCCGCGACCCTCGTGAGGAAAAGCGGTAGAAAATGAATTAATCGATCGCAACAAGACTGTTCAATTTACCTTAGACATTTCGCCTCTCATTCCAGCAGGCTTCATTAGTTAATACTCCATGACTAGGTAGGACAGCCTTAGTCTGATACAAAGATGATGATAGATGACTGAGGCAATTAAAACAAAAATTTAAATAATTGCCAACTACTTGGATAATTGATTAATTATGATTAATTAATGCAGCTGTAAGAATGCAGATCCATAGTGTAGAATTCTGAAATGGCAAATCCATAGGAACCCTGCTCATAGTGGTGTTCCACTCAAATTAAGCCAAATCATTATGACATAATGACTCCATAAACCAAATACATTTCTGTATGAAAAGACACTCCATGATCCTGAACAAAGATGCTTCAGTTTTATTTATTCATCAAAATAAAGAATAACTTGACTAAAACAAATAGCTTCATGAAAATGGCGGCATCGGTGATGTCCTCGGACAATATGTCGCTTCTTCTGCAGTTTGATTGTGCTTTTTTTTTCTTGTGCACTGTAATCGACTACAAGTGATAGTCTTGACACTGGGACTGAAACGAGGAGGTGGGTCACTACCTGGACCTGCGATCCTTTCTGTTCTTGTCCAGGCTTTTGTCCATGGTCTTTTCATTGTCCCCCCTGCATTTGGGACAGTACCATTTGCCCTTAGGTTTGTAGGTCAGTCCCACACAGGAGAAGTGAAACCATTCAATTGGACACTGATCATTGTCGCAGCCGATCATTTCACCATAAGACACTTGCTCACAGAGACAATAGGTGGGCTCATTGGGGTCGATGGCGAAGTCCACCGGGGACGCATCTCGCTCCTGTTTGGCCTTGCGCTTCTTCTTCTTGGCAGACTTTGATTTCTTCTCTCTGGGAGGCGGGATGGACAGCTCATCCATGGCGTCGTCCACGAGAGACCCGTTGGCTGACGGGTGGCTTGAGTCTCGACTCTCGCTATTGCGTTGGCGTCGCGGGCGACGCGCCGAGGTGCGTTCATGGGCAGAGGTCTCTTGGACGTTGGGGCGGCGCTCTGGCACCACGTGCTCCGGGTCGCAGGGCTCCTGGAGGCACAAGGAGTGGGAGTCCATTTGGCGCGAGCGGTTCTCCACCAACTCTGTCATCTGGGTCACCACGTGGATCTTCTCGTCACCCAGCTCTTGGCTGACAATGAGCGCTCGCTGCAGCTGGACCTGCAGGCGCTTCCGCTGGACTGCATCCTGCTCTCCTTTGTACTTCTCAAACACTTCATCCACCTCTTTCAGCACCTCTGTAAGTAGCAACACACATTTATGGTCAAATTACTTCATACTGTTGCATTCACCAACTCTTAAACTTGATTAATTTAATTAATTTGACACGGCGCTCGAGTGGTTAGCACGCAGACCTCACAGCTAGGAGTACCGGGGTTCGATTCCACCCTCGGCCATCTCTGTGTGGAGTTTGCATGTTCTCCCCGTGCATGCGTGGGTTTTCTCCGGGTACTCCGGTTTCCTCCCACATTCCAAAAACATGCTAGGTTAATTGGCGACTCCAAATTGTCAATGTGAGTGTGAATGGTTGTTTGTCTATATATGCCCTGTGATTGGCTGGCGACCAGTCCAGGGTTTACCCCGCCTCTCGCCCGAAGACAGTTGGGATAGGCTCCAGCACACCTGCGACCCTCGTGAGGAAAAAGCGGTAGAAAATGAATGAATGAATGTAATTTTAAAGTTAGTTAAAGTGGAATTGGTGTGTGTCTAGTATTGAGGGTGGGAGGGGCTTTCTTCGTAATTGTTTTTCTTTTTAATTTTTGTAATTGTTTTTAATTCTGTAAATCATTTTGTGTCGCATGTCCTTGCAGGAAAAGTCCTCTACAAATAGTTGATTTGGTTTAAAGTAAGCCTGTTGTATTAGTTGTATGGAGCGAAGCTCCTCCTCCACGGGAAGTGACGCCACAGTGAGCTCACGTGACGAGGGCGGGGTTTAGAGAAGCTCAGGGTCGACAGAGTAGCACGGTGGTAAAAAACACCACATTAAAAAAAACCACACCGAGACGTTCATGTAACATTTAAGTTCATCTCTCGAAATACACAGTGTATTTCGGCGTGGAGCTAAACATGCTAGCTTGGTAGCCGCTGCTAACTTGTATCGGCATGCAGTCACAATAAGAATTTTGTTTCCTTTAAAAAAAATAAGGCTGTCGACAACGCTTTAGACACGTTAATTACAGCGACGTTTATGTCAATAACGCTGTATGATCCAACACGGAACTGTTTACTTGTCTGTAGATGTGTTACACTCCATGGAAATATACAAACGGCATCGTGTAGTGACTTGAATCAAATTAAAGTTGATTTTTACCATCATTTTATGTTGAGTTTAGACATTATGTTGAGGCCGAATGTGCCAGGGGATTCATTACATTCATCTCAGCTGCTGGATATTGGAATAATGCATATGTATGTTTTTGTTGCCACGAAGGAATATAAAATGTCCGCCTTTTCCAATTGGGTTTGGTGCAAAGGAGCTCATCTACGGGGTTTAATGGAAGGCGTTGCAGACTTAATTCTTTGTTTTCGTTCGAATCATTTTATCCACATCGTGTTCACATCACATTTAGAGGCTGAGAACAAGGAAGGCTCGGTTTGTGCAAAAATTAGGAAACAAGGCAGGCTTGGCCATCGCAGTAGTCTTGCCGGTGAGGTCGTTCGTGTTGGTTGAAAAAGTAAAACACACGTTAAGACACATTACCTTGATACTTTGCATCAATTTCCCGGAGCAGAGAAACATTTCTTTGTATGTCCAAAGGCAGGGACTCCACACATTCCAGATAATCCTCCACATAGTTGACCAGTTGTTGCGACTTGTCAGCATTGGGATAGTGATGGCCTAACATGGTCTCGTCGATGCATAGAGAGCGAGGAAATGTGTAAAATGTTGCGTTCAATTCAAATGTGGACGACTTTGCAGCTTGTAAGGGCAGTTCCAGGCAGCACTTCACTTCAAACAAAACTGCAGTCACTGCGCATGCGTGAGTATTTTCCTTTTATGGTATTGGACTGTTTTCACACTTTGGTGTCGTCATCAAAGGCGGGGCTTATGGTAGTTGCTCGGTCGCAATTGGCCGAGAGGAGCATAATATTTTCCCGGGAAATTACAGCAAGGAGGAAATGAACCACGACTCTGTGCGGTGTAAATACAATAATCTACATTTTATCTAACGTAAAACACCATTAATTTGTTTTTTAATGCAATACATATGTTTATGTAAGTGTTACTGAACACATTTTGCAACCATTTGAATTTCATGAAGTAGGTGATTCACTGGAGTTTGCACTAGATGTCGCTGTTATGTCAATTGAAAGGTTTTATTTATTTTTTTACGTGTTTTTGTGTTTAACTTGAAATGTAATGATGAAATGTATTTTTTAAAATAAGATATCAGAATAAAATACAAGACAAAGATTTTAGTTTTATAAAACTTATTAGTAAACAATTTAAGAAGGTTTTAACATAGATATCAGCAATATATAATAATCTGTAAAGCTAGTATTGGTGTCGATTTCGATCTTTTATCTTTTCACTGTAAAGGCACTGCTACATCATTCATACTACTGATATTGGTATTGTCCTTACCAACATAAGACGTTAATACTTGCATACTTTTCATATCAGTTGGTGATATGTCATAAATTTAACAGGGGAACTTCATTTGAGCTTGTCTTATTTTGAAAGCATATGTCCACAACTCCCTAACAACAAAACGCATAACTTTTTAGTACATGAGTAGTACATGTTACATTTATTTAAACTGATGCAATTTGTTTTTTGTTCGGCAATGACCTCTAGTCTGAACCGCACTAGTTTCGTTTCCCAAGTACTTTCCGTCAGTTTCTTTCTTTGGACATAGAGCACATGCAACTTTTTCCGTTATGGTTTTCAAAATAAAAAAATCAAATTTACATACAGGCAAGTTAAAAAGTTGAATGAATTCAAATTACAATATAAACCGTTTACGGTATGTGTATACAAATGTCACGTATATCGTATATAAAGTTTATAGTTTGTATTTTTAGTATATTTCAGTGTACTTCCGGTGTTTCCGTATGTGGTGTTGTCATCTTGACAGAGTTGTGATCAGCCATAAATGCAGATGTTGTGCATTTCTGCGTCATTTCACACGGAGTGTCCACTCTGCTAATGGTCACCATGAAATCGTCCCTTCTTCTGCTTTGCTGTGCTTTCTCAGGTAATCTCACACCTGCAAACACTTCCGCGTTGTCTCTTAATAGTTTGTGTGATTTGAAATTAAGAGTGTGAGTATATTATGTTGCTTTGAGGCAGCAACATTAAAGGTTGTCTGATGCTAATGTTTTGGAAGGAAGTAGTCAAACCTGTCCAAATCGGTTGTTTTAATTAGGTATATACCGACACACATGTGGATCAGTGTGTGTGTGTGTGTGACTTCCTGGGTTGTTAGATTATTCACCCATTTCCGCAATCTTTCAGGTAGTTGTCACATGCTTTTGTAAAAAAAAAAAAAACGCTTCGTTGACATTTCTTTGAAGACAAACGTTCACCAAATGCTTTAATTGACTTTTGATCTCCCAAATTATACCATTTTCTAGTATGAAAAATTAATTTGTAGTCATTCCTAAACAAGGTATATAGGTTTATAGGTGAAGTGTTGCATTCAGGCTACCAAAAGCTTCGTAAATACTGACCCGGACTTTTGTACTTGGATAAAGAGGACGTTATCAGTCCATGTCAACACAGAAGTCACTTTGCTCTCACCTTCCACCTCACACACGGTGGTATGGTATGATATAGTGTGTTTTTGTTTCAGTCGTATTTGAGTTACATGAAGAAATGCATTTGCACAAGTGAACTGTGTGAAAAGGAGTAGGAAGAAGCAGATCTTATATTTACTAAATCCATCTCTTCCCTTTGTGCTTTGACATTTTGATACTTGCAATATTTGACAGTAAGGATGTTGCCTTCAAGGTCCATCCACTCTTTGATTCTTTGTGTCTTAATCTTGCGGCATCGGTCCCTGATGTCTTTGACAAGTACTTGGTCCGGTCGGCTTTAATTTTCATGTTACCAGAATCACCCCCCCCCCCCAGTGTTGCATTTGCAGTTTCTCATTTTTCTCATTTCAGCCGTAGCAATTCCACCTTGTTGTTTCTGTTGGTCAACTTTATGATGAGGTGTGGTGTTTTCCCCATCCTCCATTGGGATGCATGAACCCATCCTAATGTCCACGTTCATACATTTTGATTGCAGAAAGTTGGCCAAACGTTTTCTCCGGGTACTCCGGTTTCCTCCCACATTCCAAAAACTTTTTGTCCATAGGTATGAATGGTTTGAAACTGAAATGGTATGAAACTGTTTTTTTTTTAGTGTGAATGGTTGTTTGTCTATATGTGCCCTGTGATTGGCTGGCGACCAGTCCAGGGTGTACCCCGCCTCTCGCCCGAAGACAGCTGGGATAGGCTCCAACATACCCGCGACCCTAGTGAGGATATGTGAATGGATTGTTAAGATTTTGAAAGCGAATGGTAAATTAGCAAGTCATAGCAGTCAGAACTCACTCAGGATGCATTCATGGTCTCAGACAAAGTTGGATTTTTTAAAACTCATTACAAAAGACGTGCATTTTCCCCACTCGGGTGTTAAAAATATTCAAGCATCGCAAAGGGAGCCACAATAAAGAGGCTGAAGAGCCACATGCGGCTCTGGAGCCGCAGGTTGCTGACCCCTGATCTAGAAGATACTTACACACAATATACTGTATAACATTTAAAGTTGAGTCATATAAGGGACCCTTTTTCTTATTCATGCTGTTTATTGATTTTTCTATTCAGCTTCTTCCTTTGTCATTCAACATCACAACTATCTCCTGCGGAGTTGCGACTTTTTTTTTGCCAATTACGAACTCTGAAGATGGGACTTGACATAACTCACATCACATAAATTAAAAAAAAATACAGTATTTATATATATATAAAGATTAAGATATGCCTTTATTCGTCCCTCAGTGGGGAAATTTGTATTGCACAGCAGCAAGAGTACAGAGTCAGTTAAGCAGTACAAAAATACACAATATAGAAAAATAAACAATATAAACAACCCAAGTATTAACAAAATCAACAGTTTTTCCCAGAGTTATATACAATACAGTATGTAGATAATATGAAACGAGATGAGATATATGACCAGTCTATACACTGAGATCTTGTTAGAGAGTTAATATGAGATATTATGGAAATACTTCACATAGAACTTAGTATATTGCATTTAAAGCCCTTAATATTGCACATGGAGGTTGATCAGATATTGCACAGTGAACGGGGTCTGGAGTAACTATACTGACTATAAAAGCAAGTATTACACAGATGTATATGTATATATATTCATATAGTTTTGCGCAATCACTGCTTGAATTATAAAAAAAAGTTTGTTGTTGTGATCAAATTAGCAATGGCGCTGGCCCAAGTGAACAAGCCGCCTGCAACTGTGACCCCTGCCAAAGAGTTGACTAGCAAGGGCAAGCCTGATCCCACCCGCGAGTACACCACAGCTACACCTGTATCCACCACCGTGCACATTACAACCGACCCTGCTCCTACATCCGACCCTGCTCCCTCAACCAACGCTACAACCGACCCTGCTCCCTCAACCAACGCTACAACCAACCCGGCACCTGTAACCAACGCTACAACACCCTTGCCAGCCACCAACACAACCAGCAAGCCGACAGACGCTCCTCCTCCTCCTCCCAAGCCCACGCCACCCACCAGCTTAAGGGTCGGCAACTACACCCTGATGAAGGACAAGGTGGTCTGCCTGATGGCTCAAATGGCGCTGCAGATCCGCCTCATGACACCAAAGGTACGTTCTTGCATGTGAAGACACACCTGTGTCACATTGATGAGTGACGTTTCAGTAGAAGTAGAGCTTCTTTATGTTTTTTAAAGAACATGCAGCTGTCAGCGAGTCTTCTTCTTTTTTTTTTTTTTAAGGAAGTGAGTGTTTTTTTGTTTCTTTCCTAGGTCAACGGGACTTTTGTGGTTCAGCCCAATAAGACCAAAGCAGCTGGGGGGTGCCAGGAAAGCACGGCCGACCTCACCCTGGTCTTCCAGGAGGGTTTCATCACCTTCATGTTCAACAAGGTGTGTTTGCCTCCCCTGATTAGTTTTTTCAGATTACTGATGCTAAACAGCTCATTGTGTGATGTTGTCTGACTGCTAATGAATTGTTGGAAAGGGGAAGTGGACTTGACAAGCCTGTGTGTGTGTGTGTGTGTGTGTGTCATAGCATGTGACAAACACACCGTCTCACCCACTCATACACAATGACCCAGATGTTGACTTTGCAATTAAGAGCATGCGCCAATTTGCTTTTGTTTCCTCAGAGCACATCTGAAAACACGGTGTACGTGAATGCGCTGTCCTTTAACATCTCCTACCCTTTCAGCACAGGTAAGGTCCACGATGGCCTATTGTACAGTACATGGAATGGAATGGAATGGAATGGAATGGAATGGCCTTTATTGTCATTATACAAGATGCACAACGAAATTGGAGAGCTTCTCCTTTCAGTGCAGTAGTCAAGTTTAAAAAAAGTAAAAAAGACAAATTAACAAGATATATACAAGATATCCAAAATATACGCAAAGTATTGCACAGGAGCAGATATATTAATTTTAGTGCAATGATAAATGGGTCATAGTGCAATTAATGACTGGTGTGTACAGATGAGTAAAGTCACATATGAGTGTATTGTAATGGGTTGTTAAATAAATAAATATGATTGAGGTGGTAACAGGCAGTGATGGGAAATATTGCACATTTGCATTATGCTAATGACCGGGTACGTTGTATGTCTGACATACCCCTGCTATTGGCCATAAATCACAAATAATGGCATAAAATTCCCTAAAAATGCCTATTGTTGTACTGGAAAGGTTCAGAATCAGAATCAGAGCAGGTTTATTGCCAGGTATGATCAAACACATACTAGGAATTTGTTTTGGTATAGTAGGTGCAGACACATCTATTAAAAAAAGAATGAAAAATACAAAATATACAGAATAACAGTATAAATATATGTACACAGTCTGTTTTTTGTTTGTTATTCCGGAAGTGCAGTCTGATTGTTTTTCCTAAAAGTCCAAACTGGGCGTTAATGTAACGCTGTATATGTATAATGTTTGTCAGAAATAATGCTTACTGTACATTCGAACGCAAGCGACCTCTGGGTAGCCGAGTAAGCAAAGCTGACACAGTTGAAATTGAGCTTTACACATGACTTAACAGTTACAGGCATACAGTATTTAGGTTACACAACATCACGTCTTGTGACAAATTTCCTGCTGGGAAATGTTGAGTGAAGTGCTGTGTTGCACGTGACATTGCATCCTCTTGAAGTTGACAGAAGCTCAATCATAAGTGTAGTTGTCGCAATACTTTCAGTGGAATTGTAGTGTAAATACTGCATTCAGATAGGGATTTCTCCAAATGAGAATGTTTTTGTCGAGTGGAGTAGTCTGAAAACATTCTGTGACCAATAAGCAAAATGTATCCTAAAACTAAAGTGAACTCGAAAATTGCCCGACAGCAAAAAAAAAAAAAAAAAACTAGCTAAACCCGTTTTTATATGACAGCAAAACAATATATGGGGTTAAAATCACACCAGAAGCTCGGACACACAAAACTTGTTTTCACGCCCAACAATTTACAAACTCTGTGTGGTTTGCAAATACAAAACGTTTTTCACAAGCAAATGCATTTTTTTTGGTAAATAAGAAATGTACCTATCAAACAAATACAATATGTTTTACATCTTTACATACAAACTATATGAAATATACAGAAAATATCCTTCAAGTAAATTTTGATTCACTTGACAGTAGTAAGATTGAGCCAATAAACCCATTTGGTTGACCCCTATTCAACCAGAAGCGAGACCGGACTGCCTTTAGGTCATGTAGTTGCAACCCAGCAATTAATGAGACCATCAAACCACTTTCTATTGACGTCACCATACAAAAATACTAATTATCATTTTCTATTCCGCTTATCCTCACAAGGGTCACAGGGGTGCTGGAGCCTATCCCAGCTGTCTTCGGGCGAGAGGCGGGGTACACCCTGGACTGGTCGCCAGCCAATCATAGGGCACATATAGACAAACAACCATTCACACTCACATTCATACCTATGGACAATTTGGAGTCACCAATTAACCTAGCATGTTTTTGGAATGTGGGAGGAAACCGGAGTACCCGGAGAAAACCCACGCATACACGGGGAGAACATGCAAACTCCACACAGAGATGGCCGAGGGTGGAATTGAACCCTGGTCTCCTAGCTGTGAGGTCTGCGCGTTACCATACAAAAATACTAATTATCATTTTCTATTCCGCTTATCCTCACGAGGGTCACGGGGGTGCTGGAGCCTATCCCAGTTGTCTTCGGGCGAGAGGCGGGGTACACCCTGGACTGGTCGCCAGCCAATCACAGGGCACATATAAACAAACAACCATTCACACTCACATTCATACCTATGGACAATTTGGAGTCGCCAATTAACCTAGCATGTTTTTGGAATGTAGGATGAAACCGGAGTACCCGGAGTAAACCCACGCATGCACCGGGAGAAAATACTAATTATTTACAATTTAAAGCAGACTGAATGTGAATATGAGGGAAATGTACTACAACTATATGTTTTTACTTTGTGTCATCATGATGGTGAATGTTTTAATTGTGTTGCTGTCTTCACTATAATGTTGTGTTTATGACACAGTGCTGTGTTTGACTCTTGCAGCCAACGGACAGTATGCTGCCAGCAACCAGTCGATGCACAACTTTGCAGCAAAAATCGGCCACTCCTACTCGTGCAAGAGCGAGTCTCTCTACATGGGGAATGGACTGTATTTGGACATCAAGCAAGACAGGATGCAGGCCTTCAATCTGACCATGAGCAACGAATTTGGAATTAGTAAGGATATTTATATACTACTCGTAGTATAATATTAGCGTATGTGGTGGTGCTGTGGCCAATAACTTTTTTTTTTTTTTTAATGGACATACAGTTTGCTTTATCACTGATAAGGCAAAAGCTATGTGGATGGTTTGTTCCGATAACTTGGTATACATGACCTACATTGAATTGACCTTTTTAATGATTAGTCAAGTAGTATTATGAGGACAGTTGTTCTTAGGGAACAACAACACTGCTTTGTGTCAATCCAAAATGTATATGTGCTTTCTACTTAATACATGCTTTTCTGGTGAAGTATAACTTTGCTGCAATGACTCCAGGGCTAACAAATCCATATTTATTCCAGCTGACTCGTGTGTAGCCGACCAGCCGGATTATCGCGTGGCCATTGCAGTGGGAATCACACTCCTGGTGCTCATCTTGGTGGTGGTGGTGGTGTACTTCTTGGGCCGCAGGAGGAGGACGGATGGCTACCAGTCACTGTGAGACCACCATGCCCCAGATGTGTCTGGGGTGAGGCAGAGTGCGCTCTCATGGGGCACTGAAGGGCACATCTTTCTCAAAATGTCTCATTGAAATCACTTTATTTTTGTCCACATTTTGTTTTAGTATTCTGTTTTAAATTGATTTTATTCAGAGAATCGTACTCCTTTGTGGTTGCCTTTTTAGCAAACGACCTATACATCCTAATGTGTTATTTTATTTTGACTCTTCAAAAAAGGGATGATTAAAAAGATGCTATTTGTGTAACCTTGTCAGGTAATGTACTGATCAATAATAATTGCACTGATTGCTGTCACGGGCGAGGTTGTCCATACGCCTGAAGAGAAGCCCTATGTCTAGCATTCTGACTTCTAAGGACATAATGTGGATTGTTTACAATATAGCTTAGTGGGGCCACAAATAGAGGCATGTCAATATTTCTTCTGTGTTCTCCATGTTACGAGAGTGTACCATTCTGGGCTGATGCTGATTGTAGCTGTTGATGCCTTTTTTCCCCAATTTGAATGCTTTTTTTTGCCATTAAAGAACGACATGTTTATAATAAGTGTTTGGCCAAGTTTATTCCAATACCCAATAAAGCCAATAGGGGGCAGCATATCTCTGCGCACTAATGTTTTTTTACAAACCCTTAAATTTAGGTCATGTGGTTATAGTTGATAAATGTGACTTACCTTGACGCATATTATCTATGACATTTGTGCATATTTTATTACGTGTGTTTTCATTCAATTATATTTGTGACGCATGTCTATCGATAATCTTAGGTTTTCCGAGTGCACTTGAAATACTCCCGAATTACGTCATGACACGTAACGTGATGACGTATGTCGAGTGCGTGTGACTCTCCGGCAGCCTGAAGTGCGCGGCAAAAGAATTGGGACGCAAACAAAAACATGTGGCTGCCACACTGAGGAACCGGCTACATTCTTCTTTCCACACTGGCGGTTATTAGGATACCGGAGCGAGTTATTCGGTAGGTAATCCATAACGATACATTTTACGTGACTTCCTCCTCGACGAGCGGTAATCTAAAGTCGTCTAATTTGGCTAACTAGCCCCGCTCGTTAGCCAGCTAGCTGCACCTGATCGCGCTCAAGCAAGCCAGGTATCTTACCATTGATGTTGCCTTAAACCGTTTACCTACGAATTAGTTGGGTCATACTCTCCCGACTATAGGCTGCTTTTATATAATTGACTAAAGCTTTCGTTCGGTGAACAAATACATATTTCAATCAAACATTACTAACGCGATTTGCCCAACTTCGCAAAGTTAGCTGGTTAGCCGTATGCTAACGTATACAATAGCGACGTCATAATAGCGTGGACAGTAATATTCATTTTTTTTGGCTTGGAAGTGACATATTTAGACATTACCAATGTCAGTAAACATCAAAAGGCTTCCAAGAACGTATTTATTACATTTATTGTGTTTCTATTAGCTAGGGGAGTGCCCCGCCCACCCGTTCGCCATGTAGTCCATGTTAGCTGTCCTGGTGGAACATGTGACGACATTCAGTGAGTCACTCTTATCTAAGCCTTATCTAATGCTCCCTTTGCTCACAGGGCTATATAGAACATGTAATAGAATAAATAATATTATATTGTAATTATAGTAATAATAGCATTAAAGCCTATGTGGGGCTTTCAAGTGCCAGTCACAATATTAAAGCAGTAATATTCTTCCATAAAATTATTATTATTTTTCATTGTGTCACAGCAGGTGATGCTTAGAGGACACAATGGGTATGCACACGTCCCAGAAGAAGCACTTTCCTCTACGGGGAATCGACGGCGTCGTTCAGCTGTTTGACGCCGAGCTCTGCAAGTCTGAGCCAGACCTGGCCCTCCTCTCGTTGGTCCTGGGCTTCGTTGAACACTTCCTGGCCGTGAACCGTGTGATCCCCATCAATGTGCCCGGCGTGCGCTTTGAGCCGCTGGAGCCAGACTGTCCCAACTCGTGCTTCCCCACCGTGGAGCTGGGCATGATCTCGGCGCTATACGAGCGCTTCACGGCGCAGATCCGCGGGGCGGTCGACCTCTCCCAGTACAGGAGGACATCTGCAGGCTCCAGCCGAGAGCTGGTGAAGAAAGTGTCAGACGTGATCTGGAACAGTCTCAGTCGCTCGTACTTTAAAGATCGGGCTCACATCCAGTCTCTCTTCAGCCTCATCACTGGTAAGGCAATCAGAGTCCGGACGACTTATTTTCACAACAAACAAATGTCGTTTTTCTTCAAGGAACCAAACTGGACAGCTCAGGGGTGGCCTTTGCTGTTGTAGCCGCCTGCCAAGTCCTGGGTCTGAAGGATGTGCACCTGGCTCTGTCTGAGGACCACGCCTGGGTCATATTTGGCAAGAATGGCGAAGAAACGGCCGAGGTCACATGGCACGGGAAGGGTAACGAGGACAGGAGAGGACAGACGGTCACAATGGGGGTCAGCGAGAAGGTGAGCCACACTTCATGCCTGAACGGGCCGGAGTCTTTGGTTGAGTACACATTGACTGGTCATAAAATGCAATGCGTTTGGCACAGCAGCAGAGATCCAGGTATGGCGGGCACCTTAGCAAGAAAAAATCATTTAATGGGCCTGCAAGCTGTCTTATGTTTTGTATTTTGTACCCTTACTATACCAAAAATGACCCACACCGGGTCATTACAACCAAGGAAGCGTTTTGATGGCGTAGTGTTACATGCCTTGTAGTCAATGTGTTTTTGTCTGCTTTAGAGCTGGCTCTACCTAAAGGGCTCCTACATGAAATGTGACAGAAACATGGAGGTGGCCTTCATGGTTTGTGCCATCAACCCTTCACTGGACCTGCACACTGACAGCTCTGAGCTCCTGCAGCTACAGCAGGTCAGCAAACAATGCGGTCTCATTATTAAACATTATTCGCAACGTTAATCCCCTTTTTTCCCTCCTAAATGTTCCCCTTTGACAGAAGTTGCTGTGGTTGCTGTATGAACGAGGCAACCTGGACAGGTGAGAGTGCTCCAGGAAAGATGGTAAAAGCTTACTGTGAAATTACAATCCTCAACCGATTACCGCACCCTGTGCCAGGTATCCAATGGCCATGGGGACTCTGGCAGACCTGGAGGACCAGGAACCAATCCCTGGCAAGGAGAGCCCACTGGAAATCCACCTCAAGGTAAGATTGCCTGTCGTCCTTTCACTTGGAGAAATATGCTTAATTTTGCTCTTTCTTTGGTCAGGCTGTGAATTCTGCCCAGAAACATTACAACAACGAGCACATCTACCCTTACATGTACCTGGCTGGCTTCCACTACAGACACAGGAATGTACGGGATGCGCTGAAGGCATGGGCAGATGCGGCCCAGGTCATGCAAGAGTAAGTTTATTATCTGTAAATAAAGTATTTTTTCTTTTTTTATTTTTTTTCTATTGGATGTGTTTTATTTTGCATGTGTCCAAATAATGGGTGTTGTGGTCACAATACCTCATATGACCAGTCAATGCACACCCATTGTTAACTGATAGGCATGTAAACTAATATTGCCATGAATACACTATTAATGAAAAATGGTTAAATATTTAATGTATATTCATACTTGATGGTCAAAGGAGCAGAGGGTGTGGTGGAAATCAACTTCTGCGGTTAAAAATAGCACCTGAGGCGACATCGAGCAGCTTCCGTTTGCTGCCCTCTCATTGTTCTTCCTTTTCCTTCCGTTCTTGGTTGTTCTTTGCATTAATTTCCATTTTTTTTGTGGCAACTCAATTTGATCTCTTCACACCTCCCCCTGAAGTCTTAATGCAACTGAAACTAAATAGCATTCATAAAAAGTACTTTTTATTACAGTTACAACTACTTCCGCGAGGATGAGGAGATCTACAAGGAATTCTTTGACATTGCAAACGACGTTATTCCCACTCTACTGAAGGAAACGGCTGCCGCCGCTGAGATTCCAGCGGAGGGCGGCGACGCAGGAGAAGCTTGTGATAAAGTAAGCAATTCCCACCCCAAGGAGGGCAGTGTCTGTTGCATTGTGGGTAGCGAAGTCCACAAAATATAATCCATTTTATATTTGTGCAGGATCAGCCTAAGCAGGCAGCCGCCCTGTCGGCCTTGCAGGACCCAGAATGCTTCGCCCACCTGCTGTGCTTCTACGACGGCATCTGCAAATGGGAGGAGGGTAGTCCCACGCCGGTACTGCATGTGGGCTGGGCCACCTACCTGGTACAGTCGCTCAGCCGCTTTGATGCGCAGGTAAGGAGGAGATATTATTAAATGTAACATGTTTGCTTTGGAAGTCACTGCGCAGGTGTATCTAATGAAGCTGTAGTGTCATTCCGAAATGAAAAAAAGAGGGCCTTGTTGTATCCCAAGGTGCGGCAGAAAGTGTCCATCATCACCAAAGAGCCAGACTGTCAAGATGACGATGATGCTTCCAGTGAGGATCACTGGGAGGGCCGGAGACGAGGGTCCCGTCGGGAGTCCAAACTAGAAGAGCAGAACTCTCCGCTCCCCGCTGCCCCCACCTCCCCAGCCTCCCAGACGACGACGACTGCGGCAGCGCCGCCTCAGCCCAAGAAAGTCGGCGAGGGTGTGGCCCGTCGCCGCTCCCTCCAGGGCCAGCGGGGCGCCGAGGGGGGGCCCGACGCCAAGCCCAAGTCACCCAGCCCCAATGCGGCGCCTTCCCCTCAGCAACAGCAGACAGCATCACCCTGCCCGGGCGCCCCCGTGGTCATCTTCCAGAGTGAAAAGATGAAGGGCATGAAGGGGCTGCTGTGCGCCGCTAAGGTGAACTCCAGCGCCATCAAGCTGCAGCTCACCGCTCAATCTCAGGTCCAGATGAAGAGGCAGAAGAGCACACCACCCGGGGACTACTCCATGTCCTTCATGAAGAGACAACGCAAGGCTCTTTAGGCTCGTCTCCATCCATACGGTCCGCCTCCTGGAATCTAGTGGCAACAGCACGCAAACAAACCTGAGTGTTTTTAGAGCGCTTCCTCCTTAGTTTGTTGTTCTGGTGAACAAGCCCACTCAACTAACTGTCATATCATTTTCTCATCGCATCATGAGGATGCCGTCCGTGACTGCAAGCTTAGGACGCGTCTTCAATTTAGGATAGTTACTGTGTAACATTGTCCACTCCCGCGCTAAGGATAGCTTCTTTCTTGCTAGCTCATTGTTGCCTTATGTCGCTTTTGTTTTTTTGTTGTTGGTTAGTTTGGAGGATTTAGAGTAGAGAAACACCCAGAAAGACCACACACTGTCCACACGGCCACGTTAGGTGGTCCCGCTACTTTGTTTGTATCTACAAGTAATAAAGACCTCATCAAACTAGATGCTACATTGTCTATCAATAAGTTATTCCAGTGTATTGCGTTCCTTTGGTTTTACCATGAATTAAATTAGCATTTCAAGATCGTGTCTAATCAAATGTTTTTAGTGTATTTTTGAGTTGAAGCAAATGTGCCCATTGTTCTCTGAGGTGACATTTGGGTTATGGTGTGGACATACTGCTCATTAGGGGTGATACGGTCATTTTTTGTATCAGTCCGCTAATGATATCGCTATGTAAGTTTTACTGGAACAATAGCACCATCATAGGGCGGCACGGCGGTCTAGTGTTTAGTGCGCAGACCTCACAGCTAGGAGACCAGGGTTCAATTCCACCCTCAGCCATCTCTGTGTGGAGTTTGCATGTTCTCCCCGTGCATGCGTGGGTTTTCTCCGGGTTCTCCGGTTTCCTCCCACATTCCAAAAACATGCTAGGTTAATTGGTGACTCCAAATTGTCCATAGGTATGAATGTGAGTGTGAATGGTTGTTTGTCTATATGTGCCTTGTGATTGGCTGGCAACCAGTCCAGGGTGTACCCCGCCTCTCGCCCATAGACAGCTGGGATAGGCTCCAGCATCCCCCCGTGACCCTCGTGAGGAAAAAGCGGTAGAAAATGAATGAATAGCACCATCAATGAATAACTGATTTTGTTTGGAATAAAACACAAAACACATTTTAGGCAAATAAAGTGAATTATACTCAGAAATTTAATTATATTGCAATGATACAATACCGCCAAAGCAATACAACATGACATAATTGTTTATGAAAATAAATGCAATAGTGTAAACTGAGTAAACAAAAATGTGTTGGTTCTCATTCAAAGCCTTTGGATGTTTGCCCCCAAAGCTAATCCTGTATCGAATGGCTTATTCTGAGTTTGTAAACAATATCTAAACATATGCGATCTGCAACAAAAACACACGTTATTGTGAAAATGAACGAGAACTGGAAAAAACGCCGATGTCATCGCACTAGTATCTATCTGATACGAGCACATAAATAAAATCGATATTTGGATCGATCCGCCCGCTTCGAGTGATTGACTCTCATCTTGGACGAGGACATTCGTGCTTGTGTCTTTTAAAAAAAAAATCTTTTCTTTCCGTGTTTTACGTCCTCCTTGGCGCCCAATGACTTTTCTTCGCAGTAGGCTTGAAACGAACGAGCATCGTGTTCTTTGTCCTCCAACAGACTGCCAGTCACATTCACCCGGGATGTGCGCCTAGAAGCTCGGCAGCAGCCTGAGGTGGCAGCCCGCAGACATGAACAACATCGGGGTGTCATTCCTCGACCCTCTCAAAGACTACGAGCTCATCCACAGGATTGGGTGCGGCACCTACGGGGATGTCTTCAAGGTGAGTTTTTATTTTTGGAATTTACAATTATGTTACTTGTTCGGTTGAGGTTGTTTTGGACATTGAGATACAGTACCTGTGTTGGATTATTCTCTGTAAACTGCTATTGTTTTGTCCCACACTTCACATCAGCAGTAATGTAAATGGTGATTGGACGTGTAAACTTGTGGCTGCCTTTTGGTGTTCGGATTTGTACTTTCGTTTCACTGCTGACGTCGATATATTGCAGTAGTCATTAGAGTACATACAGGTACAAGGTGTAATACGGTTAGTAAATACATACGTATTTTTAAATTTGATTAAGAACTTTAATTTATTTCCATTTGTTATATATCCAATATTATTTATAGATTGATTGTTTTAAAAACAATTGGTTTACATTGAAAACATCACTAATTATTAATTAAATTGAACTTTTATTTGTCTGAAAATGCTAGACAACTTAAAAAAAAAAATCTTAATTAAGGGGTGTCCAAACTGTAGCTCGGGAACCCTGCGGTTGGATCTACAAATTCAATTTAACATAAAAAATGAAAAAAAAATCTGTAGTACCAAGTCAAAATATTGTAATCTAACAAGAAAAAGTTGCAATTTTTTGAGGAAAAATAACATGTTAGGTTAATTGGCGACTCCAAATTGTCCATAGGTATGAACCAGAATCAGAAATTGTTTTATTGCTGGGTATGATCATACACATACTAGGAATTTGTTTTGGTGAAGTAGGTGCAGACACATATTAAAAATTGAAATACAACATATACAGTATAAATATATATACACAGTCTGTTTTTTTTTGAGTGTGAATGGTTGTTTGTCTATATGTGCCCTGTGATTGGCTGGCGACCAGTCCAGAGTGTACACCTCTCGCCCGAAGACAGTTGGGATAGGCTCCAGCATACCCCGTTACCCTTAAAAATAACATTTTAGTAGCATAAACCTGCATCCATTTATCTTTTAAAAATGATGTAATATGAGCAACAAAGAAAATAAAATAAAGTTGTGATTGGGGAAAAAAGGTTTTCTTCTCCTGCCCCTGTAATCATCTCAAGTCAGCTAAGAATGAAAAACTACAAAAGCAGCGCGTCCATGACGAGACAATGCCACAATTGGGCCTCCCACTGTCGTCAGTCAAGCAGTGGGCCGCCAGACCTCAACACGTGTGACAGTGCCGGCCGTCATGAAGTTCACGTGAGACCCGAAACGTCAAGAATGGTTCAATGGATGAACATCTCAGGCTTGCGTAATACAAAAAAAAGTAACTTTAGACGGCAGGAAACGTGCTGCTAGAACAGGAAAGAAAACAGGAAGTGAGCGCAGGTCGTGTGCTGACGTTCTCTGATTGGTTGTGGAGACCAGTGTGAGAATGTGAAGAATGACGTCACTGCCAGGAGGTGAGGAAGTGGCAAACGAGACAAAAGAAGCTCACTCAAGTATTGGGACACCTACAGGAAGTGAAGAAAATAATACTTTATCAGGCAGAAAAATTTAAGGATGTGTACATTAAATATGCTAAAAATTAATTTGATGTAGGCCTCAGTCTAACTAAACATGCTGGCTTTGTGTTTTGTGACAAATTAGTCTAATATCTAATAATCATTGCAATTACAAACTCCTTTACGAAGCAGCTGACCTTATTGTTGATTTCTTGTCTGTCATCATTTGTGCCTCCAGTGATGTGGCTTCAAGCTATAAAAATAAACTTCATAACGGGACACAGGTGCAAACAATATGGACTCTTCTCAGAGCCCCGCCCACATTTAAGAATAACTTTTGCTGCCATGGCCAGAGGAGCCGTGTTATTACTAGCTTGTCTGTGGTTGGTGTGTGAACTAAATAACTTGGAATTAACTTAACTGGAAACATGAACAATACTCACCAAATGGGAATATCTCTATATATTGAAGGGCATATTTACCCTGTCCAATGTTGAAATATTTACAATATTACAATATTCACAAGTGGTTGGAGTTTCTGATTCCCAGGCGGCAAGAGAAAAATGTTTTCATTTGCCAACGGCATTTCACACGGGACTGTTTTGTGAACCGGTTTTGTGGACCGATATGAAACTGGATTATTGACCAAACTGTTGCTGAAGCCCCATGCCTTCCCAACGTTACTTAGTCGTGTGAAAGAGTCCAAAAGGAGTGTGAAGAGCAAGCAGTTCGTAACAATTTATCAGTGTCTTAGCTGTGTTTATTTTGTGTAAGTCATATAACAGAGACAGGTTGTCTGTGTAGCATTATAGAGTGTGCATACAGGGAGCGGAGTGCACTCTCAATAATGTCTGGAATTGCTAATAGCATTTCTCCACCACAAACTCTGTTTTTTTTTAACACCGGTAGTCCCACGAAAAACTTGTAATGACCACATTTCCACCACATTTATTATCAAATCCTACAGCAACAACATTAGAAAGTGGGGTTTGGTAGTAGTCCAGACGTCCTCAGGAGTCCTTGGGAGTCCTTGGGAATGTCATAGCAGAGTGGGTGTGCCTGGAGGCGAATTAAAACAGACCGTTTTGGAAATCAAAGGAAATACAGTTGGAATAGGTGCAGATTCTGAAAAATCGAGAAAGCTTTCTGTGTGGGTTATTGTGTGTAGCTGCTCTATAGGAGTCCACAACTCAATACAAAGGCCTGAAAATGAGAATCCATAAGTCTTTAAAGGGATAGTTGGGATTTTTTTGACAGGAAGCTGTATGACATCCCCATAATAAGTGAAGTCCGTCAACGGCGACTCACTCCCCACTTTGTGTCCTGAGACGAGTTCTAGTCAGATTTCGGTGCTGAGGAAAGTAGTTCCAGCTAGTTGCTGGGGACAGTTAAGTAAAGAGTTTGGCTTCTCAATAAAGATGCATTCAAAAGCATAATTCATGAGAGTCACGGGGGTTGCTGGAGCCTATCCCAGCTGTCTTCGGGCGTGACGCGGGGTACACCCTGGACTGGTCGCCAGCCAATCACAGGGCACATATAGACAAACAACCATTCACACTCACATTCATACCTATGGACAATTTGGAGTCGCTAATTAACCTAGCATGTTTTTGGAATGTGGGAGGAAACCGGAGTACCCGGAGAAAACCCGGGAGAACATGCAAACTCCACACAGAGATGGCTGAGGGTGGAATTGATCCCTGGTCTCGTAGCTGTGAGGTCTGTGTGCTAACCACTCGACCACCGTGCCGCCCAAAACAATCATGCACGGGGAGAGCATAATACATTTGCATCACAAAAATTCCTACTAGAAAAAGAGAAAAAAAGTGTTTATAGGAAAAGAATATACCAAAATAAGAGCACAGCAAAGGAAATTAAACCAAAAACAAAAATCCACACCATCAGGCCACGCATGACTGAAAATTATTCATAAGTAAAACTCAATCATATAATAGTACGGTAAGGGAAACACTGTGTGATCGTCATTGTGGTGCCAGCGTTCCAGCCCAGTTCATGTCTGTCACCTGAATCAGCCTCCAAACTGCTGACTGATGCTTTTTTTTTTTGGGGGGGGGGGGGTGTTTAGCAGCGGAATGCTTCTAGCGCTTTCAGCAACACGTACATCACTGCTCACCTGTCGCTGACAATATTAGCGTTGGTTAGTTTGTCATCTCGCCCATGGTAAAAACAATAACAACCAAACCAATGGACCTCAAGATTCCAGCTCCTGACTTGTGAGGATGCTATACTGGCCTGTTGTTCCCATGGTGACGCCCGCATCACCTTCTTTAGTGGCAAGCCAGGACAAATGTGTACCATTGCCTTAAAACTGAATGGTTTATTACTAGATGGTGTTTATTTCATGTTGCGCCACGGCTTCTGTTTTTGTGTTTGTGGGCTGGCAACAATCATCATCCTGATGCCTTTCAGATGCTGTTAAAAAGAAAATAAACACATGAGCTTTTTTTGATGAGGTTACGATGTTCGGATTTTGAAACTTTCTATATTGAGCAGCGTCTCATTTTCCTCACCCTCGTGCAGGCTCGCAACATCCGTACGTCCCAACTAGCAGCCATCAAGATGGTGAAACTGGACCCAGGTCAGTCTCAGAGTATGCTTCACAAAGTTTATTCTTTCTATACACTCTTAAAAATGCTGGGTTAAAAACAACCCAATCTGGGTTGTTTCCCAACCCAACGCTGGTTAAATATTGGACCAACCTCACATTGGGTTATTTTAATCTTATCTTGCTTAAAAAAACCAGCAGGCTAGTATTAATTCACGATATTCTCTAACTTGATTTCACATAAAATGACAAATTGACGAGATAACTGACATTGTCCTCATAACTATCACACATGTCTCTTGTAATTTCAACAACATAGTTTGGTTCCTACGTAGCTCGCCACTTTCGGAGGGAATGGAAGTTTGCTAAGGTTCCGATCAATTCCTGAAGCTAGTACTCAACAGTGCTTCACAAACTTACATTTTAACAACTTTATGAAGCTGTATATAATAATATAAAGTCAATTCTACGGTAAAACAATAGTGGGCATGTAATAAACCTTGCTCCGTGCTGAAATTCGTCTCCTCAGATAAAATGTGGGGTCCGAACGAAGTAAGTTTGTGGGCGGTGCTTTGTTGCGCATGTCCAAAATTCTACCCAACACTTTGGGTTGTCCAAAATAACTCAGCACAAAATAATGGAAATCACAACCCAGCAGCAAATAACCCAACGGAGATAACCCAGCAAATTGGGTTCTCAGAATACCCAATTCAATAAAAATTACCCAATTAAATGACCCAACAGGCACAACCTAAGCGGTTGGGTCAAAAAAATAACCCAGCATTTTTAAGAGTGTATTTTCACTTAACTTGTCTGCTCGTGCAGGTGATGACATCACATCCATCCAGCAGGAGATCACCATGATGAAGGAGTGCAAGCATAAAAACATTGTGGCCTACTTTGGCAGTTACCACAGGTGCTTTTATTTCTCAAAGAATGTTATTTTTAATGTGAAACGGCTTAGACAAGTTGTGTCTCTGGGCAGGAACACCAAACTGTGGATTTGCATGGAATACTGCGGGGGAGGATCCCTTCAGGATATTTACCATGGTATAAATACTATGTGTGTGTGTGAGTGTGTGTGTATATATACTTGTGATCTAAATTAGAAAATTGCACAAATTTACATTTTGTTTGAGCTTAAGGTTCTAAGTATATTCTCAAAATGGCAAAAGAAAAAATGTGAGTCAGACAAAAAAAGTTTATTGCAAACAGACAGAAAGTGAAATAAGCTGTTAATCAGCTGATCAATGCTTTATGAAATCTTGGCCAAAATGTGCATTCAATGTCATTTCATTCATTCATTCATTTTCTACCATTTCATTCATTTTCTATTGGTCGCCAGCCAATCACAGGGCACATATAGACAAACAACCATTCACACTCACATTCATACCTATGGACAATTTGGAGTCAACAATTAACCTAGCATGAATGTGGGAGGAAAACCGGAGTACCCGGAGAACATGCAAACTCTACACAGAGATGCCCGAGGGTGGAATTGAACCCTGGTCTCCTAGCTGTGAGGTCTGCGCGCTAACCACTCAACCGCCGTGCCGCCTCAATGTCATTTCCTGCCAGATATTTAGAGCTATTTTAAACTTCTTAAAAGTTCCTGACCGTTATGGTAGCAAAAAAATGTCACCGACCCTGAGCCGGAGGATTCAATTGGCTGTCCGTCAAGACTCCAAATTGTCCATAGGTATGAATGTGAGTGTGAATGGTTGTTTGTCTATATGTGCCCTGTGATTGGCTGGCGACCAGTCCAGGGTGTACTCCGCCTCTCGCCCAAAGACAGCTGGGATAGGCTCCAGCACCCCCGCGACCCTTGTGAGGAAAAAGCGGTAGAAAATGAATGAATGAATGAACATTTTAAGGTGATTAAATATGTAGTACATACTGTGTATGTATATATATATATATATATATATACAGTAGAATGTACCAGTATATTTGGATTTGTTGACTTGTTGTGGCCTATTGTCAATGCTATTGTTCCACAGTTACGGGCCCACTGAAGGAGAAACAGATCGCATATGTGTGCAGGGAGACCCTCCAGGTAAAACTAACTTGTAATTTTTATTCTGCAGAGTTTGCATTTTTAATTTCTTCATGTGTTTTTGGATCATTTCTGTTGTTTGTTGTGTTTGGCCATTGTTATGTGTTTGCCCCCATTAGCCGCCCTTTTTTTTTTCCAGCAGCTACATTGTGTTTGAAGCACTGACTGTAAATATGCCTGACCTCGTTCAAGGTTTCATTTTATAATCTGCACTTAATCCACTGTAATCTACATGCTGGTGACTTTCACACTTAATCTCTAGTCTTCATGCCCTTTTTGTAACCATGCCCGTTTGTTCCTTTTGCTTCGCTTCATTCTGATTACTCTTGTTTAAGTTTCCAATGACTAATGGACAAAAATGCAATGCCAAATCGGCAGCATAAAACCCTGTTCGGAACATCCCTAATGTGTACAAATCTAAAATAAACACCAAACAATAATTATACAATAGGAGCGTGTTAAACATGAGCCATTACAGTCAATAGTTTGCTTCATAAGTTTGTACTACGATGTGAAAATGTCTATATTTTCCCAGGGCTTGTATCATCTCCATGAAACAGGCAAAATGCATCGAGACATCAAGGTACAATATTTAATTCACAATGTTTTTTTTTATGTATCATGTATCAAACGTCCATGTGTTCACTATAGGGCGCTAACATCCTTTTGACAGAGCGAGGAGACGTCAAACTGGGTCAGTTTTGACTTGCATTCAGCATAACTGTTGTAACAATAATGATCTGACTGACATGATTACGTGTGTGTGTGTGTGTGTGTGTGTGCTTTTTAGCGGATTTTGGCGTGGCTGCAGAAATTAGCGCCTCTGTGGCCAAAAGGAAGTCTTTCATAGGAACACCCTACTGGTAAAATCACACACTAGTAAATGCTAATAGTAAATTGTAGTGGCTCTAAGAGGGTACCCTGAGGAACCCCAACCACAGATGATTGCTATACTGCCTGTGGGTTGGTTAGAAAAAGACAGAAAACTGAATTGCTTGCTTCCTGTGAATGTGCAGGATGGCTCCAGAGGTAGCGGCTGTGGAGAAGAAGGGCGGCTACAACCACCTGTGTGACATTTGGGCGGTCGGTATTACGGCCATCGAGCTAGCTGAGCTCCAGCCCCCCATGTTTGACCTCCACCCAATGAGGTAGGTCATCCGAGTGTTATTTTTCTTGTTGTGGCTTGTGGTCGGTAGCCACAGTGAACCATTGTGCTCTTGTGTTTCAGGGCTTTGATGTTAATGTCCAAGAGTAGTTTCCAACCCCCAAAGCTGAAGGAGAAAACTAAATGGTGAGTTTTTTTTTATCTTATTGTCTTTTCAACCTTTATTTTAAGATGTATAGCAGGGGTCTCAAACTCAATTTACTTGGGGGCCACTGGAGCTCTGGTCTGGGTGAGACTGGGCCGCATTCGGTTTTCCAAAAAAACCCAAAAAAAAACGCATTTATTAAAAACAAAAAAATTAAAAAAACTTCGCTTTGGTTCCAATTTTCTACAAGAAAAGCTCTGATAAAACATTCCACTGTTCTCAAATATCTTACTTTTTATTTTTCTACACAAAATAAGATGAAAAATAAATCAACAAATCAAGAATAAAGAAAATCAATCAATCAGTAATCAATAAACAAATATAATAATAACAATAAAACGGCAAATAATAAAAACTTAAGAATCCACATATAGTTGGTGGGTAGGCAAATTATTTTTTTCAGATTAAAATGAACAAAGCATTATTAGAGCCCTGTAGACATGACAAAACACGACTATAGTCACATTTATACTCTTTTTATTTACAACATATTGCGCAACTGCAGGGTCTTGAGACACATGCTAACTCGCAAACTAGAGAGCTAGCGACCTAAACGGTAGCCTTCAAGTTGTTTCCTTTGAACTTAAATAGCCAAAAACTTACCACTTCCACACGGATAGGGAAGATAACTATTAACAGTTATTTAACCTTTAACATGAACATTAATCAAACGTAATTTTTTCTGGGTACATGATACCATACAGCATCCATATCAAACTTGCCGCACTAACATTAAACTTTCATATCAAGGCGGGGGCCTCAAACTAGTGTCCTGCGGGCCACATTTGCCCCATGGGCCACGTGTTTGAGACCCCTGATGTATAGAGATGAAGAATGTGTTTGGTTTTCGTCCTTTGTATAGACACAGGATGAGCTGATCTAGCTCGGGGGCAGGTCAGAGGGGTTTTTATTTCATTACATTATGAAAAGTTGCAACTTCAAAAGCGAGCAAAAAAACTCTCAAAAGTGGAGCAACCAAATGATGGGGATTATAGACGTTTCTCACGTTTGATGCTGATAAACTGCTTCATAGGTATCCTCTTCATTTTGCAGGTCTCCAGCCTTCCAGAGCTTTGTAAAAATGGCACTCATCAAAAACCCTCGCAAAAGGCCATCCGCTGAGACGCTGCTACAGGTGAGCTTTGCCGGGTCATATCTTCCATTTTCCTGGCCATGATCTTTGACCTCCTCCTCCTCCTCCAGCATCCGTTCGTGACACAGTTGTTGACGCGCAACCTGGTCATTGAGCTCCTGGACATGGCCAACAACCCCGAGCTGCACCACTCACACAACATGGATGACAACGAACTGGAGGTGGGCACAGCCAGCAAAATCAAATCAAATCAACTTTATTTGTATAGCACTTTTCCTGCAAAGACATACAAGTGCTTTACAGAATTAAAACAATTACCACAATTAAAAGGAAAAAAAAACAAAGAAACAAAAGAAAGCCCCACCCTCCATACTAGACACACACACACACACACACAATCACACACAATAGGGAGACATGGCATGGCACTGAGGATCAAGGAAACGCCACCTTTGGGGCCGTACACACTGGGAGGAGCTGCAGGCTGTGCCATCGGGGGAACAGCACCCGGGCCCCCCGACTCCGACAGATGGCCGGACCCCCCCCATTAAAGGGAGGAACCCCCAGCCGGCCGGGTCGAAGGGACCCAAGGATGGCACCCCCTCAGCAGACCTGACACAGCCCCCAGTGTGGAGGACCCCCCCTGAGGAAACACTGGAGTTAAAAGCTGAAGACTAAGAGCATAAAATAGGACTAAAAAGATAGCAACAAAACACTGGAGTTCAAAGTTGAAGACCATAAAATAGGACTAAAAAGATAAAAACATAAGTATTAGTTAAAAGCTTGATTAAAAAGGTGTGTCTTTAATCTTTTTTTTTTAAATATCAGCAGGTTACTTTTCCATGATACGGACTAATCAGCTATTATCACTTTTGATAGATTGGGATTGATGCTCCGGACAAGATCCACTCTGCAGGAAAACACTTGCCTGTGGAGAGGACAGTGTCTGAAGAACAATGTGAGTGATGTCCACACACAACAAAAAAAACACTCTTAAAAAGTGAGTACACCCCTCACATTTATTTACTTTTACTATTTGCTATATCATTTTGAAATTCATCTCTCCCCTCAATGAACCGCAACAACCCAGTAACGGCAGCACTCGTGCATCCCTGGACATGACACCACTATACTTGACTGTAGGCAAGACACAATTATCTTGCCAGTTATTTAGACAATAATGTCTGTGTGTTGACTCATTTTTAGTGGAAAATGAAATGTGTACTGTAAGCATATTTCACAAGAATTCCAAGCAGAGAGATAGGCATCTCCCAACAACCGGATGCAGAAATACTGTATATTTTGTGTTGAAGACTGGCCGCCTTGTCTCAATATTCAATGGTGTCATCTGCATGACACGAAGGAGGACAAAAGGCCCTCAGTGGTCCTCGTCCATACATGTGGGACGCCAGAGAGGACATGCCAGTGGTGTGTGACACACGCTGGTACTGTTCTACTCACTGTATGCTGCGTCACACTTGGCCCAGAAGCTACCTATCAATGACGCTGCTGTTGACTGGTCAACACTACTGCTACACCAGGGGTGGGCAAAAATTTTTGCTTGATACTTCTGTTATGTCCAAATGCCTGCAAGGTATGCTTGGTAATCCAGCTTCAGCAACAATACGAACTATGAACAATAAAAAATTGGCTATCAAGTGTAGTATGTTAAGTCCTCCTTGTTTACTTCTCCGACGGACGACCTCCTCAACATATTTTGCCATCAAGCAAAATGTCATAGGGAAAGAGTACCACAAACTACCCAGCATGCCTTGCAACGGAAATATATCTGTGTTTTTTAGCATGAGTATTGCACGTAGATATTTCTTTGTATGCCCACATGGTGCAGTAGGTAGGTTCTTAATTTTAATTTAATCTTAATTTTTATTTTTCTGCACAAAATAAGATGAAAAAAAAAACAAATCAAGAATAAAGAAAATCAATCAATCAGTAATAATTAAATATAATAATAATAATAAAACGGCAAATAATAAAAACTCAAGAAACCACATATAGTTGGTGGGTAGACAAATGATTTTTTTCAGATTAAAATGAACAAAGCATTATTAGAGCCCTGTAGACATGACAAAACACGACTATAGTCACATTTATACTCTTTTTATTTACAACATATTGCGCAACTGCAGGGTCTTGAGACACATGCTAACTCGCAAACTAGAGAGCTAGCGACCTAAACGGTAGCCTTCAAGTTATTTCCTTTAAACTTAAAAAAAGCCAAAAATGTACCACTTCCACACGGATCGGGAGGATAACTATTAACAGTTATTTAACTTTTGACATGAACATTAATCAAACGTAATAATTTTTTCTGGGTACATGATACCATACAGCATCCACATCAAACTTTAAACTTTCATATCAAGGCAGGGGCCTCAAACTAGTGTGGGCCGCGTGTTTGAGACCCCTGCTATAGGAACTTCAGGGACATGTTGCAAGTACAAGTAAGTACAACTTGCTTCTTGAACTCTGTAATGCTTTGAACTCTACACATTGTTTAACCTATGTACCTTTGTCTAACCTACACCGATTTGTTGTTGTTGTTGTTGTTTTGCAGTTGATCAAGTGAAATTTGGCCCCCCACTGAGAAAAGTCACAGAACCCTACCCTGATTTGGTAACGGACATTTACACCCAAGTGCTCTGCTTGACTAAAAATGTATAACATCACATGTTTCTCTCTGCAGGGCTCGTATGATGACGACTGGAGTCTGTCTGGAGATGAAGACGACTCACCGTAAGACTTTTTTTGTCTTTTTTTTACTTCCTTAGAATAAGCTTTAGTATAGCCTTTTAAATGGAACATGCGCCATTGTGGAAGAACTGATGAGAGAAGAATTGGGAACGCTAATGGCCACTAATGCACTCCAATGGAGATCACAAAGGGGGGTTCAATATTGAGAGTGTGTGTGCTTGAATCAAATGAAGTGCAAATCGGTGCAAATGTCAGCATCGCGAGTGGTATTCGAGGACCAATAAATTGCAGGCCGCCCCCTCAGTTCCTTCCCTGCCATTGTTGCTGGCCGCCAGGCCTGCAGTCGGATAAACAGCAGGTCTTCCTGTTGCAGGAGCCTGTTGGAATGTGTGGAGCAAGCTCTACAGCTGAGGTAGGCCACGCCCATCCCGTGATGATGTGATGATGTTGTTATATAAACATCAGCTTCAACATCCCTGACCCCCTCAGTGGTTTGTGTTCAATCCCCCCCCCCCCCCTCCCTCTTGTGTAAATCCAGACCCCAATCCCTCTCAAATCCTGCCGTACTCATGATCTGGATTGGCTGGGAATCATCACAAACCCACTGTTTTTTCTGCTTTTTGTCTCTTGTGTTTGTAGTATATTTGTTGTTTTATGTGCTGTTCCTAGTCTGCTCACAGTGTTGTGCTTTTTTTTGTTGTTATTGTCCTGGTTAAATGATATCATGCCTGTCTAATCCCCTGCCACTTCTGACCCCAATCAATCAGTTTGCTCCTTCTTTTCTTGCAGGAGTTTAACCATAAGGAGGGCGCCATCTACTGATGTGAGTGCTAACTACACACACACACAAAAATAAATTAATACAAATTAAAAATAAACTTCCGTCAATACTTAATTGAAGTACAGTGGGTCCCCACCTATACGCTATTTAGCATTTGGGGATGCTGAAGGCAGAAAATGGATGGATAGATGGAAAGCCACCAGTTGTGCTTTTTCTCCTCAACCATAGGCCGTATTTTTGCAGTCAGTAATAATCCATTAATATGTAATAATAAAACATAAAATACACTGCATATTGTCCATAGGTATGAATGTGAGTGTGTAGAAAATGAATGAATGACTACTTAAAAGTGTCAAATGTGCTTGCATTGTAATATTATTTGTAAATATAAGACATTAGTCTATTTCGTATCTACCATTTGAGTGTTAAGTTGTTGTGTGATGATTTCAGCATGCGGTTTCCAAGCTCAACTGGTGTTGCCTTTTCAACATTCTATTCAACATACTCAGTGTTCTGTATTGAAATAGCATTAGTGGGTTCTTACAGTATAGTGGTACCTTGGTTAACATCATTAATCAATTCCAGAAGGTCACACTTAAACAAAAACGGACTGCAACCAAAGCAACATTCTTAAACAATGTTTTTTATTTTACATCGCAAATGTAAATAGTGGCGGCACGGCATGTCGAGTGGTTAGCGCTCAGACCTCACAGCTAGGAGACCAGGGTTCAATTCCACCCTCGGCCATCTCTGTGTGGAGTTTGCATGTTCTCCCCGTGCATGTGTGGGTTTTCTCCGGGTACTCCGGTTTCCTCCCACATTCCAAAAACATGCTAGGTTAATTGGCGGCTCCAAATTGTCCATAGGTATGAATGTGAGTGTGAATGGTTGTTTGTCTATATGTGCCCTGTGATTGGCTGGCGACCAGTCCAGGGTGTACCCCGCCTTTTGTTTTTCAAACATCATTCAGTTACTACATTACACAGTTGCTTTCTATTTGATGTTCTAGGGAGGGAAGAGAAGCGGTTTATTCAGTCCGACGACAGCCTCCCTGCCGGCCTTCTGCTCTCTCAGCGTCACCGCCACTGACAGAGACACAACACAGAGGCCGACCTGTACGTTGGGTCCGGATGCTTCCGTGACGTCAGACTCGACCTGCTCTTCAGGTAACTTCCTGTCACCATACATGTCTTCCTGAGAGTTGCATCGGGTTGAGAAAAATCTCCCGTCAACAGTTTTGGCGAGGTGCTCGGCCACACAGGACATCAGGCAGCGTTGCAGTGACCCTTGCCTACCTGTGGGGGACGCTGTGATTGCCAGCACTCTAAGCTCCCCCAAAAAAGAGACGCCACTCTCACCTGAATGGAGCACGCTGAGAAAGAAGACTGAGGACTCTGTAAGCCATCTTTATCTTCTTATTATCATTTTTGTGTGTTTGTCTCTTCCGCTAACCCCATTTGTTTGAATCCTCTTGAAGAATCCTAACCAAGCGAGATTTTGATTTTGATTTATGTGTTTTATCCTACCCTTTTTTGTAACCTTTTGGTATTTCTAGAGGGCTGATTTTCATGGACTTCCTCCTACCCCTCAAGTCCATGTAAGTGTCCAATCTAACTGCATGGGACCCCCAAAAAGGGCCACTTTCCCCTTCTCAGTTTGAATCAAAAATAATTCTACCTCATGTTCACATATTCATTGATATCTCACAGCAAATGTCACTTAAAATGCAGTATAATAGGTTAAATAGTGAGGTCAGCTGCTTTCTTTATGATGTAGATGGGGGCCTGCTTCTCCAAAGTCTTCAATGGCTGCCCTCTTAAAATCCACTGTGCAGTCACCTGGATCTTTCCCAAAACCAGAGGTAAAATATATTATTAAAATATACTGCTATTTTTTTTTAATGGAGTTTAACAGTTGCAAAATCTGTAATCTTTAATTACTATGCTTTAATTACTATGTGCCCCGCCCCGCTTTTACTCATGTTTTAACTGTGTATTAACCAATAATGTTGTATTTTGGTGTGTCTTCTATTCTGCTTACTTGCTTTATTCAACTTCATTCTTCTGTAAAGTGTCTTTGAGTATTTTGAAAAGCGCTATACAAATAAAATGTATTATTATTATTATTTATTATTATGAAAACATATGATGCTAGCTACAAATAGTCTACAAATAGGATTGTCAAGTTGACATCTACTTCAGTAGGATGTCCTTCCCTGGACATTCAAAAGTCTAGAGAAGGTCAAATTAAGTTATATAGTGCATTTTGGGTTTATCCTAAATATCACCTGAAAGCTGATGAGTTGAATATATTTAAAATTATTACAGCCAAAACATACAAAAAAATTTTTTTTTTTTTTTAAATCTCCCAGATCAGTACCTTATTCTTGGTACGGAGGAAGGAATCTACACACTTAACCTGAATGAACTTCATGAAGATACGCTAGAGAAGGTAACAAAATAAAGCGCCCCAATGATGAAATGATCATGTCATAATAATAATAATAATAGTGATTGTCTCACAGCTACTCCCTCAGCGTTGCACATGGTTGTATGTTATGAACAACGTGCTGATGTCCGTATCAGGTAACTTTTAAGGATGCTTTACATTATAAAAACTATTTGACGTGGCACTCATACAGAGATTTCTTCTGGCAGGGAAGTCGTCTCAGCTTTATTCTCACAGTCTGACCGCTCTCTTTGAGCAGAAGGGACACTTACAGAAAAAACACAGCAGTCTGTCGCTCGGCACAAACCGTTTCACAGAGAGGATTGGCACCAGGTAGGACAAACTTTGTTTGTTTCTGCTTTTTCCTGATTACGGAGTTGCCACAGCGGATCTTCTATATCCACATACCGATTTTTTGGCTTGAGCCCTTTATATTCCGGATGCCCTTCCTGACGAATACCGATGATGCTTACTAGTGAACTCGAGGTGTCCGCTCCAAAATCCAGAACGCCAACCACTACACAACAGCAGGTCCTTCCATGAAAACTCATTCATTCATTTTCTACCGCTTTTCCTCACGAGGGTCGCGGGGGGTGCTGGAGCCTATCCCAGCTGTCTTCGGGCGAGAGGCGGGGTACACCCTGGACTGGTCGCCAGCCAATCACAGGGCACATATAAACAAACAACCATTCACACTCACATTCATACCTATGGACAATTTGGAGTCACTAATTAACCTAGCATGTTTTTGGAATGTGGGAGGAAACCGGAGTACCCCGGAGAAAACCCACGCATGCACGGGGAGAACATGCAAACTCCACACAGAGATGGCTGAGGGTGGAATTGAACCCTGGTCTCCTAGCTGTGAGGTCTGCGCGCTAACCACTCGACCGCCGTGCCCATGAAAACTCAATGAAAGTCAATTTCATGCCAAAGATCTCATCTGACAACATCACATTAATAACAGAAATGGTGGAGAAGTGGTTAGCATGGTTTCCTCCCACATTCCAAAAACATGCTAGGTTAATTGGCGACTCCAAATTGTCCATAGGTATGAATGTGAGTGTGAATGGTTGTTTGTCTATATGTGCTCTGTGATTGGCTGGCGACCAGTCCAGGGTGTACACGCCTCTCGCCCAAACACAGCTGGGATAGGCTCCAGCATACCTGCGACCCTAATGAGTAGCATTGAAAATGTCTGGAAGGATGATTAAGGAAAAGGAACCCTATAATTTTGCCGTTTTTCTTGTTTCTCACCTCCAAAGAGAGTTCATTCTGTTAATTTGTTCAGCATCTACATGCTTCATATCATAACAGTGAACAGAGTGAGACCTGTTGTCAGTCGCCACCAAACCCAAACGCCCCAGTCCCCATGTGGGACGCCAATATGCCAAAATTATTTAAAAGTGGTAGTAATATAAACTTACTTAAATCAAATACTTACCTCCTCCTGTATTTGTTTATGTTGCTGCTCAGGAAGTTTGCCTTATCGGTGAAGATCCCTGATACCAAAGGCTGCAGGAGATGTAGTGTAGGTATGGTCCTGTAGGATGTCTATTTTGTTCTTCACTGTATCTCGTCTCATGTAATCCTGTAACTTGTGTATCTTTTAGCCAGAAACCCATACACAGACAGTACTTTTTTATGTGGCGCTGTTCCATCCGGCCTAGTTCTGCTTTTGTGGTATGAGCCCCTCCAGAAGTTCATGCATCTAAAGGTTAGTGGCCTTGCGAAGATCCTTTACGGTGGTTTCAAAGTGTCCCAACTCCTCTTCTCTGCTCGTAAGCACATAGCCACAAGGTTACCGGACTCTCTGCCAATATTTGAGCTGCTGGTGTTGGTCACCGACGAGTTCCCCCAGTTGTGTGTCGGGGTGAGAGGCTGCACCGATGGGAACTCCTTCACCGGCCAGCAACTCAAGTTTGATATCATAGAGCTGAATGGCACGCCCATTTCAGAGCCAGGTGGGATAGTACCTGTTACGTAATGGTTACGGAGCTGCCGAGAACAATGACTCAATTCCTGACAATTTCTCTTTGCAGAAAATGGTGAGGTCAAAGCAGTCCAGGTCAGCCAGTTGGACAGAGACACTGTTCTTATTGCATTAGAAAGTAAGTCAAGTCAATTAAAAGTTCCGGCAAAGCTTTGGAATGATGCTAACATGCTAACTGTGGTCTTTGATGCTGCAGAAAGTGTAAAGGTTGTCAACCTGCAGGGCCTTCCATCCGAGGAGTTTGCTGCTGAAATGGTGTTTGACTTCCCCATTGAAACATTAGGTAACAACATTATCACCGTTGCTTCAAAAAGAACGACTCAGGGTGCTTTTTTTATGATTTTCACTTGGGTTTTGTTGATCTTGGTCCACCTTTATGGTCCACGTTCACGTTTGACCAAATAAACCGTACTAGCAAAGCAAAACGGACTAGAGTTCATATTAAGCAGACACATGCACGCTCTTGAACTTGCGACCTGCTTGATTTACATTGTTTGTGGCAGTTTGCTTGCAGGACAGCGTGCTAGCTTTCTGGAAGCACGGCCTTAAAGGGAAGAGTTTTCACTCAAATGAGGTGATTTAAGTCTCAAGATGAAAGCAAGAGTATGAATCTTTTCACCTGATCTACCTGTATATGACTGGGTGTTTATTTGCAGGTCACACAAGAGATTACAGACGAGAGTCGAGTATTCCGGGTTTTGGGAACAAACAGGTATGTACATTTGTTTGTGTTGTTAGTTTCACTTTAAAGGGGACTTATTGTGCTCATTTTTCCGCACTTTGTATTGAGATGTGGACTCCTATAGGTTGACTCATTGTCTGTTTTACTATTGCTTGACTTGAGCACTGCTTTTAATACAGTGCACTGCTGTATTTTACTCGACAGACTGCAATCTTACTTGTCAGACAAATTTCAATGTACAGTAATCACGGTTATCACGGTTAATCGGTTGCAGACCTAACCAGTGAATTTCCACAAAATGGGAATTTGTGAATTCCTTCTTTATAAATAGAATATTTGTGTAGTTATAGCATACAAAACCTGTCTACGAGCTTCTAAATATGTTTTTTTAACATTACTAGAGCCCTCTAGACACCTTTACGTTCATATTACCCAGTATAGTAGATCAAATCTGAGAAAATAAGCCATTTAAGAAATAAATACAACTTGAGCTTGTGTGTCATTTTAATGTGTTTCTTGTGGAGGACAGGAAGTGACACGGTTGTTTTTATTATTGTGCCTTTTGAGATCATTTAAACCTGTAATAAAAACCTGTTGTTCTGGCAATCAACTCTGGTGCTTGTTTTATCGAGCAATCACTGATACCAATCTGTGTCCCATATAAGGAAGTCCGACCCTCTGTGACATCACAAAGGAACTGTATTACAACGCCTTCTGAAACCGAGCGTTTTGAGCCATCCTAAACTTTTTTCAGAGCTCACTTCCAAATTCGTAAACCTCATTATCTGAAACTTGGGCATCGTTTAACACATTCTAATTCTAGAAAATTCTAGAAAAGTGGAAAAAGCATAATAGGTCCCCTTTAACAACAAGCACCAACACCGTAGAACGTTCAACATCAGACAAGCATGCTCTGTGGAAGTTTTCAGGGCCAAGCTGAAGACCCCCTTGTTTACTGTTTCATTTGATTCTTGGTTTTGATTGAAAGCACTCAACAACTTATTTTAATTTAATTTTTTTTAGAGACATCATTCTCCAGAGCACACCGACGGACGAGCCGTCAGCTCTCAGCAACGTCTACATTCTGACCGGCCACGAGAGCAGCTATTAACAGCATGGATGAGCTTGACTTTCCAAATCCCAGCAGGAAAAAAAAGAGGGCCGTTTGGGATTTCATGTGAACCATATAGACTCACATTGTACTGCAGACTTTACAAACTCCTCGATGAGCTGCTTAGGAGAAAAAAAAGCTGTTTTAAATTCACCTTCCCGGATCAAAACGAGTGATGGCCAACTGAAAGTAAGATCAACAATGGATATAAAAATGGAGAAAGACAATAGTCTGTACAGGTCAATGTTTTCAATTCAAGTGGAATTTACTGCCTGTTGATGTGTTGGTTGCTGTATGAACCAGTAGATTCAAAGGTAAAATATGTCGTCTCGCTAGAAATGACATAACAACGACCATGTCAGTTGAATAGTTTGAATGGGGACACATTCTACTCACCGCGTTCACTGAAAGTACTGAAGTATTTTCAAGTCATCAAACTTAAGCCCAAGTCGAGTTGCAAGTCTTAGGTCATATTGTCGATTCCAAAGTCAGCAAAATTGTGTTCTCAAGTTTGATTCAAGTCCAAGGTGCCTCACTTGAGTCCACATCTCTGCTAACAGCAGCTATTTCCACTTGACAAGCAGACCCATTCTAATAGACTCCTTGGGCAATATGGTCGGCTCGTGAAAGATCATGGAATGGAATGGCCTTTGTTGTCATTATACAAGATGTACAACGAAATTGGAGAATCATGTACGGCATCACAAGGGAATCTTCTTTTTGACTTTTGTAATGTCATTTACACTACATTAAAAGTTGTTTGTATATCATATTTATATTATTTATGGAATATGCACTGTACAGTTAAGGGTCACCTGTCCCTGAGAGATACTTGAAAGACTGATAGCTTTTGTTTTTAATGTAACTGTATAAAAATACATACATTTGTTGTTCATAACGTTTTCTTACACCGGTCTCGAAGTGTAGGGAGGGTTTATATGTTAAGATTGTATGTAGAAGATTTAGATAAACTGCTATACTACATTCAAATGTCTCAACAAAAACCCTAACTTTAAAACTATTATGTCACATGATGATTAATACAAATGACTTATTATAAAATATTGTATATTTGATCTCAAATGAAATAAAACGAGTTTAGCAAGCCATGGTTTTATGTTTTTTGTACCTTGTGTATTTTTACTGTGGTCTGTGTGTTTTCACTTAATATGTAAAACAGTAATTAATAGGAAACAGCTGAAATATAACAAATTGAGAATTGAATTATAATTACAGAATAATATGAATAGATTGAAATAATGTTTATCAGCTGTGATACAAGCAAAAACGTAATCTATAATCTGCGTTGTAACGCTCTCTCCCGAGCTCTCGACGGACTGAAATCATCCTTTGTCTTACACAAATGAGCTGTAGGGGGCAGCAACGTGCCTCTATGGCGTTGAGTCCGACGAATATCCTCACAGAAGAAGACGCGGCGTCAGGGTTCCAGTCGAGGCGCCATTTCACTCCTCATTCATTGGAGTCGAGGCCTGTTGACTTTCACCGGTAAGTTAAGTTTTAGCCTTTTTAGGTTCAACAGTGGTGACCCAAACACACATAGAGCAGACGTTTAATCGTCTCCCAGAATTACCCGTCACCGCAATATTTGGTATAATTGGTGAAATGTTATGCTAGCTAGCACATTAGCTTCCTTATAGCTACCATCATTAGCCAAACGTTTGAAGCTATACTTTACTCATTTAAGCATGTTAGGTGTTAACATAAAATAATTTTAACCATTGTTACTTTGATTATCTCTTAAATAAAATGGTCTAATTTGTTAAATAATGCATTTTTCTATCAGCGAATTGAACACCTACAGCTCATGTATGTTTGTTAGCATTAGCGGGCATTGTTAGCTGGCCGTAGAGGTTCGTAATGTACGTCATATAGTGACTATCACAACGAGTTGTGTTGTTTTGATGCGTTAATTGTAATTGGTGTGTGTGTTGGGGGTGGGGGGCGGTGACAGTTAGGTTTGCTGTCACCCCCTACACCAGCATACGTCCGGTTAAATTGAGCAGGTATAATAGTCAAAGATCACGTTCGAATTGTGCGTTTTCTTTGGAAAATAACGTGTCTATTCTAATTTGATTAATGTTAGGAGCAACAGTAACATATGTTAAGACTTCTTCCAGTGGGTTTGATGCTCACCACCAAGCTTTCTTTGAAGTCACATTTGTGATTATGAATTGACATGATTTCTTTACACTCCTAGGTTTCACAGAGAGTGGCAGCCATGGTGAAAATCTTCATTGGCAATCTTGCCTGCGACACCAGTGCAGACGAGCTGCGACGCCTCTTTGAGAAGTATGGCAAAGTCACGGAATGTGACAGACTCAAAAACTTTGGCTTTGTGCACATGAGTAGCTTGTCCGAGGCTGAGACAGCCATTCGGAACCTCAACCAGCATCAGCTAAATGGCTGGCGCATGAATGTGGAGCTGAGCAAAGGCAAGCCAAAGTCCAGCACCAAGCTGCATGTAGGCAACCTAGGAGAAGGGGTTACCACCGACGTTTTGCGGGCCAAGTTTGAAGAGTTTGGCACTGTAGTGGAATGTGATGTAGTGAAGGACTATGCCTTTGTTCACATGGAACGAATGGAAGATGCCATGGATGCCATCAATAAGATGGACAACACAGCCTTCAAAGGTGAACTCTTGGGTGGGGGATAGTTAGTTAGCCATTTGGATTGTGTGCTCTTGCTCTAGACCTCTCGTGACCAACACAAGCCCTTAGCTGACATTTTCCGCCATTAAAAAACCAGCGACGCTAACCTTTGCCTAAAAACATCAGACGGACTTAATCATTTTCTGACTTAAAAACGGTAAAAGGCACCTGCTCCAGACGCTGCAACTTATTCCGTTTAATTTAGCGCATCTTTAAAGTCGGTGAGAGCTTTCGTGTGCAAAGTCTCGGGTCTCATGCGTGTCTTCTCTCTCCTTACAAGGCAAACTGATGAGTGTACAACTGTCCACCAGTCGGCTTCGCACTGCCCCGGGAATGGGAGATCATACCGGATGCTTTGTCTGCGGGAAACATGGTCACTGGTCAAAAGACTGTCCAGTCGATCGCAACAATAGCCACAATGACGACATGAGAGGTCACAATGGCCGGGGCCCTCCACGCGGTCCCCCAGGTTACGGAATGGCCGGCGGGCCATCTGATTACATGCCTGGCTCTGCGTATAGCCGGGCAAGTTATGGCGCTGAGATGCCGCCCCCTCCCCGGAGGCCTGGTGGCTCTGAGGTGGGGGATCGGTACGGTGAGAGGTCATCAATTTACAACCGTGACCGTGCTTATGGTAGTGTTGACTACTATGAGAAATACAGAGCTCGCCCTTTCGGCTCAAGCTATTTCGAGGATCGCCGCATGTCCTATATTCCTCCCCCACCTCCTCCACCTCCTCCCCCCTCTTCCCTCTCAAAGTTCTCGGGTATGGATCCGTACAACCGCCGCCCCCCGCCACCTCCAGTGCCATCCGCTTCCGCCGCGGCTTACTATGCGAGAGAGCACAACCCAATCAGCCGAGTACCCATCTCCTCGGCCGGCTACACCTATGAGCGAAAACGGCTGTCGCCCGTGTCTGCGGCCAGGGGCCCGTACCCTGTGCCTCGGCCCAAGGAGCACTACGTGCCACGCTATGCGCCTTACTAAAGCTCCGAGGTAAGCTACATTTGAATGAAAAACTAATTAACGTCCTAAACAGCAGTACAACAATGTGATCTTTCTTTTTAAAGTTTGTAGGAACTACCAGACTTTTCCAGGGCAGTCGTTTTGTCAAGCTTCCTGACTCATCAGTCTGCGTCGTTTTGGGGAAATTCAGAATGGAAATTGTACCAACACCCGTGGTACCTCGAGTGCCGTTTTTTGTTGCAGATTGTCAGCACAGCTACATTCATACATATTCTTCAATAAGAATATTGTCAATGTTAATCTTTTATCTGTCAATTTCTGGCTTGGTTTGCAGCTCAATTTTATGTCTTTTTTTTTTATTTTTTTACATTTTTTTGTAATGTGTGACTCAGCATGAAATCAACATTTATACAAGCATCACTACGAAATGTTTCCAGATGAAAATTTACATTTTAATGGGTTAGAAAAAGCTCCTTGACTTGTTCTGTTTTGGTTGTATAAATGTGGCTGTAGATCCAAAATGGTTTCAATGTGATCTGTTCTTATAGTGTTTTATTTTTATTTTACAACAAGAAGTTGGAAGAACGTTTTATCTATTCTACCTTCAAGGATTTTATTTTTTTAAAGAGGCACACAATGGAATGGACTGTGCCTCACAATACAACTTAAAATCATCCCATGCCATTTATTTCTCCGAGTTACAGTGAGGACAATTAAGACATTCCAGCCTCGTTTATTGTGTGTTCACAAGAATAAAATTTTATATCCCTTTTTTGAAGTGACAGTTGTTGAAATAAAGTGTCATTGAGTGACAGCCAGATGTGTGATACATGTACCATGTTTACTTTTTTTTTCAATTCACAAATATAGATATGTTGTCTATGCAAGTACCGATAATTACAGGGAACTATTTCGAGGGTGTCAGGAGGAATATCAAGGGGCACTTGCGTTCCGAATGTTCCTGTTTTTTGGCATATACCCTATTTAAATATTTTATTTTTCATGCTAACTGTAACAGTTCCAGCATACATAGTAAGTGAACACATTTTGCAATAAAGCAATTTAGTGACTACTGTTTAATTTCATGGCCATATGTTTGCTCATTGACTATTTGTGTCTGTGATAAGAGTGATAATAGCACCTACATTGTATGTACGTGCGATGTATAAATGTACGTAACGTACATTGAGACCAAAGTGCATGCTATTGCAATCCGCGGAAGGCGGAGGGTTACCTGACCACGCATGAAGTAGTCCGAGCGTTAGCACCCGTCGCCATTTTCACTCAGACTGTCGTGAGGACGTGCTGAAGCTTAAAAAGGTAGGCATCGTATTAAAATCAAATAAAACCTAAATATCACTTCTGAAATGGGTAGTTTTCTCAAGCTTCGAGTGTAATATGGAACGATTACGACGAAGTTATTTTAAGGCGGTGAGCTAGCATGCTAGTAGCTATTGTGTTGAGAAATGAGGACAATCCCAACCGCCTTTCTATTTTCTTCCTGACCTAACTAGTTGGTACAGAGTTGGTTGATAGCGATTTAATTTAAAGAATATGTGTTAGCGATTTAATTTAAAGAATATGTGTTGTTTTGGCGTTCTAGCTCGAGGGTTGTGCACAAAAGACCTGTACATAGCGTGGATAATCCACAGTATTTGACGGTGTCCGAATGATTGAGTCGCCATTTTCGACTCAAGTGGAGTAGTCATATTGAGCGATCTTTGCTTACTTCAAATGTATTTTAAAATGTTTTAATCGACGAATGTCGGGGTGAAACGATACGCCAAATCGCGATTAGGTATGTACCTTCTCGTTAAGCACGGTTTGGTACAGTTGGGGAACAAAATGCAAAACAAAAAAAACGATTAGCTTATGTGTAAGCATTTTAATGAAACATGAAAACTGATGGCAGGTAAATTGCCCAGTAAACAAAATTCTCAAAAACAAAATGGGAACTCAATGGGGGTCAGTGTATTGTATTATAGGCGGCGTAAGCTGTTACATAGGTGATAAAGCAATCTAGCTCCATGTCTAATGTGTGTCCTTATTAAATACATTTTAATTTTATAATGATAAGCCGTGTGCCGTTTAAAAGAGCAAGTAGGGGACCACACTTTGGACAAGCACAAGTGAACAGTTTATTTTTAATAAATGAAAGTTCTTGATTGGTAAAAGCGTCGTATATATAGTTTCAGCTATAGTGTAGGTGCCCATCTCCACTGAGCGATGCAGGCTTTCATTGAGGTATTTTACTGGGTTAAAATGTGTTAAAAAAACAGACTTTAATGATGAAAGAAGTTCTCCAGACCCAAGTGTCTCCTTAACAGTATCACTAACGAGGCTCAGCTTTTTTGTGCCGAATACCTTTCCTTTTTGTACCTTTTGTTGGCTCACTTCTTGGGCTTGTGAAGGCACATAGCAACACCAACTGTACACTCTTTTTCTCTCACTTTTAATGCGTACGGTTTTGGAAATGGGTACGCCGCTGTACCGAGTCGAATAATACAAATACATGTACCGTTAAACCCCTAGTGTTTGTTGACTTTTATCTTTTTCTCCTCTTAAGGTGTGAAGTATAATTTGCCACAATGGTGAAAATATTTGTGGGGAACTTGTCACAAGAGACCACAACAGATGAACTGCGGTCACTCTTCTCGCAGTATGGCAAGATTGCAGAATGCTCCATCCTCAAGAGTTTTGGGTTTGTTCACATGGACAGCAAGTCTGAAGCAGAAGAAGCCATCCGCAACCTTCACCAGTATCAGCTGAACGGACAGGCCATGAACGTGGAGCTGAGCCGTGGCAAATCCAGGGGGTCCACCAAACTCCATGTTGGCAACATCGCCTGCTCCAATCAGGAGCTTCGAGCTAAGTTTGAAGAGTATGGCGTGGTGGTGGAGTGTGACATCGTGAAAAACTATGCCTTTGTTCACATGGAGCGCATGGAGGATGCCATGGAGGCCATTAATCAGTTAGACAACACAGCGTTTAAAGGTGACCTCTCGGGCTGGGCTTATTGGGGAATGTCTTGTCTTCTTTAAGTGTTTGCTTGTTATTAATAGACAGGTAAGTCATGAATGTGCATCAGGTGAGTAAAAAGTTATCTCGTTAGGCTTAGGAGAACCTGGAAAGTTTTAAAGCTGTTATCCGTAATGTAATACAGTATGTCGATTGATCTTATTACTGTGGAACATGGCATACTGGAATGAATTGATGTGCTGCATTCACGATTTTACACGGTCTGCGCGGGCTTGCGAACACATTTGGAGGGATTATAATTTACTTTGGCTAATTTTACTAGCTACCATGTCGCCATCCGAGTACAATGAAACATCCTTTCTACGAACAAATTGAATTCACAGTATGGAAAGTTACGGATTTCAGCTTTAACAATGTGTTGTGGTGTCTTGTTTTTTAGCGAATCATTTGGGAGTAAATCTTTTTTTCAAAATGATTGCATACAAGTCCTTATTGAGTGTTTCTTTTCAAGGCAAACTGATGAGCGTGAAGCTTTCGACTAGCCGACTCCGTACTGCGCCGGGAATGGGAGACCGATCGGGTTGTTATCGTTGCGGGCAGGAAGGCCACTGGTCCAAAGAATGCCCTCTAGATCAGAACGGCTACCACAGAAACGGCTCAGAGCCAAACTCTGATGGATACGATTCCTCGAGATTTGACGGGCGTGCTCACAGCCGGGCTTATCAAGCGGGCTTCAGTGGTGCGGAAGCAGATTATGGTGGTGGCTACGCTCCTGTGCACGGCTCTTCCCGTGGTTCCGGTCACAGCAGCAATGCGGCGGGGTACCGAGCGGGTCCGGGCTACGAGAATACAGCGAGATACGGGCCGCATCCAGGTTACGGCATGTCCGGCAGCGGGGCGGCATACCAGACCGACGGCTCATACTATGGCGCGGTACCAGGCTACCCGGTGCGGCGATCGCCTTACGAGGAACGGGATCCGTACGGAGTTGTGGACTACTACGGGAAGTACAGGGCCAATATGTACGGTGGCGGTTATTACGAGGAACACCGCGCTGTGCCTACGCCTGCTCCACCAGCGACCTCTGCAGCTGGTATGAGGGAACGTGGGCCTACCATCGACCCATATCAGTGCCCACCGGTTCATCCTGCACCAGTCCCAGTTCCCTCGTACCACGCACGTGACCGGAGTCCTATTCGGAGAGTCTCCGGCGAGGCCGAAGGATACTCATATCAGGGTATGCACATGCCCTCGGGGGGCGCTCCTCCCAATAAGTACTATCTATAACGGTCCGCGGGATCCAGGTGCCGAGCGGCCATGACACACACACACACTGAATTTTGTCTCGCACAGCCACATGACAGCTGACTAGCCATTCGCTAGTGCCAGTAGTATTACTAGTCGGTTGTGTCTAAAGACAAAAATCAGTGCCACGTAACATTAACATTCAACATGATAGGAAGCAAGAAGGTGTGAATAAGTTCACATTCCAATAACAAAGTAGCGGCAACATTGAATCATTCACCATTTGGCTTCAGTCAGATCACTTAGTGCATGGTGCATGTTTTAAAGGTGAGTGTAACAGCGTCTGTTTGCTTTTTAGTATAGTTGTGGACAGTAGCTACCTGCGTATATTAGGCAAATGTAAATACTGTGTTTTAATTGACTTTAGGCTGAGATGTCATACCCATGAGGACCTATCTGTGTATTTGGGTTGTTTTTTGGGTTTTTGTTTTTTTTTTAGGGGAAAAAAATTATTTGACGGTCATGCGACTATTTAGAATTGTTGTAATCAACACCCGTCATTTTGTGTAAACTTTGATTTCATTATACAGACGTTGGCTGCCTGTATTGTCACTATTAAATAAACTGACTGAAATCTACCTCTGTATATGTGCGTCGTAGTCTTACACTGTTATATAGCCCAAAACCAGGCTTGCTTCACAAAAAAATTGTTTTGACAAGGACTGATTAATTATTAAAGGTAAATGTACTCTTGCTTACATTTAATGTGGAAATAATCACTCAAAGCTAGGTAGTAATTCATTGAAGTATAAATATGAAACTGCACACCGGAACACTAATGGTGCACAAATTACATTGTGACTTGTGTCATGTTTAAAGTACAATGTAGCTATTTTAACGCTTTGCTGTAACTTGGTGGCTAAAAGATAGCTTGGGGGCGCGGTTTATGTGGACCAATAGGAGTGCGCCATACTGCTGAGCGCCCTCCCTCGCTGACGGGATTATCTTTTGTGATTTTTTTCCGTAAGGCGCCATTTTGATTACTTGACTGAAGAGGATCTCGGAACTCAAGTACAGGGTAGTTGGCGTGCTTTACGTTAAAAAAAAGTATATAGGTAGCAGACTTGACTAACCATCTAAATAGAGTGAGTCAGTAGGGCGGCCAAAATGGCGACGGGAGCAAATGCGACTCCTTTAGGAAAGTTGCACCCCAGCATTGGCGCTAAGCGAGGCTTCGACGCAGGGCCTGGCGCGGGGAACGGTTTGATGCCCAGCCCGGGCGCGCCTGCATCCTTTTCGCCGATGCAAGGATTCCAGCCGGCAATGCCCCCCTCCGCCTATCCACAGACACACCAGTTCAACGCGGCTAGTGGTTTTTCGCCACAGCCGCCCCAGCCATCAGGTGGCCAAGGTAAGTTTAGCTTTGTGCTAATGCTAACGTATGTCTCTGGAAGCGGAGTGCTAACACGCAATAAATAAATAAATAAACGCCTTACATTAACCTCGACCAGACGGCCATATTTATATATATATACATATATTAATTGACTTGAATGTGTTGGTAGTTTCTGTAATCAAACTGGTATTAATGTGCACACATATAAGTTGACCCGAGTCGCACCACGAAGTGAAACGTGAAACCAAGTGCGCCATGTTGGTTGCTATTGTGATGAGCACCTGTTTGTGTTTTGCAATCATTTCATGTCTTTAGTTGACCCAATGCTTTGAGATGACTGCCGGACTGGATGCTCCTGATCGATAGATATTAATAGTTTAAAAGGGCCGAATAAACCGGCCTCATTGTATTGTCCCTTCTTTTGACAACAACGCCCCTGCTGGTTGGAGTGAATCAGTGCACTCCATTTTGCGTTTAATCAAAAGTCAATTTCACACCATTAACGATTGATTCATCGATTATGCCACATGCACAATTTATTAAGACACAGTTGTTTTATGCAACAACCACACATCTCCCGGTTTCCACTTGCAGATTTCAGTCAGAAGAAACAAAGGAAGAAGAGTCGTTGGAGCAGTGAGACGCCCGATCAGAAGACTGTCATACCAGGCATGCCCACCGTCATCCCCCCGGGTCTCACGCGGGACCAAGAGCGGGCCTATATAGGTAATTTATGTTTATTTATTATGTTTTTTGTCACATTTTCTTGCGATGTCTTGAATTCTAACACATTTTTATATAAAGACTTAAAATTTCCATTTGTATTTCATATCTACAGTATGTATAAGGATGATAATTGTCAACGTGTGCTTCATTTGTTCTTGCAAAAGCCACCTGAAGTCATAACATTTTAACAATATCGTGTTAAAGTGGCAACTGTTTCTAAAGTTGTATGATTTGCTTACCATTGGGCAGCGGCACCCATTAGAAGTTTTAGTTGTATCTGTTCATAAGCTACAGGTCATAGTTCACTGTCTTGCCTGACCCCCAACAAACACATCAGTACTGTTCCTGTGCATGGAAGCGTTGCTCATAATGTCCTAACGTTTGGCTTTGTGTATTTTGGTTCAAGTGTGAGCAATGCTGCTTCAATGGCAAATCAATCAAGTGTATGCAATTAATATGATAAAGCAAAATAGAAAAAATGAGTGTGGGTGCTGTGGGGAAATAATCTCAACAAAATCACTTGAGTTATAAGTGCCTTCCAGCAGCAGTGTAGCACCAACAAACAGGAGTCCTTTCCTCAATAACTGGCATTGTTATTGATGTTCAGTCATTGGTAATGGTTGGTCATAGCTGGTATGTAAGCATTCATCTGTGCCCGCTTTACGTTGTCACACTTTTCCCACGCTCTTTCTTTTGCCCATTTACTAATACAATACATGGGAAGCGCTTTAAAAAAAAAAGTATTCCTCTAAAGAACCTGTCATTTCAGTGACTGAATCTGCACATTTAATTGCAAGTCTCTTGATGTGCATGAGATGACTTAATTATTTTATCATTGACCTCATAGAAGGGATGCACCGATTGATGAGCCTGTGAGACGTCCCTGTCGATCATATAAACTGCATTGTTGACCACATTTAACCCCACTCGTATCACAAATGTTTTTTGTTTTTTAATGACATTTCTGGCGTAAATGAAAAAGACGGTCAAGCAAAATGCAATTGGTGCATTGCTTCTCACTGGAGTAAGTAATGTTAGTCAAGGCAAATAAATAAACAAGATCTATAATAATCATGAACACAGAACATTTGCTTCACAGAGACGGTTAGCATTGAAATGCTATTTTTGCCTTGTCGCCATTATGAAATTGTGACAATCTGAGTCCTCGCTAGTCTCTGTTAATTTAACGAGTGCAAATGAGACGCAGGTTTAATGTCTGCATCACAAATTGTGACGCAAACATGAACCTGTGACATCCAAAAGCACTAACTTTCTCTGTGAACACACACAGTTGATTTTAACCATAACTCTATCATTATGTGTTGTTTGCTTATATTTGGTAACACGAATGTGACAGTCGGCACAAGGTTTGCTTTTCTGGAGGTACCGGAGTCAAATGTTTTACATGTTTCATTTCTGAAGAGTTGACTGTTGATGCTAATGTTAAACAATTGCTAGAAGGTAGAGTGGAACCTACTTATATCGACAACCCGTGGCATTAATAACCTGGATTACCTGAGACATACAACGGAATTGCCGCAGCAGGTTAGTTAGATAAGAATATAAAATATTTTATTTCGGCACAAATCATCTTTTTATTGGCATCTATTAGAACAGCACTGTATTCCTTCCACCAATTGCACTCCACGATTCTGTCCCCACTGCCCCCATATATTGCTCGGTCTCCGAATCACAGCTCCGAATTATACACAGCATTGCTGCAATAGCATATGATAAATAATAATAATAATACATTTTATTTGTATAGCGCTTTTCAAAATACTCAAAGACACTTTACAGAAGAATGAAGTTGAATAAAGCAAGTAAACAGAATAGAAGACACACCAAAATTCAACATTCATTGGTTAATACACAGTGCGGGGCGGGGCACAGCAGTCAGGAGTTGATGGTAGAATAATCAAAATATGCAATGAAACAATGTCAACAAATGGTTGTAAGTTCAACAGTCATGTATCGCCATTATTTAGCCTATGGCTAAAGCCACAACGAAATGTGCAAGCAATGACGAGTGTCAGTGTTGATTATGTCAACATCTGCTTATGTTGACATCAGTCCGAGGGCGAGATAAGCGGGTTCCACTCAAAGAAGAGCTAATGTGTTGTCAGACTTACATTTGATCTTGCTTTGCTTTTCATTTAGCTCAACTACATGTGTGTCAATGATTTGAGACCGTGCTCCCAATGTGCAGGAGCGTTGTCTCATTTGTAATGGTTGTTGTGATAACCACATTTCTCTCCATCCTTGTTTTTCTTTCCTAACCTGAATTCTTCCAGTCCAACTGCAGATTGAAGACCTGACACGTAAACTGCGTACAGGAGACCTGGGAATCCCTGTTAACCCTGAGGACAGGTCGGAAAAAGATTAAATCCATGAACAGTAACACTTTCTCTACCTTATTGACTTTTTTTTTTTTGGAAGAAATATGCTCATTTTCAGTGCATATGTGTATACAAGTAGTGTGGTGGTTAGAATGAGTGTCAGTTGTGTTGTAGTCTTTAGTTAGCTGCTTGAATGTTAACTTGTTTGCTAGTCTTACTGCTAATCACTTGATTATTGCCCTTGATAAGTGACTGATTTTGACAATAGGATGCACTTATCTTTTTATCCAAGACAACAACAGTGTTTGCAAACACATTACATCTATTAGTTTTCCAAAAGTCCTTTGTTGGATAAAAATTAACATAAAAAAAATGACAAAATAGACTTGAATAGATTAGTACTAGAATACATGAATGCGTCAAGGTTTCTTGTTGATGTGCATTAGTGTTTTTTTTGTACAATAATGTGTGCCACCAAGTTCTCTTTCGTGAACATTCTTTAACCAGAATCGGATAAGGAAATATGTTCCCAAAGGAAGTGTGTAAAGTTTTTAAAAACTACTTTTAAAACTATATTGATAGATTTAGCATCCCTCTCACCTGTACATGCTATTAGAGTTTGTAAACATGAACAGACATTTTCACAGCAACCCAAAAGGTTGATTTGCAGCTGAAGCTTCCCTAATCTATTGGGACAGAATCAAGCGGAGGTGCTTCATGTTGTCACCGCTGGAAGTTTTTCAGGAGTTCCCCCCCCCATCCCCCCACATAAGCGTCACGGCACATGGTTGCTAATGTGGCTCTCTGAAGGGAGAGCGTAGGAAAAGGTGGATATCTAATCCTAATTCCTTTCCTCTAACCCAAATTACCCCACATCAACCTAACCCTCTTTCAAGCACAGAGCCTCCCTAACGCAGCAACGCAGGTTTTCAGCATCCAAGGGGGGGTATGGACCTCTTCCACCACGTCAACACCAAGCAGCTCTCAGAGTCAGCGCCTCTGCTTAGGATTGTTTTTTCTTCCAACTTTTCTCTCTTTTAGGCCAACAATCCTGTATGCAGGTGAAATTATGGCCATGCAGTTGCTTGTTTTGGAACACAATTAGCGAATACATTTTATTCAACTGTCTGTGACATGTCAGTGCCATCATCTTAAAGTTACTTCTTTTTTTTTTTATTCAAAAAAAAATGAGCACTGGCATGACTCACATAGTCTGGGAATACGCAATTCTGACTTCTCAATACAGTCTAATGGTTGCTTAGTCAGCTGTAGGGAGCTTTTGTGATTTTTGGAAACGTGCTACTGAAAAAGCATTGATGGTTTCTACGTTGTCTTGTGTCTACCTTTCAGGTCTCCCTCACCGGAGCCCATCTACAACAGCGAGGGCAAGAGGCTGAACACGCGTGAGTATCGCACGCGCAAGAAGATCGAGGAGGAGCGCCACTCCCTCATCACAGAAATGGTCGGTCTCAACCCCGACTTTAAACCACCAGCGGATTATAAGTATGTGTCCCAATGCACGTCTTATTTGTTGTTGGCGTTACGCTCAAATTAACAGAAACTCTCTTGTCGCTGTGCAGACCTCCGGCCACCAGAGTTAACGACAAAGTCATGATTCCTCAAGATGAATACCCTGAGATCAACTTTGTCGGCCTCCTTATTGGACCTCGGTGAGCTGAAGTTCATAGCTATACATTTCCCCGCCCCCGTGTTATTAGCAAAAATGAAAACTGTAAAAAATAACGTGTTTAACGGTGGTGACTGAATAGTTTAAGTCAGTGGGAAAATAATGTAATTAATTAATAATGTGTTAATTATGGCAAGCTACACCTCTCTGTTGTATCCCTGTTCCTCCACAAGATGCATTCACAGAAACTCTGAATATCACATCATCTTCTTTATTATGTGTTGTTTAAAAAATAGAAAGACAAAGAAAAATGAAAAATTAGAAATTCTTAACACTAACCCACTATTAAACTCGCTTATTGGTTCATACGACGTACGATGATCACCTCCACTATCCGAGCTGCCAGACGCTGTTCACATAGCGATGCATTGTGTCTGCATTTCAGATCCTCAAATATAAACCATTTAAATTTTATCAACCTGTGCAATTATGATGATGCCGTCCTGTCCTGTCCTTTGCTATTCATCCATAAAAGTAGTCCTCCTGTCTTTGCGGCTTTTGTCTCTGCCCAAAGTCAATGTAACTTTGGTTTGTTTTTGAGATTTGTTACCCAATCCAGGAGAAGTCAAGATAAGTGTTTCTTTCCATCCACTTTCTATGCAGCTTTGCTGGAGCCTATCCCAGCTGTCTTTGAGCAAGAGGTGGGGTACACCCTGGAGTAGTTGTAAGTGCTTTCCACTAAATGTTTTTATTTCTGTGCACACAGCGGTAACACCTTGAAGAATATCGAGAAGGAATGCTGCGCCAAGATCATGATCCGTGGTAAAGGCTCCGTGAAGGAAGGCAAGGTTGGCAGAAAGGATGGACAGATGCTTCCCGGCGAAGACGAGCCTCTGCACGCTCTGGTCACTGCAAACACGATGGAGAACGTCAAGAAAGCTGTGGAGCAGGTTGGTGTTATTTCATCCTGTTGCTTCAGGCGCCGTCCGACAGGCTTTCAGCGCTCATTTTTAATAAACGATACGCCTGCAGATTCGCAATATCCTGAAGCAAGGTATCGAGACACCCGAGGATCAGAATGACTTGCGAAAAATGCAGCTGAGAGAGCTGGCGAGACTCAATGGCACGCTGAGGGAAGACGACAACAGGTCAGCTAAAGTTGATCTTCGTAGACGACGTGTATTCACTTCAGTCATGGCTACCGCGGTAAAGCTTATTTCCTGTGTAGGATCTTACGCCCTTGGCAGAACACAGAACCCCGCAGCATCACCAACACCACTCTCTGTACCAAGTGTGGTGGAGCAGGACACATCTCCTCTGACTGCAAGTACACCAGGTGATGATCATTCCTGGATGGAGAACAGAGTCCATCTGGTCTTGTGGTCTCATTTCCGACATGTTTTTGTGTAGTACCTTTGCAGCACAAAGAGCTACCGGCGGTGAGCCCCCTCAGTCGGCACAGGACAAGGCTCGCATGGATAAGGAGTATTTGTCACTCATGGCCGAGCTGGGCGAGGCTCCGGTTCCGCCACCCGGAGGAGGACATGCCGGCGCACAGGGTGGAGCCCCCCGGCCTCCTGCACCCAATAGCTCACAGGCACCGCCGGTTGGTTTTTAGCAATAAGTGCTCATGTTTGTTTATGAAGCATGAAATTTGTTTTTTGTGTCCGCAACAGAACCGGCCCCCCTGGATGGGCGCTGGTCCCAATGACAGCAGGAGCTTCCATGGCATGCATGGAGGCCCTGGAGGACCTCACAGCTTTCCTCCCCCCATGTCCAACATGGGGGGCCCTCCGATGCACCCCAACCCCAACGGCATGCCTCCCCCATGGATGCAACCTCCACCTCCACCCATGGGCCAGGGCCCAGGACCTCATGGACACCCCATGAGTAAGTGCTCTCGACTGCCTTCCAACCATCCTCCTGTAACAATAACAAAATCTGTCTTTGGTGTCTTTTCTAGGCATGATGCCACCACCGATGGGCATGATGCCCCCTCCACCTCCTCCCCCCAGCAGTCAGCCACCACCTCCCCCCTCTGGACCTCTGCCTCCATGGCAACAGCAAGCTCCGCCTCCTCCTCCCACAAGCAGCATGGCAACAAGTACACCGCTGCCCTGGCAACAAAGTAAGACCACAAACTGTGAGACCCTTCTTAGGCTTTCATTCAAGGTTTTTGTCAACTTATGGCGGGTTGTCCCTAACTTCCTTTCTATAGATACCACGACCACCTCCAGCCCTGGCACCGGCACCCTGCCCCCATGGCAACAGCCGCAGCAGCCCACGGCCTCGGCCGCCCAGCCCCCTCCACCAATGGGTAGCCCCTCCATGGTGCCACCTCCCCCTGGGGTCCAGCCACCCCTGCCCCCAGGCGCTCCCCCTCCTCCACCTCCGCCCCCACCTGGTTCAACCAGCATGATGTATGCTCCGCCACCGCCCCCGCCTCCAATGGACCCTTCCAACTTTGTCACCATGATGGGGATGGGGGTACCGGGCATGCCGCCATTCGGCATGCCCCCAGCCCCTCCACCTCCTCCACCCCAAAATTAAGAGCCCAATCTGGAGAGAACCACACCCCTGCATCATATCCAATAGACTGTCTGTTTGCTCACAAATATAACCAGTGCTTTATTTTCTATTGTCATCTATATTGTCAAGATGTGTGTGAAACAAAGCTATTGATTCACTTTAACTTGTGGAAATTGAAGAATCACACCTCCTCTTTTTAAAGTATCAATACAAAGCTCTGTGTGTGTGTGTACATGTGCGCGGAAACACTTGCTCTCAGGCATGCATTTTGGTTGTGTGTTTTAGTCTACTGAATAACAAAAAGCTCAATTTGGCACCAGTAACTTTAATTTGTGATAAAACACATTTGCTCATTCTTACAACACAATCTTTGTTGATTTCCCCCCCCCCCCCCCCCCAGATTAAAGCCTTGCATGATCATTTCAAGAGCTTTCAGTTTACCAAGAGTAATATTTTTGTAATGACCAGATGTGAAGTGTTAGGTTTTGCAAACGGCCCCCCCTCCCCTCCCTGGTCCACATTTGCATGTTTTCTCATTTGTCATGTTGATTAACGGGAGAATCTTATTGACCCCTGGACTTTCATACCTTCTGTCACAGCGAGTACATATAAGCATCATTTGTGACTGTACACAAGGATGAATGTTAGTTTTATTCCCTTTTCTGGACCAGGTCTGTTGTTGCATTGCTAATTTTGAATGACTTAATTGCTTGGTTAGAAACAACCACCCTACTGAGGATAAGCGGTATAGAAGACAGATGGATGGAAATAAACTGATTCCTTAGACCTCGGACTGGAGCGTGTTCTCCTTTCAGGAATGTTTGCAGTCAACTAAGGTTTCAAACATATTATATAACCTGTTCTTGGGAATGCAACTATTCAGGAAGAAGCTAGGATAATAAACCTGGGCTAATGAGTTGTCGGTTTTAGGACTTTGTGAATTTGTTACAGTGAATATACTTGATATGCAAAACCAGTTCGGTTTTCTTGAGCCAACAGTCTGTGGAGGATTGGGTGGGGGGCGGGGGAGAGTCCTAACTACAAACCTCACTAAAACTAACTAAATTCCCAACATTATATAGCGGTGTAGGCTTATAAATGCGGAAATAAATCAATTTAGTACCTACAAATAATTCTCACGTCTTAACATTGTTACTGAAATATAAGCTTGTAAATATATAATATTGATAAATGTTAATGTATATGTATTAATAAAGTGGTGGTTGCTGTTCATGGGGGGGGGGGGTGATGACGCACTTTTCAATGCGAGTAATAACATCGAAAGTGCTGTTTCTGTAACCATAAACCGGAAACGCAGAAGGGTGACTTCCGGTATCTTGAAGGACACGCCAGGTAAATTGTACTGACATTTTACGTATAGATTCGATAACAAGCAGTACTTGCCGATACCAATACTTCTCTGACTTGATTTTTCTTCAGCATCTTAAATAGTTTTGTGATTTTTGCTGTTTGTTAATCGTAATTATAAAAAAATACCCTTGGTATCAATACTGTCAGTGTTTGATAATACAAAACAATATTAATAATGTACCAATATTAAGTACATAAAAACAGATATTTGAGGAATTACACCTAAAAAGTAAAAATATCGACATCATCACGAAGTAATACTGATACTACCCTTGGTATCGACATTTGAATCGATCCACCCCGCGCTCATAAATAGGACTGGAAGCTTCCTGCTGGCTGTCTGCTCAGTGCTTTTGCAGTGGAAAGGCTGTGCAGCCAGCAGGTGACAGTGACGACTCAAGATTCCCCCCCATCCCATTCAGACTACACGGAAGTCGCCATCCAAAATGTCCAAGCCGCTGACAGACCAGGAGAAAAGGAAACAGATCTCAGTTCGGGGTTTGGCCGGCGTGGAAAATGTCGCGGACCTCAAAGTGAATTTCAACCGACATCTCCACTTCACGCTGGTCAAAGACAGAAATGTGGCCACTAAACGGGACTACTACTTCGCGCTGGCTAACACTGTCCGGGACCACCTGGTGGGCCGCTGGATCCGCACCCAGCAGCACTACTATGAGACAGACCCTAAAGTAAGCAGCAGTGCAGCATTTCTGTTCTGTTCTGGTGTGTGTGTGTGTGTGTGTGTGTGTGCTCGTGCGTGTTGCCTTCACGGTGCATCGTCCCAAGCTGTTGCACACACTACAATCTAGAACCATTGTAGCATATTTGTTGCTAAAACCTAGCACGGATGCTTAAAAGCTGTCAGGCATATTAGAGTCCTGCAGTGCAGCCAGAACGATGCGGTTACGTAACAGTGCAGGTCGCCCTCTTGCATCCCTCCCCCCGCCTCCCAGAATGGCCCCCACTGTGAGGAGCAAACCCTGCATATTTTCACGTGCGGGGGAACACATAATTGTAACCATGACAACCATATAAACCGCATAGCTAATATTCTCTCAAGTACTAGCATAAACATTAGTGTTTTGCCATGATTCAGTTCTTCTGCCAAGCAGTGTAAACAATGACTGACTCCCGCATGAAATGCATTTCTCCCAACACAGCTGTTGTTTCCTGAATGTCACACGGCCTTTTTTTAGGCATGTTTGTGTTATTTTTATACTATTTCTCCCCCCACTCCCTCTCACACAGAGAGTCTACTACCTCTCCCTGGAGTTCTACATGGGACGCACTCTGCAGAACACCATGGTCAATTTGGCCTTGGAGAACGCCTGCGATGAAGCCACCTATCAGGTGAGGCGTAAGGTGGAGGTGATACTTTGTGTGGTGTTTTGTGCTCACTGGGATGTCTTCCTAGCTGGGTCTGGACATGGAGGAGCTGCAGGACATTGAGGAAGATGCGGGTCTAGGTAACGGAGGGCTGGGTCGTCTGGCTGGTGAGTCTACTTTGCTTTTCTTCTCAGTGTTTTCTTGGACTGGGTTTGTGTCAGAGAAGTTTCCTTGAAGCTCTTTTGTATTTTTTCTCAGCTTGCTTCCTGGACTCCATGGCTTCTCTGGGTCTGGCTGCATACGGATACGGTATCCGCTACGAGTTTGGCATCTTTAATCAGAAGATTGTGGATGGCCGACAGGTAATAATAATAATAATAATAATAATAATACATTCATTCATTCATTTTCTACCACTTGCGGGGGGTGCTGGAGCCTATCCCAGCTGTCTTCGGGGCGAGAGGCGGGGTACACCCTGGACTGGTCGCCAGCCAATCACAGGGCACATATAGACAAACAACCATTCACACTCACATTCATACCTATGGACAATTTGGAGTCGCCAATTAACCTAGCATGTTTTTGGAATGTGGGAGGAAACCGGAGTACCCGAAGAAAACCCACGCATGCACGAGGAGAACATGCAAACTCCACACAGAGATAGCCGAAGGTGGAATTGAACCCTGTTCTAGTACAAAATAATGAATTCATTCATTCATTCATTTTCTGCCGCTTTTTCCTCACGAGGGTCGGGGGGGGGGGGTGCTGGAGCCTATCCCAGCTGTCTTTGGGCGAGAGGTGGGGTACACCCTGGACTGGTCGCCAGCCAATCACAGGGCACATATAGACAAACAACCATTCACACTCACATTCATACCTATGGACAATTTGGAGTCACCAATTAACCTAGCATGTTTTTGGAATGTGGGAGGAAACCGGAGAACCCGGAGAAAACCCACGGGGAGAACATGCAAACTCCACACCGAAGGTGGAATTGACCCTGGTCTCCTAGCTGTGAGGTCTGCGTGCAAGCCACTCGACCGCAGTGCCGCCCTAATAATAATACATTTTATTTGTATAGCGCTTTTCAGAGTACTCAAAGACTCTTTACATTAGAGAAAAATAAATAAAAACATAGTAAAATATGCATTAAATTGCAATATCTATCTGTGTCTATAGGTATGCTGCTTAGGACAGTGTAGTTTTACAGTACATAATCATCTGTACTTTGGTGGAGTTCAACAAGGATCACATTTGGGAGCCTTTTGGTTGTTGAATCTGCAAGGTTTGTAACACCCATTAGGACGGGGTTTGGTTAATTAGACATTTGGAACCCAGACCTACTAAAATGCATGATAAAATATATCACATGAACATATAATGGTATGATAAAATGCACATGTTTTAGTACAGGGGTCTCAAACATGCGGCCCGCGGGCCAAATGTGGCCCGCAGGACACTAGTTTGAGGCCCCCGCCTTGATATGAAAGTTTAATGTTAGTGCGGCACCGCGCGAGTTTGATATGGATGCTGTATGGTATCATGTACCCAGAAAAAATTATTACGTTTGATTAATGTTCATGTTAAAGGTTCAATAACTGTTAATAGTTATCCTCCCTATCCGTGTGGAAGTGGTAAGTTTTTGGCTATTTAAGTTTAAAGGAAATAACTTGGAGGCTACCATTTAGGTCGCTAGCTCTCTAGTTTGCGAGTTAGCATGTGTCTCAAGACCCTGCAGTTGCGCAATATGTTGTAAATAAAAAGAGTATAAATGTGACTATAGTCGTGTTTTGTCATGTCTACAGGGCTCTAATAATGCTTTTTCATTTTAATCTGAAAAAAAATAATTTGTCTACCCACCAACTATATGTGGTTTAAGTTTTTATTATTTGCCGTTTTATTATTATTATTATATTTATTTATTTATTACTGATTGATTGATTTTCTTTATTCTTGATTTGTTTATTTATTTTTCATCTTATTTTGTGTAGAAAAATAAAAATTAAGATATTTGAGAACAGTGGAATGTTTTATCAGAGCTTTTCTTGTAGAAAATTGGAACCAAAGCGAAGTTTTAAATAATAAATGTGTTTTTAATGCACACGACTGCACATGTGCACAGGTGGAGGAGGCCGATGACTGGCTGCGTTATGGCAATCCGTGGGAGAAGGCTCGCCCCGAATACATGCGCCCTGTCCACTTCTATGGACGAGTGGAGCACACGGCGGAGGGTGTCAAATGGGTGGACACGCAGGTTACTGCTGATTGAGCATGCTGTAGGGCCCTGAGTTCGAATCCATAGGGCCATAATGCTGGTGGTTAACAATAAGACTTCAAAAATTAATATAAATATTTTTTGGCATCCAGGTGGTCCTGGCCCTCCCCTATGACACCCCTGTTCCAGGCTACAGGAACAACATCGTCAACACCATGAGACTGTGGTCTGCTAAGGCTCCGTGTGACTTCAACCTCCAAGACTGTATGTAAGAAACATTGTTTGGCCTCAGTGATGACATCATAAACTCCTTATATTGTTGTTGCGCTATAGTTAACGTTGGTGGCTACATTCAAGCGGTGCTCGACAGAAACCTGGCTGAGAACATCTCGAGGGTTCTCTACCCTAACGATAATGTGAGTATGGGGATGACTTCCTGCTTTATGAGGTACATGAAATGAATATTGTAGCTTTTTATGGGACAATACTATGGAAAGTAAACATGGATATACTGTACTGTACAGCACTACCACCACCACGTTTAACTGGAAGCATGACACAATTATCCTGCTACTCACTTGTGTTGCCAGCTATTTAGACAATAACTGCTGTACACTGACTACTCTAAAGTACGGCAAGTCTTCCAGGTCCAGAAGCAGTCAAACGGCCGCAGGACATCACACTACCACCACCATATTTTACTGTTTGTTCTTTTTCTGAAATGCGACGTAACTTTTATGAAATATGTAGTGGAACAACCAGGGTTCAATTCCACCCTCGGCCATCTCTGTGTGGAGTTTGCATGTTCTCCCCGTGCATGCGTGGGTTTTCTCCGGGTACTCCGGTTTCCTGAGATATTGTCGGGTAGCGTTAGCGCTAATACAACAGAAGGGGTCATGGTTGATTAATAATGGTTGATTATTAACAAGAAATGTAATATATTCGTGTCGCTATTTTTGGTACGCCAGTTCTTTGAGGGCAAGGAGCTTCGCCTGAAACAGGAGTACTTTGTGGTGGCCGCCACGCTTCAAGACATAATCCGACGATTCAAAGCTTCCAAGTTTGGCTCCACCGAGTTTGTGCGCTTGGATCTGTCGGCACTGCCTGATAAGGTTGGTCCAATAAAGGACTGGAGAGTTCTTTATAAGGAGACTAGAGTAAATTCTTTGTGTGTTTTGCTAGGTGGCCATCCAGCTGAATGATACACATCCTGCTTTAGCCATCCCGGAGCTGATGAGGATCCTCGTGGATATTGAGAAACTCTCTTGGGAGAAGGTTTGTGTATCTCATTATATGTGAGCTTTTATTTTCCCTTACATGGACTCCACTCGAATTATTCTGTCAGGCGTGGGACATCGTGGTGCGTACATGTGCCTACACCAACCACACCGTGCTGCCTGAGGCCCTAGAACGCTGGCCCGTAGATCTCTTCCATAACCTGCTACCTCGTCACCTGGAGATCATCTACGAGATCAACAGGAGGCACCTGGAGGTATCCGGCAGTCCTTGCTGCGTCTTGTCTGTCTATCTTCACCCTCGTTATCACGTTATTTGTGCTTCCAGCGCATCGCTAAGCTCTATCCCAACGACGTTGACCGCATACGCCGCATGTCCCTCATCGAGGAGGGTGATGTCAAGAAGATCAACATGGCTCACTTGTGCATCGTGGGGTCGCACGCCGTCAATGGAGTGGCCCGGATCCACTCTGAAATCATCAAAAACACAGTGTAAGATGATTCGGCTTCTTCTGTGTGTGTGTGTGTGTGTGTGTATACATACTATAAAGCAGAGGTCTCAAACACGCGGCCCGCGGGCCAAATGTGGCATTTGGAACCCAGACCTACTAAAATGCATGATAAAATATATCACATGAACATATAATGGTATGATAAAATGCACATGTTTTAGTACAGGGGTCTCAAACATGCGGCCCGCGGGCCAAATGTGGCCCGCAGGACACTCGTTTGAGGCCCCCGCCTTGATATGAAAGTTTAATGTTAGTGCGGCCCGCGCAAGTTTGATATGGATGCTGTATGGTATCATGTACCCAGAAAAAATTATTACGTTTGATTAATGTTCATGTTAAAGGTTAAATAACTGTTAATAGTTATCCTACCTATCCGTGTGGAAGTGGTTTTTGGCTATTTAAGTTTAAAAGAAATAACTTGAAGGCTACCGTTTAGGTCGCTAGCTCTCTAGTTTGCGAGTTAGCATGTGTCTCAAGACCCTGCAGATATTTTTTTTTGGAAAACCTTATGCGGCCCAGTCTCACCCAGACCCGAGCTCCAGTGACCCCCAAGTAAATTGACTTTGAGACCCCTGCTATAAAGTGACCATCTTTGCTGTGTCTTGTGCAGCTTCAAGGACTTCTACGACATGGACCCTCACAAGTTTCAGAATAAGACAAATGGCATCACACCGAGGCGCTGGCTTCTCATGTGCAACCCTGGACTGGCGGACGTCATCGCTGAGGTGGGTTGGCCCTTGAACGAAAGGCGATTATGTAATAGTAGAAAAGACATTAAAACATGTTTTAATGTCACACACAACATTTGGATATGTCTGTGTACTTTGTCGCCCTCTAGTGGTAGCTTTGACTCAATACCACCCTAAGCCATCTCTGTGGACTGAAAAATGCAGAGTATACAGTCCCTGACTTATCCGCCATCAGAACAGCATTGTTGTGGAACAAAGTAACTAACATAAGTAAAAAGTCCTTTTAGGGTGCTTGAAAAAAAACATTATTTAACAAAATAGTGATATCAATTTGAAAATTGAATACCTGCAATATCACAGTACTACTTTTATAGTGTACAAAAGGACCTTTGCATTGCTTGGTAGCGGCAGGTCCTCATGGTGTCTCGCTAAGTATTATTTTTAATAATAAGACATTTAAGATGTGAACTCTTGTGTCACACAAAATGTGTTTCCTGGGGGATTTTTCATGGCAGGTGGACAGGAAGTGACGCCAAAGGTTCGGAGTTGAGTTTTAAATTGTGATGGAATATGGCCCCAACAGTAACCCAGGTTATTATTGTAATATTATTATTATCATGCCTGTTCTAGCTATCACCCGACAATTACTGGCACCTAGTGGCCAGTGTAGAATACTACAGTCACAATGCCTTGTATTTTAGTTCATTTAGTTAGTTCAGTAAGCCATGTTTATGTTTGAGAATGCTTAATTTAGGCCAAGAATAAGTAAATACATGTATTTTACTGATAATAGGCTGTATAAAACTACAAAACAGGGAGAATGTACATGTATTTATTTAAAAATGTGTGAGTTAGCAATGTTTAATGTAGGAAGGGACGACTGTAATACATAAAATATGCTAAGTAAAAAAAGCTACATTAAAGAAAATTGTTTCTAATATTCAATCGGGCTGCACGCAGGCTTTAAAGACCCGAGTTAAATTCCACGCTCGGCCATCTCAGTGTGGAGTTTGCATGTTCTCCCCGTGCATGCGTGGGTTTTGTCCGGGTACTGCGGTTTCCTCCCACATTCCAAAAACATGCTAGGTTAATTGGCGACTCCAAGTTGAATAATATAATTGTCTGTTATTTGAACAGAGAATTGGTGAGGACTACATTCGGGACCTGGACCAGCTGAAGAAACTCCTAGATTTTGTGGACAATGACACCTTCATCCGTGACGTTGCCAAAGTCAAACAAGTACGACCCCTAAATAAAGATGACTGTTTTGCTGTCAGTCGAGTCATGCAACTTTTTCTATGGACTGCAGGAGAACAAAATGAAATTTGCCGCCCACCTTGAGCAGCACTACCACGTGAAGATCAACGCCAGCTCCATGTTCGACGTGCAGGTGAAGAGGATCCACGAGTACAAGAGGCAGCTGCTCAACTGCCTGCACATCATCACGCTCTACAACCGTGGGTGCTTCCTCTTGATGAACGTCAGCAGTTTGGAGGAGATGTGAACATTTCTGCTGTTTTGTGTCCACGTGCAGGCATCAGGAAGGAGCCCAACAAGTCTTGGACTCCGAGGACCATCATGATTGGAGGAAAGGTCACTAAGGCTAATTTATGCACACATATTTCATCAACATTCAGAATAATCCACAAGTAAATAAAATATGTTAGTAAAGCTAAATGAAATGGGGTGGGCGGGGCTAATAAAACAGTAAAACAGGAAGCATACCGTATATATGCGAGTTATATCACTGTGTCCAGGCGGCTCCAGGTTACCACATGGCTAAGCTGATCATCAAGCTGATCACGTCCATCGGTGACGTGGTCAACAACGACCCAGTGGTGGGAGATCGTCTCAAAGTCATCTTCCTGGAGAACTACAGAGTCACTCTGGCCGAGAAAGGTCAGTAATTCATGTCACATGTTTTTTTTCCCAAATGAGTTTATGACGGATTATACCCCACAGTTATCCCGGCGGCCGATCTGTCGGAGCAGATCTCCACGGCGGGCACCGAGGCATCAGGCACGGGCAATATGAAGTTCATGCTGAACGGCGCTCTCACCATTGGCACCATGGACGGCGCCAACGTGGAGATGGCGGAGGAGGCCGGCGAAGAGAACCTCTTCATCTTTGGCATGAGGGTGGACGACGTGGAGGCTCTGGACAAAAAGGGGTGAGGTTTAATAATCATGGACTGTACGTCCTGGTATGCTAAGCTGAAAATGTTGCTTGTGCAGCTATGATGCTATGGCGTACTACAACCGCATCCCTGAGCTGAAGCAGGCCGTGTCTCAGATAGCAGGAGGCTTGTTCAGCCCTCATCATGTGGACCTCTTCAAAGATCTCGTCAATATGCTGATGCACCACGACAGGTCACGGTTCTTTTATTTTTTTTTAGGCGCACAAAATATGTTCAATAAATAAATATGTAGCTAGAAGGTCTTTGTTTGTGCTGCAGGTTCAAGGTGTTTGCCGACTATGAGGCTTATATGGAATGCCAGGAGAGAGTGAGCGCCCTCTACAAGGTCAGTTCTTGCCTAAAACAGGGGTGCCTGATACATCCATCTCAACAGTAGTGTGCGTCACTTTGTAAATCAGTCAGCAGACATTGAACTCCCCCCTGATCTGCAGCTACACACTTAGATGCGACCTTCAACAGTTGACTTGTAGCGGCTAGTCAACTGTTTGATGACTTTGCTTCACGCCCTAAACGCACGTTTCCTACACTTCCGTCTCTAACACTATTATTTCATCATCCTTTTTCATATGCTGCCTTTACTTCAAATTTTTTTTTACATTACTGTCATTGTGGACTTACCGGAACCTCATTTTTAATGGTGAATTGCAAACAATCAACTTAGTCCAGCGACCAAAACGGCAACTATGGAGGGCGGTTCGTGTCCATCACTTCGTTCGTGCACTCACCATTTGAGGTGTGTTGAGTCCAACATCAGGGTAATGGCGGTGCACTACATTTTGTCGTACCTCTGTGTGAAGGCGCTTACTCACTCAAAATGCAGGAAAGCAGTAAAACAATTGAGACACAGGCTTTGTCTCTTCCCCTTTAATTATGTACCCAAGATGGTGACCATTGAAGGTTGCAGGGTGTCAAGCGGTGCGCACTCACCATTTTGGCTGTTCTCATTCATTCATTTTCTACCGCTTTTTCCTCACGTGGGGAGTGCTGGAGCCTATCCCAGCTGTCTTTGGGCGAGAGGCAGGGGTACACCCTGGACTGGTCGCCAGCCAATCACAGGGCACATATAGACAAACAACCATTCACACTCACATTCATACCTATGGACAATTTGGAGTCGCTAATTAACCTAGCATGTTTTTGGAATGTGGGAGGAAACCGGAGTACCCGGAGAAAACCCACGCATGCACGGGGAGAACATGCAAACTCCACACAGAGATGGCCGAGGGTGGAATTGAACCCTGGTCCTCCAAGCTGTGAGGTCTGCACGCTAACCACTCGACGCCGTGCCGCCGGGAACAAACTTATCAAGTCAAAATATTAAGTGTAAATACAGAAGTGGCGGCATGGCTGCCTAGTGGTTAGCGCGCAGACCTCACAGCTAGAAGACCAGGGTTCAATTCCACCCTTGGCCATCTCTGTGTGGAGTTTGCATGTTCTCCCCGTGCATGCGTGGGTTTTCTCCAGGTACTCCGGTTTCCTCCCACATTCCAAAATCATGCTAGGTTAATTGGCGACTTCAAATTGTCCATAGGTATGAATGTGAGTCTGAATGGTTGTTTGTCTATATGTGCCCTGTGATTGGCTGGGGTGTACCCCGCCTCTCGCCCAAAGACAGCTGGGATAGGCTCCAGCACCCCCGTGACCCTCGTGAGGAAAAAGCGGTAGAAAATGAATGAAAACAGAAGTGCAGAATTGAGACACAGCATTGATGTTCTTGAGTACCACTAGATGGAGCCCGCATACCGACTGTGGTGCTCACACCACAGTTTCAGAATATACATTCTACACACACACACACACACACACACACAGTGTACAGTCGGATGGAGACAAGTTAGCATACAGTAGCAGTCAAACTTGCCGACAGTTGCCATTTGATGACGAGTTCCACGTTGCGCCAACAGGTGGAGCTGTGTGGTAGTAGAGGGTGACCCTGCAAATGTTGGTATCATTACGATCAGGGTATCGTAGCTTTGCGTTAACTCGATACTGCAAACTCGATACTTTTGTGTGAGGTGTGGTTAGTCCACATTTTCATGAATAACACAGGATTCAGTGTGCCAAAAGATAAAATACGACATGAAACAATCGACAGCGTATGAGAATTTAATTGAAAACCGAATCATCATTCAAAACAGACATTCCACTGTATTTTTTTTGAGAATTACGTGCCAGAAGATAGCAAATGCATTTTAAGTCATTTACACAACAGTTAAGCAATGTTTACGTTTTGCATTTTGTTCCCTTACTGTACCGAACCGTAAACTTAAAACATACGGAACTGTGTCAATGCTGTACCATTACTCCATAAATGATACTATTGATATTTGTATCGAACCAACCCACACAAAGAGCCACATCTCATGTGTGTGCTTATTTGCTAGAACCCTAAAGAGTGGACCAAGATGGTGATCCGGAACATCGCAGCCTCGGGTAAATTCTCCAGTGACCGCACCATTTCCCAATACGCCCGGGAGATCTGGAACATCGAGCCCAGTTTGGAGAAGATTGGCGCCCCAGATGATCCTCGCTAAAAGTGCGCGTAGCGCCCCGCCAACCCTCCCGCTGTTCAATCCCTAGCTCAGCTGTTTTAAAAAGCTTGTTAGGATCCACTGTGTTGAACTAATCCATGTATTCAAACATGAGTCGTCATAGCGATTGGACCACACTGCCTTTCTCCGCCCACCCGAGCCTGAAAGCCTTTAAAAACACTCCAGAATGCCGGCATCTTCTCCACTGTGACGTGTGAAAAGTCTACTGTAGGTCTTCCATGGAGGACGATGTGATTCCTGCTGTCCTCCATTTAATGCATGTTGTCTGCCTCACACCTAAGTGACTCTGTTAGACGTGTGTGTTCTTTGTGTTTGTGTATTTGATCCCAGTACTGTACATGGAAGCTGTCTCTTGGGTCAATAAATAGCAAATGTAGCCCACAAGTTTGGATGATGTCCTGGTTTCTGTTGTTCTGGAGTGCAGACCGAAAGGGTCCCCATTTGCTGCTGTTTAGCACTGTACAGAAGGTGTGCATAATATTTTTAAAAAAGACAGAATAAGCTCTAATGTAGTCAAACAACCCCAAATAACAGCGAGCAAATAAATATGTCTCATGCCCTGCCATAGCCGTTGTATAAGAGATCCAAAGACTGACAGGGCCCAAATAATTAGTTATTTAAAAAATTAATTTATTATTTTTTTCATGGGACCCAGAATTCCCGGTGGCACCCCTGTTGACAGCTGTCAGTCAATTAATGGCACCGCCCCCTTTCTTCCATCCTTGTGTTCATCATATTAAAACATTGAAGGTCTCACCTGATCCCCCCCATTTGTTGCGGCTACTCCTCACACTCTGACATGGACTGCAGCGCTTACAGTAAGTCACTGCTTGCTTTTCTTATTAATATGATTTTTTTAGGCTTCTATGGAACAAAACTAACAATAAAAAGCATAAACACACTAAATGTTTCACTATTATATGCACATCATTGTATGAAGTTAAACATAACAACATGGGTGCCATCCCAACAGCCTTTTTTTTATTGGCCCTCAGCATATTGATAAAAATGTAATTAATTAATTACTGATATACAATCCTGATGAGTCGTAATTTGCTTTGTCATCTGTAAAGTTGAAAATTAACCATACCCATGAAACTTGCCACATTTTGTGATATTATATTTTTACTGGGTTTTGATGTGAAAGACAAAAAGTAAAATTTTCACATTTTTTACAAATTAAAAACTGTGTGGCATGCAAACGTATTAATGCCACTTTTGTCTAAGTGCAGCCTTTTTGTCTTCATAAATTGCCTGCTGATTGTTGAGCGATCAAATGTTGACCTATAGATTAAATAGATTTCACCTACGTATGAACTAATCTCAGTATAAATGCAGGTTTGTTAAGAGAATAGGTGAGCGTACAGCATCATGGAGTCCAAGAAACTCACCAGAGGAGTCAGGGATAAAGTTGTGAAGAACTTTAAAGCAGGATTAGGCAATGGCGGAGACATTGCAGTAGCCAAGGTGAGACCATTACTAATATAATGGTGGCAATAAGTTGATAAACTGAATTGTCTAGATGAGAGTAACGAGAGATGACCACTGTGTACATAGATAGACGCCAACATCGCCGCCATTTTGAATGGGTCAAGGCTTTTTTTGTGTGTGTATCGCAGCAGTGGACAAACTCAACCACCCCTGGCCACCCCGTCCAAAAGTTTTGGATCATCTTTTAGAGCAATTAATAGCCACGCATTGTACCGTGGACGTGTTTTCAATGTATATTTTGTAGTTTCTGCTCACCATCATGGCGGCCAAACCCGCGCAGCATAATACGGAAGTACTTGCCGATTGGCCCTACTGTATTAATTCTAAAGTCCTTGATTAACGTGCCCACTCAAGCTCCCAATATTAACAGATGTATGTGCTCACACTTTAGAACTTATGTCAATATAGTGAGAAAACTTGACCGCACCCGACTAAAGTAATCATGGAAAACTTACCTACCGCTTGCAGTTCATGTAGACGCAATATAAGTGGCTCGTGCTTGTGTTGTGTGCTGCAGTGAAATGCGTCCAAGCGGAAACAGCGGTTAGACTGAACTAATATTCTGCACCACAGAACCGCGTTTGACAAAATTGTCCCAAGTTTAAGTATCTCAGTTCATCTTCTGGAAATGGAAATAGTATAGAACTGGTTTAATATACAAAATGTATAATTTTAGAATTGTTAAAAATACATTGCTATAATGTTAAAATGGGGATTAGTAGTAGCTAGAGGGAATTGAATGGTAATATCAGCATGTAAAGGGCTTAAAACTGACACTAGACTGTGTGTGTGTGTGTGTGTGTGTGTGCACAGCGATGGATCCCCTGGAGGTTCCCCCTCTCACCCCAACGAGTAAGGAGGTGCTGTGCAAGGCCTTGAGTGACAGTTTTGCCGGTTTCACCCAGGAGAGACTCACCCACCGCTTCCCGCAAGGTGAAACACCTGAGCTTCCAGAGGACCTCCATGAGGAGAGTCATTGTGGGGGGTTTATTTCTCCTCCAGATGTCACCTTGTGGTCTGAGTGGGAGGTGAATCACTGGCTGGACTGGTGCCGTGCTGAGTTTGGTCTGCACTTGCTGGGCTCAGAACTGAAGGGCCTGCAGGGTCATGAGTTGTGTGGCCTGGACCGTGAGGCTTTCCTGGGCCTCACGTCTGACTATACCGCAGGAGAGATTATGTGGGAGCACTTGGAGATCATGAGACGTGGTACCGAAGAAACACAACTATTGGCCGTCATACAAATAACATGTCAGAAGTTGCCAACTTTTTCTTTTTTTTTTTTACCTACAGAGAATGATGGCGTCTGGAGTGCTGCACAGACGACGTGCACTGAATCCTTCCTCTGCCAGCCTCCTAGCATCAAAGGTGAATATTGTCCATGTACACTTACACACTCTCGTTGAATATTTTGAGAGTATATTCACATACAAAGTAGAAAAAAAATAATTTTGTCATGTTGATGGACGGTACAGAGTTGTGTGCAGTGTGCTTGTCAAGCATTATTGCTTCAACATTAATATTCATTCATTCATGAATGCTTTTTCCTCACGAGGGTTGCGGGGGGTGCTGGAGCCTATCCCAGCTGTCTTCAGGCGAGAGGCGGGGTACACCCTGGACTGGTCGCCAGCCAATCACAGGGCACATATAGACAAACAACCATTCACACTCACGTTCGTATTCGTACAAATTGGAGTCGCCTAGCATGTTTTTAGAATGTGGGAGGAACCCACGCATGCACGGGGAGAACATACAAACTCCACACAGAGATGGCCGAGGGTGGAATCGAACCCTGGTCCTCCTAGCTGTGAGGTCTACACGCTAACCACTCAACCGCCGTACCACCCTCAACATTAATATTCATTCATTAATTTTCTACCGCTTTTTCCTCACAAGGGTCGCGGGGGTGCTGGAGCCTATCCCAGCTGTCTTCGAGCGAGAGGCGGGGTACACCCTGGACTGGTCGCCAGACAATTGCAGGGCACATTTAGACAACAACCATTCACACTCACATTCATAACTATGGACAATTTGGAGTCTCCAATTAACCTAGCATGTTTTTGGAATGTGGGAGGAAACGGGAGTACCCGGAGAAAACCCACGCATGCACGGAAAGAACATGCAAACTCCACACAGAGATGGCCGAGGGTGGAATCGAACCCTGGTCCTCCTAGCTGTGAGGCGGGGTACACCCTGGACTAGTCGCCAGCCAATCACAGGGCACATATAGACAAACAACCATTCACACTCACATTCATACCTATGGACAATTTGGTCCTCCTAGCTGTGAGGTCTACGCGCTAACCACTCGACCACCGTGCCGCCCTCAACATTAATATAAAAAACAAAAAATATATATAAATTAGTCGCTTGTCTTCATGACTCTAAGCGTGGAATCTGATTGAATCTGTCCATTCAGAGAGCGACTCCGAAGCAGAGACATCTTCCAGTGGCAACTTCCTGTGGACCGACACTGAGGTGCAGTGTGAGGACATTTTCACTTTAACACAACCGTACAAAAGCTTCAAGGAGTATGTGGGAGACAAGACAGACGTGGGCAATGCGGTGATACCAGCAGCCATGCTCGCCGGTTATACTGGTGAGTCACTTGTGTGTGTGTGTGTGTGTGTGTGTGTGTTTGTCATGATCCCACATCATTTTAGCTGACTGTTAATATGTGAACAGGAAATGGTCCCATTCAACTGTGGCAGTTTTTACTGGAGCTGCTGACTGACCGCAGCTGTCAGTCATGTATCAGTTGGACGGGAGACGGCTGGGAGTTCAAGCTGACTGACCCTGATGAGGTAGGCCTTTTTTTAGCTCATAAAATTAGACCGTGGGAACAATGATTAGTCAAATTTGAATATTTGAACAATTACATTCAACCAAGAAGGTCAAAAGGTTTTGGTGCTTTAGGTGGCGCTGCTGTGGGGACGCAGGAAGCACAAACCCAAGATGAACTATGAGAAACTGAGCAGGGGCCTGCGCTACTACTATGACAAGAACATCATCCGGAAGACGGCGGGCAAGCGCTACGTGTATCGCTTTGTCTGCAACTTGCAAGAGCTGCTGGGATATGAGCCGGGGGAGTTGCACGCCATGTTAGACATCGGCGCCAAAGCCTAGTAATTAAAATATGAGCGGGAGCAAAATTTTCCGATTATTTTATCCAGCCACTGTGGTAAATACAGACCTTTTTTTTAACAAACTCCATCTATTGGGCGAACCTTTAAGCGATCCTAACATTTACGTGGCCAGATTTTTAAACCATGAAAAGAAGGCAAGTGGACGTGCTGATTTAATTTTACAAGCCAGTGAACAAGTTGTCAGACATGCAGAGAGTGAGTGCGGCAGGATTACTTCCACCACTTTCACTAATGGAAGACAGGAGAGTCTTTTGTCCTCGTAGCCGAATGTTGGTTGGTTATGCCGATTGGACGATCTTTGTGTCGCCAACATAAATACAAATATGGCCCTGACATGCAGATACACTCTACAGTGTTGAGCTGCACACCTAATACACCATAAAGCGTGTGATAAACCATCTGGTTCACACACTGACTTGTGCATGCATAACATAGTCTCTCTCATGTATATGTATGGCTTTAAATGAATTCCACACAGCAGCAGGTGGCGGACTACAAAGTATTACTAATTGCTGCTTTAAGAACAACCTTAATATGAGGGCACGTTGTATCAAGCGGCCACTCGGGGGCACTAATAGGAATCACTGGAATAGAGGAGGTTTTGGAGGCCTGTTGCTGTTGTGTTCCTGGCTGAGACAGTTCAGCCACCTTGCCTTCAGTGCTGCCCACACTGGTGTATGAATGCCCCAGGGCAGCTGTGGCTACATATGTACTTTACCATTACTACTGTGTGACTGAGGAGTGAATGAATAATGGCTTCACTTCTTTGTGAAGCGCTTTGGGAGCCTTGAAAAGCGCTGTAAAATCTATTCTATTAATTGATTTTTTTAACTTAAAAAAAAACTCGGTGTGCACGGTGTGGAAGTGGTTAGCGCCCGAGTTCGATTCCCCACTCGGGCATCTCTGTGTGCATACTCCGGTTTCCGCCCACATTCCATAAACATGCTAGGTTAATTGGCGACTCCACATTGTCCATAGGTATGAATGTGAGTGTGAATGGTTGTTTGTCTATATGTGCTCTGTGATTGGCTGGCGACTGGTCCAGGGTGTACCCCGCCTCTTGCCCAAAGACAGTTGGGATAGGCTCCAGCACCCACCCCTGCGACCCTCGTGAGGAAAAGCAGTAGAAAATGAATGAATGAATGAACTTTGAAAAAATAGCTGCAAACACTGACATTTTTTACTCAAGGCCACACACTGCACTGCCGTTGATCGGCCATTCCTCCCTCTCGACCCGTCCCCCAGTGAGCCACACCAGCCAGGGAAGTGCAGCCAACTCGCCCTGGTCAGCTTAAGAAGCGATCGCATTAATTCACTGACTTTTCCTTTGACATGTATTGTGGAGCGAGCATGTCATGTTTTTAACTTGATGGGTTATTTTGTCTTTCTATTCTTTTCTATGAAAGTCCCCAGGTCAACTCTCCTTCCGAGATCTCCCATGTAGAACCACAAAGACTATTGGAGGTTTGTTTAAACTAGAACAGGAAAATGACCTTAATAATATTATAATGATATATATTTAAAAGAGGTGCGTATGTGCACACGTGACATCAGGACATCAGGATTTACTTTTTTTTTCAGAATTGTACAACATTTATTGTAAAATAAATGTTGTACAACATTGACTCAAGAACATTGACTCAAATGGTGTTGGCGACTGCAATGGTGTTATCAGAGCCTCAGATGGCCGGCTGTGAAATCAATAGATCCCTAAAAGGAGCACCCAACTGAGCAAAATACACATGGCTAATGCGTTGCACAGGAGGGGGGGGGGTTGTCTTTCTGCTATTATAAACACCTCTGCTCGGTTTGACAAGTGCACCACGCAGTGAGGTGTTCATCGACTTGATATTCAACAGCCATGGCATGCTTTTCATTTGGATTCAGATTAGGCCATGTTCAACACACATACATGTGTCCTTCTGTACTTCTCTATACAGTGCATCAATTATGTTCCAAGACCCCCTGTGAATTGTGAAAAACTACAAACAATGGATGCACCCATAAAAAGTCCTAAAAATGCATATTTTGATATAATAAACCCGATAATATGCCTCTCACTGTACAGGATAGGGTGTTACACTTATGAAAGCTTCACTGAAACATCACGTCTTGTTAAAGCATCTTCTTGCTGTAAAATGTTCAGTGGTTTGACTTCAGACAGCACCCTCAGAACTTTTTCCCTCCTGCAGATAGCGCCATCAAATTACTATTTAAGTTACTAGAAAAGTGTGTTACAATTTAAAAATTTACATAATACACATACAGGACAGCAAACATGCAGCATTCGTTGTTTTTTATTGCCAGCAGGATACTGAAATGCATTTCTGTTGTCTGCACATTAGCAACTGATGGGAAGTGGAACAACACACACACAATGTATGGTGAGTTATTTTGGCCTTTGTTTCTCCCACTGCTCCGGTGTTAGGGTCTTCTGTTCAAAGGCGTGGATATCTTTGAGCTCCTCTGCTAAACAGCTATTGACCATCCTGACAACAACATGTTACATTAGTACTCATGCATGTACTGCGCAACCATGATGCACATCACTTTTGTGTTTATTTTATGTAAAATAAAATGACATGAATACGTGCATTCTGTGATGGGTAATATGTGTGTGTTTAATACCTGTGTCTCTGTAACAGTGGTTTGCCCTCAAATTGGGAGGAGACCACAAGCACTTTAAAGCTGGCTGCACATCTATTGGGTGATGTGTCCTCCACGTCCTGGAGAACACAAGACAAGTGATAAGTTACAAATGTGATGCGCAATGAAGTGACACAATGTATACAAATGCTAATAACAAATGACACACATAACCCTACCACGTGTTCTGCAGTGAGCTCCTTTAGAAGTTTGTCACGTATATGGTCTGATGTTATAGCCATCTCTAGAACAACAAGCGATAGCAGTAAGTAAATCGGTTTATTTTAAGATGGACTGTCTGATTCAGAACGTGTCTCGTTAGCAAAATTAGAACCGGAAGTACATATTTCCCCACAATTAAATCAAAATCTTCATTCTTTATTTGATTTAATATTTCAGGATAATTATTATCATGCCCTACATTTTTGGATATTTCTAAATAGATAATGTACATACGGAAATGTTACGTACTGTATTGAATTCCTGGTATTTTCTGTGTTTCCTATAAAAGAACCAATCAAGAGACTAGTCACAGCCATGTCCAATCAGATCATGCAGTACATTGAGAGGCGGAACCTATATTTTGAAATGGCAAACCGTCGAAAGCCTGATAGTTTATGAGGCGCAGGGGAGTATTAGTCAGCGAATTTTATACGTAAAATTTTATAACACATACAAAGTAAGCTGGAAGTAAACCTTTTTTAAAAATATAATCTTAGTACTCTTAAGATGACATGTTTTGTTCCCTCATTATTGACAGGCAATCTCAGGGACTACTAACTCGGAGTGTTTTTTGAATTGAACATTTCCGAATCTGAAACAGGCTTTACAAGGTTAATACAATGGTCATTGTGTAAATATGTGCACAAAAATTAACAATATTAAGACAAATTAGATGTTGCTTACTTTAACTTTAATACTTTTATGATATTTTGCGCCGCTGCATAGTGTAGTTCCCCTCCAGTACAATGGTTGTGGAGGTAGAAAGCTTCTTTGGTGTATATATGCTGTACTGCCTCAACCCTAAATATAAAGGACGAATATACATTGGCTTCACGGTGAATCCTGAGCGCAGGATCGGACAGCACAATGCTGGACGACACAAAGGAGGAGCAAAGCGGACCAGTGGGAGAGGACCATGGTATTGTACACGCTGTTTTGTGTATTAATCATCACACTGTCATTAATATTGTGAATGCATTCCTTTGTTTTTGTTTAGGGAGATGGTCCTTATCATACATGGCTTTCCCTCTGATATTGCTGCCTTAAGAGTAAGTGCATTTATATGTAATTGCATGCAGATTAGTGAAACATCTTTAGTATGATATGAGTTTGCAATATTTCCATAGTAGTCAAGCTTCCTTAATTGAGGAAGACAACACAATTGGTGCATGTTTATTTGATTGTAACTGTCATCATTGTGTCTTGTTAGTTTGAGTGGGCGTGGCAGAACCCTCACTCCTCCAGGCGTCTCTCCTGCATCTCCCGCCGCACCAGGAAAGAGTCCAGCCTACAGTTCCACTGGCGTGTCGTATCCAACATGCTACGGGTGGCGCCGTGGAGCCGACTCCCGCTGACCGCCCGCTGGCTTAAGCCGGAGTACAGGATGGAGTTTGAGGTCAATCTGCGACCTCCTCTGCACATCCCTGTCGTCAGCGGAGGCGTAAAAGTCAAGAAGAAGCGTCTGTTACACCCCGAAGACCAGGTGGAAACTTCCAGGTGTTTCCTTTGCAAGGGCTTGGTCAAGGTAGCTTCCTTTATTTAGATCATGTCTGGAGATAATAAGCATTTGCCAAGCAGCTTCTTGTTCCACTCCTACTCAGATTTCAGAAAAATTGAGCTGTTTCCACCCATCCTGCGGGATGGGCAGTCACGTGATCTGCCTGGCCAAGCTCTTCCTTAAGGCAGAGCCGTCCCACCTCCTGCCTGTGGAGGGGCAGTGTCCTGCTTGCTGGCGCTCCATGCTGTGGGGGAGTCTAATCCGCCTCAAACAAGGCTGCTTAGGAGATCTGGAGGAGTTCACAAAGTCTGCATCTCAAGTAAGATACTTTAGCCTCCTCTTCCTCATACTTTTTCCGTCTTAATGTGGACTTTGTGTCTTCTTAGAACCACTGGCAGATCAACTATGAAGGAAATGAACTGAAATGACCGATATCTCCATTGATGTGGAAAGGATTGTACAAAAATATTTATATTTTTTCTACTTGTGATCATGAAATACCTTTTACAATATTTGTTTCTTACCTATTAAACCTGCTCTTAAAGAGACTATCCATCAGGTTTCTCCAGTTGCCTTGATGGCACCAACATTCTAACATATAGTTAGTATTATATCCCATCTCTTCCTGTTTGGAGTACGCCAACATAACAATAGTTAGTACAGATAAATTCATTTAAAATGTAGCATGCCACCAAGCTAACTCGTTAACCTTGATTTATTTATAAATTTAAGAATGAGTTGAAATTGCAGTGGGGAAGAAGGACAACATAAGAAGCCAAACATTTACCAGTTCCACACGAATTGGAGGAATTGAAAACCTCTTTTCAATGTAACATTACTGATGCCTAGTGACCAGAATACTACATATAACTTTCACTCATTCATTTTCTATCGCTTATCCTCTCAAGGGTTGCGGGCATGCTGGAGCCTATCCCAGCTGTCTTCGGGTGAGAGGCGGGGTACACCCTGGACTGGTCGCCAGCCAATCACAGGGCACATATAGACAAACAACCATTCACACTCACATTCATACCTATGGACAATTTGGAGTCGCCAATTAACCTAGCATGTTTTTGGAATGTGGGAGGAAACCGGAGAAAAGCCACGCATCCACGGGGAGAACATGCAAACTCCACACATGGAGTTGGCTGAGGGTGGAATCAAACTCAGGTCTCCTAGATGTGTGGCCTGCACGCTAACCATTCGTCCGCCGTGCAGCCTACATATACGTAACTTGTATAACTTTGGTATTTTTTTTACTTTTAACAGTTCATATTTGTCATTTATTAATGAATGAATGTTCGAAAAACCGTGAAGATGACTGCGGTAACAAATTGTTAGGATCGAATGGCGTGTGTGTGTGTAAATTGAATTTTTTCAAAACTATGGACCGTGTTTCAGTATTTCAGTAGGAATTTTGTTATGGAAAAATTTGAATTCCGAGAAAACCAAGACTTTTTAGAATATGTGCTCTTCAGCATTCACACAATAACTGATCATGTGGATAGCATATGGTCTTGTAATTATTGGAGTGATCATTACACATTTTACAGATACAGATGAATCAAACAAAGTATTATTCAGGCGATTGTAGTAAAATACAAAGCAAGTATTGTTCAGGTATTGAAATTTGGTGATTTTGGGTCATACTGATAACTTATGCGATAACCCAACTGACAAGCAGGTTAGTGAATATAAAAATATAAAATACGCTATATTTGTATACAAGTTGTGAACTCTCCTCACAAGGTTGGTGCAGGCAGGAAGAACAAAATGGCTTTTAGCGCTGCTAGCTTGTGCTGCAGGTCACCTCTTTGCTCTTTTGGTGTCCATCTTTACTGTTCGGCAGGTTGGGTTTGCAAAGTGATCACAGGCTGCACGGGACAGAAACCAAGGTCAGGTTTGAGCAAATTTGCACACTTCCTCTTTACTTACTCACCACTTTGGGAGGCGGCGCACAACAGTTGACCACCTTGCAGCAATAAGCGGCCAGAGTGGCTGAGATGGTGAACAAAGTGACCTGGATGAGTATGCTCTCTGCAAAGAGGTGAGTCCTGGTGCGCTGTCAGCGGTTGGAAACAAGTCAGGACTGAAAAATGAAAAAATGGTTGCAGTAGTGCTTACTCACCTCCAGAACATGGCAGTCATCCAAGTAAGTGGTGAGGTTTCCGCTATAGTAGTGCCAGCATTGTGTCGCATATTGATCAAGATTGATCAGTAGGCAGATTATGTTGAATAGGGAGGCGATGCAGGCCAGAATCTGCATCGCCAGGCAGCCCCTCAGCTGACAACAAGGAAAAATTCACAAAGTCTGTGTTTAATAGTATATCCAAGAAGTATACAGTGAGGAAAATAAGTATTTCATCTGATTGATTACCAAAACATTTATGGTAGCTTTATTGTAACACTGAGACAGAATGTAAAAAATAAATGTTATCAATTGAGATGCTCGATATTGACGTTTTACCAATATCAGCAGCATATCTTCTCTCAAACTAATAAAAAGTCAGAGTTTTACACATTATGCTTATTTTACTGTGAAGCCACTGGATGCATTTCACAAATAAACAGTCTTTGTAGAAAAGTATAGTGGGACCTTGGATAGTGGCCACACAGATTTGTGTGTTAACATCGAAAATGTATGCAACAATTTGCCAAGGTGCATTTTCCAGTTATAGCGTACAATATGGCGTTCATTTTGTCTTGTAATTAATATATTTTTTAATCTGAAAAACACTTAATCAGCGGTTAACTCTCAAAAATGTTTAGTTTTATAATAATTATAATTATTTTTATGTGCATATAACAATTTATATGCTTATAAATGACTTGTTAATGGTATAAATTAACATTTTAAGGTTAGTTTTACCTTCATTGAAGACTACTGTTGCCAAAGGAGGTAAACCGACAGAGGTCAAATACTTATTTTCCCCATTGTCTTGTTATTAATATATTTTTTAATCTGAAAAACACTTCATCAGCGGTTAACTCTCAAAAATGTTTTTAGTTTTTAGTTGCATATAATTGACGCGTTAATGGGATAAATTAACATTTTATCAACATTTCAAATACTTATTTTCCCCATTGTATGTCATTGTAACAATAAGTACTGTAGATATAGTATTGCCTACTTACTGTAGGCAGGTGGAGGTTCTTCGCTGCTATAGCGACACTCCCAGCTATAACCACCTGTCATGATAATAATTAGACAGTAATACAGTAATGAAATACTCAAGGATCCACAATTTGTCAATTTTTTTGCAAGTTGCTTTCTCACCAGAAGTGATAAAACAATGAAAGGGATGTCTGTTTCATTTAGGCCAAGGTTTTGGTGGTGAAACACACTTGTGGACGCAATCTGAAACAAACTCATGGCAATCTGGGTTATCTGGAACCGGGATTTAATAATGAATTCATTAAAAAACCAAAATCATAAACCATGAGTGTGAATTTTCTACTTGCACAAACCCCTAGAGCTTTTGGTTCAGCCTCCAGGTATTTCTGCTTCCTGTTGGTGTCTCTCTGGAACGTGACAGTCATCAGTGGGTTCTGGTTCGACTCCGCCACTTCAACTTCATCTGAAACTGTCCAAATTATACCATCGTTACGACATTTTTCGCACCATTTTGAGGACTGTTGCAATCCCTCGTCCAACGGAAGTCAGAAGACCATCTGGAGTTCATCAATCTCGAGTCTAAGCAGTCTAAATACTGGACTTGCGATTTATAAAGTTTGAGAAAAGACGACCAGGAAAAAGGTGAATCTTTACCTGCCATGATCACGATCAGTTTAGTCCGGACAGCGAGAAGTTTCGCTCTGCACGGTCAAAGTTGAGCAACAGTCGCCCCGTTTGTTTGCCTCTTCAGGGAGATTATTACCACCAGTGGGCAGCAGAGTTACATGACGTAAAATCATCTGGGCTGTGTAAACATTACATAAGGGAAACGGCCTGAAAAAAGTCATCCACTTGATATTATGTTAATGTGTTGTTTATGTGTTTTTAACGTTCATGCGATGATGCATCTTACTAGCTAATTCTAGCAATTTCTTGCACTGGTACAGGTTTTGTTACCTTTTGGTGCTATCGAATGTTGTCACTATACCCAAATGACGATGTCAATACATACAAAAAATAGTAATTAATGGCATTGTCTGAAACATATTGGGGCGGGGAAGGTTGGTGCTGGAATTTACGACTTTCAAATACTTCCGTGAACGTCTCTCCGCCGCCATGTTGTCCCCTCCTCTATCGACCGCCTTGTCCCCTCCCTCCTCTCAGTCTTTTTACCTCACTTGTCCGACGCGGCGGTGAAGTGCAGACCCAGAATTTGCTTTTCTGTGGGGGGGGAAAGGCAGACGTCATTCTAGCCACCCAAGGAGCGTGCGTTCAGAGAACACTTTGACTGAGAACCGAGACATTTCATCGGCCTTACGTCGTCGTCGTCGTCGCTATACAAGCTCAGTATGGATCCAATGACTCAGTCCGCCCAGATATCATCGTCACAAGGCTTCGCAGATGGACAAAATTCTGCTTCGAAAGAATCAAAGCCAACCGGTAAGGAAACATCCGATGTTGTATTTAGGTACCCAATAATTTTTGTCTTGTTAATCAGTCTATATTGTTTGACTTATGAATGTGTTGTTATCGTCGAGCCATTGCGCCTTTATTTTTGTCCATTGTTGAGCAGTGCGTGGTCATTGTATAGCTTTCATTCTGTGACATATTTGACAAAATACTATAAGAAGGTGTCATTATTCACTCGAATTATGTTTGAATGTTGTCAATGAATGTTAATATTTGCAACAATGTAGGCCAGCAGCTTGCACGCAGTTCACTTAATTAGCCCAACCGTAATGCTCATAATAGCAGCGACTCAGAAATATAATATCGTCCGTCCAATCAATATTCACATTTTTATGACATGTTTATTTTGGGCGTGGGCCTAATTGAACAGTGTGTAAGAGTACCTGTAGGAATGTTAATGTTTTGTGGCTGCTTTTAGTGTAGGATGATCTGCACTGCAGATGAATTACAGGGCAAGTGCCAATAAAGGCAGCATCTCTTAAAGGCACAGCTCTGTATTTTGTCATGAGTGATGACAACCCCACAGCAAGACCTGTCACTTAGAGGAATGTCATTTATCTTTCATCTCGTTTTCAGGTTACATAATTTCACAAAGATTAATTATAAGAAAATATGACTGTTCTTGATTAGCGGCCTAATATTTTTTAGGGAGTGGCAGATTCCAATCTATGGTGGTTGTTTTTTTGAAACCCTAAATAACCAATTCAAAATGTGGTTATGGATTTCTGTTACACTAGCGCGGGTGTGGCATGTCATGCCTTTATTATAGCTCAAATTGGTCTTTTTGGTGAGAATTTAGGAATGGGTCCATCTTTAGGGCATTTACTACAACTTGGGATGACAAAAACAAAATGCACCATGTTCATTTAAGTTTGTCTAATTTTGTTTAGTTATGTGAAAATTTAAGGTGAATTAATGTCTATTATTCCCTCACCTTGATGGCCAAGTATCAGGTACAGTATTCCCTTACTTGTAATATGATCCTCCCTTACAAGCAGCTGCCATCCTTCACGACTCAGCTGTTCCATGATGGGGCAAGGGGGGGGGTAACCATGCTATCACAATCTATTATTTTCATATTAGTAGCAAAGTGTCTATTTGTTAACTGCTGTACCATTTTGTTTGTTCTTAAATGCTTCTGAGTGACGGCTTTAAATTAAGGACAGCTGACCGAACAAAGCAATGCTGTTGGAACACGGATGAATGAGTCACCTCAAAACACAGCTTTTTAAGACCCTCCCTCACATTCTCATGGGGGATTATTCCCTAATGTGTACAGTACAGCCTTTCATGTCATTTAGACCATATTTAATAATAGAGTACTAAGAAACGATCCCCATTCCAACACTTCAAGACTGCTTTTTTGCATACTTATTTCATTTCTTTAATATGATACATCAGTAGTTTTGTGAACACGAACAAGTTAATTTGACTGGAAGTGGCCACTGATGAACGACGCCAGTCACAGAGGAAGTGGCACACTTTAAAAATGAGGACCTCAATTATCCAACTGCTTTGCATCATCAGAGGAAGTTTGACACAAATTGCATGTTTTATCAGACTCTGCGCAATCTCAGGAGAAAACTGCTCACACACACTGTTTTCTTTTTGAAAAATGTGAAAGCTTTTATATGGTTTGCACAGAGTTGTCCAAAATCTGGCTCAGTAGGCCATATCACAGCTCTTATTTATCGCTGTATTGTCAAAATGGAAAGAAACACGGCCCACGGTGTTTGACTGGGAGTAGGGTCTGAGCTTTGCCATGTAACACCACAACTGTTGATCTCATGTGAGTTTTAATCAAATTATGCTTTTTGCGCTGATCAATATAGACAGAGTTCTAGAACATGGAGTTCCTTCAGCCTCATGCTGTTCATACTTGGCATGTAATACTTCTCCGACCTGCTTGGATCACTTAACTGAGGTCATGGAAGCAGTCAAAGAGCCCACAGGAGGAGATGCTAACAAGTCCATAGCAGGAGCACCAATCGCTATTGAAGTAGACTTTATTTAGCTGCTGTTCCATTTTTACACTTCACGTCGCAGTGAATAGTGAGAGTGAAGGTGTGGTGTCTGAAAGCGTGTAAACTGCTTCGTGAAGTCAAGACAAGGAATGCTGCTCCACCAGGGTGACCCAACCCCAACCTGCAAATCCTGTACTACACCTACATGCCACACACCCTTGAGTCAATGTGACACACATGCACACACGCACACACACACGACTCCTTGAATTCCTTACGCTTATAGAACGGGCAACCTGACTCGGCACAAAATCCTGAGTAGAAAACCAAAAGAAAACACCCCCCACCCCACCCGTCCCCTTGCAACATACAAGCATCCTTGAGCATCCAGTCAGATTTAGCTTTGCTTTTTTCCATTTGTCTTCAGATATTTAGCATTCTTTAGAAATATAATAAAATAATAACATTTTTAATTTGCAGAGATCTGCATAGTCTTTATTTTATTGTAGACTAGATGTTTAAAGTTATCTAAGCTGCAGCACAGGAAAGGTAGTTTACGTAATATTGCTGTGTCATGCATTGCATCTCAACACAGAATAAAGACAATAGTGTTGTAAATTGTCTATTTTTCTGATGGCGGAATGTGCATGGTAAATGTAAGCATGTAAGCAATGATAGCTTTGTGTAGCATATAAAGTCCAATAAGTAAGTTGATGTAAGTCATTAATTTGAATGCCTTGTCATACAGTACAGTGAACAGGGGTTCATTTTTCTTCTGTCCTCTGTTGTTTTTATTTTTTATTTTTTTCCAGATTCCTTTCTTTCCTCTTCGCCCGTATCTCTCATTCAGTCTTCACAAGGCAAGTGTTTGCTCCTCTTAATGTTGCTTGCCTGCTTTCATTCTTCTTTTTCTCTTCTCTCATCGGCTCGCTTTGCTCTACTGCTCCTCTCCATACCTTTTTCCTGGTGGACATCTCTTTTTCCTCAAAGTCCAGTAGAACTACGTATTATGTCCGTTCAGCTCAGCTATTATGTCCCGGGCCTCTTCCCAAGAACCTCATCATGAAATTCTTGCCACAGTCACAAGTTTGAGCCCGTTATGAAAAGACAACCAACCATGTGACACGCAAATTCGGTCCAATTTTTCCTCGCACCAACATATGATCACATGAATTGGAACCTTGTCTTTAATACCAAAGACAGACGTGTGGGCCTCTGCAGCTGCTGGTAGTCTGATCTGTTTCAGTCTTTATCGCCTGCGAGTGAGCATTATTGAGGTCAGCCGCACCGACTGCAGGTTTGAGATAATCCCAAGATTGCCACCTTATTTTAAGAAAGCAAGAGAAGTTCACGTTCTATGAGCAGTGGTAGGAACCTAAAAATGGATCAAGTTGGTGTCCTGTGGGGAACTTGATTGGTCCCACCTTCCTCGTGACCCAGTATCTAAACCCCCCCATCATCAGACCCAGCAGCAAAGGCGCCCAAGGGGAAGAAGAGCGTCACTGGAGCTATCAGCCACTGTCCAATGGCTGACCACTGGTTAGCTGCTTGTGACTTGGTGCATGTTATACATCTTTGCTTCTGTCATTAAGATGGAATTAAGTTTTTTTCCCATTTTTCTTTTGCTTCTATTCATAGATTAGTGCTGTGGTTAGTTATGCTAAAATAGATTATATAATTCCTGTAACACAAGCACACCAAGGTTTCACTTCATGGTAAAGCAGGTTTGTGTTAACTTGAATAAGAAGGCTTCAGCAGAGACCATCAAAGCAACTGATAATATAATATTTTATCTAAATAATGCCACAATATCAGTTCAGTTAGTTGTTTGTCAAGAATTTGTTAGATTATGTGGAATTGGTGGATAGATTGATTTGATGTCTCAAAGGGATAGTTTGGATTTGTTGACATGAAGTTGTATGACATCTCCACCAGCAGTGTGATGCACCAAAGGTGACATTTCCGTCACTTTGCCCTGTGGGCTGAGTTCTGGTCGGGTTTTTGGCATTTAAGAAAGTAGTTCCGGCTTGTTGGTGGGGTCACTTAAAGCGTTTTGTTTCTCAACACAATATACTGTACCTTCCAGAGGTATACATTTGCATTAAAAAAAACATTTTCCTAACAATCACTTGTACAGTGAAGAAAATAAGTATTTGAACACCCTGCTATTTTGCTATTTCTCCCACTTAGAAATCATGGAGGGGTCTGAAATTTTCATCGTAGGTGCATGTCCACTGTGAGAGAGATAAACTAAAAAGAAAAATCCAGAAATCACAATGCATGATTTTTTAACAATTTATTTGTGTGATACAGCTGCAAATAAGTATTTGAACACCTGTGTATCATCTAGAATTCTGACCCTGAAAGACCTGTTAGTCTGCCCATTAGAAGTCCACCTGCACTCCATGTATCATCCTGAATCAGATGCACCTGTTTGAGGTCGTTAGCGGCATAAAGACACCTGTCCACCCCATACAATCAGTAAGACTTTAACTTGTAACATGGCGAAGACCAAAGAGCTGTCCAAAGACACCAGAGACAAAATTGTACACCTCCACAAGGCTGGAAAGGGCTACGGAGCAATTACCAAGCAGCTTGGTGAAAAAAGGTCCACTGTTGGAGCTATCATTAGAAAATGGAAGAAGCTAAACATGACGGTCAATCTCAATCGGAGTGGAGCCCCATGCAAGATATCACCTCGTGGGGTCTCAATGATTCTAAGAAAGGTGAGGAATCAGCCCAGAACTACACGACAGGACTTGGTCAATGACCTGAAAAGAGCTGGGACCACCGTTTCCAAGGTTACTGTAGGTAATACACTAAGACGTCATGATGTGAAATCATGCATGGCACGAAAGGTTCCCCTGCTTAAACCAGCACATGTCAAGGCCCGTCTTAAGTTTGCATATGACCATTTGGATGATACAGAGGAGTCATGGGAGAAAGTTTTATGGTCAGATGAGACCAAAATAGAACTTTTTGGTCATAATTCCAATAAGCGTGTTTGGAGGAAGAAGAATGAAGAGTACAATCCGAAGAACACCATCCCTACTGTGAAGCATGGGGGTGGTAGCATCATGCTTTGGGGGTGTTTTTCTGCACATGGGACAGGACGAGTGCACTGCATTAAAGAGAGGATGACTGGGGCCGTGTATTGTGAGATTTTGGGGAACAACCTCCTTCCCTCTGTCAGAGCATTGAAGATGGGTCGTGGCTGGGTCTTCCAACACGACAACGACCCGAAGCACACAGCCAGGAAAACCAAGGAGTGGCTCCGTAAGAAGCATATCAAGGTTCTAGCATGGCCCAGCCAGTCTCCAGACCTGAACCCAATCGAAAATCTTTGGAGGGAGCTCAAACTCCGTGTTTCTCAGCGACAGCCCAGAAACCTGACTGATCTAGAGAAGATCTGTGTGGAGGAGTGGGCCAAGATCCCTCCTGCAGTGTGTGCAAACCTGGTGAAAAACTACAGGAAACGTTTGACCTCTGTAATAGCAAACAAAGGCTACTGTACCAAATATTAACATTCATTTTCTCAGGTGTTCAAATACTTATTTGCAGCTGTATCACACAAATAAATTGTTAAAAAATCATGCATTGTGATTTCTGGATTTTTCTTTTTAGTTTATTTCTCTCACAGTGGACATGCACCTACGATGAAAATTTCAGACCCCTCCATGATTTCTAAGTGGGAGAAATAGCAAAATAGCAGGGTGTTCAAATACTTATTTTCTTCACTGTAGTTATTTTTCGCTCCCTTTTTAATACTGCACGCTGCCGCTTGTGGTGTATGTGTTCCGCAGTGCGGATGAAGACCGCTGTGACACAAGAGAGTTAAGGTGCGAACTAGGCTAGAGTTGTATTGTCAAAAAAGAAAATACCTAATTAAAAAAAATGTTGCAGACTTATAATTTTCTGGGCTGTAACAGCCCAAGAATGTGTCTGATTTGATTTTCTGTCACGGACATTACTATCAGAAAACTTTGGTTTCTTGCCATATGTGGGAGCCAAAGTTGCCAGGATGAAACGGCTTTGTGTGAAGTGGAGGGGAGCATTATCTTCTACACAGCCAACACAGAGGAAGAAACATGTTTGGAAGAGTTCTACTCCTCTAGCACCCCAGGTAAGAACTAGCTATACTAGCTAACGAGATGCCTGTTATTATGTGATATGTGGAAGTGACATTGCCTCTACATTTCTTAGTATGCTTCTGGTCTGTATTGTTAGCTGTATGTTTCTATTAAAAAAAACTAGACAGAGATGTTTACCATTGTTTGCAAATCAGTCAAAATAACGTGTTGCATAGACATTAATTTTTACCTTTATAGCATGTGATGGAAAGGTGCGCAACAGTTGACAGTTGTCGGCAGCATGCAGTAATACAAATGGAGAGAAACTAGCACTGAGCAATTGTGAGGTTTTGTTTTGTGCAAAATGTCTTGCACTTTTGAACTCATATTGTTTTATGAAGCTAAGCACTTTAGTTAAGTGACCCCACAAACTCGCTGGAACTACTTTCTTAGACACTAAAAAACAACCAGAACTCTGCTCATGGGACGAAGTGGAGGAAAAGACCAAAATCCAAGCTATCCTTTTTTAAAGCAACTGAGGCAAAATGGAGTGCAGCAGAGGTGCTGTTAAGATGCATCCATACTATAGTCAACAATATTCTCCTCGGTAATGCCAGCAATGAAACAGTAATTAAAAACATTTAAGGACATATTCTCCCATCCCAAATATAAAAATTAATTTTGCATGTTCAAGTAAATTTGTGAAATGCCCATCATGAAGTAATTTCTGTCAACTCAACAAACATATTTAAAAATGGTTATCATTCATCCCAAAATGTTGGACTGTCCATTTTGAAGCATCCACTATTTATTTAAAAATGATCCAGTGCCTTTGCTGTACCTCAAAAGTAATTGGATAAGCGCTTAATAAACGTAGGTGATTTGGTGTCTGCTGCTTCATGCCATCATTATGTTCACTGCAGCATTTGCTCCATCAAGAGCAAAAAAAAGGTAGATGGTCAGTCCAGTGTGGTCATGTAGCTCACATTCCAATGATGCAATGCATGAACGCTTGGGCTGCAGTACCAGTAAGGCCTCAATGATATCAATATTGCATGGGCGTTTAGGTGATACGTGTGACCTCCCCTACTTGTTGTTCTTCTTTGCTGTCGTTCTCCATGCGTGTCTATGCAGACAAAAAGCTGGCGCTGGGTTCCAACAAGCCCTGTCAAGGGGTAGCGACATCCCTACGCTTTTCTTCCCAACCTACTTCTTTTTCCCCCGATAATCACGGAAGTGACGCACAGCCAGAGTCTCCAATAAAGATGTCCCCTGTTTCGGAACGCATCAAAGCTCTGGAAGCTCTTGCGGCCAAAAAGGAGACTGATTTTCGAAGCAATGGTTCCTCGCACTTTAAAGATCGGCACCATGACAAATCTCCCTCTGACACTGCTGGGTTTCAGAAGTTCTGCACAGAGAGAAATGTACCAGTTGTCCAAGCGAAAAGAGGCTCTACTGATCAGGATTCACCAGAATCCCCCTTTGAGGTTCTTGGAGATTTAAGACGAGTGAATGAATTTGAAGAAACAGAAGTATGGATGAAGGCTCATCTTCCGCCAGTGCCAGACTTGGATGTTGTAGGATTGGTTAAAGGCACCATCTCTTCAGATTTGAAGTCAAGTGACAAGTCAAGTCCTGATTGCCTTCCTCCTTTTGCTTGTGTCCCTGATCCTTTCATGGACTCTCCAAGTGGTCAACAACAGAAGGAAGATTTCACAGGTGATCCACCGAAACAGACAAGTGTTGACGAGCCAGACTTTGACCTTAACTTTCTACCAACCGCTTACATGTGGGTTCAACAGGACCAGGCAGAGGTCCAAGAGCCATCAAGGCAGGAGTCAATGCGTCCAGATGGCCCCGAAGCCAATCCAGATGCTGTGATTGACAAGAGGTCCACTTGGGATGAAGATCTGGAGCCAGCAGAGGCCAGGGAAGTGGACAGCTCAGGAGAGTCTGATGAAACTGTTATTGAAGATGGCTTCAACTCTGTTACTCCACCTCCAAAATCTGATTTTCAATCCAATGACACCACCTGTCCTGAAACCTCACCCCCTACCGAGGAAATGGTCATGCCCCCTGCGAGATCAGAGAGAAAACTAATGCAGGTTCCCACAATCAATGTGATTGAAACAGAGGAGCCAAACTGCAGCGATGATGAGATGGAATTTGAGGCAGAGGAAGAAGACTACGAGGTTGTCAATGAGGGTCCAAAAACTGCAGAACCAATTCAAGAGGACCACAATGAAGTACCTACCAGAAGGCCCCTTGAAACAGAATTCATGGAAGGCTATTCTCCTCCTTCCTCACCTGTAGACTCAGAAGATGAATATTCTCCCAAACAAAACGTAGTCAAATCTCCTCCTGATATCCATGAGGAACCAAATCCTGAAACATCAAAGACTATTTCCACATCTTCTTCAGATGTACACAAAGTTGTGGATTTACCTGATTTACCCGAGTGGTCAAATGAAGCAAAACAAAGCTTGGCTGAAGAAGACCGAACTGATTTTACTGGCCAGGAAAACCTCAACAACAAGACATTGGCTAGCTTCTCCAAAAGCTTCATGCGAGATGATACGTACGACGGCCAATCCTTTGACTATGACCCGTTGTCTCCCTTCTGTGAGCTCGAGATAACGCCAAAAGGTGCAAAAGATCGCTTTCTGGCTGACTCTTCTGAAGTTGATTCTGAACCCCAGGATGCATCACATCACGATGATGAGACAAACAAGTCAACCAGCCATCGCTTTTCGAATAATACCGCACGTGTCACAGACAACTGTGAAAGGCCCACTGAAGTGCAGCCGCATTCGAAAGTAACCGACCGATCGCTTTCCGAGCCCGTGGATAGCTTTGTGGAGTTCATGCGAGAATGCCTCAAATCAAAGGAGGGTGAAGAACCAGCCGACAATCGAGGTGTTCCTTCTGAGGAAGACTATGGTCCGCGATCCCCTCCCACAATGGTGATGGATTTTGAACAGGAACAACTCACCATCAGTGCTCTCAAACAGTTGGGCTGCAGTCAAGAGGAAGATGACCACGCTGCACTCACCCAACAATCTTGCGTTACCCCAGTCGCTAATGCTCCACATACCCAAAGCAACACACTCGGCTTTGACGGCTCGTACTCTGAGGAGGTTGAAGCCATCGACATATGGGTTGCAGAAGCCTATCATCTTGCAGAGCATGTCTTGACAGCAATACTAACCCACGTATCAGGTAATACTAATTCTCTTGGCTAGTTCCCAGAGCAATTTTCGCTGGCGGTCTCTTACATAAGTGTCTGGTGGAAACATATGTATCATAGAGAGATATCTTTTAAGTTAAGGTGATGTTCAGTCCGAATACCTGATGTACTTTAGACTCAATACACAAAAAACAAATCAGTAGTGTCCTTTGACAGATATTTGTACAAGGGTTTATATATGGCGTGCTTGTAGAGAACAATCAATCCTATTGTCATATTTCTGATTCAACTATCAACATAATACTTACATAAAATACAGTCTACATCAGTGTTTTTCAACCTTTTTTTGAGCCACGGCACGTTTTTTACATTGGAAAAATCTTGTGGCACACCACTAACCAAAAATGTTACAAAATGTCACCATGACATCACACATGCATCAATAAGTCTATCGGAGGAACAAGGTAGGTGTTGCCACACGGATCGATATTACATTGCTCTGCCAGTCTTTGCACCACAGACACTCAACAGTAGCCAGGTTTACATGACGAGTTTTTCTCTTTCCGAATGACCTTTCGGGAAAACAATGGTATCCATGGAAAGGAATATTCCAATCTCTTGTCTACATGCGCCATGAATATCAAACAGAATAGTCAATAGGGCATGCGCAGTAAAACGTAAACATCAACATCAAGTTTTTCTTTCACTTGTTGGAATAACTCCGTATTGCCAGTTTTTCGTCTGTCCAGTCTTGAAATTTAGTTTGAATCAAAAACAAAGTGCCGATTGCTGGCCAAATACATTCTACATGCTCAATTCCACGGTTTTTTTACTTTATCTTGATCAACTAAATCAACAGTCTAATATGGCCACAGCTGTTTGTATGCCTTACAGCTGACGTTCCCAATCACTGTTGATACTTCGCCCCCCCGTTCTAGTCAAATTTTAACAAGAACAAAGTACTAGTGGAAGGTACACTCTCTTCTGTGTGCAAACATGATCCCACGCCACAGTGACTGCAAAGGTGCTGGTATGCAGGCAGTCATTCCAACAACATATGCTGATCCAGCTACATGAGAACACTGCTGGACTTTGCCTTCTATGCTGGATAGTTTAATTTAAACGTTCTTGAGGTTTTGTGCTGGATTTGTGATCATGAACGGTCCCCTTAAGTTGTATGCTTGTGGTGTTTGAACACGCTATCTTTAAGTGTGTGTGTGTGTGTGTGTGTGTGTGTGTGTGTCCTTCAATTCCAAGTGTACTGTCAGTCTCTGTCATGCGTATAATTTGAGTATTTTTATACATTGAAATTGCTGGTGGTGACATGGACCGCTTAAAGAGCTATACAGTGAAAGCAGGCCACTGCACCAGAGCACAGACTAAAAAGTGGAGGTCGCAAAAAGACCTAATGAGTTGACTACAGATGCCTCCCTGCGGGTACCTGCCCCCGCAAAGCATGCCGGGAGTACAAACACAGTCCTTCAGTTACTGAGATGGGAATCGCCACCTATTTCTAAGCCTTGAGGTATTGCTATTTTCAATTTGACCTGTTTTGCATTTTATTAGTTTCTTTTCAAATCCGCTTATGCCTAAATGCAGGCCGCTGCAATGAACCAGGAGAAGTTTTACCGACGTGGTATGCGCTATTTACACAATCTCACTGTTGGCTTAGTGGTCTGAATGAGAAACAATAGAGCCCTCTTTGTTTCCCCTGTGAGGCCTTCCGACTGTGCTGCTGCTGCTGCCGCCGCCACTTTTCTCCTGAACATTTAATCTCTTTGGCATGATATGAATTATTAAGATGTTTCCTTTTCAGGACATTTATTTCAACATGGAATTATTTGCTTTTTTCAATTTGACTTCATAATAGCAGCAAGCAGACAAAACATTGGTAAGAAGAATGAAATAATTTCACGGCCCAGCATGATGGCAAGTTACTTGTGATGAAATAGGTTTCAATTTAGTGTGTTGTTGTCACTCTCCTTGAGGCGTGTAGCCCTTTATTTCCCTCATGCACACCACTCGCAGTTGGAGAGTGCCAACCTATTCTGACATTACGTAACGGCCTTGTATAGAGGCCATCGCTTCTGCATGCGCGATCGTCCACAGAACATGCATACAAACAGGAAAGGGGCATCCACTGCGGCGTGCCTTTCGGTCGTGTTTCTGGGCCCCCACTTGGCATTGAAACGTGCTTGTTCATGTCAAGGAGGTTAGCTTCTTTTATTTTTAGTTATTCAGATTATGTGGATGATGTCGTGTGGTGAGCACAACATGTAACCTTGTCCTCCACCTGTCCCCACAGTCAAGGATCTGATTCACTGGCGGGACCCGAAGAAGTCGGGCTTGGTGTTTGGCCTGTCCATGCTGCTGCTGCTGTCGCTGGCCGCCTTCAGCGTCATCAGCGTGGTGTCCTACCTGCTCCTGGCGCTCCTCTGTGTCACCATCACCTTCCGCATCTACAAATCTGTTGTCCAGGCCGTGCAGAAGTCCAGCGAGGGCCACCCCTTCAAGTAAGGCCCCCGATGATCAACATCCATTGTCCGTTTACATTCGCTACTTTGAAGCAGAGGCCTGCCGATAGCGCCGGGCTTCATGCCAAAGTCATTTCAGTGTAATATTGAAACAAGCAGTCGCCGTAGAATTTGTGTAGGTTTAGATGACATAGTCAGTGAAGCCAGCACTGGCGAGCTCCAAAGACTATCACGTTTCTCAATATTACACTTTGTTCCTGGCAATGCCTGCTGGGTGACATGACCTCCACCTCCAGGGCTTTTATTTATAGCAACCCTTCATGTGTCTACAGGGATTCTATTACGTTTGTAATACAGAACCCAAATCACAGTCTACAGCAACAAAATCCACTTAAATGGCACCATCCACAACCCTTATGTAGGACAACTACACACATCTTGCCCTTTTGTATGTGTTCTGCTAGCAGGAGGCAGCTAACAATGCATATGATGGGATTCACCTATTTCGACTATAAAATCCTCTTTTAATCGACTATAAAATCCTCTTTTAAAAAGCATTTTAATGTTAAAAATGTTAAACCTCAACAACCTTTATTATATGTATTATGTTCCTGCTGTAACCATGTAGTAACAGATATTTACAGCAGAGGCATTTAACCATTAATGGCCCGCATCAGCAGCACATTGTAAAAATCTAATCTTAAAACTAAAACAGTAATTTTACAAGACTATTTTCCAAATATTAAGAAAAGAGTCTAAAGAGGAAAAACATTGCAATATTATGAGGAAAATTGTCATGGTAGTGTTTTTTTTACACGTTGCTATATTATGAAAAAGCACAAAAATACACATTAAGGTGTAATTTTTGGCAAAGTAAGTTCCAGAACAAGTTATGAAATAGTCCACTTCGACTGGAAAATTCAGGATTTTTTTTTTACAAGAAATTAGGAAAAAAATAATCATATTTTAAAGAGGTAAAAAGCCCCAAATTTTACAACAACAAGCTCATAATATAATGACTAATTTTTAGTAGCATTGAGTCTATGGGGAAAAGTGAGAATACTATGGGAATAAAGTCAAAATACTATGAGAATAAAGTCATAAGAAAATTTACCAAGATTATTTAAGAGGAAAGTTGAAATATTGGTTTTCTTTTAAAAAAAAAAAAATGTAAAAATGGGGAACAAAGTTCAAACTTTTGCTACTACTAACCACGACACACCTTGTTGCTTATGCAACAAACCAGGAACAGCGGCGTGTAGCAATATATATAAACTCTTTATTGCCCGATCTGATATGATATTGGGGGGAGGAGACACAAGTATCTGATTATATCGGCCTGCATCTGAAATGTCCAAAATTGGTACTTGGATACCAGCAGTCCATTCCAGACTCCATTTATCCAGCAGCGGCCAGATGTTAAAAAATATGGCTGTCTTCCTAGTTGAATCTGATATGTGAGCTTTTGTCTATGCTCAACTAATAGTGAAGTTTATGTGTGCTGTTTTTTTTTTTTTTAAAGAACAGAACTAATTATTATCCTGACAAATTAACAAAAGGCTAAAACACTTGGATGAACACGGTAGTAGTGCAACAACAACACAGAAAGTAAGATAAACAAAACTGACACACAGTCTCTGTCAGAAAGTGGGCATATTACAAGCAAGGTCAACACAAAATAGGGGGAAAACAACTAATTGCCAAAACTCAGTTAGCAACCTAATTACTTAAAAGGAAGTTGGCATAACAGCATTACCTGTTTTAAATCATTCACTTGAAAGAAGATGCGCACACAAGTTGCTGTTCACTTTTTTTAGTCATCTTTAACCCTTTCAAAATGTCTCCACGCTTTGGATGATTTTTTTTTTTAAGTCGCTATGATGAGCCAATAAGTCATGTTGATGTTGAGGGTCCTGGCGATGTCGTTCCTCAGTCCTACCTCCTACAATAACGATTTACAGACTGTAAATGCTCTCATTGCTCTGCTTTTTTTTTTTTTTTACATTTCCTTATATATATATATATATATATATGCACACCTTAGAACACCACCTCATGATTTTGGATCAACATTTGCAATAAAATTGACTTTTAGTTCCAACTCCAAAAGCATTTCCCTTGTCTCTTTAATTTCCATTGTTTGCTCCACATGCCCCAACAAAAGCAGGGGTGTCCAAAATGCGTCCCAGAGGCCTTTTTTTAACATTTGGCAGGTTAGTAATGTTTTTATAACGAACCCTCACATGATGTCCATCTCCCTGCAGATCGCTCATAGATAAGGATGTCAGCATCCCCCCAGAGACTTTCCGCAAGCAGGTTGACGTCAGCCTGACCTACATCAACCGAGCCCTGAAGCAGATGAGCCGCCTCTTCCTGGTGGAGGACCTCGTGGACTCCCTAAAGGTGAAACGCTTTTCCAGGCTCTTCAGACTGCTCATAATGGAAGAGCACCGATGGTAGCAAAGCAAGAGATGGCTCCAATTAAAGGACAAACATCCATGGTGTTCCTGAAGTACTATTGATTTTGCTGTCCACTGATGTGATTTTCAAAATTTTAAAGCACATGGAGACGGGATTGAAACCCTAATAGTTAATTATTAGTCACACAATATCCCCGTTTGCTCGTCTTTGTGCAGCTGGCTGTGGTTATGTGGCTGCTGACCTACGTTGGCGCCGTCTTCAACGGCATCACCATCCTCATCCTCGGTAAGAGCCACAACAAGCTTTTCTATGTTTTTTGGACCACAATCTGGATGCTTTAAATTTGTGATCTAAAGGCCGACTTTTAAATGTTTTGCCCTAGTATGCTAAGGCAGGGGTCTCAAACTCAATTTACCTGGAGGGGCCACTGGAGCTAGGGTCTGACCTTTAACATGAACATTAATCAAACGTGATAATTTTTTCTGGGTACATGATACCATACAGCATCCATATCAAACTTGCGCGGGCCGCACTAACATTAAACTTTCATATCAAGGCGGGGGCCTCAAACTAGTGTCCTGCGGGCCACGCGTGTTTGAGACCCCTGTGCTAAGGAGTATGGAAATTGCAAATGCCATTACCACTGAATGCATCTTTAACCCAATTATATGAATCCAGTCTGGTCTAGCTCTACGTTATTTTAATTTCATTGAAAAATTGGCAACCGACTGTTTACACCAGTGGTCTGTCTGCACGCATAATTGATTCTATCACTTGCTCGAAACAGGAGGGTATGTTGCCCTGCACGCACTCACAAATCTCTTTGGCTTGTTTTCATGATACCATAACATCCATTAATAACTAAACAAATCCTTTAGAGACCCGTTATGTTGACATGAGTCCAGCAGTCCGAGGGGCATGGACTTAAATTTGACTTCCACTGTATATATATGTTTATATCATATGGCCTCGGTTTGTGTCTCTCTGCAGCTGACATCTTGCTCTTCGCTGTGCCGCCCATCTACGAGAAGAACAAGGTGAGTCTTATGTCTCACGCCATGATGATGATGATAATAATAATAATAATAATAAAAAGATGAGTCTTGAGTCAGGTGTGTGATGACATCAGCGGTGAGCTCACTTGGATGAGTCCAGTCTGCATCAGACACTGAAAGCTTTCTTGTATCCATCTTGTCGCTGTGGGCCCCGCCCCCACTGGGGGGGACATGAAGTCATTGCATGAAAACACCATTGCCAAATAGTGAGCCCTTGTTTTGTTCTCTCACTTGCAGACCCAAATTGATCAGTACATCGACCTGGCGCGTACCCAGATCAACACCACCATCGCCAAGTAAGTATCGTGACCACAACAGTATGGTCATGTGACCACTTTGACGTGCTCTTTTCATGAACGTTTTTTTTTTTTTTTTTCCCCAGGTTGCAAGAGAAACTCCCCGGCGCCGTGAAGCGCAGCAAAACTGAATGATCGACCCCTGTTAAAAGAAAGTCATCACCATAGACTTCCTACCCCTCCCCTCCCCTACTCAATCTACCCACCCCCCCAACCCCCCTCCGCTCCCATCACCCACCTTCAACCAATCACCATCTGTCTACACTGAACGTTAATCGCTAGAAACATCTGAGCTCCTCGATATTAAATGCCAAACTACTGCGCAGCTTCACTCGCAAGCATTCAAAAAGAAGTATGCCAGTGAGGAACGTGTCACCACGCCCACCCCCCACCCCCCCAAACCCCTCACCTCCTCCCTGTGGACATGGCCACGATAGAGGGTGGGCAAACGGAGGCGCGAGGGTCGAGTGAACTAGACTGAATCTATGACCTGGTTTCAAGGGTGCATGTTTGCGGCGCTTCAAAGCAAATGTCTGTACTAAAAAACCATCCAATTTCCCATGGAGGCTCGGCTCATCATGTAAGACGGAAAAAAGGAACAATGTTTATAGAAAGAAAGAAAAAAAAGAATATATGCATATTAACCTTGTAGGTGTCGTTGTGGCTATTCTCATCCTGCTCTCTCTGCTCTGCATAGTGTCCTCATTTTTAGAAGCAGGTCACGGGGGTTTGCTTGTAAAAGCTGCACGGGCAGCACTTCATGTGTGTGTGTGTGTTTAAAAGTTTCTGCAATGCACTGAACTTTTATTTTGGAAAAACCCAGCGAACAGGTTGAAATAAAAGCATTTGGAACACCGAGCCAGCTGTGATAATTTAGTCTAGTTCACTAACTTTTTTGCAGCGGACCAACCTCGCTGGTCGTGCATGTACTACGTACATAAGAGTACACGTAAAAGATTCAACTTACTGCTGTTACCGACAAGCGTAAATAGAGCTGAGTGTCATATTTAAGACACGAGTCAGGAGTGAATTCATGAAACTGGGGAAAGCCGTGACCTTGATTGTTAACGTTAATTATGTCTAACTATTTTTAAATGCTTTACAGCTAATTTTTTAGATGAATAGTTTATGTAGCTTTTTGAGTATGGAGGCTGTTTTCTAATGGTCATAAGCTTGGAAGAAGGTTCTCACCCTCATTATATGCTGGTTCAAATTCCCCACCTCCATTTCTAAGTTTGTGGGTTTTTTTTTTTTCATGACTCGTGATCGTTTCAGTGGTGTTTGTGTAGTTCTGTGTTAGCGCTGCAGCTAATACCGGAGGGAGCGTGATTGTTTCTGTTCATCAAGCTAGTCATGCAGCCACAGCCGGCTAATGACGGGACGAGTACTAATCAATACAGTCCAATGTGTCCCGACTACTATTACTTCTACTGCTAAGTGTTTTCACTGGTCCGACATTCCGTGCCATGCATGCCATCCTTGGTGTGTCGCCCCATTCCCACTCCCACTCCCCCCCCCTTCCACCTCACCATGCACGGTCTTTCATTCATACTTTTGGATGCTAGAGCCAAAATATGCAGAAATGAGGTGCATTTCAAGTTTGTGTCATCAACTTAGGGTATCAATTGGCATGATTATTGACGCTTTAGTTGCTCAAAAGCTTGCTGGCAAGGCTCGATTAGATGTCTACCATGCAGATTCATGGCTAGCTTTTTTTTTTTGAGAGTGTAATAATAATAATAATATAAACAGCACACACAAGCTATATAATGGATGACTCTTAACCAGTTTGCTCCAAGCATGTTGATTCCCTGTGTTCATTGGATTAGGGAGTGTGTGAGTGTGTGTGTGTGTGTGTGTGAGACAGGAGCATTGTCTTACTTTTTGTCTCCTGTTTGAGCCGTGTTGTTGCTTTTGACCCGTTTGTACCTAGATGTTCTCTAACATCAGCTCTGTTTTGTATTAGCTATGACTTTGGTTCGACTTTTTTTGGGACAAGTTGTTGCCAGAGAGAAAAAAAATCAAAAATATGTGGTCTCTGTACTGATGTCAAAGTGAAATTAATAAAAACACGTTAAAGGACTGTTCTCTTCTGTTTTGCTAAATGCAGCTCCGGGAAAAACATGATAGATTCCTAATATTGCATTGTTGCCCGAGGCGGATTCAAGAGAAGCATCCAGAAGAAAGGCAGTAATGGTGTTTGGGTGTGGTGGAGATTTCTTTTTAGAATTGACCAGCGTGCAAAATCCGTTAATTGTTGATGGTCACAGGCTGACTCGATATCACATTTGAAGTCAATGTGGTGTTACATAATTGGACCAAAGTCATAAATCATAAATGGTGCATTACAAAGATTGCATTTTCAGGATAGCAGTGCCTCCAGTCATTCATTTATTCATTTTGTACCGCTTTTTCCTCACGGGGGTCGCGGGGGTGCTGGAGCCTATCCCAGCTGTCTTTGGGCGATAGGCGGGGTACACTCTGGACTGGTCGCCAGCCAATCACAGGGCACATATAGACAAACAACCATTCACACTCACATTCATACCTATGGACAATTTGGAGTCACCAATTAACCTAGCATGTTTTTGGAATGTGGGAGGAAACCGGAGTACCCGGACAAAACCCACGCATGCACAGGGAGAACATGCAAACTCCACACAGAGATGGCCGAGGGTGGAATTGAACACTGGTCTCTTAGCTGTGAGGTCTGCGCGCTAACCACTAGAAAGAAGTAAAGTTGTTTGTTTTGTTATTGTTTTGTTATTCATTCATTCATTATTTATAGCCTATCCCAGCTGTCTTTGGGCGATAGGCGGGGTACACCCTGGACTGGTCACCAGCCAATCACAGGGCACATATAGACAAACAACCATTCACACTCACATTCATACCTATGGACAATTTGGAGTCGCTAATTAACCTAGCATGTTTTTGGAATGTGGGAGGAAACCGGAGTACCCGGAGAAAAACCCACGCATGCACGGGGAGAACATGCAAACTCCACACAGAGATGGCCGAGGGTGGAATTGAACCCTGGTCTCCTAGGTGTGAGGTCTGCACGCTAACCACTAGACCTCCAGTAAATATATATAAAAAGTGGAATGTGCTAGAAGTGATAACTTACCATGCTGCAGTGCATTGTGGGACTAAAAACATTAAGACTCACTTGTGACAACAAATCTGCAGAACCACAATTGTTTTATTGGCTCAATCATACTTGGGGTTGAGTGTATATTATGCATTATATTATACCGGGAAATCATATTTTGGGAATAATTCCATACATATGCTTTGATGACACTCTTGTTTTATGTGAAAAGAATTAGGTGAATTAAGTCTTCAGGTGATTCTCACATGCAGGCCACGTACAGATGACAGGTGAGTTGACGTCACAAAAACACATGATGATGTAATATGTAGCGTTAAGTGCTGGGTTAGAACTCTTGAGTGAAGTGAAAATGTGTTATTCAACCATAGTGGGCCAATGGAGTTGAAAAGGTGACTGTGTGTGTGTGTGTGTGTGTGTATCGCAACCTTTGCTGGTCCCCTCCTTTTTGCACTCAATTTATCATTCCTGTGTCATTTACATAACAAACTCGAGTGACGCTCATACAAATAGTCCAATCCAATAAATTACTACTGCATTCATTTCAAATATTAACTACTAAATGAACCATTTGAATGGCTTTAGTTGCATGACTTTTCCCATAAGTGTGCTTTTACCAATTTATTCTTTTTCCTAGGGGATAGTACTAAAATACAGTAAACCTCGGATATATCGGACTCGGATATATTGGAAATTCGCTCACAACGGACAGATAAAAAAAACAAACAATTTTTCTGTAATGCATTTCCAATAAAAATTCATTGCATATATCGGATTTTTTATAACGGATTTCGCCTATTTCGGACAAAATCTCCAGTCCCGTTCCAATTTCCCTCGCATATATCGGATGGCCGCATCGTGTCTTTCTCCTGGCTCCAGATTTAGGACAAATATAAAAGTGAGTGACGTCAATAATACTAGCACAGCAGTGAGTGAGATCTTAACCTCACTATTGGAAATAACGTAACAGGGCCTAGCTTAATTAACAATTTGTTATGCTCAGAGTCCAATAAAGTTAAATTCTCATTACCTTACGTCTCTTTTCATTGCCCAGTCCAGGTACATTGGAAACATAGTCAAGGAAGTGCCTTTTTATAACGGATAAAATCCGATTTACGCATATACCGGATATAAATCCAAATATATGCGTAAAACGGACATTTTCCGGTATACGCATATAACGGATTTCGCTTATATCGGACAAAACCAGTGGGAACAATTGAATCCGATATATCCGAGGTTTACTGTATGTCCAAACTGGCTCTATTACAGAAGGTCCTCGGTTTACAAACCGGTTTTGTTCCTACGACCCCAACATATGAAATGAAACTACTAAAATATTATCACTGTATTTTCTAAGAGTGTTCAAGGATACCATATTTATGCCCGGTGTCCACATTTCCCCTTTCGGAGTATTTTTACAGGGTTGACTTTGACTTTACTAGTGAAAATTTAATCTAATTTATGTGGACATCTACCAAACGTCTTAAACGGAGGACCACATATTCCAACTTGCTAGAACCACTTTGGGAACAAAGACAAAATCCCTGAGATTATTTTACCAGGTTAAGAAGTGACTTTTCAGATTTTTGTGTCCACTTGAGTTGCATACGCTTATTTTAAAAAAATGATTTGGTCTGGCATATGTGTGTAAAAGTGGTCATAAAAAGGGAATTGAAATGGTGATACAGTAAAGTCTCGTTATATCGATATCGGTTATAACGAATTACTACTTATTACGATACTATTTTCATTTCCCGGCAAATTTCTAGTCTTTTATGATATAATTAGTTCCGTTAGTACGATACCCGGTTATTATGATAATCCGGTTACTACGATGCCCTTTTCATCTCCCGCCAGCCAATTTGGTCTGCTTATATCGATATAACGAGACTTTACTGTATTTCTTATATTTACACTACATTTTGTGCAGATTTAAGATAAGATCCTTGGATGATGGAGGCCAGCAGAGATAACTGTCAGTATTACAAGTGCTAATGTAAACAAAGTGTTAAGTAGATGCAAAGGAATTCATTGTCTTAAGCAAATAGACGTTGAAAGTGTTCATTCAGGTGGCCGTACAGAAGGGATGATTAATACATTTGTGGCTAAAAAAAAAAAAAAAAAAAAGTGCTGATTCCAATTAATTGCTTCTTTTACCGTCCTGAGATTTGAAAATCACAAACGAAGATCGCTTCCTTGGGAGGATTCCATGTCAGGTAAAGGGGGTCCATAATAGATAATTATGCTTTTCCACATAAACGAATGCAAGCAGCCTGGGTCACTTTAGATGTCGAAGAGTGTGTTCACACTTGTCATTTTTAATCCGGTTAAGATACTTTTGGTCCGGACACAGCAGTGATGCCAAAAACTGACTCCTTGTGGTCATGTGTGTACACCACCACCAATTGGAATTCCGTTCTATGTGCCAACGTATGCTGGGGAAGGCCCCATGTCGGTACGTGTGTGGTCCTGGGAAAAAAAGCAGTCATCCGAGTGGATAAAATGCATGGAGTTCTGATCATAGTTCAACATGGCGGTCTGCTTGTCCTCAGTGGTGTACGACAGCGAGTGGGCGTGCACCTGTTGGATGTGCCTCTTGATGGTGCTCACCTTCAGCGTAGCCAACGTGGCGCCGCACACCATGCAGATGAGCCCATGTCTCCGGCAGTCGTAGTCCATGAGGAAGTCGGAGCGCCAGCGTACCTGGTAATTCCGCCGCTGGTCTTTCCCCGGGTAATGGCTGTGGCGAGAGGGCGTGGCCGTGGTGCCGTCTTCCTTGGCTTTGTCCTTGACCGCACTTTCGTCATCATCATCCTCCGTTGTCGCTTGGCTGAATACTTTGATGTCAGGGGAGCCGTCCTCATTCGGGCCTCCTGTGGTATTTAGGACGGCGGCTTCACTTGAGCTCATTTCTGATTCAGGAGGTAAAAAAGGGAGACGGGGATTGGATTTGAGTAGTACTGTAGTACAATATTACCTGAAAATAACAAAACAGGGCGGCACGGTGGTCGAGTGGTTAGCGCGCAGACCTCACAGCTTGGAGACCAGGGTTCAATTCCACCCTCTGCCATCTCTGTGTGGAGTTTGCATGTTCTCCCCGTGCATGCGTGGGTTTTCTCCGGGTACTCCGGTTTCCTCCCACATTCCAAAAACATGCCGACTCCAAATTGTCCATAGGTATGAATTTGAGTGTGAATGGTTGTTTGTCTATATGTGCCCTGTGATTGGCTGGCACTCCGCCTCTCGCCCAAAGACAGCTGGGGTAGGCGCCAGCACCCCCGCGATCCTCGTGAGCAAAAGCGGTAGAAAATGAATGAATGAATAACAAAACAACTTGACTTCTAGTGGTTAGCACGCAGACCTCACAGCTTGGAGACCAGGGTTCAATTCCACCCTCGGCCATCTCTGTGTGGCGTTTGCATGTTCCCCCCGGTTTTCTCCGGGTACTCCGGTTTCCTCCCACATTCCAAAAACATGCTAGGTTAATTGGCGACTCCAAATTGTCCATAGGTATGAATGTGAGTGTGAATGGTTGTTTGTCTATATGTGCCCTGTGATTGGCTGGCGACCAGTCCAGGGTGTACCCCGCCTCTCGCCCAAAGACAGCTGGGATAGGCTCCAGCACCCCCGCGACCCTCGTGAGGAAAAGCGGTAGAAAATAATGAATGAAGGAATAACAAAACAAACAACTTGACTTCGGGCGGCATGGCGGTCTAGTGGTTAGCGCGCAGACCTCACAGCTTGGAGACCAGGGTTAAATTCCACCCTCGGCTATCTCTGTGTGGAGTTTGCATGTTCTCCCTGTGCATGCGTGGGTTTTCTCCGGGTACTCCGGTTTCCTCCCACATTCCAAAAACATGCTAGGTTAATTGTCCATAGGTGTGAATGTGAGTGTGAATGGTTGTTTGTCTATATGTGCCCTGTGATTGGCTGGCGACCAGTGCAGGGTGTACCCCGTCTCTCGCCCAAAGACATAGGCTCCAGCAGTAGAGGAAAAGCAGTAGAAAATGAATGAATGAATAACAAAACAAACAACTTGACTTCATCATAGAGGGCTCCCCCTATTGGTGGAAAATGCCATTTACTTTTAAGGCCCTGTGGAGATGGACAGCAGCTAATGTTTGTGTTTATTGAAAATCTGTGTCATGTTTCCTCGCTACACACAGCTCTATCCAATAATATTATCGTGCCATACTTGAGTGAGTGATGCTCTCACCATCTTGTGCTGTGCCGTGGTCACAGGAGTAGTCTTTGGTCCAAGCTGCAGCCATGGCTTCTCTTTCTTGCCGACTCAGGCCGGTGGTCTCGGGATGACATTCCTGGATGTGCTGTCTGAAGCTGCTGACCTTGGTCTCGTGCAGAACCTGAGAGCACACCATGCAGTAGGTACCGCGGCCCTGGGGCCCGTACGCTATCAGGTAGTCCAGTCGAAGTCGCCAGGGGTTGCCCCCACGCAGACGCCTCCTCCTGGGCTGGCGGAGGAGGGGCTGCGGCTCCACCTGCGGAGCTTCAATGCCGCCATCTTCACGGATGAGACACGCGTTCTGAGACAATGCAGCGTCAACTTCTTGGCACAAGTCGGACGTGGTGTGATTAGACGTGAAGTTGTCGTCTTTGGTGTTTGGCTCGGATTTGATTGAGTTTTCCCACTCATCTGTTCCAATGAAAGGGACAAAGTAAAACAGATATAGTAATCAATGTAGTAATCATTCCACGTTGATTGACACTGAGGAGCTCCTAGCGAGACTATGGAATGTTCAGGCTCAATCTGTTACCATGACAACACTGATCCAGATAAGCTTGGATGATGGATTTGTGCTGATGACGTCAGCCTTGTTTGCCGTGTCGGACTGATGAGCACAAAGAAGAATATATTTTAAACCATGGACGTTTTCTCACCGTGGGTCTGAGCCCAGGCCTGCAGGACGCAGTGCTTCTCCTCCGAGCTGAAGACCAACGAGTCGGGGTGTGTGTCCAACACGTGACTCTTAATGTGGTCCAGATGAAGTGAGGGCAGCTGGGCTCCGCACACCATGCACAGCAGTCTACCGGGCTCCGCCTCGTACTCCATAAGGAACTCCTGGCGGAACCAGGCGTGCAGCGAGGCATTCAGATAGCATTCCAGTGTGCGGGTGGAAGGCCCGGCTACGTCCTGCTCCTCGTTCTCCTCCGTATTCTGAGGTTCTCCTGTCTCAGATTGAGGAGAGAGGCTGAGTGATTGTTGCGGCTGCTGCTCAGGTGCCCCGGCTTGTGCAGCTTCTGCCAAAAAAAACAATAAAACATGTTCTCGTTAGGGCGTTTGCTCTCTATGATACCACTAGAGGACAGCAGAGATCGAGAACTGCCGCCATGTTTAAAATTAACTAGTCCGAGTGTGTAAAGTAACACCTGCGGCAAGATGGCCCGAGTCCAGCGAGTCGTCATCTCTCTGAGGCGAGGCTCCAAATGAATTCTGACCTCCCCCGAGGTTCAAGTGGCTCTCCCACCCTGAGCGGATCACCTCCTTGTCAGCGGCGCTCCACAGCAGCGAGTCCGGATGCTTCTGCCTGATGTGCCTCTTGATGGTACTGAGCTTGAGCGTGGCCAGTGAGCTGCCGCATACCATGCAGATCATCCCGTGCCGCTGGGGGTCAAAGTCCATCAGGTACTCGCTGCGCCAGTACTCATGGTAGTATCGGCGGTGATCGCGGCCTGGGATGCGACTCAGGCCCGGTCTAGAGGCGCGCTGTACCCTAGATTTGCGCCTGGAAGGTCCGGTGGTGGGAGAAAGAAGGAGCGGCTGGTCTGGATCTTCGGTGATGCTCCAGTAGCTGGTGCCTGGAGATTTGATAGGGTCCACCGTTCCTGTCTCTGACTCTTCGTCAGCGTGGCCGTTAGCAAATTTGTCCTCCTCTGAGGGAGAGAGTCAAATGACAACACAGATCAGTTTGTAATTTCCACCAATCCCAAACAGTCAAGGTACACCATTCATTCATTCATTTTCTACCGCTTTTTTTCCTCACAAGGGTTGCGGGGGTGCTGGCAGAGAGGCGGGGTATACGCTGGACTGGTCGCCAGCCAATCACAGGGCACATATATATACATACAAACATATGTATAACATACATACAAACAATCATTCCCACTCACATTCATACCTATGGACAATTTGGAGTGGCCAATTAAACTAGCATGTTTTTGGAATGTGGGAGGAAACCGGAGTACCTGGAGAAAACCCACGCATGCACGGGGAGAACATGCAAACTCCACACAGAGATGGCCGAGAGTGGAATTGAACCCTGGTCTCCAAGCTGTGAGGTCTACACGCTAACCACTCGACCGCCGTGCCGCCCGAAGTCAAGTTGTTTGTTTTGTTATTCATTCATTAATTTTCTACCGCTTTTCCTCACGAGGGTGGCGGGCGTGCTGGAGCCTACCCCAGCTGTCTTCGGGCGAGAGGCGGGGTACACCCTGGACTGGTCGCCAGCCAATCACAGGGCACATATAGACAAACAACCATTCACACTCACATTCATACCTATGGACAAGTTGCAGTCTCCAATTTTTTGGAATGTGGGAGGAAACCGGAGTACCCGGAAAAAACCCACGCATGCACGGGGAGAACATGCAAACTCCACACAGAGATGGCCGAGGGTAGAATTGAACCCTCGTCTCCTAGCTGTGAGGTCTGCGCACTAAACACTCGACTGCCATGCCGCCAAATAATACACCAAGGATTACTAATTATTGCACTACAAGGTAGTTGCTATTTGTACCTTTTTAGTACTCCTAAACCCGAACAGAAGTACTCTCCGTGGAAATCTACACCTCTTATTAGTGTCTTTTTGGCGCTAAAAGCTAAGCTACCAGGCCAACTCTCAATTTACCATCAATCTACTTTTGGTAGTGACCGAAAGGACAAGAAAATAGTTTTCTCTGTAGGGTGGCTAGGTTCTCCCTTAGAGCCAAGGTGAGAAGCACCATTATCCGGTAGAAACTCGGGGTCATCGGGTCAAGATGCCTCCTGGACGCCTCCATGGGGAAGACCCGGGACACGTTGGAGAGACTATGTTTCTCAACTGGTCTTGGAACGCCTCAAGGTCCAATGGGAAGAGCTAGACGAAGTAGCTGGAAAGAGGGAAGTCTGGGCCCGCAACCTGACCATGGATAAGCGGTAGAAGATGGATGGATGAGTGGATGGATACCTGGCCAGCTAGCTTGTGACACCCATCCATCCATCCATCCATCCATCAATTTGCTGCACCACTTTCTAGTTTTACGTACTTACGCTTTAAATGCATATAAATGACGAATGAACAGGATAAATCAACACTTTTACCTCGTCTGAAGACGTGATTGGTGACAAAGAGGCCGAGATCCACACGGACACCACCTTCCTGTTTTGCTATGAGTTATTCCTTAAGCTAAATAGTGTTTCTCACCTTCTTTATCAGAATGCTGGCACTTGCAAGTTTCTTAGGCTCCATTATGGATTACTTAGCAGCCATGATCAAAAGAGAAATCAGAGACTTGTGGTGTAACTTTGTGAGTTAGCAAAGAATGACAGCCATCCGCTGATGACACAGTAGATGGGCGACGGAACCAACTTCCAGTTCCTGTTTCCATGGGACAACGGAGAACACGGTTGTACTCGGGTAGTGTATTAAGAACATGACAGCATGCTAACTGGGATGTATGCTAACAAAGGTTCCACTGGATTCATTTTGTCTGTTTCAAGTTATTTCAAGCTGTTTTTTTTTTTTTACAGATGGATACAGAAAAAAAAACACATTGTGCCCCCCTGGTCAGCTGTGGTAACTATATCTCTATTTTTTGGGGAGAGTGGGGGGGCGGCTGTCAGTCAGGGGCCCTGGAATTGTCCTAACTCCCCCTCCCTGCCCCCATTTGGTTCCCCCTGCTCCTGACTGTGAAGATAGAAGTGCGTAAAAGAAACGTGAACATTACATTTCTGCACCACTCGCGATTAAGAAGATCACAAACATGTCATGTTTACATTATAGTACATGCTTTTGTGTAGCTTAGCTTGTAGTGTATAGTGGTAGTTCCACCGTCCTCCACTAGAGGACGCCGTGTGCGTGCCATGGTGCTGTTGAGCCTTTGTTTACAGGAGCCACACAGACAGAGGGGCCAAGCCGCTCTACCGTATTGTCCCCGACAACAATCCGCTGACAATGGCGGCCCATTTGACAGCCCCACGCAAGCAAGTGTGAAATGTATCATTACCTCCCAAGTCAGTGTGTCCGTGGGTCGCTTCCTCCTCCTCCCCGCTGATTATTATTAATGAGAGCAGCTTAGCCTGTTCGCCACAGCGGAGGTCCACGGGCTCGCTGTCCCCGGGCGCCGTGTCTTCCATCACCGACCCGGTCGCGGCTTGACGCCTGGGCCGCTCGCCGTCCTCCTCGGCGGAGTGGGACATGTCACTCGCACACGGACATGTTGGCGACACGCATCTGGCATCGCACAGCAGCACTAACGATGTGTGTGTTTGTACGTGCGTGTGGTGTGGGAGCCAAGTTAACTTTTCACCAATTCATACCAACATGGATTCCGAATAACACACACTCGAGCCGTTAAAAAGCGTCCTGCTCCGTGTCCGAAAAAAAAAACCCGACTGGGCCTCCAGTCATGTATTTTAGGCTCTTGCTTGTCTTCAGGGTGGGGAGCCGGACTAGGGGCCCCTGGGGCTCCTTAAGGGGCTCCTGGGTAAATTTAAAGAGACAGTAGCCTCGCTGACGAGAAGCCCACGCAGCCCAGTGGGGCAGCAGGCAGCTAATGCAGATTAAGCCTCCGGTTCCTCTAATGCTCTTGTCATTAGAACCACGCCATTCGGTTCTGTTAAAAATGCCGTAGCATGCTATGTGTTAGCATCACAGCATGGCTTTTATCTTATTATTGTGTAATATACACCACTCAACGTGTGATAATTCCGTGTTTGCTTAATTTCTGCTTCTGTAACAACATGACTACACACTTCCACGTATTAGTATAACTACGCAACATAGTACTTAGTAGTACTATCTGCACTGTAGTAACCAAAAGAGGAGGAGCCACAGAACTATACAGTCAGTATTATTAGACCCATTTATAAAATATATTTACACCCTAATGTTTTGTAGCAATAATAGATTCCTGCCTGTTCTGACTTTTAAAATATATGTTATATGGTAACTTAAATAGAAAGAAAAAAATTGTGCTTCAGCTATTAATCCAACAGAGGGTGCTGTCTTACAAGTCAATTCGCTCAACATCTTCCAGCAGGATGATGTTTTGACAAGACATGATGTGTCATTGCATGTTTTATATGTACACAGTATGTCGAAGATTGTTTCTTAATGTGTAAAACTCTAAATTTAAAATGCATTATAATAATAACAACAGTGAGACCTGTGTTATCAGTTTTAGAACAGAGGTCCCCAGTCCCTAACGGAATAGGGGGCAGATTTTACAATTAGTAATCTAATGCTATTGTCATTTTACAATTTATAAAACAAAGAAAATGACAACATAATTCTAAATTCACAAACTGAATACTGATTCCTTATGGATGCATGTCTGGACTTTGTTTTTCAGAGAGAAAATGATAATAGAGGGCGGCACGGCGGTCGAGTTGTTAGCGCGCAGACCTCACAGCTAGAAGACCAGGGTTCAATTCCACCCTTGGCCATCTCTGTGTGGAGTTTGCATGTTCTCCCCGTGCATGCGTGGGTTTTCTCCAGGTACTCCGGTTTCCTCCCACATTCCAAAAACATGCTAGGTTAATTGGTGATTCCAAATTGTCCATAGGTATGAATGTGAGTGTGAATGGTTGTTTGTCTTGGCTGGCGACTGGTCCAGGGTGTACCCCGCCTCTCGCCCGAAGACAGCTGGGAAAGGCTCCAGCACCCCCGCGACCCTCGTGAGGTAAAGCGGTAGAAAATGAATGAATGAAAATGATAATAAAGTTAACAGGCGCAGAGTGTCTTTACTGTCCACTGACAATCTTCAGTGCAATCGTGGAAAGTCCCACGGTAGTTCCTTTTTTCATTTTAATCTGAAGAGATGAAACATCCAACTTCTCCCTTCACACAAATGGTATTTTGTGATGTAAACGTTCTTATTTTCAGAACTTATATGCATTTACATTCAATTTGATGTTGTTTTTTCACAAAACTAGCTAAAGAAAATGTGTCAACTGATGCTTCCATGTAGTATTAGCAAGCTAATAGGCTGCCAAAAGGGATGTTTTGTGATTAAAAAATCATAGTTCTAGTTCCTAGTTATCGTATACCAGCTGTGACCTGGTGGTTGGGGACCTCTGGTTAAGAGTGAAGACTTTTAAGTGCAAGCGCATGACTGTCTAGTCAGTTAAAAATGTATGCAGCACAGTGTCGTTAGCGATGGAAAAGTCAGCCATGTTGGTAAGCAAGCGAATTGGGGCAGGGTTAGACATAGCGTGGGGTACAATGTATTCACTGGCTTTGAGTGGACTATAAAATGAAGTTATGCACAGTGTTTAAAATGTATTGATTATTGATTACACTGTTGTCGTGTCCCTTGGCAAGACATTTCACCCACAAAGCCTCCCACACTGGTATGTGAATGGAAGTGGAGAGGCCGTAGGCTTGAATTGGCAGCCATGTTTCTATCAGACTACCCCATGGCGGCTGTTTATACAGATGTACTAGAATACCACATCAGTGTGTATGACTGATGAGTGATTGAATAATGTGCTGTGTCTTATTTAGAGGAAATTGTCCATAAGTATGAAGGTGAAGTGAATAATGGTGAATAGTTGTTTGTCTATATGTGCTCTGCGATTGGCTGGCGACGCCAAAGACAGCTGTGATAAGCTCCAGCATACCTGCGATCCTAGCAAGGGTAAGCAGCATAGAAAATAGATTGCTAGTTTGTTCACTTCATGGGGGCAGAAACCAATATCCAATATAGCCGTGTCTTAAGTTAGGATGTTACAAAACAAAGAACAACATTAGCTAATGATTGTTTGCTAATGTGTTCCCTTATATTGACCCCTTAGTTGTTTTTGAACATGTTTGTGCATGTTCAAATATAGGTCAGCTGTACACCGGGGCTCTGCTTGGAATTCTGGGCCCCCCAGCAACTGTCACCATGTCTCTATTTTTTGGGGCCCCTAACTTATCCCCCCCTATATGGCACCCCTAGCTGTAGACGCTGTCAATCAATCACTGGGACTTTGTTCTGCTATTCAAAGTTAGGCAATCAAATGTTGTATTTTAAAAGGTTGAAAGGTTGGATATTTTTTTTTTTTTAGAATTCTTCCTGAATGTCCTAGGCCTTTAGTGCGGAGATATGTGTCTTGTCATGTAGATCATAGCCATTTGTTATGATAGCATTGTGAAGAATGGCGGACACACGTAAACGCACGCGCACACTGAGGTCCAACATCCTGGTACTTCTGTGCGTTGTCAAGGCAGCCTGTGTACGGTTGGCTGGCGGAATCGAGCTGCAGTGTCCTGCCTGGTCTGTCCTCGCACCACAAAAAAAAAGACAAAACCTCCCCCTAAAAACTATCCTGGAAAAAAAGTTAGATGTAAGTCAAAGAAAAGGTAAACGATCGTGCATGCTTTTATTTTCTTAGCGGGTTCTTTTCGACAGCAGGAGCAGACAGACGGCAAGGACAAGAGGAGGAAGATGTCCATTGTGAGACACAGCCTGCTTGAACGCCCCCCAAATGGCGCACTCTTTTTTTATTTACGCATGCACGCATTAAAACGCTTCGGCGTTTTTCGCCGGCTTCGATTTGAGCCAAGCAAACGGTCGATAAATTGTAAATATTTGTCGTCGACGGGCAGAATTGTCGTGTCATAATAGACACGTTTAAAGGGGCAGTGTCACCCCGTTTGTGCTTCCGGCTTCTAACACGTCTCCCAAAATATGTTTGTAGATAGGTTAGGTTAGCACAATGTGACCATGTACTATTGTCTTAACCTTTTAACACCCAGTATAAAGAGTCGTAACGTGTATTTTTTTGTTTTTGTATCAAAATGGGCTATTTTACACGTCGTATACTGTGAGAGTCATTCATGCTAATCTCTCAAAATACATTGTGTTCATATACCAGTCCAAAATATGATTACAAATTTAGCAAGTCAATTCATACTGACAATATTAGGAATATTTGGCACTTGAAGGAGCATGAGGAACCTAAAATATAGCTGAACTTAATTTGATCTTTCTCTAAACAGGTTCATCCTAATATCGCTAATTGTTTGTGAGTAGTACTTATCTATTATTGTTTTCAGTGCAATTAAAAACAGTAATTTGATATTCCAGATTATGCCTCATGTTGATGTGCTTCCTTAGGACACCCGATTGCCAATGTGATGCTGTCCACGCTGTGATAACATGAAGAAGAACAAGTTGTGTCATTGAGGACTGACTGAATGGATGGATCCATGTGACCAGCCATTTTGATGAGATCTGACGTGCCATACAAGCTGGCGACAGCATGCCAAGCGTCAAAGGGAAAGGCGGTTCTGCATCCCAGCGGTATGACGAAGCCACTCTGGCGCGCAGAAGGGAATACTGGCGAACCCAGAAGCGGCAACAGAGGGCCCGGCTTTCAGGGTCAGGAAAGAGACCAAAGCGGGAGAGTACACTTAAGGCCTGGCATCTGAGTGCTCCGACGGGCGTGAATTGTACCTCATCTAGGCCTCAGAGATCTAAAAGAACTGACAGCACTGCGACCACGCTAACCAATGGCAGCTCAGCTAACATCGCACCACAACGCAGATCACGACAGAAGACACACTTTGCGTTACGCTCTCAGAAACCACGCCCTGAAGTACCCTCCTTGTGTGACTCCGCGCCTATCAAGACAGAAGACACAGCACCTCAAACAGGAAGCAACAATGCAGCGTCTCTTCCTCTGCTCCTGTCTGAAGAGGAGAGGGCAGCTCGGCGCAGAGAGCACTGGAGGTTAAAAAAGCGAGAGCAACGAGCCAAGATGGCCGCAAAGCTCTCCAAAGCCAGAGAACGGACGCAGAACAGAAACATCACATCAGAGAGGACAAGTGCTACTCATCCTATTCCAAAGGTGAAAACACAAATACTAGCAAATAATCATAATAGGAACAAAGCCTCTCAAATAGGAATACCTGATGGTAACTTGGAAAGAAAGCCTCCACATTTTGTACCGCCCTCCGCCCCTCGAGCAATCACCAGATGCAGTACACCTCGGCAGAGATTCATAGAAGCTCAAAGACATCTAAAAGTCAAATCCTTGTCTTTGGCGTCAACTTTTAATTTGAGACACATTCTCCGAATAGATACCTGTGACACACCAGAGCAGATCATCTCCAAGCAGAGGGAATACTGGCGCATTAAAAAAAGAGAACAGCGGGCAAATATGACAATGGAGGCCAAGGTCCGGCTCAAGGAGAAAGACTCCCTGATGCGACGAGTCCGACGCTATCAGAAGATCCTGGAGGACATGAGGAGGGCCCGAGCGCTGGCCCAGTCGTCAGGAAGCATCCTGAGCCACGGGTCTGAGACCATCGGGGGCTTCATCAAAGAGGACGGGACGGTGTCTGTTAACGTTCCCCAGTTGGTTTCCTTAAATCCCAACACATCTAAAAGCGGAGAAGGACTTGATGCTTCAAATCCTGCTGATGCTAAGTGGACGCCACTTTGTGTCAAGCAGCTCCCCCCTCAGGTCAACGTGTCCCCTGTTGGAGCGGCCACTAAAAGCACAAACACATCAACCATACAAAGTGCCACCAGCACCCTCACCCTCACCCATCCCCAAAGACAACAGAATTTCGTTCCTGGAAATCCGCCCCCAGGTGGATGTGTTATGAGAATGGCCGTTTCAAATAGCGTACTCTCTTCGGATCTGGCATTGACAGAGGAGGCGAAGATGGCCAAAAAGCGGGAGTACTGGCGGTTAAAAAAGCGCCAACAGCGAGCTGCGCGGGCGACGCGACTGAGGCAAAGTGTGTCTGAAGCAAGACACACAGCAACATTGCAACGGAGGAAAGCCCTGCGACAAGCAGCAGCAGCAACCCCTGTGGCACCAAGCAGGCCTCCTCCGGTGGCGAGTAAAGGAAACCAAGCATCTTTTTCAAACGACAGCCGGTCTCCCACACCACATGATAATGCCATCAAACAGGAGCCCACACCAGCATCTAACCTAAATGGCACCCCGCAAGCAGCCATATGTCCAGACCTCAAACCCCCGGCCTGCCCTGCCTCTGCAGTGCCATCACCTCCAGTGCCTGAGCCTGACCTAGCTGTGGCTGCAGACAGCCAGGCTACTACTCTGCTAGCGGTGGCCTCCATGAAGAGGCTACTGGAGGAGTCGCTAAGCACGGTCAACAGTGAGTGTAAAAGCAAAGAACCCCAAGTTAAGGCTGAGATTAAAGAGGAGGCTTCGGAGCCAAATTTAACTCCTGCGGTTCCCATCGTCGCTGACTTCACACTGCAGGTCAAAACCCAGCCCCCCCTCAAGGACGACCAAACAACACCTCTTTCTACCTCAGACGTGCAGCCCACCTGCAAGGAGTCACCCCAAAGCACTCCCGTGGTCAAGAGGGAGGGCGCCCCCATGCTGTTGTTCCATGAGAACTGCACCTCAACACAACCGCCTAAACTCCATCACCTCCCTGAGCGCATAAGAGAGAATCAAATCGATGCCGCTTGTCGGCAGACATTGAGCACGGTGGAGCAGAGCACCACGAGCAGCCTGCAGAAGAAGAGGGAATACTGGAAGCTGATGAAGAGGCAGCAGAGGGCCCGTTTGAAGGACCAGCTGAAGGAGAGGCGGCTTCCCCTGAGAAGCAACCAGGTGATGTTTTTGGTTGTTATGTATTTATGATGTGTGCTATTTCATGAAGATCTCCGTGTGTGTGTGAGGATGAAACCTGACTCATAGCCTGCAAACATCTCTTGAGAGATTTGACACTGGGGTAGCAAAAATAGCTTTCACTTGGGGTGGGGGGGTTAAAATTAAGCAGGTCATTTGCTCGTCAACACCAAGACCAAAGAGGTGTGAAACATCTTGTAATCCATATATCAAGCAAGACACCATGGGCAATGTTATTCCTCCTACTTGTATCTTCTTGAATGGCCACTCCATACGCCAGTGCTTTTTGTGTGTTTACATTTTGCAGGAAGTCATCAGTGTTGTGTTGTTTTGCCTTTCAGGCTCCAGCTCTGGTTGTCAACTCCATCAAAGCCGTGAAGGCCCCAGCAAAACTTCTCCCCAAGGCACCCACACCTTCCTTTTCGTCAGGTAGAAAAATTCCCACTTCTCTAGCCCTCACTTCCTCGTCTTATAGTGCTGAGACGTCAACGGATACGATTAAAGTAAAGCACCCTGTCACCAGCGAGCCATGTGACGTGAATGATCCACACGCCATGTCATCTTCACTTAAGTGGACATCCAGAAGCACAGATTTCCTCCCTGCTCTCAAACCCCCGGACAACCCTCTTTCCACCATCAAACTCTCTCCAATTGAACCCCTTGGCCAAACCTCAAACCCAAGTCCCATTAAAATCACTCAGAGCTCCAAACATTTCCAAGCCATGGCACCTTTAAGCACCATGGGTCCTCCAAAGCCTGTCCCTGGGGAATCCAAGGAGGACTTTCAGAAGAGGAAGCGGGAATATTGGAGGATAAAAAAGAAGGAGCAGAGAGCTAGGAAGGCTGTTGGTGATAAAGGGATCGCTCCGGGGAGAGCCTCCAACTGCAAACCCATCCTGCATGCTCAGGAGATGCACATTCAGGTACTACAACCTTCATTCATTCATTCATTTTCTACCGCTTTTTCCTCACGAGGGTCGCGGGGGGGGGGTGCTGGAGCCTATCCCAGCTGTCTTTGGGCGAGAGGCGGGGTACACCCCGGACTGGTCTCCAGCCAATCACAGGGCACATATAGACAAACAACCATTCACACTCACATTCATACCTATGGACAATTTGGAGTCGCTAATTAACCTAGCATGTTTTTGGAATGTGGGAGGAAACCGGAGTACCCGGAGAAAACCCACGCATGTACGGGAAGAACATGCAAACTCCACACAGAGATGGCCGAGGGTGGAATCGAACCCAAATCTGGTACTACAACCTATTAAAAAGAAATATTTCTTCATTAAAAATGTCCGGTGAAGAAGGTTAGCCGTGTTCACCATGACAACAGGAAACACTAATCTTGTTTTTATAAGTATTTTAAGTATAAGCATATTAAACAGAACTGTTTTATATTCAATTTCATCACAGCAGGATTCCTATCAATGGGGGACCTCCGGTCATGTGACTGAAGAATCAACACATCTCATCAGGTACAATACTTGATTTGCTCTGCCTTGTTTTTTTTTTGTTATAGTTGTCGTTTTATCAAATGTTGTTTTTGCAGCAATTCCATGCACACTGAGGCCTACCCAGAGTACACAGTGCCACTACAAGGTGAAGTATTGATGTGTTTTCAATAAAATCTGAATAAAAGGCTAATTTTCCTTACCTGGTGTGGTCAGATGAGCTTTTGTTTGCCAATGACGAGCACCATCCCAGCGGCGAAGACAGTCTTATATCGGAGCCCACGTGGAGGAACATCTACCTCATGGACTACGACCCCCTTAACCAGCTGCTGGTATGCATGGTGTGCGGCGACCTGCAGTACTCCCACAGTTTGGAGGGGGTCCGCGCCCACATCGAGGAGGCCCATCCACACACGCTATCCCTGGAGCCGGCCGAGCGGCGGTGCATCTTGGAAGGCTGGGATGAGCAGGTGTCCCAGCGGGAGCGTTTCTTTACCAGCCAGCTCCAGCAGCATGGAGCTACTCTGCCGGGTAAAATGCTCTCCTCGTGTCTTTATACACTTTAAAGCAGTGTAAATATTTACAACATATTGCGCAACTGCAGGGTCTTGAGACACATGCTAACTCGCAAACTAGAGAGCTAGCGACCTAAACGGTAGCCTTCAAGTTATTTCCTTTAAACTTAAATAGCCAAAAACTTACCACTTCCACACGGATAGGGAGGATAACTATTAACAGTTATTTAACCTTTAACATGAACATTAATCAAACGTAATATTTTTTTCTGGGTACATGATACCATACAGCATCCATATCAAACTTGCGCATATCAAGGCGGGGGCCTCATTGTTTGAGGCCCCCGCCTTGATATGAAAGTTTAATGTTAGTGCGGCCCATAGATGTTGTATGGTATTTTATTTTAAGTCTTTTATTTACATAATTTCCGGAAGGGACAGGACATATTTGTGTTCTTCATGGACACTTAACTGGTTTGTCATTCATTTATAGCGTTTTTGTTTATACTCTCTTTCTCTCAAAACCATAAAAATATGCACTGTTCATATCTTTATAAGGGGACGTGAACCTACAAAATCAGTACGAGATCAAATATTTAGAATTAGTATGCAGGATGTTTGAAGTTTCATTTTTTTTTTCTCGCATTTGTTTTACAGAAACATACAGGAAGTGACGTGCAGGGCTGGCCCCCACCTGGAGAAAAATATCTCTACCTAGCATGTTTCAAGAGAAAACTTGAATTGAAACGCATCTGAATTACAATAATTCACATTTCATCTCGTGTGCTATGTTTGGACGAGCCCACTCATGAAAGCACAAGAACGGCGGCTGTTGTTGTTGTTGTACAGTTGAGGATAAAATTATTAGCCCGCAAAGAAAAATTTCACTGTTTTTAAAGTATTTCCCAAGTACTTTTAAACAGAGCATTACATTTTTAACACAGACTTTTTAGACATTCTTGTGTTATTTTGGATGCTTCCAATATTTTAGTTTGCACACTGAAATGACAATATTCAAAACCTCAAAATTATTAGAACCCCTGTATCCTAATAGTCAATTCAATATCCTTTTTGCTGGATAACAGCGTGCGGTCATTAGTTATAGTTTTCAACAAGTCTCTCACACTTTTTTTGAGCAACCTCAGCGCATTGTTCTTTGGAAAATCTCTCAAGCTTCTCCAGATGTGATGGCCTTCTGGCATGGACATTCTCCTTCAGGTCACCCCACACATTTTCAATGGGATTCATTGACATTCATTGTGGTCTTCTGGAGATAGGTCTTCACCAAGAGAGACGTCTGTTTTGGTATCGTTGTCATATTGGAGGATGAAATGACGACCCAGACCCAGTTTTACTGCAGACTGCTTGAGGTTTTCTTTCAAAATCTTCCCATATCTTTTTTTTTATTCATGATTCCTTCCACTTTGACAAGATTTCCAGTTCCAGATGCACTGAAGTATGCCCACAAGATAATACTCCCATCATCCTGTTTCACTGTGGGGATGGTGTTCTACCTTTTTTCTCCAAACATAAGCAGTGTCTCTATGGCCAAAGAGCTCTTGTTTGGTCTCCAGGTAATCCAGGTTGTCCTGAGCATAATTAAGTCATACTTAAGGGTTGAAGGTGTCTCTTCTTGGTCTGCAACCTCGCAGTACATTCCTGTGCAGAGCTCCGGTGATTGTTTTCGGTCTTCTTCTGTCATTCACCAGCGTCTTGTCAGTTTTTCTGGGGTCTTTAGACACATCAGTTTTTTGTCCAGGGTCTTTGAAACCTTCCGTTTCTTACCTCTGCAAAGCTTGTTCTCTATTGTGCGGCTGTCCTTGAATCTCAGGATTATACTTCTTAACTCCAGTTCTTGACACTTGGAAACACTTGGATAATAGCATTGTACACTGTTCTCCTGCTATGTGTGCATCAATAATTATTATTTTTCTAAAGTCTGATTTCTTGAATTTTCGGCATGGTGCTTTCTCAACTCAGAGCTCAAATACCCATACTTTTAAACCATGTTTTAACTTAATTGTTGAGTGAAATCGCCCTATTCACCTGGTCAGCTTTAAGAACATCACCTGTGACGTTAAAGCACATCATTTGCACAAATGATTTAATAAATGGTCATTTCTTAAAGGGGGCTAATAATAATGTAACTGGTTATTTTAGTTATTTCTTCAATAAGTCTGTTTTGGTGTACAAATATAAATAATTTGTGACTTCTAAATAAAACAATGCTATGTCGAAAATCCCTTGCTCTGTTTAAAAAAAGTACTTGGGAATATTTTGAAACAACTTCAATTTTCAAAGGCGGGCTAATAATTTTGTCCTCAACTGTACCTGTGTACTGTATATTATTTTGTACACCTTTCTTTAACAGTACTCCAAGCACTTAATCTTGTTTAAAACACTCAGTTTTTTTTAAGACTGATCATTGTGATTTGAATCTGTGTTGGCAGAAAAAAGGCAATAAGAAGTAGTGTGTATTAGTATGCGTCAAATACACAATAATCACTCGGGATTGATCAGCCTTGGTCATGTGACTGCTGTAAATAGAAAATACTGTATTTGAGATGCCAAATTTCAGACGTTCCGGCAGCCTTTATTTATTATTTATTGTGTTGTTGATTTTGCTGGAGAAGATTCCAACGGCTGCAGGGGATCCCCTCCGAGTGTCTTTGTGACTTGTTTACCATTTCAAAAGGGAATGTTTTCAAATGCCTTTCAAGAAATAAAAGATTTTGTACGGGACAAGGTCTTTTCATGCTATAATAGGAAACTAAATGACAGCCGTAAGTCACTCTTGCTGTGGATTTATTTGTTATTACTACATTTGTACAATGTCATGATGTTTTCCTCACTGCTTCATCCCACTACTCCTCCTCGGTTCCTCCTCCTCCTCCTCTTCTGGTGTAGATGCTTCTCTCTGGGTTTCTGTACGAGAGCTGTGGTGGTGTGCTGACTCTGTGTAGGTTCCAGCCTGGAGCTCCCTGGGTCCGGGTTCCAGGCGGAAGAGGGTGGTGATCTGACCCAGGATGGGGTTGTTCTCCTGGAGGCCAGAGATCCACTGGTTGAGGGTGACCTGGTCTCCCTGGTTGGTCATACACATGGCAAACACTGGACCTTCATCCACTGCGGGTACAAAGACACAAGTTCAAGGATACAACTTTTATGTATTTCTTGCTGCAGACAAAATACGATCATCTCACGGTCTTCTACGTCAAACGTCTCGATGTCTCCAAGGTCACGGTCATAGTCAAGGTCGAGCTGCAGAGGGTAGCCAAAGGAGCGCTCCGGATCGTAAGGTTCCTCGACCTGCAGACGGAGAAGTCAGTCGTGCCAAGAAAACGTTTGAGGCAAAGTTGTTGTCACCTTCTCGTCTGGTGGCGTGGGGTCAGCGCGAAGCACGTAGTACTGGACACATGTCTTCCTCAGCCACAGTGGGAAAGGTCCCTCCACAAACACCGGCCTGCTGGGGTTATGCTTGGCTAGGAGCTCCATCTGGCTGGGGCTCTGGATGCCTGGTGGGGTACACCATGCTGTCAACAGTAGTACAGTAAGTTATTTAAAGCAGTAGTTTGGACCTACCTACTATGTGTGGAACTGTCATCTGGTCTTCCATCCCTTTGAGGGGCATCTGGTGAGAACAACAATGATGCCACTTTTCCCTTTGACAAATATTATAACTTTAACTCATCACCTGGTAAACGCTGACTTTAGCATCCAGGTCGCTAGCGATGCGTTTGAGGCTGAAGCGAGCCAATTCTACTGGGTCTTCAGGCAGCTGATGCGGGATGGGGAATGGGTTGGCGTGTTTGAATCTGGGGAACCAGTACATAATGCGCTGGTACTTCCTCACAGCGTGGCCTTTCTCTCCAAATATCTGCACCAACAGCACCTTAGTTTCCACGTTAGGCGTGATGCCTAGGGGAAAAAATATTCATATTCAGCTTCAGAAAATTTAATATTTGAGTACTTGCTTCCCCGGACACACACCGTAGGTCTCCATCTGTTCTAGTATCTGCACTGCGCACTCCTGCTGTCGGGGATAGTGGTTAAACATGCGCTGGATGAAGTTCCGGGGCACAAATACCTCCTTAGGAAAAACATCCAGGAGCTTGTTGTACACAGCCAGGTCTTTCTCCACACCAAACTCGGGCATCTTCTTAAGAGCTGCATAGATGAACTCCACGTGACCCCGTCGTCTCACATCAGCCTTGGTGAAAAAGTCCACCACCTTGTTGAAGGAGGCCTTGCTTTTGTTTTCAGGGGCCAACTCCTCAAAGAGGTCGTGAGGGACTACAGACTTGTTCTTGCCATCGTCCTCTTTGAGGAACTCTGCTGGCACTCTGCGATCTTTGGAGCACAGTGGGCTGCTGTGGATACGCCTCAAGACCTGTCACGATGATGTATGAACTTTAAATCCACACTCATGGGGATTGTTGCTATTTCGCTGATGCTGAACAATGTTTACCTGAGGTTGTGTGTTGTGCAGGATGCTGGGATGACCAGATTGGAGCAGAGCGCCATATTTGCCTGCAAATGAGGCGGACTGGCCCAGCAGCCTAAGCCTCTGCAGCTGGATCAGGCAGTGTGCACACTTCATGATGGGGCCATCACTAGACAAACACCCAGAATGCAGAACTGGATGGGAAAAGCACAAGGTAGTTAAACACACTACAGTATTACAGCTATTGAAAACTATTGTTCATATATCAGTTTCATTGTTTTCACAAACGTCATTTTTATGGCGTAAAACTACCTTGTATTATTTACTAGTATTACTATTATATACTAATAACCATACATTATTGTAGAGCAGAACTACTTGCGTTATATGTATGTACTTAGTATGTAATTTTGCAGTGCAATGGATGATAAAAACTGTCAACGCTGAATAACGTTAACATGAAAATATATAGTATATAAGTAAAATAACTAGTTTCTCTATTTGCGTCATGTTTCGCGAGATACGCACCGTTTATTAAACGTCCCCTTCAGCGATTATTCTTCATGGGTGCCACCATGTTGGAAAGCCAACTGACTTCCGGTTGCCATCCTCAAACACGTCCCCTTTACGCAAGCAATAGTTCCGCTCTCTTGTTTTGACTGAATTAAGTTTAGCATTAAGTTCAAATGCAGGAATTTGTTTGCTAATAATGAATAAAATAGAATTGGCGAATAATAAAATTATAATTTAACTGCAATTATAAACGTAGCCACACATAGTCTGAGGCACCAAACCCGTAACGAAGAAACATTTACAAACAACGTAAATACAATTAATCTTACTTAAAACATGAATACACTAAATACAATGTAATTACATAAAATAGGCCACAAGTTGTAAAAACGTTTACCATGAAAAAAAAATCAGCGAGTGAAATTAAAAAAGTGTCCACATGATGACGACAAATACCACCACAAAATATGAGGCGTAACCGCAAAAGCGAGAAAAGCTACAAACACGAAAGACGCTTGGTTAAATAATAATTAAAAAAAAGTAATTCTGCTTAAAAACTGTTTAGACTCGATGTGAGACGTAGAGTAACTATTTTACAAGTCACTTTTAAATATTTACAGTGTATTGTTGCGAAGGCTGTCAGCTAGCAGTTCAGTTCCCCCTTTGCCTGTCTATCTGTCGTCTTCTCCTCTGACACTCCTCTCAGAGCATGGGAAGCACACCTCACTCTGGACCCCATCTAGAGTCTCTCTTCACTTTCCAAAAACTTCACTACATGGAGTCCTCAACCAACAGTTTGGGTGAGTGAAATGGTGGGGAATGCTTTGACTTGACAAAAACATGACAAGCTTTAAAATCTGATATGGTGGCTCTGATTTGTTTTGGAGGCTTGAACAAGGCGCCACTAAAACAAGCAGACATATTTCAAATGATTACTCGATAGGGTATTAGAAAAACACAAATACTAAATATTAACCTTAATGTTGTGTGTGTGTGTGTGTTTTATTTTTGAGGGGGTGAACAGGAAACGTGTGTTGACATTTTAATGGAGTAGTTTCGCCTCGCTGAAGAACGATACATGTTCCGGAAAGTCCCCCTTTTATCGAATCAATACCGATATCCCACTGTGATTAAAGTTAACTCACGTTTACATGTGGCTTATGAGTGCGTAGAACCAGATTTACTATGTTGTTTTTTTTAATGAGCCGTTTCCTCATTCTGGTTTACACGCATGATTAAATACAATCCTCTGATTTGTGCTCCTCTTGCTGGGATTTTGCTACTTTGGTTGTGTTTGGAATATGGTTGTATCATTTATAGTTGTTGGGGTCGACCACCTGCTTGCTGTCACAGGACCACCGCTGTCTGCTCAAACACTCAAGGAAGTCTAACATGTTAGTGACTGTCAACATGCAGGAAATAGTATTATCAAATCAAGTTTCCTTGCACAGCTCTTTGTTTTGAGGTACCTTACCTGCACCCTCAAAAGTGCTGATGTTGCATTAAATTGTAAATGCATGCTTATCATCACATGTAGCATTAATAATAATTGTTTTTGAATGTGTCTTTTTTGGGCCTTTTTTGTGGTCAACTGACTTGCATGCAACACATCATGTGAGAAGCTCAATGTGGCTTCAAATTAGATTAAAAAAAACAACAATATTGGGAACGTCTGCCTCGCAGTCATTATAAGTTACAATGACTGTAAAATTAGCTTAAAAGGAAGAACATCCTAAAGTAAATCCACAAGGAATGTTGATATTTTGATTGGGAGGTCATACTTTGCATGAATGTAAATCCAAAGCCCTGGTCCAAAGTGGAAAAGCATCCTAAACCTAATAACGGGTTGGGCCATCCTAAGCAGGAACAACTGCAATCAAGCCTTCAATGAGTATCCTACAGTGCTGTGGAGGAATTTTGGCCCACTCATCTTGGAGGGTTTTCCATCAAGTGCCTTTTTAAGATCATGCCACAACATCTCAGTAGGATTCAGATCAGGACTTTGACTAGGCCTTCAGGATTTTTTGTTAGACAGCAGAATTTATGGTTCCATTTATCACAGCAAGTCTTTCAGGTTCTGAAGCAGCAAAACAGCCACAGACCATCACACTACCACCACCATATTTTAATGTTGGTATGATGTTTTTTTTATGCCAGATGTAAGGCGCTTTTGGTCTCTTAGGGATCATCAAGATGTTTTCTAGCAAAATTGAGATGAGTCTTAATGTTCTTTTTGTTCAGCAGTGGTGTTTGTCCCAGTGTCTTTCTAATGGTGGAGTCATGAACTCTGACCTTAACTGAGGCAAGTGAGTCCCTGCAGGTCTTTGGATGATGTTGTGGGGTCTTTTGTGACCTTTTGGATGTGTCATGGCGGCGCTCTTGGGGTCATTTTGGTTGGCCGGCCACTCCTGGGAAGATGCACCACTGTGTGTTCTTCTTGATTTGGCATTTGATGGTAAATGCTCTCATTGTGGTTTGCTGGAGTCCAAAAGCTTTAGAAATGGCTTAATAATAGATAATAATAATAATAGACCTGTGTTACGTGGGTTGGGGGGGGCAAAAAAGAAGAAAACGCTTTTACACACCACTGAAACTGTGTAACTGACCATTGCGTGAAATTTCTGTTCTATCTGGAGCAGTTGTGTTTTTTTTTTAAACTGCGTGGACAGCAAGCTCCATCTTGCACAATGTTCTTTCCCGCATTTAAACCCATACCAAAGATCTGAGCCATTTCAAACGTCACCTCAACCTTTACCCAGCACCTCATGTTGTCTAATAAAAATAAGCGTTTGATTTGAGGGAAGAGTGCTTCCCATTGGGCAGGGCAAGACAAACCGGTTTTTGTGGGCCCTCTTCCCATATTGTAGAATGTAACGTAATAATAAATGAGAGCCAAAGCAGAGCAGTAGTGCAGTGTCACACAGCGTGGTAAGAGAAAATGTGCCGTGCAGGGGGGCGTACAGGAAGTGGCATGGCAGTTAGTCATCAGATTGAATTGCTTAAGGTTATTGTTCACGAGTGTAGCGGGGTGATTTCAAGACTGCAACCATAAAATACATGCATGTCACACTCAGCAGAAGTAGCAAGAGTCCTAATTAACATTTGCATAATCATAACTCCCAGCAATGTCAACATGAAATAGAAACAGGCAGAGTTTGCGCTGTTTGCTGTATTTGCTGTTATAATTACTTAAACATTCAACCAGTTTGACGAGAACTGTAACTAGCTTTCGCAAACAACGTGTGCAGCTGCTTAGCGGACATTTCCAAATACTGTATCTGGAAGAAGCCTACAAGAACGCTGTAAATTCAATTCCCCTGCTTGTAAAGAGAGTTGACAGCTGGGATTGTTCCGTAAATTATAAATAAACATTTGTTATCGTGAATTATGTAGCCAAGTGGTGTCTGCAGCTTGTTTATTTACTGCTCCGCAGTATGTTTCATGCTCATTATGCTCATTTTAGACGCTTTGTATTTTGTTGTGGACTCCTATAGAGCAGCTACACACAATAACCCGCACAGAAAGCTTTCTAGATCTTCCAGGTCCTGTACATTTTTGTGCAGCATTTTCATGGATTTCCTGCTTTTGACCCCAAACAGTTTAATTCATTCAACCCACGGCTTGCCTCGAGGCACGCCGAGTCCACTGTGATTGGTCTTCCGGATACATAGGTCCATGTTTACTTAGTACTGGCAATCTGCAGCTCGTATTATTAATATATATTTATCATTAAAAAACATTAAGCACATTGTATGTATTCATGGCCTAAATTAAGCATTTCCAAGCATAAAATTGCTAAATTAATAGAAATACAACATACATTAAACAGACATGATATGACGTGCAATACAGTATCCGTGCCTTTAAGAAGCAGGGCAAATAAATAAACAAATCAAGAATAAAGAAAATCAATCAGTAATAAATAAATATAATAATAATAATAAAACGGCAAATAATAAAAACTTAAGAAACCACATATAGTTGGTGGGTAGACAAATTATTTTTTTCAGATTAAAATGAACAAAGCATTATTAGAGCCCTGTAGACATGACAAAACACGACTATAGTCACATTTATACTCTTTTTATTTACAACATATTGCGCAACTGCAGGGTCTTGAGACACATGCTAACTCGCAAACTAGAGAACTAGCGACCTAAACGGTTAAGTTAACAAGTTATTTCCTTTAAACTTAAATAGCCAAAAACTTACCACTTCCACACAGATTGGGAGGATAACTATTAACAGTTATTGAACCTTTAACATGAACATTAATCAAACGTAATAATTTTTTCTGGGTACATGATACCATACAGCATCCATATCAAACATTAAACTTTCATATCAAGGCGGGGGCCTCAAACTAGTGTCCTGCGGGCCACGTTTGGTAGGTTTCCATTGTGCCACATTCTCCACTGTGGCTCCACCGGTCCATGCTAAACATGTGAGCATCCTGCTTGCTACGTTCTCCCCTCCAACAAGAAAACTGCTTTTGCAGGAACTTTCTCATTGAGTGTGACGTTAAGTCATTAGGTACACCTGAACAACTCACACCTCTTCTTGTAGATGATGTGTCGGCGGATGGCAGCGGGGAGTTCACCGACCGTGCGTGCGTCATGGAGACACGTCTTCAGGCACACGAGGACGAGATCACGCTGCTCAAATCCTCACTGGCGGACGCCCTTCGAAGGATCCACCTGCATGAGCAGCTTCTCCCTGTGCTCAAACAGCAACTCATTGCAGGTTAGCCTCACCTTCTTACAGCAAGCATCTACAGCGTATACAGTGGAGAAAATAAGTATTCCATCCCTGATTTTGTCATTTTTTCCCCCATACAAAGTCCATAAGTAGTTTTATTATAACAGATAAAAAGAAAATGTGAAAAGAAATGTAATTAAGTTGTAGTTAAACCTCTTCACCACCATGAACAAGACCGTAGACTGTCAAAAGACATTAGGATTGTAGACCTGCACAAGTCTGGAATAAACAACAAAAACCTGATTGCATTTGGCCCCCCATGTCACTCAAAACTCTGGTCAAATAGTCTCCTTTTTTAGTGCTAGGTTTGTGCTGTTTTGTTTTTGACTTATGACAGTTAATTACAGTACATGGCTCACCATTTTTTAAAATTAATTTTCAAAATATTTCAGCTTATATCTTAAATAAATTTATTTTTTTCCTCATAACCGTATGACTTTATTACCGTCATATTTTGACTTTACTCTCATAGTATAACTTTTTCCTCAACCTAATTTTCCAAAAATGACAACTTTAGTTGGTTTTGTTTGTTTGTCATATATCTTTTTAAATATTTAAAGTAAATTTAAATTAATTTTCCACATATTACATGTTTGTGCTTGTAAAATTGTGCCTTTTTTCTAATTAGAATTGACTTTTTTCTTAATATTTTTTACTTTTTTTCTTTAAAAATACAGCTTTTTTTTAACCCCATTTTTGCATTTTTTGAAAAATGTATTTTCCAAATACCGTATTTGAACTTTCTTGTTGTGATTTTTCTTTTCATATTTATAACTTTATTCCCATAATATTTTGCATTAGTATTATTATTTTTTAATATTATTCTTGTAACATTTTTTTAATATTACGACTTAAAAAATATTTCTTTAATATTTAAACTTTATGCTACTAAAATTACAAAATTACATTATAACATTAATGATTAATTAATGATCGTCAAATAGGAGACTATTTGACGATCATTAATCGTTTTATGAAGTTAAAATGCGCTATTGTGCTGCTTTTGTTTTTGACTTATTACAGTTAATTACAGTACATGGTCAACCAAAGGTCACCGAGTCCCCCACATGCTCGGAATGAAACCAAAATAGTCAATTTTTTTGTCTTAAGTTAGTGCTAATTTGTGCAGTTAAATGAATCTTTGTGCTGCTTTTGTTTTTGAGTTATTAACAATTAAAATTTTGGCCCATTAGCATGCTCAGAATTATATAATATATATATAATAATAATATATAATATTCAGATATTTTTGTGCTAGGTTAGGGCTGTTTAGTGCACTTAAACTGGTCAAATAGTCAATTTTTTTTGTGCTACGTTTGTGCTGTTTTGTGCAGTTAAAATTAACGTTTGTACTGCTTTCGTTTTTGAGTTATCGATCAACCAAAAATCACCCAGCCCCCCCCACATGCTCGGAATTCAACCAAAATAGTAAAATTTTTTAGTGCTACGTTTGTGCTGTTTTGTGCAGTTAAAATGAACATTTATACTGCCTTCGTTTTTGAGTTATTATCGGTCAACCAAAGGTCACCCAGTCCCCCCCCACATGCTCAGAATTCAACCAAAGTGAGACTACTTTGGTTTGGGTGACCTTTGGTTGACCTAAGTAATAAACTATAATAACTCAAAAACGAAAGCAAAATTTTAACTTGCACAAAACAGCACAAACATAGCACTAAAAATTAGACTATTTGACCAGTTTTGAGTGAGGTGGAGTGCCAACCCAGTTACAACAAAACCAACAGCAAGGAGCATTTAATTCATAAATGGAAGAACTACAACGTCGTGAGGTGAGGATGATTTGGAGAAAGGTGAGGGAGAATCCCAGAATGACGTCGGAGGAGCTGCTTCATGATCTCAAGGGAGTTGGGACCACAGTCACAAAGAAAAGCGTTAGTAAGACACTTTGCTGGAATTAGGACTGAGATCCTGTAGTGGTAACAATGTCTCCCTGCTTAAGAATACACATGTACAGGCCCGTCTGAAATTTGACAATCAACACCCAAATGACTCAGACGAGCATGTGATCGTGTGATCATGTCGTCAGATAAGGCCAGAATTGAGCATCATGTTGACTTGTTTGATGGTAGATGCTCAGGGGAGGCTTCTCTGACCAAAATTCCACCCCCCAAAAAAACGATGGACTTTGTAAGGAGGTAAACTTACGAAATGAACGAGGGATCAGATACTTATTTTCCCCACTGTCCGTCTTATTGTCATGTATCATGCTCAGTAAACCCTGCTGCTGCCAGAATCATCAACCAAGTCTCCTTCCATGATGCTTGTTCTTCCAGCTATGGAGTACGCCAACCTCACGCCAGGTAGTTGACTCCTGTACTAAAGAACCCGATTGGATACCACTGCTAGTAATATGTTTTCATCTGTTTATTAATCGTTTTTATAATATACATCAACAAGGGATGAAAATCATCGGCAGATATTTGTCATTAATTAATAATCAACGTCAAGATGGGTATTTTTGTCATTTTTGTTTTTGTTGACCTCACCTATTCTGTCTAGCCAATCAGCACAGATTGTTGTGAGCAGTACAAATGGCCACACAGTGTCAGCAGACCCCAGACCAGCCACTGTTGACCGATGCACCCAGACAGAAGCCAGCAAGACCAGGCTGGATGGAGGTCAAGACGGGTTGTCTTTAACCAAACGGGTGCAGAGCCTCCACTTGGAGGACGCCCTCCTACCGCAGGTGTTGGTAGCGGAGGGGACACGGGCCAAGCTGAACCGAGTCCCTGTTATGGACGTGGACGAGGAGGACATGGATGATGATGATGAAGAAGAAGAAGGAGGAGTTGGGGAGCAGGACAAGGACTTGAGTTGGATTTCGTCGGTGGAGGAGCCCATTCAGGCTACCACCATCATCAGCCTCCAAGATGGAAGCCGTTCTCCAGAAGATGCCGACTTTTCACCAACTTCAAGCAGACCTTCGGATCAAAACTCCAGTCCTTTGTCTCCAATCCAGGAAGGACGGAAGAAACCTTTGTGCGTCCTCCCATCAGCACTCTCATCCTCTAACGTCCTTCCAATTCATGCATGGCTTTCAAAGATTAATTCAGCTCTTCTCTGGTGTTACTCCAAAACCCAGTTGCACTTCCAGCCATGTTACGTAGCGATTGCTCCACCATTACATTTTCTCTACCCAGTGGGAACATAATGAGTGACACTTCCTAAAAGAGCTTGCTATTAGAGCCAGTGGAAAATGTGACAAGATGTGTCCACACTTGGATTCAGACAAGTAGTAGTCGTGCAAACGCAACATAAATCTAATAGTGAAGTCACTTTATGGCCAAACAAGCACATGTTGGCATCCATAGTTCCCAAGCGTTCAACTGGGTTTTACAGGAACACTTCATTTAGACTTTTAGGTTGTCAAAACTTTTTCATACAGAAAGAAATAAAACGATGTTGGAAGGCCATTTTGACATTTTGTACATTCACCTCTTTTTATCGTGCTTTTGTGTTTACCTTAAAAGGTAAATTACCTTGCCTCATTTTTTTTAGTACAGACTCATGTATCTGACTGTGTATTGAGTCTAAAACCATCTATTCATTCATTCATTTTCTACCGCTTTTTCCTCACGAGGGTCGTGGGGGGTGCTGGAGCCTATCCCAGGATTGGTCGGTCTGGACTGGTCGCCAGCCAATCACAGGGCACATACAGACAAACAACCATTCACACTCACATTCATACCTATGGACAATTTGGAGTCGCCAATTAACCTAGCATGTTTTTGGAATGTGGGAGGAAACCGGAGTACCCAGAGAAAACCCACGCATGCACGGGGAGAACATGCAAAAAAAAAAAAAAAAAAAAGAGAACATGCAAACTCCATACAGAGATGGCCGAGGGTGGAATTGAACCCTGGTCTCCTCGCTGTGAGGTCTAAAACCATCCATCCATTTTAGATTATACCACTTGTCCTCACTAGTATCGCGAATGTGTCTTCAGGCAAGTCTGAAATCATCTAAAAACCTAAAATCATTCATTCATTCATTTTCTACCGCTTTTCTTCACGAGGGTCGCGAAGGGTGCTGGAGCCTATCCCAGCTGTCTTTGGGCGAGAGGCGGGGTACACCCTGGACTGGTCAACCTAAAATCAGGCAATTTTTAACATGCAATATACAACAAATAATGCGTCCCATTCAGAAAAAAAAGTTGTATAATGTTATATAATGGGTTGCACGGTGGATGGACCCGGAGTTCGATTCCCCACTCGGGTTTGCATGTTGCCTGTGCGTACTTGAGTTTTCTCCGGGTACTCTGGTTTCCTCCCACATTCCAAAAAACATGCTAGGTTAATTGGTGACTCCAAATTGTCCATAGGTATGAATGTGAGTGTGAATGGTTGTTTGTCTATATGTGCCCTGTGATTGGCTGGCGACCAGTCCAGGGTGTACCCCGCCTCTCACTCGAAGACAGCTGGGATAGGCTCCAGCACCCTTCGCGACCCTCGTGAGGAAAAAGCGGTAGAAAATGAATGAATGAATGAATGTTATATAATGGGCTGCACGGTGGATGACTGGTTAGTGCACAGTTAGGAGACCCGGAGTTCGATTCCCCACTTGGGTTTTCATGTTCTCCCCGTGTGTACGTGGGGTTTCTCCGGGTACTCCGGTTTCCTCCCACATTCCAAAAACATGCTAGGTTAATTGGCGTATGAATGTGAGTGTGAATGGTTGTTTGTCTATATGTGCCCTGTGATTGGCTGGCCACCATTCCAGGGTGTACCCCGCCTCTCGCCCAAAGTCAATTGGGAGCATTCCAGTACACCTATTATGCTCATTTTGGGCACTTTGGCCACTGAGTTGTGGACTCCTACAGAGCAGCTACACACAATAACCACCACAGAAAGCTTTCTAGATCTTCCAGAATTCGGCACATCTTTCTGCACTGTTTCCATGAACTTCTGAACTGCTTCTGACCCAAAACGTCTGGGATAGGCTCCAGCACCACCCGCGATACCCCTTATTTAGATCAATTGTTATCTTTTCATCATTGTTTTTCGATTGTGGTTTCCTGGAATCAATCAACAAACTGGTCCTGTCTTTCTGGGTCTATGTGATGAGACGCCGCTGACCTCGGTTGACGTGGGCATGTGCACGCATGCTTTTGTTGACTTACCCTTCTCCCTTGCCTTGTTGTGGTTTGTCAGCTTGCTGGCTGATGGTTGACACATGCTGCTGCTCTACTCTTTCATGCTTTGTTCTGCTGCATGCCTCTCACAAATCACCACCACAGGGCAGACGCTGGCAAGTGGACGGAATCATTCCACTAGGAATGAAACCAACATGCATTTAAATTTAAATTATTTTTTATTTTTTTTGCAGAGTGAGAACCAACAGTGAGAAACTGGCGAACCGGAAGAGGCAGGTCAGACATCTGGACAAGAAAGCCGCGTCCTCGGCCAACCTCCTGAGCAGCTCGCCAAGCTTGGAGAAGTAACGCACACGTGCACGAGTTATTACTTTTAACGTATTGATTATTCTTTCTTGCTTTTCTCACAGTCGTGCCAGGGAGCTTATCGCCAGTGCAGGTACTGTAATGTTTCTTTGTGTTGCTGTGACTTGTGCGGCAGCAACAGCAGCCAAGTTGACCGCATTAGTGGTTAAGAGTCGTTTTTTACGAGTTGAGATGTATTTTAAGGCAGCATTCCGACACAGTGGAGGAATCCTTTACTCCCACTTATGCAGGTGAATCAAAAGCAATATGGCACTACCATAATTATCTAATGTAAGTATCAGGATTGAACATATTAGCTGTTCCTCATTAAAAAGGCGACAGGAATAACTAAGTTTTCATTTAATTATTGTATTTGTTTTTTATTAATATTACTTTAGGTCATTTTATGACAGAAAATGACGATTTTAGCTCAAACCAGTAGTCTCGAACCCATACAGAGGTTCTCTAACCTATAGAATTTCCGGTTATAATAACGCACCATTTGTTTTCACAATATTATATAATAACACAGATAAGAAATATACAATGTGGAGAAAAGGTAAAAGGTAAAAATTGGTTTTAGTGAGCTCTGCTGAAAAGCTGGAAGCTCCTTCATCATGTTTAATCTCTCAGATTGAATAATTTTGCAAAATTACATTTTTCAATAAAATATTATGTATTAAGTAAATACTGTTCAATTATGCGACCTCACAGCGAGGAGACCAGGGTTCACTTTCACCCTCGGCCATCTCTGTGTGGAGTTTGCATGTTCTCCTTCCTTTGGAATGCGTGGGTTTTCCTCCCACATTCCAAAAACATGCTAGGTTAATTGGCGACTCCAAATTGTCCATTGGTATGAATGTGAGTGTGAATGGTTGTTTGTCTATATGTGTCCTGTGATTGGCTGGCAACCAGTCCAGGATGTACCCCGCCTCTCACCCAAAGACAGCTGGGATAGACTCCAGCACCCCCGCGATTCTCGTGAGGAAAAAGTGGTAGAAAATGAATGAATGAATGTTCATTTATGCAATTTTACCATATGTTTTGCTCATAGTGGTTAGCACGTCAAATTCACAGCATTTGTGAGTGCATTGTTGTGGTCTTCATGTTGATGAGGCTTATCTTTTGTCTTTTTTTGTTTGGTCTCCTCTCACAGGCTCCAGAAGAGGAACTTACAGTCAAGGTAGACTTCTCATCACATGAATTGAACATAATGCGATCATAGTCATGGTCTGATTGTTTTATACATTGTTAAGGACTACCACAGTTCAACAATTCAACTTGTCTTAAAAGCTTATTTAATTTCATAATTCTTAACTTGTGTGTTTACATTGTACAGTATCAAATCTTTATTCATTTCCTGTGTTGTTAGTCACCACTTAATAAATAGAGCAATAGGGATATCATATGCAGTGATGGAGGACATATACAGAAGAACAAAGCATTCGGAGGAGTTCAAAGGAACATGAAGTGGTTGGTTTTAAGATAAGACGTCTTTATTTGACAACTGCTGACAAGAGAATGAATGGATGACAGGAAACCTCACACTGGAGTTCTCTAAAAATTCTATGCTACCCCCGAAAGACTGGGAAATAACAACAGACCGAGGAAAATGCTGGATGGAATGAAGTAGTGCTATATTGTTAAGGTGGCAGAAACCGCCACAAAGCCGCCATGACTCATCCGCCTTTTGCACCATGTGGAGGAACGAGGCCTACAGTCTGTTCCTCGTACATACAGGTGTATGGTACTCTGATGCTGTCTTTGTTTTCCAGAACAGTCCATCAAGATGTTCATCCGGGGCCGTCCCATAACCATGTACATCCCCTCCAACATCCAGAATTATGAAGAACTGAAGATGGAGCCACCCTCCGAGAGGCTGGAGCTGGACTGGGTGTATCCACGACTTAAATGTTGATTGACATGCTGTACTAAAGTAAAAAAAAAACGACCTTGACATTATCACAACAGCTATGGTTATCGCGGAAGGGACTGTCGTGCCAACCTGTACTTCCTGCCGACGGGTGAGGCAGTCTACTTCACAGCCTGCGTCATTGTCCTGTACCATATCAACAAGCGCACACAACGCCACTACCGCAAACACACTGATTGTGTTCGCTGGTTAGTCGACAATAACATCCTTTTTACTTGATGTCAGTGATTAGTGGTTTTATTTGACTTAAATTTATGTTGTCTCACAGTCTCACAGTGCATCCTGATAAGGTACGAATAGCATCGGGCCAAACAGCGGGCGTGGATAAAGACAGCAAGGTTAGTGTGGAAATTAAATTGTTCATGTATGGCTTCACAATCATGAAAATATTCTTTTCAGTGATATTCATTGTGTCTTGTAGCCCCTGCAGCCGTGTATTCATATTTGGGACTCAGCCACTTTGGTAACCCTGCAGCAAATCGGACTTGGAGCCTTCCAGAGAGGAGTAGGATCTGTTGCCTTTTCCACAATGGTGAGGATACTTAAACGATTCCATTAGATGCTGATGAAAGTCCCACAGTGGGAACATTTTACTGTTTTTTTTTTGGAAAGTATTAGTCAGTGACAAGAAAGCTGAACACAATGCAATTTTAAATAAAACTTTTTATTATTAAGGAAGAAAACAATCCAAACTTACATGGCACTGCGTGAAAAAGTGATGTATCATTCTGGAAAAAGGTTATAAAGCTATTTCTAAAGCTTTTGCACTCCAACAAACCACAGTGAGAGCCTTATCCACATGTGGTGAACCTTCCCAGGACTGACCAACCAACCAAAATTACCTCAAGAGCGCAGTGAAGACTCATCTAAGAGGTCACAAAAGACCCCACAACAACAACTACAGGCCTCACTTGCCTCAGTCAAGGTCAGTGTTCATGACTCCACCATAAGAAAGACACTGGGAAAAAACGACCTGCATGACAGAATTCCAAGACGAAAACCACTGCTGAACAAAAAGAACATTAAGGGGTCTCAAAACATCTTGATGATCCCCAAGACCTTTGTGAAAATAATCTATGGTCTGACGAGACGAACTTCTTGGAAGATGTGTGTCTTATTACAACGCAGCATTTCAGAAAAAGAACATCATACCAAGGCGACACGGCGGTCCAGTGGTTAGCGCGCAGACCTCACAGCTAGGAGACCATGGTTCAATTCCCCCCTCGGCCATCTCTGTTCGGAGTTGCTTGGGTTTTCTCCGGTTTACTCCGGTTTCCTACCACATTACAAAAACATGCTAGGTTAATTGGCGACTCCAAATTGTCCATAGGTATGAATGTGAGTGTGAATGGTTGTTTGTCTATATGTGCCCTGTGATTGGCTGGCGACCAGTCCAGGGTGTACCCCGCCTCTCGCCCGAAGACAGCTGGGATAGGCTCCAGCACCCTCAGCGACCATAGTGAGGAAAAAGCGGTAGAAAATGAATGAATGAATGAATGAAGATCATACCAACAGTAAAATATGGTGGGGGTAGTGTGATGGTCTGGGGCTGTTTTTCCCGCTTGAGGACCTGGAAGACTGGCTGTGATAAATGGAACCATGAATTCTGTTGTATGCCAAAAAATCCTGAAAAAATGGTTTGTGACGTCAAGTGGGAACCAACTTGGGTTCTGCAGCAGAACAATGATCCAAAACACACCGACAAGTCAATCCATTGACGGCTGAAGAAAAGCAAATGAAGACTTTGGAGTGGCCTAGTCAAGGTCCTGACCTGAATCCTACTGATTGATGCTGTGACATGACCTTAAAAAGGTGCTTCATGTTGGAAAACCTTCCAATGTGGCTGAATTACAACAATTCTGCAAAGATGAGTGAGCCAAAATTCCTCAACAGCGCTGTAAGAGACAAGTTATCATAAACACTTGATTGCAGTTGTTCCCGGTAAGGGTGGCTCAGAGCCGTGTAGGTTTGGATTTTTTCATGTTAATGTCTTTCTAAGGGAGTAAAGTTTCCCAAGTAAATAACAAGCAGGAAGAGGCTTCACTCAAGTCATGAACGGAGTGCCTCATTCTCATAGACCCAATCTCATATATCATCTCCTGTGTCTTGTGACACCCCTAGCCTTTTGTCAGTAATGTATATGACATCCTTGATTGTTTTGTTTTCAGGATTCCGGCGTTTTCCTGTGCGTGATTGATGACTCCAATGAACACATGTTGTCAGTATGGGACTGCACAAAAGGCACCAAGCTAGCGGAGATAAAGGTAGAGGAGAGAAGTGGAAGCTTTTCCACGTAAACCACTATGTTGTTATTATTATGTTCGCTGTTTGAACGGCATTTAATGTCTACAAAAGGGGTCTCAAACATAGTTTACCTGGGGGCCACTGGAGTTAGGGTCTGAGCAAGGCTGGGCCGCATCAGGTTTTCCAAAAAAAACCAAAAAAACGCATTTATTAAAAACAGAAAAATATACAAACTTTTACGATTTTCTACAATAAAAGCTCTGATAAAACATTCCACTTCTCTCAAATATCTTAATTTTTATTTTTCTGCACAAAACAAGATGAAAAATAAATAAACAAATCAAGATTAAAGAAAATCAATCAATCAGTAATAAATAAATATAATAATAATAATAAAACGGCAAATAATAAAAACTTAAGAAACCACATATAGTTGGTGGGTAGACAAAATAATTTTTTTCAGATTAAAATGAACAAATCATTATTAGAGCCCTGTAGACATGACAAAACACGACTATAGTCACATTTATACTCTTTTTATTTACAACATATTGCGCAACTGCAGGGTCTTGAGACACATGCTAACTCGCAAACTAGAGAGCTAGCGACCTAAACGGTAGCCTTCAAGTCATTTCCTTTAAACTTAAATAGCCAAAAACTTACCACTTCCACACAGATAGGGAGGATAACTATTAACAGTTATTTAACCTTTAACATGAACATTAATCAAACGTAATAATTTTTTCTGGGTACATGATACCATACAGCATCCATATCAAACTTGCGCGGGCCGCACTAACATTAAACTTTCATATCAAGGCGGGGGCCACAAACTAGTGTCCTGCGGGCTACATTTGGCCCGCGGGCCGTGTGTTTGAGACCCCTGGTCTACAAGGACATTAGATTTTCTTGCCATGCGGAAAGGCAGCACCGTGCTGGATGGCCCAGCACTGACCCACAATGTATAAACATACAAGTTGGTCCAAGTGGAACAAGATAATTACACCTACACTCCCCTTTGGACTGTTTTGGGATAGTCCATGTGCCATCTTGCAGAATGTGCATGAATGAGCTTTTTGTGTTTGACTGTACATCATGCAACACGGCGAGAAACATCTGCCAGACATCCTGGAAGCTTCATTAAGACTTTATTAAAGTTGGCTTGGGCCAGCTGCAACAACATGGAATAATGTTGGAAATGGTAGCCCAGCAGCCCCATGCTTGGTGATGGAAATGGTGTAGTTTATTTGCAACGTGCCTAATAAAGTTATATTGAAGTACATCACATGTGTACACAAGTCAACACGTCTGAAAAGGAGTCGGAGGAATCAGAACTGATATAGCTTACCCCTTCACTGTCTCAGCCATTAGTTATAGTTGCTGTGTTTACAGTGTACCATGTTAGCAATTTTGTACTCGTGAAAAAAAAGATTAAAGATGTACAATAGTACATAGAGTTTGTATAAAGTACAGACTATATGATAAACAATACCTTAATTTAATGGTACAATATCATTGTGAAGATAAATACACAATAAACTCTAATGCTAGGCTGATTTAAATGACATCAGGCTGCACGGTGTAGAAGTGGTTAGCGCCGTGTTTCCCCACTCGGGCATCTCTGTGTACATACTCCGGTTTCCTCCCACATTCCAAAAACATGCTAGGTTAATTGCCGACTCCAAATTGTCCATAGGTATGAATGTGAGTGTGAATGGTTGTTTGTCTATATGTGCCCTGTGATTGGCTGGCGACCAGTCCAGGGTGGTTCAGCAATGGTTCAGCATTCTTCCTCCTTATTATTGTTGTTTTTGGGCTTTTTCTGCAGGACAATTGCATGAGGATTTATCTTTATTTTTATGCCGGATGTCCTTCTTAATGCATCCCTGGCCGAGAATCAAACCCACGCCCTCTTCTATGTATGAAAGGCAGAAGCAAGTACCATTACATCACCAAGAGTACCTTCCTTCTGCCTTGTAAACACCTTAAACTGACTCATACTAGCACACCGAGTTCTTTGGTCATATTTTTACGTGAGGTAGTATTTTTCCCTGTAGCCGTATATTATTGGGTAGCAGGTTGTTGTTTGCTTTGTGTTCATTTCAATATTAGTGTGTTATCATAACTGCTGCCCTCAGCAAAAGCTTGTGTTTACCCGATCTGATATAAAAAGTGAGCTTTTTTTCATTCATTCATTTTCTACCGCTTTTTCCTCGCGAGGGTCAAGGGGGTGCTGGAGCCTATCCCAGCTGTCTTCGGACGAGAGGCAGGGTACACCCTGGACTGGTCGCCAGCCAATCACAGGGCACATATAGACAAACAACCATTCACACTCACATTCATACCTATGGACAATTTGGAGTCGCCAATTAACCTAGCATGTTTTTGGAATGTGGGAGGAAACCCACGCATGCACGGGGAGAACATGCAAACTCCACACAGAGATGGCCGAGAGTGGAATTGAACTCTGGTCTCCTAACTGTGAGGTCTGCGCGCTAACCACTCGACCGCCGTGCCACCCGAGCTTTGTTTCATTATCAGTTAATTCTTGCTATTGTGTTTTTTTTTAAGACCACCAACGAGGCCGTGTTTGCCGTGGACTTCCATCCCGGTGACAGCAGCAACATCATCACTTGTGGTAAATCCCACGTCTACTTCTGGACTCTGAACGCGGGTCAGTTCACCAAGAAGCAAGGCATCTTTGGAGTAAGGCGTCACTTTCACTTCCCCTATCAGTGCGTTTGCTCGTAAGACAAATGCAGAAGTCGAGTTCAAACAAAGACAGAAGTGAAATCGGAGGAATGAAATGAATTGGATTTGCACCAATGCAGATATCAAACTTGTTTCATTTCAGAAATACAAGAAGCCCAAGTTTATCCAGTGTTTTGTGTTCAGCCTGACTGGTGAGGTTCTGACTGGAGATTCAGAAGGGAACATCCTGACATGGGGAAAGTCTGCTGCAGATATCAAAACTCTTGGAAAAGGAGCCAAAGGTCAGTACTGGAAGGCCAAATATTCATTTAAAGGTTTGGGGGTTAGGTCTTACCTCACTTAGGGGACTTTGAGTATCTCTGGGTCTTCACCAGTGAGGGAAGGTGGAGCTTGACATCAACATGTGGATGCAAAGCTCTCAATTTATTGGTGGACCTACACTATGTTCATACCTTCACCTATGTGCACAAAATGTGGGTAGTGGGTACGGCAAAACCACACAAGCTTGTGCGGAACTTGAACATCCAGAAGAGACTTGAGGTGGCTTGGGGACGTTTTTCTGGTGCGGTGTTCTGGGCATGCTCAACCGGGAGAATTGTGTCCTGGCCTGGGAATATCTTGGTGCTCCCACCCGTTCCACCCACTCCGGTGGATCTGAAAGAGGTGGCCAGGGATTCTCTACTGATACTGATACTGGGTGTGATGTGTTTTTATGTCATTCAACAAAAACTTTATCTTTGCTGTCAAAAACATTTCTAGAAACCCTCCAGATTATGCGACAGACCAGAGCGCACGAAGGCAGCGTGTTTACCTTATGCAACCTGCAGGGTGGTGCCTTGCTCAGCGGCGGCAGCAAAGACCGCAAGATCATCCGCTGGAGTGCAGACCTGGCCCCCGAGCGAGAGTGTGAGGTGAACCTGAACTGTGTGTTTGTTTGTGTGTGTGTCTGTCGACGTTTACAGCAAGGGTGTCCAAAATGCGACACGGGGGACATTTGCGGGCCAAAGCTTGATTTTACTGGCTCGCAGCACTTCATTCATTCATTCATTTTCTACCGCTTTTTCCTCACGAGGGTCGCGGGGGGTGCTGGAGCCTATCCCAGCTGTCTTCGGGCGAGAGGCGGGGTACACCCTTGACTGGTCGCCAGCCAATCACAGGGCACATATAGACAAACAACCATTCACACTCACATTCATACCGATGGACAATTTGGAGTCGCCAATTAACCTAGCATGTTTTTGGAATGTGGGAGGAAAGCGGAGTACCCAGAGAGAACACGGGGAGAACATGCAAACTCCACACAGAGATGGCCGAGGGTGGAATTGAACCCTGGTCTTCTAGCTGTGAGGTCTGCACGCTAACCACTCAACCGCCGTGCCGCCCTTAATTAATCTTTTCCACACAAATCCATCAAAGTCCTCATCTTCTGTATCTAAAGTGAACAGCCGTGCAATTTTACAGGTCGGGTTCCATCTCATCATTGTCGGAGTCAGTCTCGTTGTCAGGTGGCTGTTCAGCAATGATGTCATAACATACATTTTATAAACGGAGTGGTGAGGAAGTAAGGAGCCAAAAACTACCACTTCCACACATCATGGGAGTAGAACATTTTTCACTCCATTGTTTCGGACATGCCATGTCAGTGCCCAATGCATGTGGACTGTAACTATTTGCTTTGCGACTACTGTATAAGCTGTTCTATATAAAACATATGAGCATGTTTATGTTGGATCGACGTTTCGGTGTTTCAGTACGTTGGTTTGCAAAATGAGTGAAAATTGTTGCGTCCAGATTCCGGAGAAGTTTGGAGCGGTCCGCACCATTGCTGACATGGATGGAGAGGAACTGTTAGTTGGAACAACAAGAAATGCTATCCTCAGAGGCACCTTCTCTGACGGATTTGTGGCCATCGTGCAAGTATGGACATCATCTCACTTTGTAGTTTTGAGCAAATATTTCCATAACAAGACTTACGTTACTCTGCTCTACTACAGGGTCATGTCGACGAAATGTGGGGGCTGGCGACGCATCCTTCAGTCAATGTCTTCCTCTCCTGTGGCCATGACAGGCAAGTGTGTGTATGGAACACTGAGGAACACAAACTGGACTGGTCCATCTCCCTGGAGGTATGCAAAAATCAGATTATTGCTGGAGATGGAGCCTGGATTTCTAAACTAGGCGGTCCTGTTTGTTCTTCAGGAGTATGGCCTGTGTGCTGACTTCTGCCCAAATGGATCAGTGGTTTCAGTCGGCCTTAACACAGGAAGGTAGCACATACATTGAAACTGTACGTGCAGTAAAAGCGATGTTAATTAGCAGAGTTGCTAAGCGTGGCTTTGCTTTACCGACACCGCTAATAGATGGGTGGTCCTGGATCTACTAACCAGGGAGGTAATCTCTGAGTCCGTTGACGGGAACGAGCAGCTGTCCGTCATGAGGTACTCTCCAGGTAGGATACCGCACCATTATCTTAAAGGTGAGAACTACAGTATACTGTAGTATTATGATGCGTGTTTGCAGATGGCAGTTGTCTGGCTGTGGGCTCACATGACAACTTCATCTACATCTACAACGTGACGGAAAGTGGGCGGCGCTACACTCGCTTTGGGAGATGCAATGTGAGCTCCATCATATTTGTAATTTATTTATACAATTCATTATTTTCTACTACACCAGGGTTCAATTCCACCCTCAATTCCACCCCGTGCATGCGTGGGTTTTCTCCGGGTACTCCGGTTTCCTCCCACATTCCAAAAACATGCTAGGTTAATTGGCGACTCCAAATTGTCCATTGGCATGAATGTGAGTGTGAATGGTTGTTTGTCTATATGTGCCCTGTGATTGGCTGGCGACCAGTCCAGTGTGTACCCCGCCTCTTGCCCGAAGACAGCTGGGATAGGCTCCAGCACCCCCCTGCGACCCTCGTGAGGAAAAGCAGTAGAAAATGAATGAATGAATGAATTATTTTCAACTAGACCAGGGTTCAATTCCACCCTCGGCCATCTCTGTGTGGAGTTTGCATGTTCTCCCCGTGCATGCATGGGTTTTCTCCGGGTACTCCGGTTTCCTCCCACATTCCAAAAACATGCTAGGTTAATTGTCGACTCCAAATTGTCCATGGGTATGAATGTGAGTGTGAATGGTTGTTTGTCTATATGTGCCCTGTGATTGGCTGGATTGGATTGGAAGGAGCTTCAGAAAACAAGATGAAGAAATTACAATGAGAGAGAAAATGTTTGACTAAGCAATTTATCACAAACATTAAAGTGAAACTGCCTTTGACAGTAGTGTCAATATTTGCATGTTTATCTCATCAGGGCCACTCCAGTTTCATAACCCATTTGGATTGGTCCAAAGATGGGAAGTACATTATGTCTAATTCAGGCGACTATGAGATCCTCTACTGTAAGTAACTTCACACCCGTACATTTACGTGCGGTGTCATTTATGGCGTGTTCATTAACGCAAGTGTTGCAGGGGACATTGCTACAGGCTGCAAACTGATGAGGAATCGCTTTGAGAGCAAAGACAGGGAATGGGCCTCCTACACCTGCGTGCTGGGATTCCACGTCATGGGTGAGGGATCAAACAGGAAGTGAATGTGTGGAAAGTGACTGTTGGCTGTTTTGCTGCAGGTGTGTGGTTAGAGGGCTCCGATGGCACGGACATCAATGCGCTGTGTCGTTCCCACAGCGAGAGCGTGGTGGCAGTGGCGGATGACTTCTGCAAAGTCCATCTCTTCCAGTACCCCTGTCCCAAACCGAAGGTACATGCACTGACAATATTAGTCGAATAATACGAAAACTGGGATGCTTGAAAACTGAAGCTCCATTGTATTGTACTTGTTATGTCATAATAATAAAAATATGCATTGTCATACTATATATAACATGTTAGCCTTAGCCTTATTATTCATTTTCTACCGCTTTTTCTTCACGAGGGTCGCGGGGGTGCTGGAGCCTATCCCAGCTGTCTTCGGGCGAGAGGCGGGGTAAACCCTGGACTGGTCGCCAGCCAATCACAGGGCACATAAAGACAAACAACCATTCACACTCACATTCATACCTATGGATAATTTGGAGTGGCCAATTAACCTAGCATGTTTTTGGAATGTGGGAGGAAACCGGAGTACCCGGAGAAAACCCACACATGCATGGGGAGAGCATGCAAACGCCACACAGAGATGGCAGAGGGTGGGAATTGAACCCTGGTCTCCTAGCTGTGAGGTCTGTGCGCTAACCACTGGACCGCCGTGCCACCCCTTAGCCTTATTAGAAAATAGTAAATATGATTTTTCAGGGGTGGCACGGCGATCTAGTGGTTAGCGCGCAGACCTCACAGCTAGGAGACCAGGGTTCAATTCCATCCTCAGCCATCTCTGTGTGGAGTTTGCATGTTCTCCCCGTGCATGCGTGGGTTTTCTCCGGGTACTCCGGTTTCCTCCCACATTCCAAAAACATGTGAACATGTGAATGTGAGTGTGAATGGTTGTTTGTCTATATGTGCCCTGTGATTGGGTGGCGACCAGTCCAGGGTGTACCCCACCCTCACGTCGAAGACAGCTGGGATAGGCTCCAACACCCCCCGCGACCCTCATGAGGAAAAGTGGTAGAAAATGAATGAATGAATGATTTTTCAGAAAAAGTTTGGACCCCTAGTGTCAGGCCTCATTCATTACACCATGCAATACTTCCCTTTCATTATAAAACTAAAAATAGTCTGACTGTAATAGCAGCCTCCATGTTTTTTTTTCTGCATTCACCACAGTTTTTTTTTTCCCTCCTTCATACCATCGCTATCTGCCTGCTCCAGGCGCCCAGCCACAGGTACGACGGCCACGGCAGCCACGTCACCAACGTGCGCTTCACCCACAGCGACTCCCATCTGCTCTCCATGGGCGGCAAGGACACGTGCATCCTCCAGTGGAGAGTGATTCTGCCGAACTCGACCTCATCGACCAGCTCTCCAGAACCTGCTAGCAGCAGCTAGAACGGAAAAAGGACAGAAGAAGAAGAAGAGCAGCATACATGAAGCCAGTGGATAGCTGCCAGAGTTGCACACATGTACAGAAGGCCTCTACAGGACTAACATGCATAAGAAATGCCCGTGAAACTGGAACATCCTGTCCTTTTGGCTTTTAGAAACTAAGTGTAAAATGTGACTATTGAGCGAACATTCTTGTAATTAATCAATATTTTGCTATATTTCTACAATGTTTTATATTTTGTAACTATAACAGGAACATCATATCCCTTTGGATCTCAGAAACTAAGTGCAAAATGTGACTATTAAGACAACATTGTGTGTATGACACTGTAATTTAGCTATTTTTTGCTATATTTCTACAATGTGTTTTAACTATTTGATGGATATAGGCTGCCTTTATGCTTACATCAGAGATGTGTGAAATAGAATGAATTCATTATTAATTGTAGAGATTATATGATATGTTTTGCTGTATTGTTTAGGATAAACTGACCAACAAAATCTAGCTTTCCCAAAAGTGTTCCCACGTGCATCCTTTCATTTTTTTCTCAATGCAATACACTCTTTTCAACCAAACAATGTAAGAGCACCACCGCCAACTGGTAGGTGTGGATAAAAAAACAGATTGAACAAACAAATAAATGCTTATATTTGTCATAATTTGAATTTAAACTGTCATGGCTTTCACTCACTGCAGTCTCGGATACACATACATGTCCGTCATGCGTACACATTCACAACAGCAGTCTCAGAGAAGTTATGAGTATATAAATAAAATAAATTATGAGTATACTGTACATTCTATGACAGCTAACCTAACTAAACTGTCAAATTGCTATCATTAGCTAATAATAAATACACCTAATTCATATGCGTGTTACAGTAGAGAGGGCGGAATATACACTTAGTTACTGTTATATATGTTACTGTTATATGTAGTATTTACTGCATCTCTGACGTGTAAATCCAGTGTATTTTGTCTACAGTTGAAATTGTTGTATTTGGCCTCTAAAGGCCGCTAGTGGGCAGTGTTGCTTCATAGAAGTGATCTGGCGTTTTTAAACTTGACGCCAAAAGAGCAACAGCAAAATGTGCGTTCGTGTGTTTAGAAATGTTTACAAAGCAGGATTTAAATATTAATATAACTTTATGATATTTGACACACAAATTAGTTAAAAATTAGTTAAAATTCTTGCCCTTATGGAAGTTACCATTTGTTAATGTAAGACAATTAGCTTGCATTATACAATGGTGGAATACCCTTGTAGTTCGTCGAGTTTGCTTTTCAAACACAACAGACAGCTTCTTGTGCAGTTCGTCAAGTTTCCGGAGTTGAACGACCATTTCCGAAGATGACGAGCGGGCGCCGAAGCCCAGCTAGCATTGAGAGTGTACTCTGCGAGCGGAGGTGAAGAAGAGGAGGATGAAGCAGGGAGCGGAGGATGGGAGGAAGAGTGGAGTAAAGAGACAGGCGGTTTGTGCGTGAATGACCGAGTGAGGACGAGGACAAGAAGGTCGTCAGAGGGAGTCAATCCAATGCTTCGGGGACACCCTAAGGAGTATTGCTGACGGAAACTTTGAACTTTTTTTTTACCCGCCACTGCTGTGCCGGGAGCCGGCTTTGTTTCACCGCTGGGGCGTCTCTAAATGAAGGAATAAAATAGATCCCTGTCGACCTTTGCTGTCCAAGTGGGGGATTACCCTGGAGCCCATTTTAATCCAGGATACTAAAGAATGGCGGCCAACATGTATCGAGTGGGAGGTAAGGCAGCTTTTACATTTTGAGACCCCCCTCCTCACGCACAACGTGATTGTTCGTTTGGGCTTCAGCTAGCTAGCTAGCTAGCTAGCTGTCTGTACTGTTAGCCGCTAAGCTAATACAGTATATGCTAGCTCTTGCTAAGATTTTCTCCACGGATGGTCACTCGTGTCTCGTTTGGTCGGCTATTTAAGTCCACTATTCCACTAGTAAACGAGACTACCTTTTGCCATTGTGACAATGAGCCGACTTGAGGGGCAATTCTTGGCGCCAGCCCGGTGTTTAGTACCACTGAAGTAAAAGTGTGCTCAAGTGTTGAAACGGTCAACTTTCAAACCCGATCCTGTCATGGCTTTATCCGCCGATAAAGTTACCAGGAAGCTGTGGAACTGTGCTTCGTTTTTGTAAAAAAATCAAATTTTGTGCGCTTTTAATAGTTTGTGACATTTTAGTAACTACACTTGTAAATAAGATGGGTTAAGGTGGACATTGTCTCAAGTGGACACGATGCTAGTTAGCATTAGCTTGTATGGCATCAACGTATTTGCTAGTTACCACAACAGTTGAGGTCGGCGATACCACAAATTCTGATATCGATCAGATACCAAATAAATACTGTACAGTTTAAGTAAATTCACTATCACATATACTTTTTACTTGGACTTTTGTCGAGATTATTGAATGGTATTTTAACTTCATTATGATTAAAATAAAACACAAGACAGACAGTGAGCGAAATATTGAATACAACAGTAATAGACAATTAGATATTATGATTTCTTCCTCATAATTACATACAATTGATTCCGTAATATAACATGTATAGTGCTTTTTGTCCCCAAAGCCACCCTGTTTCCAAGGACTCACAGTATCCCATGCGGTTCTCAACAATATATAAACATTAATTCATTCATTTTCCACCGCTTGTCCTCACAAGGGTCGCAGGGGTGCTGGAGCCTATCCCAGCTGTCTTCGGGCGAGAGGCGGGGTACACCCTGGACTGGTCGCCAGCCAATCACAGGGCACATATAGACAAACAACCATTCACACTCACATTCATAATATATAAACATATATAATATTTTTAGCAACAATTTTAGAATAATCATGCACTGCAGAGCTTTTATTTATCGGGTTTGTAATATAGACATAGCATGGCCAACAGATTGCTTTTTTTATAGGCCCTCTCCATATCATAAAATCTAGAATTAGTTCATTAGTAATTAGAGATATTATAATATACTACACCAAGTTACTTAGACCATCATACAGACCTGTTAGACCCACACACTCACTGCGTTAATATCACAAACAGACACACGCTACACAAGCTAGCAAATTTTACATACGTTTTTGACTTAAGCTAAAAAAAAACGCTAACTTGCAGTGTGAACTTAGCCCAAGTGCATAATACCAGTTAGTACTTTGTGTACATTCTGCAGAAGCCATGCAGATTACAGTACACTGTTCAATATTCATGTCGACTGTCACGAAACATCCGGGGATTGTTTGACAAGGTGTGAGACTTTCCACGACCTGTCAGTGCTATTGCTTATGATCATATAAGATGTCATTTGATTGACACTACTTTCCAGGATTCATTAAATTAGGTGTTACATTTGAAAGTAGTGTGCATGATAACAGTTTCAGGCATATGAGTGGGCATCCATTGCCGAATGACCTTCTCGGCATCCCTGTTTGTTTGGAAAGGGCACATGATGTTCTTGCCTTGTGTGTGCTCTTTAGCATTCAGCAGTCAAGGTGTTGCGATCGTGTCCCACAAATTCTGTTTGCTGTTAATCAAAACGTTTGTGTAATACACGTGATGTATTCCCATGGAGCGTGCGATGTGATATCGCGATCATCCCGGGAGAGTCCTCCTCTTCATTCAGCCTCAAGCAACATTCACAGCAAACCCTCGCAGACGTGGAGAGGCGATGCACATTCAAAAAGCTCACACTGGATTATTCCTAAATGGGTCCCGCCTCTCTCCTTTCCTCCGTGACGACGTGCTTGTGCTGCAGGAATCACTCATGTCAAATCCCCTTCTAGAGCTTTTGCCACTCTTACGTAATGCTGTTGTTCCTCCACGGCTGATAAATAAGGTGATAAAAGTCAGTGATGTGCATCCTGTGTCTTGTGTTGTGAATGACATAATAAATATTCTTCACATTAAAAAGGTGGTGTGAATCTTGAAGCAATAGAGGCCAAATGGAGTGTACTCCTTGGCTACAACTACTTTAAACCTTTGGATTCCAGGGTAGAATTTAGTGTTTTTTTTACATACTCTTTTGTTTACCTTTATATTTCACCTTAAAAACAGTTTATGTTGCCTCAGGTGGTTTCCTTTTTTCAGAACAGCATCATTACGGTATATGTATGAACACTAAAATCAACCAAAAAACGTTTTGATTTGTCGCTGTGAAAATACGACATCTAACATTTGTACTGAACACTTGAATACAAATATAAAATGTATAATTTAAAAACTAGCGTACAAATGAGCGTCAGGGCTCCGAGGTAGAGAGCGGGTTGTTCAGTAAACAGGAAGTTCTTGGTTTCAATCCCACTTTTGTCCATCCCAGTCACTACTGTTGTGTCCATAGGCACTTGAGACACTTGAGTAACATTTGCCCCCTTCAGGAACTTTTAAGTTCCTGGTAACTATAGCTCCTAGAACTGAAAGGTTCCCGTGTCCCTGTGTGTTTGTGTTTTCGTCACACTTCAAAGTTCAGGGTAATTTATTCAAAACAGGCTGATGCCCTATGGAACGAAAATGACAATATCAGGATAGATTTTTAAAGTGAAGTGTCGGTAAATAAAATTACAAGCAATAAGATATTTTACACAAAAAGTCAGTGAATTATTAGGGCTTTGTCCACAGCGTCCAACATAGTCGGAAAGATGTCCTCTCGGGTGCTGTTGGATCTTAAGGAAGTAGAGCTTCAGATTGCAAAAAGAAAGAAGAAATATGAGTGACACAAAAACATTTTGATTTTGAAGCAATTTATTGCAAATAAGCAATGAATTGAAACAGGCTGTTCATCAGCTGAATAAAAGTTGAAAACCACAACTTGAAAAGTCAAAATGTCATCCATTGTCACCTTACTGTCAGATATTCACACTTTATGTCTTTATTGCAAAGGCAAAAAAGATTTCTCTCTTTGAACACGGCTGGCTTGTTGAGCTGCTGTGGTTGGATGCAGGAAGACATCTGAAAAGATCCAGTGGGAGATGGGACCAAAAAGTCCCCAAAAAATGATTGTCTGTCCATAAGACACAGGATGATCTTCCGCCCAAATGTTATTACTGGTGCCGAGTCCAATAACCTCAGATGGCATTTGCGACAGAAGGACTTTATGAACAATGAATGTCTTCTAAGGCTTTTTTCTTTTTTTGAAGCCACAAAATTGCCCTTTTCATATTTGCATGAGAGCACCAAGCATGGGACACTGAAATGGAAAGTTTTATTCTCTGATGAGAAAAAATACGGCATAACATTAATTGACCATACTCCTGATGGCTTCCAACGTTACTGACACGACAAGGAGGGGGCGCCATCCTGATCTGGGATGCTTTGTCCTTCAATAGAGCTTCATGTTGTGCAGGGGTGTCAAACGGCAGAAGAATATTTGGAGATTTTTAGGGGGCATCTCTCATGACTGAAGGTTCTCGTTTGTGTGGTTACGACTGGGTTTTTCAACAGGACAACAATGCAGTTCAAATTGCCCGCCTGACAAAGGCGGAAAAACCTCACTGTTTTGGTCCGTCCTGCATGTTCCCGTTATCTAAAATCATTAGAGAACATTTGGGGATGGATGGCAGGGGACATTTACAAAAATGGACATAAGTTCCAGACAGTGGATTCCCCCTGTGAAGCCATGTTCACCACCTGGAACAACATTCCCACTTGCCTCTTGGAAACACTGGCATCAAGCATGCCCAAACCAATTTTTGACTTGAATAACAAGAATGCCGCAACTACTCATTACTGAGTCCTTTTTGTGAAAATGTTTGTTCTATTTTAGAGGGTGTCAGCGTTTTTTTTTTTTTTGAGCTATGGTTTTAAACTTTTGATCAGCTGGTGAACAGCATTTCAGTTTAATGGTTGTTTGCAATAAATAGCTTACTCAAATGTTGTTTTGTCTCAACAGTGCGACATCAGGAGTGTGTATGTTTCTATACATACATATACATTAAATCAATGAAATACATTTTTATTGAATTTCTATTCCTAATCTCTTGTTGAAAAGGACAATAACATGTCAGTATTGTTGCTGTCGTGTACAAATTGCACATTTATCATTGTCTTTTTTTGTGTGTCTTTTGCCAGATTACGTTTACTTTGAGAACTCCTCCAGCAACCCGTACCTCATCCGCAGAATAGAAGAGCTCAACAAGGTGGGTTGTTTTCCAGTGGGAAAAAAAACTGTTATTAAGCTAGCATTGGATCTGGAGTGGAAAACATGCTCATCACTAATGTGCAAAAGCTGGAGGTAGTAAGTTTGAAACAAGTCAGTAGATTGAAGATTAAAAAAAAAAGGATGTGGCAACCGTAGTGAGTTTATATAATCCCCACAAGCAGCAGCAGCATGTAACACAGGTCCAGTCAAAGATTAGGCTCATTTATATAACACTCTGGTGTGAAGCCGCCAAGACAGCATCATCCTGAGCTGCTTTGCCACAATGGAATAGCATACTATATACAGGTACAAAGTAAGGAGAAAAAGTTGATACTAATAATAACACAAAAGGAAACCGTGTTTTACCCCTGTATTTGTGTAATTTCTTTACGAGGAAAACAGACATACATGCACAAGGCAACATATTGAAGCCAAAAAAATTTATCAAGTTCATTTTAATTCATTGTGTGATTATTATGTATTATCATTACCAGGCCTAGTGCCCACAAACAAGGAAAATGTCTTGCGAGATATGGTACTTTCTACACAATTTGAAAGGTAGCTTGTCTTTAAATCCACTTTTAAATCTTTTTTGTGTCCTACTAAACTCCTAGCAAACTTTCTTTGTGTCACCCGGCAGTTGTCACATACTTTGGTTTTTTTCCCCCCACATTCGTAATTCAGCACTGTCTTCGTTGTGATGTAGCGTGTAGTCATTACAGTATGTGTTAACCTGCCTGTATTGGCTCTGTGAACACCGATCAACATTACACCATTTCACAACATTTTAAATGGTTGTATAGAATGCTTGTATAGAAGTCCTGGTATTACTTAGGACTTTACGGGATAGGCTAGCACTTGCTGGTTACATCGCTATTCTCCGTCCACAGTAGCTGGTGATTAATTGGGGTGCCATGTCTGTCAGAACGGATCATTTTAGGCATATTATTAGGTACATATCTGATCAAGTTGTCATGTCAAACGAGTGATGGGAATGGTCCTGAGGGAATTGTTGTGATGCTTTTCCAGACGGCTAATGGGAACGTGGAGGCCAAGGTGGTGTGTCTCTTCAGGAGACGAGACATCTCAGGCAACCTCAACACGCTGGCTGACAGCAACGCACGTACGTACGCCATGTTTGCATGTGGGAGTCTCAAGGTCCGCCCATCCACACAACCTGCCTGTCTCCGCACACACTCTGTCTGTCTGTCTGTCTGTGTGGTGTGCACGCTAATGACATTCACTCATTACCCCTCCCTCCTCCTCCTGGATGTGCCGCCTCAGACAAAGACATTCCCTCACACACACACCTCAAAATAGATGCCCGAATCCTGCAGTTATTCCGCCGTGCTGAGCATCACACACATTAGTCGTACAAGGTGTTTCCACTGCTATTGGTGCAGACTACCACAATTTGACACTTATAGGATTATCATCTTCTGTAATGGTAATGCTTATGATAATAGATTTACTTATTTTAAACATGAATATAAGGCTGCATTAGTGCGCGTCACATTTTTTTCAGTGTCACAATTCATGATGTCCGAATAAGAGCAGGAAGATGCAGAGCTTAGGATGTTAAACAGTTGTAGCCTCATACAATTTGTCCCCTTGTAGAGAACACGTTATGCTCATCCATAGCATGTAGTAACACAAAGATGACTTTTTATGTCACAACACACGTATTAACACACACTAGTGCACGTAAGCTCTTTGTACGGAACAAAAGACCCTTAATGTGTCCCCAACCATCATGGCACCTCATCATTTAGCCGTGTGTGTGTGTTTTAGTGAGGAAGAAGTGTGTGTTTTTCTGGAGATGTTGCTGTGCTGTGTGCCTCCTGCTTTTATATTTGTGCATGCGTGTGGGTGTGTGCGTGGGTGTGTGTGTCAGAAGTTCGGGGGTGGGTGGGGGGTAGTGAGGGTAAAAGAGGAGGGGGGGATGGGCGCCTCAGGTTTGGCACACACAGGGTTTCCTACATTGTCTGGCAGGGACTTGCCGGACAGGAGGGGGGGGTTGAGAGGTTAACAGAAAAGGGGTGTGGCCTAAGGTGGCGTCCCTCTCCTCAGTCTGTGTGTGTGCCGCATGTGTATGTCTGCCTTTCTCTCTCTCTCTCTCTCTCTCTCTCTCACCCTCATTGACAGGGTTTCCTGTGGCAGAGCGCAGGGGTGGAGCTCCTCCAGAGATGGAGCGATAATAGCCCCGCCCCTTCATCTTGCAACATATTACTCTGCTGCCTGAAATTAGGAATGCACACACACACACACAAATAGTGGATGCACTAGTTCTTTTAAAGCCAGTCAGGTGTATATATAAAACACTGATGGGTTTGTCTAAATAGTACTAACATGTTTCAATATAGGACGTTTTCATTAGCGAAAATAATAAATTAGACTGATCATAATATAATTATTACAAGAACAGTCTCACTAAAGAAATGCCACTTTTTGGACTAGCCACAATCAGCCGTGTTTGGGCAGATTACGTTTGGATTTGATCGTCTTTTTTTGTGGGTCGGCAGGAGAGTTTGAGGAGGAATCCAAGCAGCCAACACTGTCTGAACAACAGAAGCACCAACTCAAACACAGAGAGCTCTTCCTCTCTCGACAGTTTGAATCCCTCCCCGCCACTCACATAAGGTAGTAACTATACAGTCATACTTGTGTTGTTACTCGTCATTGCTCCACTGCCACTATTGTTCACTTAGGGGTCCTGATATATGATTTATGTGTAGTAAGATACTGTTGCTCACTTCTACAGGGGCAAATGTAATGTCACCCTCCTCAATGAAACAGATGTTCTGTCAGGCTACTTAGAGAAAGAGGTAAGACTTCTTTGCTGTTTTTTTGTTGTATCAAATCCACAACCAGACAAACCACTCCTCAATGCTGTCATTTCATCCATTCAATGCAAAAATGACAAAACCTCTCGCTTTTCTTCTCAGGACTGTTTCTTCTATTCACTGGTGTTCGACCCAGTCCAAAAGACCCTGCTGGCGGACCAAGGAGAGATCCGGGTGGGCTCCAAGTACCAAGCAGAGGTCCCCGACAAACTCGCTGAGGGTGAGCTGGATGGAGATAAGAGGAAGAAAAGGCCCCTTCCGAAACTGATTGCAGTACCTCTCTGTCTCAGGTGAACCAGACAACCGGGTCCAGGAGAAGCTGGAGACAAAGGTGTGGGACCCCGACAACCAACTCAAAGACCCTCAAATTGACCAGTTCCTTGTGGTGGCAAGGTAACACCCCCAACCTCTGCACATATCTTGCCTTGGTTACTGTACTTTATATGGTAATGGTGTAAGGCTCCAGCATACCCGAGACCCTAGTGAGGATAAGCAGCATAGAAAATGAATTGATAGTACAGTATCAGTATACTTGGATTGGAGTACAGTATATACTGTACTTGGATACTCTGACTTCTTGATAAATGTGTGCATTCATTTGCCACATATAATACTTTACGACTAAGAATGTTATATATGCATGTCACTCTTGGCACGAGAGTTATGACATGACTACTTTTTGATTAGCAGGGCGAAACACCGCACAAGTAAATGTGCTCGTGTTTGTTTCGTCAGCCACATTACACCTGGCTGCGTTGTGCACATGCATGTATTCCACCACCCATCACCCCAAAGCTGTAAGGAGAAGGAGAAATACTGTAAAGCTTTTGTAATGGCAGTTAGTGGCCATGTGCACCGTAGTTGGTGACATGTATTCATGGTTCCTGGGGCCACTTGTGACAGAGCTGTTGGGACATTTGCTCGAGCACTGGACTGCAGCAGCTCCATCCGCCAGCCCAGCCTTCACATGAGTGCAGCTGCCGCCTCCAGAGACATCACACTGGTGAGACGCATGCTGATCCATGCTGTTTGCATGAATGATGATGATGATGATTATCTAACATCTCTTCTTCTTCTGCCGTCAGTTCCATGCCATGGACACGTTGCAGAAAAACAATTATGACCTGGCCAAAGCTATGTCTACCCTGGTGCCCCAGGGCGGCCCTGTGCTGTGTCGTGATGAGATGGAGGAGTGGAGTGCCTCTGAGGCCATGTTGTTTGAGGAAGCTCTGGAGAAATATGGCAAAGACTTCAACGACATCCGTCAGGACTTTGTAAGAGCCCCTGTTCTGCTTTTCTCTTCTTCTTACGCTTTAAATGAAGTCCATTAAATCATGGCCTTCTTTGCATTGACAGCTGCCTTGGAAGTCCTTAGCTAGCGTAGTGCAGTTCTACTACATGTGGAAGACTACAGACCGCTACATCCAGCAGGTGGATGCACATTTCCAGCACCATTTCCATGCTTTTCATTAAGCTCCTCACTAATGACTTTTTCTCCTTCTCAGAAACGACTAAAGGCAGCGGAGGCAGATAGTAAGCTGAAGCAGGTTTACATCCCCACCTAGTGAGTATTAGCAGTCACTGCAAATTCCTGCTAGAACTCGAGCTTATTCTGTCTCTCTCGACCAGCACCAAACCCAACCCCAATCAGATCATGGTGCCAGGCAGCAAGCCTGGGATGAACGGTGCTGCAGGCTTCCAGAAAGGTCTCAACTGCGAGAGCTGTCACAGTAAGTACAACACATGTTCAGCACTTTCAACCCGCCGTGTGTGTTTTTCACTGATTGTCCTGTCCCCACGCAGCGGCACAGTCACCTCAGTGGTACGCCTGGGGCCCCCCCAACATGCAGTGCAGACTCTGCGCTTCCTGTTGGATCTACTGGAAGAAATATGGAGGCTTGAAGACTCCCACGCAGCTAGAGGGCGCTACAAGAACTGGCTCTGTATGTTGTCTCTTGGACTCTTTCGTGACTTTGAAAAGATGCTCTTGATTTGAAAAGTCCTTGTCCTCCTTTCGTACAAGGAGTCGGGGCCCCGTGGACACATGACCCGCCAGGAGGTCCAGGGCTTATCGCCGTTCACTCGAAATGAGGGGCGAGCCAAGCTGCTGGCCAAGAACCGCCAGACTTTCATCCTGCAGACCACCAAGCTCACCCGTGTAGCTCGTCGGGTCTGCGAGGATATCCTGCAGCCTCGCCGAGCCGCACGACGGCCATACGCATCCATTAACGCCAACGCCGTCAAAGCTGAGTGTAAGTAAATGCATCACACACCTCCAATGAACTTCTTAGGTGGATTGGCTGTTTTTTTTTAATATGACCTGAACATCATCAGGTATGATCCGCTTGCCCAAGGCGACAAAAACGCCTGCGAAGAACAAAGTGGTGCCTCGACAGTCGCTGGCCAACATTGTGAAGGATTTAGGTAAGAGTAGCCATGTTGCCACCTGATGACTTCTTTTGAAGCCTGACATCCTCTCTGTGCCCTCTGCAGCCATCTCTGCTCCTCTCAAGCTGAAGGCATCTAGAGGACCCCCAACACCCATTAACAGGAACCAGGCCAGCCAGCCACGAGTGGGCCAAGGCCTGTTGGGAAAGAGAGGCTTTGACAGTGTGAGTGTCCCTGTTCCCTCACTCACTCACACAGTCAGTGTTGTTATTAGTATTAACTCGCCGTGGAGTCCACAACCTCATATCTGCGGTCTGCACAGCATAATAGGTGGTTTAGCATGATGACACACACTCCCTGTCCAAGAGCATACGGGTCTTTAAATAGTGAAAATTGGCCAAGTAAAGCCATACAGATGATCAATAATGGTCATTATTTTGTAATTGTATAGTTACATTTATTGCTCATTTGTATATGCCTTCGGTGCAGGAAGGCACTGCTTTGAAAGCAAAAGTAAAGTTGGCTAAGAAACATGACACCGCCTTCTCAGAGGTGGGAAAAAGCTTGTCATCAATGAAGCAATGCATTTGCAGCCGTTTGGCTGCAGAAAGAGAGGGGCAATGGTAAGCCAATATCGCAACTGATCATTCATTCATTCATTTTCTACCGCTTTTTTCCTCACGAGGGTCGCGGGGGATGCTGGAGCCTATCCCAGCTGTCTTTGGGCGAGAGGCGCGGTACACCCTGGACTGGTCGCCAGCCAATCACAGGGCACATATGGACAAACAACCATTCACACTCACATTCATACCGATGGACAATTTGGAGTCGGCAATTAACCTAGCATGTTTTTGGAATGTGGGAGGAAACCGGAGTACCCGGAGAAAACCCACGCATGCACGGGGAGAACATGCAAACTCCACACAGAGATGGCCGAGGGTGGAGCCAACTGATCATGGCTTAGAAATTTGTACCTCAATGATGTCATATTCAGCTTTCTTTAAGAAATTTCGTTTAAAAATCTTGGTTTTTGGGTGATATTAGGCCCGTTAAAAAGGGAGGGAAAAAGATCAACAGTTTTTAAGGTGAAGGTAAACAAAGTATGTAAAACCGCTAAAACTTACCCTGGACTACGAAGAGTGAAAACTGAAATGTCTCTCATTGGCTCATAGGCCACAGGAATGCCCTACTCAGCCAATGGGAGGTCTTACACTTCCGGCATGAGGACCACCTCCCAGTCTGTCATTAAACGTCAGAAGGTCAGCCAGGGAGAAGCCCCCAACCCTGTTGTGTTTGTGGCCACCAAGGACACCAGGTACTTCAGTGGAAATTTGTGCAATGATTTGTGCAATGATTTGTGCAACGATTTGTGCAACTCTTGGATGAATTCATACATTGTTCTATCATCCAGGGCTTTGAGGAAACATCTGACTCAATCAGAGATGCGACGAGCAGCGAGGAAGCCTCATCTTCCTGTCCGGATCAAGCTGCCTCCGCCCCCTCGTCCCCCGGCCATACCCCTGCTCCCCTCTAGCACCAGCGAGCCCATCGTCCTGGAGGACTGAAGGAAGGGGCTTTCTTTTTTAGCGGGGCAGGGACAAGGGTCTGTGTCATTACCTGCCGTCTTTTACTTCCCATTTCTCTTTAGTCCCCCGCCCCCAACCCGCTCCAAGTGATTCTTTCCAAAACATACACATTTTACACACACACACCTCAGGCTTTGTAGGATTTTATTCTAGATCCTGAATTGCTTTTTAATGCCCTTTGCTTTTTATATGTGTAATTTAAATGGAGCTATTTTTTTCCCTTCCTCTCCATCTTGAAATGTTGATGATAAAGCACACTTTGTCCACATCGATATCTCTGTGTAAATATATGCGTCATATATGAGAAAAGCGAAGGGGAGGACGTTTTAATGCATCTGCGTCTCAACAACAGCAACTCTATTTTTGAGCAAGCACAAAACAAGAATTTTTAAATCATCATTGGACACCTTACCTTTTAAGCAAGCGTCTGTGGGATAAATCTACAGAGTACTAATTCACACACTGTACATCTGCTTGTTTTGTGCTTGCCCGTTGTTGCCGCTCGTTGCTTCCAGGCAGTGTTGCGAGCGTGTCGAGGTCCACGATGAAGCCATAAGTGTGTGACATCTGTCAACATGAGCTGAATGAAATGTTTTTTGCTCGCCTGCTGACGAAAGACTGTTGATTTTTAAAGCAGCAATATGAAAGTGTGTGTGATTGGTTACATGGTGAGAGACTTCACATCCCTCAGCTTTCCTTTACTTTGTTTGCTTTGGGTGCCCTCGTTAGTATCTTTTTAAGAAAGGCTTAATTGGATAATCAGAATTTTTGTGTATTGCCCTCCTCCTGAGCACCACAGCACTGAGGGCGACAAGGACTTTTGTGAACAGTATCTTTCTCAAAAAAAAAAGGAAAAGTAGGAATGTTTGTAGCAAATTCTAGTCTGTTTCCAGAAAAGGAAAGTGGATAATATTGGAAATAGTTTCTTGTGGCTCTCCTCTTCATTGGGCGGTCTGCTAATTTGAACATTCGGTTGGGAGGGTGGGGGGCGCTGGGGTGTACTGACTTTTTCTATGGCTCAGAGAGAAATATGCTACAATTGAAAACCTTTTTCTCAAGTGTTTTTTATTCCAATGTCTGTATCCTTTAATGTCTCTTGATAAGAAAAGAAATAAAGTTTTTTTTTCTTTGTGCTCAAAGTGCTTCTTTTTTTGTATATAACTTTCCATACATAATATGTATAATCTCCCTATCAAGAAGTTCCTAATTGAATCCAATCCATATGTATACTTTAACACGCTCAAGTATTTGTCTGTCTAGCTGTGACAATCAGCAGACAAAGGAATCACAGCAGTTCTGTCAGACCTAATTAATTACAAGCTTTGCCAAACATACCTTGAGTCGAGTGTTAATTTTTCACACTTGGGATGTTGATTCAGCAAAACATTTTTTCTTAATGCCAATGCCTTTTTTTTTGTCTCCATCCATACATCCATTTTCTATACCACTTTACCTCACAAGGGTCGCAGGCATGCTGGAGACTATGCTAGTTGTAAAAAGGGCCCTTTTTTTGTCTCAATTGTATTTAATACAGCATTCATGATTTAAAAAATATAAAATATTGATAGACTTTATAATACATAGAAGTAAATAAGACAAATTTGTTTTCTTCTTTTAATTACGTAGGCATTTCGATTCTTGTTACAATGTAAATACTATACTTTAAGAGTAGTTTCTGTAGCCAAAGTAATGAAAACAGTTTGTATCTAAAATCTGGTTGGTAGTTTCCGGTCACGTGACCAGCTCAGCCCCGCCCCACACCTCCCCGTGAGGTCACGCAGGCGCGCACCTGATGCTCGTTTGAAACAGGCGCTGCTCAGCTGCTTTAAAAGACGACCCTGCTCCCATTCTCTCTCCACACGGACGGTTCTCCAAAAGACAGCAGTGTCCGGGGCCACCTTTCAAATTTCTTTTTAAAAGAAACAAAACTCTCGGTCTTTGACGGTTTCAATTTCAGCCTCAACACTCACTGCACCGTTCAGTAGCAATGACAGAGGTAAGCCACTTTAAAAAACAAGCTAATGTGTGCTATGTAGCTTTATAAAGCATCGAAGTACCTTTTTAATTTGATGCCTAATTCGGTTCTCTAACTTCAGTATTAAGGAAGTTACAGTAAATTGTCAAATATTTGGCATTTGTTGAGTTCAGTATATTGAAAGTATTGTAATTAATTGGCTAATGTCTCACCCAGTGTCAGTGTTGAGAACATGCCCCAACATGACTGGATAATACCAGTCAAAAATGGCTATTTCACAGGAGTTGTCTTGTTTACATGGTGCCCTCTTTTGGCTTCAAATTGGACTATACTGGCAACTCATGTAAATGTCCATGCCACACACACACACACACACACACCAGCAGTCTTTGAAATGACAATTTGGAGTCGTGTGGATATGACTGATATACAATTCATTAACATTAGCGGCTAACCTTTGCCAAATCGCTGCTGTTGGCAACAACCATGGCTAATGTGTTGGTGTGATGGAACAGGAAGTGGGTGTAATCATTTTTAGGGTTGGCACTGCCATGCAACACCCAACCAAGGTAGATGACTGTTTTAGATCTGCATCAATTTGATACCAAATTGAAGTGTAAAAATGAGAGTCCTTTTTTCGTGGGGAAATCCAGTACTCGAGCATGTGCATGTGTTAAGTTTCCTTTTCTCAACGTTTCAGGCTAGCAGTGATGACTTGTTTCTACCTGCCTGCCATGACGAGGAGCTGGTCGACAACCTGCTCTCCAGTGAGGAACCAGATGGAGGTGAAGATATTTCCCTGGTCAAAGCCCTCCTCCCTGTCCTGGACTCTCCCTTCCCCCTCATCCCGTGGGTGTGCTCCACCCGTTACAAGACGGAACTGTGCAGCCGCTATGCCTCCTCTGGCGTCTGCCAGTATGCCGAGCGCTGCCAGTTCGCCCACGGCATCCATGACCTCCGTGTGCCCTCCCGCCACCCCAAGTACAAAACGGAGCTGTGCCGCAGCTTCCACACAGCCGGCCACTGCTGCTATGGAAGCCGCTGCCTCTTCGTCCACGGCCCCACTGAGCAACGCCCTGCCCCACGTGGCCGCAGGAACATACCCTGCCGCAACTATCGCACTTTTGGCGTCTGCCCCTATGGCACACGCTGCAGCTTCCTGCATGTGGACGACAATGAGGCCAGCAGGAGCACGTCAGAGTCGATGGACGGCGGTGACAAGACTAGAGTGCAACAACCGGGCAGGGAATGGAAGCCCAGAGGCGCCCTGTGCCGCACCTTCAGTTCATTCGGCTTCTGCCTGTACGGAACACGCTGCCACTTCCAACACGGCCTCCCCAACAAAGTGAGAAGCTCAAAGCACAGCTTCTCCTCTCAGCTGTCACCAGGCAGCGACGGCCTGTCATCCCCTACGTCCCCATTCGCCTTTTCCAGCTCCTCCACACCATCGTCTCCGTCCTCGACCTCCCCGTTGGCGACACCACCGGCAGAGGTCACGGCCCACAACGCGTTCACTTTCTCCAGCCAGCACCTGAGCAACCTGCTGCTACCGCTGGCTCTTCACCTGCAGCAGCTGGAGGGCAGCAAGGCCCACGACCTGTGGGACAAGTGTGACTGAATGTGGCGACAACCAGGAGAGCGCTCAACACTGCAGCTGAAGTTTTACTTTTTTAACCTTTTTCCATCATGGAATCTAAACTTTTATGTAAATTTTTTTTAGTCAAGCACACAATTCTGCATCACTACAGCTATGAGTGTAACTTAATTTTTAAACTATTGTACATACTTTTATTAAGTGAGAGATGCCTGACTCGGTATAATAAACTAATTTTAAAACTACCTTTTTTGTCTTAAAGTGTCTGTTTCACTGCACGAGGGCAGCAATGTTCCAAAGTACTAGTCTCTCCATTCATTTTCTACCGCTTTTTCCTCTCAAGTCGTGGGGGGTGCTGGAGCCTATCCCAGCTGTCTTCGGGCGGGAGGCGGGGTACACCCTGGACTGGTCACCAATTGTACTTTATTTTTCAAACCTTAAGTCAGCCATGATTGTCCTCAATATTCCTATTTAAGCCAATTGTGTGTATTTTTGCCATAAGGTTCAATGAATTAAAGTACAAACGTCATTAAGATGGATTCAAATTGTGATTGTAGTACTTTACCACTGTCACGAGGCATCAGTGACTGTTCCACGCACACCCGAGTCTTTCAAAGTGGCTTATTTCTGCTTTAAATTCTCACAGCAGGTACTACAGTTGTGGCAAGGACAATCTGAAACTTTACTATGAACCGTTTAAAAAGCATAAGCGAATATTTTGAATGACTGCTCAATATGTCTCCTCCCAAAGAGCCATAAATTCCATCTTATGTCAGGACAACTCGGACTCAAAACCTTTTGAATACAAACGAGTAGTTTCCAACAGGGAATTGGTTCTCTTCACTCAGGAGTCGTTCAAAAGACGACTCGTTCACTAACGTTTCACATTTTACTACTATGGCGGTCGGCGCTATAGAGCTGCTGCACCTTTCAACCAAGCTTTCCTCATGACTGTGGATATTCAAACTCCATTTGTATAATAAAGTAAGCGGCAACGTTATTCTATATATCCAAATAGTTTACATGCTCATTGTGTAAGCTAATGCTTTTCTTGTGTTTCTTCATTGTTGCTAGCTAAGACCGGTAGCATCATAGCTCGAGTTGCACACGCTTTGTGGCACTAGTACATTCTGTTACGTGCTTCCAAACAAATGTGTACTTTATATCAACATCTCTCTGTTGTGAGTTAATTGTGGAAAATGCGAATGTGCAACCTAAACCACAGCTAATGTAACCGTCCTCTATGAACCTCTATGAAAACGCCATTTATTTAAGTAAAACCAGTCTATAAAATAGACACACGGTTGATCAACAAACTCTAAAGAGCGGGAATCCTATCCAATAAGTTTGTTGGTGAATTCCGGGTTTGTTCCATCACCTTTACGTGTGTCATTGTTGACATATCAGTGTTAAGTGTGACCCTGTTGTACACAGCCGTGCCAATGGCGGAGCGAGAAGAGCGACGCTTTGCGGAAGTTTCTCGGGATTCCGTAAAACTGATGGCGGAGAGTGCTGGAGTGGAGCTCGGCGACGACGTGGCCGCCCTGCTGGCTGAGGACGTTTGTTACCGATTGAGAGAGGCCACGCAGGTGAGTGTATAGCATGAAGCATGGCTGAGGCACAGGGTGCTTGTTGTTTTTATGTACGCTGAGGTAGTGTTTTTGTTTGTGTTGCAGAGCAGCTCTCAGTTCATGAGACATGCCAAGAGAAGGAAGCTGACAGTGGAGGACTTTAACAGAGCTCTCCGCTGGAGCAACGTGGAGGTTCATTCATTCATTCATTCATTTTCTACCGCTTTTCCTCACGAGGGTCGCGAGGGGGTGCTGGAGCCTATCCCAGCTGTCTTCTGGCGAGAGGCGGGGTACACCCTGGACTGGTCGCCAGCCATTCACACTCACATTCATACCTATGGACAATTTGGAGTCGCCAATTAACCTAGCATGTTTTTGGAATGTGGGAGGAAACCGTAGTACCCGGAGAAAACCCACGCATACACGGGGAGAACATGCAAACTCCACACAGAGATGGCCGAGGGTGGAATTGAACCCTGGTCTCCTAGCTGTGAGGTCTGCGCGCTACCCACTAGACCGCCGTGCCGCCCAGTTCATTCATTCATTCATTTTCTACCGCTTTTCCTCACGAGGGTCGCGGGGGGTGCTGGAGCCTATCCCAGCTGTCTTTGGGCGAGAGGCGGGGTACACCCTGGACTGGTGGCCAGCCAATCACAGGGCACATATAGACAAACAACCATTCACACTCACATTCATACCTATGGACAATTTGGAGTCCCCAATTAACTTAGCATGTTTTTGGAATTTGAGTACCCCGGAGAAAACCCGCACATGCACGGTGAGAACATGCAAACTCCACACAGAGATGGCCGAGGGTGGAATTGAACTCTTGTCTTCTAGCTTTGAGGCCTGCACGCTAACCACTCAGCTGCAATGCAGCCTCATTTACCCATTTTATGCTGGAAAATGCATAATTTGTCGAATAAATTTGTGACTAATAATAGGCCATAGTGGGCGGCACGGTTTAGTGGTTAGCGCGCAGACCTCACAGTTAGGAGACCAGGGTTCAATTCCACCCTCGGGCATTTCCGGTTTCCTCCCACATTCCAAAAACATGCTAAGTTAATTGGCGACTCCAAATTGTCTATAGGTATGAATGTGAGTGTGAATGGTTGTTTGTCTATATGTGCCCTGTGATTGGCTGGCGACCAGTCCAGGGTGTACCCCGCCTCTCGCCCGAAGACAGCTGGGATAGGCTCCAGCACCCTTGTGTGTGGAAAAAGCGGTAGAAAATGAATGAATTGCTTACTGTTCTTTAGACCAGAAGTGTCCAAACTTTTTGGGTGGCACTTTAATACATTTAAAACATCTTAGCTCGACGTTATCGAGGACAAATGAATGTAATATCTAAAAAATAGATCTCATTAATAATTCCTTTAATGCTATGTGTGTGTATGTTCACTAGGCTGTCTGTGGTTACGGCTCCCAAGATGTCCTGCCGTTCCGCTCGGTGAAAGAAGGCGAGCTGTTTTTCACTGAGGAACGCGACATCAACCTGGTGGAGTTGGCCCTGGCCACCAACATTCCCAAAGGCTGTGCTGAGACCATGGTGCGAGGTACCGTGAAGAACCACCGGTCACATGACTCACAAGATAAACACTTCTCTGATGTGTGTGTTTATCCTCTTAGTGAGTGTATCGTACCTTGATGGGAAAGGCAACGTGGAAGCTCAGGGAACAGGTAAGACCTACGCTGTTGACTCCAAAACATTCTCTAATTAATGTTTTTCTTCTGAAGTTCCCTCAGCGGTCCAGTCTTTGTCGGATGACTTGTTGAAGTACTACCAGCAGATTACGCGGGCCATACTGGGAGAGGACCCCCACCTCATGAAGGTCCTTTGCATATTCACATCACACACTTAATGCTAAAACGACCATCTCAGTCTCTTCTCTTGTTGTTACAGGTAGCTCTGCTTGACCTCCAGTCCAACTCCAAAATGGCCGCCTTGCTGCCGTATTTTGTGTATGTCATCAGTGGGGTAAGCCTGGCAAAGACCATCATGAATTATATGTTGAAGTTGATCACTGAAGGCTGAATACAGAAAAATGGAAGTATGCACGGGTGATACATTGTGTACATGGATGCTAAAACAAATTCAATGTAGCGCTAGGTCAATATATGCTACGCTATCGACATCTTTGTGTTTGCCTTTTAGATGTTTGGCATTAGCTGCCCCGCATATTCACATATTTGTTTTTTCTGGTGAAAAATGTACACATTTTTATTTTTTTTTGGTAACATTTAATGGAAAATTGTTTAATGGTGCCATCTAAATGTGCTGCATCTACAAATCCAGCAGAGGGCGCTATTTCACAAGTCAATTCACTCAACATTTTCCAGCATTGAACCTCACTTTTTGAAAGAACAATACTGTGTACTCGATGCCTTTTTCCTCACGAGGGTCTTGGGGGGTGCTGGAGCCTATCCCAGGGGAAGCGGGGTACACCCTGGACTGGTCGGCAGCCAATCACAGGGCACATATAGACAAACAACCATTCATACTCACATTCAAACCTATGGACAATTAACCTAGCATATTTTTGGAATGTGGGAGGAAAACGGAGAAAACCCACGCGTGCACAGGGAGAACATGCAAAGTCCACACAGAGATGGCAGAGGGTGGAATTGAACCCTGGTGTCCTAGCTGTGAGGTCTGCGCGGTAACCACTAGACCGCCGTGCTGCCCTATTTATTAACATGTAAAACTGAAATTATGTCTTTAATATCTGTAAGTGTAGTAGTACCTTTTTCTGTGTGTCAGGTGAAATCTGTGAGCCATGACCTGGAACAGCTCAACAGGCTCCTGCACATGGTGAAGAGCCTGGTCCAGAACCCGTACCTGTACCTGGGCTCCTACGTACGCAGCCTGGTGTCCAGTGTCATGTACTGCATCCTGGAGCCTCTGGCGGCCTCCATCAACCCTCTCAATGACCACTGGACGCTCAGGGACTACGCAGCGCTGCTACTCAGCCACATCTTTTGGTGAGGACCTCGATTTTGTTGGCCTTCAAAATAAAAGTAAATGATGGCAATGATGTGTATTCCTTCCAGGACTCACGGTGATCTGGTGAGTGGACTCTACCACCAGATTCTACTGTCTCTGCAGAAGGTTCTGTCGGATCCTGTGAGGCCGCTCTGCTCCCACTATGGTGCTGTGGTGGGCCTTCATGCTCTGGGATGGAAGGTATGCTTCATGTTGTAGAAGCACACCACGTCAGAGTGGAATCATTTTATTCCTTTTCAGGCTGTTGAAAGGGTTCTATTCCCGCATCTTCCTGCCTACTGGGCCAACCTGCAGGCCGTACTAGATGACTACTCTGTGTCCAATGCCCAAGTCAAAGCAGATGGACACAAGGTCTATGGAGCCATCTTGGTAAGTTCATCTTCCTGCATTCATTCATTCATTTTCTACCGCTTTTTCTCACGAGTGTCGCGGGGGGTGCTGGAGCCTATCCCAGCTGTCTTCGGGCGAGAGGCGGGGTACACCCTGGACTGGTCGCCGGCCAATCACAGGGCACATATAGACCAACAACCATTCACACTCACAATTTGGAGTCGCCAATTAACCTAGCATGTTTTTAGAATGTGGGAGGAAACCGGAGTACCCGGAAAAAAAACCACGCATGCTCGGGGAGAACATGCAAACTCCACACAGAGATGGCCGAGGGTGGAATTGAACCTTTGTCTCCTAGCTGTGAGGTCTGCGCGCTAACCACTAGACCGCCTTGCCGCCCCATCTTCCTGCAATCATCATGAAAAAAGAAGTGATGTGCAGTTCTTCCATGTTCCCCGTAGGTGGCAGTGGAGCGCTTGCTAAAGATGAAGGCGTTGTCTCTGTCCCAGCTGGCAGACGGAAGCTCCAGTGCTCTGCTGGGCTCGGCAGCTGGTGTTCTGGGTTACAGGGTGAGCTCCCCAGGTCTTAGCCCGCCTCCAGAACCTCTCTCTGAGGCAGCTTTGGGAATTGCCAGCCACCTCCAGGCTGGCGGTGCTGGCTGCCCTTGGGAAGATTGGACCCCTGTACCGCTCCCTGCTATGTATTGTGAACTCTACTCCTTCTTTGGAGACAGCCTGGCCGTCAGGTTCAGTACCGGGCACGGTTTTGGCGGCGGGGCGGCCCGGCTCGGTGTCCCCAGAAAGGATCCCCCTGGAGCTTCCTCTAACCCTGATGCTGCCCGGAAGATGCCCCAGCTCACAGCCAATCTGAACATCAGCCCCAGGCATGATGGGAGTCCTCGGGCGGAGCCGCCACCTCCCAGCCTGGCTCTGACTGGATCCGGAAGGTAGGACACTCCCTCACTTTTCACAAAAAAAACAAAAAAAACAAAACCTACATTATTATTTTCCCATCAGGTCTTTGGCTCGATCTTCCTCATCCATGCAACGCTCCCGCTCCTCCGCTTCCCGTGCAGGCCAGCGCCAGCCGGGTCCATCCCGGGATGTTTTCCCTAAAGCTCGCTTCATGTCTCCTCAGTCGGGGCCTTTGACTTTCTCTTTCCTCATCGGCGGCAGACAAATGGGACGCAGTTGCCGAGGCAGACGCCCTTTTCAAACCACATTTGCTCCGACTCCAGCTCTCACCGCAGTGCCGCCACGCACATACGCCCACAAGCTGCCCGTCATCGGCAGGGTGGGTAAACCTGTTCGCTGTTGGGCTCGCTCCCACTATTCCCTTCACCTCCCTCTTTAGACAATTCCAAGATTTTCTTCAACTTCTTTTGTCATGTACTTCCTTTTCGTTGTTAATAGTAAATATGGCTACGGCACTTCATTTTTTGGCATAGTGTTGCATCACAAGGATGATTGCACTGAGCTGTTTTGTTATTCTCATTAAAAGACAGCACATTGAAATGTGTAGGACATCTCCCTATGACCCTCTATTAGTTAGCATGTCCAGCTAGCTCACTTACAAAGTTCCAAAGATGCTACCACAACATTCAAAGAACTGCAGGCCTCACTTGCCTCAGTTTAAGGTCAGTGCTAATGACTCCCCCCATAAGAAAGACACTGCCATGCAGGTCGTTTTGGGCCAAGGTTCCAAGACTAAAAAGTAGCATTTTGTGATGCTAATGTATTACTTTTTTGAACAGATGTTTGTTTTGCAAAGCCAACTCTTTACTTAAGTAGCCCCAACAACTAACCGGAACTATGCTCCTCATTACTGAAATATGACAAGTGCTCAGCTCACGGGACAAAGTGGTGAAGTAAGTCACAATTGATGCACTACACTGCTGATCGGGAAGTCATACAACTTCATGTCAAAAAATCCAAAATACCCCATTTTATTGTATTATAGATCATTTACCTTTTTTCATTCATTCATTTTCTACCGCTTATCCTCACGAGAGCTGTCTTCGGGTGATAGGCGGGGTACACCCCGGACTGGTTGCCAGCCAATCACAGGGCACATATAGACAAACAACCATTCACACTCACATTCATACCTATGGACAATTTGGAGTCACCAATTAACCTAGCATGTTTTTGGAATTTGAGTACCCGGAGAAAACCCGCACATGCACACAGAGATGGCCAAGGGTGGAATTGAACTCTGGTCTCCTAGCTGTGAGGCCTGCGCGCCAACTACTCAGCAGCAATGCAGCCCCATTTACTTATTTTATGCTGGAAAATGCATAATTTGTCAAATAAATTTGTGACTAATAATAGGCCGTAGTTGACCACAAAACAGACAGTTAAAAAAATGTGATAGAAAGCGAAACGTTTGAACCACGATATAGGATACTGGATTAGTTTCAGGCTTTTTCAAAATTAAACTTATCAAACATATTTTTATTTTTTAATATATGATATGAATATGATTAATACAAACTTTGCACCCCAACCTGTATGATTGCTTACTGTTCTTTAGACCAGGAGTGTCCAAACTTTTTGGGTGGCACTTTAAATACATTTAAAACATCTTAGCTCTGCGTTATAGAGGACAAATTAATGTAATATCTAAAAATAGATCTCATTAATAATTCCTTTTATTTGTACAACATAATAAAAAAAGGAGCAGTGTGCCAAAAATAGCTTCCGGACCTCACTTTGGACACCTCTGCTTGAGGTCCGTGGAGACTGCTGTGTCACGGCTGCGGAGCGACCTTCTCCGCCTTGTAACGGACACCTGACAGGTGTTTGGCTTATGCCGGCTATATTTACAAAAGTCCCACATAGAATTATGCCGCATGACACCCACTGGGGTCCTGTTGCTCTCACTGGGATAACGTCCAGGCACATGATCACTCATTCCTACGCATGAAATTTGAATCTGCATGCATATGTTCTTAGGAACTGGACACACAAGTATGTATGTTGTCTGGAGTTTAGACGGCAGTTTGCAGATTTGGACTTGATTTGATTTCTGTAGCAACAAGAAAACAAGGGCTTACTTGTCTATCTCAGTATTATTCATGTTGTCTTCACTGTCCTCTGAACAGCTTTTAGTTGAGCAGAAGAATCAGGATAATAACCGGAATAGTCAAGTCACATTTAAAGAAAAATGTCCCTCTTCTCCCGCCCAAATGCAGCTGTGTCCCCACTCTGTCCACCCAGTGGAAGAGCTCAAGGATACTCAGACAAGCGGGTCACAGAGGGTATATACAGCTATGAATGATTGTTTTGTGTGTGTGTGTGTGTGTGTGTGTGTGTGTGTGATCATATCAACTTGTAGCGGGACAAGTTAGGCAGTGTCCTCATGCAATTGCGAAACAGTCCCAATACTGGGATAGAAACTATTCTCACATGATGTAAACACCACAGACAAACTTGATCAGGACTCAAATCAATTGTATATTAAAAAAACAAAACAAAAACGTTGTATCCAGCTGGTGTCCAAGTGGTGCACTATTCACACCGGATGCACAACTCCCTTGAGCAGGGGTGTCCAAAGTGCATTTGAAAAATATAATTTAATAACAGCATTTAACAAATGGAAAAATCAGCGGTTGATTTTGAGAGAACAGATTTAGTACTCTAATGAGAAAAAGTCATCATTGTAATATGCGGAAAAATACTGTCATTTTAATAGCATAAAGTTGAAATCCTGAATAAATTATTTATATATATATATATGCAATTTGTTAGAATTGGAACAAATTAATAACAAAAACCGAGGTGTTTATGTTGTAAGTGTCTGAATGATATTTCCAGCTGCTTTAGATTATAAATAGAAACGTAGCTAAAATGTAACTCATGATGTGAGTTGGAAAACCATCTCACTAGTTTGTTTTCTATTAACTTGTATGCCATCCACACATAAAGCATCTTATCTTACATTGTAGATGCCATTTGCAGGCTATGGTTTGTGTTTTTATTGGCCCTTGGCTGTGGAGCATTGTAAAAAAAACAAATTAATCATAGAAAATAGTGTAAAAAGAACAACTGAAATGTTGATACTAATAACAGACGTTTTGTTTTTACATGTAGACAACTTTTTTTCACAAATTTTAAACATATTCATATCTATATCAAAGTGCCCTCTGCTTCCTTTGTTTTTAAGCTGTAGTATACTGTAGCAGCATTTTCAGTACAAAGGGAAGTAGCACACTCGGATGCCATAACAAATGTAAATGAAACACTTCTCATAATATTACCATCGTGCTCATAATGCTGTGCCAAGCTGTGATTTTAAACACGAACTAAGTTCCGGTTACATGTTCGTGATGATTTGCTCATATTTCATCAGGAATACAACACATATATGTGTCATTGCTTTGCAGAACACATTACTTCCCCCGGAGCCTGTGATAAACATTTAGTTCGTCATTGTTATTTTATTATGAAACAAGCATGTTTTATTTTGAAAACAGTATCAGCCTGGTTTCCGGGTTGTCCGAGTTAGCATCGATGTGAATTGACGATGATCGAGAGTCTGAGCTGTCAGCGCGAGAGACCCATCGAGACAAGACAGGTTCTCCATCACTTTTCCTTCCTTCCTCCACCCTCGATGTCGCCTTTTTGGAGTGTTTGAGACCAGTATTCGACCATGACTTCGGTTTGGAAGCGACTTCAGCGTGTCGGGAAGAAGGCGTCCAAGTTCCAGTTTGCCGCGTCCTTTCACGAGCTGCTTGTAGAATGCACTAATAAATGGTGAGTAGCTAGCTGCTAACTTTAAAAGCACCGTAAACCATTTCCTATTTTGCTTTGCTTTATAACGTGTTGTTGAAAAAAAAACTCATTTACGTTTTGGCTATTTGGGGAAACAGCTCACCAACTGACGAATCATTGTTAAAATGAATAACTTAACTTGTAAACTTATCGTTTTGTGGCTGTGTTTGAAATAGCCCACTTTTATACTTTCACTTAGCATTTCGAGTTTATAAGTGCGTTGACACGAATAAGTATGTGCAAAATGACAGTGAGCTGCCAGTACCCGGATGTTGCACTCAACACACCCCAAATAGTGAGTGGTGCAGTGATGGAGGCTAAACTGGAGAGGAGTGACTAGTTTGATAGTTGGTTGCAATTCACAATTAACAAGGCGAGAATAAGAATTGGATGAATATTGCGATTGTCATATCAAGTAATCGATTTAGGACATCATTACACTGTCAGAATTTCCACCCAGTATACACAGTACAGTAGATCCCTGTCATTTTTTGACACTAATGCTTCTCCGCGTCCAAACCTTCCTGCACAGAATGACTTCTCCTCAGATTTGGGATCAACATTTGCAATAAAAGTGACTCTTATAAGACATTGATTAGGTCCATCGTCAATAACATGCCCCATCTCTCCTTTATTGCCATTGTTCGCAACCATCAAGGACACCAACAAGCTATAGAAGGTATAGAAGACCAACAAGGTATAGAAGCCTAAACCCGGTTTAAGCCCTATATTATGCTTCACAAACTTATTTACTGTACCTGGAGCTGCAATAATTAATGATTAATCAATGGATAATCAGTTAGCCAATTAATTGTGGTAATCATTCATTCATTCATTTTCTACCGCTTATCCTCACGAGGGTCGCGGGGGTCCTGGAGCCTAGCCCAACTGTCTTTGAGTGAGAGGCGGGGTACACCCTGAACTGATCGCCCGCCAATCACAGGGCACATATAGACAAACAACCATTCACACTCCACACAGAGATGGCCGTGGGTGGAATTGAACTCAAGTCTCCTAGCTGTGTGGTCTGCACGCTAACCACTCGTCCGCCGTGCAGCCCTATTTTGGTAATCAATTAATATTTTTTTATAATTTAAATATGTAAATATTCTCTGATATCCGCCTCTCAAATGTGAATATTTTTACATTTCCTTTGTCATCCATGAACACAGACCCATTTTCTTTGTATTTTAGCCAAAATATACGATATGAGATAATCACACATATCAGCTTCGCTTAAGAAAACAGTGATGGGCCATTTTGTCTCTCTTCTGATATTTCTTCTGATTATATACTATCTTCTGACCCAACTACTAATTGAAGGTGTTTGCTCAATATTAATTTGGTCCATTCACGGCATAACCGATTACTCCATTAATCGAAACAACAAGCTTCAGATTAGTCAACTAAGAAACTGATCATGATTGTATTTTTGTGTACATTTGTTGTTTTACTGAAGCATTTAGCATAAGCGGTAGAAAATGAATGAATGGATAATTATTTGACATTAATTTAACAGAATACTCAAGCAGCAACCTAGTGTTTGTGCGCTTTCTATTTGCTCTGTCTGTTAACATTTCTGAATAAAGAGGCAGAAATTAAAATGTGTTTAAAAAAATTAATTAATCAATGAATCGGGAAAAAAATGAAACAAATTAATTGGTTATTAAAATAATCATCAGTTGCAGCCGTAACTGTTACACATTTGAAATTGTAAAATGTTTAGGAGAGTCACTATCCAGCCTTTAGGCTGATAATCAGGCTAGCGCTTCCGTCTCATGTAAGGCCATTGTCATTTGCTGGTTCATACCCAGGTATCAGTCTGAGATCATCCGGTGTTCCTCCAATGCTGCGTTTAATCCACACTGCTTACCTGTTCAATTCCAGTAACCTCTTACTCATAAATATTTACTTGTGTTCACATGGCTGCAAATGTTGTGGCTGGATTTGAACAAAGTTGACTGTCGCAAGCTGGTGTTGCTGCAGCCGCCTCGGACTCTGCCATTTTACACCTTTGTCATGTTGTACATGTATCATGTAATTATAAATTGTTACCAAGTTAGGGTGGGTTTTCTGTGAGTAAACAGCATATTTACGGAGATAATGTCGTAATTAAGACTATGCGGGGATCCACTGTATAAATACGCATATTGCATGTGAAAGTAAGTGAACACAGACCATTTTAGTGTGTTTGACAACACTTCCGGTTCTTGTTGACGCTGAGATGCTGCAGCTGCACCATGCTTGTGGGTCCTGCTAAGTGGGTCAGTCAGCCCTTATAACACAAAACCGCCTCTGTCACAGCAAAATAACTCTAAAGCAAGAATATTTTGTTCACATGTTTAACAGCCATTGTGGCGTTGCCATGTTGAGTTAAGGGCTAAAACCTTAAGAGTATAAATTTGATTACTGAATGACATTATGGTTTAATTCCACTATGGTTACTCATAAGTTAGTCCTCCAGCCCTGGCTTGTATTGTGGCCTGGCTTCCCGTCTAGCAGATTAACACACACATACACAAGCAACAACATGTTTTAATCCGTCACACAGAGCGCTAACCAGTGACTTTTCCTGTTTTTTTGATGTTATCTCATCCCAGAGGCACAAAAAGTAAAACAGAAGGGAGGCACAACATTATTGGTTGGTGACATATTCCATACAAGATGGATCGCCCAGGGGTTTTCAACTTGACTGTTTAAATATCCTGTCATGTTTACTAGCAGCATGCTATTCATCCTCTATCTGACATATTAACATCTGGGCTGTGCAGCTGAAGCTTGGCATAATGTGACGTCATGTTGTGTCACTCTAAACCAAGAAGAAGAAGAATGTGTAAAATGTGGATCAGCTGGAGAGGCTGTCCTCCAGCAACACACGCACTTTCTTCTGCTTTTGTTGTTTTTTGATCACCAACAATGTGGAACATTTTCCTCGCATTGAGTGTCCCTTTTAAAGGCGCGTTGACACGCTGCTGAGGCATGACAAACAAGAAGTGCAGCAGGTGTTAAATCTGTGTTCTATTTCGGTTTCTGTTGGTCACTTTCGATGTTTGGGTGACAGCAGGATACGTTGCGTATGCGTAGCTAAATGAATACGATTTGCAGTGACACGACCATTCTAGGCGAGTCATTCAAGTGCACACTCTTTGTCAGAAGGTTCGCATTAGAGGCCTTGTGGGAATATGTCCTTATGGTCATAGAAGAATACATAAAAAAGTCCAAATAGATGTGGAAAAAAGGTAGAATGAAGAATATCTGATATAAATAAATAAAGAACAAGGCAGATAATGCTACAATGTTTCTGTTGTGTATAAATATGCTTTTTCCTCTGGCGCCACTCTGTGGTTGACAAGTGAACATACGGTTGACTCACCAGACTCGTATAGACGCATAGAAATACATTCATATTTCCAAGACTGACAACTTAATCATGCTGTATGGGTGGACTGTATGTTTACAACAGATGACTCTGGTGTCAAATCTGTTTTTATGCATATGGACTCTTGTGGTTAGGTTGTTGAAGGTGGACAATAATAGTATGTCACTGGCTGTGACTATGTATGTTTGGGTGTGTTTGTTCAACATCAGCTGATAGGCTTCCATTGTATTTGAGAGGGCGTGGTGAGTAGCGAAGAGGAGACGTAAAAATGGAGGAACACGTGAGAGTTGTCAGTCCACTGAAAGGGAATTTTACATTCCAAAAACAGCAACATATCTGACGCCACCATTGATAAAGGTAGAGTGATACAGTACGCCTTCTTTGTGAGGAGTTTGCTTACCACCGAAGCGGCTCAAGTTTAGTTCAATGATGGTTTGATATGATTCCAGGCAACCAGACAAGTTGAGGGTGGTGTGGATCCGAAGAAATAGACGTCACAGCACAAAGGTATGAAAGAAAGAGACTTTACATCAGGGGTCTCAAACTCAATTTACTTGGGGGCCACTGGAGCTAGGGTCTGGGTGAGACTGAGCCGCATCAGGTTTTCCAAAAAACAAACAAAAAAAAAAACAAACGCATTTATTAAAAACAAAAAATTTTAGAAAAATTCACTTTGGTTCCAGTTTTCTAAAGAAAAGCTCTAATAAAACATTCCACTGTTCTCAAATATCTTACTTTTTATATTTCTACACAAAATAAGATGAAAAACAAATAAACAAATCAAGAATAAAGAAAATCAATCAATCAGTAATAAATAAATATAATAATAATAATAAAACGGCAAATAATAAAAACTTAAAAAACCACATATAGTTGGTTGGTAGACAAATTATTTTTTTAAAATTAAAATGAGCAAAGCATTATTAGAGCCCTGTAGACATGACAAAACACGACTATAGTCACATTTATACTCTTTTTATTTACAACATATTGCGCAACTGCAGGGTCTTGAGACACATGCTAACTCGCAAACTAGAGAGCTAGCGACCTAAACGGTAGCCTTCAAGTTATTTCCTTTAAACTTAAATAGCCAAAAACGTACCACTTCCACACTGAAAGGGAGGATAACTATTAACAGTTATTTAACCTTTAGCATGAACATTAATAAAACGTAATAATTTTTTCTGGGTACATGATACCATACAGCATCCATATCAAACTTGCGCGGGCCGCACTAACATTAAACTTTCATATCAAGGCGGGGACCTCAAACTAGTGTCCTGTGGGCCACATTTGGCCCGCGGGCCGTGTGTTTGAGACCCCTGCTTTACATCAATATGCTTTTCTAAAGTAGAAACATAGACAAACTTAACTGTGTCCACGTTTAGCTCCACAGTTGGCAGCCAGGGATCCAGAACCCTTACAGAGGTCTGGTGCTCTGGCAAGTCCCCGAGAGTCTGGACATTACAGTAACGCTCTTCAAGGTAGCAAACTCATTCTCTTGAAACTTGAATGTGGACAAGAGCATTGCTAAGCTCTTTTTCTGTCACCAGGAGCCGACTGCAGATGAGTTTGAGGACAAGGATTGGACTTTTGTCATTGAGAATGTGAGTCTTTGAATTCACTGACAGTATTTGCTCAGGGAGTGATTGTGGTCACTTCCATCTTTTTTTTTTTCAGGAGACAAAAGGGCGAAGGAAAGTGCTGGCCTCGGCCGATGTCAACATGAAGAAGTATGCTAGCGCGACACCAGCTCAGTACGACCTGGTACTCAAGTTGAAACCTCTGTCAGTGAAAGTGAAAGAAGCCACTCTCAAACTCACCTTGTCCTGCATCTTTCTCAAAGAGGGCAAAGCGACGTGAGTCAGCTGCATCATCTCAAACAGTATAAAGTACAAGTTATTCAGTACAGTGCACTCATCAAAATTTTAATTTTTCCATTTTGTAATTTTGGATATTAAGGAGGTTCTAAGTAGAGCTTCAAAATGCAAAAAGAAGAACTGACAGTTAGGCAAAACAAGGTTTGAGTCAGAAATGTATTCATAAACTCCATTTAAAGTGAAATAGGCTGTTCATCAGCTCATCAAAATTTAAGACAGCAGCTGTTAAAAGCCAAAATCTTCTGAAAAATTTAGATTTATCTGATTTTCTCTCAGAAGTAGAAGTAAAACAGACATAATGTTATGTATCAAAAGGATAATTACCGAGTAGAATCCAAAACTAATCCAAATTGTGCAAAATGTAAATTCTGTTTTTTGAGCAGTTATGATCAGGAGAGTATACATTTTAATTCCTCATATCTTGCAGTGATGAGGATATGCAGAGTCTGGCCAGTCTGATGAGTTTCAAGCAGAGCGATATCGGGAATCTGGATGATTTTAACGATAGTGATGAGGAAGCAGGCGAGGAAAGGAGGGCAAGCTTTGGAAGTGGACAAACTGGGTCCAGCTCAGGTAATACCTTAATAAAGGAATTCAACTCAAAACATCTACTGGACAGTTTTTCCTGTTTTTAGTCATTGTTCTCATATTCCATCTTGGTGTTTCTGTCTTTGTGCTGCTTCTTTTCAGCTTCTACTAAAGTACATGACCTGGCTTGGAGGCCTGCTGTTGACTCAGGGCCGCAAGGTAACCTCCTGACCGTAATTCTACTACAGTGGATCCCCTGCCTATTCAGTATTTGCTTTTTCTCGAAGAAAATTCACCTTAAGTCTGTAAGCACAAGTTAATATATGATTGTATGTCGTTACTGGAATGTGTTGAATAAATTGTCATAAGAGTGTTATAAATAGGCATTATTATAAGTGCGTCCATTATTTTTTTGCTATCTTGGACTATAACCGCTATGAATAGTGGGGATCTACTGTACTTCATCTTCTGGCTTCACCATCTGCATCCTTCATTTCCATCTTGCACCCTGTCCCCTTTCCTTCCCATTCACCCTGTAAATACAGAAATGGATGGAAAAGGGTCTTTGGGTGTTTCCGCTTCCATCTTTATCCCTTCTCATCGTCCTCTGCCTCAATCACAACCCCCCCCAGCTGTCCATAAGGCACCCCCATCCCTCTATGCCTACTCACTGCCAGCCTTCACACAAGCTCACCCTCCAGCACTTCCCAAAATCTTCCAGCCCGGTTGTGGATCAGGTACATGTGACAATCCGTCACATTTTAAATGGTGACCAGAGTTCAGAGGTCATGTATATAACCATTAAGAGTAGCTGGGAATGTTGTCATGCAAAACAAATTGCAATGACTGAATCTTCTAAAGGTTTGGCTTGTCTTCTGTCACCTTTTGCTTATTCCCTTCTTCTTATGTGTCAGCTCCCAAACGGCCACGTAGCTTCCACAGTGACAACCCCACTGAACTCTCCACCTTCATGCCCTCCCAGTCGCCCTCTGATCCCTCTCTCTTCTCTCCTACCTTCACTGATAGCTCACCAACAGGTACCAACACAGCTTTCCATGTGCTTCTCTGTCATTTCCTTCCTTCATCATCTTCTATCAACTCTTCCTTAGCTGCTTCCAGCTCCCGTCCTCCTTTACCTCTGCACGCTCCTGCAGCTCAAAGACATCCCAAGGTGGTGGAGCGTGGCTCCACACTGACCAGACCCTCCAGTCTGCCCTCAGCCTCTGACACAGGTATAGGCTGGGCAGCGTATGCCAGCTCTTTTGCCTTTTCTGTCCATCTATGCTTCCATTCCTTCTCTTTACCCCAGCTTCCTGGCAGAGTGAGTGGAGGCCTCCTAAATTTCACACCCCTCTAGGACAGCCTGCTCTCTCACCAAAGTTTCTCCATCCCGGGGAGCAGAGAGAGGCACCATGTAATGCTGCTCCTCATCGAAAACCTCATATCTCCTACACAGTCAGATCAGACCTGTGATTGGCTGGCGACCAGTCCGCCTCTCGCCCAAAGTCAGCTGGGATAGGCTCCAGCATACCCCGCATTAATATGAGTGAATAAGTTGAAAGCAGTGTGTTTGCTATAGTTCATTAGACATAAGCACAGTGCTACAGCCTACACTTAATAATACACTTAGTAATAAGGACATCCGGCCTGAAAACACAAAAGCTAAGACTTTGATGTTTTGCAGTACAGTGCCGTTCAACTGATGTTCACGGGGTTATAGTACCACAGTACGTTCCGAACAGAGGAGGTAGTAAGTACCCCAGAACTTGCACCAACTGCCAGGGCTTGATCAACCTCCATTTTTATACATTACTCATTATTTTTCAGTTTTGTGTAACCATTCAAAGTATTCACAAGACTTGACTACTTGAATTTGAACAATTGGGTTATTATAAACTTGATTGGTAGTGTATATATTAGTAGTTTTAATAATGTGTTGCGTTTTGCCAAAAAGTATGCACAAATCTAAGCATTTGGGGTCATGAAATTCCTTTCGTCCATTTCCTGTCCATCATACCACACTTCCTCCCTGTCAGCTTCATCCTGTCCACCTGTCAGCCCACCTCTCCAGCAGCAACACGAGGGGGGTTCTGGATGTGCTCCTTCCTGGAGAAGCCCACCACCCGCCAGAGTTGTCGACACCCTCTTCTGTCCTTCAATAAGTCCTCCTTTTGTTTCTACTCCTGCTCGGCCTCAGTCTCACTTATCTCAAAGTGCTACAGCCTTTTCCAGTGCTCAAGATGCAGGTACACAATAAAGGAGAGCATTGGAACTCATTGGATATGATAATATCCTCATCGGCACTGTGTTGCTGGCGTATAAATGTTGACATAAAGAGAATGAATAATTCTAAGTTCTTATATGAGCGCTTTGTCTTCTCTGCAGACTTCAAGAGACAGCTGAGCACGCTGAGTGAGGAGGACAACCAGTCCACCACATCGACAAGTAAGCATTGTGCATAACAGGCTGTAGAACTTGGTGACTTTTCAGGAATAAATGACTAACTTGATTTAATTCAGGTCCTGATTCCAGACTTCCTGCTCCATTTGAAGTTCATGTTGTCAAGGCATCAGCAGGGTGAGTCAAAATTATGTCGGGACGTTTCTGCTTTGTCAAAGTGGCAGGTTTTGATTCAAAGCTCTGAGGTTATTATGAAGTACGTTACCCTTCACTTACCAACATGTCACGGAGAAAATGCGTTGCTAATAGTGGTAATGGTTAATTAAAAAGTTAATTTCAAATCTGCAAAACACTTTATATAGCATTACATCACAGGTTACACTTGCACTCAGTATGTCCTGTAAAATCTGTTTTAGGCATGCTTGATGCTAGTGGGACTGTTGTTCCAGGTGGTGAAGATGGCTTCACAGAGGTCATCCACTGTCTGGAACTGATTTGCTTTTTTTTTTTAAACCTCCTTTGCCATCCATCCTCAAATGTTCTCAATTGGATTTAGATCAGAGGAACACACAGGATGGTCAAAACGAATGAAGTTATTTCTCCAGACAAAGTCCATTGTCCGGTGGTCATTGTAAACCCCAGCATTGTCCTGTTAAAAAAGCATTAACACATTAACAGATAGACCCTGCAATTTTACGCCCCTGCACAACCTGAAGTTCCATTGTTCCACTGAAGGAAAAAGCACACCATATTGTGATGTAGGGGGTACATCAATGTGTGCCGTGTGCATCAAACTGGGCATCCCTCATGACTGAAGGCCCTGAATGCCTGAATACTTAAAAGCTACTACTTTTTGGGGAGTATTTTAAGGGAGTTATTACAAAAAAGTAAAACTCGCATACAGAAAGTGAAGTTACAGATGACTGTAATTAATTAATGGGAATTAATTGACACCTCAACATAGATATCATATATATACATTCATAAATACAAGTAAAAATGTAAAAATTAGAAAATAAAAAACTAAAAGGTTTCAAATGTGTTTTATCAAAATAATTAATATGTCACTGAAGGGGATGATTAGCTTCGCTCTTTTTTTTATACATTTGGGATATTTTATTGTTTCATGTTCTTGACTTGATTAGTAGTCTGGAAAAGGAATGCCATGTAAGAGAAGCCTCTGATGTGCATTTGTGTTGTTTGTACACATGGACTGGATTCATGAGCTTTTGTGTTTGTAACGTGACAAAGGTGTCACCTGTTTTGGCTTGATGCACCAGCGTGGATGCAGTTGTCACAGTGATGGTGGTGTGGAATGATAAATATTCAGCCTCCCACCCTTCTATTTGTTTGTCCTTCAGACCCGAGAGCATGGCCTCTCTTCTGCCCCTTAGCCCCAAAGCACACTTAGTTCAAGACTTAAAGTATTTTGAGATGCCCAAACCGCAGCTGGATGATGAAGAATCAAGACCACACAAGACATGTCCTGACATCCATGTCAAAGCACAAAGCCACGTGTCAAAGATGTCCATTAAATTAGGGAATGTTCACTCGCATAATCCCCACCCTCCTCTAATGTTCGACGTACCCCAACCCACGTCAGTCGTTGTTGCAAAGGCCATAATAAGGGGCGACCGCAAAATGGAAGCTTTGGGGTAAGTGGTTTGCAACAGTGAACCTATCCAGTGAACCTTTGTCATCTTTCTGTGACAAAACTTTCCTCTCTGGTATCCTAATCCTTCAGAAATGAGAACAAGACCTCTACTTTGCCATTGGTGCTACCAGATGTTGTGTCCAAAACAGAAAATCTTTCAGAATTTGACTCCAAGTTGGAGCCAGCAGCAATCACATTTTTACAAGGAGAAATTAAAACAAAAGAAAAAGAATGTGGACGTTTTCCTGAAAGCACAAAGAACGGACATATGTATACATCCAAGATAGAACTTGGTTCTCTTTCTGATATAGCAGCCATGTTGCAGCCTGCAGTGACGGCAAAAGAGCAAAGTATGTTCCAATTGTACCCAAGTGTCCTCCAATATTCAAATGTTCCTGGCATTCCATCAATTCATCAGTCAGAGGAAGCTGTAGTAGCTTGGACTACTGCTGATAGGAGTGCACTGGTCCAGCCACTACCCAGTAAGAGACTGCCGTTGCTGATCTATTCAAACTGTGTTAGTGACATCAATATGATCAAACTGATTGTGCCCACGTTGCCAGCAAATAATACAAGCATTGCTCCAAGCAATTCCAATATGGTCCGTCTTCATCCTGTGTGTCCACAAGGCACAGTGATTGCAGGTATGCCATGTAGACAGAGTGCCAGCACACAAGACGATAGCTGGCTACATTTGAAGAAATCAATTTCATGCAAACCAAGGAGACGTCAATGTGTTCTGGAATGTTCACATGAGGCTTTGAAAGAAGCAGACACAACCATGGTTCATATGTTACCGTCTTGTCCTAACAAGGCTTGCGCCTATGGCCTACCTTCTGTTCCACGCCATAATACTAGCATGGCTAACTTTGTGACTATTTGCCCAAGAAAAAGCAACATTATTGGTTTCCCTTCCAAGGATCCATCTGTACATAGTATACAAAGTGAAGCTTGGAGCTTGGCTGATCAAATTCTGTGTGAGAAGCTCCCAAGGAAGGAATGTGTGATGACCCCTGGCTGCAAAGTGGTGCTGTTCTCATACCAAAATAATACCAAGCTGTTGTCATCGTGTCCTCACAAGGCCAGAGTGCTTGGCTTCCCATCAGCTCACAGAGCAACATTGATATCTCAAGAAGCAACCATGGCCAAAGCTTTGCCCAGTTGTCCCAAGGAATCTCGTGTTCTCGGAATTCCAGCTAGAAATGGCACCAAACTGGAGTGGGCAAAAGACTGCTTTCTGCCACTGCCATCATTCATGAAGCATGCGCTTACATCACCCTTGGAATATACCAACAATATTGAAGGTGACTTGGTTAAAGAGATGGTCTGCATTGTGTCTTCCTGCCCATTGGAAGCCACCTCAGCTGGCTTTCCGTCGCTAAGCTGGCACAAAACACATCAGATACCAACAATAATAAATCTGCTTCCAACATATCCAAGACATTCCAGAGTCAGTGGGATTCCCTCCAGATTCCACAGTCGGTCTGAATGGAATGCTGATAAAAGTTCACTGTGGGAAAAATCATCGGAAAAGCCAGGAAGGATTTCATCAATACTCAAGTGTAATATATCTTTAAAAGACAAGGCAGAACTTAAAGTGATGGTGTCTATGTTGCCCCCTTGTCCCAAACACTCCACTGTTTATGGAATTCCCTTTAAGGTTGGCAAAAGACAAGAGGACACTCCCGACATGTTTAAATCCATTAACACTTTCCCAAAACATACTCAAATTCCAGGTTTACCAGCAAAGGAAATTACAATGGAAGAATATGAGAGCTGGCATGGAGATTTGGGGACGCTTTGTAGAAAAGAAGTCAGTAGGAGGTTTACATTTTTCTCTCCGAATTTTCCACTGGATAAGATGTTTTCCATGAATGGAAAAATGATGGTCTGTATGCTGCCATCCTGTCCCCGAGAAGCACACAACTTTGGATTCCCTTCTGCAGTGCAACATCACAACAAGAGCATAGTGGACATGCTGCCATGTTGCCCCACACACTCACATATAGTGGGGTTCCCATCAAAAGACCTGACCATTGCTGATCACAACATCCCCAAGATCTGGGGAATGTTGATGAAACTGCAAAATTCTCCTCGTAAAAATCCATACAAAACAATCCATTCGCTCCAACCTACTGCTGACCAGATGAGACTGTCAAATGAAACACTTCCAAATATGGTCAATATGGTTCCATCTTGCTCAAAGAAAGCTTCTGTTTTGGGAATGCCATCAACATGTGTGCACCATTTAGTACAAGAAGAGCTGCCAATCATAATGGACTTTGAATCATCCTTGGGGTCAATTAAAGATGAACATGGTTTGATGAACGTGCAAGTTGAGGAAGAAGTAACTGCTGTAAAAGCAGGGTGAGTTACTTCATGATGTTGGCCTGACAACCAATGTCTGAATTATTATTATTTTTTTTTGTTTTTTAAAAAATTGGTTTTTCATATTGTGTTTTCAGAATGTCGCCTTTGGCTACTGACATGTTGTTGTCCAGTGCCACAAACAGGTGGGTTGTATGGCAATGGTGTGATGCACTCCCACTTACTGCACGGAATCAATTCAGCTTTAAGTGTGTGGAAAGCATCTCAATGTTCATATCCATGTTAACCTTGATTGGACTCTGACTCTGATGTGCTTGTTAATGGTGTGTCTTGGAACCTAAAGTTCAAGAAAGAACTTCACACTGGAAATGCTCTAATCCACTAATCGTAATGAGTTCCTCCTTCTACATTGACTGTAATCTATATTTTCCTGATCCTTAGAGATGACAACAGGGTTTCACTGCCGGCATCTTGCCGACTAGATGCCAATGCAGCAGTGCTGCCATCCAGGCACATAAATAGTCATGGACAGAAGATACAAGAAGAATCTCCTATATGTGAGCATCTAGCAAAGGCATCTGCAGTCAGCAGAAGAATGGTCACTAATGATGAAATGGTTCATCCAGTTCCATTTCTCTCTCGCACTGATGAAGAAGTGATGCTTAATTCCACCACGTATTATGATACAAATGTATGTAAATCAGACATTATTGAACAAATGGAGCTGACTCCAAATGTTCCCTGCTTGGAGCACCAACAAGATATTTTCTTGGGGCATTATCCCAATACAACAGCGATCCCTGGCATGCCATCAAAGATTGGCTTTATTGACAAAGAGTGGCCGATGAAAGAGTGGCAACATTGGAGGAAACCATTTAAGAAGCAGAATCAAATATTCCAGCCATATACATTCAAGGACATTGAGAAAAATAACGGAATGGTTTTACTGGTGCCAACTTGCCCTGCAAAGGCCCGACATCCTGGATTCCCTTATGTAACACAACATAGAAGTATGGTAGCTCTGTATCCCTGTTGCCCAAGAGTGTCTTCTATCGCTGGCACAGCATCTTTTTGTCAGGCCAATGATAGATATTGGTTATCTCAAACAGAGGCACTTTTGGAGAAGACAACCAGGACTGTGATGATGAAAGATATTCCTGTAAATGATGTAATGGAAGCCATGACATTATTAACCCCAGCTTGTCCAAAACAGGCTTGTATTCCTGGAATTCCATCTTCTCTTACACCGACAGTCATCTTTAGTGCCTCTAGTGCAGTTAACCTTCTTCCATCCTGCCCATCTACCTCCAGTGTGGCTGGTTGTCCGTCTTTGCTCCAAGCAAATAGCAAAGACTGGGACACAATAGGAATCAGTCATTGCTTATGGAACAGAAGAAAACAAATGGAGTCTGGCTTATTATTAGTAGATGACAGCAACTTGGTCAAACATCTGAAAGGAGACATTTCTCTTCTCCAGTGTTGTCCAAAACATTCCTGTGTTCCCGGTTTTCCTTCGGCGCAACAAGGCACACTGACTGACTCAAGCATGATTAGTGTTGCAAGATCATGCCCCAAAACATCTGCAATAGCAGGATTTCCATCATTTGATCAAACAGAAGAGTGCTTCATTAGTAGAGATGAACTCTTTAAGTCAAGAATGTGTGAAAAAAAGATATTGTCCATGGGAATCTTTCCTAAAGACACAGGCACTATGAAAAAAATGTCTTCACTTGTACCATCCTGTCCAAAAGAGGCACGGGCACCGGGATTCCCATCTCATCCAAATCCACCAGATGCATATTGTGCTCCTAATATGATCAGCCTCTACACGCTGTGCTCCCATGTTTCAAACATAGCTGGATTTGCATCTGTGGATGGAGGTGACAGCAATGCTTGGCTGATAGGAAAAGAGGCGTTGCTAACAAGGACATCGAAGAAAGCCTTCATATGTGACATGACAAATAACTACAAGAAGCAAATTAAAAATATGCTTTTTTTTGCACCTACCTGTCCTAAAGCATCATCTATAACTGGCCTTCCATCCAATCCACATCCCAGTGTGCAGTATGGACCAAATATGGTAAACCTCCTTCCTCTGTGCCCGCTAGTTTCCAACGTTCTGGGATTCTCCTCAGTTGAAGAGCACAAGGAAGAACGATGGGTGTTGGATCAGGGTTCATTGGTGCACAAAGTGCAAAAAAACACGGGGTTATGGACTGACAGCAAGCCAGTTCACCGAGACAAAGCCAAAAACATGTTTGCCATGGCACCATCTTGTCCACAAGCTTCCAGGATCCAAGGATTTCCCTCATCACCTCAAAGCAAAACAAACATGATCAGTTTGCAAGCTTGCTGCCCCAAGTCTTCATGTGTGGAAGGATTTGCATCCCTCACTAAAAACCCAGTGACAAGATGGGTGAATGAAACCAAGCCCATCCCGATCACAGTTCACAGGGAGAGGACAGACGTCATTTCAACACTTGCTGGACACAAACACAGCAACAACAACAACACGGTGAGAATGTTAACATCATGCCCCAAAAAGGCCCGCGTCAGTGGCTTTCCGTCTGCTCACGTTGTCAACAAAACACCACACATGGTCAGTTTATACACATCTCTGCCATGTATTTCTCGTGTGCCTGGATTCCCATCAGCAAGGATGCTTAGTTTTGACGCTTCGGATCAAGCACACAACCACTCGTCCTTTTTGTTCATGGAGCAAAAGAATGAGAAGAAAATGTACATTGCCAGTTATGTCCTAGAAAGTCATGAGGAAATGAAGCACATGTTATGTCTGGCTTCATCAAGTCCACATCACACTAGAATTTTTGGCTGGGCTTGTCGTCAACCCCTCTTGGATTCAACATGGAAAGAAACTGGAGAGGAAATAAATCTGCCACATCTTAAAGAAACCACACATGTTGCCGACGGTGAGATATTCTCTGTTCGGAATCAAGGTCATGTTTTTTTTTTTTATTTGAATGTGACACTTTTTGCTTTTATAACAGAGGAAAGATTGATGGCGACTGCAAGCCAAAACCTGGATTCTTCATTCAATGCTAATTGGTAAGTCCCATGCATGTGTTATGCCGTGATGCCCGGAATATCCATGAAAGTCCATTCTATTTGGCCCTTCAGCATCACAATAGGAGCCAAACCACAACAGAAACATTTGGATAAATCTGAGTCAGAGGGAGTCTCAGGCTGGGAAGTACTGGAGTTAGAAGGAACATTAATTGGAAAACAGGCAGAATCTTCTTCATCTGCCAGAGAGGATGATACTTCGTTAGTACAAACTATTGTGGGTGTTCTCCATAAAGGGTAAGTTGCTCGGATTTACGAGGCCTTCACTCTCTGCTGCATGCTCATTTAGAGGTCTCACTGAGCTAAATGTGCATTTTCCACAGTTATGAAACTGTAGCGTCAATGTTGGGCCCGTCCGGCTCTGCTGTGGATGAAAGTCCTCTCGAACAGAAGGCTTTGACTGTAAAGCCTTTACACAATGATGTGTCGCCACAGCGTTGTGTGGACACGACAAGTAGCGTGCAAGAGCTTGTTCTTGCATATGACCACTTTGAGGACTGTATACTCTGTCCTTCTGCTGGGCCACAACCACAACAAGATCAAGTTGTTCCTCCATCACCAAGTGCACACAGTCATGATGGCTTTGTGACGTCTGTGACTATGAAGAAATGGCCACCATTGACTGAGGCAGACTTGGCTGGGATTTCAATGGAGGATAGAGATGAGGAAAATCAATGCTCTAAAAGTGAGCAGGACTTACCGGTGTCCACTGGTAGTGTCTTACTCAGCCCCCAGAGTGCTGGTGAGCTTCCAACATTGTCCAAACTGGACGGAGGGTGAGTGTTAACAGACACGGATCCACCTTATAGGTAATGCATGGCGGCTCAGTGTGCTTTTGTGGTGCTCAATGTGTCATACGAGCAGGAAAATGACTGCCCTTTTTGGGATTTGGATTATTTCCTTCTTGTGCTGCATGGCTTCATGGTAGAACAATGCAAAGCAGACTCCAAAATCCTGAAACGTTTTGTCTCATTTTCGAAGGCCCCTACAAGCAAGTTGTGATGCAAGCACCCTTCATCCTCCATTAAGTCAATTATTGACTGAAATTCTCATAGAAGCAACCTGTGATGATCAGAATTCTTGTGCAACTGTAGAAGATATTCAACAAGACCACACTAAGAATTTGGGTGGACTCTGTGATGTTCAAGTCCAGTCTGGTGCGATATCTCCAACAAAACCTGCCACGTACCTTTCTGTTTCTCCTGATGTAAGCCTTCCTGTAGATGTAGATGAAAGTGTCCATCAACAATTGGATATTGAAAGACTAGATGGTAGGTTGTCTCAGAAACATATCCCAAGCAAGCCTGTGAGAAGAAAAGACAATGTCACCAATGAAACAGCCAGCACCGAAGCATTTCCTACACCACCTGGAAACATCAAACAAGATTATTGTGAATCAGATGTTCTACAAGCACACACACAAAAGGAAGACATGGCTCCATCTGACCAGGCTCAAGGACCTTCCTTTTCAGAAACAAATAAACTTCAGTGCATCACACCAAAACCAGAACATGCAGAGCAGGTTGAGGTCGAGGAACATGCACCCTTCTCCATTATCAAAAAGATTGGTCTAAAACAAATTGGCAGGCAATGTCAACCTATCCCAAAGCCTCGTGCCAGGAAATATCTTAGTGACACTTTCTCTGATGACATCACAGCAGCAGAACAAAGAAAACCTCAGGCTACAGGTGATGCAACCTTATCATGGAAAGAGGACGTGTCAATGGTGCATTTTCGGAGAAGCAGACCACAAGTACAAGACAATACACTGGGACCCTCAGCATTTCCTGTACCCAAACCAAGGGTCAAGAAACGTCTCAGTGCTTCATTTTCAGATGAGACAACACTATTTTCCTTGTCAGACAACGCCGCTGACATCGCTGGACAACATCTTGACCTTCAGCAGCACGACCAGTTAAGCTTGCCTGTTCCGCTGCCTCGAGCCAAGAAGCGGCCACCACCTACAGACATCTTCTGTCCCTCAGAAGTCTCTGAAGCTTCAAAAAGCGTGTTTACATTTGAAGAAGGGCTTGGAGAAGAATACCCATTGGGTGCTGTGGTCCAAAACTGGAAGCCAAGTATGAATATCTCCTCAATGACGACCTCTGAGGATGACGGCTTACATGTACACCACCATCAAGACAGTGACTCAGTTGAGTCCGAGAAGGAAGTGAAGATTGAAGACTTTGACTCTATACATGTGGCTGCTGTCAGGTAAGGGTTGCTTTAGAGCAGGGGTCTCACACAAACGGCCCACGGGCCAAATGTGGCCCGCAGGACACTAGTTTGAGGCCCCCGCCTTGATATGAAAGTTTAATGTTAGTGCGGCCCGCGCAAGTTTGATATGGATGCTTTATGGTATCATGTACCCAGAAAAAATTATTACGTTTGATTAATGTTCATGTTAAAGGTTAAATAAACTGTTAGTAGTTATCCTCCCTATCCGTGTGGAAGTGGTAAGTTTTTGGCTATTTCAGTTTAAAGGAAATAACTTGAAGGCTACTGTGTAGGTTGCGAGCTCTCTAGTTTGCGAGTTAGCATGTGTCTCAAGACCCTGCAGTTGCGCAATATGTTGTAAATAAAAAGAGTATAAATGTGACTATAGTCGTGTTTTGTCATGTCTACAGGGCTCTAATAATGCTTTGTTCATTTTAATCTGAAAAAAATAATTTGTCTACCCACCAACTATATGTGGTTTCTTAGTATTTATTATTTGCCGTTTTATTGTTATTATTATATTTATTTATTTATTACTGATTGATTGATTTTCTTTATTCTTGATTTGTTTATTTATTTTTCATCTTATTTTGTGTAGAAAAATAAAAAGTAAGATATTTGAGAATAGTGGAATGTTTTATCAGAGCTTTTCTTGTAGAAAATTGGAACCAAAGCAAAGTTTTTTTTAATTTTTTTGTTTTAAATAAATGCGTTTTTTGTTTTTTTTTTTGAAAACCTGATGCAGCCCAGTCTCACCCAGACCCTAGCTCCAGTGGCCCCCAAGTAAATTGAGTTTGAGACCCCTGATTTAGAGTGTGTTTTTTCATTACGTCCATGGTTTGGAATGATCAATCAAACCTTTCTGAAGCAATGTGTAACTGATGACATTGTTTTTTATTTTCTAGGAGCAGTTCGCACCCAGACGAGAGCAAAGCCCAACAAAAATCAACCCCAGCAAAACCTCTAGATGGCTCGGCCTTTCCAGAAGTAGGACTATCCCAGATTGAGCGAATCAACAACACTTTCCACACCTGACAAATTGTGCTAATGGGTTCTAGAATGTTTGTGGCAGTCCAAGCTTGGTGAAGTCCAGTCAGTCTCTACTGAAGTGGTGCGAGGAAGTGACTCAGGGTCACAAGGGGCTGAGGATTACCAACTTCAGCACCTCCTGGAGGAATGGTCTGGCTTTTTGTGCCATCTTGAATCACTTCCACCCAGAGAAGATGTAAACAGCCAAGCCCATGTCAATAAAGGTTGACTTTTTAGCTGTTTATTTAAACCATCTTTGTCCTTTTTGCAGTAATTATGAACTACTGGACCCATATGACATTAAGCACAACAACAAAAAGGTTATTCACATTTATGTTTTTATTTAGAGCAGATTGACATAATGTATAGACTTGAAGAATGTGTTTTTGTTCACATGGCAGGCCTTTGACGGGTTCGCTGAGCTAGGCATTTCTCGGCTGATGGAGCCATCCGATATGGTCATGCTGCCGGTGCCTGACCGTCTCATCGTCATGACGTATCTCAGCCAGATCCATGCTCATTTCATGGGCCAGGAGCTAAGTGTGCTTCACATCGACAAAGATGGCAACGAGTCCAGCTACGCACTGACGGCTGAGCGGGAGAGCCAAGAGGACCCTGAGGCGACTGTACGTTACTGCACCCAGAGGCTTCAGGAGGAGGGCATCACTCTGGAGACCAACGGCAACACCATCTCAGCCGAAGACAGTGAAAGCAACATGGATGTCCTTCCACTGCTCAGAAGCAAATGCCCACAAGTGTTGTCTGGGGGATGTGACGATCAGTCACCGGTTGCACCGCCAAGGAGTCACTTCCTGGCCAAGACTGCTTTCTCTCATGTTAAAGACGCAGATCTCCTCAGGAAGCGCAGGTCACAGAGGAGGAGCGCATCTGAGGAAGACGCAGACTCGTCAATGGTAAGGATGTGTTTTACGACTATCATGATAAGTTTCTGATGGGACGCTTTAGGACCTCTTCATCTTTACAGGCTACTGCAGGACAACAAAACAGAGAAAGCATCACAACAGGTCACCTGATTTACTTTCTACTCTTCTTATTACAATGATCCCCTGCTGCCTTTGTAAGTTTACTCCTATATGAGTATAGTATCAGTAGTCCATAATTTTAATGGTCGGTTTATTGTAACAGAGAGACATAATTGAGTGACATAAGTTTTGATCCCAAAGCAAAATGTGACTGAGTACTTTGTGAAGAAAACCATGTTAGCAAGCACAGAGGTCAGACGTTTTTTGTAGTTGGTTACCAGGGACGCACACATCTCAGGATGGATTATGGTCAGAGAAACAGACCCAAGACAGAAATTAAGTGTGGCCCCAAGTCCTTGAGTTCAACCAGTTGCTCCCTTGTGCATCACCCCCATGATGTTAAATCTTGCATGGAGCTCCAGGGCGAGGGCGATTGACTGTTATCCTCAAAATGCTTGCTGGTTGATCCAATACTTATTTCCCTCAATCAAATGTGATTTAATTTATAACTGTTATGTAATGTTCAGATCTTTCTAAGGTTACACAAAATCAGCAGGGGATCAAATACAGTGGTTCCTTGGTTAGCGTCACTAATCCGTTCCAGAAGGTTAGACTCAAAGCAAAACGTACTCTAACCAAGGCAAGTTTTCTCATAGGAAATAATGTAAATCCAATTGATCAGTTCCAGACACCCAAATTTTTTTAACACTAAACCTTTTATCGAGTATAATTCATTAAATAATTTTACATACAGAAAGTAATGCATCAACTTTACCTAGCTTTGTAAAGAAGGAGGACGAGGGAAGAAGCAACAACTTCTGATCATCTTAGATGATTTGCTGTCCGTGTTATGTTAACACTGTTACTCCTTTTGCGATATTAGCTCACTTGATTACGTTGTTATTTTTAGGATGGGACTTGTATGTTCTCCTTGTGCATGCGTGGGTTTTCTCCGCGTACTCCGGTTTCCTCCCACATTCCAAATACACGCATGTTAGGTTATTTGGCGACTCCAAATTGTCCATTAGTATGAATGTAAGTATGCGTAAACATACAAGGACAAATGCAGCTGTTTGTTATGTGCGCCAGATGGACGAACGCAAACCAAGGCAAAATATTAGCATTAATTTTGGATGTTAACCGAAAAACGCGCTCACCGAGGCGGATGTTAACCAAGGTACCACTGTACCTATTGTCCTTAGAAGTCAACATAGGAGTTCATGTGTCTTTTGCCTTTCAGAGGTGACAGTGACTGAGGAGGGAAAACCAGAAGGCCAGGTTAGTTTTAGTAGCTTATGTCATAAACATGCTTCATGCAAACAAAAGAATCTGTGTACACATGTGTGTGTGTTTCATTCAGGACCCCAGCCAGTATGTTCTTAGTCAAATGGAAGCCCTGGAAGCAGAACAAAACCACATAGATAGCAGAGCTGCAGTTGTGGAGAGGAGGCTCAGACAACTTATGGAAACAAGTAGCTAACCAAGAGAGTATTCATTAACTTGGAGAAAATACGCAAATTGCGTGTGAATGATCTTGTGTGTCACCTTGACAGGCAGTGACAAGGTCCAAGAGGAGCGGCTCATTCAGGAATGGTTCACGCTGGTCAACAAGAAGAATGCATTGATCAGACGGCAGGATCACTTGCAACTACTGTAAGGGTTCCACTTGAGAGAAGTGACATCCAGTAATATAATTCCTCCGGTGTTTAAACATACAGGTAATGAAAGTGTTGTGATTGACAGGCTGGAGGAGCACGATTTGGAAAGAAGGTTTGAGCTGTTAACCAAAGAGCTGCGAGACATAATGGCCCTTGAAGGTTTGTCTTCCTGACTGTGCTACGAAGTGCTCACAATTGCAAAAAGTCATTGTTGTTTTGTGCGCTCTTAAGAGTGGCAGAAGACATTGGCACACAAGCACAGGGAACAACTGCTGCTTCAGGAGCTGGTGTCACTGGTCAATCAGAGAGACCAGCTGGTCCACAGTATGGACGCAAAGGAAAGAGGGTAAGAGGAAAAGCTTGCCAAGCGCTTAAGGTGTTGACGATTTCGGCCACAAACTCAACACGGCCCCCTTTCTTCTGTCATTAGAGCTCTGGAGGAAGATGAGCGCCTAGAACGAGGCCTGGAGCAACGCAGGAGGAAGTACGCACAGCAGCAGAAGGACAAGTGTGTGATCCAGTGATAGTCAAACATTCTGCGGTGGGTTCACGAGGCACATTGGTGTCATATCGCTGCCTCTGTGTCTGACTCCTCGTCATGACCAAAGAGACATAATTTCAGGATGAATTCTCATTCAAGTGTTGTTGAGAAGTGCCTTTTAAGACACTGAGCGAGTAAGTCTATTTTAAATGTAAAGTGTGATTACATGACTTGCTTTTTAGTGCCAGTACATCCACAAGAGTGGAGGAACATAGGACAGTCCAGGAAGCAATGGAAATTCGAAAAAGCCAAAATATCACATTTTCCCTTTCTTTTAATGACTATCATAGTTTACAACGTTCTCATAGGAATGTTACCATCTCGTCATTTTTTAAATCATTGATTGGATGCCTGCAGTTCTGTGAAACCATCGATGGATGGCGCCTAACGCCACATTTTCACAGTTCAGCCATACACCCGTCATAGAAAAAAATAGAAAAAAGATACTGATTGATGCACTATGCACCGATTTTACATTATTAAACAGATATATGTTATAATATATATATATATATACAGCGGCGTCACCAGACAGATTTCACTGGTTTTGAGTAAGCTTGTGTTAGTTGACAGATATAGCCTATGAATGGTACAGTGGTTCTCAAATGGTCTATCTTCAGGTAGAAAAACATTTTCCCCTAAGATCAAGTCGTAAGCCACATTTTTAAACCATTCAAGTTTATTTCACAGAGAACGGCTCCACACTTGGCTGAGAAGCACAATGGGGCAGGATAGGCTTCACCGTCTTGCCATCGTGTCAGTGGACAGTGAGGAACTTTTCCAAGTTAAGCCACAGCCAAAGTGATTGACCACTTTGCAAAAATGAAAACAAGACGTTACAGTTTACTTCCCAAAAAATGATTCCCTGAATAGACACACAACAGTTGTGTTTTTGTAATGGTTTAGAAGTCTAGAGTAAAGTGCACAAGTAGGCCAAATGCTTTACTGCAGTACATTTCAGGTGGTTAATCAAAGATCTAGACAACAACATAGTCTGATATGATTTAATGGTTTAAAGATGTATTTATGTTCTTCGATGATAAATAAGTGTTGAATTCTCTTGTGCACTTTGCGCGCTCCCATGAATTATTCGTGCCCCAGGTGTGCTCCAGTACAGTATCAGGTCTAGTGACGCCCCGTGTGTATATACGTGTGTATATATATATATATATATATATATATATATATATATATATATATATATATATATATATATATATATATATATATATATATATATATATATATATATATATATATATATATATATATATATATATATATATATATATATATATATATATATATACATATATATATAATATTATATTATATTGGCCAACTTTAACTTTAAAAAAATAATTTTATGCCCAAAGTGAAGAAACTATTTTATGTGTTACTTATATAATGTATGTAAAGCTGTGTTTCTTGATTGTACATTGTTACGGGATGGTGAATGATGATCCTCATTCTTTTTAATGTGCCTTTTAAATTCTAGATTTTGCCTCAAACAACCTTACGGCCATTTTTCTGTTGGTTTGTAAGTCTATTTATTGTTTTGGAGGCAGAGAACGTGCATAGACCACGCGTTAACACATGTAAGTTTATTGCGTAACCATCAACAGTAATCCAAATTGGTTTAACTCGAGGAGAAGGGCAAGGAATGCAAGCTAAAGTAATCTGTAATTTATTGGACTCTTTTAAGGTTTTACTATTGATATAATGTCTGTCACCTGCAGTGTCTGTTGATGTGTTTTCTTTTTCTTTGAACCCAAAATGTGCACTCCTTCTTATTGCTGCATTGCACCTTAAATGTGACATTGGAAATGCACACATCATAGCATCTTATACGTGCAGGTCAGGAGGCTTGAAAATAAGTTGTGTTTCGAAATGAAAGAAGTACAGTCATCCCTCGTTTATTGCAGTGTCCCAGACACCACAGCAATATGTGAATTTTTGCAAAGTAGGATTTGATTTTAATAAACTGAATATTTTCAGAGTTAAAACATAGAAAACCTCTTTTTGACTTTCTCAATACGATTCAGGTTTTAACATTATTAGAGCCTTGTAGACATTATATAACCATCCAGTAGTCACTTTTACACTCCTGTTATTCTTTGTTTACATCACAGGTATCACAGTATCACAGGCTATGGTATCATTGCAGGAACATAAGACACGGTCTCAGCGAGCAGAGCAACCTACCAAACTAACTAGTTAACCGTGAAGTACATTCACTTATCCAATCTACTCAGTTTGTAAGTGTTTCAAACAGACTGGGGAAGAAGGACAAAAACATACCACTTCCACACTGAATGAGAGGTGAACTTATTTTTCATTTGATCTCAGCCATGGTATAGCTGGCTCTGCTGGGTCAGTGGCCAGTCTCTATGCAGTGTGAAAAATAACGTAATCTAACATAATGTCTCATAAGATTACTGATGCCTAGTGACCAGAATTCTACATATACAATCTATATACAACGAGATATAGCGAGGGACGACTGTTTTCTTTATTGTCAAAGGTTTGTTGCACTTTTGCTTGTTCAGAAGAATGCTGACTGTGACTGTCAGGTTGTTTTCATCCTTCATTTGCACATTTGTCACGTTTGGAAAAGACATCTGTGAATTGTTTGCATTAAATATATTTATTTTAGTGTGATTGCACCTTGTCCAGACTGGTGTATTTGATTGGCAGACACAAGCATAGGGAGGCAGGGCTAATGAGAAATGATTGCACACATTTCCCATCATGTCAGCTCTTTTTGTGTGAGTGTTTCCTTTCATAAGAAATGATGAAAGATAAACATCCCTATAAAAAAAGCGGAAAATCAAATTAAAAGAGGAAGTTTTTTTTCTTGCCGAGGTTTTAAAAAAAAATTTGTAGGACAAAAGTTGAAAAATGACTCTAAAAACACGTTATATGAAATTGTTTCAACAGCTGGTAGGACTAATTACTGATGAAGAAATCGCATTTGACTTTATCTCTTCATTTAAATAATTTAAAAAAGTTATTATTTTATTATTAGAATAACATTTTAAATACTACCCATGTTTGTCTTTTTCACATTTTATTATTATTATTGATTTTGTTTGCATGTTCTTGAGTAGCAGTATGAGATATGTACAGGAAGTTACTTGAAAGGGGGGGGGGGTCTCACAGGCAGACATACTGTATCCATCACTTTGGGGAAGAACAGGCGGCGCATGTAAGTGTCTGCGGGGACTTGTCATACACACTTGTGCAACATGGCTGATAGTTACACTGTTCTGAACTGTGTGTCAACTGTAATCCTTTTGTGGATGCGGCTGTCAGGAGCACACCGAGCAGAAGAAGGTGAGTGTTGTGTGACCGTGGTCTTTCAAGGAGGAAACTAGCACTGTAACCTGAATCGTCCTCCTGTTTAGTGGAATTGTTCCATTCGGAGAAACACAGTAGTTTCAATTGGATATCTGAGCCCCGCAAAGCAGTAAGTTGGAGCACATTTGTTATATGTGAATTCATATCACATGCATTTACAGATATTTGTCCTGTCTTTCTCAGTGGACTACAATCCCGCTGAGAAATGTTCCGGCTCTTCAAGCGTGCGGGAAGCAAAGAACAAGGACTATTTTAAGTCAATGGATTGAGCGTAAAGATGCTCGTCATCTTCTGATGGACATCACTTTTGCTCAGCAAGAGGAGCCATCTGCTCAGAACAGCAGTCTACAAGTTCACTTGTTTGACTCCGATGTACCCACCACGAGATTCCCACAGAGCTTTACCATACTGAACCTTCAGGTCTCCAGGCCATTTCACAAGAAATCCTCCCTCAGCCAAATTTACAATCATCTGAAGCACATCTCAGAGCTGAACCTGGGTGCTGTTGGCCATGTTGGATTCCAGCTGGGTTTTTCTTACTCTGGAGCATGTTTGCTGATCACGTCAATCAGGCTATACTACAGGAGGTGCCCTGCGGGGCAGTCAGACCTAGTCTGGTTTGACGGCACCGTGGCTGGCTCGGAAGTTTCTGAAGGTTCTTGTGTGGAGGGAGCGGAGATGCTTTCTGTGCCCGTGAGAAAATGTGATGCGCTTGGTGTATGGGGTCCTTTGCAAGGGAGGTGCGCTTGCAAAGCCGGGCATGAGGCTCTGAATGGAACCTGCCAAGGTAGATGATATGTAATGAGTGAGAAGCAGAGCATTGTCCAAATGTTCTTATGCATTTCATGTTCTTGTTAGCATGCAGGATCGGATATTATAAAGCAGCCCAGGAGGACGGGGAGTGCCAATCGTGCCCACCAAACAGCAGGACGCTTGAGGAGGCATCAGAGAGATGTGACTGTTTGAAGGGCTTCCACCGTCTTCCACATGACCCTGATGACCTTGGCTGCACCAGTAAGAAACACACATTTCAGTTGAAATGCATGACATCAGGGAAGGTTGTTGCCCCGCTCCAAAAAAAGTTCTCCTTGTCTTCCCAGAGCCACCTTCTGCACCTAGCAATCTAATGGCGCATCTTCTTAACAACTCTGTGTTGACCTTAACGTGGGATCCTCCTCATGACTGGGGCGGCCGGCAGCAAGTGACTTACCGGGTTGAATGCGAGGAGGAAGCTGAGAGCAGACACGGCCAGTGGGGGGCGTGTGGGGGCGGTGTGTTTTTTTCTGCCGACTCAGCCGGACTGACCAGCACTTCCGTGACAGTCATGGGACTCGACCCACGCAGTGACTACAGGCTGACTGTGTACGGTTGGAATGACATCTCCAGTCTGGTGGGGCCGCCACCTTCATCTGCCGCCTCTGTAACCATTCATAAATGTATGTACGGTGACAACATGGCGACTTTAATTTGACTTAAAATAACATTGATGGGCGGCACGGCGGTCTAGTGGTTAGCGTGCAGACCTCACAGCTAGGGTTCAATTCCACCCTCGGCCATCTCTGTGTGGAGTTTGCATGTTCTCCCAGTGCATGCATGGGTGGTTTTCTCCGGGTACTCCTCCCACATTCTAAAAACATGCTAGGTTAATTGGCGACTCCAAATTGTCCATAGGTATGAATGTGAGTGTGAATGGTTGTTTGTCTATATGTGCCCTGTGATTGGCTGGCCACCAGTCCAGGGTGCCCAAGCTGGGATAGGCTCCAGCACCCCCCGCGACCCTCGTGAGGAAAAAGCGGTAGAAAATGAATGAATGAATGAATAACATTGATGCTAGTGTGTGACTACTCTAATGAACAAAGGAAAATCTGTCTTCTTGCTTTGGTGATGGACAGTGGATCACACAGGACACTTTTTTTGTATTGTGTTGAGTAACATCCAAAGCTGCTCATGTAAACATTGCCATCATCAGTTAACAAAAGCTACGTTTAATTCCTAATGTTAAGTGAGTTAATAATACCGACATAATTTAATTGCGATGACTTGGTTTATTTTTTATCTCCCCAGTTGTTATGACAGTGACACCAATTCTAAATCGCCCCAGCAATGAAGGGACAGCTGCTCCACAGCACCAAAGTCATCTCTACACATGGCTGACTCTTGGTGGCTTTTTTGGCTGCTTCCTCTGCAGTTTCATGGCTGTTGTTGTCTTTGTTAAGTGTAGAAATTCCCGTAAAATCAGGTAAAAGAGTAATGAACAAGGCTGTACCATTTTTATTTAAGAGTACAATTACATTAAGAATATTTCCATGTACTGCAGGTCAGAGGTCCAGGAAATGCCGCTTTTGCCAATAAACACCGGGACCTCCTACAGACTCCCACAAGAGCCAGACGCCACGCCCCCACAGGATCATGGTATGTGTTGATTTTCTTCACCAAATGAGACACAATGCAGTTGAGGTGACATATTGATTATTTCTATTGATGCAATAACTATCGATTTGAATGTATTACATTAGGTAGGTGTCCTTCCCCCACTAGAAAGTAATTTAATTTTATGTTTTTTTTATATAGCACATTTCACAACAGAAATATAGGATAAGGGCGGCACGGCGGACTAGTAGTTAGCGCACAGACCTCACAGCTAGGAGACCAGGGTTCAATTCCACCCTCGGCCATCTCTGTGTGGAGTTTGCATGTTCTCCCCGTGCATGTGTGGGTTTTCTCCGGGTACTCCGGTTTCCTCCCACATTCCAAAAACATGCTAGGTTAATTGGCGACTTCAAATTGTCCATAGGTATGAATGTGAGTGTGAATGGTTGTTTGTCTATATGTGCCCTGTGATTGGCTGGCGACCAGTCCAGGGTGTACCCCGCCTCTTGCCCGAAGACAGCTGGGATAGGCTCCAGCATCCCCCCGTGACCCTCGTGAGGAAAAAGCGATAGAAAATGAATGAATGAATGAATGAAAGTATAGGATACCTTTCAAATAGAATAGGTATATATTTTGATATATTTACATATTAGTTAGCTACGCTGTGCACTTGTTTATTTGTGTATCAATTTGTCAAAACCTTGTGCCAAACACACACATTGACTCTTTGCATGTGCACCTGAAATGTTACTATAGAGGAGTCATCATATTACTAACAGCTACGCTGCGCCGTCTGGGGAAACACTATATTTCACAACAGTGACTGGTGTTTTTTTGTGTGTGTCATTGACCTCAGAGGAAGAAGGTGCAGTCCGGCTACTAGAGGGTCTGAGTGACAGGCTGCTAGCCAACCTGAGGGATGTTCTTGTGGAGAGAAACAAACTCGAAGTGGGAAAAAAGCTGGGTAAAGGTCAGCTGATAGGAAGCATGTTTTCATTTGATATCATGCATGGATATAAAATGTTGTCAGATGTTACACACCAGGAGAGTATGGCTGTGTCTACGATGGGATCTTATCTGCGGAGGACAACACGTGTGTCAGGGTCGCTGTGAAGACAATGAGAGGTGTTTATTCAAACTTCAGATCTTACCTGTTGTGAGCTTCTACTCATTGGAAATTTTGTTTTCCTTTGCCCTGAATGTTAGTGGGGATATACAGCCAGGAAGACTTAGTCGAGTTCCTGAGAGAAGCGGAGATCATGAAGAACTTCAATCACAAAAACGTGGTCCAGCTTCTTGGTAAGGTAACAGGCATTCATTTTTTTTTCTTTTAATATTGCTAAATGTCTCCCACATCCAGGAGTGACTTTACAGAGAGAGCAGGACCCTCAAGTGATCATTCCCATGGTTATACTACCCTACATGAAACATGGCGACTTGCAGCGCTTCCTCACTGCCACGCGCTATGGTGATATTCCAATGGTGAGATAGTATCTACAGTATGTTATTCCAGTGTGTGCCAAAGCTGACAGGATGTCCCCCAACAGTTTGTACCCCTTCAGAGCCTCTTGCGCTTCATGGTTGACATTGCAGCTGGAATGGACTACCTAAGCTCGCAGAATTTTCTGCACCGAGATTTGGCTGCACGCAACTGCATGTGAGGGGCCACGTCCCACATGAAGGACTCTCTTGTGTTTGTGTGTGACTGTGGCTTTTGTCAGCCTCTATTGGTATTCAGCCGCCACTTATCTGGGATAGGAGGTCACTCACAGAAACAGAAATAATGCGTCTCATCTTATTGCTGTGACTTTAATGTACACGTATTCAAATGCGCAGGCTGGGTGACGATCTTGTGGTGCGTGTTGCTGATTTTGGCCTGTCAAGGAAAATCTACGGCAACAATTATTACCGTCAACAGAAATCCATCCGTGTGCCCGTCAAGTGGTTGGCCGTGGAGAGCCTGTCTGACTCAGTCTACACCACCAAAACTGACGTGGTAAGTCTCGAGAGGGTGGAGTAACTTCTTAACTGAGTACTATACTAAATGTTGCTTTGTCAGTGGTCATTTGGGGTCACAATGTGGGAGATTGCATCTCTGGGCAGGACTCCCTACCCTGGCGTCCAAAACCATGAGCTTCTGAACCTGCTTCTGTCTGGATATAGGCTAGAACCACCTGATGGATGTGACCACAGACTGTGAGTACTATTGCATTGTTATATACTTCATTTTTGACTCATATTATGATTTCCCTCCCAAAATGGAGCTATGACATCATGCACAGCTGCTGGGACACAGAGGAGTCGCGCAGGCCCGGCTTCAAGGAACTGGTCGAGAAACTGAAGGCTCTTTTGTCGGAGCTCCGAATCCTGGAGCCCTGCCAGGAGGCCAGCTACATCAACCAAGGCTTGGAAGCTGCAGCTGCTGCCTCAGGGGACCAACAAACTCACTGTCAGGCCCGAGGGGAGAATGTTTACCAGTCCAGTCCGGTCAATGCAGCCTATTTGAACTTGGAGGCGGAATACCTGAAGCGCCCTTCTAGCTAATAAACACTTTGACATTCACCTTCAGTGCGTTTGTAAAATGTTCACCCACATTCTGTTCTGTTACGGCCTTATTCCAAAATGAAATAAATTAAGTTTTCTCCTCCAAATTCCATACACACATTAATATTTGATGTATTAAAAATGGAAAACTTGAGAACCCACATTGCATCATTATTCACAACCATTTCTGCACCTTAATTTTCATCTTGGGTGCATCCTCTTTCCATTGATTATCCTTGAGATATTTCTACAATTGAATCGGAGGCCACCTGTGAATTTGATTGGACGTGATTTAAAAAGTGGGCTTCACAGTGATATTGTGATTAGCATGTTGGCCACACAGTTAAAAGATCTGGGTTCTTATTGTGGCATCACTTTGCAGGTTTGCATGTTTTCCCTGTGTGTTCATGGATTACAAAAACATGCATTTTTGGTTAATTGATGACTAGATTGTCCATAGGTATGAATGAGAGAGTGAATGGTATGATCAGGATACACACTTGTTTACATAAGGTCCCACAATTGACAGTACATAGCAGAGTACAAACCAAGAAAGACAGGATTGTCTCATATGGCAGAAATCTGGGGAAAAATTCAATAACATTTCTACTGCTTTGAAGTTCCCAATAAGCACAATGGCCTCCATTGTCTGTGAATGGAAGAAGTTCAGAACCAGGAGTCTTCCGAGGACAACATATCTGAAAATGGTGGTCCAACCTGATGGGAGCTTCAGAAGGCCGCAAATAAGAATGGACAAAACACCCTAAAGACAGGTATGTCAAACTTGTGGCATCATATTCAAGACTTTAGGCTGCAATTGCTGCCAAAGATGTATTGATAAAGAAAGCTGCGAGTATACATTTTCAAACATTATAAAATACCTTTTTTGATATTGTAATGATGGGGTGTAGACTAAACACACATTTTCCTTCTATTTCTAATTTAGGTGATGACTTTTTTGAGCATCGAGTTAATAATACAGACATTAAATGTGAAATTGAGAAACGGTAATAATTTCTGTATATATGCATGATTGGACGATACTGTAAAAAAATAGTAGCCATCTTGAAGCATCTTCAGGCTCATCGGAAATCAGAGTTCAACTAATTTTATTGGAGATTTTCAGATTTCCCAGTACACTAGAACGCCACATTACTTCACCAGGATTAACTATTTAAGATTAAAGTAACGTCGTTTTGTCCAATATTTTGCTGTTTACGTGATATAAATGGCATTCGTTCTGTGAAATAACTGATTTAAAAGACAATGAAATGAACGAATCCTTATGTCGATTTTTCCCGTAGCGACACGTCAACAAACGTCATTTCCGCACATGCGCAATAAGATATCTTCTTTCCGAGCAACGGTCGCAGAAGACACATAAAAGGGAGTAAAATATCAAAGTATTCGTCGTCAGAGGAGAAGAAAATATGTCCGTTGTGTTGGCGAATATATGAACAACAAGTGTGCGGCGACGACGGGGCGAAACAAGCAACATTTGAACCCCGACCTACTAGCCGTTTGCCTGAGTGTAAAGGAAGGAAGAGTCGAGTCACGGACAGAAAAACATCCCGACTGAGATCATGAATCCCGAATAGTAAGTTTTCGCCTCCGGTGGTGTTAAATTTGCGACGTTTCGGGTGTATTTAGAATTTAAACCACACCAATGTCACGTCGACATCCTGGTTGGTGAACAGGGCGAGGACACTTTTCTGGAAGGTGTTATATCCGGAAGTGTCAGCTGACTGCCTGTGCGTGCTTTAGGCCACAGGAATAACCACAAAACATGGCAAAATTTGGCCTGTCTGCCGTATTAGTACGCATAGCTTAGTTGTATTAGCATGCGCCATCTCACACCTGATATATTAATAATGTATACAATTTATCAAGTTGTTGACTGTTTTCCTCAACATGTTTCTGTCCCTTTGGTGGTTCTGAGAAAGGTGGAAGGTGAGCAGCCTGGTGGTCAGCTGATCCCACAGGTAGCAGATGTTTGATGATGAGGACACCCAATCCCTCTGTGGGTGTGCAAAATGTCACAGTTGATTGAAGGCCTTCTCTAGTTTCTTACTGAAACAACTCAGCTGTCATCACCACTGCATTTCCATACAATTACCCCATGAATGTGAACATAATTTCACACCATGGAGTGTATTGTTAACTGGCGCAGGCAGTGTAAACATGGTGGATACTTCTGTTGTGCAATAGTAGCTGTGGTGTACACATGGAGGGTCTCAAATTTCCACTGGCACAAGAATAGCTCAGAATTTATGCAATTCTCCACAGCATCAGGTTGACTTGTTTACCTCTAACGTGGTTGTTCTGTTGTAACTTTGTTGTAACTGCTTTTAGGTTATTTGAAGGGGCTAGTTAAAAATCAGTGGGTTTATTTTGTGACTTCAGTGTTGTTATTTACCTTATTTGCCAGCATAATAAAATACAATGTAAGATTGGCATACAGGGCATTCACACTTTAGTCCAGTTCCAATGTACTAGAGTCCATTCACTCTGTTAGTATGGTTCATACAGAACCAAAAGGTGGACAGAGATTGCCTGCAAAATGACAAAACCATGACCCGGCCTGAACACTGCCTAGCAGTAATCTGAGTGATAATCATTAAAAAATAAAGGTTAAATGTAAGTCCAGAATTTTAAATATAATTACAGTTTCTTCAGGAACCTTTTTGATGTTTATGTAATTATTATACTCTTCGTTAGTTCTCAGTTGGTATAGAATCTGTGACTTGAAAGCTGTCATGAATGTTTTGATGCATGAGTATGTAACATAGACTGTCCAACCATCATTATTTGGTCTGCTATGGGGCGGAAAGAGACCACCAGCCACCTGCTGTTACAGTCTCAGATCAACAATTTGCTGTTGAGGTTCTATTTTCAATGATAGGTAACATTAGTAGCTAAACTTTGCCAAATCGCTATCATTACGTGAAAACAAACCAATTGGTGTGCATGTATGTGTCACGTCGGCGTACTCAAAGCAGGAAAAGGTGGGATATAATGCTAGCAATACATTTGAATGTCGGGCCCCTTCTAGGCAGCTGAAGGAACCCGCCGCATACGGTCCCTTTAAGGACTCAATGACTGACGCATGACTCTATTGTCACTTGTATACCAATGAATGACATTCTTGGCTTGTTTTCATTTGCAGTGACTACCTGTTCAAGCTGCTCCTGATTGGCGACTCTGGAGTAGGCAAATCCTGTCTCTTGCTCCGCTTTGCCGTAAGTCCAAACATGTTTGATTATCCAAAGCTAAGCTTACGGCTTTATTCTAAATCTTTATTTCTCCGACTGCCTCCTGGCAGGATGACACCTACACTGAGAGCTACATCAGCACCATCGGAGTGGACTTTAAGATCCGAACTATTGAACTGGATGGCAAGACCATTAAACTGCAGATTGTGAGTACACCATGTCATTGTCAGATTAGACAAGGGATTCGTTAAGGGGTCAAGCTATGTCCCCATTGTGTTTTCCAGTCCCATGAAAGCACATATATGAATTGACAAATAAAAATATTACTTGGAGTATTGTCAAAATGATTTGCATGAAGTCATGAACTTGTGAATCGAACCTAGGAAATCTTGCATGGAAGTATGAAGTGAAATCGATGGAAAAGAAAGTTTTTTTTAACAATTGCCATCTATGTTTGGGACTTTAATGAGCTGTACGATCCCTAAACCACAGCTAACCATAGTGTAAAAAAGTGCAGTTTCTTTTTGTGTTTCATTGAGTGAGTGAGACGGGCAGGGCAGTGCCAGGTACAGGGAGCAGACAGACAGACAGACAGACAGACAGACAGATACAGGGTGGGAGCAACTGAGTCTCTGTGCAGCAAAAAACTAAAAAGTTTGTACATATCCGCTACATCCTCACAGATATTGATTAATTGGTGGTATGGCATAATCAGCCTGATTTATAGTCCCGCATCTATATCGGTCGGGCTGTAATCTATATAGCATATCTATTAATTCATACAATATGTTACTTAACATTGTTTTTTTTCAAGTAAAACAAAGAAGTAATTTATTAAGAGTAGTTACTTGTAGCGGAAACCCTTGCCATAGAATAATAGCCCCCGTACCCTCATAGGAAAACCCATCCCGCCAAAAAGCATAGCAGCGAGCTCTTCAAGACGACTATTACTGATCGCTAATAAAAATCTTCCTGTCTCTAGCAATAACTTCATCTTCTTATTTAAATATCAAATTGCACTCACACACCCGGGGACCAATTATAGTGATGGTGTCCAACAAGATTCCTGTAAAGTTTCGTAGAAAAATTGTAATTGCAGAGTCTTAAAAAAGGCAAAGAAGAAGTGAAATTAGTTGCAAAGGCAATGATGTTTCCCTCACATGCAGATGTAGCAATTCTGGAGCGATTGTTTGAGGCCTTGGTTTTAGCGCTGTGACTTCCTCTACACTGCTCAATGGCATGGTACTTGGCTTCCTGTTACGTCCAATCTTCTTCAGATGTCCATTAGATCTTTGACTGCATGGCAGAGCAGATGGAGAATAATGGGAAAGGCCTCTGTTTTGAAACCGGTTTAGCTGCTTTAGCGAGAATGGGCTCTCTTGATCTTGGGTGGAGATGGAAGGGTCTTCTTTTTCCAAAGACATCGCTCGGCAGGTCGGCGAAGTAAGCTGTGTGTGGCTCAGTTTCTATGGACTCCAGTAAGCCCACAATGCAAATGTTTTATATTCTGCTGCGGCCTTCCAGGTTCATGACTTTAGCTGTCATGGACCTAAGTCGGCTACGTGCATGTATGTGTATGTTTGTGCCCCCACTAAAGGCTGAATTATACTACAGTTACTTTACTACCCTAGCCTTTCTGAGGGCATCTTGAATCATTTATTATATTCATCATTCATTCATTCATTTTCTACCACTTTTTCCCTCACAAGGGTCGCGGGGGTGCTGGAACCTATCCCAGCTGTCTTCGGGCGAGAGGCGGGGTACACCCTGGACTGGTGGCCAGCCAATCACAGGGCACATATAGACAAACAACCATTCACACTCACATAGCATGTTTTTGGAATGTGGGAGGAAACCGGAGTACCCAGAGAAAACCCATCCATGCACGGGGAGAACATGCAAACTCCACACAGAGATGGCCGAGGGTGGAATTGAACCCTTGTCTCCTAGCTGTGAGGTCTGCACGCTAACCACTAGACCACCGTGCCGCCATATAGTCATCATATAAATCGGAAATAATGTATGAATGTATGATAAGTCGACCAATAGCACCTCTGCAGTCCGTGTCGCCATTGATGTGGGGTTAGGATTGTTTTGAGGTGCACGTCAAGCTCTTGCTGTAGGGTTTGGGTAGAGTAGAGCCAGCTGGCGTTCCTTAGCGCTGGCGCTATGGCGCAGGAGCGTAATTCAGTGTTAAAGCTGTATACTTCACGCCTACTAGAGAGGAGTATGTGAGATGTAACTCATGTGTTTGCATCTTCATTAGTGGGACACTGCGGGCCAGGAGCGGTTTCGTACCATCACTTCCAGCTACTACCGTGGTGCCCATGGCATCATTGTCGTATATGACGTGACTGACCAGGTAGGCCAAGCAGCAATTGAAACTCATTTCTTGGACATCTTATGCTCTTGGAGCCCCGCCATGATATTTTTCTGCTCGTGCTTCAGGAGTCCTACAGCAACGTCAAGCAGTGGCTCCAGGAAATAGACCGCTACGCCAGTGAGAATGTCAACAAGCTTCTGGTGGGCAACAAGTGCGATCTGACCACCAAGAAAGTAGTGGATTACACCACAGCAAAGGTACGAGTATATTGTGGTTGTCTTCAGCCAGGCGCTACAAAAAAAGTTTGTTTCTTTTTGGCAGGAGTTTGCTGACTCTTTGTCCATCCCCTTTCTGGAGACAAGCGCCAAGAATGCCACCAACGTGGAACAGGCCTTCATGACCATGGCCGCCGAGATAAAAAAGCGCACGGGCCCTGGGGCCACCGCTGGCGGCGACAAGCCCAATTTAAAAATCGAGAGCACCCCCGTCAGGCAGTCTGGAGGCAGCTGCTGTTAAAGCGGCTCCACCCACCCACCCGTCACCTTCTCAACCACCTTCACACCGCTTCCCCTGAGACCCCCCCTCTCCCTTTCTTTTCACTCCCACGCCACACAGTCCCTCCATAGCGCTCCTACCAGCAGCCTGCATCAGAGTCAAAGTCAGACAGGAGGTCAGTGAAGGCATCAAGAGAGGAACGCATGCAGATGTTTTCATTCATTTGAATCTCAACAGGTTTGTCAGGAGCTCATGTTTGCATGCACACACACACACACACACACACACACACACACAAAGTCTTGTGATATAGCTTAAAAGGTTTTTTAATGCCTGTCTTGAAATTTTAAAGCCCTGCAATTTAATACAACCCTCAACTTTCACTCTCCTTAGCCATCATCTTGTTGTTGGTTTAAAGAAGCACTTTCTTACAAGTAAAACGTGCTTCAAAGCTTAGCTCTAAGCTGACTCGTGCTGCAAAGTCGACACTGTACTTGCATTGAAATGATGCTGCCCAGATTTCAGAAGTGCCTGGTGACTGCAGGAGGTGGCCAGGTAAATATCTATAGAGGTTGTCTTTGGCCAATAACTTCTTTCTTGCTGGCATGTGGTTTATTTCCACTTGGAAGGAGGCGGGGCTCATGTTTTTTTTTTTTCCCCCTTCCTACAAACGGTTAAATTCTTCAAGAGCTGTGACATGACTGCTTACTCTAACAGACAGCAAGCCTTGTGTTTTATTGTTATGGCTTTATGTCTACCGGTGGGGACAATAATTAGGATTGTATTGATATCTCATGTTTCTCACCTTTTTGGAGTCTTGGTCAGGGTGAGAGGTAGCGTCTCACCTGAAGCGGTTTCATTGTTCTCTTGTTTAGCTCCCGATCATCTTAGCTTGCTAATGCGGGTTTAGGACCTCACCTTTTTTTGCTTTATTCCTTTCTTAAGTGATCTTATCTCCAGGACTGTTTGGACCATGTGGTGGTTTGAGGGACTGACTGGTCTTTGGTTTCCAGACCGGGTATGAACTCCCGAGCTGTTATTTAGTAGAAAACATCTTGTTGATGGACGGACGGCCTTTATCACTGGAGGTGGGGTTTAGTGTGTGTTTTTTGTTGTTGAGTGGAGCAGAACCAGGAGTGCAACATTCCTCATGGATTTGGACACATCTCGAGCAGATGAAGGCCAAACTTTACTTGTGTGTATATATACAAACACACACACACACACACAATATATATATACTGGATGTTTGTGCTTTGACTGATGAATTTCTAATTTAACCTTGCTATTCTACTGATTTTTAATGTCTTGAATGAAATACTGTGTCGTGTAGTCCACTGTGTGGGGTGTAGATAAAAACATTTTCCTCCTTCACACACGTGGCTTGAGGGAGATGACTTTCTTCTTTTTGGCTTATTTACGAGAAAAAAAAAAAAGCACTAGCAGTGAATGAAGATCTACACACATGCACACTGGGCACCTGTTAAGTCACTTTCTGTCTTTTTGAGTTTTGCTTGTTCACTTTGGTGCTGTTGTTTGTCTGTACATATTATAAATATCTATATAATAAAATCATGGGGAAAAAAAAATCACTGTTGAAATGATTGTGTTCTTTCTTCTACCAAAGGATGACTTGCAGGTAAGTTTGGCTGTCGCGGCGCTGTGCTGTCAACGGGTGAGCATCTCTGTTGTTACCATGGTAACACGGCATCGTATACTTTTAGAGACTGTTGGTCTACATTTTTGAATAATTGGTACAAAGGTTAAAAAGGTGCATTGACTTGACTTACCTATTCATCGCATATGCTCAAAATATTTTCATTTCAAGGTCATGCAGACCATTGGTTCTGTCCTCTGCTGGCTACCTATGATCATCATGGCTGCTCCACTCCCCCCCACATTTGTATCCTTTTACATCACTTGCAGAGCCAAGGTAGGACCGCACTTATTTAGAATCCAATCCAAGCTATAGAATTTAAAGCACATAATATATTCTATTATGTAATGACAGAGTGGTTCTTCTGCACCTCCTTCTGTCCTAATGATGAGACTGCTGGTGACCTTGAGTTATTTTTAGCATCAGAGATGTGGCGCAGGCTACACCTCCGAGAAAATGTGCTGTATTCATGTAGTGAACAAAGTAGCCGATCGTGTCAACACATTTATTTACAAAGTGTCCATACACATGAAATTACACTTGAAGCCTTTGCATCAGCTGTTGCATGAGAGTTCAAAAATTTTTCCCTTCAGCATGACTTCCAGGTGTGGCTTCAATCGACAGGGCCCTGGAAGATAAGTTTAATGTGGCCCTGCTCCCCTGTCAACCAGGTGCCACAGAAGGGGCATGCGGCGTGGAAGGCGTGGGTACCGTGGGGTAGTGGGATCTGGCTCCAACCTGCCACTGTCTTTTCAGAGCACACGTGACCACAGGGACAGAAGGCATGAGTGGGAGGTCCCGCATCCAGATACAAGCCCCCCTCACAGCCCAGCCATAGCGGGACATAGGGGCCCACTCGCCTGCACATGGGGCACTCTCTCTCCCCGGTGTTGGCCGGGACTGTGCCGCCCGGACCGGCAGGGACCTTGTCCTTGCGGTAGCCCCAGTTATGGTAACCGTGCACATGGCCGCAGTTGACATAAACCCATGGCTGCTTCTTGTCCACGATCTCACGCTGCGCCAGGCTCGGAAAGGCCAGGGTGTTGAAGCCCACGGGGCACTGGGGCCGGGCAGCGTTCAGCTCCTGCCGAAGGGACTCTAGCTGTTTGAGGGTGGGTGTGTAGCGCAGGCCAGCCGGGGTCCGCCACAGCAGGGTTGCCCCGCACAGGTCAATCAGCGAGCCGTCCTGGAGGGTGTTGGACTCATTGTCCACCTTAATCGAACAAGACGAGAGGGGGACAGCTTAGCCATGTGACTCTTCTCTCTAGGGCCATTGCACTTACGGAGTCAACCATTGACCAGCAGCAAGGTGACAAAAAATGAAGGCCCGATCTGCTCCACCACTTTAGCAGTGATGTGTGGGCATTCATTCATTCATTTTCTACCGCTTTTCTACTGAGCCTATCCCAGCTGTCTTCGGGCGAGAGGCGGGGTACACCCTGTACCGGTCGCCAGCCAATCACAGTGCACATATAGACAAACAACCATTCACACTCATATTCATACCGATGTATAATTTGGAGTCAATTAACCTAGCATGTTTTTGGAATGTGGGAGGAAACCAGAATACCCGGAGAAAACCCACGCATGCACGGGGAGAACATGCAAACTGGAATTGAACCCTGGTCTCCTAGCTGTGAGGTTTGCCGTGCCGCCATAACTAAGCTTGTCTTTCAATATTTTTCGGACTAATAATAGGCCGTAGTCAACCACGAAACAGCGGCCATTTATTAATTATTTTTTTGGGGTCAAAGGTCATCATGCAATGAGTCGTTTTTACAGAATTATATGCTATCAAAATCGATTCTCCCTTCATAACAAATACTTTGGCTCACAGAAATGGCCGAGGGTGGCATGTCGTCATTAAAAATAAAAATAAGAATTTGTCAACATATTATATAAAAATGTAAAAAAATAAATTTAAACCATTCATTATGGAGAATAACTATAATAATTACCAAGAAGGGCCAAGTTTTCTCTGGGTAGTGTGGTTTCCTCCCACATTCCAAAAATATGCATGTTAGGTTAATTGGAGACTCAAAATTGTCCATAGGTATGAATATGAGTAGTGGATACCATTCACAAAATTCAATATATCAATATTGCAATAATGACAATTGCACATAATTCCTCAATAGTAGACTAAAGTGGAGTTCATGATGAAGTCATTTTTTGTACATAACTCGCTGCTATAAGTGAACATATTGATGTAATGGGCGCCCCTGTGCTAATTCATGATTGTCTCATCAGGGTCATCTTACCAGCTTTCCTCTCTGTTGGGCCGATCGCGTCTCCCTCAGGGCGAAGACATTGCCGCACACCGAGATCTCCCTCCAGACGCCCGGAGCAGGTTCGGACACAAACTCGCCCGCCGGATGCATCACCAGCACGCCGTTGGTCGTCAGTCCGTCCATCAGGCCGTCCGACGTCCTCCACTTGGCAGCGCGTTCCTGGGACGGCAGAGGAAGCGGAAGTAAAGGTGAGAGGGAATCACGTCCTGAGAGATGATGATGATGATGATGGTGTAGGTGGGTGTCGGGGGTAAAAAAAAACCGACGTTGCACTTTGCTGCTGCTATATTTAATCCTGCACTGTATTGACTAATCCTGGGGAGTTCACCCACGCCTAAGAATAAACTTATTCCTGAGGAAAAGACTTATTAGCTCGCTAGGTGATGAGGTGATCGTTAATGTATAAAATTACACACACACATGGCAAGCTCAGAGGTGTGTGTATGTGTGTGTGTCTTTGTTGCCAGCGGTTCTGATGAATTTTGCATGAGATGAAGTCATGCCGTCTATTCTTAGTTCTGCGTTTAGCTTTGCGCACCTCACATGTCACGTTTTGGACTGCCCCACACCATGTATAACAGGGGTGTCCAAACTTTATACTGAAAAATCCAAGGCTGTTTGTGTTTGTGTTTTACAGGACGACAATTTCAGCCAAGTAAGACTCCATTTTAATAAATGGAATATTTTCGTAGAGCATATAAAACCTGTTTATGACATTATTTGAACCCTATAGACATGGAATAACAACCCTATATTAGTCCTTACACTCATATCACACAATTCATTCATTTTCTACCGCTTTTTTCTCACGAGGGTCACAGGGGGTGCTGGAGCCTATCCCAGCTGTCTTCAGGCGAGAGGCGGGGTACACCCTGGACTGGTCGCCAGCCAATCACAGGGCACATATAGACAAACAACCATTCACACTCACATTCATACCTATTTGTTTTTGGAATGTGGGAGGAAACCGGAGTACCCGGAGAAAACCCACGCATGCACGGGGAGAACATGCAAACTCCACACAGAGATGGTCGAGGGTGGAATTGAACCCTGGTCTCCTAGCTGTGAGGTCTGCGCGCTAACCACTAGACCGCCGTGCCGCCCATCACACAATTTATTAGATAAATTAGTCACGTAAGACATGAACAAGACTTTTTTTTCAGTTTTGTAATTTTAAGAATGTGCCACTGGTGGGACACTGGCCGCGCTTTGGACACCACTGACATACATGCATATATATAAAGTACACTTAATTTGGCATCTGCATCTTCTGAGGTCATCTCGTGACTCTCAAAAGTCTTGCTCATGTTTCCCGACAATGATGTCACCACAGAGTGACATAACAGTCCCTGTAGGGAACCTGGTTGCCATGGCATCCTGCTCCCAGGGTTAAACGGCATGAGCAGGCTTTGAACACTCACCCCCAGGAAGATGTTCTTGGAAGAGTCGAAGCCCGCAGCGTAGATGCGGGCCGTGTAAGGGGCACTCCTCTCGCACATGATGCGGCAGGCGTAGCGGGAGATGGTGCTCTGCGCCGACTGACCTCCGCCGCCGCCGCCCTCCCCGGCTGCGCCCCCGCTCTGACCTCCGCCACTGCCTGACGTGTCTGTTACCACGAAGTCGATCATGCTCTCTGTGGAGCGGCCGATCTGATAGAAGCGTGACAAATATATAGCATATATATATATATAGTGTACACGGCTTCATCTGATGATGCACTTACCTGAAACATGTCCGTGTTTGTGTCATGCGTGTACTCCACAATGACTGAGTGACTCCGTGACAAAGTGTACGAGATGCTGTGCTGGCTTTTGTTGCTGAGTGCCTGCCAAAACAAACAACCACATAGAGACATGTCGCTCTCACACACACACACACACACACACACACACACACACACACACACACACACACACAGTATATACAACAGTTGTCATATCTCACCTTGGACACGAGAGGAGTGGAGACATTGTGGATGACATCAGGTTTGACCCCGTTAGCTTTTGTTCTCTTGTAGAGGGCCAGGCGACTCCTTCTGCGACCTTTGTCGCCATTGGCCAGCGAGCCATTGTGCCTTCAAAGCAAGACATGAAAAAACATAAAATAGATGATCTTCTTGTGTTGCCATGGACACCTAATGTGATGCTTCAGTGAGGGAACACAAGAGGCAGTGATTGGATGGATGCTACAAAAAGGGGCGTTACGGGCAGTCTCACACTTATGTAATAATCTTAACATCATATATCATATATCAGCACATTCAAACCTTGTTTTTGTTTTTTTTTGTTTTTGTCAAAAAAATTTTGCCAAAAGTTTGCCTTGTTTCTGGCACGGTGTCTTGGTTAAAGTACAAACAGACTTTGACTTGTGGCATTTCAAAGGATGTCGACAACTTCCATCATAGCTTGTTTATTCAGCCATCTTGGATGAAACACCAAATCTTCTAATACTTTACATAATATAGTAAAGTATATAAAAGTATATAAAACATAGTTTACATCATACTACCATGTTCTCTGAGGCTCATTCGTTTTGGCAAACTCAAATGAGAATGTTACACAAACTAGTCCATTTGCGGCATCGACCATATAGTCAAATGTTTTGAGACATGACATAAAAACACAGCTGGTGGATCCATACCAACAGCAACTTCTCTACATCTTCAACGCTCCGGCATACCTGCAACCCTTGTAAGGATAAGTGGCATAGAAAACAGATGGATGGATGGATGATACTGTAGCATTGTAGCATTACTAGAGATTTGGTGTTGGGTGTGTGAGCCAAGTACAATCGTACAATAGCCAAAGTACAATAATCAAGACAGTGTGAGAACCGATTATATCTACTATATTAGGTAATACAAATGTAAAGTTGACTATACGGGTATTATTTCATATCTGGGGGGACCCTAATAATGTTAAAAAACTATTTAGAAGATAGAAATATTTTTTTTTGTCCCAATCCACATTTGGCATCCAATCTGATGGCTTCGAAATTGGTAATTGGAACACTATGGGCATGCAAAGTATTTTAGGGTAGTACTAATCATTTGGACATGGTTATAGGTCCATTTATATGACTCTCTTCAACGCAATAGTAATTTATTGACGGTCCCTAGTATAAACAATGTGGTGCGTTTTCTTCTGTGTGGTGGTAACAAACCATGAAGATCGGATGGGAACATCCATAGTAACTATGAAAATATGAATTTATTCATACAGAATCCTACTTGGTGGAAATGTACTTATTGAGGTCAGGTCTGGAACCAATTAACTATGATAAATTAGGGATGACTGTACGGTATGTGAAGGCAACATTTTTAAATTGTAGTCCAGTAAAACTTTCATTCATTCATTCATTTTCTACCGCTTTTCCTCACGAGGGTTGCGGGGGGTGCTGGAGCCTATCCCAGCTGTCCAATCACAGGGCACATATAGACAAACAACCATTCACACTCACATTCATACCTCAATTTGGAGTCGCCAATTAACCTAGCATGTTTTTGGATTGTGGGAGGAAACCGGAGAAAACCCACGCATGCACAGGGAGAACATGCAAACTCCACACAGAGATGGCCGAGGGTGGAATTGAACCCTGGTCTCCTAGCTGTGAGGTCTGCGTGCTAACCACTTGACCGCCGTGCCGCCCAGTAAAACTTATATATCATATTCAAAAACTCCACCTGAAGACTTAATTTTTTTTTTTGTATACAGACCTTGGTGGAAAAAGTTTGGACGCCCCTGATTGAAATGACTTGGTCAACAAGCTAACTGCATCAACGGAGTGAGGCTAATAATGTTTGCTACGTCAGTAATGTAATAATGAAGTCATTTGCAGCTTTAAGACTTTCAAGGACCCCCTGACCTTTCAATGTTACTCTAATCAAGATGATGGTGTGTCTGCAACTCCGCACGCTGATTGATTAGCCCATTGGTCCACCGTGGACTCATAAAAATGTGGAGGAAAAAAAAAGTGATTTAAGCATCTCACCCTAAGACGATGAGCTCGCCGTACTTGATGGGCTCTCTGTCTTCAGGAAAGACTCCGTCTGGAAGCTGAGAGCTTGAGCCCAGAGGAGGCGAGGGCTGGCTCTTGTTGCACGATGGGCGCAGCTCCAGAGATGGGGGGGGACACAGCGCCTCGGAGCTACCCTCCAAAACCATGCCCACTGGCCACCACTGGGGCTTGCTGTTTGGAGAGGAGGATTAGTCAGTAGTCAGCCAGCTGCAATTGTGACTTGCAATTTCTAATGCCTGCAGAGCTAGACTGTTAAATCACACCATCAATGACTTCCATGTAGATATTATAATATAATATTTCAGCAGAAGAGTGGGCTCGCAGTGGATATTTTGATACTCTGTTTACAGTCCTGATGAGTGGCCATCTATACGCATGCAGGTTCAAACCTATTATTAATCGGAAAAGTGGGCGAGACCGCCTACGCTCTGTGGAACGAAAGCATGACAGAACCAGATAAGCTTCATCCTCCCTGCAAGCGCATTAGATAATCACCATGGGAAGGTGAGTGTGATGATGCTGGAAAAGTTTGCAGCTTTAAAGCAACAGTACAAGCCAATATGGATGACAGCATCCCTTTTAAAGGTATTTAAAATATAGTAATACTGTTAAATGCCCCTTTTTATTATAAAAAAAAAAGTATCAAAACCAGCCATGTTGTTTTGTCTAGAGACAGTGCCACTGAGGAAAAGGAAAAGACGGGACGCAGAACTGGAGGTAGCAGAGATGAGGATGCTGAGGCTCTCATTGGGAGTGACCAGGATAGATAGGATCAGGAACGAGTAGTACATCAGAGAAATTATATGTTAGCGACTTTGGGCACAACTAAAAGAGCCAGCACTTTAACTATTACAACATTTGTACAAAATAACACCTCAGAGACATAATATTATTATATCTTGTCACATTCATATTTCATAATGTTTATAATCTGTATAATCTGCAATAGCCATACTATAGTCATTTATATCCCTGTATAGTATATCCACACTGTATCATAGTCATAGCCTGTTATAGTTTGTACATATATATGTCCATTTACAGCTCTTATTACGTATATTCCTTCATTAACTTACTAATAAGGTATTTATAAATTTGCACTTCTGGTTGGATGCTAACTGCATTTTGTTGCCCTGTACCAGTCACATGAGCAATAACAATAAAATCTAATCTAAGGAAAAGACGGGAAGCAGAACTGGAGGTAGCAGAGATGAGGATGCTGAGGCTCTCATTGGGAGTGACCAGGATAGATAGGATCAGGAACGGGTACATCAGAGGGAAATTATATGTTAGCGACTTTGGGCATAAAGTCAGAGAGGAAAGACTGAGATGGTTGGGATGCTGCGTTTAGCGCTGCCTGGTAGGAGGCGTAGAAGAAGACCAAAGAGGAGGTTTATGGATGTAGTGAAGTTGGTGGGAAAGAGACAGATGCAAAAGACAGGATTGGATTGCTATGGCTGCCCCAGAAGGAAAAAAGCCCAAATACAGTAAAGTCTTGTTATATCGATATTGTCAGGAGTCGGAAAAAATGTCGATATAATCGGACTGTCGATATATCCGATCCTGCGCCGAACTGCATTAAAAGTGGGCAATAATGCAGCTTAAATCAATAATGCAGCTTAAATCAATCTTTGCTTATCAATCTTAAGCAAAGATTGATTTAAGCTGCTTTTGTATCGATATAAGCAGACCAAATTGGCTGGCGGGAGATGAAAAGGGCATCGTAGTAACCGGATTATCATAATAACCGGGTATCGTACTAACGGAACTAATTACGTATATCATAAAAGACTAGAAATTTGCCGGGAAATGAAAATAGTATCGTAATAAGCAGTAATTCGTTTTAACCGATATTGATATAACAAGACTTTACTGTAAAAAGAAGAAGAACAGTAATGTGTCCACAGCACCTATTGATGAGCATGAAAAACATAAACAATCATTTCCCTCATTCCATGTTTGAGAGGCGCCATACACATACATGTGAAAGGAGGTTTGTCCTTCCACCATTATGACGATATGGGTCATAGAATTACATAGAATGTCTTTGTTTTGGTAATAAATAGTCTATTTTGATGCTAATTCAACCTAATTTGTGTGTGTTTTTAACAGAAGACCTGTACTTCTGCAAGATGGCGGCACGAAAACAGCGTTGTGAAGCATTTTTTCCAGATTTGCAGTTTTGTAGGTATTATTTTGCTCACATATTACACCAGGCAAGAGTATTTGGATATTGAATTTCACAGGACTAATTTTTTGTTTTGTTTTTTTAATCACTGATCATGGACCAGTCCCTGAGATCAGCTGAGGAGGACCGGAGTCTAAACACACCACCCAACTTGGGCGGAAGTGCCGATAAGTGGCATCGACAATGTAAACAAAAGGGGAGGAAGGCGTAGAGGAAAAGGAGATAAGCTGAAGCTAACACTGGACAGACAAGCAAGACCAAGAAGGGTGGAGGACACTATGGAAATGAAGGTACTGTTATTGCACTCCTACCATCTTTGTTTATCTGAGTCTTTTAGCCTTTTTCTTTGACGTGGAAAAAAGTCCTACATTTATTTGTAGCGGTCATTGACTGGTCTGTTTTTTTTTTTACATTCTTGCTACCACCCCTATTGTGACTAATTTGACATTAGAGGTTCCAACTGTGCACAATCTAGCCAAGTTTAATATCTCTGACGCTCGCTGAATTGAAGGATTCGTTGTGACGATGGTTGTCAATTTATTGTATATCTGTGTAGATTGTTAATTATCCCGGTCATAGTAATCCGCATAACTTTTAATAGAGGCAACTGGTCTCTTCACGGTTCTCTGGGAACCGTGGCCACTAACGAGGGCTCGTTCATGAGCCAAACAACCGGTGGCGACCACCCCCATGGGAAACACCCAGCAGGGACACACACACCTAAAAATGTAAACTTTTGGAGTCCTGTTGCCTCCATTCAATGTATCAACATGTATAGTAACATAAAACAGGCTTTGCTACACATCCTAAAACAGACATCAGTCACAGAAGTGATGATGATGATGAAGAGGAAAAGAGCAGCTCATCGTCACATGACAGATGACCTGAGCTTGCATCAAGCAGTCGGTGGACATTTCATTAGCCTGCCTGGATATTGAGCGGCAGCAGACTCTCTGCCAAAGTGGACTCTCGGGAGGCGGGGATGAGCGGAAGCAAAAGAAGGACAGCTGACATGGTGTCATTTAGGCTTCTCTGCGAGCCTAGCAAGGGGTGGATGGATGGATGGGGGGGGGGTTGACGATGGTGGATGGAGGGCACGTCTCCCCGGTAGAACAAAAACAAATCACAGAAGCTAGCATGTCGCTGTAGGAGGTCATGAAGTAGAGGAGAGGAGTGAGGAACAGGGTGACTGTAGTGAAGAGGGTTGCGGGGGGGTTACATGTGTGTACGCGCATGCGTAAAAGCACCACACACTGGCAGGGTGATGGATTGCCACGCTTTTTCTAATCAAGCCACAGTCACATCCTGTGGGTGGAGGCAGAGAAGGGGAGGGGTAACAAAAGAAAGAAGACAAAGGAAGAGGACAGTATAATGGAGCCAAACGGATAAAGGCACAACACTGGCTGCAAAGGGCTGCATTGCAAATAACACAACATGAAATTGATGCATGTAATTGTATCATGTTTACATTCAGTTATTTTTAGCTCATATTCCAGGAAATTACTTATTATTATTATTATTATTATTATTATTATTATTATATAACATTATGTAGCTTTTAAAGCATATGTGAGCCAGAGAGGCTGCCGATCATATTCCTTCATACGTTCAAATTACGCCATGGGAGTCCAGGGTCAGATTCCCTCTGCTATAGCAAACGGCCTTTGATTGATTGATTGATTCATTTATTTTTCTACCGCTTTTTCCCTGCGAGGGTCACGGGGGTGCTGGAGCCTATCCCAGCTGTCTTTGGGCGAGAGGCGGGGTACACCCTGGACTGGTCTGATTGATTGATGGTCTTTTTTCATATAAACAGATGGTGTCAGGTTTTATTATTTTGTTATTTTTATTTTTGTATTCATTCATTCATTTTGTACCGCTTTTCCTCACGAGGGTCGCGGGGGTGCTGGAGCCTATCCCAGCTGTCTTTGGGCGAGAGGCGGGGTACACCCTGGACTGGTCTGATTGATTGATGGTCTTTTTTCATATAAACAGATGGTGTCAGGTTTTATTATTTTGTTATTATTTTGTTATTTTTATTTTTTTAATTATTTAGTTATTTATTCATTCATTCATTTTCTACCGCTTTTTCCTCACGAGGGTCGCGGGGGGTGCTGGAGCCTATCCCAGCTGTCTTCGGGCGAGAGGCGGGGTACACCCTGGACTGGTCGCCAGCCAATCACAGGGCACATATAGACAAACAACCATTCACACTCACATTCATACCTATGGACAATTTGGAGTCGCTAATTAACCTAGCATGTTTTTGGAATGTGGGAGGAAACCGGAGTACAGCGGTCATTTATTAATAATTTTTTTTTTTATATAATTTTTTAATAATTTTTTAATAATTTTTTTAAAACCGTGATAGATTGAGGGAGCAATGTTCGAACAATCGCAGCGTGGGACGACTGTGTCGCATCATTTTCCTTGAGGCACAAATGGCGGTGGGCTCTTTTGGGTCAAAGGTCATCATGCAATGAGTCGTTTTTACAGAATTATGCTATCATCAGAATCAGTCTGATCAATATTATCAGAATGCTATCAAAATCGATGCTCCCATCATAAGAAATAGTTTGGCTTCCGACCCACACCCTGATTCTCTTGGACGCCGGAAGTTCTCCTTTCCTGGCGAACAAGTGCTCCTGCTCTCTGGCCGCCCACAAGCGGGGAAGGGTGATTGTGTGGGAGAAAGATGGAGACACGCAAAGGACGAGAAAGAAACTGAGAGCGTGACAAAGCAACTCTGTGACAAAAATTTCTCCACCTGTTTTTAAACTCTACTTTTTATATTTGTTGTCATTAAGTCAGTGAGTCACATCACAAACATCTCGCTTCACGTTTGAAAGCACGTGTGTGCGTGTGCGCTTGACATTATGTAACACATTATGCTGTGCAAATCCTTCACAACGCTATTATGAACACTTGTCTTACCCTACCCCCCCCCCCCCCCCTTCCCTCTCCGACTGTGCTTTGACTTCACTTAGGTGTTGCTTGATGGTACAGACAAACATACTGTAATGTAACCCCTATGGACTTTGGTGAATCAAAGCACCCTCAGGCTCCAGTAAAAAAAAAAAAAAAAAAGAAATAGGAAGAAGCAGATGCTAATTTAGTCTGTTCTAAAAACATAAAATGTGGCCCTTGTTGATCTACCAATAATATTAGGGGGCTAATATCTGCGGGCTCCCGCTACATTGCAAAGTTTAAACTCATAGACGTTTTCCTGTGTGTAGCCTAGGGGCCTTCTGCATATTTGGAAAATGAAATCATTATTGTGATACATTATTAAATATGACACTTCAAATTGTCAAATTTTCTTAGCTTACCATATATTTGATTGGTTTTCATTCATTCATTCATTCATTTTCGGGGGTGCTGGAGCCTATCCCAGCTGCCTTCAGGCGAGAGTCGGGGTACACCCTGGACTGGTCGCCAGCCAATCACAGGGCACATATAGACAAACAACCATTCACACTCACATTCATACCTATGGACAATTTGGAGTCGCCAATTAACCTAGCATGTTTTTGGAATGTGGGAAACCGGAGTACCCGGAGAAAACCCACGCATGCACGGGGAGAACATGCAAACTCCACACAGAGATGGCCGAGTTTGGAATTGAACCCTGGTCTCCTAGCTGTGAGGTCTGCGCGCTAACCACTAGACCGCCGTGCCGCCCTGGATTGGTTTTAGCATCTTTAATGGAGTAAAAGTATGCCCTGGGTTTCACATCTCAGGTGTTTTTATGTTGATATAAAATACTGTAGCTTTTGCCTGGACATTGAGAGAATGACGAAGAGGTGGTTGATCTTTATTGAAACAAAACAACCAAGGCGAAAAAACATTGGAAAGTAGAAATTTCAGGCGGGAATGAACGGACACAAAAAAAAGTGAAGAAAAAATGTATGTTCACATTTTACATATTTCTTTTACCCTGGATTATTGGGGCATGTCCTGAAAATTTCAGCATAATTAATAATAAAGATTCGGCCAGTTCGGCCCACAGCCTAAAGTTTTAGGCCCCTGTGTGATTGAGTTTGACACCTTGAAATAAATTTTGGGACCTCGTAGATCACTGTGATCGCCACACATGAGTCAGCGTTCCTTAGCTTTGCTCTGTCACGGGATAAAAAAGCAGGCAAAGATTTATCTACAACAACAGTTCATGTGTTATCCCAGCACCTGATCCAATGGCCCCAAAGGTGGCGACTGTAGACCTGCAGACCCATGCAATCACCTCTTGATTGCTACTCTTGATTGTTAGAAGGAAAGTGTCAGGGCAACAACCCCTAGATTGACAGGTTGTATTAGTTGATTGAAGTCTAAATACTTTTGAGTATTGCCTCAATCGTAACAAGAACATACAGGCTTTGGGTGTTAATTTCATATAAAACAGCTTTGTTGGGTCGCGGTGGTTCTCAACTGGTGGGTCAGGACCCAAAAGTAGTCGTTTTCAGTTGGTTGCTGGGAAAATAAAAATAATAAGTAATGACCCGGGTGGCACGGCGGTCTAGTGGTTAGCGCGCAGACCTCACAGCTAGGAGACCAGGGTTCACTTCCACCCTCGGCCATCTCTGTGTGGAGTTTGTGTTGGTTTTCTCCGGGTACTCCGGTTTCCTCCCACATTCCAAAAAAAAAAACATGCTAGGTTAATTGGCGACTCCAAATTGTCTATAGGTATGAATGTGAGTGTGAATGGTTGTTTGTCTATATGTGTCCTGTGATTGGCTGCCGACCAGTCCAGGGTGTACCCCGCCTCTCGCCCGAAGACAGCTGGGATAGGCTCCAGCGCCCCCTGCGACCCTCGTGAAGAAAAGCGGTAGAAAATGAATGAATGAAGTAATGACCCAATTTCTGTGAATGCATCTCACATTCTTGTCCACGCTATTTGCTAGCTACGCTGCCACGAGGTGCATGCCATGTTTCCGGGCAACTGTCAAGCTTGAGTGGGAGAGAAGTGGAGATGTGCCATCCGTCCGACACACAACTCGCAGATACCTGCTGGAGAAGAGCACGCCATACAGAAGACAGCGTCTGTCTCTTCAATTCAAACCTTCTCACCAGTATGGGCAAAACCAAAGAGTTGCCAAAGAATCTCAGGGACAAGATTGTCAACCTGCACGAGACTGGAATTGGACGACAAGATGGTGAGAAGGAGACCACTGTTGGTGCAATAAATCACAGAATTTCCGCAAGAAATTCAAGATTATCAGAGAGGTGAGGGAATGTTTATCTGTCACTAAGATAAACATAACTTTGGGAGAATGTGATGTGGTCTAGATGTGACTAGTATTGGGCTCTTTGGTGTTAAATTGACTCAACTTGGTCGGAACCCAACATCTCCATCCCTGCTGTTAAACATGGAGGCTGAGACATTCTGCTTTGGAGCTGTTTCTCTGACTAAAATTCATTCATTCATTTTCTACCGCTTTTCCTCATGAGGGTCACGGTGGGTGCTGGAGCCTATCCCAGCTGTCTTCGGGCGAGAGGCGGGGTACGCCCTGGACTGGTCGCCAGCCAATCACAGGGCACATATAGACAAACAACCATTCACACTCACATGCATACCTTCCTAGCTGTGAGGTCTGCGCGCTAACCACTCGACCGCCGTGCCGCCCTGTGTCCAATCATTCATTCGTTCATTCATTTTCTACCGCTTTTTCCTCACGAGGGTCACGGTGGGTGCTGGAGCCTATCCCAGCTGTTTTCAGGCGAGAGGCGGGGTATACCCTGGACTGGTCGCCAGCCAATCACAGGGCACATATAGACAAACAACCATTCACACTCACATTCATACCTATGGACAATTTGGAGTCGCCAATTAACCTAACATGTTTTTGGAATGTGGGAGGAAACCGGAGTACCCGGAGAAAACCCACGCATGCACGGGGAGAACATGCAAACTCCACACAGAGATGGCCGAGGGTGGAATTGAACTCGGGTCTCCTAGCTGCGCTAACCACTCGACCGCCGTGCCGCCCTGTGTCCAATCACTATTGACTAATTCCTCAGTCAGATACTATGTATAATATTATACTCATTATTTCATGTTTCTGTAACATAATTGTAGACTGTTGACATCTTTGCAAAGGGGGGTGAAAGGAATCAGCAGGGGATCAAATACTTATTCCCGCAACTGTACAGTGCATATACAGTAATACGGTGCAGTATGGCTGACAACATCCAGTATATGTTCGTCAGCAGGCCAGCATGAGTCATTACTCAGCAAAGTGTACAAATATTTCCGGATCATGACAAAACCATAACTGAGATATTTTCATTCGATTATACCAGATTGAATTGAACATGTCCTCTTCCTCCCTTCCTCCCACCCTTTAAGGAGTCTCTATTATTACTGCTCAGTCTAGGCACATTGCAGTGGGGTTTGCAGGGCTATATGCGTGATGATGTAGTAAGAACACCAATACGCCATAAATGAACGTTTAGAATCTAATTTATGTTGGCTTTCATACAGCTGGATTCGTACCCGTGGGGATTCCATTACCAGAAAAACATCATCATCATCATCACACACACACCCTCCTCAGCGACAATCATGGAGACAGAGGATGACAACCATATTTTAACAAAGCAAAAATGGGATATTAATCCCCCCCACACACCCCACGTTCGCCCCACTCCAATGACAAAAGATGGTTTCAAACAGATTAGACATCAGCTGCCATTTGCTTTCATGGAGGCACACAGCTGATGAGCACATAAACAAGCGCCTACCCGCTGATGTTTTGCCAACGGAGCTCGGAAACCGCTGTGTAATTCCTCCTTTGGTGCGCGTGTGTCACTGTGGATCCGTGCGTGTATTTTTGGTGGGTGGGAGGATCCTGACAGTCCACGTCAGTCCCGCCTCGGGAAGGTTAAAATCGAAGGTCCAGAGTGAGGATGGAGGAGGCAGTGTAGTGATGCTCGCCTTCTCCCTTCCTCTCTCTCTCTCTCTCGCCTCCTCAACCAAGGTAAGTGCTGCTGCCTTCGTGAATCCTCGGAAATCTGTGCTTCCAAAAGCTATTCAAGCACTCCTTTAACACATTTAAAGAGAAAAACACCACCAAACAAAAATATTGTATGAATGGTAATTTGGGTAAAAAGTTCAAAGTCTGACAGCCCCAAGTTGACATGTTAAAATTACCAATAAACACACCAAAAAAAATCTGAAATACAATAGCTGTCTCAAGGCAGTGCCTGTAACAAAGTTCCAATTTTTTTCTCGCAATAAGTCATAAATCTACGAGAATGACGTTGTAAATTTTCGAGAAAAACATGTAATATTACGGGGATAAATTCGGAAATTTAAGACATTATTCTCGAAATCTCAAATTATTTTAATACTACGTCGTAACAGGCATTTCCTGAGACGGCTACAAATTTAATTATGGCCTAAAAGGCTTTGGTTGGAATATTACGATGTTACGACTCTTTTTCTCATGAATGTACGACTTTTCAGTTCTCATTTTGTGAAAAAATATCTGTATTTGGTTGTTATGTTGTTCATATTGTTATATGTATATGTTATGTTGTTTCCAGAAAAAAATACTTAAGCCTCGCCCTCACTTTTCAGAGATTTAGGACTGAGGGCTTTGAGGGAAAAAATCATTTGAATAAGAGCACATATTATAGACACAATCATTCAATGAGTATTTTCAAGCAAAAAGCATCGGTATCGACAATGCTGTTCCTGCATTTACTTGATTTACCGATAGTTGTAAGAATATAATAAGATATATCCTGTATGTATATATGCGTGTGTTGGATCATTTCACTGAATATAATCGCTTTCTGTTGATGCAATTGCGTAAACATGGTCAACAGGAGGCGCCATTTCTGTTAATTACAAGACTACGAAGAAGACTTTTATCATGGTTGCAACCCGCCATTTAAACTAAAAGAAGAAGACACTTTTATGACGTAATCAACGTGCGCCGACTAATATGGCTAATTAGCTAGTGCATGACGGCTTAGAAGAGTGCAGTATGTTGATAACCAAATCGCACACGCAACAAAATACGTTAAAAGTTTTGTTTATTCAAATGTGTAGACTATAATAATGAAACCACAAGAGTCTACAGGAAGAGAGAAGAACATTTTGAGGTGTCAGAAAGTGGACTACTTCGGGTCAATCCAGACTATGCTTCGTTTGGTTTAGCTAGTGTGCGACTGTCCACTTGTTTGGTAACGTGTATTGTTTGTTACAACAAACATAAGAATACGTTTATACGCTTACAAAGAAGACGACTGTCGAAGTGCGTGCATATGTTTTGCAAATTTGAACAATAACCTCGGTCACAATAACCATGTGAAGTGGTCACACTGCTCTGTCCTAGCAACGTTAGCTTACGTCAATGGGGACTATAACAGTCCTCTCTGCTGTTTTTTTGACTACGTTAGATGGCCCAGTTCCCCTCCATGTTGTGCTTAGTCTTCTGCTTTAGCCATTTGACACCAACGCTATGGCAGACGAGGAGGAATTAGTGCCGAGCCTTCTGGCAGGGGAGCTTAGCAATGGCGATGCTGTGCCTCCAGTGTGCGGGCTGTCGATCCTGTTCTGTCTGCTACTCGCTTGTTCCTACGTTGGGAGTTTGTACGTGTGGAGGAGTGACCTGCCAAGGTAGGCCTGACTTTGATTTTCAACTCTTTCACTAATTACCTTTATTCATAACAATTAATTAGCCTGAGCGTGGAGGTTTGCTGATCGAGTAAGCTATCTTTAGTAATGATACCACGAAAGTATGGGTCTCTGGTAGATGGAGTGATGGGCTCCATAGGTTTCACAAAGATGTTTGAGTTCAAATGTAATGTATGCATTGTGTCCTTTCCTGGCCAATTGCAAGAATTTACATGTTATAAGGGGGTAATAAGTAGAGCTTGAAAAAGAAGAAATGAGAGTGAGACAAAAAATGAGTAAGCAATTTATTGCAAACTGTTGAGCTGAAATAGGCTGTTGATTTTGGCTTTTAAAGGCTGTAGTATTAAACTTTTGATCATTTCACTTTAGTGCTTGCTTGCAATAAATGACTTAAAATACTTTTTGTCTTTATCTTATTTCTTCTTTTTGCATTTTTAAGCATTTAGAACCTTCTTAAAAACCAACAGTAAAAATGTAAATGTCAAAATGTCTTAAAATTTTGATCAGCAGTGTATATTTACATATTTACTGACTTTATTCTTGACTTTATTCATCTGAAATAATTTTACAAATGAAATATTGTATTTTGTTGCTGTCGTTACATTGTATCATATGGGTTAAAAGTGTCCATATGAAGTAAAACTTGTCTGTATTGCCAATATTGGCGCTGTATTTACCTGGTATCATTATTATATTCCGTAGCATCGCCCACCTCTACTTTAGAGTTCGGTTGGCCAGCAGGAGTTCTACCACCACCCTGTGACCTAAACATACCTCCATTCACTTCATACCACAAGTCTTTTGTATTTTCTTCTGCTTGGCTGTTAGGGATCACCCCGCTGTAATCAAACGACGCTTCACCAGCGTGTTAATCATATCCGGTGTGTCGCCTCTCTTTGTGTGGATATGGAAGGAATTGTCAGGTGTCCGGGTGAGTTCATGTCACAGATGAATGGAGGTCAGCATGGCTCTGGATTGAACAAATTGTGTTTTTTTTGTGTGTCAGATGTTGTCTCCACTGCTGGCGGTCATGGGGATTCGCTTTGAAGGCCTCATCCCTGCCATTGTCCTGCCTCTGGTGCTCACCATGGTAAACAATGATGCATGCACAATAAATGACGCTTGTTCCACAACTCTGTAATGTGTGTGTGTATGTGTCGTGCTGTAGATCCTGTTTCTGGGCCCCCTGACACAGTTGAGAATGGATTGTCCCTGGACCTTTATGGAAGGTATCCGGTTAGCATTTGGTGAGTTGGTTCATGTGTGTTTTAGCTATTCAAATACAGTTGGACCTCGCCACATCGTGGTTCGAATATCTATCCCTCATTCTATTTTTTCAAAATAACAATTTATAAATGATTGTTGTTTCGAATTTGACTATGGCCTATTATTCCATGTGTCAGTGGGACATTATTTGGCCTTCTTCCTGTCTGTTTCAAACCCATGTTTACAGTCGGGATCTCAAACTCAACTTACTTAGGGGCTGCTGGAGATATTCTAGTCTTCAACAAGAATGCTTCTTAACATGAACATTTTTCAAAAAAGCTTCTTTTGAGTACTCCTTGCTGTCAGAGACCTGGCAGTGCTTCCTCTTTGCCCAATGGAGCCACATTTAGCTTAAAGGAGGAAGCAGTTGAGACCCTCAGCATGGCTTGAAGATGCTCATCAGTAAGTTTGGGACCTGTGCTTTGACTTATTAAAGGTCATGGCGGAGAAGAGTTTTTCCACACAGTCATGTGCTCCCCGAAAAGGCACGTGGTTCATCTAAACATCCTGGGAAGCTCAGGGAAGGTGCGGGCAATTCTCTCAGAAATTGTCCAAGCTTGTCAACTTTTCCATTCACATCCCTGAAGTTCAGAATTGCACTGCAGGTCCTTGAACCTAAATTTGAAGCACAAGAGGAGCATCTTGCACAACAAAGGAGAAGGTGGCCGCAAACTCCTTCTTTCAAATCTAAATTCCTTCTTTAGTATTATAATGGTGTCTGTATTTCTAAACACTGAATGTTGTATTATGCACCCATTTTGTTTCCAAAGCACATGTTTTGTGGGGACAGCTCTGACATTGTCATAAGCATCACTGGGAAGCTGCCCTTAGCCTTGTAACACCATGTTCAATACCTCCAGCTCCTGTGTGATGTCAACAAGAAAAGCTAAATCCATGAGCCATTTGGGATCACTTAGTATAAGACCGGCTATCCCATGCCTTCAAGACCTCTCTCCTGCTGAACCAACGTACCTCAGTGAAGTAGAGCATATGGTTTTGTTTCCTAAAATATGTGTGGCACTGCTGGTGCTTTAAGCTGCTGGATCAATGAATGCATTTTACAATAACAGACATGAAAATAGAGGGCATTGGCTGCACAAGGCCTGCTGATGCATAATGCAATGCAGATTAAATGGCCTCCACGCCCTCTTTTCTTTCTCCTCCCGGTCATTGATGGTCCTCCATCAGTTGTAGTTCCAGCCCCACTCTGCCATGTAAAACCGGCATCCATAATGTCATCACACAGATGGCGGCATGCATTGGAAGCACAATGTGCAACAAGCCTATAACATGCACCTTTTCATGAAGTCACCTTTGAATGGCTTTCCGGCCTTGGGAATCATCTCACTCATTATGTGGCGTGCTTTGACTGCCGCGTCTCCTCGCTTTGCTGGCTTTCTTAAAAAAAAATCTTGTTGCTGAAGCAGACATGTTTTAAGATTGGTGATCTGTTCCCTACTCTCATCTCAATGTTATTTTTCATACTCCTCAGCAGGTTGACTTGATTACTGACATCTGATGCTTTGTTCCTCTTGCACAGCAAGTTTCTCTCCATCGTAGACACATCGGGATGCGCCTGTGCTCAACAAAAAAATAATCCATCTTCGATTTTTCCTGATATTGTCTGTGCTTGTCGCCAACCTTTGTTTTCACAACAGATTTTAAAAGACACGACTAGGGCAGGATGTACCATTTCACTTACATGGTTCTCCTCCATTAATCACGCTTACATGAGTTGTGTTCACAAACAGCTGAATTCCGAATATCAATATTAAACACAACATAATTTGTAATTTCCCTTAACCAATTACATTTATGAATGGGAAAGTAACCAGAAATAAATACTTTTGAGGAATGCAGTAATGGTAAAACTATGTTTTTAGAAGGTCATTATTGCAGTTTGGTCTCGAGCCAATTATCCAATTAACGTTGACGACTTCATGTTTGTACAATTCCGCTTGCAGACCCGTGGTTCTGGACGTTGTGTTTCAACGACATGCGCTGGTTGAGGAACCAGGTGGTGGCGCCATTGACGGAAGAGCTGGTATTCAGAGCCTGTATGCTCCCCATGTTGGTGCCCTGCGCCGGCCCCGCCACCGCCATCTTCACCTGCCCACTCTTTTTTGGCATGGGTGAGTTCAGACGAACACGCATGGACTTTGAACGATCATCAAATTTGGAACATGTCATCTCGTAGCTCACTTCCACCACGTGATTGAGTCGCTGCGCTTCAGACGGGGGTCATTGTCAGGGATCTTCCTCTCGGCTGGTATGTAGTCGTCTTCATAGTCGCAATGGAGGCAAGGGATGATGCTAATGGGGAACTGTATTTATTTATTTATTTTTTTTAATCCCTGTCACAGCGTTCCAGTTCTCCTACGCGGCCATGTTTGGCGCCTACGCAGCCTTCATTTTTGTGAGAACAGGTAAGGAGGCTTCCATACAGGCTCATGTTGGGTTTTGTGATTGTCCTGCAAATGCAACAAAGTAGTGTATGTACTGAAGAAACTAAACTATACATGAAGCGAATTACTCTTAGTGGCTAAAACTATTGGCTTTCAGAATCTAGTAACTGTACCTTAAAAAAATACATCAGGGCTGCACAATTAATTAGAATTTGGTCGCCGATTCTGTTTTTTCCTCCCAAAATCGAGCATGTTGTTTTTGTGTCAGTGAATAAAATGCATCTTTATTGATGTAATACATCACTGGAAAATTTGAAATGCATCTAGCTTCATTCACCTCTTGAATAGGATGTCAGCTTCTACACGCACTGCTACAAAATCCTCAACAAACCGTAATTGGTATATTGGTATAAACACACTTATACAGCCTGAATTGGAACACACAAAGCGGCACCAGCATGCTTTGCTAAACTTAGCCGACACAGTCAGCTTCCACTCGGGCTTTTTCGAGGATCCACTTTGAGGATTTTTTTCATCTGGTGTTTCAAGTGGCTGCTTCAACATGTTTAGTTTGGGAGGGTGTTGGTTCGTGTTTTGGAGGAAATGGCGCCATGATGGAGTGGTCTGCTGGGGAAGCATTTCCCCCCACATGAACGGTCATTCTTTCATTTACTTAATTCATTTCATTCACTGCAATAGGACATTTGCCACCCAGCAAGTCACTCAACATAATATAGCAGGAAGATATTTTGACAAGACCTGATGTTGTATTGCAACATTGGCATGATTTCTAAGTACAATACAGCCAGTAATTGTTTCGTAAAGGGGACCTACTATGCCTTTTTGCATTTTTCTGACCTATAAATGTTGTATACTCATGTCAAACGATGCGTTAGCATCAGATAATGAGGTTTGCGCATTTGGAAGTGAGGCCTGGAAGAACTTTTCGGAAGTCCTTGGGAGTGCTTGTGAGTGTGACCAATCATTGAGGAGTCGGACTACCGGAGGGGCCGGGGGTGGAGTAAATTAAACAGTCGTTTTGGGTTTGGGAGCAGAAAGAGGTGCAGAATGTGGAAGATCTAGAAAGCTTTCTTGTGTGGGTTATTGTGTTTAGGAGTCCAAAAATGTGTAAAACTGAATGTGGGTAATAACTGAGAGGCAAATAATAGAGTTTACAGTATCTAAAATAGGCATTTTTTTGTATCTAATGTCCACTTACTTGTAAATGCAAATGCATTTTAGCAGTCCCGTATGCGCGTTAAACCATAGTTTGAGCTCAGCTTGTTGCCGTAAACATTCATCCAGTTGTGCGTCTTTCCTCCTTTGTTTTTCAGGTCACCTGGTGGGCCCAGTGCTCTGCCACTCCTTCTGTAACTACATGGGTTTCCCGGCCATCAGTTCGGCCCTGGATCACCCGCACCGCCTCACTGTCCTCTTCTGTTACCTGCTGGGGGTCATCCTCTTCCTCCTTCTCCTCTTCCCTCTCACCGACCCCTCCTACTACGGCATACCCACACCGGTGTGCGCCCTGGCTGTTTCTTCTAGCACCCTGTGCGTCCCCTGATCCCCGGCCCCCCCACCACCCTTTACTCCCTCTCCTTTCTTTTGCGTCTTTCATTTTCTGCTGACGAGCGCTCGCAGTGGTTGACGTTTTGAGAGCTCGGGTCAGTTTTGGGCCCGTGGTGCTTGATCATGGTCGTCAGGGTGTCGGGTGGTCTACTGATGAGTGTAGTGCTTGGAGGCTCATGTTGCAGAAGGACATATTTATTCCCGGAGCAGTTATTTCATCCTGATTTTGGTGCAGTGTTTGCTACAGTTGTCAACTTGGACCATTCCAGTACAATTCAAATCATTAGTGAGTCGTTTTGATCCTTTTCAATCAATTCTTTGATGCTGTTATACTTTACCGATTAGACATAGTACATCTTTATATACAGGCCGCTAAATCGTTTACTTGCACAATAAAATAGGCAGCAGCAAGAACTTTAAAAATGCAAAAAACACTCTATAAGCTAAACTGGAACTGTGAAGAAAATGTTAACCGCTTCAGCAATATCGATTTATTTTTAAACAAATGAGTGACGTGTCCTTGGGGGGGTTAATGTTTCTACACACTAGAGGTCGCCAGAGAGCCGTGTTACTGCTACTGTTGGGAGTTGCCATTTTTTACTCAGCAGTAGTGCACTGCAACCTCAACCCAAATAATATGCCTAAACGTGAACTGAAATCAAGGCAGTTTTGATCCACACAGTATGTTCTTTTTCAAATAAATTCATTAAAATAATGGACGATGCGGCAGCAGGTGTATTACTGCAATAAGCGTATTAGGGCAGTAAAATGGGGAGACCGTTGATGAACTAGCCCAAGTGCTTGTGGTATCACTGATTTATTGCTCCCCACAGGAGTGCTCAACTACACTAGTTATATATATTTATGTATATATATATATATATGTATACCTACACTAATTAAAAGTTAGGCATATTTGGCTTTTGGGTCACACCGTCACAGGTGAATGTTTCAATGTTCAGTCGTTTGCTCTTTCACTGAGCTGAGTTGCAAATTCTCCTCCCTGAATCGATGCCATTCTGAGATCAGCGGCTATTTACCTCTAAGGAATCCTTTTTGACTTTCAAAATTAGCAGTTCAAATACACATTTCGTCCACTGTGTGTGTGTGTTTATATATTAAGAGTTACACCACTGTACTAATCGATATGTTTTAACAACAGCAAGGCTCAGCCACTCCCACAACAACAAGGAAGATTTATCTTACAGTCTGAAGAGACAGTTCCTTTAGCCAATTCAATTACTCAAAGCTGCCTTAAGAGGCACCTGTCACTGCTAATGCCCCATCATGCCCCCCCCCTCTGCCCTTCCAACCAAGCCAGCCCAATGTTATTTACGCTGACCGTTATCGATTCCTACACTTTTTCCTCTTGGTCCTCACCTGCCACTGAGTTGTAATTTCCCCACTTTTTTTTTTTTTGTTGCAAACACTATTTTACCACTGTAGAAGAAGAACGCTGTCGTCAAACAAAACACACTCAGCCGACTACCCCGCCCCCCACCCCCACCCTCCAGCTAAATAAGCGTCAAGCAGTGCTGACAGAGACTGCAGTCTATTTTTGCACAGCTCTGTTGTTGTAATACGCCACATTTCAGGCAACGAGTCGGCTCCTCTTTTCCTATCAGCAACTATTTTTTCTAATCACTATCTATTTTGGTGACCGCGTAGAGATTTGTGCATGGATTTTATGCTCACGAGTCACGGCTGTAAACTTTTCGTACGACAATCTTTTACACGATAATCTGTTTTGTGAATAAATCATGCAATTTTATACACCATTTGTTGCCTTTTTTTGCCATTTTTTGATATCTTTATAGTTGTCTAGCCAAACAACTTGTGAGTAATAATTTTTCAATGTGACTAGTTGTAATGTCACATTGAAAAATGTAATTTTTGTAAGTTTACACCAGTGTTGTCTTTGCAACACATAACATGAGTAACGAATACTTTTATGAAAGACAGGTTGTCCTGCAGTGTGTGTACAATAGCTTAAAATCAAAGCGACTAGAAAGTGTTGTTTTATGTTCCGCTGGGCTTCCTCTGTAATGAAACACCCCAGCTGTCCTCCCCCCATGTTATCTCCAGCGCCCCCCATCCTGCACACATTTATATATTTATATGCCTCTCTGGCATGGCATCAAACCCGTCTGCTGCTTCAGCAAATAAACTGGGCAGCCTCGGCTCGGGGTAACTTGGTTTGCCTACACTGGCTGCCATCTTTCTTACTCGGGACAAAAACAATCTTAACACCAAGTGTCTGTGTGATAGAGCTGCCTGCGCCTCATCCCGGTTGGAACTCTGCAGATGTGAGATTAGGAATCAGTTAAACCTTGAATGTGTCTTCTCATAGGAAAGATACAACGTGATTCATGTTTACGGACTGATAGCGGCTGGGAGGGCTTAGAATGGCCCACAAAAAAACAACACATAAATCAACAATAAAGGTTGTGGACTGTTCATACGTTTTTAATGCAGTAACCTTACACAATCAACAAGAACAAATATTAATATTTAACAAATACATGTACACTCCTGATTTAAATTTTAAGAGCAATTACAAATGTCTTGACAACAAGCGTTTCTCCACTAAGTACTAAATCATGATCAAGTATTATTTTTATCAATCAAATACAGCCAGCCAATCACAGGGCACATATAGACAAACAACCATTCACACTCACATTCATACCTATGGACAATTTGGAGTCACTAATTAACCTAGCATGTTTTTGGAATATGGGAGGAAACCGGAATACCCGGGGAAAACCCAGCCACGCACGGGGAGAACATGCAAACTCCACACAGAGAGATGACGCGCTAACCACTTTTCCACCGTGCAGCCTACAAATTAAATTCAAATAGCATAATAGTCCAGTTCATAGATGTATGGCCATCAGTAGAGACTTAGCATGATCATCAGCCAAAGACAGTCAAGGAATACTCGGCCAGGAATAATATTAAATAAATGCTAAAGTGTAAAAATATGTTTCAAGTCAGGACTTGAACATTTCTACTGAGGTAGCAGCTCTGAGGTAGCAGTGTTGGAGCCCAAATAGAAAAAGTTCCAGAGCCCACATACTTCTTTGTGCCTCTCGGGATTGTCAAAAGACCGTCGTGGCGTGAACGAAGGGGAACTCTAATTTGGGAAGTTTGTTTACACCAAGCTACCCTCAGTAATCACATGACTGCCATATGATGATTATATGGGTTGTTTATTCACTTTTATCAAGGTGTAATATTTTGAAGACATGTAACATGGCGGTCTAGTGGTTAGCGCGCAGACCTCACAGCTAGGAGACCAGGGTTCAATTCCACCCTCGGCCATCTCTGTGTGGATGTTTGCATGTTCTCCCCGTGCATATGTGGGTTTTCTCCGGGTACTCCGGTTTCCTCCCACATTCCAAAAACATGCTAGGTTAATTGGCGACTCCAAATTATCCAAAGGTATGAATGTGAGTGTGAATGGTTGTTTGTCTATATGTGCCCTGTGATTGGCTGGCGACCATTCCAGGGTGTACCCCGCCTCACGCCTGAAGACAGCTGGGATAGGCTCCAGCACCCCCCCGTGAATGACAATGTTACTGTAATATGTTAATAGTACGTATTAGCATGTCTATATATAATTTATACGTATATAATTTGTACGCATAGTATATCTAAAAATATTACCAAAAAAATGCAATATAACAGCAATAAATGGCATATTTTTTTAGGTAGACCAGTCCAGGGTGTACCCTGCCTCTCGCCCAAAGACAGCTGGGATAGACTCCAGCATCGACCCTCGTGAGGAAAAGCGGTAGAAAATGAATGAATGTAACAGAACCTTAAAGTTGCATCTTAGACCAACTGGGAGCCAGTTCAAGTTGGCTAGTACTGGCCTCCAACATTCCATCTAGTATTGCTATCAGGTCAAAGCTTTTATTTTTGTTTATTTTTTATGACCTTCGTCAAATTAGCCGTTTCTGTAAGTGACTTTGCAATAGCGCCACCATGAGCTGAATTTTCTCCTCCTCTGTGCTGTGGCTTCAAGTTGTTTGCATTAATAACAAACCTTGGCGTGAACGAAAGTATATTTTGAGCTTGGATATGTAAGATGAGGATGGTGGAAAGGTTTTTCCACAATGTGCGCCCAGGTTGAAATGGAGGGGACACATGAGAGGCCCCCCTCTGGGGGTTGCAGAGGTGCAGCGAGGAGGACTTTTATCAACAAACTTTCAATTGTGAACTGTACTGACAGTGAGTGGGGGGGGGGGGCAGACTGGAGCTCACGGTCTTCCTCCTCCGCATTCCTCTTTGACGGATGACAGACTAATCTCAGTGTGAAGGGCGCTGGAGTAGTCCCACGAGGAGAGAGAACGCTTTGAAATACAGGATTGGCTTTATTGTGGCAATACGCTGTAAAGAATAGCTTTTATGGCTGAATTAACCCACTTGTCACGCTTAAAAGTGGACTCAAATGTCACGTCGAGGTGTCTGACAAGGGTGGATAGGCTGAAGAGACATAATGGTACGCTTTCGTGCTTTAAATGTTGCCGCTCTTTGAGGGTGACGTCCACAATATTCACCTGCTCTCTCTTAAAGACTGAATACAAGAACTAAAATAAACAGTAAACTTTGTGATTCTGACTGAATGTGAATGGCCGTCTGGAGATGTTATAATATGATCTTTATCAGACATGTGCACAGATATTTCAGGGGGCAGGCGCTCAAGGCACAAAAAAGGGCACTGGTTGCAAAAAAAAAAAGAAAGAGTGCAACAAATGTCGTGAATAATAATAGTGACTTTGTACACAGTACACAGTGTACTTGAAGCATAAGCAGCTTCACAGTCAAAATATACCACAGTATCACCACCCTGTCACGTACAACGACCTCTAGAAATATTGGAACAATACTATTTGACAATGGTAATGGTTGTATTTCATTTGAACATGCATCAGATTACAATTGAATGCATCACATAATCAGTTCACAGTTCCACATATCCAAAAGGAGTAGGAAGAAGCAAAGCTTATTAAATCCTACCCCTCCATCTGGTACTTTTACAATCAGTAACTGTTGCATTTGTTCACTTCCTGCTTTCCATAATACAGTTTAAGGTTGTTTTTTTAAATAATGCAATAATAATAATAATAATAATAATAATGGGGTAACCTTACACAATCAACAAAAACAAATATTAATATTTAACAAATACATGTACACTCCTGATTTAAATTTTAAGAACAATTAGTCTTGACAACAAGCGTTTCTCCACCAAGTACTAAATCATGATCAAGTATTATTTTATCAATCAAATACAGCCAGCCAATCACAGGGCACATATATACAAACAACCATTCACACTCACATTCATACCTATGGACAATTTGGAGTCACCAATTAACCTAGCATGTTTTTGGAATGTGGGAGGAAACCGGAGTACCCGGAGAAAACCCACGCATGCACGGGGAGAACATGCAAACTCCACACAGAGAGATGGCCGAGGGTGGAATTGAACCCTGGTCTCCTAGCTGTGAGGTCTGCGTGCTAACCACTCATCCGCCGTGCAGCCTTCATGTTTATTATTATTAAATTAAAGTGCTCCGGTGTTCTTCTTTCTGCTTTGCCGTACGGAATGCTTCCGGAGCGACCGGCGGATCCGGTGTGAGCCTAAGGTCAGATTGCAAAGGATTATGGGATTTGTTTGGGTCTGGCAATTTCATCACTGTTGTCACGCATCAACAGAGCACGACACCCTGGGATAGAATCCACGGGAGTGACTAATGAAACACATTGCTGCTCATCAGCAATGGCACACATTCAATAACTGTATGAATGGCCACTTTATTAGGTACATCTGTACATCTACAGTAGTACATGTTAAAAAAAAAAACCCAGGACTACTGATGGAATTATTATATATGGTGCATATGAATAATTCAAAGTGCACATAACCATCAACATATTTTTTTTAAGGGGACAAAAAAAAAATAATTTCCAAAATATTAGGAACACCTCTACCTCAGTATGACGTACAACTGTAACAACAGGTGATTGTACATTTTCCTAATGTTGTGGCCGGTCCGTGTGCATGTGTACAAGGTCAAAGTTCAGATTGCCATCTTGACATGTATGTATGTATGTTCATGGCATGTCTTGTGTTGAGTTAAACATTGGACTATTGAGCACGTTGTGTGTGCTTGTGTATTAATGAGGCAATATTGTCAAGTGTTTTGAGTAGCTTTTTGCATAGCAACAGCACTACACACACACACACACACACACAAAGATGGCCGTGGCTTGATCCAGTCCATATGAAATGTGTCTTGTATAGTTTAAAAGTCTCACAATGTCATTCTGCTTGTCGTCATGGAATGTTCTTCTGGAGGGGGTTGCAAGTGCAGCTCATTCCCACTCAGCTGGAGTATTGGTAGATATATATAGAAACAAACATGGCTGCTTAGGACCAGTTTGATAAAGTGGCTTTAGGAGGACTACTTTGTCTTTCCTGTACTGTTTTTTTTTTTTTACGAATACCCTCTCCTTCATCATCATCATCATCACCACCACCATCAGACATGTAGCACAGAGACTCCGACCACAGCAGCTTCTCACCTCTTGGGAGCTCGGCATTGCTCTTGTTTTTGTTTGTACTCTCTTCCCTCCATTTCAGGCATCCCATTATCATGAATTATCATTGTATTTTTAGGCTTTGCATGGAGTCCCGTGTGAGCTGCAAACGAGACCGTGGCTACGAGGCCGTGGCGCACGCTCGTCTTTAATACAGTCAATGCATTTGATTTGATCAACAACACAAAAAATTTAGGGTAGTACACTAGAAAAATACAAATACAATAATAAGCATTTGTAATCATAGTTTCCAGCATTAATATGCAGATTTAATTGTAAAAGTTCCAATTTGTGGTCTGCAAACAAAAAGCAGAAAGCAGTGTTGATTAAACACCCCCCCCCCAACCCCCCACGCAGACCAAGTTGTATGCAAGCTGATGGCCATACGGTACACAGTACTCGGTGGCACTGTCATGTATTGTAGTTGAATTGTTGAGCACATTTCACAGTACAAGAGAGGAGAAATATGATCTCAGGGAAGAACTAAATTTAAAAATTAAGATTAAGATATGCCTTTATTCGTCCCTCAGTGGGGAAATTTGCATTGCACATATATTAACAAGAGTACAGAAATCAGTTAAGCAGTACAAAAATACACAATATAGAAAAATAAACAATATAAACAACCCAAGTATTAACAAAATCAACAGTTTTTCCCCGAGTTATATACAATACAGTATGTAGATAATATGAAACGAGATGAGATATATGACCAGTCTATACACTGAGATCTTGCTAGTGAGTTAATATGAGATATTATGGAAATACTTCACATAGAACTTAGTATATTGCATTTAGAGCCCTTAATATTGCACAGTGAGTAGAGTCTTGAGTAACTATACTGATGGTAAAAAACAAAGTATTGCACCGAAACACTTATATTCTAGGACTATGTTATATTTAGGATAGTACACTAGAAAATACATATACAGTAATAAGCAATTGTAATCATAGTTTCCAGCACTAATATGCAAATTTAATTGTAACATAGCATTTGAATCAAACTATGGAATGGATTGAGTAAGGAACTCAAACAATGCACAACGATTATTTAAAAAAAAAAAAAAAAACTTTTTTGTTTTTTTTTGCTATTATGGAAAGCAGGAAGTGAACAAATGTACCAGTTACTGATTGTAAAAGTACCAAATGGAGGGGTAGGATTTAATAAGCTTTGCTTCTTCCTACTCCTTTTGGACATGTGGAACTGTAAACTGATTATGGGATGCATTCAATTGTAATCTGATGCATGTTCAAATGAAATACAACCATTACCATTATTGTAGTTTTATTGAAGATGGAGTATTGTAATTTCCTCTGCAGCAGCTGATGGCGGTGTCTGTGATGGCGGTGTCGCTTGCAGACACCGCCATCAGCTGCTGCGGACAGAGCAGTGAAGTTTGCTGAGCCAAGTTGATTTGCTTTGCTCTCCTCTCTCTGCCATTTTCAGCCTCTCAACACAAACAAACAGCGCTGCTTGGAGGTGCGCCGAGCATGCAGGTGCATCCATCCACAAGGTGGTTGGGGGGTGGCAGCAATTGTACTCTACCTTTAGTCAATCATCATCATTTATGTGTCTATCACTCGTCCTGCCTCACCAGTGAAGGACATTCAGAAAACAAGCACCTTTTATTTGCAGCTTGTCTCTGCCTGTCTGCTCCTGCCTGGTTGAGCAAGCCAGCGAGCGGATGACAGCTGTTCGATGTCAGTGCACAATAACGTGGCACATTTCACGGTCTGTAATGATAACGATCTTGTATCGTTTCAAATAGTCATTCATTAGACCTCAGGCCCAAATAAATAAATGATAGAACACATAAATGAATACATTTAAAGTGATAGATCAGCATTTTTGACACAAACTTGTGCGAGATCTCCATCAGTGGTGTAGTACATCAGTGGGGGTTTACTCCCCCAGCACACGCTCGCTTGTCAGCCTGTCGTGATGTCGGTTCATGCAGGTTTCTGACTGCGGGTTGGCTATATCGCTGCCTTTGTCATACCCAGTGCCCGGAGATTTTGTTCAATGATGCCGTTCACTTGACTATCAATCCTGGCCTTTTTCTGGCTTTATATACACCTAAAACCAATCCTCAAATTATGCAGACACAGAGAGTATACAATACAATACAAAGAGTATTTGTTCCACTTTTGCACCAAGACCAACCCATTTGCATTGAACCATGACAACTCATCATTATCTCAATTACAATCCTCCGTCAAGTCGAAAAATGCACATATTTCTATCTCAAAAGTGCGTATTGTCAGTATATTTTAACTTAATCCCATAATGCATTTGAATTGCTGCTGCCATGGCGCTGCAATGATGTCAGCCTCCCTCTGGGTTCTGGGCTCCTTTGGTGGACAGTGTGAAATTCTATTCTATCAAGTTATATTACCTAGTTTTTGAGTGTTAAGTTGCTGTGTGATGATTTTACTGTTCTTTTAGAGATGACACCAAGAGTCAGACTGTTACGTTCAGTAATGTTCAAATGTTTCTTGTAGTCCCGGGAGGGATTTTGGGCAGAGAAACATCCCCAAAGCAGAATGTTTGACACTTGGGTTGAGTTCATATCCGTCATTTCTCTGCCTCCGAACACAGTCAACTTGATGCCAAAGAATTCTATTCTGGTCTCATGTGACCACATCATATTCTCCGAAGCCGAAGCCTGAGTCATTTAAGCGTGTTCGTAGGTAAACGTAGGTAAGGCCAGGTCATGACCTTGCAGGCACTGCAGGATCTCAATTCATTACAAAAAAGTGTGTTAATAGTCCTTTTCTTGGTGACTGTGGTTCCAACTCCCTTGACATCACCGTCCAGAATTAGGACCATTGACTGTTAATCTATGTTTATTCCATTTATTGCACCAATAGTAGTCTTTTTAGTTCCAGTTTTGTGCAGTTCTACAATCTGTTTAATTTCTTATTTTTAGACAAGTTTAGGTTTTTATTACATTGATATTTTATAATTTTTACCTCTAGGATAAAACATACCTAAAATTGTTTGGAAATAAGAAATTATACATATTTGGTATTTTTTATCTTTGGTCTTGCTTATGATGGTGGAGAGGTTTTTGTACTTTTGGACTAATTTCTGTGGTTCATGGACACATAACAGTCTATCGGAGTCAGAATTTGTGCTTTTTTTTTTACATTCATACTTTCTATTAAACTTTTGATAGTGTAATAAGGGTAAACATACACAATCAGCAGGGGATCAAATGCTTATTTTCCAGAGTTCTTATTCCAGCAAGATAAATTTCCAAAAGTAGCATCGTCAGTCATTTGTTGGGATGTGTTCATGGTACACCAAATTAGAGGTATAAAACATAAATGACTACATTTTAGGCTTCACACTTTTACAAGAGGACAGGCTTGTTTGTTTTTATGGGCTTTATTACGCTACTGCATAAAACCTCTCAGGGGATCAGGAGTAAACTTCGGCTTGGGTGACATTTTTTTTTTAATGGTATTTTAGGGACTTGTGGCCCCAAATCGGCTGGAACCGGTGGTGGTGGGGGGGGGGGGGGGGATGGGGGGTCTGTGGTCTGCTGCTATAAATACAACCTTGCTGAGAACATAGACATGCAGACATATATGGAACTATCACTGCTATCGTTCTTAGTAATCGAGCAAACATTCTGCACCCCCCCCCCCTCACCCCACCCGCTTTGCTTGACCCCACTCCTCCTTGACCACCCCCACTTCCTGTTGCATTTTGGGGAAAGGCCCATTTAGAGCGTGAGAATGTTTTGGGGGGCAAGCAGTGGTATTTGAAGCAACTGTCGACAAATGTATTTGGACAGGAAGTGAATGAGTTATCAGTGTTTTAGTGGTAGCAGGAGGGATTGTAGGTGAGCTCAGAGCTCATCAGATTTGAAGCCGCTTTATTCCACACTAAACCTAGCCAACCTTTGTGGACCATGAGGCATGTCCATGACTTATCTGTGGATTTATTTTAAATTTCATGAGGCTATTCCCCACTAAAGTGCCTTATGAGGATGCAAAATCATTATATTGACAGCTTTGAAGGGAAAGGGTCTAACACAGGGGTCTCAAACTCAATTTACCTGGGGGCCACTGGAGCTAGGGTCTGGGCAAGGCTGCGCTGCATCAGGTTTTCAAAAAAAAAAAAACACATTTATTAAAAACAGAAAAATATACAAACTTTTTCAGTGCTTTGGTTCTGATTTTCTACAATAAAAGCTCTGATAAAACATTCCACTGTTCTCAAATATATTATTTTTTATTTTTCTACACAAAATAAGATGAAAATTAAATAAACAAATCAAGAATAAAGAAAATCAATCACTCAGTAATAAATAAATATAATAATAATAATAATAATAAAACGGCAAATAATAAAAACTTAAGAAACCACATATAGTTGGTGGGTAGACAAATTATTTTTTTCAGATTAAAATGAACAAAGCATTATTAGAGCCCTGTAGACATGACAAAACACGACTATAGTCACATTTATACTCTTTTTATTTACAACATATTGCGCAACTGCAGGGTCTTGAGACACATGCTAACTCGCAAACTAGAGAGCTAGCGACCTAAACAGTAGCCTTCAAGTTATTTCCTTTAAACTTAAATAGCCAAAAACTTACCACTTCCACACGTATAGGGAGGATAACTATTAACAGTTATTTGACCTTTACATAACATATCTAACTAACCACTAACTATAACAAAAAAGCAAATATTTGTCTTTAAAAATGTGTATAATGTTAGAAGCCAGCATTTCAAGTTTTGACTAATAGTACAAATTGCCTGTGAGAAAAAACTCTACGTGTGACAAATGCCAATCCCGCAACTTAAAGAGTCTTGTGAGTCGGGTGTTTCCTGACAAGTGACACGTTATTATTATTATTATTATTATTATTATAAAGACATTTGTTATTTTTAGAATGAAAAAAAACGAGCTGCAGCGCTGAAAATGCCCCCCGGGCTATCCTTCGGCTGCCCCTGTTTTCAGTGTATTGATGTGATTCATGGTGTGGTGCAGTCACTACCTGTGAAGTGGGTTTTTTAAATTGTGGAAGTGGAAGCTAAAGTCACCCGCGGAACACGACCGCCATTATTCATGTGAGCAGAAGAAAAAGAAACAAAGCAGGAGGAGGAAGTGAGGGGATGCGAGGTAACGTTGGGCGTCTACGTGGGCTGGGGGAGGACTGGAAACAAGCCAGCTTTGGCTGTGGGAGAACTCTGGGAGAGGTTTACCATGCTAACCCCCCAGGGAGACTGGGTCTTACAAAGCAACATCAAACCGGCCAAAGAGGTGGATGAGGGAAGGGGGGGTGCGCTAGCTACCAAACCACAACGGCAGTTTCCCTCCAGACGCTTTCTGGGAAGCATTATTTGTTTGGAAGGCGCCATGGCCGCCAGCTGGGGAGCCGTAGGAGTGCGAGCAACATGCAGTCAAAATACGAGGAAGCAAATGGCTTAGACCAGGGGTCTCAAACATGCGGCCCGCGGGCCAAATGTGGCCCGCAGGACACTAGTTTGAGGCCCCCGCCTTGATATGAAAGTTTAATGTTAGTGCGGCCCGCGCAAGTTTGATATGGATGCTGTATGGTATCATGTACCCAGAAAAAATTATTACATTTGATTAATGTTCATGTTAAAGGTTAAATAACTGTTAGTAGTTATCCTCCCTATCTGTGTGGAAGTGGTAAGTTTTTGGCTATTTAAGTTTAAAGGAAATAACTTGAAGGCTACCGTTTAGGTCGCTAGCTCTCTAGTTTGCGAGTTAGCATGTGTCTCAAGACCCTGCAGTTGCAATATGTTGTAAATAAAAAGAGTATAAATGTGACTATAGTCGTGTTTTGTCATGTCTACAGGGCTCTAATAATGCTTTGTTCATTTTAATCTGAAAAAAATAATTTGTCTACCCACCAACTATATGTGGTTTCTTAAGTTTTTATTATTTGCCGTTTTATTATTATTATTATATTTATTTATTACTGATTGATTTTCTTTATTCTTGATTTGTTTATTTATTTTTCATCTTATTTTGTGTAGAAAAATAAAAAGTAAGATATTTGAGAACAGTGGAATGTTTTATCAGAGCTTTTTTTGTAGAAAATTGGAACCAAAGCACAGTTTTTTTATTTCTTTATGTTTTTTTTATAAATGCTTTTTTTTTTTTTTTGGAAAACCTGATGCGGCCCAGTCTCACCCAGACCCGAGCTCCAGTGGCCCCCAAGTAAATTGAGTTTGAGACCCCTGGTTTAAAGTGTGTGAAAAGCACTTAATGAGTGGTTCCAATAATGGCTAGCACATTGCCACATTCATATTATTCATAGTTCAAATTCTTTGTTGTTGATCCGGCTGTGCTGTTCTGGTGAGAGAGCTTTCCCCCCCAAAGAGAAATCTCGTCATGTTTTAATCACGAGAGATCTCGTAATTAGATACGTAAGTTTGTCCCCTTTATCATCACTGTCATTTATTGGTTCTAATCTAAAGATGACTGTCAATTGAATATTTCGAGCATCATCTAGGCTGACAACACCATGTGGTTTGTTAATCGGATGTGACCAAGCTGCTTCCGTGGCCTCTTGTGGCTCCCATGAGGGGGGGGGGGGTGTAAAGCGTAACGACTAGGAAAATATTTCAGTGCTGCATGTGATGCGACAGATATGAATGAGTGAGAACTTTCTAGCTTGTCGCCATCAATAATCTCATGGTAAATGTGTTTAATCATTATCAGTGGCTTTATTTATTCACTGGCTTTCTCATTATGATGTGCCAACAGCAACTGACAGAGACAAGCATCCATGTCGTTTGTCCTGTAAGCTGCGGTACGTTACATCTGATGTAATGTGTTTGCTGCCATAACGGGACTGATCAGAGACAGAAATGTATGTGTGTGTTTGTTTAAAAGGATGGGGATGCTTTCGTTTATGTGGAACATGCTTAACAATATGTTCTCCATCGAAGGCCGCCCACAGTAGGATCAAAGGATGCCTGATTTAAGAACATCCACATCTTAGCTTTTGTATTGTTGACAAGCACTAGTGCCGTCTCATTATAATAAATTCATCTCCAAATTGTCCATAGGTATGAATGTTAGTGTGAATGGTTGTTTGTCTATATGTGCCCTGTGATTGGCTGGCGATCAGTCCGGGGCGTATCCCATCACCATTTGTAATATGTCTTTTTACCGTATTTTATTGAAAGAAAGTATACTTACATGCAGCAAATTGTACGACAGGGCGGCACAGTGGAAAGTGGTTAGCGCACAGACATCACAGCTAGGAGACCAGGGTTCAATTCCACCCTCGGCCATCTGTGTGGAGTTTGCATGTTCTCCCCGTGCATGCGTGGGTTTTTATCCGGGTACTCCGGTTTCCTCCCACATTCCAAAAACATGCTAGGTTAATTGGCGACTCCAAATTGTCCATAGGTATGAATGTGAGTGTGAATGGTTGTTTGTCTATATGTGCCCTGTGATTGGCTGGCGACCAGTCCAGGGTGTACCCCATCACCATTTGTAACTATGTCTTTTTACCGTATTTTATTGAAAGAACGTGTACTTACATGCAGCAAATTGTACACCAGGGCGACACGGTGGTTGAGTGGTTAACGCGCAGACCTCACAGCTAGGGTTCAATTCCACCCTCGGCCATCTGTGTGGAGTTTGCATGTTCTCCTTGTGCATGCGTGGGTTTTTTCCGGGTACTCCGGTTTCCTCCCACATTCCAAAAACATGCTAGGTTAATTGGCGACTCCAAATTATCCATAGGTATGAATGTTAGTGTGAATGGTTGTTTGTCTATATGTGTCCTGTGATTGGCTGGCGACCAGTCCAGGGTGTACCCCGCCTCTCGCCCAAAGACAGCTGGGATAGGCCCCAGCACCCCCGCGACCCTCGTGAGGAAAAGCTGTAGAAAATGAATGAATGAAGAGTTAGAAAGTAAGTCATAAGAAAATCCACTTATTGTTTTCTTTGTCTTTCTCTTTATTCATACCATACAAACCCACATAATAAACACCCTGTTGTCATGCCTCTCGCGGTTGTCTAGCGACAATAAGGACGTGTCATTCCAAGGCTGAATGCATGAGATAATTGTTGGTTAGCTGCCGATACATACAGTATTGCACTGCTGTTCATGTTTTCAGGTCAGAATAAACTAATAAGAGTGTCAGACTCCAGCTAGGAGACCAGGGTTCAATTCCACCCTTGGCCATCTCTGTGTGTATGAGTTTGCGTGTTCTCCCCGTGCATGCGTGGGTTCTCTCCGGGTACTCCGGTTTACTCCCACATTCCAAAAACATGCTAGGTTAATTGTCGACTCCTAATTATACATAGGTATGAATGTGAGTGTGAATGGTTGTTTGTATATATGTGCCTTGTGATTGGCTGGTGACCAGTCCGGGGTGTACCCCGCCTCTCGCCCTCTCGTAGAAAATGAATGAATGAGTGTCAGACTCTGTGATGCTGTTTGTTGTCATAACAGAGGCATGGCTTCCCATGATGCACATGCTTTAATCTTTCGCTAAAAAAATGTCATGATGTCATTAATTAGTTAACGCTTTGATGGTCCTCCTGATATACTGCCATACATGAGTCACATACATTAGGCACACTCAAGAGTTACAGATAGTGGTGTACCTAATGATGTGGCCCTCCCTCTTACTGGGATTTACATCCCTCTGACCGTGACCTTCACTTTCCCTTTCCACTTGATTTAAAGCTATTTACCATAGCACTCATATAATTGCAGCCTATCCTGCTCCAACAGTAAATAAAAACCTCTTTTTTTTATCAGGCCTTAATCTGGTTGATTGCTCTGCTAATGGAAGTCTGCCGCAGCCGCTTGCCTTGACGTCCCAAAGTAGCCAGTACAAAAAACAAGTCTGCGAGGCTCACTATTTACTTATCACACCGTGTCCGCTGTACTGCACTCAGCGTTAGTCCACTCGGTTAACCCGCTTGCTCCCACTCATCAGCAAACATTCCACATTCATACTCTTTAGGACAATCTTTCTTGAGGACACATACTAAGTGGTCCGGATTTTATGACTCTGGAAGTTCTTCTCAAACATTAATTTTTATGACTTTTTATCACTGTGGATAGTCATTAGGAAGCAGCGTAGCTTAGGAATGATCCCAAGACTGTTGGTAATAAATTTGGCTTAACAAAGCTTGGCGTACTTTGTTTCCTAAAAATGGTGGCTGTACCTTTAATAGGGTGTCCGCTTTACGACTAAAGGCCAAATACCAGCCAACGAGGCACATAAAGAGAAAAAAATAATACAGTGTTGAATCTCATTTCTTGACCTTTGACCTTGTCTGTGTGTGGACTGACTGACAGTATACGTCATTAAAACAATCCCCTCACCACAGCAAAGAGTCTGGCTTGGCGATGGAGCCTATCCCAGCTGTCTTCAGGCGAGAGGCGGGGTACACCCCGGACTGGTCGCCGGCCAATCACAGGGCACATATAGACAAACAACCATTCACACTCACATTCATACCTATGGACAATTTGGAGTCGCTAATTAACCTAGCATGTTTTTGGAATGTGGGAGGAAACCGGAGTACCCGGAGAAAACCCACGCATGCACGGGGAGAACGTGCAAACTCCACACAGAGATGGCCGAGGGTGGAATTGAACCCTGGTTTCCTAGCTGTGAGGTCTGCGCGCTAACCACTCAACCACCGTGCCGCCCTGGCATACAATTTGTTGCATGTAAGTACACTTTCTTTCAATAAAATACGGTAAAAAGACATAGTTACAAATGGTGATGGGATACGCCCTGGACTGGTCGCCAGCCAATCACAGGGCACATATAGACAAACAACCATTCACACTCACATTCATACCTATGGACAATTTGGAGTCGCCAATTAACCTAGCATGTTTTTGGAATGTGGGAGGAAACCGGAGTACCCGGAGAAAACCCACGCATGCACAGGGAGAACATGCAAACTCCACACAGAGATGGCCGAGGGTGGAATTGAACCCTGGTTTCCTAGCTGTGAGGTCTGCGCACTAACCACTAGACCACTAGACCGCCGTGCCGCCCACAATAATTATTGTCTGTGTTAAAATTTCTGGGTGTATTAAATTGATTCATTGGATTTATTTTATTTTTTCTATAGTACAATTTGCTTTGGTTAGAGTACATTTTGGTTTGAGCCGGACCTTCTGGAACAGATTAAAGATACTAACGATACTAATGCCCCGGCGATAGATATCAAAACATCCATTTTCATTGACGTTGCTGGCCTGAAATTACTTATAAGGGAAGCTGCGGAGACTGAAAAGATGCAGTTATTGCTTACACCTGCTTTTAGAACCATTGGACTTTATGTTGAAAGTTGCTGGGAAAAGAACAACAAAACTTATGTTTATGCTGCCTTTTCTTCATCTTTAATGTCAGGTTTTATGGTTCATCATAAGTCACATTGTGGCCCCGTAGTCTCGCCTTATAGTTTCTCTCCCTGGAGACTTGTTATAAACACACTTAACACCCGCTCTTGTGGATTGGAAACTCTTATTTGTGGTGTGGCTTGTTTCTTTGTGAGAGTGTAGCCTCGGCGATGGAAATATCATAATTCACGGCAGGGCTACTCAAGTACATAATGATTTTTGTCCTGTTATGCTCTCTTGACAAGAGAAATCACATTTTGAATGCTTTTATTTTATATGACTTTCAAATATAGCATTCTACAAAGATTGAAATAAAGTACTTATTCTTAATTCTGTGATTGGGCGCAGGCCACACAGTTAGGAGACCTGGGTTCGATTCCCTCCTCAGGCATGGAATTTGCATGTTCTCCCAATGTGTGCGTGGGTTTTTATCCGGGTACTCCGGTTTCCTCCCACATTCCAAAAACATGCTAGGTTAATTGGCGACTCCAAATTGTCCATAGGTATGAATGTGAGTGTCAATGGTTGTCTGGGCTGTACCCCACCTCTCGGCCGAAGACAGCTGGGATAGGCTCCAGCATCCCCGCGACCCTTGTGAGGATAAGCGGTAGAAAATAAATGAATGAATTTGGTCATTGGGCCCCACCTGGTTTGTAGCGGTCAATATGCAGTAGTGTAAGCCTTTATTGGCTGAACAGTCAATCAATGAATGGTGAAGTTTTTAAAGGGGATCTGATATGCTTTTTCCACTTTTTTGACCCATAAATGTTGTTAGAATTTTGGATTCTCCTGTTAAATGATGCCAAAGTGTCAAATAATGAGGTTTGCACATTTGGAAGTGAACCCTAAAAGAAGTTAGGGATGTTTTTTTTTTTTCTAAAACAGAGTTTTGTGATGTCAATGCAATCCAGACTTCCTTATACAGGCTGCAGATGGCCAGCACTCAGTAAACTCAGTGGGCATGCCTAGAGGTGGGCTGTGGGTGGAATGAATTAAAGAATGCTTCAAAGTGGAAGCAGGAAGAGGTGCAGAATCTATAAGATCTAGAAAGCTGTAGGTCTAATACATTAAAACAGACCGTTTTGGAAATGCAAGGAAATACAGCTAGAATAGGTGCAGATTCTGGTAGATCTAGAAAGCTTTCTGTGCATGTTATCGCGTGTCGCTGCTCTATAGGAGTCTGAAAATGAACCATAATATTTTATTTGTTTTTCTCTTTATTTTTCCATAAAATATATGCTGTGGAATCTGCAATATTCTTACTACACAATTTAAGAGCGAGAGAATAGCAATGGTCAGTTTGCTTTTAGGAATTAATGACAGCTTATACAACATAAATAATCACGGCAACTCAAATATGACCATAAATAGTCCATGAAGTCCTAAGGGTATACTCACACTAAGCCATTTGTACTGCCCCCCCCCCAATGCTCTGCTTTCACATTAGGCATATTTACCATGTCTTTACTTACATGCAAGAGTAGCAATCGTATGAATTAAACTTGTCACTTGTCTTGATTACACAAATGTCGGGGGTGGGTGAGCTGTCACTTTTCCATCATTTTCACGAGTCTTTGCATTTTTTGTTTCTATTACGAATAGTGTTGATCTAACACAGACATGCATTCGTACATTATGGGATGCCCTTTTGTGATTGTCGGCTCCTTAGAATGTGTCTGAATGCCGACCTTGGAGAGACAGCTGGTGATAAAGGGAATGTGGGAGGAATAAGAGCCAGTCTGATGCTCTGGGATCACTGAGGCCAGTGCACAGATGAAAAGCAGCGATAAGGAGTCCATAGCATAAAAGATATCATGGAAATAAATAAATACATCGAATAAAAAAAACGTGAGTTTCCAGATGGCGGCGGTGAGGATCACCAGCTCATATCATATCTATAATTAGACTTCAGCATTCAGCATTGTGATGCACCAAAAAGCTGGTTAATCTGTTCAAATGGGATTCTGCCACTACTGTATCCATAATTGTAAGACATCTTTCATGAAACCAGAAAAGTACATTTTGCTAGTTTTAACAATATCCCATGTCCATATGGAGTAGCCATTACAAGTGAAATACAACCCCGGCTGCTTTTTCTCCATTTCCGTCCTCATGTGTCTCTTAGGAAAATTGGCAACGAAGAGCTTCACGTTTATAAGGACATATTTTATGACAGCATGTCTTATGTTGCATCTGCTCTGCTTCACTTTTTGTTTATGGTTGAAGCCATGTATGGATATGACTGTATTGCTATAGTGTGACTGTGGACAGTGTCTAGCAACACCTCATATCACTGCTAGCAACACTCCTGCCGCACCCTCGTCTCCGATAAAAGAAGAAAATATGTTTTTTTTTTTATTGTACTTCAATTCAGGGGTGTTGCAGTGCACCGCGTGTCATGCTTAGAGCTGTTTCTAATATTTTGCAAAACTGATTAATCTACTAATGCGGTATTCAGATGGCAGGATTGCTCACTTGCATACCTCACACAAGGGCTTTGTTCCAAATCACACACTTGGGCGGTGACAAGTATGGCAAAATGCAGGTTGTACTTAACACAGCACAAATATGGAGTTAGTGTGCAGCAATGGTGCCTAACCAGCCTCAACGGTTGCCATTTTGGAGGAAGGAGTGGGTGGCACGGCGGTCGAGTGGTTAGCGCGCAGACCTCACAGCTAGGAGACCAGGGTTCAATTCCACCCTCGGCTATCTCTGTGTGGAGTGTGCATGTTCTCCCCGTGCATGCGTGGGTTTTTTCCGGGTACTCCGGTTTCCTCCCACATTCCAAAAACATGCTAGGTTAATTGGTGACTCCAAATTGTCCATAGGTATGAATGTGAGTGTGAATGGTTGTTTGTCTATATGTGCCCTGTGATTGGCTGGCGACCAGTCTAGTGTGTACCCCACCTCTCGCCCGAAGACAGCTGGGATAGGCTCCAGCACCCCCGCGACCCTCGTGAGGAAACGCGGTAGAAAATGAATGAATGAATGAAATTTTTTAGGTAGTATTTTGTTGAGAAAAAGGGACGGCATGGCGGTCGAGTGGTTAGCGCGCAGACCTCACAGCTAGGAGACCAGGGTTTAATTCCACCCTCGGCTATCTCTGTGTGGAGTTTGCATGTTCTCCTTGTGCATGCGTGGGTTTTCTCCGGGTACTCCGGTTTCCTCCCACATTCCAAAAACATGCTAGGTTAATTGGCGACTCCAAATTGTCCATAGGTATGAATGTGAGTGTGAATGGTTGTTTGTCTATATGTGCCCTGTGATTGGCTGGCGACCAGTCTAGTGTGTACCCCACCTCTCGCCCGAAGACAGCTGGGATAGGCTCCAGCACCCCCGCGACCCTCGTGAGGAAACGCGGTAGAAAATGAATGAATGAATGAAATTTTTTAGGTAGTATTTTGTTGAGAAAAAGGGACGGCATGGCGGTCGAGTGGTTAGCGCGCAGACCTCACAGCTAGGAGACCAGGGTTTAATTCCACCCTCGGCTATCTCTGTGTGGAGTTTGCATGTTCTCCTTGTGCATGCGTGGGTTTTCTCCGGGTACTCCGGTTTCCTCCCACATTCCAAAAACATGCTAGGTTAATTGGTGACTCCAAATTATCCATAGGTATGAATGTGAGTGTGAATGGTTGTTTGTTTATATGTGCCCTGTGATTGGCTGGCGACCCAAAGACAGCTGGGATAGGCTCCAGCACCCCGCAACCCTCGTGAGGAAAAGCGGTAGAAAATGAATGAATGAATGAGACCGATGAAGTTGAGTGGTTACGAAAAGAAGATTGTAGTGGTAGGTTACCCCAGAACGATCGATAGTCAGAGGGGTTGCCACCCGGAGTTGTGGGCGCAAGGGACGGGGGTTTTCCGTTTCCTGTTGTGGTTGAGAGACGAGGGCTTTCATGTTTTTCATGTCTTTACGTAGCAAAGAGTGCAAGTTAATGTTTGCAAGAAAAATCAAAAGTTTTCTCCCAAATTCGACACTCCGCCTCAGACTCTTCAAGTGCTTCAAGATATTGTTTGAGAAAGCGTTACTAAGTATACAGTGTACATATTTAAGTGTGAGATTTGTTGCACAGCCTCAGACGCCTTGTGAATCATGTGACTTTTCCTCATTGTCTGCTCTCATCATCATCATCATCATCATCACCACATCTCCTGGTGGGCTTTCTTCTGTTTTCTGACCCTTTGATGCACTGATATTAGTGTTGTTGGGATTGTGTCTTTCTCCATTTGGGAGGTCACTGACGTCGGACCCGAGATAGTGCCTGCTGGCTTGTCATCTCCTACGTCTATTTCTTTCGATGGGTTTCTTCTCATCCAAGCAGGCAAAAGATCCAAAGTGTTCCCACCAAGTCGTAAGCATAAAGTTGTCCAATATAATTAGCTAAGATGAAGAACAACTACAATAAGCACCCAGATTCCATTGCTACAGAATATTCCATCCTGCATACGACCATCTGGGCCTCACACAGCCTCCAGGTGGGCTGATTAGGGTTTATCATTAAAAAAAAAAAAAGACATTTCCTGCCCAGCCACAGTGAGCATATGTTAGCGACACTGGGGGAGGAATGTACCAATAAGAAGCGGAAGAGTGGTGAACTACAGGGCAAGTCCTCTTCAGCCACTTTGAGTGCTTCATCATCATGTGGGCAGAGAATCAGCGTCTGAGAACATCCGCATGTTCATGCATGACTCACTGGCAGTGTCGCACTCATAGGAAAGAACTTGGGAGTGTTTATTTCCCACTGGATGGGGAAACCTATCAAACAGACGTTCCACTGATGCTTAGATGCTTCGAGAAGAGACATGGGCAAATGTCAGCTGGAGTTGAACCGTCATACAACCGTCATAGTATAGGTCATTCCAGTAATCGTACAAAGCAGAGTGGGGGTTAGTTTATGGAACAGCACCAGCCTGTGTGACGGAGAGGGAAAGATGTTGTTCTGCGACAAAGTGAATTTTTAGTACTTTGTTTTTGTCTTTTTTTGTGCTGTGTTTTGAAAACTTTTTGATAAACAAGGAGGGACATATTTACATATTCTTGATTTTCAATCTCATAGAGTTGATTGTTAATATTGTAAATTCAAAATCATTTATTCGCGCACGTCTTATTCATATTGCATGCGGTGATGCAAAACAATTGTCGTTGTTTAAAGCGGTCCTGAAAAGGACCCAAGGACGCTTCATTCATTCATTCATTTTCTACCGCTTTTTCCTCATGAGGGTCGTGGAGGGTGCTGGAGCCTATCCCAGCTCTCTGACGTTCCCTTGAATTCCACACTTTGCTTCCCATCCATCCATCTATTTTCTATACCGCTTATCCTCACAAAGGTTGCGGGCATGCTGGAGCCTATCCCAGCTGTCTTCGAGCGAGAGGCGGGGTACACCCTGGACTGGTGGCCAGCCAATCACAGGGCACATATAGACAAACAACCATTCACACTCACATTCATACCTATGGATAATTTGGAGTCGCCAATTAACCTAGCATGTTTTTGGAATGTGGGAGGAAACCCGGAAAAAACCCACGCATGCACGGGGAGAACATGCAAACTCCACACAGAGATAGCCGAGGGTGGAATTGAACCCTGGTCTCCTAGCTGTGAGGTCTGCGCGCTAACCACTTGATCGTCGTGCCGCCCGATATCAACTTTTATACGGTTTACCAACTCCAAGTCTTCCTAAGCACTTTGGCGTGTGACCAACCACAGCGGAGTGGGTGTGCCTGGAAGGGGCGCCATTGGTGGAATAAATTAAAACAGACCGTTTTTCGCGGGACGCACGACATCCAAAGAAATACAGTTGAAATAGGTGCAGATTCTGGAAGATCTAGAAAACTTTCATGTTTAGCTGCTCTGTAGGAGTCCACAACCCAATACAAAGGTCGGAAAAATGAGTATAATAGGTCCGCTTTATAAGTGTATCAAAATCCTAACCTTGGTCACCTAGCTGTGAGGTCTGCGCGCTAACCACTCGACCACCGTGCCGCCTCCAAGGACACTTTTACAGCATAATAAGACAATTAATTCCAGGTTGACTGATACAATTATAGGTGTTGTAATATTAATTTAGTTGGAATACAGTGCTGCTTTTTTAAATCACACTCATTTGCATAATCACACACACACACACACACATAGTATATGTTGGCTCCAGCACTCACCAATAATAAACACGGTGTTGCATGAATACCTCTCTGACAAGCGAGCATTGTTATCTTCCAGATTGACTGATTAGATCCAATATTTTTCTTCCTTTGTCTTCCCCACAGAAACAATTTTTAAGCCTCGATTGTACAGCCATGCCAGCAGAGTACTGATTAGTCCTAAAAATGTGAATCAAAACAACAGTGAAGCGTCCCCTGGATTTCAGCATTCATTTGAATATAGACGAGGCAAGCACGGCTTGCACTGCTTATTGAACTAATCTGCTGGCTGCTTCCCTTAACAGACGTCCACATGTTTTCAGCCATGTTCAAATGTTGCCGTGTGCCTGCGTGTGAATGGCAGCCCTTGTCTGGCACACGTAAAACATCATCACGCTGCCAAGGGTGTCATTCAAAACGACTTAACCGCTTGTCTCGTGGTTTCTGTCTGCTGTCATTGAGCAGCCCGGTGTGTATGCGTATGTGCTTTAATGGCCGGTCGTAATTGTTTTAAACAGCAACTATGTCATTAAAACATGCAAGCTGGCAGTGACCGGACGCCTCATGTGGTCCATCTGTTGACTGCTAATGAATGGAAGGTCAAGCGGATGATTGCATTCTTTTTCAGTCTGATGTCCAATGAGTATGCTTATCCAGTTTTCATCTGTTCCAATAGATGGTTGCCAGATAAACAACACTTTCAGGATGGTAATGTGAGTAGGTAATTGTTTTATTTTGAAGGACATGAAAAAAACATCTGTTGGAGTTTAAATCTTCTACAAATGTTCAGACTAATGAGGTTGTCCAGAAACCAGAAGTTTGGTAGTTTGTGTCCCGTTTCCAGCATCCCAGTTACTGTTCTTATTTTATTTGAATAAACGTTTCAAAACGGCAAATTTAGGGCTGAAACCAGGATTGTGCTATTTATGCAATTAACTTGCGAGCTTCCTTCACGAGCAAACAACAGCATTTGCAATGAGATGGGGAGTTCTTGAGCTGAATCCGATCTAACGATTACAATTATCACTTTCATTGCAAGTCTTCTTCTTTGTCTTTGGGCTTTTCCTTTCAGGGGTCTCCACAGCAAATATATCCCCTCCATCCAACCCTGTCTTCTGTCACTCCAACTACCCTCATGTCCTCATGTCCTTCACTACATCCATAATCCTCCTCTTTGGTCTTCCTATATATATATATATATATATATATATTCTCATTAGGAGTGACCAGGATGGATAGGATCAGGAAGGGGTACATCAGAGGGACATTACATGTTAGAGGCCTTAGAGATAAAGTCAGAGAGGCCAGACTGAGATGGTTCGGACATGTCCAGAGGAGAGATATGTATATCTTAGTTATTGCAGTTTTTGACCAGGATGGATAGGATCAGGAACGAGTATATATATAATATATACCAATACATATCTCTCCTCTGGACATGTCCGAACCATCTCAGTCTGGCCTCTCTGACTTTATCTCCAAGGTCTCTAACATGTAATGTCCCTCTGGTGTACTCGTTCCTGATCCTATCCATCCTGGTCACTCCCAATGAGAACCTCAGTATCCCCATCTCTGCTACCTCCAGTTCTGCTTCCTCTCTTTTCCTCAGTGGCACTGTCTCCAGCATATATATATATATATATATATATATATATATATATATATATATATATATATATATATATATATATGTGTGTGTGTGTGTGTGTGTGTGTGTGTGTGTGTGTGTATATATATATGTGTGTGTGTATATATGTATATATATATATATATATATATATATATATGTATATATATATATATATATATATATGTATATATATATATATATATATATATATATATACATAATGTACATATCTCTCCTCTGGACATGTCCGAACCATCTCAGTCTGGCCTCTCTGACTTTATCTCCAAGGCCTCTAACATGTAATGTCCCTCTGATGTACTCGTTCCTGATCCTATCCATCCTGGTCACTCCCAATGAGAACCTCAGCATCCTCATCTCTGCTACCTCCTGTTCTGCTTCCTGTCTTTTCCTCAGTGGTACTGTCTCCAGACCAAACAACATGGCTGGTCTCGCCACAGTTTTGTATACCTTTCCTTTCATTTTAGCTGAAACTCTTCTATCACACCTGATACTTTTCTCCACCCATCCATCCATCCTGTCTGCACAGGCTTCTTCACCTCCTTTTCACAATCTCCGTTGTTCTGAACTGTTGACCCCGAGTACTTAAAATTCTCCACCTTCTGTATCTCCTGTGCACTTGCACGAACTGTGCAGGTGTCGGTTCAAAATTGGAGGAGAATGTCTGCCAGCAAGCCGGGATAGCGTAGGGTGGCACGTCTATGCAATAGCATAATCCAGGCTTTATTAGGTATTTTTGTGTGAATTGCAATAACTCATGTTTATTTGAGAGTGGCCTTGGAGCACATCGTCTGTGAATAGCTGTCTATCTACAGTACATCATATTTAATATTGTGTCTGGGTGTACTGGGTGTACCTTGGTCCGCATATATAAATGTTCATATTTGGTATGTGCGTGCGTGCATGCATGACACACACGTTTGTAGCAGCCTTAGGTGCACTTTGACTTTTTCAGTCCAGTCCGACATTCTAAGCAACACAATCATTTACTCTACTGCTACAGCCCATGACCCCCCCCCCCACCGTCCTCAAGCCACTCTCCCCCATTGGGAAAACGTAATTCTCCATTTCAGTACTCAGCCGTTGTTTTCACAGCAAAACCAGACCCCCCCCCCCCCTTTCCTCCTCACTGGTGACCTTGACAGCTACTAACCTACATCCCCATCCCAGTCTGAGATTTATTAGCACAGAGGATCTGGTTGTCCATGTGTGTTATTTCTTTTGCAGGAAATGTTCTTCCTGGCCTAGACTTGTATGTGTTCTTAAGCTAGGAAAGCAGATGTATGTGATCACAAAGAAGACAAGATCCTTTTTTTTCTAATGAGGTATCCTGCTTATGGAAAAGTGTTTGGAGTTTTAGCTGCGCACAACAGGATACTGAAAACATCTTGAAAAAGCTTTTTTTATATAGAACTTGTGTATTTAGCACGGCTAGCCTCCAGCAAAGAAGACATAGAAGATAGCTAATTGTTGGATCAAGATTTAAAAGTGTTGAGGAGTGTATCAAACTACATCCACAATCAGGATTTATGAAAACCATATGACATAGTCCTTCACTCAACCCCCCCCCCTTCCAAAAATATACACTCTCCTGCCCCCCTCCTCTTTGCTTTATTTCCCTCCCACCCTCACTCTCCTGCTCCCTCTCACCCCTTCCCATCTTGGGACAATCTGCATGCAACTCCAGTGAGTTCAGATGCGTTTCTGCAGGGCAGACTGAGGAGCTCAAACTTTTCTCAACAGAAAAGTTTAAATGAAGAAAGAAAAGTTCACTTAGGCAAGACTAGGCAGCAAGATCTCGTCAAGTGGAGCAAGAGGAGGTGAAAGGAATATCAAAAGAGGAGAATGGGCTCCCTAGTGAGCGGCACTACATCTCCCCTCCTGACCTCCCTGCTGGCTTTGCTTTTGGGACTTTCTTCCGTCTCCGGTGAGGACTTACGGGAGACGGACGCTCTGTGCAATGCCGACGGCTGCTTGGCAGTTTACTTCCAGAGAAAGACTTTTCTGGACTCTTGGCGGGCTTGCAAGGAGAAAGGTGGAAATCTAGCCACCTTGAAACGCCAGGCGGATGCCGCCGCCATCGAAACGCTCTTCACTTCTCTGAATTTGCGACACTCGCGCACCAAGGTACAGGTATGGATCGGCTTGCAGCGGCAACCCCGCCAGTGCACATCCTCGCGGCTTCTTCGGGGGTTTTCCTGGACAACAGGGGACCAGGATACGGAATACACCAACTGGCAGAAAGACTACTCCCCCAATATGTGCTCAGTGCCTCGCTGCGTGGTTATGGGATACAACATTCAGGACCAGACTGACAACTTCAAATGGCTGGATGGGTCCTGCTCCGTCCCTGTGGACGGTTTCGTCTGCCATTATTCCTACACAGGAATGTGTCCTGCCTTGTGGAGTGAGGGGGCAGGCAATGCCTTCTACGCCACGCCGTTTAACCTCCTAAGCACCCTTCTGACCCACGCCCCTCTCGGATCTGTGGCGACCATGCCCTGTCAAACAGATCAACAGTCAGTACTCTGTGTCTTGAGGGAAGACGGTTCAGTGGGGTGGTCTAGAGATTCCCCTCTCTGCTCCAACCCCCCGGCATCGCACAACTGGTGCGAGCAAAACAACGGCGGTTGCGAGCATTTCTGCAAGGAAGCCGGCGGTCTCTCTTTTTGCGAGTGCGCTGAAGGCTATCAGCTCGCAGACGACGGCCAGAGCTGTGACCTCTCTGACGGATGTCAGGATGCCAACTGCGAGTTTGAGTGCGTGCCCCTTTCAGACCGGTACCGATGCGCCTGTCCTGATGGCTACATGCTGGCTCCAGATGAACATGGCTGCCTGGATGTGGACGAATGCCTTCAGAGTCCCTGCGAGCACCGTTGTGTCAACACTCCCGGAACGTTTCAATGTCAGTGTCAAGACGGCTACCAAGTCGACGACGAGGGCGGCTGCGAGGATATTGATGAATGTCTCAGCGATCCGTGTGAACATGCCTGTGAGAACACAGACGGCTCCTTTATTTGCCACTGCCATTTTGGGTTCTCCCCGCAGCCCGAGGACACAAGTCGATGCCAAGACACCGACGAGTGCCAGATCGCAGGAACCTGCCAACAAATGTGCGTGAACTACGAAGGCGGATTTGAGTGCTATTGCGAGGAAGGCTACGAACTTGTCATGTCTGATTCTTCCTCATGTCGGAAAATAGGCGACCAATCGGCTGTCACCAACCAGCCACGGCCTGGTTGGGGCCCTGTGGATTATGAGTGGAATCCACAGCAGGGTCACACTGATTGGGTACCGGAGGAGGAGCAATCTCTGGACTGGTTGACTGACATTCCCAAAGTTTTGGGTTCTGATGTCATTTGGGTGACCAGTGCTCCTCGGGAGGAACTTTTCAATCCTGCTTCAGAAACACAGGAGGAAGGTATCGCTAATGGTGATGATGACATGTTGGACATGGGGCACAATCCTCAGTCTGAGCTGGACTTGTCCTTCATCACCACCAGCACCACACCCACTCCCACACCCACCATGTATGAAGATGAGAAGGAAGAAGAAAAGACCACTCCTTTCCCATTGTTTTCCACCTCTACAATCTCGGAAGGAGCTTGGAATTGGTGGGCTGGGTTCACAGCTGGCGACCAGAGCCGAGGAAATCCAGAGGATAAAGTCACTGACTCTTACATGCTTACTGAGTCCAGCTACCACAGTCCGCCCCAGGAAGAAAAACCCTCAGTCAGTGATAATTCAGTGACCCACTCCCAAACTACTCCCACTCAGACCATTCCCTCTCAGCCGCCTACAATCCGTCACCTGGATTCTGTACACGAGGGCGGCGGACAGACTCAGAATGGCAACTGGCTCCTGGTGGGCCTCTTGGTGCCGGTTTGCATTTTTATCGTAGTCATGGTGGTCCTGGGTATCGTCTACTGTACTCGCTGTGCTGTGCAGCCCCGCAGTAAGACCGGGACCGACTGCTACCACTGGATCTCTGGCGCTCATGACAAACAGGGGGTTGCTAGCCCCTCTGCTGGGGTCAAGAGCCATGTTTAGGTAGACGGCACCCCAAAGTGACACTCACATATACAGACTCTCAAGGGGTGTAAAATCATCCCGGACTTTGCTGTTTATTGTTCATTTAGGAGGCGAGAGACACTGAAAACCACTGAACTTGTTTTTTTTTTGACTATGCTTGGATGTTCCATACACTGATCACATGACTGCTTGACATCCAATTACTTCCTTATTGCTGTAAATGAGGAATTATCATGGTTCCGTTCACCATTTACACCAGACACTATGACTGAACTTGGTCATGGTTTTATTTCATTTGAACATGCATCAGATTACAATTGAATGCATCACATAATCAGTTCGCAGTTCCACATGTCCAAAAGGAGTAGGAAGAAGCAAAACTTATTAAATCCTACCCCTCCATCCGGTACTTCTAGATCATAACTGCAGTACTTTTGCAATTATTGTTTTAGCCAAAATTTGACTGTAATTAATGTAAATTTTTACAGCATTGCTTATTCAGCAAATCCACCGCTTTGCTTTTCATAGTCGCATGAGTATCCCAAGTGAAATTCCCAGGAATGTGCAGAATGTCCACTTTTTAAGAGCACGTCTCTCTTCCTTTTTGGATTTCCCTTTAAGAAAACTTGGCAGCGTCGTTATGTGAGGTACAGACAAAGTCTTGGAAGGAACCTTGACTTTTTGGCCGTCAGTCACACGGTAACCAGAATTCTCTGTACGTGCCTGGAATGTTGTACGGCCATGTTGAATCAAATCCAGCTGTTGGAGGGAACCATCCAGAAAGACAATCACACACTTGTTACATCTTGGGAAAGGAAAAACTAATTATTACAATTGGAGGGCATTTAAAAAAATAAACATTCTCTATCTCAATTTTCTCATATGTATTCATTAATAATAGGTAATAAACCTGATTGGCTCATTTCAGGCATCAAATGCATAATTGTATTATTTGTTTTTATCTTTTATTTGCTATACAGTTGTCCTTTAAATTCCAATATCGCTATGTTGTGTTTTTTTTCAGATATTAATTATGAATGTGAGTGTGAATGGTTGTTTGTCTATATGTGCCCTGTGATTGGCTGGCGACCGGTAGAAAATGAATGAATGAATGATAATTATTGATCGCTGTTTCATGGTAGACGTCTATTAATTATCCAAACATATTGAAATACATGCGTTATGTAGTATTTTGGCCGCTAGGTATTAGTAATGTCACATTGATGAGGCATACATCCTTATTACATTACCTTATCTCGATGGAGCCAGCCATGGATGCGGAGTGAAAAAGGTTTTCCTCCTATTTTGTATGCACTTGGTAAGTTTTTAGCTTCTTATTTTGTTATTTGTCCCCCACTCCGTTTGAAACCCTTTCTTAGGTTTAGAAAAAATGTGAGTTCCTGCAGCATCAGAGATGTGCAAGCAATGAATAATGAATTTAAAGGTGACTGTAGGGGTGTTATTTCATGTCTATGGGGCTCTAATAATGTTGAAAAAAATGCATTTAGGATGTCATAAACAGGTTTTCTATGCTATAACTATGAAAACGTTCCATTTATTAACAATGAATCTTATAATTCATTTAATGCGGTTGGGACCAATTAACTGCTATAAACATGAGATGTACTGAATTAAATGAGTATATGAGTATATTAAAAAAAGAGTTAAATATTGTTGCATAAAGTACAGTGAGACATAAAGAATAGAAGAGAGCCAATACATTTGCTGTATTCATGCCAATGGCAAATTGATGATGCAGGGTCTCTTGTGTCATGTGACTCACTACCACTCTAAAAATGTTGGGGTAGCAAGGCAGCGTGCGTGTGGAATGCAGATTTCTTGCATAAAAACTATTATTTATCATAACATTAATTAAACAAATGTTTCCATGATTAGCTGAGACATCTATGGTTAAAAGGAAATGACATTTTAATGGACTTTTAATTTTTTTTTATTTGACATTATATTTTGGACTAGAGAAAATGGCATTTTAAAGGGTACTTCAGAAATGTATTTATTTAAAAAATATATTTTCTATCAGTATTTTCTTCTTGTTCATAAAAAGTACTCCAATCCTGGGATGATCTGTTCAAATTCAGCAAATTCACTTTTACACATTTACTAAAAGGATGTTGAAAATGTAATTAAAAAAAAAAGAACACATGTTTTTGAGGGTTGTGACTGTTTATTATTGATCGAAATCAATACGATGACATTGATTAATGGCTCACATTATTACTTGTGACAACTTTACTGCAACAAATTCCCAGAATCAGCAGAGTTGCTGTTAAGTTTTGTGTTGTGTTGACTCATGCATCGCTTTTGATGAAAACCAGCTTATGGCTTGTGGAGGAATTGGGGGGGGGGGACACGCGCTCTCTTTTCTCTGTCTAAACATCTGGTCGATATGACGCTGAATATTTACAATGAATCATAAAAGTGCCCTCGTGGAGACATTCAGGTCACTTTTGGCCAGGGAGTTGGACAAATAGTTTTCCCAAAAGTTTTCCCACAGGCTGAACTAGGTGAAGCGTAATATCAATTTTAAAAGCGGAAAAAATGTCTCAAAACAACAAAAACAAAACGTGCATGTTCAGAAATGTAATATTTTTCAAGACCAGTGTTAAATAGCCATTTGGCTTATAAGTTCAACTGCCTGGGTCGCTGTTTTTGCAGCTTTGCTAGCAATGCTTGTCAGTGCCTGTTTGTCATCAGTTAGTTTTTTTAATTTCCTGCCTTCGTTAGCATCTTTAATCCGTTCCAGAAGGTCTGGCTCAAACCAAAACGTACTCTAACCAAAGCAAATTTTACAAACAAAAAAAAACCTTAAACTGTATTATGGAAAGCAGGAAGTGAACAAATGTAACAGTTACTGAAAAAACTAAAAGTATCACGATGCTGTCTATGCCTTTTTGTCATTTTTGACCCAGCCTCTGGTTGCGTTAAATTTGTCAGCAGACTCACACGTTGCAGGAGTTTTCCGCGTTAGCTCGAGCAGCCTCGCCGCTGCAACTGATTATCTCTGATTGTCTCACACAAACTGTTGATCCGCCACTTCTGAACACGGCGTCCACGGCTTGTGGTCTGTCTTTTGTTAACACTGTTACTGCTTTTGCAACATTAGCTCCCTTGATTACGTCGTTAGTCTTCAGGGTGGTAATTATCGTTGATGAAGGCTTTCCAGTACATCCTGCCCATGCAGAGAGCGGCAGCATGGACGTCATCCTTGAAGTTATTCTTCTATCTTGAATTCAGTTGTGGTATTCACGTTGTGGTATTCACTCTTTGGAATGTTGCTGTCACACGCATGGATACTTTATTGTAATAGGAAATCCAACCATAGCACCCTTATGGTAGCCCTTTGAGGATAATGACCCACATGCATAACATTATGTTGCATGTTTCAGTTTTTCTTGATCTCCGCTTATGAAAACAGATAACCTTTTTTAAAGGTCACACGCCTCAGGATAGAGTCTTAAGAGCCCGAGGCCATCTTGATGGACCTTTTGCAGTTTAAGCGGCCTCTCTGTTCCGTTTCTTCAATCATGCAGCTTCAAGAAGGATGAAAACACTAAGATCCTGGTGTAGATTGTGGTGTTCTATTTTTTATTTCTTACCATCTTAAGAAATCCTGAGCATTGGTTTTCCAAAGCTATGCCAAATATGTATTTATATTTTATCTATACTTAAAAACAAGCTGAAGTGCACTCATTCTGTTTTATCATCTTTTTGTGGTTTCATATGTTCCCCAATGATCCCTCTTTAAATCATTTTCATGCACACAAGTTTGACATAATAATATGTGCTTGCCGAAGTGAAAGCCTGAGTTATTGTACGAGTGTTTTAATGGAGGTGGCAAATTAAAATGAATGGGTTACGTAGCGAGGAAGCGCAGCAGTGTTTATGTAATGTGTCACATTTTGATGTATTAGCCACTACCTTGTCACATTTCAAATTCATTTCCCATAGCTACCATACCACAAAACATACAAAACACGTATTATTCTCATAATACCTCTTTTCACTTAAATATTTCAAATTTTCAAACAAAATTAATTCATTCATTTTCTACCGCTTTTCCTCACGAGGGTCTATTGACTGGTCGCCAGCCAATCACAGGGCACATATCGACAAACAACCATTCACACTCACATTCATACCTATGGACAATTTGGAGTCGCCAATTAACCTAGCATGTTTTTGGAATATGGGAGGAAACCGGAGTACCCGGAGAAAACCCGGGGTGAACATGCAAACTCCACACAGAGATGGGTGGAATTGAACCCTGGTCTCCTAGCTGTGAGGTCTGCGCGCTAACCACTCGACCACCGTGCCGCCCCTTTTTCTCAACAAAATACTACCTAAAAAAATTCATTCATTCATTCATTTTCTTCCGCTTTTTCTCACAAGGGTAGCAGGGGGTGCTGGAGCCTATCCCAGCTGTCTTTAGGCGAGAGGCGGGGTGCACCCTGGACTGGTCTATCTAAAAAAAATATGCCATTTATTTCTGTTATATTGAATTTTTTATTATTATTTTTAGATATACTATGTATACAAATTATTATATACGTACAAATTATATATAGACATGCTAATACATACTATTACCATATTACCGAAGCTACAGTAACATTGTCATTATTATTGTTATGAACATTGTTACACCGAAGAACTACGTTAATGCCGTAGTGACACCTCACCACACCCCACCCGGCTCGAGACGAGCTGCACTCCACACTCGCCCTCACTATGTGAAATCAGTGTCCCCTCCTCAGGAACGAAGTTTCTTTAATGCTTAAAAGTATTAAAATATTGCAAAATACTGCAGGTATTACATGTTATCATGAATATACCTATTACTACATGTATATAAAACCTGAGTGGATGTGTTTTGATTGAGGTCTTTCTAAATAGCCATTTAAATAGCCATTTGGCTTATAAGTTCAACTGCCTGGGTCGCTGTTTTTGCAGCTTTGCTGGCAGTGCTTGTTAGTGCCTGTTTGTCATCAGTTAGGTTTTTTAATTTCCTGCCTTCGTTAGCATCTTTAATCCGTTCCAGAAGGTCTGGCTCAAACCAAAACGTACTCTAACCAAAGCAAATTTTACTATAGAAAAAAATAAATAAATCCAATGAATCCATTCAATACACCCAGAAATTTTAACATAGACAATAATTATAGTTTTACATGCTAATGCTTAAAAGGACCAAAATATTGCAAAATACTGCAGGTATTGCATGTTATCATGAATATACCTGCTACTACATGTATATAAAACCATAAAACCTGAGTGGATGTGTTTTTAATCGTGGTCTTTCTAGGTGTGTCCCATTACATGCATGAATTACCCGCCTCTTTTTTAGCTGTTTTTGTATCTTTAGAACACACAGAAAAGAGAAAAATGTGTTGTTTATTTCTCACATAAGGATTGAGGATGATATATAAATAAATTAATGTAAAAAAAAAGTGTGTTAAAAATGATTCACCTCCCTTGTCAATCCAGCCTAGAGCGCTGTAGTCTTAAGCTCAGTACCGATGGGGTGATGACTCTAATTCCATTCCAAAGCCAAGCGCCACGGAGGCTCTGCTATCAGTCACATGACAGCGGAGAGGTGACAGAAAACAGATGTGAGCATCCTCCACGCTCAAAAGCCATCACTTTGTTCTCGAGACGGCAGATAAAACAGATGTTGTCGTCTCTTTCAGGAAAGGTTTCTCTTCCAGGCGTCGAGTTACTGAAGCTGCGAAAATCATTTTCACATAAATGCTGTTGGAAAGCGGATCCAAATGAATTTTGACCTGCGGGCTAGTGGAAGAGCAAAGTAAACAACGTAACACTGTGATTATGTTGGCTTGAAGGGGGGATTGAAATGTGACGGTGGATCAGTGGGCTTTTTTTGTCACCAGTGACATAAGTGTCTATCTTTTGATCGATGAATCAATCATTAATCGATTATACAATTAATCAACATTAATCAAAGGCTTTGTTGCTAAGAGGGGGAAATTAAAAATGTGTTTTTTTTCATATTCGGTTAGCGTTAGCTGTAGCCTTAATATAGTGTGGGGGAGGGGGATAAATAAATTAGAGGCTAACTAGTTTGCTCGCTAGCATGCTAGGCTTATGTCTCATGTCCCTGCAGTCTTGTAGCCTGCACGTTAGTAAATAATAATAGGAGTGTAAAGGTGACTATAGGGGTGCTATTTCATGTCTATATGGCTCTAATCATGGTAAAAAAAAAATAAATAATGGTTTTTAGAAAGTCATAAACAGGTTTTGGACGTCCAATGGTGGCTTTTTTTGGCGAAAACCGATATGTCGATATTGTCCAACTCTCAATTTTCGACACCGATATCAGGTGATACCGATATGTGTAACATGACATCACTTCTGTGGTGGAATGAACAAATACATATTGTATACAGAATTTTTTTTATATCGGTTTTCATGATCGAGAAAAAAATCTGATACCGTTGTTGACGGTATCAGATATATCGATATATATATCGATATATATATATATCGATATATATATCAATATATATATATCGCTAGCATGCTAACTAGTTTGCCAGATATTAGCATAAAAATGATATATATCGATATATATATCGATATCGATATATATATCGATATATATCATTTTTATGCTAATATCTGGCCAATAATTGTCGGTAGAGATAATAATCCTTGACATCGCGAATTCATTCATTCACAAGGTCGCAGGGGGTGCTGGAGCCTATCCCAGCTGTCTTTGGACGAGAGGCAGGGTACAACCTGGACTGGTTGCCAGCCAATCACAGGGCACATATAGACAAACAACCATTCACACTCACATTCATACCTATGGACAATTTGGAGTCGCTAATTAACCTAGCATGTTTTTGGAATGTGGGAGGAAACCGGAGTACCTGGAGAAAACCCACACATGCAAGGGGAGAACATGCAAACTCCACACAGAGATGGCCGAGGGTGGAATTGAACCCTGGTCTCCTAGCTGTGAGGTCTGCGCGCTAACCACTCGTCCGCCGTGCCGCCCACAATAATTATTGTCTGTGTTAAAATTTTTGGGTGTATTAAATTGATTCATTGGATTTTTTTTTCTATAGTAAAATTTGCTTTGGTTAGAGTACATTTTGGTTTGAGCCGGACCTTCTGGAACGGATTAAAGATACTAACGAAGGCAGGAAATTAAAAAAACTAACTGATATTGCTAATAACGACAAAAATATTCTACTATTTGAATCCGACTTTATGGAAATTCACTCATTGGTTGATTCTGGAACCCATTAAGCATGATAAACGAGGGATGACTGTATATATATGTGAAAGCCTATGTACTGAAGCTAAGGCCTTTTCATGCACCTTATCATGTTAAACATCCATCCATCCATTTCCCATGAGGCTTTATCCTCATTACGGTGATTGGGTATGCTCAAGCCTCGTCACGGTAGACATGCCCAATGCATTTAGTGGCAAGCGATGAAACTCGAAATCATTTTTAACGTGTCAGGGTGTGCTAGCGAGTCAATTTGGGGTAGTCTCATTTGCGAGCTGCACCGTACTGTTCAGGCTTGGGGATGTTTGTTGCCATATCAATTATCAGTGAGATCTCTGAGATATGATGAGAGCTGCAGACAAATTATGACACAATCTGTTGTACATACTTGCCCTGAATTTAAACGTGCAAAATCCCTTTGCAAGCATAGACTAATCTACATCTCAAATTTCTTGTGTCATTTTCTTTTCTTTTATATATATATATATATATATATATATATATATATATATATTTTTTTTTTTTATTATTATTTATATACCTGTGCATAGTTTCAGTGTGTAATCTTCTCCATACGCACCAATTATGTATTTCTTCTCTGTGGCAAAACATACAGTGCAGATGCAGTTGTGGATTTTATTGGCAATTATAATTTGTACACATAAATGTCTACATACAAGCGACAACAGACAACATTCATATCAACTCATTGACTCTAGCAGTGGATCCACACATTCACACTGCAGGGTGTGATGCCCAGTTTGGATTTTTAAGTTCAAATCCAGTCTTTTATTTAGTCAGTCACATTCCCCTCAAAAAAGCTGACTTATAAATATGAACACAATGTGCATGTCAAGTGATGCACAAAACACAACGTTTGTGTTTACACAATTCCTAGTCTCAGTCATGTCACGTTTGTGCAACTGGAATCAACATTTTTTTTTTTTTTTGATGAAGAATATGGCAACAATTTTGGCGAGATGGCCGTTTGTAGGAAAACAGGGAGCAGAAAGAGAATCTGAAAAGCATTTCAGTCAATAACAGATATAATGGATAATACAGAGCCACAATGTCAACACTGTGTGGAAACAGAAACAGACCAAAGCAGTCGATGTGAACAGAGGAAAAAGAAGGAATGGATAAATGGCAAACTGTAGAAAGCCTTAAAGAAACAAATAAATGAGGCAAAGTCTGAGCGGCTAAAGGGAAAATACAGAAATCAGTACCAAGAATGAAAGAAAGCAGCGTGAAGGAAAGCCAGAGCTGACACAAGGATGCAAGGATGGGGGAGAAAGGGAAAGTACACACGATCAACAGTAATAATAGACATGCTTTAAAGCCCTTTGAGACTCTTTTGTGATTAAGGGCTATATGGATAATCTTGACTTGACTTCAACTTTTTAGACCTGTGTCATAGCAACAAGCCGACTGGACTGAGTATTCTCAAGAAATGCTAAATAGCAGAAGTGGATATCCACCATGCAGAGAACAACCTGATAATTGGCATCAAACCACCAACAAAAGTACAAATCTCAGCTATTAAGTCCTCCAAAAATGGGAAAATTCAAAACCATCTGGGAGAACAAAGAAATACCCGATGACTGGTCAGAAGGTATTATCCTAAAAATTACCAAAATTAGGGCAATTTCAGAGATTGTTCCAACTGGCATTGAATCATGCTCCTATCAGAGTCAGAGGCAGTAAATGAGAATCTCAGGAATGAAAACGCAGGATTCCGAAAGGAGAGTGGGTGCTTTGACCAGATATTCACACAACGTAATATTATAGTATGGCAGAAGAAAATACACATTTTAGTTGACTCTGAAAAGGCTTTCAATAGCATACACAGAGACAGCCTCTGGAACATCTTCATGTAAGGAATTATTATTATTTTTTATTTACAACATATTGCGCAACTGCAGGGTCTTGAGACACATGCTAACTCGCAAACTAGAGAGCTAGCGACCTAAACGGTAGCATTCAAGTTATTTCCTTTAAAATTAAATAGCCAAAAACTTACCACTTCCACACGGATAGGGAGGATAACTATTAACAGTTACTTAACCTTTAACATGAACATGAATCATTCATTCATTTTCTACCGCTTTTTCCTCACAAGGGTCGCGGGCCAAGTGTGGCCCGCAGGATACTAGTTTGAGGCCCCCGCCTTGATATGAAAGTTTAATGTTAGTGCGGCACCGCGCAAGTTTGATATGGATGCTGTATGGTATCATGTACCCAGAAAAAATTATTACATTTGATTAATGTTCATGTTAAAGGTTAAATAACTGTTAATAGTTATCCTCCCTATCCGTGTGGAAGTGGTAAGTTTTTGTGCTATTTAAGTTTAAAGGAAATAACTTGAAGGCTACCGTTTAGGTCGCTAGCTCTCTAGTTTGCAAGTTAGCATGTGTCTCAAGACTCTGCAGTTGCGCAATATGTTGTAAATAAAAAGAGTATAAATGTGACTATAGTCGTGTTTTGTCATGTCTACAGGGCTCTAATAATGCTTTGTTCATTTTAATCTGAAAAAAAATATTTGTCTACCCACCAACTATATGTGGTTTCTTAAGTTTTTATTATTTGCCGTTTTATTATCATTATTATTATATTTGTTTATTACTGATTGATTGATTTTCTTTATTCTTGATTTTTGTTTATTTATTTTTCATCTTATTTTGTGTAGAAAAATAAAAATTAAGATATTTGAGAACAGTGGAATGTTTTATCAGAGCTTTAGAAAATTGGAACCAAAGCAAAGTTATTAATTTTTCTGTTTTTAATAAATGCTTTTTTTTTTTTTTTTGGGAAAACCTGATGTGGCCCAGTCTCGACCAGACCCTAGCTCCAGTGGCCCCAAAGTAAATTGAGTTTGAGACCCCTGCTCTAGCAACAACACATTATTTCACCTATTTTGGAAGTACTGATGATGGGGGGGGGGGGGTACACACAACAACATTAAAAACAGAATCAAGATCTCATCAACATAGAACCATAGACCAGAGCTGCATTCTATTCACCCTCCTGTAACGCTCATAACACTGCAGAATGACAGCAAGTGACATATGTCAACTGTCAGTTTTCCACACAAAGTCTCTGAAAAGAATCTGCCGGATATTTTGGCAAGAAAAAAAAAAATAATAAATTCTGCTGGCAAGATGTCAGCAGGACAGCATGGATAGCATCCTAACAGAGCGATACTGGAACTGGTTTGGGCATGTTTTGACACGAGAGAAAGACAGCATCCTAAGAATAGTCCTACATTGGACACTCAAAGGTAAAACAAAAAAAGAGAGGATGACCCAGGAGCACTTGGCATCATAGAGTAGAAGAAGAAATGAAATAAATTTATATCTATAAACCTGACATGGGAAGGTGTCCAGAAAATGAACCAGAGTGGAGAACCTTTGCTGATGTCCTACTTACCAGGAGGACAAAATGGACAATAAGTCAGTACATTAGTGGGGTATTACTGCAATATCAGTTCCTAGCCAACATGTTATAAATATACACATCATTTTTTTGGGTTGTTTGTACTGTTTCGCGCAGACCTCACAGCTAGGAGACCAGGGTTCAATTCCACCCTCTGCCATCTCTGTGTGGAGTTTGCATGTTCTCCCCGTGCATGCGTGGGTTTTCTCCGGGTACTCCGGTTTCCTCCCACATTCCAAAAACATGCTAGGTTAATTGGCGACTCCAAATTGTCCATAGGTATGAATGTGAGTGTGAATGGTTGTTTGTCTGTGTTTACAAATTAGTTGTGCGAGAGGTATAAGTTCCATTGCGAAACACCATGTCAGACGCTATTAATTCTTTGGGAAAATCCAGCGGTCCGCACGCGGGACCTTGTCCCCTCATAGCGACGGCGCAGTAGTCCACTTGCTCCGCATCCACTCCCGATTCCAGCCAGCGGAAACACACGATTCGCTGAAAGGAACGTCGGAAATTATCTGACACAAATCCGTACAGGATGGGGTTAGCGGTGCTGTTGGCGTAGCTGAGAATGACAAAGAGTTGCGTCACCATGGGGTCCGGCGGCCGGTGGAAGACGCTGACTAACTGAACGATGTAGAATGGCATCCAACAGAGCACGAAGACGGCGACCACCAGCAGCACCATGCATGTGATCTTCTTCTCAGAGCGCCGCCGTTGGAGCCAGCCCGCTTTCAACCCCACCGCTCGCATCCTGGCCACCATTAGGCAGTAGCATAAACAAATGGCCGCCACAGGCAGCAAGAAGCCCAGAAGGAACGTATACACCACAAAGGCTTCGGACCACGCCGCTTCAGGCCACAGGAAGTTACAGTCCACAGCGCCGTCATGGGCTGGCACCGTGTCGGCGAAGATAATTATGGGCAAGATAACGAGCAGCGATAGCCCCCACACGCACACGTTCACAACCTTTGCCACCGTGGGGCGGCGGTACCGCGCCGCCTTGATGGGGTGCACCACAGCCACATAGCGGTCCACGCTCAACACGGTGAGGCAGAATATGGATGTGAACATGTTGATGCCATCCACGCTCAGCACCAGCCGACACATGAGCGAACCGAAGGGCCAATGGCGCACGGCGGCCGACGTCGCCAAAAAGGGCACGCTTAGCATGAAGAGCTCGTCGGCGATGGCCAAGTTTAGAATGTAAATATTGGTAGCCGTTTTCATTTTAGCGTACTTGAGAATGACGTAGATGACCATGGCATTACCGGTCAAACCCACGCAGCACACCAGAGCGTAGATGGACGGGATGATGATGTTGCTGACGTCGGGATCCTGGTAGTAGTCCTCGTAGTCCACACTTGTGTTATGTGGAAACCCTGTAGGTTTTTGGCTCTCGTTGAAATCCATCACCACGCTGATTTTCTTCTTTTTAATAATTCTCACTTGCCTCAAAAAACTCCATGTTAGGATTGAAAGCGAGTGTTCGGAGATGGCACGGGATTCTTTCTTCTGGACACTCTTAGTGTTCACCTAAGAGGACAAGAGAAGACATGTCTGCTCATCAATCCATCAATCCATACAACCTCACGGCCATTTAAAGCAGGGGTCTCAAACTCAATTTACCTGGGGGCCACTGGAGCTAGGGTCTGGGCAAGGCTGGGCCGCATCAGGTTTTCCAAAAAAAAAACAAACAAAAAAAACGCATTTATTAAAAACAGAAAAATATACAAACTTTTTCAGTGCTTTGGTTCCGATTTTCTACAAGAAAAGCTCTGATAAAACATTCCACTGTTCTCAAATATCTTAATTTTTATTTTTCTGCACAAAATAAGATGAAAAATAAATAAGAATAAAGAAAATCAATCAATCAGTAATAAATAAATATAGTAATAAAAATAATAATAAACGGCAAATAATAAAAACTTAAGAAACCACATATAGTTGGTGGGTAGACAAATTATTTTTTTTATATTAAAATGAACAAAGCATTATTAGAGCCCTGTAGACATGACAAAACACGACTATAGTCACATTTATACTCTTTTTATTTACAACATATTGCGCAACTCCAGGGTGTTGAGACACATGCTAACTCGCAAACTAGAGAGCTAGCGACCTAAACGGTAGCCTTCAAGTTATTTCCTTTAATCTTAAATAGCCAAAAACTTACCACTTCCACACGGATAGGGAGGATAACTATTAACAGTTATTTAACCTTTAACATGAACATTAATCAAACGTAATAATTTTTTCTGGGTACATGATACCATACAGCATCCATATCAAACTTGCGCGGGCCGCACTAACATTAAACTTTCATATCAAGGCGGGGGCCTCAAACTAGTGTCCTGCGGGCCACATTTGGCCCGCGGGCCGCGTGTTTGAGACCCCTGATTTAAAGTATACAGTAAATCCCTGCCTGTTTCCCCTTTTTAATCCGTGTCAATTCACTCAACATTTTCCATCAGGAAGAAGCTTGACAAGACGTGATGTTGTGTAACTACATGTTTTGTAAGTACAATAGTGTAATTGTGTATTCAAGTGCAAAACAGAATTTGAAATGTGTGATAACTATGAAGTGCGTTTGTAGTAGTGTTTTTTTTTTTTTGCCATACTTATCTACTCCATTTTGATTCCTTCTGCCGCCTCTCCCTGTCCTTTGTCACCAACATTGAATAGTAATTAACATGCGCAGGTCGTCTAATAAAGAACATGGCCCACAATGAGTAGCTTTTTAGCCTTAATGATGAATCAGTAAGGTGACAGTCTTGTTCTTCCTTGCTGCACTATAATGAGCACAATCATTCTTTTGAAGTTGCATGAATGCCGCTCCGTGGATGCCGCATGCGAGCAGGGACAAGGTGGTCCTGGCTCAGGGAAATAATGGTCTTTGCGTTAGCTAGGACATATAATGCTTGCCTCCGTTATCCTTTTGTATGGAATTAATACTCAGCACCACACATGAAAAGATTTCCATTAACTGAATGCATGACAGCATTGACACTTTTGGAGTTATTGTCGTAATAATGGAGGCATATCCACTGTGGAGATGCATGTCTGTAGAATAAAATGTTCAATGCATCCTCAATTAAATTTGGGACAGGGATGGGGGACGAACTACAAGACCGTCTCCAGTAGCTAAATCAAATTATTACTGTAGATCAGGTGTCTCAAACTCAATTTACCTGGGGGCCACTGGAGCTAGGGTCTGGCCAAGGCTGGGCCGCATCAGGTTTTCCCAAAAAAAAAAACAAAAAAAACGCATTTATTAAAAACAGAAAAATATACAAACTTTTTCAGTACTTTGGTTCCGATTTTCTACAAGAAAAGCTCTGATAAAACATTCCACTGTTCTCAAATATCTTCATTTTTTATTTTTCTACACAAAATAAGATGAAAAATAAACAAATCAAGAATAAAGAAAATCAATCAATCAGTAATAAATAAATATAATAATAATAATAAAACGCCAAAAATAATAAAAACTTAAGAAACCACTTATAGTTGGTGGGTAGACAAATTATTTTTTTCAGATTAAAATTAACAAATCATTATTAGAGCCCTGTAGACATGACAAAACACGACTATAGTCACATTTATACTCTTTTTATTTACAACATATTGCGCAACTGCAGGGTCTTGAGACACATGCTAACTCGCAAACTAGAGAGCTAGCGACCTAAACGGTAGCCTCCAAGTTATTTCCTTTAAACTTAAAAAAAGCCAAAAACTTACCACTTCCACAGGGATAGGGAGGATAACTATTAACAGTTATTTAACCTTTAACATGAACATTAATAAAACGTAATAATTTTTTCTGGGTACATGATACCATACAGCATCCATATCAAACTTGCGCGGGCCGCACTAACATTAAACTTTCATATCAAGGCGGGGGCCTCAAACTAGTGTCCTGCGGGCCACATTTGGCCCGCGGGCCGCGTGTTTGAGACCCCTGCTGTAGGTGCTCTTCACAACCCGTTAAATGTGTTCACTTCCTGTGTTTAGATGTTTTCTATTTAGTAGAGAAAACAGTAGCTTGTGCAACATGTCTATGCCTTGAACTTGACCGTGTCTTAAAGCGACAGTAACCCCAAATGATGGTTATGGCAACTAAATGATCGAAGATCATCATCCATTAAACGTCATGACACCGGGTAACGTTTTGACTTCTGAGTCAGTTGCTAGGAGACATCATAGCACCATAGCCAATTAAAATCAGCCAATTATGGAAATAGAAGTACAAGTGCCTTCTGGCATAGTGACTGATCAATATGGTCTCGTTCTCCCAACCTCCTGACTAATAACCTCACAAGGGAGGAAAAAGTTGAGGTGCACTCAAACCTTGTATATTTTCCGATATATATCCTATATATATATATAGTATATATATATAACCTATATATATTTTCATATATGTTCAATCACCGCTACAAAGATAACTGTTAGGCTTATGGAAAATAGTTCCATATAAAAGCTTGCACTCGCAAAACATAGCCATGATTGATTGGTTCTGGACAGGGCGGCACGGCGGTCGAGTGGTTAGCGCGCAGCTAGGAGACCTGAGTTCAATCCCATCCTCGGCCATCTCTGTGTGGAGTTTGCATGTTCTCCCCGCGTGCATGCGTGGGTTTTCTCCGGGTATTCCGGTTTCCTCCCACATTCCAAAAACATGCTAGGTTAATTAGCGACTCCAAATTGTCCATAGGTATGAATGTGAGTGTGAATGGTTGTTTGTCTATATGTGCCCTGTGATTGGCTGGCGACCGGTCCAGGGTGTGCCCCGCCTCTCGCCCGAAGACAGCTGGGATAGGCTCCAGCACCCCCCGCGACTCTCGCGAGGAAAAGCGGTAGAAAATGAATGAATGAATGATTGTATAGCGCCAATGCACAGATTTCATTGGCTGAGTGGCGTCAAATGGGATGGCTTACGTTGCATGCATTTAGTCAGTGGATGTCCCGAGTTGATCAACTACTATCTCCAGTGTAGGCAAAGCTCCCCATTAAATCTACTCATATAATTTTTTGAATATACTGTATGACCAGATCTGTATTGGATGGCGTCTGGGACCAGACTAGTGAATCCTGGTTTAGGGATATTAAAAGACAGGCATATGCATTGATATAAAAATGCAGCTTTGACCACCATATATCCCGCTAGACATCTTCTTAGGATTGTTTGTAGTTCTGTCCTTAATAGATATGTTTATAATTGCGGGCTGCTTGGAGAAGGTGAGTCATATTCTCCCCGCTTACCCTCGCTTACCACTCAGACTCTATTTGATTTGATCGATGCCTCTTTGAGCACCGCAAAAAGGTGAATTTTGCCGATGCGCTGGAGCAGAGCCGAGCGGCAAAGGAGCTTTTAGGAGTGTTTAGCCCGCGTTCACGGCCAGCTGCATTGGAGACCTTTGAGAGATGCTCCTTTTCCAAGCATTTGCATTCTCTCCACATTGTTTTCTTTCATTATAGGACATATGGAGAGATGAAATATGCATTCATGCCTTCTTCGCATTTAGTCCTCATTTAGGGGATTTGATGATGATCGATTATGCGGACTGACAGTATGAGTGTGTCCACTTTTGGTGATTAATTGTATTATCCTGTGGCTAGAAGGCTTTCATATTATTTGTGTGAATGAAGGCAGGATGCCTCTGCTTCAGGGATCGGATTCCAGGAATTCTTCTGGTAATTGTAGTTATAATATCGAATGACTGAAGAGGCGGTAAGAGATGATTCGAAACAATTTGTCTTGAACTTCAGCATCTTAGGAGTTGTCTTGGCAACCATATCTGCATCCATGCACGATGACATAGATTCATTATTGTCTTATGATTCATTGAGCAAGGAAAGCAATTTTGGAACTTTTTTTCATTTGCACTAATTTACACTCTCAGTGGCAAGGTCAAGGCAGCCAATGAAGGAGGTCAATTATCGAATTGATATTTTTAGTGCATTAATTCCATCTATGACCATTAATACGACTCACCAATAAATGCTTTGTCCTTTCACTCCTGACTGTCAATCATCAACTTGTGCATGGCGCTGGTGCCGCTGCGTTGTTTGCTCACCTTCTGCTGCAGAGATGCTCCTGTCCTCCTTGTCTCCTCATCACTGCGATGTCGACGCCGGTCGGTCTTCTGTGTCCTCCAGCATCCGGCTGCTGTATGAGCGGCTTAACGCTGCACTCTTTCCTCTCTCGCTCTCTTTGGTCTACACCGCATTCTATCTCCCGTCTCACAACCGCCTTGCTCTCCTTGCTTTTTTTTTTGAGCCGCATCTCCACAGCGCTCTGCTATTAGACCAGCGCGTCTCAATTATTTTTCTTTCTGTCATGCCCTCCCCCCAAAGGGACTGACATTTTTTTCGTGCATCCCCCACTCCTCCAACTTGAAATACTAGAGAAACTGATATTTATTAATTTATCTGTACTGTACAGGCTGAACTTGAAACGTATTCAAGAGTCAAATTACATGTTGAGTATTATACTGTGTAAATAGGTGACCCCCCCGCACCCCCCAACGCTCTCCCCCTGTTAAAACATAACTTAATTCAAATTACTCCAGATCTATTAGTCAACGGTCAACAAAAGATTATAAGACATTTCTAAAGTTTTGGGACTCCAGCAAACCACAGTGAGAGCTATTATCCACAAATGGCGTAAGAGTGGTGAACTTTCCCCAAAATGAACCCAAGAGCACAGCAACGTTAAAAGTAGCGCAGAATTTCAGAAAAAGAACATCATATCATATAACAGTAAAACATTGTGGTGGTAGTATGATGGTCTGGGGCTGATTTGGGGGGCGCTTCCCAAACCGATGGTTGCTGGTTACAGCCTTGATCCCCCATTGAGGTTCAAAACACTCAAAACCAATCCAGAGAAGGTCAATCAATATATGCTAATTTATCTGAACAAAACATTGACATCTTAGCATCATATGTTCATTCATTCATTCATTCATTCATTCATTTTCTACCGCTTTTTCCTTGCGGGGTGCTGGAGCCTATCCCAGCTGTCTTTGGGCGAGAGGCAGGGTACACCCTGGACTTGTCGCCAGCCAATCGCAGGGCACATACGTATAGACAAACAACCATTCACACTCACATTCATACCTATGGAAAATTTGGAGTCGCCAATTAACCTAGCATGTTTTTGGAATGTGGGAGGAAATCGGAGTACCCGGAGAAAACCCATGCATGCACAGGGAGAACATGCAAACTCCACACAGAGATGGCCGAGGGTGGAATTGAACCCCGGTCTCCCTAGATGTGAGGTCTGTGCGCTAACCACTATAATTATTGTCTGTGTTAAAATTTCTGGGTGTATTAAATTGATTCATTGGATTTATTTTTTTTTTTCTATAGTAAAATTTGCTTTGGTTAGAGTACGTTTTGGTTTGAGTCGGACCTTCTGGAACGGATTAAAGATACTAACGAAGGCAGGAAATTAAAAAAACCTAATAATGACAAAAATATTCTACTATTTGAATCCGACTTTATGGAAATTCACTCATTGGTTGAGTCTGGAACCCATTAAGCATGATAAACGAGGGATGACTGTATACATATGAAAGTGTATGTACAGAAACTAAGGCCTTTTCATGCAGAACAAAGAAAGGGAGAACATGCAAACTCCACACAGACATGGCCGAGGGTGGAATTGAACTCTGGTCTCCTAGCTGTGAGGTCTGCGCGCTAAACACTCGAGCGCCGTGCCGCCCAGCATCATATGCTATTATCAATTAATAATTATTTTTTTTTAGAATACACCGAGGGCCAATAAAGTGCGTGAATTGAAATGAAATAAGCCATTTATAAGATTCCCTCACAGATGAGTTGCCATCAACAGACCGTGACGTTTAATAAGGCCGCCTTGATTGATGTGTTGTAGTGAATTAAAAAAGCAGGAAGCAAGGCCAATTTGTTGTTAAATACACAGTTTGGACACGTCATTCTAGTGACAGCTGCTTCAGATCAGATCACGACTTGTCCGTGCCTCAGGTGGTCCTCAAGGAGAAGATTGAGGGGGAATCATTTCCCAAATGAAAATGCGGTTTGCTTGTAGAATACGCTTCAGCAGGGGGTTCTATGATCGTTACAAGGAGAAAGAGGCATTGTGTGTTTACTTGGAATTAATTTCCTGTGTGAAAAGGTCATCCGGCAAAGTGGAGCCAAAGTCGTTTTGGACTTGCCGTCTGCTTTGCATGTCAATGTCACCTTGCCGTGCACGTCCACCATGTTTTGCATTTTCTGTCAAAGTCCACTATGCCTTATTTGTGTCCAGATTAGACTCCCCACCCACTCTCAAATTTGAGTAAATCAGTTTTGGATTACTCATTGGTGGAATCAGGGTGCATAGCGCCTCCTACAGTTGGGATTTGAGTAGAACATTACACGGGTTTAGAATGGATGGAAGTGGAAGAAGAGGTAGAATGAAAACGTAAGCTACAACTGACATACACTGACGCACAGCTAATGATTAGCTAGTGATTAGCTAAAGTTTAGCTAGTAACGTTAGCTGTTATTACAACAATATGAGTGTAAATTGTCGCTTATGACTTTGAGACTGCTTTTGTGAGTGACGGTACAAATATTTACCACTGGTGGTTTGTATTTTTTGGGTTAAAACAAATGTAATATAGAGCGAGTTGGATACTGTCCCTTTAAGACAAGGCAGCCACATCCAGAACAATTGGAGTACTTATTTTGCGTACGTTAAAGATGCTAAAAACCAATCCAGTCTAAGTCAGTATATGTTTAGTTACCAAAAAAAAACCCTCAAACTTTTCATTTAACAACTTTCGCTTGAAAAAAAAAAACTGAATACATACACATAACTAGAGAGGCAGCCCATAAAACATGTGGATCACTATGGTATGATATGACAGAACTTTTATTTCATCGTTCAAAGTCGAGTTTACACCAACTGAAATTAGTCTGATAATTAGGAAGATTGATGAAGGATGATTAGGAAGGTTGCTTCTATTGTTTTTTTTAATGTCGAGACAATTGATCTATTACATCAGACATTATTTGGGTTTTTATTTGGCACCTTTAAAAATATATTAAGAGTTTATACAATATATAAAATGGCCACTAAATTGGGTTAAAAGTTCAACAGGACTTGATTAACATACATTACCACTCAAAACCAGGACACGCTTGCTCAGGCTGTTGAACGAGCAAGTGTGTCCAAATGTTTGACTGCTTGTCCGTCCATCCATTTTCTTGGCCTGCTTGTCCTCACCAGGGTTGCAGGTGTGCTTGAGCCTATCCCAGCTGTCTTTTCATCCAACCCTGGAGTTTGTTGCCAGCCAAACCCAAGGCCACAAATAAGCATCCACACTCTGTTGTAACTGGTAGTGTATACTGGAGCACAAAAGCGTGAAGGCCAACGTGTCTGCATTACTCGTATCGTCCACACGATGGCGCCATAGTGCCAAAAGTCTTGTTCATCATTTTTTTATGTTTGCATGTGTTTGATTTGAATCCATTTTTATATTTGTTAATTATGTCCTACAGCTGACAAAAATCGGAGGCACCGCTATGCAGAACTACTGAAGAACCAGAACCTTTGGTGGCCTCATCAATGCCTCCAGAGGATCCTAGTAAGTCAGTCAATTCTCTTGTTAAATGTTTACTCTCATGGCCTATTTATGAGTATTTTATCATGTCAGCACTTGGACATCATATCTGTAAGGCAGGAGTCACTCTGCAGGCGTACATCGGTGGCTCTTATAGGTGCCCAGGTGGCGAAAGCTGCGCCCACACTGCTGGCAACAGTAGGGGGTGGCTCCACTGTGTATCCTCTGGTGGGTGTACAGGTTGCCCAGCTCTTTAAAGCGGCGACCACACTGCGGGCAAGCGTATGGGCTCTCGCCGGTGTGGACGCGTTGATGTCTCTTGAGTCCAGAGAGGACCGAGAAGCCTTTTCCACATTGGGGGCAAGGGAAGGGGCTCTGGTCACCACTGTGCACCAGCCTGTGGCTCTTCAAGCGAGCAGCGTGGCGGAACCTCTCGCCGCAGTCAGGACACGCGAAGGGTTTCTCTCCTGTGTGGATGCGCTGGTGCTGCCGCAGGTTGCCCAGGTAGTTGAACTGGCGGCCGCAGTCCCCACACTCGTATCTGCCCTTCATTTTCACCTCCTTGTTGGCAGCAGACGCATCTTCTCTTCCGTCCTGTCCTAGCTCATTGTGTCCCGTGCCCACTGTGCTGCTGTCCCCTGCAACGGTGGGAGCAGCAACGATGCTCTGCAGGGCCTGGAGAGCTTGCACACCTTCTGTGTCCGAGTGAATCAGTTTAATATGCTCCTCCAGGAACGCCGAATCAGGACAGAAGGTTCCGCACAAAGAGCAAATGAAGGTGTGGTTGGGAAACTGCTGACCTGGAAAACACAAATAGAGAACAAACAAAGTTAGAACAAACAAACACTTGTGATTAATTAAGGAAATCTCAATTGATTTCATTTCTTTGCCCACCTGTCTGAGGTCTGCCCGTGTTGCCCTGCAGGGGACTGTCGCCCTCCCCGGGAGAACTGTGCGGCACCATGGAGAAGTCAGCCGTCTGAATGTGTGAAAAGCGGGCCGCCGTCTGTTCAAGTCTTGATGAGCCTTTCTCGTCCTCATCTACCTCAGTTCTGGCAGCTGGAGCGTCCTCACACTCGGGCTGCTTCATCACTGAGAAGACAATGTGGGTACGACATTCCATCACTATTGCTATTCGCAAAAACACAAATAATTCATGCACACATAAAATCCATAAAAATTCTTATTTTTCATATTCTAAACCCTATAATATGCCTCTCACCATCATTCATTCATTCATTTTCTACCGCTTTTTCCTCACGCTGGAGCCTATCCCAGCTGTCTTTGGGTCTGGTCGCCAGCCAATCACAGGGCACATATAGACAAACAACCATGGACTATGGACAATTTGGAGTCACCAATTAACCTATAATGTTTTTGGAATGTGGGAGGAAACCGGAGTCCCCAGAGAAAACCCACGCATGCACGGGGAGAACATGCAAACTCCACACAAAGATGGCCGAGGGTGGAATTGAACCCTGGTCTCCTCGCTGTGAGGTCTGCGCGCTAACCACTCGACCGCTGTGCCGCCGACAATAATTATAGTTAAAATTTCTGGCTGTATTAAATTGATTCATTGGATTTATTATTTTTTTCTATAGTAAAATTTGCTTTGGTTAGAGTACGTTTTGGTTTGAGCCGGACCTTCTGGAACGGATTAAAGATACACATACACAGATACACATTTTAAAATACACATTTTTGACTTGGGATTACTATGAATTCAATTAAACAATGAATTGTTAAATGTTCAATATTTCATAAGATATATGTTTTATGTTTTTTTAAGCCATGTATGGAGTACTTCAGCTCAAATGTCTGACTGTAAAAAGTTTAGGAACACCTGATCTAAACCATGGCCATGGTTCATGTTTTTGTAGTTCCCCTGCTTTCATTCCTATTGTGTGCCAAATTTCATGTAACAAGGTTCCGTCCTTGTTGCCTTTCCATACACACACACGGAAAGGGAGGGACTAACGCGAGTGGTTGCAAATTGCAATTCACAATTAAAAAGGAGAAGAAGAGGAGAATCGTCATTTCCGGTAACGACAGTATAGGATTTGGTACAGCACTAGAGTCAAATTTCATACAGTACACAACATGTATACACTTATCGGAGTATAAGTATATATAGAAACAGTAATAAGCATCGAGCGCTATTGGTTAAGTTGGTTCTTTTGTTTCCATGGTGACACGTTTTACCTTTCAGGTCTGCTGAGTACTCCACGGGAGCCATCCACTCGTAGTCATAAATGCGTTTGCTGCTAGTGGGGAGCATGTTGAAGATGTCATCCGCACTGGAGTCTGCGTGCCCAGGCCCGGAGGCTGCCACCCCGCTGTCCGGCCACAGATTGAGGGGATGCTGGTCGTCCTCCGGACGAACGTCTCTGTCGTCGTTTTCTTGGCCGCTCTGCTCCCCGTCCATCTCCGCTCCCCCTCTGGAGTTCTTGTCCTTCATCAGGTAGTGACAAATCGCGTCGATGTTCTCTTTCTTCACCCCCGGTAGGATAGATTTGGTTCTCTTGGGGTCCGCGTTGAGCAGCTTGGAGGTCGCCTCGGACCTCTTACAGGCAGCTGCCTCCGCCTCCACGCTCGCTCCTCCGAGCTCCTTGGTGTCCCTCTGCACGCTGCTCAGCCTCGCCTTTAACACCGCGATCTCCTCTGTTTTTTCCCTCAGCTCCATTTTCAGCACCCGTATCCTCATGCTGACCATTTGGCGGATCTCGGAGATCGCCGTTTCTAACACCACGCTGATATTCCTGCCCAGGTGCTCGCTGATGTCGTTTACCGAGCACAGCAGCTCTTCGTCGGGCTCCAGCATCAGGAAATCGCCGTCGTTCGACCCGGGAGGCTCCATGAAAGCGCCCTGGAGTCCAGGGGAAAGGTTAGTGTCAGAGAAACTGTGATTTCTTTTGCGACTCATAGATGATTTAACACGACGATTCTCTGTTGACAGCAGAGTTTTTAAGCTAGCAAGCTAATGTTATGCTGATGCTCCAGGGTGGCTAGTGAAGTTTAGCATGGGTGATCACACCGGATTATAGTACTACAAAATAAAAGCAGCACAGTGAGAACAATGCTTTGACGAAGCCAATTTGAACCGTTAACCGACATGTATTTTTTTAAGCCGGAAACTGGATCTTATTGTTATTAGACTTGAACTTTACTATAAATGTTACTCTTTAACGGTAACAGTAGACGTGGGCGATACTGCAAATTTTTGTATCGATCCGATACCAAGTAAATAATGCACATTGCCATTATTGTCGATGCACATTTTAGTGGTTTTTGCCTTAATTTGTTGATCATGATTATAATCACAATAAAACACTGGACGACAAATATATTTTTTTGTCAATGCATTTATTTTATCAATGCAATTTGATAATATTTAAACACACATTTCCTCAAAATGACACATTTTCCTAAACCAGCCCTCAAAAAGGAAAAGCGAGTAGTAAAACCTAGGTACACTTTTCCGCAGATTGTCCACAGTAAGTGAAATCCGTGAGGTACCCAACTATATTTTGCCACAATTATTATATATGTTTAAAGCTGTAAAATTCCTCGCCATATATACAGGCATTGGTTAAACAGTCTCACATTTCCTTTGAATTTTAATGATCAACTTACGAGATTTGACACAAATTCAGTGACTGAGGCATTCATTCTGTTGATCGTGGCTTGTCCTGGCACCGTTGGGCTGTAGACTTTTTGTATCCTTATTAAAACATAAACTTCCCTGTCCTCCATGAACCGAAGATTTATTTGCAGTCCGCCTTCATTCAGCATATGATTGCTAACGATCAGCTAACAAACAGCTAACGATCATACAACACGAAACAGGCAGCATAAAGGAGATTGAGTGACAATAGTCTACAGATCAGATCAAATCAGAATGCAGGACACAATAGTCAGGTTCTCCCTAAGCCCTTTAGGACTGTTGTGGCTCTGAATTTAGCTGGCTACAGACAAACAGATGACTGAGACGACCTGGACACATCTTCAACTCTCACACCCTCTACTGGTAGCAGTATTAAATACAGGAGCAGACACATCTGAGAGATCACTCTAATATAACACAAGGATGCAGAACACAATGTATGTTCATCCTCCAAAAAAAAGTGCAATCACCAATCGATCTTTTGTGTCTTTTAATGTTTAATATTTTTTCCAACAACCTCATTAAGAAAGCTGTTGTGGAATGGCTAGTGTGCATGGTGTAGCTAACACCGGCTAATAACGTTTCCGCCAACATTGTATGTGTCATATGTTTGTACTTCTGGCAGTATAACTGCAAGTATTAGCCAAATGTTTGACTGATGGACTGCGTTTTGTTTTTTGTCTGATTACTTCATTTTTTCCTGCGCATGTGTGTGTGTGTGTGTGTGTGTCTGTTATGTGGGGTGTGGCTTGTATGCTCTGAGCAGATCGAGCGCCATCACCCCACTGCAAAAGTAAATGTGTGTACTGTGTTGCCAGCTTTGATTCTGTAACATAGATTCATAACATTTATTTATTTTTTTATGAATAGGGTGCCTAACTGAAAACACTGTGAAGGTTAGATGTTAGTAAACTTATTGATATTTATTTGAGTTTTTTCGCTTGTTACAGAGCTTGTGTTCTCATTGGAAGGTAACTTTTTTACAAGCAATAAAAGACATTGAAGGCTTTCATTGAGAGTCAACTTGACTGGACTTTAGTGCTGTGACCTTTTTTTCCATGTGATTCTACGCGGGCTTGCTGGTATAAATTCCATCTCACAGAGGAACTGAGCGAAGGAAAGGAAGTGCTGAGTGTGTTCCTGGTGTGGCTCACACACACAAAATGACACAGTCGGTGCAAAAAAAAACAAAAGAGAAAGTTCTCTGAGGGAGCCTGGATGAACCAAATGTGGGCATCTTAACCCATTTCGGTAGTTTGGAAAGTTCTTTATTTGTTCACCGAGTGATGATTAACCTGCAAATGCCTGACTTTGTTTGAAAGGAAGGACTGGGCAAGCAGTTTTCTTCCATGATGGAGCGAAACAGACGGCACAGCAGACTTGGTAAGAATTTAATACAAAACTACTGCCATCTTATAATTAGAAAACACTGCAACATATGGTAAATATTAAACAGTGTCATTGTCAGTGAATACTATGCTTTATAATCGCATTTTAGAGTCGTATACATGTTATTTTTCCTTCATTGTGCATGATTCTTCTGCAGTGGGGGGTGCTTTTTGCAGAGATGCTGCCAGTGTTAAGGGAACACCCGGGGAGAACCTTCCAGGAGGTAGGCCTACCACACATTCACATTCGTGACTGGGTCATAAAATCAGAAATACTGTATGACCCATGCAGTCGTAGGCAGTCATGTGAATCCATTTAAAGTGTTCTCAAGTCACTGATTAATCTTAAAGTCAGTATGGACTCACTGACTCGTTACTATTTTTCAAACACACCAACTTTGTCATATACAGTAAAGTCTCGTTATATCGATATTCTCGGGAGTTGGAAAAAATACAGATATAACCGGACTATCCATATATCCGATCCTGCGCCGAACTGCATTAAAAGTGAGCAATAATGCACTCGACATTGTTCTATACTATAGAACAATGTTCTATAGTATAGAACAATGTCGAGCAGCTTAAATCAATCTTTGCTTCAGGATTTCAATACCAAAAAAGAACATGGCGAACGGCTGCTTCCAGTCAACTTTATTTTTCACACCACCAGAGCGCAGCACACACACCGATTCCCGCACTTCCTGGTTCACAGGTCATGCTCAACCCCGCCCACATAACTGGCCAAACACATGCCTGCAACAGAAGAACCAACTGCGTTCGTGGTTTCTCTCGTGTGTGTATAGATTCTATACAGGAAATCCTTAAGCAAAGATTGATTTAAGCTGCTTTTGTATCGATATAAGCAGACCAAATTGGCTGGCGGGAGATGAAAAGGGCATCGTAGTAACCGGATTATCATAATAACCGGGTATCGTACTAACGGAACTAATTATATCATAAAAGACTAGAAATTTCCCGGGAAATGAAAATAGTATCGTAATAAGTAGTAATTCGTTATAACCGATATCGATATAACGAGACTTTACTGTAGTTTTATATGTGACAGTAGCTTCTTTTGTAATGTATATTGTGTGGGATTCCCACATAGTATATTTCAAAGCTACCTTGCTTCTCTTGGTGATTAGTTGAATTCATGACAAATTAGTGACGATGATGATTTATTAATTACATTAGATTAGATTCAACTTTGTTATTGCTCATGTCACTGGTACAGGGCAACAAAATGCAGTTAGCATCCAACCAGAAATGCAATTTTATAAGTACCTTAGTAGTAAGTAAATGTAGAACAAAAATGAACAGATCTATGTAAAAAAACTATAACAGGCTATAACTATAATACAGTGAGGATATGTACAGATATATAAATGACTATAATATGGCTATTGCAGATTATACAGATTATAAACAGTATGGATGTGACAATATATAATAACAGTAATATGTACAGTATTGCAATGAAGTGACTAGAGTACGGTTATTGCAGATTATATAAATTATAAACAGTATGATCTATGAATGTGACAAGCTATTACAGTATTACAGTAATATGTACAATATTAATATTATATTATAATAATATATTATAATATTAAAATATTATAATAATACCATTACTGAAATAATCCACTACTGCATCAGGTTAATAACAAATTTGCATAATTGCCCACCTGTAGTTTTAGTACTTTATTCATGACGATGTTGAGGAGTTCTTCATTGAGTGCATTTGGTGATGCGTAGGTCTACCTCTACGTCTGGATGTGGTCACGGGTCCCGAGCGTCTTTCTGCGCTCGAGGAGTCGCAGGAACTGCAAGGGAAACTGCGGCTTTTGCAGGCCGACAGCACAGAGCTCGATGCTCTTTTTACGGTGCAACACACACACACATACACAATTTTACAAAAACACACGCTCACTTTAGGTTTTTATTTATTATGTGAAATGAAAAGATGGAAATACAGTGGGGGAAATAAGTATTAGATTTTGCTGATTGTGTATGAACTGTACGTATTTTTATGGTTCAATAAAGGTTCTAAATTAATTTGTATTGAGGGAAATAAGTATTTGATGTCAACCAGTGGTTGGTTGTGGCTGTTTCACCTTCCATGCAGGGACTTAATGTTATTCTTTTACATTCTGTGTTACAATAAACCTGCCATAAAAATTCTGGGACAGAATCAGCAGTGGACCGGATACTTATTTTTCCCCACTGTAAATACAAATAAAAATATTTTATAAATTGTTAAAAAATTATGATACTATGTATTTCAATGTTGTCCAACAGGAGTTGTCTGCCCGTGTGGTCTCCATTGACAGCGAGGACAAAGTGATTTTTGTTACTTTCCAGATGTTTGAGCAAGTGTGGAAGTTCACCACATACTATACACATGGTAGGTTGACATTTCATATTCTTTTTACATCCATCTACTGGCGCTGTTGTCATATTTTTTTATGTTTTTAAAAGGTCTTCTGGGTCACTGCTTGGAGAATCTATTGTTCCATGAAAAGTCTTGGCTAGAGAAAGATCTAGCAATGGAGGTTTCCATCGATGAGGACACGCTTCACCTTGTCTACATGTGCATTCTCATGCAAGAAGGTAAGTGCAATGTGGGGTGATATGGCAAAAAATGGCAAAAAAAAACATGAATAATGGAACCATTATACCATCTATAAGTTTATACATAAATTTATATTATCATTACAAAACAAAACATTTACTTGGTGGGAATCGACTGTCACAATGTTTTTTTTGTGTAATCAGCATCACTCTTCGCTAGCTGCACAGCCAACCAGATGTTTGATAGCTCCACATCTGCCGGAGACCTGTACCTGGAGCAAGGGGACGTAGCCCTCTTTGAACCCCCCTTCCTGGGCTCAGGGTGGACTGTTCTTTGTTTAGCAGATGGGGCCCGGGGCACTGCCCCGAAACCTGCGCTGGAACCTGTTCTACCTTTTCATCAGTGAGTCACATAGCTACCCATGTAACAAAATGTGTTGTGTCATGGCGTGTCCACATGCAGGTGGTTTCTCAAGTCTTGTGCAGAAAGTATTTTGATTGGGGACGGCAAGCCTGTCTGTGATTTCCCTCTGCATTTTGGTACGTATCTAGACATCATTTTTATTCACAAAAATATTTTATTCATGAAAGTCTTGTTTCATTCAGCAAGAGGCATCTGTGTGGCCGCTGTGCAGTATGATGCCGAAGGTCCAGACGAGCTCAGTTTGTTACCGGGCGATCGCGTTATCATTGTGGGACGGCTCGCATCCTGTCACCTTTGGTTCTTAGGCATGAAGGAAGCAACTAGCGAAGTAGGCCTGGTGGGGACGAGCAGCGTCAAAGTGTCCGCTGACACATACGAGTGAGTATGTCAAAGAAAAAAAAAAAATGAATGGAAATCATCAGCTGTTGTGTATTATTGTCCAGGTCAGCAGACGTCCTTCTAGACACAGAAGAAGCTACCTTGTTTAGACTGCAAGAGGACAAGGTCATTGAGCAAAGCATCGCTTTGTTGAAGGACAAATGTTGCAATGACATCAGTCGTTACTACAAGCTAGGTAAGACTTTTGCCATTACATGAAATTCTACTTCATTTATCTCCAAACAGCATTAACAAGTTTGTTGTGCTACAGTCTTCCTAAATAAATCTGCACATGTGCAGTAACATGGAATAGTACATTGCATCGGAAGGGAGCTGTGAGTGGTCCAAACAATTGTGTTAGATTACACATTTTGATGTGGTTTTCCATTCTTTTCCATTCCATTGTCTTCCTATTATTCGTGGTGGCAGCAATCTCAGTAGGGATTCTGATCCCTGGCCAACTCTTCCAGGGATGACGCCAAGGCCTTTCCCAGGCCAGTTTTAAGCACATAAATTAAGATGAGGCTGTATGGTGGAAGAGTGGTTAACACACAAGCCACACAAAAAAATATTAATTGATAATACATTATGATGCTGGGCGGCACGTCGGTCTAGTGGTTACCGTGCAGACCTCACAGCTAGGAGACCAGGGTTCAATTCCACCCTCGGCCATCTCTGTGTGGAGTTTGCATGTTCTCTCCGTGCATGCATGGGTTTTCTCCGGGTACTCCGGTTTCCTCCCACATTCCAAAAACATGCTAGGTTAATTGGTGACTCCAAATTGTCCATAGGTATGAATGTGAGTGTGAATGGTTGTTTTTTTTCTATATGTGCCCTGTGATTGGCTGGCGACCAGTCCAGGGAGTACTCTCGCCTGAAGACAGCTGGGATAGGCTCCAGCATGCCCACGACCCTAGTGAGGAAAAGCGGTATAGAAGATAGATGGATGGATGAAAGACGAAAAATCAATAATCTGTTTTTATGAGACTTTTGAGGGCCCCTGGAAATCTTGGTGCCCTAGATAATTGCCTGTATTTGCTAATAATAATTCATTCATTCATTCATTTTCTACCGCTTTTCCTCACGAGGGTCGCGGGGGGTGCTGGAGCCTATCCCAGCTGTCTTCGGGCGAGAGGCGGGGTACACCCTGGACTGGTTGCCAGCCAATCACAGGGCACATATAGACAAACAACCATTCACACTCACATTCATACCTATGGATAATTTGGAGTCGCCAATTAACCTAGCATGTTTTTGGAATGTGGGAGGAAACCGGAGTGCTAATAATAATAATAATAATAATAATAATAATAATAATAATAATAATAATAATAATAATAATAATACATTTTATTTGTATACCGCTTATCAAAATACTCAAAGACACTTTACAGAAGAATGGAGTTGAATAAAGCAAGTAAACAGAGTAGAAGACAACAAAATACAACATTCATTGGTTAATACACAGTTAAAACATGAGTAAAAGCGGGGCGGGGCACAGCAGTCAGATATTAAAAGTATAATAGTAAGTCCGATGCAGATAGGAGCAAAATGTAATACAGAAATAAGATAATGTTATTTTGTTCAATTCCAGATGTGTTCACTTTCCAAGACTCTGAGAAGAAGCAGTCAAGTAAGTCCATCATCTTCTCACGTTGGATCAAGTCCTTTGACAGAAGAATCTGCACTCAGTGGTTTAATTTTGAATTTCAGGACCTCCGACTGCCACGCTTGAACCGGTCTTAAGAAAAAATATTCTTACCCAAGAGAAGGATTCATCCTCAGAGTGTATCCTGGAGAGGATCCAAAAGGATGTGAACCAGGCCGATGAAGTCAAACTTCCTTTTTTCAGAGCAGCTGAAGAAGGACACAGAAACATCACAATGCTTGTGTCTTTTTTGGACGGACAACACTGTAAAGACGAGTTCAAGGTCCTCTACAATCTCAGTCCAGAGCTCCTGTCCTCGTCTGTCTTCTGCGCTCATGAGGATGAGTTGATTTCTTTCCTAGCTATTGCCAGGGAAACCGCTAGGAAAAAGCGACTATTGTGGCCGCAGACGCGTCTTTGCTTCCTATTGGCTAAGCTTTGTGCAGGCAGATCAAAGTTCAGCCAGGCCCGAGTGTACTTGGAGGAAGCTCTTGGCGTTCCCTGTGAAACCTTCACTGACATCAGGCTACTGGCCAGCATTTACTCAAACTTGGCTGGCATTTATCTTTTACAGAAGAACACAGAGAGCTTCTTTGGTCAGGCGGAGCGACTTGCCGCCTTGTTGATGGCAACTCCAGACTGCTTGGAATGCGTGGAGGACAGCTCGGTTCTTAAATACATCCTCAAGAAAGCACTTCTGTCTCACAACAAAACAGTAGAAGCTCGAGCTTGTTACCTTTTGGCTATGCATCACTGGACTCGTGCTGAGGGTGCCAAAGTGGTCCCATACCTGGAAAGACTACTTGCACTTTGTGCTGGAGCACAGGGAATGTTAAACATCTCCACTAGTGGAGGATATCTAATTCTAGGCAGGCTCTACAGAGAAATGAGCCTCCCTAATCTTAGTGTTAGCTCAGCACGGAGAGCATCCTTGCATCCTGGTTTAACGCTGACTGAAAGCCTCAGCAGTATGCTCCTCGTCTCCGAAAATGTCCAACAACTGTGTGGAACCCAGGAAAAGGACTGCTTCCCGGCTTTCATGGCTCCCTATTTAAACCAGTGTCTTACTTTAACCGGGATGCAAGGAGCATGCCACCAGTTGAAGCACCAGCTTGCTGTGTGTCTCTCACAGCTCTTTTATCAGCATAGAATGGTCGGCAAAGCCATCCAACTCATGCAGGCACTCATCGACAATCCTCCTCCGTGTCTTTCCGACTCACTGGCGGAACAGAAGAGTGCTCTTATCTGGCTGGCGTGGCTGCATGTCGACGACGGCCAAGCGACCGTGGCGGTGCGCATCTTGGATGAGGTCCTCACCGCCCTCCCAGAGCACTGCACAACGCCACTGGAAGGTCGGTGTGTCGTTTAACATAAACTGCACTGTTTGTGCTAACTTATTGTGACATTTAGGACTGGTTCTCAACATGCGTGGCGTAGCGCTGCGCTGCATGGGAGACCTCCGGAGGGCAGCAGAGAGCTACCAGGCTGCTGTGGACATCTGCCAGGAGTATGAAGACATGGCAAACTGGGCTGTAGCTCAGGCTAACATTGGTACTAATAACATATAGCAGATATACGATGTACTTCAGTCAGTGACCCGTCCTCACTCTTGCCCAGGGCTGCTTTGTCTTCAGGCGGGTGCTAAAGGACTAGCGCAGAGGCACCTCATGGAGTCCGTGCAGCTTTTCTCCGAGCTGGATGAAGGCGGTCATGAGACCAGCTTCATCGCCGTGCTGCTGGAGCTGGGACGACACTACATGGACCAGCAGCAAACGCACTATGGGAAAGGATGCTACGAGTGGGCTCTGCTGCTCGCCATGCATGCTAACCTCTTACAATGTAAAACATTCAAACGCTGATCTCATTGATTCCAAATTGATTCCAAACAGGAATTTCAATGATTGACAGGCCAGCTGAATGCCACCAGATGTCTGTGCCACCTGTATGAACGTGAGCGGTCGGAGCAGGCCCAGTGCATCATCTACAACCAATACCAGGTCCGACTGCTTCAAGGCACACGAGAGCGGGAACAGGAGGGGGAGACGCTGGAAATAGTCAGCCAGCTGTACCTTTCGCTGGCCACTCACAGGTGACCTCTTTAACTCTTTGGAGTCTTGACGCATGCAGCAATAATAGATGTTGTGGAATGATCATACAGCCACACAGAAGCTCCATGTTATCCAAGGTGCAGACATCAAACTGCCTACGAGTCTTTAAATCAGGGGTCTCAAACTCAATTTACTTGTGGGCCTCTGGATCTGCTCGGGTCTGGGTGAGACTGGGCCGCATCAGGTTTTCCACAAAAAAAAAAAAACGCATTTATTAAAAACAAAAAAATTTTAAAAACTTCGCTTTGGTTCCAATTTTCTATAAAAAAAGCTCTGATAAAACATTCCACTGTTCTCAAATATCTTACTTTATTTTTCTACACAAAATAAGATGAAAAATAAATAAACAAATCAAGAATAAAGAAAATCAATCAGTAATAAATAAATAAATATAGTAATAATAATAAAACTGCAAATAATAAAAACTTAAGAAACCACATATAGTTGGTGGGTAGACAAATTATTTTTTTATATTAAAATGAACAAAGCATTATTAGAGCCCTGTAGACATGACAAAACATGACTATAGTCACATTTATACTCTTTTTATTTACAACATATTGCGCAACTGCAGGGTCTTGAGACACATGCTAACTCGCAAACTAGAGAGCTAGCGACCTAAACGGTAGCCTCCAAGTTATTTCCTTTAAACTTAAATAGCCAAAAACTTACCACTTCCACACGGATAGGGAGGATAACTATTAACAGTTATTTAACCTTTAACATGAACATTAATCAAACGTAATAATTTTTTCTGGTTACATGATACCATACAGCATCCATATCAAACTTGCGCGGGCCGCACTAACATTAAACTTTCATATCAAGGCGGAGGCCTCAAACTAGTGTCCTGCGGGCCACATTTGGCCGTGTGTTTGAGACCCCTGCTTTCAATAGTGAAAATTGGGCACTAAACAGAAAATGAAACATGACGCCACCTTGGTATTGATGGGGAAAAAGCTTGTCATCAGTTGATCTAAGCATGAACAGCTATTTGGTTGCATATTTATTGTGTACATAGTAGTAAATTCCATTTACTATGCCGCTTATCCATGACGGGACTTTATTCCATTATAAACTGAAAAGAGAGAGGCGAGTCAATTGACGGCCATTTTCTATGCCGCTTATCCTCATCAGGGTCGCAGGGGTATGCTGGAGCCTATCCCAGCTGACTTTGGGCAAGACGCCGGGTACACCCTGGACTGGTCGCCAGCCAATCACAGGGCACATATAGACAAACAACCATTCACACTCACATTCATACCTATGGACAATTTGGATATGTTCAAAATGTATGAAAAATGAAAAAATAATTGTACAGTGGTTAGCGCGCAGACCTCACAGCTAGGAGACGAGGGTTCAATTCCACCCTCGGGCATCTCTGTGTGGAGTTTGCATGTTCTCCCCGTGCATGCGTGGGTTTTCTCCGGGTACTCCGGTTTCCTCCCACATTCCAAAAACATGCTAGGTTAATTGGCGACTCCAAATTGTCCATAGGTATGAATGTGAGTGTGAATGGTTGTTTGTCTATATGTGCCCTGTGATTGGCTGGCGACCAGTCCGGGGTGTACCCCGCCTCTCGCCCAAAGACAGCGGTAGAAAATGAATGAATGAATGAGTAACACACTTTTAAATATGAATTATAAAAGGCAAACACTACATACGTATATTAACACTCGAAAGTGTTAATAAAGCTACACACAAAAAGCACTATATTTATAGTGGAATGTTTGCAGGGCATATCGTGCAGCTCTAGACTACACAAAGAGCAGCCTGGCTATTTTCATTGACTTGGGCTTCAGGGAGAAAGAGGCGCACGGCTGGCTGCAGGCCGGGAAGATCTACCACCTCCTGGGCCAGACTGAACTTGTTGAACTTTACCTACAGGTCTTTATAAAGAGCTATTTCCACAACCGTTATGCTCCGAAACATGAATTTATGTTTTGTTGCTGTGGTGTTCAGGTGGCTCAGGACGTGGCTCTGAGCACAGGAGACACCAAGTTCATCCTGGAAGTGCTGGAAGCTGCCGGGGACCTTTTCTTCAACAGCAGCCAGGAAAGAGACAAAGCTGTTGTCTATTACAGGGTAATCAAAGCTCCTCATCTTTGTTCCCTAAGCCAGTGATTTTCAACCACTGTGCCACGGCACACTAGTGTACCTTGAGAAACCGTCAGGTGTGCCGTGAGGAATTATCCAATATCACTTTTTATAATTAACATTTATTAATCATGATTTGCAAATATTATGTCAATAACCATGAATATATGGAGCCAAATATTCCAATTGCATTTGGTTTATTTGCTCAAACGGAAAGAATTGAACAGGGATGTCCCACCCTCGGCCATCTCTGTGTGGAGTTTGCATGTTCTCCCCGTGCATGCGTGGGTTTTCTCCGGGTACTCCGGTTTCCTCCCACATTCCAAAAACATGCTAGGTTAATTGGCGACTCCAAATTGTCCATAGGTATGAATGTGAGTGTGAATGGTTGTTTGTCTATATGTGCCCTGTGATTGGCTGGCGACCAGTCCAGGGTGTACCCCGCCTCTCGCCCGAAGACAGCTGGGATAGGCTCCAGCAACCCCCGCGACCGTCGTGAGGAAAAAGCGGTAGAAAATGAATGAATGACTTTCGGATTAAAGGATTCAGGTATCTTGTACCTGCTCAAACGGAAATTTGTCAGGGTGCGTTCTTCTTCCTGGTGTTTTTCTTCTTCTGTTGGTTATTGGCGGCTGGCAAGCAGCTTTCGTATGCATTAGTGCCATTTGTGAAACAGAATCTAAACACTTCTATACTTTATTCACAAGTCCAGTTTTATTAAAAAAGAAAATATATACAGTAAACCTCGGATATATCGGATTCAATTGTTCCCACTGGTTTTGTCCGATATAAGCAAAATCCGTTATATGCGTATACCGGAAAATGTCCGCCACATTCATTACACGGACGCGCAATGCCATGGGGGAACTTTCTTTGATCCATGTTCACAGCCAAAGCTGAAGATTATAACATCTTTGTATGAATTACAGACATGTACATGAGCATGTACAACGAAATAAAAAAAAATTCTCAAATCTGTAGAAATGCCTTCTTGTTGCTATTAGCGAGGTTTAGAAACCAAACGTAAACGCAAACGATAATGACGTCACAGGCTATTGACAAGTCGGCAAGTTCCCATACATTTCAATAACATGTGACGTCATTATCGTTTGCACTCACGTTTATCGTTTGGTTTCTAAACCTCGCTAATAGCAACAAGATGGCATTTCTACAGATTTGAGATTTTTATTTTTATTTTGTTGTACATGCTCATGTACATGTCTGTAATTCATACAAAGATGTTATAATCTTCAGCTTTGGCTGTGAACATGGATCAAAGATGGATCAAAGGCCACGATGCGGCCATCCGATATATGCGAGGGAAATTGGAACGGGACTGGAGATTTTGTCCGAAATAGGCGAAATCCGTTATAAAAAATCCGATATGTGCAATGAATTTTTATTGGAAATGCATTACAGAAAAATCGGTTCTTTTTTATCTGTCCGTTGTGAGCGAATTTCCGATATATCCGAGTCCGATATATCCGAGGTTTACTGTATCTATATAAAACATGTCCTGAGTTTAATTATAAAATATTAGCAAGATTGCATTAGCATGCTTAGATATGACGTAACACGCAGATCCAGACGTTCTTCAGTTTTAAAAATGGAGGCCAGCAATCGGCACTTTGTTTTTGATTCAAACTAAATTTCAAGACTGGACAAACGAAAAATTGACAATTTAGAGTTATTCCAACAAGTGAAAGAAAAACTCGGGGAAGCCGGTATCACGTGATGTTGGTGTTTACGTTTTACTGCACATGACCCATTGACTGGCAGAGCAATGTAATATTGATCCGTGTGGCAACACCTACCTTGTTCCTCCGATGCACGTGTGAGGTCATGGTGACATTTTGTAACATTTTTGGTTAGTGGTGTGCCACAAGATTTTTCCAATGTAAAAATTTAAAATGTGCCGTGGCTCAAAAAAGTTTGAAAAACACTGCCCTAAGCAGCATATGTTGTTTTTGTGCCTGCAGGATCGTGCTCTGCCTATTGCGGTGAAGTACGGTAGCATGGCCAGCAGGCTAAGGTTGTGCAACAAGCTGACAGAAGTCATGCTTGGCCTAAAACTCTACGGAGAAGCTGTGGAGTTTGCTCACACCGTGCTGGACATCAGTATCACGCTAGGTACGGCAACACAAGTAGAGCTTAACATCGGAATTAAATGTAAAGTCACGCTGATTCTGTGACGCAGGCGATCATCTGAATGAGCGTGTGGGCTACCATCGACTGGCCCGTTTGTACCAGTGTTTGGGTCAGTGTGAGCTGGCAGAACACTACTACCTGAAGACACTCAGCCTGTGTCCAGCACCTCTGCAGTTTGATGAGGAAGCTCTCTACTATGCCAGGGTCTACCACAACTTGGGGGACATCCTCTTCTACCATCTAAAGGTATGGCAGAGCGGACGTGTCTATACAGTACATGTATACTCAGAACCGTGAGAGCGAGGGAGCGATGTGGCGAGGGAGGGCTGTATTTACAGTTATCACATACTACAGTATTAATTGGCCCTGTACCCTAGAAACCGCCCATGAATGATACGGGAAAAGGCCGAAATGATACTGTGTCAAAGCCCAGGGCAGTGATACTGATAAAATATAGAGTTTAACCATGTCCAGTATCAGCCCCCGTAGCTGTCCACTCAGAGCGCGCTGCTCTGGTATCGTACCCGTGAAACAACCAATCAGAGAACAGCACACGAGTGCTTAGTACCTAGTGCTTCTCCAGTCACCAAAAAACCCAAACTTGATTAATGGAACTTTAATTGTCAGACATTGATAAGATAAGACTGTTGATAAAATATTATTGTTGAAATATTTTTGCAATTATTGTGTACACTGTTTAGATATAATACATAAAATTTTCTGGAAACAAAATAGTCTTTTGATTAAATAGTATGTGATAATAAGCTCATGATTAAATAGTATGTGATAATAAGAGCATCACGACCTTCGGTCTCGTGCTGATACTGACACTTGGGGGCATGATACCTGGCCTGATACCAGACAAACCATGTGATAACCTATAAGTATGTTTAAAGAAGATGACAACCTGTCTGCGACCCACACATCAGGCCACGGTCCACAGTGTTCTTATTGTTCTGAAAAGTGCCCGCTTAAGCCAACGTCGACTTACATGGGAGACCGCTTTTGTTGACACAAAATTCAGTCCATTTAAACATCAGTCTATTTATGTCAGAGTAGAGCTTTAATATGCAAAAAGACAAAATGGGACCCTGTTTTTTTGCATCGGTCTCTTTCACGTCAACGACCCTCATGTCCTCCTTCACTACATCCATAAACCTCCTCTTTGGTCTTCTTCTACGCCTCCTACCTGGCAGCTCTAAACACAGCATCCTTCTACCAATATATTCACTATCTCTCCTCTGGACCTGTTCAAACCATCTCCAAGGCTTCTAACATAATGTCTCTCTGATGTACTCGTTCCTGATCCTATCCATCATGGTCACTCCCAATGAGAACCTCAGCATTGTTACTTGTGCCGAGTGCAGTCCAATAATCATCAGATGGCGTCTGCGAGAGAAAGCGTTTAAGTAAAAAAAAAATCTTCAAAGGCCCCGCGTCCTTCAACCCCACAAAACTGACAGTTTGGAATTAGCATGAGAGCACCAAATATGGGACATCGAAAGTTTTTATTCTCTAACCTGATGGCTCCAAACGTTACTGGCATGACAAGGAGATCCCACCCAAGATGTTTTCCTCACAGCACAATGGTGGGGGCATCATTATTTTCCTTAAATGCAACAATGGAGCTTCAGGTTGTGCAGGAGCGTCAAACGGCACATGGTTATGTGGAAATTATCCCTCATGACTGAAGACCCTCGTCTGTGTGGTAATGATTGGCTTTTTCAACAGGACTTAAATGTCTAAAATAATTCAATTCTTCCTACAGGAGCCCTTTGATGCTGCAGGCTACTACCACTTGGCGCTGGCGGCCGCCATGGATGTCGGGAACAAGCAATGCCAGCTAACGCTGTACACCCGGCTAGCCACCATCTACCACAACTTCCTCATGGACCGCGAGCTCTCGCTCTATTTTTATAAGAAAGCCAGAGGACTTGCCGCAGAGCTCAATGTGAGGAGGATAAACATCTTGGCGGATCACAAGTATGTCGCAGCCGTGGACTGTAGCACACATTTAACGCCATCATTTAATTCTGGACTGTCTACTTAGTGAAAATGTTCCTTTTTGGCCATTTTATCAACACTGCGTTATATCAAATTGTTTGATCTGGCACACTTTTTTTTATTTCTTACTGGGAACCCCATAATTAATGTTTTGCTGTCAATTGAATATACATTTCATCAAATGAAACAATAAATAAGTACTAATGTTGCTACTGCTCCATCACTGTTATAGACCACTGAAGTAGTTGAAGTTGTCTCCACGGCAACAACAACCAAGCACACTAGTCTGCAATGCCAGTGTTGAACCACTGAGGGACAGTGTAGTCTTCTTTCTTCTTCAAGCAGTATGGATGACGGATGCTAATCATAACGCAACACTTCAGGAGGGCTTCAGGAAGTAGAAGGTAAATATGTGCTTCTCACGTGAAACTGCTAATATCTTTGCACACTTGATGCTCACTCTGTAGTGCGCGTGACTGAAGAATAACAATAAAGATTTTCAAGAAAAAGACTGCAAATTGGGTTAGAATAGGAGCTAAAAATACCAGCATGGTTGTGACATATTGAGAGCATTGACTTATTTTAGTAATGCCTCGCTGTATATTTAGTTGCTTTATGTTTTTTTAGCTGTGACAGCAGAACCAAAGAGGTTTACTTTGGCCTTGGTGGAGGTATGCATATTGGTCTTTGAAAGGGCTCATTTGTGTCACCATTGATTCCAACAAAAGGTCACACAGACTTATCTTTAGGGGGGCATGTTTGTCTCAGGACTGTTATGATATGCTGTGATGCCTTACTTCCTTGGCATTCGTGCCTCGATGACAACATCTCCAAGCAATTGCAATTTATGACCATGCTGTAGTCCAGCACGATACATTCAGACCTCTTCAAATATGTCACGTCATGTTGTAGGATGCCACCGCAGTGTCAGCCTGATGGAGCGAATTAGCCAACAGATATGGGCGGTAGTGGGGCGACGGATGCAGGAAGAGGCATGGCGGAGATTGATGTCTTATGCCCAGTCAGTGTTGATGCAGTAGCAATTAGATAATAGGTCTGGATCAGCAGAACACAGCCTCCGCTACGCTACACTATTAGAGAGTAGGCTGACATCAACATGCCAGTTACAGCACATGTTTTGTTGTTTTGCTATGCTTGTTTGCACCGCAACATATTCACAGCTTTTTCTAATGTTTTGCTTATTTTTGGCTACACAAAGGAGGAAAGGTATGACAATGTATATAATATTGTCTGCAACAGCAGCAGTAGCATGGTTGGCCATATTGATTGTGTAACATCCAAGCAGTGGTCCTAATTCACTGAGCGCTATTATGCTGAGACGGGAAGAGACGAATGAGAGCAGAGGACAGAATAAGATTAATTGAGCCGGGAGGGAGGAACAAATTCACTGTCTTTTGTCTAACTGGGGAAAAAATTGGGCACATTTGGCATGTTACACTGCTCATGCTCATCGGCAATTTACTATATGACTACCTTTTTAAAATATGAATACCCATATAATACATACAATATATACTACTGTATATGCAAAAAAAACACACACAGACTTATTTGGTATTATAATTTGTAGTAATAATCTGTATTGCTTCAAATATTTTTTCATTTTAAGAATCAAAAGTAATTACTTTTAATATAATTATAATGGGAGCTGCACGGCAGGCGAGTGGTTAGCGTGCAGGCCTCACCACTAGGAGACTCAAGTTCAATTCCACCCATCTCTGTGTGGAGTTTGAATGTTCTCCCCGTGCATGCGTGGGTTTTCTCCGGGTACTCCGGTTTCCTCCCACATTCCAAAAACATGCTAGGTTAATTGGTGACTCCAAATTGTCCATAGGTATGAATGTGAGTGTGAATGGTTGTTTGTCTATATGTGCCCTGTGATTGGCTGGCAACCAGTCCAGGGTGTACCCCACCTCTTGGCTGAAGACAGCTGGGATAGGCTCCAGAATACCCGCGCCCCTTGTGAGGAAAAGCGGTAGAAAATGAATGAATTAATAATTATAATGGGAGCTGCACGGTGGGCGAGTGGTTAGCGCGCAGGCCTCACCACTAGGAGACTCAAGTTCAATTCCACCCATCTCTGTGTGGAGTTTGAATGTTCTCCCCGTGCATACGTGGGTTTTCTCCGGGTACTCCGGTTTCCTCCCACATTCCAAAAACATGCTAGGTTAATTGGCGACTCCAAATTGTCCATAGATATGAATGTGAGTGTGAATGGTTGTTTGTCTATATGTGCCCTGTGATTGGCTGGCGACCAGTCCAGGGTGTACCCTGCCTCACGCCCGAAGACAGCTGGGATAGGCTCCAGCATACCCGCGACCCTCGTGAGGATAAGCGGTAGAAAATGGATGGATGAATGAATAATTATAATGAAGGTAAATCATTTATTTCCTGATTGGCCACGGCACCCTTGGTAGTTGCCTATATTGCCTAATGGCCCAGCCGGCTCCGAATACAACAGAGCAAGTTTTAAATGTGCTATGAGTGTCAAGGTCCATGATAATAACTATGATAGTCAATGATGTCTTCCTGACATCCTGCATAGAAAGATGGTGTTGCCATCATACGCTGTGATGTAGCATGAAGTCATAACGGGACTTTATTCCATTAGAAACTGAAAAGAGAGAGGCTATTCAATTGACGGCCAGTGTAACAAAAATATTGCACCACATCCCGTGTGTGTGTGTGTTTTAATGTACCCGCAGGAGAGGAGAGAAGTGAGACAGGTCGTCTTGAAGCCACTTAAGTTGATTAAAATCTCTCCACTGCAGTACCTCAACCGCTCTCCTCACCGTGTTTCTCTTCATATCCCTGCAATACAACAACCTTGGCAGGCAAAGGCATAGAAGGAAAAAGTAGCTATATTATTGTCTATTTACTGTTTTGGTTTGTATGTGTCCTCCCAACACACACACACACACACATACACAGTTAATTCCAACAATAGTGAACCTGACCTTGCTTGGAGAAGCTTTGGAGATGTTTTTCCAAGAACAGCTGGAGCCAATAAAAGCCTGCTGTTGGCCTTTTACTGCTTTACATAGACCATGACCATGTCTTATGCTTTGTTGGACCACAAATCCAACGCTAAATTTACCTATATTATGTAATTTTTTTTATAAAGAATCAACATCTTGACCTATATAATTATTTATATTCTATTATTCTATTGCACTACCAAGCAAGCACATTTTTTAATGTACATAATCTACAATTCACAAGACAAATCAATAAAGTCTTTATACTTGAGTACCTGAAAGCACCACGCCGTCTTTCTTGGACAGACACATGCAATAGACGAGTTATCGCGAGACTTGGTGATTGCTCCACTGTTTACAAGCACTATTTATTAGCCCACCCCTCCACCTCTGTCGCTGTAGTGCTGCTCGGTTCGGCAGTGTGGATGTTTGTTGCCCGGAGGAGGCATTACACATATGTTTTGTCCTTAAAAGCCCTCTGTCCGCTTCCTGGATAAATTGACGTCGCTGCTGCCCGTTGCTGTTGTTTTTAACCGGAGAGGAGGAAGAAGACTAGCAAGCTAGCAAGTGTTTTCCATTGAAGGTAGGACACAGGAACCTTTGCCGATCAGTTGCATTGAAGCTTATTTGTCGATTGAATGTGTTGATAAAATGGCCGGTATTCTGTCATAACATCATCATAATCATCATCATTTTAATGAGAACTCTTTAGCTTTGTACACTCGCGAGATTTAGCTACCCTGCATCCACTATTGCTTTACTTCCTGTCCTTTAACTTCATCTTTGCAAGGCAACATCACGCGTAGCTATGGTTACTAGCTTAATTCAATTTGATGCAATACCGGAAAGCTTTCAAATAAAAGAACGAAACCATATCAATTGCAATATATGTTTCAGTTATAATCCTGCATTTTATATTTTTGGGGTTTCTGCTGAGCATGATGCTGGTAATGATGCAATGCACAGCAATCAATAAACTACACTGTCTTATTCATATTAAAATAATCTAGATCGGGAGGTAAAGTGCAGTCTGGGAACCAATTTGTAGCTGAATAATATGAGATACATTATTAAATGTTACAAATACAAAATTCAATGAGAAAGTAATTTTAAAAAATGAAGACGATCACTGTCAATTTCATAGCAGTGGATCCATTCACATGTTCAATGACTTTCCTTTTCTTTGGCGCACCATCATTGGAAGAGTCTACCTTGGGAGACATGATGAAAGGCAGCAGGTTGGCGAGCATTGTGAGAGCATTGTATTTCCTCAGTGTGACGACGTATTTTTATGCTAGCGAGTCTTGTATTTACAACCCAGACCGCTGAGGTTGGAATTAAGCTTTTAAAATAATTTATGGCAATGTGTCGTAACCACAAAACGTCGTAAAATGAGGACCGCCTGTACAGCAGAATAGCGAGGATTGAATGCAAATGACAAAAAAACGACTGCATGCATGTGTAAAAACCCCTAAAAATGCCCATTTTTTATACACAAAACTAGGCCCGGGCGATTCAGTGGAAAAATAACCGAAACTGACATTTAGAGCTTCTAATCTCCATAAAACCCCCTCCCCAAGCACAGCGTGGCACAACTCTGCCCCTCTCACTCACTCGACTGCATTTGTTTTCTTTTGACACCATGGTAAGCTGTCACAATATAACGCTACGCTTTAGTGCCACGCTGTCAGAGCCTGTCAAGGAGAACATTGTAGTTTTTTTCAGCGTATTACAGTGTTTTAACAGTCCTGTGTTTTGACATACGCAGTTCCAATAAATAACCCTAAATTGTTCATCTCTGCATGTGCATTTCACTTTTTCTGAAATGATTCAAATATTTACAGAATAAATAGTTCAGAGTGGGATAATTGTACATTAACTGAAATTAATTTTGGAGGTTCAATTAATCGTGATTTAGATTTTTGCAGGAATTTCCCAGTCATTTTCTAAAAACCTATAGTCTGACAATTATGAAACACATTCAGTATTACAAAACAACATCTCAGTGAAAGTGTCTTGCAGATTCATAAACCCTGTTTCTCTTTAATTTACCATAAAGAGAAAACATTATTTACAATTTAAAGCAGAGAATAATTCTGAATATTTACAAGGCAGTGACTGCCAAATCTACATTTATTGTATTGACCCTGAATTTGATTGGTTTCAGCCGAAAATGGATTGAATTTTTGAATTTCTCTGTATGCACCCCCCAAATCATGAAGAGTGTGCGTGGCAGCTCAGATTCTCCTGTGTTGTACGTTGCGTAACATAACACAAGAACACTATGCATGGTACAAATGTTGATATGCAGATCTTTCTCCATGAAAAGTGATAATATTCCTATCCAAACTCTGCAGCACGATGAGGACTTACACTGACGACAAGCATTCCTCATCATATTGCTCTGTTTCACAAGCTCAGAATATAAAAACACCTCAGATAACGCATTTGGTCAGTGATTCCAAACCAGCGGTCCGTGTAGTAAATTGCACGGGGGTGCGTGGAAACATTTCATTTCCAACCTGTGGCACAGCTGCGCTAAAATTACAATGGCTCTGAAGGTACACAAGACAAAAAAGGGTGGGAAACACTGCATTAGATAATAGTCAATGGAAAGTTTCTCTATAGATTCACCCTGTCGCCATAACCCAGCCCCTCACACTGGATAATATGGACACCCCACCCACAGTCACCAGTGGCTACATCCACTGAAATCACAATGCGTGTGTACATGAACAGCAGTTTATTAGATAAATACAAATCAAAACAAACGTATGGCTCCTACACATCCTGTACGACCTTTGGGATGAATGAGACTGTGTCATCTGTTTGTGTTTCCAATATTGAACTATTTATTTGTGCTTAGTGAGCAAATTGTGTGTGTGTGTGTGTGTTGATAGTGCTGTGGCAAGATGGAAAATTCCAGCAAGTCCCCTCGGTGATTGTCAAAGCATCACGCTGCTGCGACTCTCCATGGTAGCTTCTTGTCATGAATACTCAGACCCGACTTGGTCTTTGTGGAAGCAGTGAGAGATCAGAAGAGGGTTCATCATCTCACACACATTAGAATCACACAGATACTGTACAAATATAATACTAATACTTTATTTGTCATATACATATGCATGAGGTACACCTGTTGTCATGGAAAAAAAAAGCATAATTCCAGGAAGTTTGTTTTCCATGTGCTTTTTTTTTGAGTGGGAGTGTTTTATCTGCGGAAACACATGACATGGCTTAAGCTCCCTCTCTGCCACCTCGCTCTTCCCGCGGTCTCCGTCCGTGAAATCAATCCTCCTGTGAACTTCATACACAAATTCCTGGGTCTAATTTGAGAAGTGACACACTTTCTTTCCACTCGGTGTCTCCCTGTGCCACCCCCAATGTCCCTCTCCCCCCCATGTTCCTCCCATGTTCTCTCTTATTCATCCAAAGCTAAAGCGGCCATCACTTGGTACCTACCATTCTCCTTTCACAATCCTTTCTTTGGGGATCATTGCTCTCATGATCCTACCATAAAATATGATTTGTTATGTTACTTTTTCAGGGCGGCACAGCGGTCGAGTGGTTAGCGTGCAGACCTCACAGCGAGGAGACCAGGGTTCAATTCCACCCTCGGCCATCTCTGTGTGGAGTTTGCATGTTCTCCCCATGCATGGGTTTTCTCCGGGTACTCCGGTTTTCCTCCCACATTCCAAAAACATGCTAGGTTAATTGGCAACTCCAAATTGTCCATAGGTATGAATGTGAGTGTGAATGGTTGTTTGTCTATATCTGCCCTGTGATTGCCTGGCCACCAGTCCAGGGTGCACCCCGCCTCTCGCCCGAAGACAGCTGGGATAGGCTCCAGCACCCCCGCGACCCTTGTGAGGAAAACGCGGTAGAAAATGAATGAATGAATGTTACTTTTTCCCCCCTCTGTAGTTTTTTTCTATTGACCTTAAAATTCATGGTTTGTATAGAATATTTTTTGTATTATCTAGGCATGCTTCCCATGAATGTGAATGCAGTGTACATACAGTATAAGATGATCATGATAATAAGATGAAACAGCACCTTTTTCAGAATTTTCATCAGCAGTCCTGATGTGAGACTTCAACACACGTCTTTCTCTATTCTATGTATTCTAAAGCTATAAAAACGGCCAAAACTAAAAAAAAAAAACAGCTAAGAATGCGCATAATGTGTGCTTCTGATGTTACCTGCATATTAACCAAGCTACAACCACGTTGTTTTTAACATTGTTACGCCAAAGAATTACTTTAATGGAGTAGTGACACCTCGACACACCACACACTCGCTTATAGCACATCAGTGCCGCGCTCACAAAGCAGCAGGCCGCTATCGAAAGGTTAACGCTACATATTGGAACTACTGACACTGCTGCTGTGTTTTTGATTTTGGTTGGAAAACTTAACGCTAGGTGTAGCGTTCCTTTCTGTGTTGCTATGTGGAAATCAAATGCACACACAGGAAGGAAGTTCTGGGAATGTTTAAAACAACCAAAGTACTGTGTATATGACATGTTATCATGAATGTGCCTGTTACAGCGTGAATATAAAATGATGAAACATTTTTGGAGGTGTTTTAATAGTGAGCTTTCGAGGCGGAATAGGTGTGTCCTATTATGCTTTTTATCTCTTTTTATATTTTTTAGAACGCACAGATGTCTCACATAAGGATTGTGGATGATGGGTAAAATATAAATAGATAAATTCATTTATTCATTCATTTTCTACCGCTTGTCCTTATGAGGGTCGCGGGGGTGCTGGAGCCTATCCCAGCTGTCTTCAGGTGAGAGGCGGGGTACACCCTGGACTGGTTGCCAACCAATCACAGGGCACATATAGTCAAACTACCACTCACATTCATACCTATAGATAATTATATTATTATGTGGATATATAATTATTATATGGAGTCGCCAATTAACCTAGCATGTTTTTGGAATGTGGGAGGAAACCGAAGTACCCGGAGAAAACCCACGCATGCACGTGAAGAACATGCAAAGGGTGGTATTGAACTCGGGTCTCCTAGCTGTGAGGCCTTACACCGTGCAGCCCGAAATAGATAAATGATGAATGGAATGAATGATATTCAATAATTGTTTTTTATTCAAAAATGTAAATATTCCCTGATTTCAGCTCTCAAATATTCATTCATTCATTTTCTACCGCGTTTTCCTCACAAGGGGTGCTGGAGCCTATCCCAGCTGTCTTCGGGCGAGAGGCGGGCTCTCAAATATGAATGTTTCAATTTCCTTAGTCATCCATCAATGCAGACTTATTATGTTCATGTTTATGGCAAAACAAGATATTCAAATACATCAGCTTTGTCGTTGGAAAACAGTGATCAATATTTTTGCCTCTTTTCCACAACGAACTGTTTGTGTTTGGTTCATATTGATTTGGTCTGTGTAGAGACTAACCGCTGACTCGATTCATCAAAACAACAAATCGTTTCCTTCCCGGTTGGAAAAACTAAAGAAAAGGTTGGTCTTCCCCACAGTGGAACACATTTTTCCCGGTTTGTGCTTCTATTGTACGGACTGGAACTTGTCTAAAAAGAGAGTGATGATATCGTGGATAACATCGCTCTGCTGTTGTCCTGCCGCACGGCCAACAATAAAGCTCTTAAAGTGATCCTAAACAACATGGAGACATACATTCCACTGTACGGCAGAAATAGGAACACCACACCTGTCGTCATCATCATAAAGTTACCAACAATAAAGCAGAGTAGCAATTGGAGCACCAACTGCTTAAATTGACATAAATGAAATGGCGAATCGTTGTTATGTCAAAGGCATAAAGGAATTCGATAATATTAAAAGACCTCAACCGCAAGCAAAATGAAGACTTTGCACCACAGAGCAACATTTTTTGCAACAAAATTCAACATCATCAAGAAGTATATTTCATTCATTTATCATTATCAATAAGTTACTGGTTAATCTATATCCTGCATTCCTTTGTTTTTTTTACTCCTGCATTTGTTCTCTAGTCATTTATCTTTACAATTGTATCGTCCTTGTATTCATTTGTATGCATTTTCATTGACTGCTATTCCACTGTTTAACACTTTATTGTTGCGTGATCTATATATTGCTATATATTTTCTATTGCTTTCTTGGAAGTACAGACATGTTAAAATCTAAATGTGAATGAATTATTAGTAAATGCTGAAACATTGAGAAGGAGTGGGATTAAATGAGATCTGCTTCCTCCCACTCCTTTTCGGACATGTTGAATTGTGAAAGTGTAATCATGTAATGTTCTTGAATGCAACTTTGTAAAGGATGGTGATGCAAACTACCAAACATACTACAGTATATACAATGTGAAGTTCAAATGGTTTTTTTTTGTCATACGTTGTTAGCCTACAATACACAGAGGACAGTTGTCCCCCACCTGTTTGTCTCTAGGCGGCTATTTATGTTGTGCAATGTATGGTTGTCATAGTGACAAAATTAGCATCAAGGCCAACTGTGTGTGTGTGTGTGTAGAGTATCGACACTATTTTGGAACATTCCCACTCTGTTGTACAGAGGCACTATTTTGGCTGTGCTACTTTTGCGCAAAACACGCACACACCCGCACAGTATTGTTGGAGGTCTAAAACAGCAAAGTCAAGGTTTGTCTGTTGTGTTTCCTAAACAGCTGCCTTACTTATAGACCAGCAAACATTATCCAGCTAGAATCCAACGATCTACATGCCAAATTATTTTTATGTACGGCTTACGGAAATGCCAAATTGTTCTTTTCATGGCTGTAGGATCACTCTAGGGCATGGGTGTCCAAAGTGCTGCCCAGGGGCAATTTTCGGGCACCAACTTTTTTTTATTGGCCCTTGGCATTCATTCATTCATTCATTTTCTACCGCTTTTTCCTCACGAGGGTCGCGGGGGTGCTGGAGCCTATCCCAGCTGTCTTCGGGCGAGAGGCGGGGTACACCCTGGACTGGTGGCCAGCCAATCACAGGGCACATATAGACAAACAACCATTCACATTCATACCTATGGACATTCATTAATTTTCTACGGCTTTTCCTCACGAGGGTTGTGGGGATTGCTAGAGCCTATCCCAGCTGTCTTTGGGCGAGAAGCGGGGTACACCCTGGACTGGTCGCCAGCCAATCACAGGGCACATATAGTTAGACACATATAGACAATTAGATTTTTCACAGCCATAATAAACAATGATTATAAACATTCATTTTCTATATCGCTAATCGTCACAAGGGTATGCTGGAGCTTATCCCAGCTGTCTTTGGGCGAAAGAGGGGTACACCCTGGACTGGTCGCCAGCCAATCACAGGGCACATATAGACAAACAACCATTCACACTCACATTCATACTTATGGACAATTTGGAGTCGCCAATTAACCTAGCATGTTTTTGGAATGTGGGAGGAAACCGGACTAGGCCCTTGGCATATTGTAAAAAAAAATTACAATTATTTATTATTAATGACCGAAATCACCTAAATGTTCACACATTGACCGACATTGAATTGCTTTTAATGCACAAAATGTATGAAAGTGATCCTCTGCATCCTTTAATTTTTCAAATATGGCCCTGTTAGAGCAAGTCTTGGAGCAGCATCAATTTGTGGGTGGCAGTGATTCAGGAGGTAGGGAAACTGTAAGGTTGGCGGTTCCATTCTCACTCCCCACCCAGTTACTGCTGCTTTGTCCCAGGGCGAGACACTTCATCCAGTGATGCCCACACTGATGCATGAATGTTTGGTGGTGGTTGGAGAGGTTGTAGGCGCCAATGAACAGCCATGTTTACAAGTAATGTAATGACATGCAGTATAAGTATGTATTGACAATAGAAGGTAATTATAGTAACACCCATAACAATATACAGTATAATAGTGATAGCAAGTGATAAATAATTACTTATATAGATTAACTTATTGGTAACGATCAATGAAATATCATGTTAATATCATGTTAATTGTTATTCTTTGGCTGAAAAATAATGTCATTTGTTGAAAATGTGCATGTTGACTGTGTCCAGGTTTCACAGACATCCAATATAATAATAATAATAAGCCTTAAGATAATGAATGTTCCAGGTTCCATGATGAAATTGTCGTGTGCCGACAATAAGCAGATGCTGTGAAAGTAATGATACTGACTCATCTGTGCTTGTGTTGAATATTTTATAAAGCTTTGCTGGAAAGCCCACCTACTCTCCTCCTGTAACTCTTCACCATGTGTTCATGTCAATATGTTCTTTTCCATGAAAATGTCACCTTGCAGATATGTCCTTGGTTTCATGTCCTCGTCTGATTTATTCTTCCACCTTCCTCTCTGTTCTTCATCCTTCTCTTTCAGCAGTAATTACATTTACTCTGTCTCCTCTTCTGTCCATCTGCAGGCCTGAGGGGAAGCAGAAGAGAGCCTCCACCTTTGCATCCATCATGCAGAGCGCCATCCTCCTCTTCTTCTCCCTGATCCTCTTCTTCATGTCCCTGCTCATTCCTGCTATCTCCGCTCAAAGCGAGGCAGACCTGACAGTTCTGACCCGGGATGGCCGAGTGCGGGGAATCCACATGCCCGTCCTGGAGCGGGGCCACGTCACCGCCTTTTTGGGTATCCCTTTTGCGGAGCCACCCATGGGGAAACGGCGTTTCCGGCCGGCCGAGCCCAAGCAGATGTGGACAGGCGTGTACGACGCCAACTATTACCCTAAAGCCTGCTTCCAGTTTGTGGACACCACGTTCCCTGGCTTTACGGGCAGTGAGATGTGGAACCCCAATAGGGAGATGAGTGAGGACTGCCTGTACCTTAACGTGTGGGTGCCCCCTTCGCCCAGACCTCATAACCTCACTGTCATGGTGTGGATCTACGGTGGAGGTACACTTACAGTATTTTGATCCTTTTATTCCACATGGACATTTCCAACTATCTGTGACATCTGTTGCAGGATTTTACAGCGGTTCTTCTTCCCTGGACGTGTATGATGGTCGATACCTAGCGTACAGTGAGACCGTCATTGTGGTCTCCATGAACTACCGCATCGGGGCCTTTGGCTTCCTCGCTCTGGATGGCTCCTCCGAGGCTCCAGGGAACGTGGGCCTGCTTGACCAGAGGATGGCCTTGCAGTGGGTTCAGGACAACATCCACTACTTCGGAGGGAACCCCAAACAGGTTCTTGTCCCGCCTCAGCGCGCTTCATTCAGCCAGTGACCACTCTGACAGGTTTTCCGTTTTTACCTCACAAACAGGTGACCATCTTTGGAGAGAGTGCCGGCGGCGCTTCAGTGGGATTCCACCTCCTGTCTCCAGACAGCCGGCCCTTGTTCACCAGAGCCATCATGCAGAGCGGCGTCCCCAACACACCTTGGGCCACTGTCAGCCCGGCAGAGGCCCGCAGACGGGCCACGCTGCTGGCCAAGCTAGTGGGCTGCAATGGGGGCAATGACACCGAGCTGGTGGACTGTCTCCGCACCAAAAAACCTCAGGAGCTCATTGACCAGGAGTTTCAGGTATTTCAGAAGCTTCAATAAAGGCTCTGAAGCAGAAGTTTTAGAAAATTGTCTGTTTCCTTTAGTACTCAAGTACAGAGGTGTCCAAACGTTTTACACAGTCACATGTAAAAAAAAAAACAAAACATTTTTTTATTATTAATTATCCACGCTAATATCAATTCAATGTGTCAAGATATGCTAAAATCTTTTTTCAAATTTTTTAGTTTTTAGTTTTAAGGCTGTACGGTGTACACACCTAGGAGAATCCGAGTTCGATTCCACCCTCTGGCATCTCTGTGTGGAGTTTGCATGTTCTCCCCGTGCATGCGTGTGTTTTCTCCCGGTACTCCGGTTTCCTCCCACATTCCAAAAACATGCTAGGCTAATTGGCGACTTCAAATTGTCCATAGGTATGAATGTGAGTGTGAATGGTTGTTTGTCTATATGTGCCCTGTGATTGGCTGGCGACCAGTCCAGGGTGTACCTCGCCTCTCGCCCGAAGACAGCTGGGATAGGCTCCAGCACCCCCCGCGACCCTCATGAGGAAAAGCGGTAGAAAATGAATGAATGAATAATTATCCACGCTAATATCAATTCAATGTGTGTCAAGATATGCTAAAATCTCAGTTTTTTTTAATTTATGCCACAATTTTGCCTTTATTTGTGTATCTTGTTGTGTTATTAATAGACTGCATGAGCGTTACCAGGTTTATGGTTCTAGTTTTAAGGCTGCACGGTGGACACACCTAGGAGATCCGAGTTTGATTCCACCCTCTGGAGTTTGCATGTTCTCCCCGTGCATGCGTGGGTTTTCTCCGGGTACTCCGGTTTCCTCCCACATTCCAAAAACATGCTAGGTTAATTGGCGACTCCAAATTGTCCATAGGTATGAATGTGAGTATGAATGGTTGTTTGTCTATATGTGCCCTGTGATTGGCTGGCGACCAGTCCACGGTGTACCCCGCCTCTCGCCCAAAGACAGCTGGGATAGGCTCCAGCAGGCTTGCGACCCTTGTGAGGATAAGCGGTATAGAAAATGAATGAATGAATGAATTCTAGTTTTACATACATGAAACAGTTCTAAATGCATATAAATGACAAATGAAAAGGCTAAATTGACATTTACGGTTAATGTCACCTTCATTGAACGACTGGCTTCATTCACACTGATCCCAAAGACACAATATGGCAGCAAGAGCAACCACCACCACTGTCACATCAAGAATAATGAAGGTTTCCACTGGATGATTATGATTATGATTATTTCCGCCTTTTTGCTGTGATATCATTAACATATTAAAATTCTTCCGGGCAGGTCCTGCCATGGCCGTCCATCTTCCGCTTTTCATTCGTTCCGGTAGTGGACGGCGATGTCGTGCCTGACACTCCCGATGCCATGCTCAACTCTGGCAACTTCAAGGACACTCAGGTCCTGTTGGGGGTCAACCAGGATGAGGGCACCTATTTCCTGCTGTATGGCGCTCCGGGCTTCAGCAAGGACAATGACAACCTCATCTCCAGAGAGGACTTCCTGGAAGGTGAATCTTTTCAGAGAAAGAAGGATTTACACGTTGGTGTCGCGTATCGGATTGTGGCTCACGTCCTCTGTTTTTGCAAGGCGTAAAGCTCAGCGTGCCGCACGCTAATGACATCGGCCTGGAGGCGGTGGTGCTGCAGTACACCGACTGGATGGACGAGAACAACGGCGTGAAGAACCGTGACGCCTTGGATGACATTGTGGGCGACCACGATGTCATTTGCCCTCTGGCCTTCTTTGCTCGCTCCTACGCTCAGCACAATGTGCTCAAGTCCAACGCAGGTCATACCAGTGTCTTCTTTAGCATCATTAAGGTTGGTCGGCAACAAAAACAATCTCGCTCTTTCTCATATCCAACAGGAGTCTTTCTCTACCTGTTTGACCACCGGGCCTCCAACCTGCCCTGGCCAGAGTGGATGGGTGTGATTCACGGCTACGAGATCGAGTTTGTCTTCGGCCTTCCACTGGAGAAGAGATTCAACTACACTCAAGAGGAGGAGAAGCTGAGCCGACGCATGATGAGATACTGGGCCAACTTTGCTCGGACTGGGTGAGATGTCCGCTCTGATAATGTCATCACTGATTCCCTGAGGTCGAGGGTGTCCAAAGTGCAGCTGGAGGGGGGAGGGGTGTGGCTTCAACGTTATTCCTCCTGTGTGTCTTTCTTCTGCTCTCAGAAATCCTAATGTGTACGTGGACGGAACCGTGGAGAACAGGAAGCGCTGGCCTCAATTCACCGTCAGCGAGCAGAAATATGTGGGACTCAACACGGAACCCATGAAGGTTCACAAGGGTCTCAGGAACCAGATGTGTGCTTTCTGGAACCACTTCCTGCCACGCCTCCTCAACATCACCGGTAATACTATGAAAACTAATTTTTTTTATTTTATTTTAAACATGCATCACAGAATTCAATTCACAGTTCTACATGTTCAAAAGGAGTAGGAAGAAGCAAAGCTTATCCAATCCTACCTCCCCCCATCTGTTTGTATTGCAATGCATTTATTCACTTCCTGTATTCCAGATTGTTTTTATACATAAAGAAGTGTAAGGTAGTGTAACTGTATAATGATTTTTCACAGCTATAATAAACAATGATTATAAACATTCATTTTCTGTATCGCTAATCGTCACAAGGGTATGCTGGAGCCTATCCCAGCTGTCTTTGGGCGAGAGGCGGGGTACACCCTGGACTGGTAGCCAGCCAATCACAGGGCATATAGACCATTCACACTCACATTCATAACTATGGACAATTTGGAGTCGCTAATTAACCTAGCATGTTTTTGGAATATGGGAGAAAACTGGTACTCCGGAAAACACACACACGGGAAAACATGCACTCCACACAGATACCTGAGCGGGGAATTAAACCCGTGTCTTCTAGCTGGGCTCTCAACCGTACCCGGAGAAAACCCACGCATGCACGGGGAGAACATGCAAACTCCACACAGAGATGGCCGAGGGTGGAATTGAACCCTGGTCTCCTAGCTGTGAGGTCTGCGCGCTAACCACTAGACCGCCATGCCGCCCTCTGATTATAAACATAATAATCAAAATAAGAGATAAACATAACATGTCCACTTTTTACTTATACACTGTAACTGCACCAAAATAATAGATGCCATGTAACAGATACAACAATGTAGCAGCAGAAGTGGGACAGTAGAACACAAACATTAGCAACACTAGCATAGCTATGGGAGCTACAGCGCTAACTTTACACTCGCATTTTATGAGCAACATCATGCTAGGTTAAGTGTAGTTGCTGAAGAAAACCAACTGACGTGGGGTCACATGACTGGTAGAACATCACTAAAAAGTCAATCTTTCTTCCCGTGCAGACAACATCGACGAGGCCGAGCGCCAGTGGAAGGTGGAGTTCCACCGCTGGTCCTCCTACATGATGCACTGGAAGAGCCAGTTCGACCACTACAGCAAGCAGGAGCGTTGCACTGACCTCTGAGAGCCTCCACAGCGGCGGGGGGCGAGGTGGTGGTTGGCAGGGGACATGACAGGCGAGACAAGCTTATTTCCTCCATAGCCGCCCTCCATTTTATTCCTAACGATTTCAACACATAAACCAACACAGGCACCCTATTTATTTTTTTAGGTATTGTTCTAATTATTTATTGACTATTTATATATGAATATATACAGTATGTGTGTGTGTGTGTCTGTGTGTGTGTTTTGTGGAAAACGACTATGGAGGGAACTTGTCTCTTTTAGTGTGTCTCCATCTCACACTGTCACTTTTTATTTGAACATATCAGGGTTTTTTTTTTTTGGTGGAATGGTCCACTTAGACGCCCCTGTCCCCGTCGCTCCTTTTAGCACTTTAGTCCACTTTGCGCTCCTGATGGCGGCCATCTTGGTTCTTTTGGTGACACAATCATTCAGATCAAAGTCACTGATCATGTAGTTGCCATTTTTTTTTAAGGTTTTATGCCTCCACCGCCGTCAAATCGTCCCGTCGCTCTGTCCTTGCGTCCCATGCCTTCACCTCTGATCACCATCTAAACGCATCCTTCCTCCCTCTCTCCATTTTCGCACTGTCCTTCATCCAACTTTCGTCTCTCTCTTTTCTCGTTAGCCTAATGGAGGCCGAGTAATTCACTCAGCAGCAGGATAATGTGACAGAGCGCTGGCTCAGCCTCTGGCGGAGCTCGATGAATAGCTGGAAAATGGAGGTGGAAAGGCAGGGAAAGGGAGCAGGAGGAGGAGGAGGAGGAGGAGGAGGCGGATGAACAGACACTTGCATCCTTACATAACACAGAACAAGAGTATCAGGCTGGATGCTCTGTGTTAAATTCATGTGTTAACACACAAAGGAACTCCGGCCCCACATGGATCGGTATTGGCATGTCCCTGTCTTGACCCCCCCCCCCGCATCAGTGCATCGCGTAATCTGGCTTGAAGAGCACCTAAACTAGGATTGTAGATGATGTGGGAATGCATGTGACGGCCCGCGAGAACGAGCGCTCCTAGAGCGTCCTTTCATATTTGATGGGAGGATTTAAGCACCGCCCACCCTCACTGCATGACATCCCACCCCACCCCTGCCCACTCAAGTAACTTCAGACTGTTATTTTTTTGTGCAAATTTGTACTTTTCTGGAAGACTACTACAGCTCCAATGTTAGCTAGGTTTGATGTTAGCAATAAGGTGGCTCAAGTCATATATTTGAATTTATAATGCAGTGAAAGGTTATGAGATGATGACACGGTGATGATGGATAGAGGCTGTGTTTTAAAAGCAATATCAGAGTATAAACGTATAAAAAGGAGTGCCATAAATCTTCTTTTGGTTGTTGTTATATTTCACTATGTACTGTAAATGTTGAAGGCTTCTGTCGCTCCCTAGTGTGTGTCTTGTGTAACTTGAATGCTGACTTGCAACACAAAATAAACACACCCAGCTGCTTCCATCCACTCTGGCGTCTGATTTGGCGTTAATTTGAATTAGTAGTTTATTCTAAAAACAGAATTACCTTACGACTACCGGTAAATATATTTATCCAGGGTGAGCGAGATATCAAATATTGCAGTAGCACATAATTACAAGAAAGCAAAATAAGTGACTTAATGCCGCCATCTAGTGGTGCTGTGCCACACTGCAGTACAGTACGGCGGTATGGCGCAGGCAATGTGCCAAACTAGCCTACACAAACAATGTGCAAACTGTTCTTCGCACTTTTCAGGAATTTCATAAATAAACTAGAAAAGCACTCTGAGAGCGTAGACCTCCGCCAAGCACTATAGTTCCCATGTTGTGATTAAAAGACCATAAATATTAATCCTACATTTATTTTGATTCCTTGACCATGAAAATATACTATGGTTTGAATGACTTAAATTATGCAAACAATGTGAAGGTTAAATGCTAACACCTAGCATAATAGCGCTAAGTGTTTGTATAAGTGCCATGCTAAGTGTTAGCATGCTAACATTAGCATGCTAACATTTAGTATGAGAATGCTATATGTCTGCTTAAGTTCATGTTCATATTAATCACAAAAAATCTACTATACTATTAGCAGGCACTATTAACAACACCTAGCACAATAGTGTCTACTTATTAAAATGGCAAAAAAAATTGTTACTATGCCAATGTTTAGCATGCTAGCAATGCTAACATCTGGAATTCAAGACTGATACTGCCAAGTGTCTAAAGCTAAAGGCTAAAATTGCTACTATGCTAATATTAGCATGTTGACGTTAGCATGCAAACACACATGCCGGACAGTGGTATTTATATGTCTATGTGTGTCTATATGTGTCCATTCATGAAAATAGCAAAAATGTTGCTCAAATGTGGTTTCTCATTGATTACTCAACGGAAAACAGGACAACGACTCAAGTCAGAGTTGTACAATAATCAAGATGGCGTCGATCACTTTAAGTTATTCAATCGATGCCCACAAAACTGGATTCAAGAAGAAACAAAACCACCGATTTACATGGTATAAAGTGACACGGATACTGTGGCTTTTATTTTGAAAACATTACCGGAAACGGGCCTATTCTTAAGTCTGCGTCTTGCCTGTTTGTTTCTTTGCGCGAATTCCTGAAGATTGTTGAATCCTTTGTGGGAATTGTTTGCACGAAGAGTGAGGAATTCCAAGCCAAACCACCCCAACACCCAACAACTCCGCCTTTAAAGCAGACTGACTCCCAAGGAATGAGCACATTTTTGGGCGACGGCGACACTCCTTAGTGGGTAAAAGTTAGAAGTCTCAGATGTGAGTGAAGAAGAAGAAGGAGGAGGAATATGATGAGGAGCTGAACTATGTGGCAAAAGTAGCTAGGAATACTAAAGTATCACACGGAAAGTGGTAAGTCAACTCTTAATATCTCGCTACAATTCTGTTCTTCGACTGTGTTTGGTTGTTGTAAACTTTCTTTTAACAACAAAAGACGTCAAAAAGTGACTGGAAAAAAACACCCTCACTTCTACATATTGCAATACATGCTGTATCCACTGTGTATTTAGTTCCTCAGGGCGCGAATTTTGACAGTGTGGTGCAAATTCATCACTGTCGTTGCGCACTTACAGGAAATGACGAACGCAATATTTATCCACTTGTACTTCTAATTCGCTCCTTTAGCCAAAATGGCGACGATTGAGGGTGGTAAGTGTCCACCGTTGCACACTCACCATTTGAGGCGTTTTGAGTGGAACATCCGGGTAATGGCGTTGCACTGCATACTTAAGTGTGAATGCACGTATGAGCTCAAAAAGTGTTCAAAAGTGGAACTCTGAATTCTGAATCTGATTGTTTTCCATTTTCTGTCTGTTTTTTTGGTTTGTTTTTAGTAAATTTTGGCCGCAGTAACAATATAAGATGACATTTCAGTGCAAAAAAATCGTTCATGATCTCACCAATTCCCTGCCACCCTAGTGAAGATAAGGGCAGAGAAAATGGATGGATGGATCTCATTTTTATTTGGTGCCTAATTCCCCTTGAAAAACCTATTCCAATGTTTGACTTTTCACAGTCATGCAAATGTCTTGCCCCATTAGGCAGTCATAACACTTTGCTGCTTGTTCCTCCCGTCTAGATTGAGCGATGGAGGGCGAGAAGGAGCGACAAAGGCAGCAGGGCGAGGAGAAGGAGAGCAACGAGGCAGATGACGGCATGAGGAGCGACGACGAGGCCGCCGACAATGACGATGAGGATTCAGAGGGCGCGGCGCTGGTCTGGCAGGAAGGCTACGGCGAGGACAACCTGGGCCTTCCCATCATGCACTGGGAGGCGCTCAGCCTGCGCATCGCTGAGCTGGAGAAGCAGGAAGAGGAGAAGAAAGAGAAGATGGCAAAGGTGAGTGCTGTCAAGCAAGTAGTGGAGTTGATGTTAGCTTGATCCTGATTACTATCCTTCTTATCTTGACCGTGTTTGTCAGAGTCGAGGTTCTTTGGAGCGAGGCCGAGCACCCGTCAGCTGGACAGGAGAGCGAGGGAGGCGAAGAGAAAGCTGGGATGATGACAACAACGACGACGACGATGATGAAGCCTGCAACAGTCACATGACGGCCCTCAGCTCACGGTACCGACACGCATATCTCATAGCGTTGTTATGAGATGGACTTTAGAGTCATGTTGGTGTCCTCCAGGTTGCAGACGCAGATGAACCTGCAGCTGTGCTTCATCAATGACAGTCAAAGTGAGGAAGAAGACGAGGAGAAGGAGGATGACGTCAGCAAGAAGGTAGACAAGAACGCAACATGGGTGCATAAGTGGTTGTTGACACAACCGAAATGCCTTCTTGCCCGCTTCTGCTAACGTTCATGTAGTTAGGACTTTTTACCTTTTTGTGTCTCAAATTTAGGTCAACTATATATGTCACCCATATATGTGTTTCCTCAGGGGGGTCCTCCACACTGAGGGCTGTGTCGGGTCTGCTGAGGGGGTGCCATCCTTGGGTCCCTTCGACCCGGCCGGCTGGGGGTTCCTCCCTTTTAATGTGGGGGTCCGCCCGTCTGTCGGAGTCGGGGGGGCCCGGGTGCTGGTCCTCCGATGGCACGGCATGCGGCTCCTCCCAGTGTGGATGGCCCCAAAGGTGGCGTTTCCTTGTTCCTCAGTGCCATGCCATGTCTCCCTATTGTGTGTGATTGCGTGGGTGGGTCTAGTATGGAAGGTGGGAAGTAGGGGCTTTCTTTTGTTTTTTTGTTGTTTCCTTTTAATTGTGGAAATTGTTTTAATTCTGTAAAGCACTTTGTGTTGCATTTCTTATACAAATGCAATACAAATAAAGTTGATTTGATTTGTGGTGAGCCTGGATCAGTGCAAACTTCTTGTCTCTTCTACTGAATGTCGCCCCCTGCTGGAAAAGAGAGGAACCATTCCCGTTCACAAGAACCCTCAGCCTGCTGCCAAGCCGGAGAAAACCAAATCCAGAGGCTTCCGGAACACTTGGAGGAAGTTGCGAGACAGACTGCGAGCAGACCACAAGCCACTGGTGAGGAAAGACGGATACATGTCCTCTACTTTTGACACCACCCACCGTTTACAAGCTCCTCCCTTTCCTTTTAGACGGCAGCCGCCAGCGATCCCATCGTCCAACGGAGACACTTGGAGCGCAGTGATTTGCAGAATTTCACCATGAAGGAGCTCAATGCTATGTGTTCCTCCCTCAGGCAAACTATACAAGGTACACACACATAAGCACCACATAGACTGACTTTATTTATTGTCATTGCACAACAACACAGCAGTGAAATTGCCAACGAAATGTCGTTGCCTGGCTCCCGTGTAATTCATTCATTCATTCATTCATTTTCTACCACTTTTCCTCACGGGGGGTGCTGAAACCTATCCCAGCTGTCTTCGAGCGTGAGGCGGGGTACACCCTGGACTGGTCGCCAGCCAATCACAGGGCACATATAGACAAACAACCATGCACACTCATGTTCATACCTGTCGCCAATTAACCTAGCATGTTTTTGGAATGTGGGAGGAAACCGGAGTACCCGGAGAAAACCCACACATGCACGGGGAGAACATGCAAACTCCACACAGAGATGGCTGAGAGTGGAATTGAACCCTGGTCTCCTAGCTGTGAGGTCTGCGTGCTAACCACTAGATAGATAAATAGATTACATCAAATATGAACAACAATGTACAGCGTAAACAGTAATTTGTACAAATAATTTAGAATAAATTACAATAATTTAAAGTTTTGGTTGTGCGTGTGGGCAGGTAGAGGGACTTATTTGGCATTGAGCAGTCTGATGGTCACGGGGAAATAGCTCTCTCTAAACCTGGTTGTTCTCCAACGGATGCTGCACAGCCTTCTCCCCGATGCCAGGCGAGAAAACAGTCCATGCTTGGGGGTGTGTCGGGTCAGAGTAGATCCGACGGGCTCTTGATATGTCCTTAATGGGGGGGGGGGCATCTTTCTGTGTTCTCTAATGGAAACTTTCCTCAGACTTAAGCACCGAGCTGGTGAGCCGCCTCCAGATCCGGGACCAGCTGAGGACGGAGCAGGACGCCATGTTGCTGGAGGTACAGGATCTAACCTCCCTCGGAACGCTGCTAAGTAGCCCCAGCTGAGGGTGACACCTTGACAACATTGTGAGTGTGCTGCTTTGGGCAAACACCCCGGTGGGAGCTAACTGTGGTCCCCCCTTTGACACACGTGGTGGCGCCTTTTTTTTTGCACAGCTTTTTTTTTTCCAGTGACGATACAAAAACACTAGTTGTGCCGAGGAGGACTTTTTGTCTTTTTCATGTTGGTACAGACACATCATCAGCAGGAAGTAAGGGAATTATTACAAATGGAACGTGATTTTATGTCATTTTTAAATGTTTTTACATATAAAAGGGAAGCTGTTGTAACAGTTTTATAACATAAAATGCCCCACAACTGCTTGAGGGCTCCAACCTTCAAACGTTTTGCAAGCATTATACCCACTTTGAGTAGACTGACCTAACGCACGCATGTGCACTAGTTATGTTTGATATAAGCTAATGATAGCAATTTGGCAAAATATAGCTACTAATGGTCATTGACATCATCACCGTTTATCGCTATCATTGAATGTATAGCCTGTCAACAACAACATGTCTGCATATTGTTGATGACTTTTGTGTGTGTGTGTGTGTGTGTGTGTGTACACGCTGAGGACGTGAGTAGTGACAGCCATGAATGTCACTTCTTTTATTCGTGCCGAATGAAAATGTACGACCATTTTTAATTCATACATAAAAGTGACAACCACTTTGAAGAAAAACAACCTGCGTTATGTATAGTCTTCTTATTGGTCCTGGTTGTTGACAAGTCACATGATGAATATTGACATTTTCTTTTAACTGCATGTTAATTATTTTTTTATGGTGCTTATCCTTATTAGGGTCACGAGTGAGCTGAAGCCTATCCCAGCTGACAGGGCACACATATAGACAAACAATCATGCACACTTGCATTCATACTTATGGACAATTTACATTTCTCCAATTAACCTAACATGCATATCTTTGGGATAATCCAATAGAGATAGGCTGACATGCTAAGATCTGGGTTCAAATCTCTGTGTAGAGTTTGTATGTTCTCCCCGTGCATGCATGGGTTTTCTCCGGGTAATCCGGTTTCCTCCCAAAACATGCACATTAGGTTAATTGATGACTCCAAATTGTCCATAGGTATGAATGTGAGTGTGAATGTTTTTTGTCTATATGTGCCCTGCCAACATGCTAACCACTCGTCCACCGTGTGGCCCGACTACAAATAATGTATTTAGTAATATTGAATCCTACTTTGCAGGAATTCACTTATAGCGTAAGGGTCTGTAACCACAGTTGTTGGTGTCCTGCGAGATTTTGCATTTTGTCGTTAAAACAGCAGCATGCTCTTGTCAGAAAAGTTGTGGGGTTGTGTTTTTACTGATCCTTAACAATAGCAGTATTCCTGTCATATAAGAACTTTGCCTGGTCTTTTTGCAGTAAGTCCTTAAAATACAGCAGCGTTCCCCTCATATTGAGACTCTATGACTCGCACATTCTTTTCATATATGCACTTAGTTTTGAATCTTCAATCCTCTTGATTGAGGCCAACATTCTGTCCACTCGTCCACTATGCAGCCAAGTATATGTGTTAGTGTATATCTTTTTACCTAAATTAATGACATTTCCCAATACAAACTTTATATTATTTTGGTGTAAATTGTGTATGAACATTCCTTTTGTGTGTGTTCCTGGCTGCAAAACAAGTTAAGAGGCAGACCTGTGTTCACACACACACACTCACACACACACACACAGGTGAAGAGGGGATGACACGATGAGGCCCAGAGAGGGAGGGGCTGTGTCGCCATAGCAACACGCTGCAAAGAGCACCAGAAAAAGGTGAAGGCAGAAGTGGTCAAACTGTCAAGGTCGTGTCTTTCCAACTTGTGACTTCCCAGGACGTTTTTCAGCTCAATGACGTGAAGGCGTGGATGATTTTCCTCTCGCTTCTCGTGTTTATTCTGATGGGGGAACATGCCAGGAGCGCAGCCATATGGAGGCCAAGTAACCGCCGGCAAAGGTAAGCGTCTTTGCAGAGATACAGGTATTTATGAGCCCCCTGCACCCCGGGGGGGCATATTCAATATCCAACCAGTTTGTTCAAATGAAATCATAGATATGCATTATTCCTCTAATGAACTCGTAACTACTAGTTTTTCTATATACTTTACTCAAAAGTTAAGAACATTTGGCTTTGTGGTGAAATTTCAGAATGACTTTTTTTGAAAGGCGTACAGAATGCCGGCTAAAGCTGTCTTTGTCAGCTGTCCTGCTGATGACTCTAAGTTCAGTGTCCACATCCATCTGCGGACATTCTGTTAGACGTCATCTCATGATGTCAAAATGTGAACAGCGTGAGGAAGAATTCTAATTGAATGAGGATCTCTATTGGTTCTTGTCAAAAAAGTGCTGAATCATTCAAATGTTGGATATGTATTCCAAAATTTAGAGAAGGTCAAAGGTTATGCTGCATTTTCGGTTCATCCTGAAATTTAATCCGAAAGTCAGTTATGCCTAATTTCCACAAGTGATTCATTCATTCATTTTCTACCACTTTTTCCTCACGGGGGTTGCTGGAGCCCATCCCAGCTGTCTTGGGGCGAGAGGCGGGGCGGGGTACACCCTGGACTGGTCGCCAGCCAATCACAGGGCACATATAGACAAACAACCATTCACACTCACATTCATACCTATGGACAATTTGGAGTGGCCAATTAACCTAGCATGTTTTTGGAATGTGGGAGGAAACCGGAGTACCCGGAGAAAACCCACGCAGGCACGGGAGAACATGCCGAGAACAGGGTGGAATTGAACCCTGGTCTCCTAGCTGTGAGGTCTGCGTGCTAACCACTAGTTACGAGTGATTCAATCAAACACTAAGTGTTGCCTCTTGTTGCCACGTCTACCCTGGATGGTGTCTTTAATGCTGGACTCCTCTCATGTGGGGGGGGGATTGTTCAATTCTTCGATGTACAAAGGATGCATGTAATGACGCCACAGGTTGTAACAACATGTTAATGTTACAGGTCATGAGGCCTTTACACCTTATTTGTGTCGCTCGTGTTAATGTGTCATGCTATGGTTTACACATTAGCCCAATTCACTTATAGTCAAGTGCCTCTATTACTCCCTGAGGCTAACACAAACAAGTCAAGTGAGTGTTGTGTTTAAAACAACATGACATGAAATAACGCTGTACGTCCTTGCACGCCGTGTAAGAGTGAGCATCTATTTTGGAATTACTGATGTGTGAGGAGGATGAATGTACAGAGTGACACCCGGGGCAGGGATGTGTGGTTACTTATTGCTGAGTTAATGGGGTGAGAAGGGACTGAATCAGCAGCATCCCCCTCGTACACAGGAAGGCAAACACGAATCCGCTGTGGACAACAGGAGGTGAAAGGCGCTGTGCAAAGATCCGAGTCAGCGGTCGAAAAGGAGAGTCGGGGAGGTGCGGTGATGGGGAGGGCTACTTTTGACCTAAAACTATTCCATTGGTCTGAGTCAAGTCTGAGTCAAAGTTAGTCATCATACTTTTAATAACCCCTGGCAGGCCAGGGTAGGATTTAGCAGTAATTTTGTCTTTATTTTTATATTCACCAGTTTTTCAGTGTAACATCATGTATGAAATTGTATTTTTCACACAGTGTACTAACACACTGAGCCTAAAATAACATTTAAACTTCATTCATTCATTTTCTACCACTTTTTCCTCACGGGGGTGCTGGAGCCTATCCCAGCTGTCTTTGGGCGAGAGGCGGGGTACACCCTGGACTGGTCGCCAGCCAATCACAGCGCACATATAGACAAACAACCATTCACACTCTCATTCATACCTATGGACAATTTGGAGTGGTCAATTAACCTAGCATGTTTTTGGAATGTGGGAGGAAACCGGAGTACCCGGAGAAAACCCACGCATGCACGGGGAGAACATGCAAACTCCACACAGAGCTGGCCGAGGGTGGAATTGAACCCTGGTCTCCTAGCTGTGAGGTCTGTGCGCTAACCACTAGACCGCCGTGCCGCCACATTTAAATTTAAAATTTTTAATTTTTTTTCAATGCAAAAATGTGTGTAAGCGCCTTTTTAGACATTAAAATGCAATGCCAATGTCCGTGTTTATGTGGGCATACCCTTATCATGTCGGTGGACCAGCCAGGACACCTTTCAAGTTGTGTTTTTTGCAGATGTAATCATTTTTAACCATGGTGCCATTGTATTAAAAAAAAAAAAAAAAAAAGGACACATCATGCATGAAGTGTAAGTTAAAAAAAAAATCCTACAAATTTTTCTTACTGTGTCTTTAAAGAGATAAATGTGATGCTGCTAACAAAAGTTCAAGCACTTGATTTATTTACACAAACCTAGTGAGGTGTCCCTTTTGTACTTGTAGGTGAACAAGCACCTGTGGTCCACAGAGGATCATAATGACGAGACAGAAAGAAGGCAAGGTCCTCCAAGCTGCCAAACGTCACTAAATCCTCCACCATGACACCCAGAGGCGGAGTTCCACCCCACAACCTCTTCAGCACCTTCTCACCCGCCACCGCCGCGGCCTTGCCGCCGTTCTGTAGCATCGACGAGTCATACAAGTACATCTTCCTCCCCATCTGCTACTCCTTCACGTTCATCTTCAGCCTCTCACTCAACGCCGTGGTCCTGTACCGCTCCTTCCGCCGCACCAAGCGCTGGAACGCCTCACTGATCTACATGGTCAACCTGGCCTCCACGGACTTCATGTACGGCCTTTCGTTGCCCTTCCTGGTGGCTAGCTACGTCATGCGAGACCGCTGGGTCTTTGGGGACTTCATGTGCCGCCTGGTCCGCTTCCTCTTCTACTTCAACCTCTACGGCTCCATCTTCTTCCTCACCTGCATCTCTGTGCACAGATACCTGGGGATCTGCCACCCGATGAAGGTCATCAGTCTGGAGACCAAGAAAGCGGTGAAATGCACGTGCATCCTGGTTTGGATTGTTGTCTTTGCGCTCACTTGTCCCATCTTCCGCTTTGCTCAGACGGGTCATGTGACCAGAGCGCCAGGACCACCGGGCCACAATTTGAGCAGTGGTGATGATTTCTTAACGCTAAGTTCTAATAGCAGTACTCAGTACTCCTTTGAGGAGTACCAGAACTGTTGGGATGATGCTATAGACAAGGAGTTCTCAGATTACGTCCCCTATGGCATCATTCTCCACTTGCTGGGCTTCTTTGTCCCCTTCTCCATCATCGCCTGGTGTTACTCCCACGTGGTCCTCACCATCTTCAAGACGCTGCACTCTCAACCTTCTTCTCGGAGAGGATACGCCGGCGTGGACAGGAGCACTTTCGGAAGACGAGGGAACAACAGAACACCCGGGTCGCCAGGAAGGCAAGAGGGCGTTTCCATTTTCCTGGGCACCAACTCGCCGTACGCCAGCCGCAGACGAAAATCAATCAGAACCATCATCACCATCACCCTCCTCTTTGCTCTGTGCTTCTTCCCCTTCCACGTCACCAAGACCATCTTCCTGCTCTTGAAGGTGACCAAGGGAGTTCCATGCCACACCATGACCATGGTGTCCATGTGCTACAAGATCACCAGGCCCTTGGCGTCCTTCAACGCCTGGCTGAACGCCCTCCTCTACTTCCTCACCAAAGACAAAAGCGGACCACACTGCTGCCCAACCGTCAACACCGCAACACAACACGGGAGGCCTCTGCTGCCCCTGAGGATGATGGGAAAGGAGGAGGATGTGGAGGAGGGGCCTGGAGTCATTCCACACCAGCTTGTCATCCATAAACAGAGCAAAAGTCATATATTTGATTGAGTGGTTTCACACAATGAACCCCAACTAAGGTTACGTACCTCCAGTGGTACTTCCGGGGTTACGTGGATTTCATTTCCAAGATAAGTAAATATTCTCAGGCATTTCACGTTAAGCCAGACAATACAATGGAAAGTGTTGGCTACAACTCCACAGGGAGACAAACTGTAGGAGCGGCTGTACCAAAATCATAACAGTTGTAACATTCTAACATAACATTCTACTTTTGGAGAATTATCAACATGTATGAGTGAGCGGAGTACTCATGGTAGGACAAAATGGCTCTAGGCTTACACAAGACCAGTAAAAGGTTGGAAAAGACTGCCTTAGCTCAGCTTGTTTGTCTTTGAAATCATCATTTTTGCACTCTTATGATCTTTCACTGTCGTAAAAATAACACTGACCTCTTTGTTAATTGATGACACGCATTTTGACATTTTGACCTTGTTGAGATAATATTTTGTGGTTGAGAGACTATTGAGAGAAGTATTTTTACTTTTGCTGGGTTTTATTTCACTAACACAAACTTTTTTCCATTAAGGAAAGATACTATTTTCCAGGAGGCTGCATACCATTCTTATTTTTTCACATTTGTCACACTTAAATGTTTCAGATCATCGAACAAATGTAAATATTAGTCATCAATAACACAACTGAACACAAAATGCAGTTTTAAAATTCAAATTATTATTAAGGGAGTAAAAAAATCTACACCTATTAATTGGTGCTGTGGAGAAATTGTGGCCCACTTTTTTTTTTTGCAGAATTGTTGTAATTCAGCCATATTGAAGGGTTTTCCAGCCTGAAGCGTCTTTTTAAGGTCATGCCACAGCTTCTCAATGCAATTCAGGTCCGGACTCCAAAGTCCACTCCAAAGTCTTCATTTAGTGTTTTTGTCCTGGAACTCTGCCATGCAATCCTTTTTTGCCCAGTGTCTTTCTTACGGTGGAGTCATGAACACTTAAGTTCTTTGGCCCTCGTTGTGGGGTCTTTTGTGACCTCTTGGATGAGTGGTTGCTGCGCTTCTGGGGTAATTTTGATTGGTTGGCCATTCCTGAATAGGTTCACCATTTGTGAATAATGGCTCTCACTGTGGTTTGCTGGAGTCCCAAAGCTTTAGAAATGTATTTTTAACCTTTTTCACGTGAACTCAGGTGTGATGAACCACTGTTAAGTTATGTTTTAACAGTGGGGTGACTTTTCCACACAGGAACATGTAGTTTTACATTGTTTTTCTCCCAGGGTGACTTTTCCACACAGGGACATGTACTTTTGCATTGTTTTTCTCCCATAATGTGTTTTTGATTTAATGGATTTCCTAATAAAAAAGTGTCATTTAAAAACTGCATTATGTGTTCAGTTGTGTCATTGACTAATATTTACATTTGTTGGATGATCTGAAACATTTAAATGTGACAAACAAGCAAAAAAGGTAAAGAAATAAAAATTATTAATAAAATTATAATTGTGCTTTTTTCCCTCCTTGCTTCCTGATCTGATTGACCATATTTAATAAACAACACAAAACTTAAAATGTAACAGTTCATATACAGCTATAAATGATCTGCAATAACAGAGATATATAACCTATATAAATATGCTGTAATTAATAAAAATAAAATGGGCACCAGTCGTTCAACGTCAGCAGTTGTTGAATGGGTGTTATACACACTGACATCCACCAGGGGGCAATACTCTCGCACAGGCTGGAAATTCAAAACACCCGCCTTGTGTGTTCTCCCGTCATGCACCGCGGCCTCGAAAAGCCTGGAACGATTAGTGGAATAATGCAATACAGAAAATAAATAAAAATCACAGGAGTGATATTATTTCAAAAGGACGACATATTCAGGTTTGGGCGTTCATTGGGCACATTTTGGTGTAAAATAAATATTGCTGCGTGCTGTTTAAAATTTCTATTTATTTTTTTTGGCGTCGTCTTGAGGCTGAGGGGAGCAGAGGAGCCTCGGAGCTTGGCGCCACTTTCAAATCCTCCACTGACACAGAATGACAGTCCGCCTTCTAACAACTTTTTAAAAACTACTTTTTTTTTTTACTCTCAAGGAATATTAACACGCTATTTACGGAGCATTTACCCACACCCATGGAAGGTAAGTCACTTTTATATCGACATCAGTCGCTTTTGTTCTACGATATATTTGCATAAAGTGTTTATATAGCGAGCTTTTTATGTTGGGTGGGGGGGAGGTGGGGGGTCGCGGCGACAGTTTGCGAATTAGAATCAGAATGGGTGAATTAATGGCGAATGTGCGGTAAAAGTCGACGCCCCAAACACTTTCAAACAAAGGCTGTGTCGCACTTTCTTTTCACCGACTCCTCCGCCTTGACAGTCAGCTGCTCGTACAATTATTCCCCCCCTCTCATTCAACCACACCGCTTTCAACGAAAAAAAATACTCGATTTGACGTTATGATTCAGTCACAGCAAACAGAAAGTTACACCTAAATGGCAATAAAGTGGTGTTACAAACAAGTCTGTTAGGAGTGAACACAAGGGGTGGGCGATACTGCTGGTTTTCGTATCGATCCGATACCAAGTGAATACAGGAACGATACTTTTTTTTTTTTTAAGCTAGCGCATTAACAAGACATGGTTTCAGGCAAAACAAAAAATAAGTCTACCAACAAACAATTTGACTATAGGTAAAAATATATTTACTTATTTAACGTATAATTGTTTGAGCAAAATAGTCAATAGAGCGAAAATAACTAAAACTGCTATTGACTGTCAGTCATATGATATGGCTTTTTCCTCAGAGCTTGTAATCGATATAACTGCCATTAATATGACAATGGAACACATCCATCTGATCCTGATACTACCCTAGGTGTCATCGATACAAATGTCAATGGAATCATACCATAAGCAGTATCACTATCTCGATGCCAGTGTGACGAGATTGATATTTATCATTTATTTTCACAAATATCAGTATTTGTTGCCGGGTTGGTCTGATACATATTATTTACAAAGTCAATTAAGTAATCATTACACTCAGGAACGTTTTGGGAGAGCCTGGAATATTTTTTGTTTGGTTGTTTTGCACTGTTGACTTTATTCTCCTCCAATAATTTTATATATATTTTTTTATATATTGGTGATATAGCTTATAAATCGTTGCCCCATGTTTTATGTTGATTATAATCATGCTCAACAAATTAAAGGCAAAATCATAATCCTGTTTATTGAGCAAGTGTGTTTTAAAAAATATCATTTGTTACAGGTAGATGGCATCATCTAGTAGTTAAAAGTATTAAAATCACTACATACAAACAATACACTCTCTAATTGAGTATAAGTTATATAAGTATATGTACTGTCAATATTAAGCCTGCACTTACTTGGTATCAAATCGATACTAAAATTGGCAGTATCCCCAACCCCTCCTGAACAGACCCCCCATCCCGCATACAGTAGTATGTCCTATTTTATTTGTATATTTTTTATTTGTATGATTATATTGTATATTATTATATATATTGTGCATTTATTATTATTGTTCTATCTTATCTTTATAATGCTATAATTCAAAGGATCTACAAAAATAACATAATTAACTGTCTTTAATAGTTTCCATTAACTTTATCCTTTGCTGCTGTGACTTGAAATTAATTTTTATATTTTTTCTTTAAAAATCATTTTGTGCCAATACAATGTTGGGCCTTCAAAAATACTGTAAATGTCTTCTTTTTGAAATTACAGCAAATTATGAGACATATTTTCAGTATTTTATGACTTACGTGTGTGTGAGATGTTGAAGGTTTTTTTATAGGTTGAGTGTGTGCACAGAAAGGAGTGGGCTGAGGCTCTTGGTGAATTTTGGTAAATTTGGCATGTAGTTTCAGAGCAGCACTTTCAACAAACTTAGTAGGCCCTCCTCCTCCTGCTGCTGCTGCTGCTTCTGCTGCCGGTCACCTCCCATCTCATGAGCAACTAACGCAGGAGCAAGAGGAGGAAAGTCCACTGTGTGTGTTTGTGTGTGTGTGTGTGTTGTACAAAGAACCGCATATTTGTATGTTCCTGCTTCAGCACCCCACTTTATCTTCCCCCATCTTCCATTTTGCCCTCACAGCCACACTTTCTTCATTTCAACAGTACCCCCCCCCCCCCCTTCCCGGCTCACCCTCGCTGTCTTCCTTGCCGTCTGGCAGGCTTACAAGCTGAGCACTGGCTGCCTGCATAGGGCTGTGGCCCAGGCAAGAGCCCCCCCCCTCGTCTCTCACAAATTCATTTTTATCTGCCCGCCACCCAGCCCCCACAGACTTTCACTCGCACACCTGCCCCGCACACACCCTCGGGGGTGCCCTCAATTTTTTCCCAGATTTTTCTGTGCTCCATGTGCTCATGTAGAAAGTGATGGCCGGGGGAAAAAGGCTGCAGCTTCATAGTTTTTTAAGGCCTGCCGAGCCTCCTTGTTGGCTCAGTGTGCGCAGCCGGGGCTCCAGCGAGGAGGTGCCGAGGAGCAGCACACGGCCAGGAGGTCAACATCCTTTTTTTTTTTTTTTTCTTCTTTCACCCCACACCCTACCCCACCCCACTCCACCCTCCCTTTTCTCCTTCTTGCTTTGATCAGAGTGTTTGCATTGACCTTGTGGAACATCTTTGTGGCATCAATGCAAACATTGTGTTTTTGTTGTTGTATTGTCAGGTTGTGTTAATGTCGTACATCATAGTTCATTCATTGTTGTAGAATGTCAGCAGCAGACGGTAAGTGTGTGTGTTTTTTCCTCTGTTAAAATGGCCTCTGAATGAGAGCAGGAGGCCTGTTTCTTCTTTTTCTTCTTCTATGTTTCTTTCTTTCTGACTTTCCCTCCACCGCAATGTTACTTGCACTCTTTTTTTCCCCCCCTTTACCCCTCCTCCATGTTTTTTTTTTCTTTGTAACCCCCCCTCCCCAGTCACCTTCAGTCATCTGTGCCAACTGATCCAGCGGGACTTCTTTCTATTTCACAGTTTTCTTTTTTTTTAATGTCATTAATTTGTATATGTAAATATATTATTGCTTTGTACTATTCATTGTCTAACATTGAACTTTTTGATGTGTTTATTAGGGGCCTGCCCTTGCGTGGGGGAAAAAATAGACAAGTGTGTTGCACCCAGGCCTTCTCTTCATTTTTAAAGTTAGAAAAAAACCCACATTTGTTTATTTTCTGATTTCATGCAAAATGTCATTTTTAATTGATTTTGAATTTTTCCATTTATCTGTCGGTAATGAAATACAGGGTTGTGAAATTTTGAAAAATGAACATTTTTTGTTTATTTATTTTTGAAACAGGTTAAAACCAACCCATATAGATATGCTAAAAAATCTATACATACAATTATGAAGCAGCCTGCATGTTAGTGTTATAGGTGACAAAGTGTGTTATTATTATTTGTATTAGAAGCATAAACATTTCATCTTCTCCTCCTTCCATTATCACTTTGGACACCCCTGCTCCAATAGCTGGTGGAAAAGGATGTGTGTGAAATAGGAGTGTTGCTGCATGCTTGATTCCACACTTCATGACAAGTCAGAGGAACAGCAGTGGTTATGGTTCACATCACATTTGAAAGCCAACTTTCAACAGATATCATTATAATTAATAATATTAATAGTACTAGTCCATCATTTGGCCTACTGACTGCCCCAACTGTTTTTAGATGATTAGGCTTTTTTTTTTTTTTTTTAAAAGGGAAACATATATATATCGATACCCATACAAATGTATATATGGATTCCAAATAAGCACTGTACATTTGTTTTGTGATATATGTTAAAATTTAGTATGCTGTTTAATTAAGTTATTTCCTGGAACATCAGTATCTGTGTATTTATACTAATACTACTACTACCACCAGGAAAATATTCAGCAACATTTCTGGAAAATTCTATTAAGTTAATCTGTCTTGTTAACAAGTAGAAAAATTATGGAGGTGCAGTTTTTCTGCAAATGAATACAATGTTCTTCATACACTGTGTCATGACTTCCTGAAGTGTGTGTGTATGTGTGTGTGTGGGGGGGGTGGGTACCACTCCTGCCTTCCAGCCCTTTCTGCACAGTTCACCTGTTTTTTTTAATGTCATCTAAAACTATTTTGTTTTTTTATGCCATATGTGTTATGTGTGTACACCAGGATTTTTCACATGAATTGACAACAATTTCTTTTTAAAGATGTGCACATATTGGAAAAAGTATGGGAATACCAATCAAATAAAAATATTTATTTAATTTAATTCAGTCCCAATTATATGTATATGTATTTTTTTAAGTCAATTGTGCTGTATGAAATAATGCCGGTGTCTTTGTGTAGCTGAAGTGAAGAACAAGAAGAGTGTGTGTTGTGTGCTGGATGATATTGATGATGGTCACAAAGTGATGTGGGGTGCGCCCTAGCAGCACATCATGTTTTGCACACATTGTCACTCCAAATCCTGATGTGCTGCCACGGTGCGCCCTGACGACCACACCGCTGACCTCTGACCCCCCTCCCACCATCCTCTCACAGTGTGTGAATGTGAAAGAGATCCAATAGGCTTTACTAGAATTTTCCATTCAATTTTCAATTCAAGTGTTAATGATGGTCTTGTTTTTATTTCTTTTTTTTCTACAGGTTACATGACATTTGGGGTGTCATTTTTGGTAAGATGCTTGAAATTTTGACATGTATGGCTATTATAGTAATTTTTATTTCTAGCACCAGTATCTAATATTGTAGTGCAGAGGGGCCATATTATGCCTAGGGTTTGTGGTTTTTTTTTTGGTTCCATGACACATGTACAGAAAAACACGAAAACACGAATATGGTCCACCACCCCCCCCCCCCCCCCCCCCCCAAATGGCACCTGTGTTTTTTCTGTTTGATTTCTGATTTTAAACATGTGAATAGTCTTTGCCAGGATACACATGCTCACAAGCATTACATTTTTAAATATGTTAATTATTTAAAAGGTGACAACAGTTAGAATATAATAAGAACAAACCACATTATAAGAGGATGTCTTTGTCAACTATAATCACAACAGTAGCATAACTCGACCCTCATGAGATTAATTATTTTGCGTGTTTGATGTTTTTAAACATCCAGAGTGGCATATTGGCACCCCGCACATCCTTAGATTTTTCAATACACAATGGAAAATGTTTGGACACTCCTGTTTGTAAAGCCTCATACTTAAGATAATGACAATGTATTTCATAATAACTTTGTTTACTGCTTGAAAGTGCTTACCCTTATGGAAATGTATGTATATACATATTTTTTTTTATAGTTGCTGTTCTTATCAAACAATGCTTAACAATCTGTGTTGAAGTTGCATTGTGTTTGTGTGTGTGTATGGTGTGTGTGTATGTGAGAGTGAGATGGAATCCTTTCCCAGTCCCATTTTTTTTCTTTGATTTTAAAACATGCATATTTTAATTAAATACAAAAAGTCTGCATACTGGAAAAAAAATCACTTTTCAATGTTTATTGTGATTCTTGTGACGGTGATCCTCAGATACCAGCCTGAAGCATTTTATTTATTTATTTTTTGCATGATTTTATTATGTTTTCACCAACGTGCTGGATGAAGTCAATGTAATTTTTGTGTGTCCGGCTTTAGCAGCACATCATTACTGGTATTTTGTTGTTTGTGCATTGCCAGTATGTTGTGTGCTGCTCCTGTCAGACACACACACACACACCTTTTTAAAAAACGAAAACATTTCTATCTTCACTATTTCATTGAGAATTTATTAAAAATATTACAAAACCTAAATTTCTCACTCATTTTTTAAAATTTCGGATTTTATATTTCAACATCTTTGTTGAGGTTGAAATTGTTAACATGTTTAAATAATGTCACATTTCGACTAAACTGGACAAAGTGTGGGAATGTGTCCACAAGTGGGCAATTTCCTTATCCTCGTTTGACCACAGCAAGCTTGTCTAAACAATATTTATTCCGAAAATGAAAACTCTGTCAAAGTACACCATGTAGAAAATCAGTTTTATGACATAATGTGACTTTATTACACCACAGCAGGGGTTGTCCAAAGTGAGGCCATTTTTGCCCCCCCCCCATCTTTTTATTCTGCATATTGTAAAAATTAATTCAGTAATGAGATATCTAATTAGACATCACACTAAAACAATCTAAAATGCAGATGTTTTCTGCAGATAGTGTAGTGAAAAGTGTTTGCTCCCTTCCTGATTTCTCGTTTTGTTGCATGTTTTTCCACACTTAAATGTTTCAGATCATCAAACATGTTTAATTAGTCAATGACAACACAACTGAATACAAAATGCAGTTTTTAAATGAAACTTTTTAACAGGAAAAAAAAATATCCATAAACACAGCCCTGTGTGGAACAAACATAGCTGAGATTCAGATCCGGAAAGTCTGGAATTGTTATAAATCCATTTGTAAAGCTTTGGGACTCCGGCAAACCACAGTAAGAGCCAAAACATGGAACAGTGGTGAGTGGCCGGCCAACAAAAATGACCCAAAGCGCACAGTGACGACTCATACAAGAGGTCACAAAAGACCCCAAAACAGCCACCAAAAAACTGCAGGCATCGCTTGCCTCGGTCAGTGGTCATGACTCCACCACAACAAAGATGCTGGACAAAAATTGCCCAAGACAAAAACCACTGCTTAACAAAAAGACTTGTCTCAAGTTTGCCACAAATCATCTTGATGATCCCCAATAAATTTTGGTAAAATACTCTTGTGGTCTGACGAGACAATAGTTTATACATCAGGCATGACGGTAACACCGCATTTCAGAAAAAGAACATCACACCAACAGTAAAAGATGATGGTGGCAGTGTGACGGTCTGGGGCTGTTTTTCCGCTTGAGGACCTGGAAGACTCGAGCTGAAACCAACTTGGGTTCTGTAGCAGGACAATGATCCAAAACACACCAGCAAGTCCACCTCTGAATGGCTGAAGACTTCGGGGTGGCCTAGTCAAAGTCCTGACCTGAATCCTATTGAGAATTCATACTGGAAAAGCCTCCAATGTAGCTGAATGACAACAATTCTGCAAAGATGATTCTGCCAAAATTCCTCCAGGAGGCTCATTGCAAACGCTTGATTGCAGTTGTTTCATCACTTATGTATGTAGGTTTGGATTTTGTTTATACAAAAAGTTTCATTTAAAAACTACATTTCAGTTGTGTTGTCATTGACTAATATTTAAATTAGCTTGAGCTGAAAAATTTAACTGTGACAAAAAAAATTGGAAATCAGGAACACATTTTCACACCACTGTATATTAACCTATGTATACTACATTGACAAAATCTATTCGGCGTTATTATGCAAAAATGTCCCCCCGTCTGAACATCTCTAAAAATGCCTTTAGAATTTTAACTAAGTTGCTGTTATTTCATAATAGCTCACCAGGAATTGCATTGCATTTTCTCTAAGAATTAATAACAGAAGAGGGAAAATGTCAAAAAGTAAGACAAAATAAATAAAGAATGATGCCACATTCTCGCGATTGTCTTTGCTTGCTTGATGATGATGACTTGTTTTCAGTGGGGGGGGGGGGGGGTCTTCCTCAAACATCAGCGGGACAGCAAAGGAAGATCGCTGGAGTTCATGATGAGACTGGAGTCCAAGTTCAAGGTATCTACAGCAAAACAAGAGAAATAGAAGTATTTCTTCATGTGTGTGTATAATATTTTTGTATTTTTCTTTAAAGCTAACGTGATAAGCTGATTGGACCCGAGTGCTGCTCCAAAGCGTCACATTTTCAGAAACATAATTTTTGTCTAGTAGTTAACAGCGGACAGAGAATGATATTGCATAGTGAAACTGCATCAATGATGATGCTACAAAAATTGAAGGCACCTTGATCAAAGTTGATCTTTTTGGAGTTGCATGCTTCGCCCATTCCCTCGATGTCCACCAGGTCGCTATTGACGTCCGAGTCGTTCAGGGCACTGAGGGTCACATCTTTACACACACACACACACACACACACACATACTTGATTACTTTCTACCAACACAATGAAACACGTGGGGTTGTTGCTCACCTGCAGTTTTCCGCTTCTTTGTAGTAGACTGGCTGCCCTGCTGGACCATCGCCGTGACAACGTGAGGCGTGGGCACAGATACGGTCGCGGTAGGAGTGCCCGGTGTCGTCATGGCGGCACCAGCGAGGACGGTGACTTTCTTCACTGCCTTTTGTGGGCTTGTAGAGCAGGTTCGATGGCTCTCTTCATACTTCCTCTTCACTGGACTCTTTGTCTGACTGCTGGTAGGACGATGGCAACAAACTTCTAAATTATCTCATATTTTAATTGGAAAGTTAAAAATTTAGGTCCACACATGCACCTTATGGTGGCATAAGAATGAAACTGCAGATCAGAAAGCGAGGTGTTTTCTATGATATTTGTATTTGCCCAGGAAAAGACCCGCGACCAAATGTAAACAGCTTCCCAGCAAACTCCCTTTTGGGGTCACAAACCCACCAGTAAAGAATCACTGGTTTAGGATATCAAAAATAAACATGTTTTGGGAGTTTTATGAGGTTTCATTCTGTTTTTGCCATTGGCTGAAGACCTTGGAACATAATGTGGTGTTTTGTGATATGTTACCTTGTAGGGTTGGACTCAGCCATTGGGTGAAGCTGCATGGTGAGTTCTCCAAGCCTAGTGAAAGCAGCCCCGGCTGCAGAGAAGATTTCTCCAACCTACACACACACAAACATTTTATTGGCTTCAATGTTCTTTTTTTTACTGTAGATGCACCACTTTTAATAGAATGATGGGAGCATTGTTCGGGTCTAACACTATGGAGATAGGAAGAGCATGACAACAAGTGCTACATTGAAAGCTAATGAGGAAGGATGAACAGTGTTGTCATGGATACCTTCTCTGCACTGAATAACAATGAAGACGACTTTAATTGTTAATAATAGAGTTAAATAGTAACAAGCAACCACCCCTCGCCCCCAACATAAAACCTAAAAGCATAGTGATTAATTAGTTAATTAGGGTTAAAATCAAAGTATACACAGCTGCAGCGCGCGTGCAACTGAGGAGCTTGTGTCTCCAGCGACTAGCATGCTAGGTGAGCAAGTTCAAAAAGTTATTCTGTTCCTTCAAGCTACATCTTTGTGTCCGAATGACTTACTTTAGTAGAGGCCGATGTCATCTTGGAGAGAGAGAGACAATACGGCTTGTGTTCAACGTCGTTTTTAGGCGGCAGCTAATATGCTAACAACAATGTAGCCACACGGCATTGAGCAGTGCTATCAATAGCGAGCTAGCTAACAGCTCACGGTCTCTTTTCTGCTGTTTGTGTCGCCATTAGCAAAAGTCCAGCATCCGAGCAAAACGTTGCATATTGATTTGTCTAAATAATGCCTCCACCACAGCAAGAAATATGTATATTTGGATTCTGAAACCGAATACAAGCCGAAGACGTGTGCTGTCTTCGCTGCCCCTCGTAAATGTAACTTAGGTGAAACTTTGCTTCAGATAGAGGGATAACATTTCATAAGAAACAGAGTGAATGGTTCAACTATTAATTTTACTTACTTTTTTTAGATTACTTTTACCAGTAATATAAAATACATAACAGCTAGAAATGCTTCAGCGGTAACAAGAGTTATATTTCCGACATTACCTGAACGCAACGTAAGCTATACTGTACGTCGGTTGGCTGATTTCGCTACAGTCTGGTATCGATCCGATACAACAGGATCAGTATCGAAATTTGTAATCTCATTGAATGAATTTGTGACGTGTGTCACTAATTTATACACACAACAAATATATATATATCCTCTTGCGTTAGTATCGATCCAATATAACACTGGTATCGATTATTTCATATTTGAGTCGATCGACCCACCTCTGAAGGCCACGTGATTGAATAGTGTAGATTATTGCTTTCTTTTTCCTCATGTAGTGCAGAATGTTCTTCGTTCTTATTTTATTGTTCTTATTTGCTTTTTCTGTGTTATTCTAAAGTCCATTAAACATGGAAGACCGAATCATTTTTTAACGTTTCCGTATGCAGTCACATGACTCTGTGTGAACCGTCAAGTGCGTGTCTTCTGTTGCAGTCCTCAAGCAGAAGTGTGTCCATGATGCGTGGATTGATCTGTGCCCCAAAACTGGCCGCTTGTGGATTCGTGTTGAGTGTGTGGGGGTTCATCATGTTGGTGAGTGGAAATTTGTTTTCTCATTAAAAAGTCTGAAATTTCCTGAAATTGCACATCTAACTGTCGTTTTTGTAATTGTCCAAATTACCACCGGAAGGCCATACTTGGGATTTGTTTCATCACACACTCGGCTGTACTGATTGAGGATGTTCCTATAAGAAAGGAAGACACCCAACAGGAGTGAGCATTCCACTGTTCAATATATACCACAGCAGAAAAGTAAATACGGTAAGAATCGCATGTTCGCCCACAGCTCAAACCCCCCACAGAAGATCTATGAGCTGTACGACAAAGTGGCTGTCAACTGCTTCATTGCAGCAGCCATCTACATTGTACTTGGTATCTTCTCCTGCTGTCAGATGACACTCAACCGGAAAAAGGTAATACAAATTTTTTAAGGCTCCTCTCCATGTGACTCTTTCACTTGTAGGAGCTTGACTTGCAATATTGATTGTGGTGAGAATACTTTTTTTTTATTTGTCTTGTTTAGGCTTACCTGGTGCATTAGTGACACCTGCTGGAAAGGAGCTGAAAGTCACAGGAGGCTTACTTTATTTTTAATGATTTTGTTTACTTAACAGAGAGCTGAGCATAATAGAAAAATATATGTATATTCACTTAAATCTGCCAAAAGAACAAATACATTGGATAAGTCAAACAATGGAATTTACTGAAAAAAAAATCATCATGTTTGAATACTACTTTTGTACATTGAAGGTAGCCATCTTTGTAAGTTTATGTCTGTCGTTTGTGATTGGATGCTTTGGAGTTAAACTCGACTCATTGCTCATTTGAAACCTCATTATTAGTCATCACGCTTTGATGACAAAAAAAATGCTGATGTCATGCCTTCATGACAAAATATGCCGATGTCATTCTTCAATCTCCTTTGCATGGCTTTGATCAAAGCGAAAGAATAGGTTTGTGACTGTCACACAAATATTGTCTTCCTAAAACAAAAAAAAAATCTTAGAAAAGGGATGAAGGCCATGGAAGCCAAAATGACAGCAAGTTTCAAGAAAAATCACCTGAGAAAAATCACAGAGAAGAGCCAGTTATCGCCGTATGGTATTTTTGACCTTCTCAACACTCAGAAATGCCTCAAAGATTTTTTTGTACAGCGAGGGATGCTTGGAGATCATATGCACATTTCAGAAGTGAATCAGGTAACGAAACAACCTTATGACTATTTGCATCATTTATCTAAAAAAGATCATACTAATCAGCTGTGTGTCCTACAGGATCGATCTTTAAGCCAAAAGGACAAAGAGAGGGATGACAAGATCAACAACATCATCAAGAGCATTGTGGAGAAAAGCATTGCAGACATTGCAAAGCTGAGGCAGCTCATTGCTCTATGGGACGCGGAGGAACGCTCCAACTCGGATAGTTACATTGACGAGTCCTCGTACGGCAATGTTACTCAGCAGAAAATTAAGGAATATCTTAAGGACTTTTTTAACGAGAGGCTCATGTTTGCCGAGCAGCCCAAGGAGGAAATGAAGGAAGAGTCCGCCATGTCACGTAAGGACGGGGAAGGGCCTGATAGGCATACCTTGCAGTACAACCAGGTGGTTAACAGCAATGAGGAAGCAGGTACTTTACAGCCGTTAGATGATTCTTCTCCCATCATTGAGAAGGCCATGAGTATGATCAACCAAGTCATTCAGCCTATGGTGGATACCATCGAAGTTACCAAAACAGCCGGCAAAACAATTGCTAAAAAAGTCCGGTCAGTGTGGAAGGGTCTAGATAAAGACGCAGACGACACTTCAGAGGACCCGGAAGCTCAATCTGTTTCCTCTTCCATAGACGATCAGGAACCTCCTGAACAATCAAGGCTTGCATCAGCATCTAATGAACCTGCTTCCTCTTTGTCTACAAATAAGATCAAGAGATCAATCTTGGATGAAGATGCGGTGGAGGAGCTCTGCAGGTTTGAAATGCAGTTGACCCCGATGCTGTCGCCCATTTTAGAGGAGACCGGGGATGCCAATTCTTCGGCTTCTTCAGCCAACCGGGAGAAGATGGAAGAATATGGCTCCCGTGTTATCGCCACCGGGGTGGCACGTTCATCTGCCATTAAAAACATGGTACCTGGTAAAGCATTTATGTCTGAGGAAGAGGAAGCAGACAAGTCCGCCTCGTTTATGGACGCCGGGATGACAGGCTCTTCGTTAAATGTAATGGATGAGAAACTTCAAGACGCCTCTGAGGAAGAAGCAAGAAAAGATGGTTGTATGTCTCAGGCTCGATCCACGTCCAGGCTTTTACACCAATTGGATTACACCGGAGAGGCAGGTTCTCCTCTGCCGTGTTCTTCCACTTCCTCTCCCATCATTGAGAAGGCCAGAAATATTATCAGTCACGTTATTCACCCTGTGGTTTACACCCTTGATTCGGCCAGCCAAGTTACAAAGACAGCTGGAAAAACCATTGTGAAAAAAGTCAAGTCCATGTGGAAGTCTCGATCTGGCAAAAAGAAGGGCAAGAGAGCCAAAGGTAATCATGGAGGAAATACTGAGAATGTTCTACATGATGGTAGCTCAAATAAAGAAGATGTAGGAGAAAAAAACGAGGAAGACAGTGCTTTTGATGTGGAGTCACATTCTGGGATTTCAAGCTCAGAAGATGCTGAGCTTGTAGATTCCTTCGATGATCCATCCTCCATCATCGAGAAAGAAGACGTAAGCACATGTGTCAGCAAAGAGGAGAAACATCCAGATATCTCGGAGAACATGGTCGTGGAGGATTTCTGCGCCTTCGAGGGAGAAACGTCCTCTGGGCTTTCCACTCCATTTTTGGAGTCTGTGATGGCTCAATCCCATCCCACTACACCTGCTTCATCCGCACTTGAGAAGGCAAACATGCTCAAGAACTATGAAAAAACAACTCCAAATATCTCGGAGGAAAAAACAGAAGAAGTATTGTCCTGCAATTCTATCGGCTTGTCATCCATTCCTGACAGTAAACTGGGAACAACAGAGGCGGACAAAGTGCAGGCTCAGTCTGGGCTCAGTCTTCTCCAGTCTGAAGAGGATGCACCTGAACACAACATCTATAGTATCTTTGAGAACATCTTCAGACAGGAGTTTTCCAAAAAATTAGAAAGCTCGCTCAGACAGGGACTCTGTGATGCTGTCCGTGTCTACGTCCCTGAAAGGAGTTCCGTGGAATCCTTAGAGAGTGCCGCCATGACTGGCGACCTGATCTGTAATGAAACAAAACAGTCCAAAGACGAGGTTGACAGTTCCTCAATGGGTCTGCAGGATTCACCAGAGACCGGAACCCTGTCTGTACCTTCCTCTTGCAGCTACCAGTTATTAGAAGGAAAACAAAACAAGAAGCATTCATCAGAACCTACTCTTCAAGAAGAGATGCAACCAGGAGCACTTAATTCCAGAAGGAAGTCACTTTGGAAAAGGTGGAAAATGAGCCGTTCAAGGAAGATACGGCCAAATCTTTTGGATGGTGGTTGTTGTCCCGGTTCCACTCTTGACATGGCCACAGACAGCCAAACCACTAAACCTGCCATCACGTCCATCTTGAATAAGGTGAAGTCCATTTGGAAGTAGAGGAACAAGCAGAACTGATGATGTCCACAACACTGATTCAGACCACAGAAGACTCATTTTAAACATGAAACCAGACTTTGGAACTGGTGTGCGTGATGCACACAGTGGCCAATGTCGGTTATCACAGAAAACGAGACAGACTGCTGTACACTGGTAATACTTATTGCAATATTTCTTTATATAAAGAACTACAAATGTTGATTACATAAATCGCTGATGCATACATGAGGTGAAGATTGTCTTTTTTTTATATTGTGATGCTGTTTTCTACACGACTGGGTAAGAGAAAAAGATACGGCAGGTCCTGTCCGTCGTTCTGACTCAGGATGTGGTCTTCGATTTCTTTCAGATCCTTTCTAAATCTGTCAATCAGCTCCAGAGCCGGCCCCTCTGTGAAGTGCTGCTTTGTGTATTGACCCAAAAAAATCTAGCCAAAGGAGAAACAAAGTAGATGAAGATGAAGGTAGTGCTTTTGAACATCAGGAATGAGTGACATACCGCATCGGGTTGTGCTCTTCCAAGATGCCATGTGATTGCCATCTGCACACATGACTGACTGACATCAGGAAGGGTGGCCATGATCATTTCCATGGTAACGGCATCTTTGTCTGACGGGGGTGGCTGTCTCATGGTGCAAGGGGTGTTTGGTATCCATGCACACCAGTCAAACTACAAAAAACCAAAGAGCGTGGGTTAGAAGTGGATCACAATGGACAAGGGTTCCTCAAGGATCTGTTTTGGGTACCTGGCCATTGTTAGAAGCGGCATGCTGGACTGAGCTGGTGAAAATGACGACTGCAAGCAAGGTGGAGAGATCCTCTTTGCTGCTCAGCTCACTAGGAAGACCTGAAATACATTTACAGAATCATGGAACATTCCGGGTTCGGAAAGAATATTGAGTCATGAAAGGAAGCGTAACAGCAGCTTTAATGCTGAGGTTATTTTTGGAAAGCATGATTTTATTTTTGTCTAGTGTTTAGCGCGCAGACCTCACAGCTAGGAGACGAGGGTTCAATTCCACCCTCAGCCATCTCTGTGTGGAGTTTGCGTGTTCTCCCAGTGCATGCGTGGGTTTTCTCCGGGTACTCCAGTTTCCTCCCACATTCCAAAAACATGCTAGGTTAATTGGCGACTCCAAATTGTCCATAGGTATGAATGTGAGTGTGAATGGTTGTTTGTCTATATGTGCCCTGTGATTGGCTGGCGACCTGTCCAGGGTCATTCATTCATTTTCTACCGCTTTTCCTCACGAGGGTCGTGGAGGGTGCTGGAGCCTATCCCAGCTGTCTTTGTGCGAGAGGCGGAGTACACCCTGGACTGGTCGCCAGCCAATCACAGGGCACATATAGACAAACAACCATTCACACTCACATTCATACCTATGGACAATTTAGAGTCGACAATTAACCTAGCATGTTTTTTTTGGAATGTGGGAGGAAACCCTGCAATGCACGGGGAGAACATGCAAACTCTACACAGAGATGGACGAGGGTGGAATTGAACCCTCTGGAACTGGAATCAGGTAATAATCAATAGGCGGCGTAGGAAGGATGCTCCTGCTGTGTGATACTGACCAAAGTTGGGGAGCTCCATGAAGCCCACTTGAGTGATGTCTCTGATCCAGGCTTGGAGCTCTGGGTCCTGATGTACATCTTGGTCAAACTGATAGAACAAGCTCACCATCTGTGATACATAGCTGATGAAGGGAAAAAAAATACTGTAGTTATTGAAGTACCATAACATAGAACACTGCAGTTACCTGTGTATGGCCTCCCACAGCATCAGACTGTGTTCTCGGTAGTAATACTTAGGGAGCTGAGAAACTCCTCTATCAGTAAAATCCAAGTATGGTTGAAGTGAGCGGTAGGTGAGATCCTTGTAGTCCCTTTGGGCCAGAATGAGCAGACCATCACCACCTGTAGACACAACCTACACGACCACCATAATGAACGTCCTCCATTGTTCTCCCATTATCATTTTAACAATTGAATCTGTATCACTATTTTGGGGACTGAATTCCCCCACGTCTCACCCGTTTAAAGATGCCATCTGCAGAGATGAGCTGTGTGCGCCCCCTACAGTTAATCTCCAGTGTGTATCGCTGATGGGGGGCCAGGAGCTGCGATGAAGTAGAGGCCAGTTTTTGTATATTTTAATGCTATATAACATTCATTTTTCTGTGCATATACCTTATAAATAGGATGTACAGCCGGCAGCTGTCTCAGTGTGGCCACACAAAACACCTCCACCACCAGGTGAGTCCTGAGCAGGTGAGATAGCACCTGGAAGATCTGAAACTCAGAGTGACGTACCCACATCTTTGCCAGTAGCCAGGCGAGGTGCGGGTCTTTGGGTAGAAAAATGGGAGTCTCCAAGCCCGGCGTTTGCCCCAGCTAGTGTTAAAAGACCTTAGTCAACTTGGCACTCATTTATACTTACTGGATAATTGGAAGTGACAAATACAAATAAATCTCTAATTTTTTCCCTATTTTTATACTTGAAGATATGAATTCTTGGTACCTGAATAGCAATGGGTATGAGTCCTTGGTCTGGATGTTGGTAAAGAAGACACAGAGGAGCAGCGATGTACTGCCGTTGACCCTTGATTATGTTGCTGGGAAGCCTTTCCATGATGACATAATCTAGTAAAAAGATGTTCCCTGCCTGGACACCAGAAGGATATAGCAGAAGGACAGTCAAGGTAAAATTTCTAATATCATTACCGCAGATGACTGATTGTATAAACGTGACACCTTAAGTTCATTGTCCAGGTTGGTCCTGGGAGGGAATGAGCTCTGCACCATGGAAGCTGTGACCGGAAATTTCTCTGGTAGTTGTTTACATTTGCGGATCATTCTGGGGTTGGAGCCATTCAGGCACTGGTAGCCAAAGAACCAGTCTTCCTTCCAATGATCCATGCAGTACTCTGAATCAAAGAAAGCAACCATTCATTCATTCATTCATTTTCTACCGCTTTTCCTCACGAGGGTCACGGGGGGTGTTGGAGCCTATCCCAGCTATCTTTGGACGAGAGGCGGGGTACACCCTGGACTGGTCGCCAGCCAATCACAGGGCACATATAGACAAACAACCATTCACACTCACATTCATACCGATGGACAATTTACCACAATTAACCTAGCATGTTTTTTTTTTGGAATGTGGGAGGAAACCCTGCAATGTACGGGGAGAACATGCAAACTCCACACAGAGATGGCCGAGGGTGGAATTGAACCCTGGTCTCCTAGCTGTGAAGTCTGTGCGCTACCCGAACTGGAATCAGGTAATAATCAATAGGCGGCATAGGAAGGATGCAACCATTCACACTCACATTCATACCTATGGACAATTTGGAGTCACCAATTAATCTAGCATGTTTTTGGAATCTGGGAGTAAACCGGAGTACCCGGAGAAAACCCACGCATGCACAGGGAGAACATGCAAACTCCACACAGAGATGGCCGAGGGTGGAATTGAACCCTGGTCTGCATGCTAACCACTCGACCCGCCAAGAAAGCAACCATTCCCAGGTAAGGGACAGGTCAATTGTATTTTGTCACAGTGTATACGTTCCATGGATCTATCCTACCAGATATTGGGCTTCGGAGTTTCCAGAAGATTTGTTTGAAATCATCCAGGTTGTTCCAAGAATTCCCGAAACAGATGGCAAGTTTCTTCAGTGACAACTCCAACAAGCTGTGAAGAAGAAGGTACATATAAATGCCTTATTTTCATCACTTCCCGATTATGACTTGTGGTTCAACACTTACGCAAAATGTAAGGAATACTGAAAATCACTCCTCTTCTCGTTGTCGAAACGAACATCTTGGGGCAAATCTGCTTCCGTTTTAGCATCGATACATTGCGGTATCCCTTTAGCCCAAGTTTGCCATCTGACAGACAATATCACTGCAATGTTAGTAAAGGTGATGAAGACTTGTCCGTTCTGGATGAGTTTAGGAACCTGTAACTCTGCTGTCTATCCTGAAGTTCTCTTTTTCTGTGAGCTTGGAGTACATCCAAGGCGTCTTCTTTATGCGTCTTGGCTGAGAAGAACAGGAAGTGCATTTTCTTGTCATTCTTCTTACATATTTATTTATGTAAGTACTCGGGGTGTCACTAGACAGTAGACGAGATCTTAACTTTACTAGTAAGAAAAGTACAACCTTGGATATATCGGACTCGGATATATCGGAAATTCGCTCACAACGAACAGATAAAAAAGAACCAATTTTTCTGTAATGCTTTTCCAATAAAAATTCATTGCATATATCGGATTTTTTATAACGGATTTTGCCTATTTCGGACAAAATCTCCAGTCCCGTTCCAATGCATTTCCATTAAATTTCCCTCGCATATATCGGATGGCCGCATCGTGGCGCTCCGATTCGCCGAATCGTGACAGGCCGCTATACGACGTCATTTGCAGCGTTTGCAGCGTTGCCTGCGCGTCCAGGTACATTGGAAACATAGTCAAGGAAGTGCCTTTTTATAACGGATACAATCCGATTTACGCATATACCGGATATAAATCCGATATATGCGTAAAACTGACATTTTCCGGTATACGCATATAACGGATTTCGCTTATATCGGACAAAACCAGTGGGAACAATTGAATCCGATATATAATATAATTTCTAGTATGCTTCTACTTCTGCCGGTAACATAGTGACTGTAGAGATGATATGACTGACAAAAGGGCTCACTCCGTACATGCCATTGTTCTATGGAAGTAACATGTCAAGGTGCTGAAACCAATGCACAGAGTGAACTCTCTTCCTGTTCATTTTCATTCATTGGGCGGCACCGCAATAACTTCTTCTCCTCAGATTTACTGCTCCATTTCCATACCTGTTCCTTCTCGTATCTCCACCATGACATCTCCCACAAACCAGCGATAACAAGGGAAGATCAGCACTTGGTCTCCAATTGGACTTTTCACCGTGACATAGCGGCAGAACCAGTTATCTTCTACCCAGTATCGTTCCTTTTCCAGTCTGACCAGTAGCAACGGTCCTAGAGTGGTACGGCTGCTTACCTTGTACTCATCCACCTGAGAGGGGGCAGGGTCACGGATTTATGTACCTCCATTGAATATCGACATTGCATGACACACTTACCGCCCCTCGACAGAAATCCAGGCCTGGTTTGTCCAATAGGGTGCGCTCACTCTCCCCCATCTCCCCCACTAGGGTCACATAGATGTAGTTGCTGGTGCCTGAGTATTCTGATGTGCCGGTTGCCACAGTGACGGTGTAGTTTTCCATCTGAGGAGACATTTGTCAACGTATAGCGCATGACACTTTCTGTTAAGTTCACGACATGAAGAATGTCGAGAAAACTGATGAATGCCTTCCCTTGCTGGCCACAGGAAATAGTGCAGTTTTAGGCGTCTTGCACATTTAACAGTCTGGGATCAAGGTCCAATACATTTCATAGGGATAAGTACACGGAAGAAAAGCTGTTTAATCATTAGTGAAAATTATTATGTGTAGTATCCATATGGGGCGGCACGGCGGTCTAGTGGTTAGTGCGCAGACCTCACAGGTAGGAGACCAGGGTTCAATTCCACCCTGTGTGGAGTTTGCATGTTCTCCCCGTGCATGTGTGGGTTTTCTCCGGGTACTCCGGTTTCCTCCCACATTCCAAAAACATGCTAGGTTAATTAGCGACTCCAAATTGTCCATAGGTATGAATGTGACTGTGAATGGTTGTTTGTCTATATGTGCCCTGTGATTGGCTGGCGACCAGTCCAGGGTGTACCCCGCCTCTCGCCCGAAGACAGCTGGGATAGGCTCCAGCACTCCTCGTGAGGAAAAGCAGTAGAAATGTCCATATGGAGTACTGTACTTACTGTGTATTCCTGCTTCCCTCAGAACCTTGAGCCCATTTCCAACTCTTTTTCCCTCTTGCTGCCTTTTATTTCTTCTTCTTCAACACTTCTTCAAGTGTATTCAACACTTTACCTGGTCAGTGCTCTTGCAAGAAAGTAAAGTTTGGGTTTGGCTTTCTCTTCCCTGCTAAACTCTAGAACACACCCCTCAACCATTCCTTTGTGAGGTAGGTGACTGGTCTCAATTTTCACACACACACACACACACACACACACACACACACACACAGATGGGAAATAGGAAGTTCCCGGCTTAGCAGATAAGATCCACATTGCAGAGCTGCTGAGGCCTAGCACCCGTGACGTTATGTAACGACATTCAGCAGCCTTTTTGAGCCTAACATAACAGCTCATTTAAAAAAAAAAAAACAGTTCAATGACCAGACAAGGTTTATTTCAGGACAAAACTGCAAATATAGCTCTGTTATGCTATAAAAATAGATGAATTTAAAAGTAAAATTATTTGTTGTCTTTAGCAGCGCTGAGCCATAGAAGTGTGTTCATGCTAGTGATAAAAAAAAAATGTCACTAATACTGTACTTCTATGATAAACCAAGCTCACCATATATAAAAGAAAACACAGACACGTTAGTCGTCTTTACTAACATATTAAATGAGGAAGCTTTGTTCATGTCCCTCCCTTTTTTTTTTTCGGAGGTCCAAGGCATCACCAACCAATGCCGAGATGAATCAATCACTACATTACAAGCACACACAAGGTTTGAATGTACACATTAAAAAAAAAAAGTACATATTTCTCGCTCCACTAGTCTAACAGTGATTATAATTTGCCTGCAACACTAGCCAGTCTTAACAATCATGTCTTAAAAAAAAAAAAAAACGACAATGTGAGCGGCAAAAGGGTTTCACAAAAATAGAAGCGCTCACTACAAGCCTTAAAAACTAGTTTACTCAAATGTATTTGCATCTCTGTCTATCCGACAGCTTTTATAATACATCCTGTTCTTGTGTTTCTAAGGATGACACACGGCCTTGATTGATTAGAAAACAGCTCAACAAGGTGAAGTTAAGGATGCTACTTGGCTATTATTGCCACTGATTACTAAAGTGCATGCTCATCATTCACCTACTGTATGAACTCAATGGCTTGTACAGGCATTTGTTAAACACATCAATGTTACACTATTCCACTGCAAAGTGCTGTATCTCAGTGTCAGGATCCCATTTCGAACTAAAAAACTTGTTTCTTTTCGGTGTGTTAGTTTTCTATTTGACTTGAAATATCGGATTAGCAGTCTCAAGCATGCATAAAATTTAACTGTTTTTCGCCACAAATACAAAAACACTAAATCTTATCTGAGTAACCATATTAGTGATGTGACCAATTTTTTGTTGATTCCACGTTGGTTCCACGAGTGACAGGAGATCATTTTAAATTTCACATTAAAAATAGAATGTTTTATTCTTTAAAAAAAAAAAAAAAAAAAAAAGGACTTCCCCATCTTCCCACTTTCCCACCCCCACATGCCCTTTAGGTTTCCTGCCGGCACCAAAATAATAACATTAGTCTTTAGCCTTCCAGCACAACATCCACTATTTACATTTGTTACATAAAAAAAAAATAAGACCACAAAAAGAATAAAATAAGTCTAAGGATCAATTAGTTCCAAGCAGTCAGCTGCTAAATTCATGTACTGTATGTGTCGTTTATCACTATGTAACATCTTTTACTCTTGTAGACTGTATACATAGGTACGTATGTATGTATGTATGTATGTATTGTTTCAATGAATGAACAAATGGCAGCAAACATGAGGGCACTGCTTTGAGATCATTTTCTACTTTCTTTGGTTAAAAACAAACTTATTATTAGGCTCCCTGGTCTGTGACTTTACAATAATGGCTCTCAATATACAATCAATTAATTACACTTTATATATGTATTTATGTTCTAGTGTAAGTACTAGGGGTGTCACTAGACAATTGACGAGATCTTAACTTTACTAGTAAGAAAAGTACTACTGACAATATATTGTATTCTAATATAATTTCTAGTATGCGTCTACTTCTGCCGGTAACATAGTGACTGTAGAGATGGTATGACTGACAAAAGGGCTCACTCCGTACATGCCATTGTTCTATGGAAGTAACATGTCAAGGTGCTGAAACCAATGCACAGAGTGAACTCTCTTCCTGTTCATTTTCATTCATTGGGCGGCACGGCGGTCTAGTGGTTAGTTCGCAGACCTCACAGCTAGGAGACTAGGGTTCAATTCCACCCTCAGCCATCTCTTTGTGGAGTTTGCATGTTCCATGCATGTTGATTGGTGACTGCAACTTGTCCATAGGTGTGAGTGTGAATGGTTGTTTGTCTATATGTGCCCTGTGATTGGCTGGCGACCAGTCCAGGGTGTACCCCGCCTCTCGCCCAAAGACAGCTGGGATAGGCTCTTGTCGCTGAATCTGGCGTCATTGCAAACCCTCTTGGTGACATAATTTCTCAAAAGTGACTCGGGAAAAACCTCTCAAAGCTACTTGTTTGGGGATTTAAAAGTGAAAGCACATATTTTCCTGCGCTTTCTGATCTCCCCCGCAACCCTCGTGAGGAAAAAGCAGTAGAAAATGAATGAATGAATTAATTTTCATTCATTATTGTCACAGGCCTAGTGCCCATTAGATAAGAAATGTCGCCTTTTAATCTTGCGAGATCTTGTGACACCCCTAGTGTATACACCAAATTTTTGATTGGACAGTAAAAGCAATCACGCTGTATGGGGGAACCCTGGAGAAAACTCCACTTCTTGTATTTGAATGTAAAACTTACTGTGACTGACAGGGTAAAAAAAAAAATGCGTCAACATCCAACCGCTCCAAACACATGAAATGATCCAAATCCAAAAAAACACAAGCAAAAAGGCTGCAATCACATAAACCCTGCAGGATCAAAAAGAAATGCCAATGAAAAATGCAGCAAATGCCAAAAACCCCAAAAGCCTCTATATGATAGGCTGGCTGCAATTTGATGAAATAAAACGCCAGGTTGCCAGGGACGGCGGACCAGAGGAATTAAATGTATGTCCATTTTTCTTTACGTTTTTGTTTTGTATCCTTAAAGGTGTCTAGCGACCCTGGTAGCCTGGCTAACTTCTGTTTTCTTTCTCTTTTGTTTTCTCTTTCACTTTTCATTTGTTTATGATGTTGTTTGTCTTATATGTGCCCTGTGATTGGCTGGCGACCAGTCCAGGGTGTACCCCGCCTCTCGCATGAAGACATCTGGGATAGGCTCCAGCACCCCCGCGACCCTCGTGAGTAAAAAAGCAGTAGAAAATGAATGAATGAATGAATATACAGAGACAATGTGCCCTGTGATTGACTGGCGACCAGTTTAGGGTGTACCCCGCCTCTCGCCCAAAGACAGCTGGGATAGGCTCCAGCACCCCCCACGACCCTCGTGAGTAAAAAGCGGTAGAAAATTAATGAATGAATGAATTAAACTGTAGCGTTTATGTGATTGCAGAATTTTCTGTTGCATGTGTTTTATGACCAGTCCAGGGTGTACCCCGCCTCTCGCCCCAAGACAGCTGGGATAGGCTCCAGCAGCCCCCACGACCCTCGTGAGTAAAAAAGCAGTAGAAAATGAATGAATGAATGAATATACAGAGACAATGTGCCCTGTAATTGACTGGCAACCAGTCCAGGGTGTACCCCGCCTCTCGCCCAAAGACAGCTGGGATAGGCTCCAGCACCCCCCACGACCCTCGTGAGTAAAAAGCGGTAGAAAATTAATGAATGAATGAATTAAACTGTAGCGTTTATGTGATTGCAGAATTTTCCGTTGCATGTGTTTTATGACCAGTCCAGGGTGTACCCCGCCTCTCGCCCCAAGACAGCTGGGATAGGCTCCAGCAGCCCCCACGACCCTCGTGAGTAAAAAGCAGTAGAAAATGAATGAATGAATGAATATACAGAGACAATGTGCCCTGTAATTGACTGGCAACCAGTCCAGGGTGTACCCCGCCTCTCGCCCAAAGACAGCTGGGATAGGCTCCAGCACCCCCCACGACCCTCGTGAGTAAAAAGCGGTAGAAAATTAATGAATGAATGAATTAAACTGTAGCGTTTATGTGATTACAGCATTTTCCGTTGCATGTGTTTTATGACCTGTCCAGGGTGTACCCCGCCTCTTGCACGAAGACAGCTGGGATAGGCTCTAGCACCCCCACAACCCTCGTGATTAAAAAGCGGTAGAAAATGAATGAATGAATGAATATACAGAGACAATGTGCCCTGTGATTGGCTGGCGACCAGTCCAGGGTGTACCCCGCTTTTCGCCCAAAGACAGCTAGGATAGGCTCCAGCACCCCCCACGACCCTCGTGAGTAAAAAGCGGTAGAAAATGAATGAATGAATGAATATACAGAGACAATGTGCCCTGTGATTGGCTGGCGACCAGTCCAGGGTGTACCCCGCTTCTCGCCCAAAGACAGCTAGGATAGGCTCCAGCACCCCTGCGACCCTCGTGAGGAAAAAGCGGTAGAAAATGAATGAATAAATGAGTAATCCTGTAGCGTTTATGTGATTACAGCATTTTCCGTTGCATGTGTTTTATTTATGATGTTGGCGTGCTTGTGTTTGGGATCGTTTCTCTCTTTGGAGCGGTTGGACATTCTTGCACGTTTGCGCCTATCAGCCACCATAGAAACTAACAGTAAACCACACATATTTGATTGAAATATGAATCTGCCATGGTCTTATGGTGCTGCAATCGTTATCTGCTACTACTACCGTGTTATATTATTGACTTCTTAGATCGAGTTATCCTCACTCTTTTGATAAAGTGCTTTCTGGAACAAACTATTTGAGGTATGCAGGTTTTAAAACTACTTCACAAGTATGTAGAAGTTCCAGTAACACTGTTTGTAATGGTTAAGTATCAGTTGTACTTGTTCTAACCCCGGTTATTTTATTTTTTTTACACTGTTGAGCATGTTCAAGCATTAGCATGTAGTTTGGCATTATTCTATCCATAACCGAAAGCCTCTATTCCACTCACAGCTTAGAAAGTTTGTTCCTGCAAAAATAGTGGATCAGTAACGTACATATATATATTCACAGTTATGAAATATGACAACAACAAAAAAAAAAAATGTTCATTTCGCCAAAAGGAGAATTAGTTTACGGTTGCTATATTTTGTCTTCTACTATCCTAACAGCAGGTCAATTTTAAAGTGCCTTCAGAGTTGTGCAGATGTTGTAAGCCAACTCAAGTCGTTGTGGTTCTATTTACAGCAAACAGCAGCAAGGTTTGAAATGCCCAAAGGGTTATTCGCCCCCTTCAAAGAGGAGCTTTTTAGGTTACATCACTGCAACCTTAACCCCTCACTTGGTTGTAGAGTACGTTATGAGAAGCCCAGTGGTCCATGACTTTAAAATCTGAATATGAACTCTGTGTACTAGGGAATGGACTCAGCATAGGAATTATCAACCAACTCTTATCAAAAGTATTTAGGATCCCCCTGTCGTTATTTCAAAAAAATAATATCCACTTATGTTTCAAACTCTTGACTGTAGAATGATTGACAGTATTCTAATCTAACATATGTAGTATGGTTAGTCGCTGCGGCTCATCGAGCTGTGTCCATTGGCCTCCTTGCTGGTGACTACATGACGTCGGATTCCACGACGCATTGCTCTGTGTATCCCTTCACTAGCTCCACTTTCAGAATGTCGCGGCAAAAGTCGACCATTGGCTTCCAGAGAGGCGGGTCCAGGAACATCTGGCACATCACGTGACCCTTCAGAGTGGCGGTGTGGCGCTGAAGATGGCACAGGAACTGCTGCCGGACCAGGTCCAGGTCTTTGCCGAACATGTCGATGTTCAGGTAATACCTGGTGAAAAAAACGTTAAATGGAATACAGTCGAGAATGAGAACGAAAAAGTGTACACACGCATACCAATCATCTCCGATCGGGACCTTGAATGGGAAAGTGCAGAGGCTGCCCACGGTAGGCTTGGAGGCATCATCCACCATCCAATCAATGTCCTTCTTCATCAGGATGGCCATGTTACTGGGCAGAGGTTTGAATGGCTGCCAGTCTTGGATGATGGTGGCGTTTGGAAGGACCCCCTGCATCAGGTCAGTGGTCAAATACAGACGATTAATGGTGCTGTTGTCCAGACGTACGGGAGGCCCATTTGTGAAGAAGGTGGACAGCGGCGGCTGGATATGTCCACCAAGATCAGACAAACGTAACTTGAGGTCTTCAGCTCGGAAACGCACCAGCAGGATGCCCTGTGGGAAGGAACGTTATACGGTTGGATGAAATTCAAACGGACGTCATTGAAATAGCGATGGACCGTACCTGCTTGGTTATGATGCGATACTTCTGGAAGTCCTTGGGTCCAAGTTGGTCGTCACGAGTCAGGCGACTCACTTTCACCTCGGGATATTTGGATTTGACGAGATCGGAGCAAAATCGCAGCAGGACTCCCGCAACGCCTTTGCCTCGTTCCTGCGGGGCCACACGGAGACCCTCGACCAACATGGTCTCCCCGTCGTCAATCACACACACCGACTCCAAAGCGATCTGTTATGAAGGTAAGAACCAAAATGATTTATTCAATGGTTTAATTTAAGTATCATAAACATTGTGGTCGTCTACACTCTTAAAAATGATGGGTTGTTTTTTTTGACCCAACCGCTGGGTTGAGCCTGTTGGGTCATTTAATTGGGTCAATTTTTATTGAATTGGGTATTCTGAGAACCCAATTCGCTGGGTTATATCTGTTGGGTTTATTATTATTATAAGTTATTTGCTGCTGGGTTGGGATTTCCATTATGTAAAATAATTAAATTAAATTAAATTAAATTAAATTAAATTAAATTAAATTCAAATAAATTCAAATAAATTACATTCAAATAAATTAAATTCAAATAAATTAAATTCAAATAAATTAAAGTAAATTAAATTCAAATAAATTAAATGAAATTAAATTCAAATAAATTCAAATAAATTCAAATAAATTCAAATTAAATAAAATTTAATAACATTTAATAACATTTAATAAAATTAAATATGTGTAGTAAATATGAACCCAGCGTTGGGTCATACGAACAACCCAATTGTTGGGTTAAGATAACCAACCCAACTTGTTGGGTTAAAATAATCAATAAATAATCAATCAATAAACACGAGGTTGGTCCAATATTTAACCAGCGCTGGGTTGGGAAACAACCCATATTGGGTTGTTTTTAACAAAGGATTTTTAAGAGTGTATACTTCATGACCATCAGTCAATGAAGACGCAAAACGTACCACTTTTCCTTGTTTGCGTGCCAGTATGACCGTGCGGTTGCTTTCCTGCAGCCAACTGGTGTATCTAGTGGGAAGGTAGTCCAGACCTCCATAGATGTCCTGGCTCATAGCCATGATGTCATCAAAGTCCTCCTCAGTGGCCACGGTGAACTGAAGGCCTGCCTGGGACAGAGCCTCGGGGAGCTGGGGTGTGATCAGGCTGGTATCGATCTTCATCATGAAACAACTGATGAGATAGAAAGCGGAGGGACGATTATTGCATTTGGGGCAAAAAAGAACCCCCCCCTCTTCCAGTCACAATCATGGAAATACTGCTTGTGTCACATGTTTCATAGTCAGCAAAGCAACAGCAGAAAGCCACAACCTTCTAAACATCTGAACCTCCAATGCATTCACTCAGGAACATATAGACAAACAACCATTCACACTCACATTCATACCTATGGACAATTTGGAGTCTCCAATTAACCTAGCATGTTTTTGGAATGTGGGAGGAAACCGGAGTACGGGGAGAACATGCAAACTCCACACAGAGATGCCCGAGGGTGGAATTGAACCCTGGTCTCCTAGTTGTGAGGTCTGTGTGCTAACCACTAGACCGCCCACTATATCATATCAGCACCATTCTCTCTATTAACAGATGCTGATTGGTTGCCATGCCAACTTATCAACTTGCACATAATTCCAAAATGAAGCAATGGACCCAAGCCACTGCATCATAACATAACGTCAAGACGAGACATGGGGAAGAGAAAAGACTCAAAAGCAACACTCAACACAACCCAAATAAAAGAGGAAACAAACCAAAAAGTGTTTTAATGAGGTGAGAATATCAACATACTATATTAATGGCATACATGGTAATCCAGGGTTAAAAAAACAAAACAAACCATGCAACATAACAGTAAAATGATAAACAACGTTTAATACAACAAATAATAATGCCATAACACATTCACATAGGTAGAACTGGGTATGATAATGCTTTGGGGATCCCGTCATATGCATCTGACTGTAATTATTATGTAGTTATGTATTATCCAGCCATTCATTCATTCATTCATTCATTTTCTACCGCTTTTCCTCACGAGGGTCGCGGGGGTGCTGGAGCCTATCCCAAATGTCTTTGGGCGAGAGGCGGGGTACACCTTGGACTGGTCGCCAGCCAATCACAGGGCACATATAGACAAACAACCATTCACACTCACATTCATACCTATGGACAATTTGAAGTCGCCAATTAGCCTAGCATGTTTTTGGAATGTGGGAGGAAACCGGAGTACCCGGAGAAAACCCACGCATGCACGGGGAGAACATGCAAACTCCGAGGGTGGAATCGAACCCTGGTCCTCCTAGCTGTGAGGTCTTTATCCAGCCATATTGGCACATATTTAAATTCAGAGAAAAAAAACAATAACAATGTATGTTAATACCCAGTGCTAGCTATAAGTAGCATGAGAGAGATGATGAGTTCAAAAATACAGAAGTACATAGGCAACAGTCCACTGGAACATTCCAGTTGATTTTGTTTGCATTAAAATCCATGGCAACCAACACAATCGCATCATTCCGGCATCTTTGCAAACAAGCAGAGTCTCAGTTAGCAAGACTGTATGCATGTGTTTGTAAATTAAGAGTCCAAAAAAAAGGGATCTGGGGGAAGAATGGGCTTTTGTCAGAGGACGTTTTATGACTGTAATCTATCACTCTGTTCCATAGGCTTTCATTCCACCACCATTCACTTTAAAAGCATGTCGGAATGCCACTGCAATGAAGGAGAAGAGGGGTCGGATGATGCTGAAGTGCCTCATGAACAGAACCAGAATCGGCGGTGAGGGGGGGAAACACGGGACAGCTGCAAATATCGAGAACTGAAGAAGTTTGGGAAGAAGGTGATGGATTGCTGTCCTCTCACCGAAGAAGAAATGGAAGATCTCCACACAAGAAAAAAGAAAATGGAGGAGGATCTCGATCACATCACATGGGTAAGCAAAGTTTCTTCTTATTTCATCGTCAGAAGCCTCAGTACTTAACGATAATGAACAAAGCCGTCGTTAAAGTCTCGAAATAAGAGTCAAGTGTTTATAGAAGATAGCAAAGGTTCCTCATGTCCCAATAATGTGAGGGAATTTTGTAATGCAAACACGGTCTACTCCTTCCCATCATGCTTTGATGCTTAGAGATGAGACCTGGCAGGGCTGCTTGGCATTACACGCACATCATGTGTCCTTCCTCTCTCTGTGTGGCTGCTGATAAGAAGAGTGAGTACTCCACCAGCAAAAATACAATCTGGCCACGTTTTCAATGAGCACCGTTAAATGTGTGAGCAAACATCCGTGAGTTGACAAAACACACAAAAATGCACCGCGCCACCGTGACCGTGTTGTTGAATTGACAAAGTCATGCGGAAAGGTTTGCCCCAAATCCTGTGTGCGTGTTGCTCACACCGGCTAAAATTAGTTACAGGCTGTAGTCACAAATTCATTCATTCGTTCATTTTCTACTGCTTTTCCTCACGAGGGTCGCGGGGGGTGCTGGAGCCTATCCCAGCTATCTTTGGGCGAGAGGCAGGGTACACCCTGTACTGGTCGCCAGCCAATCACAGGGCACATATAGACAAACAACCATTCACACTCACATTCATACCTATGGACAATTTGGAGTCTCCAATTAACCTAGCATGTTTTTGGAATGTGGGAGGAAACCGGAGTACCCGGAGAAAACCCACGCATGCACGGGGAGAACATGCAAACTCCACACAGAGATGGCGGAGGGTGGAATTGAACCCTGGTCTCCTAGCTGTGAGGTCTGCGCGCTGACCACTCGACCGCCGTGCTGCCCTAGTCACCAATTACTTTTACAGTCTTTTTTTTTTTTTTACGTTATTTGTCTTCAGTAAGGTCATGTATACCGTCTTTTCTTATTCTTATTTTCTCACCTATAAGATTTATTACATAGCCACTAAATATAGCACACAACGTCAATATATTTTTTTTATTGTTTCGAGTACGTTGCCAGCTGTGAGCACCTCAAAAGTACAAAACTCAAATTAACACACCATGTCTTGGGTAGATTATCCTGGCGGTAAGGTGCTGAGAACATGGACACCAAAATGAGTCATGTCTCCGGAGGGGGAGGGGCATCCTGGGATCGGCTCTTGTGGCTTGACGCCCGAAGGCTCCAGGCTGATGCTAACACATACGCATAGCGCCACAGAAGGCTCCATGTCATTTTTTCCCCCACACGTGATCCTATACATGAAACAAACCATTGACACAAAGGTACCACAGAATGATTAGTTGGTAGATCTCTGTGATTTTTTTTTTTTTTTGCCATACAAATACAAATCAAAGTCTGCAAAGATGACCTTCATGGATAGCGACACATGGGAGTCTGTAGCGAAGCATTATTCAGACAGAGGTCAGGGAAAATTACGCCTTGACGTTAAAAAAATGGCTGCCCTTCCTTCGGTTGGGTCCTTGTGACTATAGTACATTCCAGAAGGACACCTTTCAAACAACATAGGGCTTATTCATACAGTGGAGCCCGCTTATCTCAACGCCCCTCGGACTGGCTGACTCATGTCGACATAAGCAGTTGTCAACTGAAACCCAAACTAGCCATTGCTTTACTTGTGACTGTATACTCAGTACTAACTGCAGTAGTTCTATATCTTGACAACAATGACGATAAAGATTTTGTTCATGCACAAATCTTAGTTCCGGTTGCTAACAATCTAAATCTCAATGTGAATCTTACTTTACACCAGGGTTCTCAAACACGCGGCCCGCGGGCCAAATGTGGCCCGCAGGACACTAGTTTGAGGCCCCCGCCTTGATATGAAAGTTGTTAGTGTGGCCCGCGCAAGTTTTGATTTGGATGCTGTATGGTATCATGTACCCAGAAAAAATTATTACGATTGATTAATGTTCATGTTAAAGGTTAAATAACTGTTAATAGTTATCCTCCCTATCCGTGTGGAAGTGGTAAGTTTTTGGCAATTTATGTTTAAAGGAAATAACTTGAAGGCGACCGTTTAGGTCGCTAGCTCTCTAGTTTGCGAGTTAGCATGTGTCTCAAGACCCTGCAGTTGCGCAATATGTTGTAAATAAAAAGAGTATAAATGTGACTATAGTCGTGTTTTGTCATGTCTACAGGGCTCTAATAATGCTTTGTTCATTTTAATCTGAAAACAATTATTTGTCTACCCACCAACTATATGTGGTTTCTTAAGTTTTTATTATTTGCCGTTTTATTATTATTATTATATTTGTTTATTACTGATTGATTGATTTTCTTTATTCTTGATTTGTTTATTTATTTTTCATCTTATTTTGTGTAGAAAAATAACAAGTAAGATATTTGAGAACAGTGGAATGTTTTATCAGAGCTTTTTTTGTAAAAAATTGGAACCAAAGCGAAGTTTTAAAAAAAATTTTTTTAATAATAATAATACACTACCAGAGGTGGGAGAAAGTCAGTGTTTTGCAAATCTCAAGTAAATCTCGAGGCTTTAATCCCAAGTCTTGATTCACGTCTCAAGTAAAGACAAGCAAGTCCAATTCAAATCTAAAGTCAGACAAGAAAATACAAGACAAGTCGAGTCAGGTCCAAAGTCGATCCGTCCATTTTCTGTACTGCTTATCCTCACAGGGTCGCGGGCATGCTGGAGCCTATCCCAGCTATCTTCGGGCGAGACTGGTAGCCAGCCAATCACAGGGCACATATAGACAAACAACCATTCACACTCACATTCATACCTATGGACAATTTGGAGTCGCCAATTAACTTAACATGTTTTTGGAACGTGGGAAAAAAACCTCCCATGCACGGGGAGAAAGGTCCAAAGTCCTTACAAGTCATAAGCACTTTTTAGTAAACTATTCAATTTTACAAACACCATCCATTCATCTGTTTTCTATTCCGCTTGTACTCGAGAGGGTCACGGGTATGCTAGAGCCGATTCGAGCTGTCCTCAAGCAAGAACTAGGATACACCTCAAATTGGTTGCCAGCCAATCACAGAGCACATATAGACCAAGAACCAATCACAACTATGGACAATGTAGAGTTTGACCAATACAATGAATGCATTCTGGATTGTGACGTAGCATTCAGGATATTGTCAATGCAAATCAGTCCAACAACAAATGAACTTCCGAAAATGTTCAAGGATTTGTGAGAGGATTTGTTCACATGCACACAATGAAGAAAATGGTCTTCTTTCAGTCTTTATGTTGACTCTTATCGACATTTTGTTGGAAGATGTAGGAAACATTTTAAGAATTCGGAATTATCAAGACGTGAACTCACCGAATGTGTGTGTGTTTGTGTGTGTATGTGAAGGTGTGTGAGTGGATTGAGTTTGGAAGTGAACATGTTTGACTGGTCAATATTAGGTTTAGCTGTTATCACCAAATCTTCACCTCAAGTTAAACGTTGTGTTCAGTTATGAGACCTTGAAGGAAAACCACACTTTTTTTTGGCGTACCCGTTTCATTGGAACTGTTTTCCCTCTTTGTGATATCTTCTTTCAAAGAATACAATTCAAATAAGCTCTGCTGATCTTACATCGGTTTCTTACGTAGCCTACATAAGTACATTAGTTTGTTACTCAAATTAACCCAACTCACCGTCATTTGCACAACTTAAGGTGTTTCTTGATTCTCTGTCTGTTATTCCCATGCTGCAGCTTTTGCACACGGTAATTTGTTTTTGTTTATGACCTTGTACTTTGCAAATGCAAATGAAATTATCCTCTGCAGAATGTTTACGGTGCTAATCACTGCCAGTCTTTCGTTTTTTTTTTGTTCTTAAACTTGATTGGACGTTAATATATGCATTCACTTGGGCAGATTATGTGAGAAAATGTGTTGTTTTGCTGGAAATGACATAATAACTGTTATAAATGTTAGTTGAATACTTTGATTGGGGGCACATTTTAGTCAACACACTCACTGAAAATGGTTCCAGACCCTACTACTAATTTAGAATAGATTCACGTGTTAGCAATTCCTTGTTGTTTTTTTTCTGGACAACGTACTTGCAATACACTGATGTAATGGCGGGTTTGAATGGTGTTACACTCGGATGATCCAATATAATAGACTTGTGCCTTTTTTACCAAACAATTCCAACAGAACTACATTTTTCTGCCTTGTATTTGTATTTTAGTTCATATAGCTATTTTTATGCTTAAAATACCAGCGGTGTTCAAACTGCAATATCGCCAAGGACAGTTCGCAGTCATTAATGTCAAAGTTCAAGTCGAGTTGCAAGTTTTTTATATATTCTTTGTTTTTACAGTTGTCAATTCACCAGAACAAATCCCTCATATTGTGCAAAGTATACCTGGCAAAAAATCAGATTTTAATGATATTGTCAAGTCAAGTCCAAAGTCATTAAATTTTGACTTGTTTCTGATTCAAGCCTAAGTTGCATGACTGGAATCCACACCTCTGGAGTGTACTACAACACGTCAACATATAATTTTTATGTTGTCGTTGTAAGCGTGACCGAGTTAAGCGGGTTCCACTGTACTATAATGCATTTCGTAGCAAAATAACTCCTTTGTGGTTTATTTAGCATGATTGGGAAAGCTTGAACACACTGAATATGAATATCGAAAGGCCAGTGAAAGTGACCTCAACCTTAGCTAAACATCAATCAATAATGTCCATGTGTAGCAAAGACATGCAAACCAATATTGTTGCAGGCTGTAAATAGGATGAAAGCTTTCAACACCACTAGCGTTAATACTAAATATGATCAGCCATTTTTTTGCCATGTATTAAAATGCATGTTGCAGTTGTTACCAATTGTTAGTAATAGTATGTATGTGTTATTCGAAAAATATATTTTGGAACTTTGCATTGCCTAAATTCAGGTATTCCTGAGAACAAAATGCATATAAAAAACAAGCAATTCAGTCATGAAATGATTTAATATTAAAAACAATATTATGTTCACAGAAACGGATGCCTCCAAAGCCGACATGTCACCTGCAGCCAAGCCTCGATATGGTCTCACTGAAAAGTAAGAAACATCTATTATTATCCTCAAAGTATTAGATACACACAGTAGGTATGAAATGTTTATCACATGACACAAACACGTATGCATTTACCTGTAAGTCGACTCGTGGTGCGTTTACTGCCTTCGTGGTATAGGAGAGCATCAAGTGTGTTCTGCAGCACTGCTGTTGCGGAAGAGATAAAATGCAATACAACACTACAACTGGCTTTTACAGTTTTAGCTCTCTTGCATTATCTAGGCTGTGTTGTTAAGACAGATACATATTAGGAATCAATAATGATAAATAATAATATACGTATAAGTGAAGAGAAGCACTTGAATTAGCAGACTGGTAGCAATTTCTATAACACCTCTAGTAATATTATTCAGTCATTCATTCATTTTTATGCCACTTGTCCTCACTAGGGTTGCTTATATAAACCAAATATTCCAATAATATACTAATACCTAGCTATCAGTAGTGGCAACTAAGGAGTTGAATGTTTTCACTGTGTTATGTTTGAGATGACATTTGATTATTGGGGCTACTTCAACACTACTGTTGATGTCTTTTTTTATTCTACATGTTTCCTGCATCATGGCTTGCACATTGTTGATATGTTTTTGACCAAATGTGGACACCACGTGAAGGGGCAGCCATTGGCCCAAATGGCTGCTGTTATAAAATGAGGGTCAAAGGAAGGCAAGTGTGCGGGGGATGGGTGGTAGGATTATACTGCTACTACTGGCTGTAATAAATATGATGAGAAAAGGTCCAAAAAAAAGGCCTAGAGGGGTTTTATTGTGCAATTTGAGTGAAGGAAGAGTGCTATCCAAGCAGACCCAAAGGATGACGGCATGTCACAGCTCATACCTTCATCCGGGCCTTTTGACCTCTTCATCTCCAACATCATCCTATCCTCCTCCCCCGAGCTTCACCTTCTGGAGAACCCCCCCCCCCTCCTCTTGCCAGCCTCCCTACCATCCCCCTCCTAAATCTGTCCTGCCTTTACTATACATCTCAGGCCCCCTCATTACTAACAATACACCGTGCAACAAAAACAATGTCGCCTCTGTCCCCTAAGTTGGCTTCCGAAAAAAAAAAAAAAAAAAAAGACATTTGCTTAGTGGTCATTTTCCAATCATTACTCATACTTGCAACATGCACACACATGAGTTGTAAGTCAGGTCAAAGACCTTGACTGTGTCTCAATAGGTGCATCGGTGCGTTTACACTAAAAAGTGGTGAATATCTACACATTTACCACCCTTAATCAATCATCACCATGGGGAGGGATTAACTTCAGTGGTTGGAATTTAGCGGGTGATTTTTATTTCCGGTAATTGTGCAACCACAGTCATGGATTCAAAATTTGTACCCTCAAGAACTAAGTGCACATAGTATACTTATTGAAGTGTACTGACCAAAGTATTCCATTTTGAGACACAGCCCTTGTCAAACGCGTCCTGGACAAATGACCAACTTTTGTATCGCCACGAGTACACGCTATGTTTACACACAGTCAGTTTGCTACGTGTTATTTCTACAGGTGGATTGTTTTTTTCCACTCTAGCAATTTTTCAGGCTGCAGTATGCAGTGAAAATGTTTAATTTCTTATTCCTGATCTCTTACTTTTCTTAAAGCCCTTTGAAGCTCCTTTGTGATTATTCATTCATTAATTTTCTACCGCTTTTTCCTCACGAGGGTCGCGGGGGGTGCTGGAGCCTATCCCAGCTGTCTTCGGGCGAGAGGCGGGGCACAACCCGGACTGGTCGCCAGCCAATCACAGCCCTTTGTGATTATAACCTGACTTGACTTTTTTTTTGCATGATTGTCACACTTGAATGTTTCAGATCATCAAACTAATTCAAATATTAGTCAATGAGAACACAACTGAATACAAAATACAGTTCTTAATTTTGTTATTATTTTTCTTATTTCAACTTTTTATTATTAAGGGAGAAGAAAAATACAAACCTACATGGCCCTGTGTGAAAAAGTGATAAGTAAGTTGGGCCACCCAGCAAGAACTGCAATGAAGCGTTTGCTAGAACTTCTAATGGGTCTCTTACAGCGTTTTGGAGGAATTTTGGTCCGCTCATCTTTGCAAAATTGTTGTCGTTCAGCCACATTGGAGGGTTTTCCAACATGAAGCGCCTTTTTAAGGTCATGCCACAGCATCTCAGTAGGATTCAGGTCAGGACTTTGACGAGGCCAATCCAAAGTCTTCATTTTGCTTTTCTTCAGCCATTCAGAGGTGGACTTGCTGGTGTGTTTTGGATCATTGTCCTGCTGCAGAACCCTAGTTGGAGATGGCCGGATGTTCTCCTTAAGGATTTTTTGTTTGAGAGCAGAATTCATGGTTCCATTTATCACAACAAGTCTTCCAGGTCCATACCATGACACTACCACCACAATATTTGACTCTTGCTTTTTCTGAAATGACCCTGCATTCCGCCAGATGTGATGGGACACACACCTTCAAAACAAAGTTCAACTTTGGTCTCATAAGACCAAAGAGAATTTTCCCAAAGGTCTTGGGGATCATTGACATGTTTTCTGGCATAATTGAGACAAATTATTGTTGTTCAGCAGTTTCAGGTTTTGTCTTGGAACTCTTTTGGTGGAGTCATGATCACCGGCATTAAGTTGAGTGAGGCCTGCAGTTCTTTGGATGTTGTCGTGGAGTCTTTTGTGACCTCTTGGATGATTTGTTGCTGTGCTCTTTGTTGCTGTGATTCCTGGGAATCTTTACCATGGTTCCGTGTTTTCACCATTTGTGGATAATGGCTCTCACTGTGGTTTGCTGGAGACCCAAAGCTTTAGAAATGGCTTTATAACCTATTCCAGACAGATAGATCTTAATTAATCTCAGTTATTACTTTTTCACACAGGGCCGTGTAGGTTTGGATCATTTTTCTCCCTTAATAATAACAAGTTTAATTTAAGAACTGTAGTTATTATTCAGTTGTGTTGATGATCTGGAATATTTAAATGTGATTTAAATATTTAAGTGTGATAAACATGCAAAAACATAAGAAATCAGGAAAAATAATATTCGCCAGTCCAAAATATCCTAACAAGCTGATTACACCTCCAGTTAGCTTCTTAATTATGGCAAGAAAACATGACATATCGTTTCGTGTTCCAATGAAAGTCAAATTCTTCCATGAGTTTCAGCTGATGACCGATTCTGACCGATCAGTCATAATTACTTCTTGGGAGGAAGGCAGTTTCCACTGGAACTGTGAGGAAACGTGTTGACAAAAGTGAAGTGAAAGGGGAGGATGTTGTTGTTCTTGTGTATTTTTCTCTCCATTCCATGATTAATACACGCTTTCAATCCCAAATACCAAACTGTCAAAAGCCATCAGCTCACATTCGGACTCTCTCTCTCCTCCTCCTTTTGCTCTCGCTTGCTCTCTTCATTTGGACCGATGCTAGTAGAACTTGACAGTCAGCTAGCACCAGTTTGCCTTTAAAATCGAACATATTATCATTATTTAAAGGATGCGCCCATATAACGAGCCAATACAGAACACGGAGTTGTGCGCTTATGTAAAGAAAAAACTTACCTGACTTTCATTTGATTCATCAAAAGTTGCGTTCCGGTTATTCCGTTTAGAAAGCTCTTCATTCTTTTTCATCACCCATAAAGACGCTTGATGATTTGGGGAAGGTTTTCTGGCTTGACTCCTTCGGTTTAAAATGGTATTTTTGGGAAGAAGATGAAGTTCCAGGTGTTTGTTTATGATGGATTGTTTACTGGGTGCCAAAATTGTATTTGTGCTCCTCCGGGATTCTTCATGGAAAAAGTCAAAGGTCTGAATTGCCAAGCAATAGCTAATCGGAAAATCTTGGAATCCTAGAGCAATGTGCTTGTTCATAACCAGTTCATACAGTACAGTGGAAGCTCGGTTAGCATACGCCTCTGTTAGAGTATGTTTTTGGTTTACATTGAAAATGTACTCATATATTTGTATACATTTTTCAGATAGCATACAATAGGGAGCGTTATTAATACACTGCGCAACTCCAACCGTGGTTACAACATCTTTTTTTTTATCACAAAATGTTCCAATTACCCGCATGTCACCCATCTATGACATCATCACCAGTTGACTCTGTAGTTCTTTACTAACTAACACAGTTACGCCACATGTCACTGCTTTTTTAAATTGATCACATTCAAATTGAGCCACACAAAGTTACCAATGCCAGCATTGAGAAACACTATTAAATAAAAAAATATAACCCATAGCGAAATTTACAATTATTTTCTGCATGTAAAACTATAATTAGAGTACATTTTGGTTGGAGTCGAACCCTCTGGAACAGATCAATGATGCTAACCAAGGTTCCACTGTATAGCCTTAATTTGTATTGCTATATAAAGCATATTTAACCGTTCTTATGAGCCTAGTCCAATAAGCCCCTCGGCATCTAACTCGCGCTCCAGTCTTCCATCTACTGCGGTGTATGGTGTCCTATTTTTATTTAGGATGAAGGGGTGCTCCAGATGGCCTAGCAATTGGACAATTCCACATGCACGGTGAAATCAAGCGATGGGGAATAATAATATACAGCATGATGATTTGGGTCTGAGGAATATCTCATGTTGAGAATTATGCTAGAATTGCATAAACCAGCAGATTGCAGGGGGGGCGCTTTGTTTTTCTTTGCGACGTGAAAACCAATCGGTGTGAGTCGATGTACGCTCAGCCGCATCTTAGCTTTGTGTTATAGCTGACAGTTAATTAGTTCATATCTAATAATATCTAATTAATATTTCATTTTATTTTTACAATATGCCTAGGGGCGATAAAAAATTAGCTGCAGACATCCATTGTTTAATTTCTTTCTAAATATTGATTTATAGGTTTGTGTGGCATTCTATAGAATCGTTACAAAGGTGGCTTTTAAAACTGTGACCTTTTGGGTGAAAATAACTGGATAATTTAATACACATGACACAAAATAGTCTATAAAGTAACATAAAATCTCTTCATTTGACAACGGTAACAAAAGCCATCTGCAACGTTTCCAAATAAACACACAGCTTTGAATCTCCAAACTCAAATTCACTTAAAAAAATGTTTGTTGCATTTTATCGAGACAATGCCAGCAGGTTATGTTTCATTGCCCCGTAGGAGCTCCAATGATTTTTTTCAACAGATGAATCCTCAATCAACACCTAACCGCATCGACACATTATGTCAATAATAAAAAAAAAGTCCACTGCTTAGTGAGTTACTTTTCATTTCAAGCTAGCAGGAAACAAATCATTCTTTATGGTTAAGTAAATGTTGTCTAGACTTGGCATAATTGATTGATTGGAATGTGGAAAAGGATAGATACCATGCAGACTCAATTAGTTTTGAGATAGTGGTCCATTGAGAAACAGACAAAACGCTCCTGGTATCTACTACCATCATTCCATTAGCAAAGTACTTTATGGACAAATCATTTTTTTAAATACACCTTACAGTATTTGCATGTTTGCATTTGCATTGTATAAAATGTAATTTTTCATCCCTTAGAAAATAAGTACACTATCAATTGCACATCTACTTGCTGAAAGTGATATAGAGTATAATCATGCTATTTATTTAGCATCTCTAAGATGCAGAATAATAATGCGTGAATAATCCAAGTATTCTGCTGTGGACAGTCAGTGAGCTGCGCCGTGTGTGACGTCACAAGTCATTAAAAACGTGACAGCAGCAGATGAAATAGAGGCCGGATAACACCGCAAGGTCACGATGCTTGTCGTTATTAAGAGCACATCCTTTGTGAAGGTGACACATAGGAGACTACGGTTAAAGGAGGACATGAAATAATAACACGGAGATACGTCACAATGGACCCAGCAGGCCTGCTGTAAGGCTCGGGGATGTTCCACATCGTGGGTACATTTCCATTACCGAACCTCCTTCACTCTCACTCCAACCACCCCCCCAACTCCCAACCCACCCACCCCCCAATACCTAACAGGGCCGCCGCTGTCCAAACCGTCAGCACTGCGGGTCTTACCGCGGATGAGGCTCGGCGCCGGACGTCCTTGGATGCTGGATGTCGGAGACGGGATGGTGGAAGGTTCCCGGCGGCTGACGCACGATGACGAGCTGACGAGAGAAGAGCGGCTCTCTGGCTCACACTAGAGGCTCAAGCCGCTCTCTGGCCCCGCCCCTCCCAGTTGTCCGCGTCAAGCGTGCTGGTGGAGCCAACTGGACTCACTGGAGCGACCCTGCACCGCCGCAGACCCCCCCCTCAGGATCCCCTCCTCCTCCTCCTCCTCTGATACTGCATGTGCATGGAATTCCAAGGAGCTTCAGTATGCAGCTACCACTCTTCACAATATCATATGGTATATTATTTGACTTTTGATATGTACAGTATATACAGCATACAGTGGGGGAAATTAGTATTTGATCCCCTGCTGATTGTTTTAGTTTAGCCCCCCGCCCCTCCTCGCAATGACATAAAACGATCCATCATTTTTTTTGGGTGGGTTCAAAAAGTATAAAAACAGTCCATAAAAAATGAAGGTTATAAATGTATTGTAAACACTTTAAGTTGCTAATGTACACATTCTTCAGTTTGAGTCATTTTATGTGTATTTTTATTTCCAAATGTTTCAAAAAGGAACATATTTGTTTTGGTAAATAATATATATAGTATAATACTGATGCCACAGCGCTGCGTTTAGGGGGTACTTGGCTGAATAAGATATTCCACAGGGTCGGATACTAAGGTCGGTAGGGGAAAATGCGCAATAACGTCCAAACACCATAAAACAAATGAGATATACATAATTGCTGCAAAAAATGCTGTAAATTCCAACAACACACAAACCCCCCACAATTGTCTTAAGACACCGACTGAAGGGTTATCTGTCTTTAAAGACTTCAGTGGGATGCCATGAAGAAGGTTGTTTTGGTTGAATGAAAAGGTTTTGGTTTGGTCCCCCTGCATGCAGCAATATAATAGTTTTTCTCCATTGCTGTGGCTCATTACTTGAAACTGAATTTACATTCTCAAAACTCGACCCTTTGGTCAAACTGTGTTACAGTTGAGCACAAGACCATAGCTCTCATCCGGGGGAAACTAGAAGAAGATCCAGGGGAGGTGGCTTGGGAATGTGGCCTTCCTGGAGAGACGATGTCTCTCAACTGGCCTGGAAGTGCCTCAGCAGCCACCTGGAGGATCTGGAGGAGCTGGAGAAAGTAGCCGCAGAGATGGAATCTGGACTTCCCTGCTTAGACTGTTGCCCCTGTGAGCCGACCTCAGATAAGCAGTTGATGGATGGACGGATGGATGGACGAATGGATGGACATTTCTGGGACTTTCTCAAGAATCTTGGTTCTTTTAGCAAAATAACATGGATCATTCAGCACAGCACCATGGTTCACCTCCAAAGCTCATGTTCCAGTCCTGTCAAAACCAAATCCCATTCCTATGGAAATTGTAGTATAGCATACTGTAATATTAACACATAAAGAAAAAAGTTATGTCGCTTACAGTGCGGTAAATAAAGCTGGTTGCGGTGTTCACCCTCCCTCTCCTGACCACCGTCATCACATTACTGGCCATCCAGATCACAACGCAAGTTGTAATTCCACCAGGGTTCAATTCCACCCTCGGCCATCTCTGTGCATGCATCCCTGCATGCGTGGGGTTTCCACATTCCAAAAACATGCGACTCCAAATTGTCCATAGGTATGAATGTGAGTGTGAATGGTTGTTTGTCTATATGTGCCCTGTGATTGGCTGGCGACCAGTCCAGGGTATACCCCGTCTCTCGCCCATGGACAGCTGGGATAGGCTCCAGCATCCCCCGCGACCCTCTTGAGGAAAAAGCTGTAGAAAATGAATGAATGAATGTCATCCATCCCTCCATTTTCTATACCGCTTATCCTCACTAGGGTTGCAGGTCTATGCTAGAGCCAAGTCTTCGAGCAAGAGGCGGGGTACACCCTGGACTGTTGTGAACAATTGACTAGTTGTTTGGAGGTTTGTTCATGTTATTTTTAGAATAACAAAAAATGAATTCAACAATTGAGAAAAAACTGTATATACCTTTTATGAAGATAAATGGTTGTTGTGTCATTTGTAGTGGTGTACACGGCATCTTACCGGTAGCCGTTTTAAACATTATGTTTAGCTTATTTAGCAACCCGAGAAAGGCAAAATACTCACTTATTTAAAATACGCACTCATCGTGCTACATAATATGTCATATCTTCTCCCGTTCTATATTCAGTGAATATAGGAAAACTGATCCACCGTTGACCGCTGACCCCACGAACCCCATCACCTGTTCCTGCTCGGACTAGAGACTGACAGCTGTCTGGCCCGAGTCCTGTGACCTGATTGGGTTTTAGTCAACCTCTCCTAGCGCTCACTCCCTTTTTGTTGAGTAAATGTCATTAGCGCTCTGGGTTGAAATGACGTAGTGGTTTCAAGTTCCTGCACACCACATGGTTTCAGTGACAGGTGTGCAGCATCAAAACAAACAATTCTTACAGACGCGTGCATATTTACGGCCTCGGATGTTTGTTGGCAACTATGGAAAAAAGCACATTCTCTGCAACAAGCTGTTTACAGGCCACTTTGTGGTGTCGCTTAGCGGAACCTTGTGTGTGACAGTGTATTGTTGTGTCGATATGTTCCCCCGTCTGTTCAATCAATTCCTCTGGACACAGGCACCATGCTGATTGGACCGCAGTCAAATCAATTTGAAAAGTAATTTGTTTCATTAGTGCTCTTCCAACGTGCACCGCAACTCTGCTGACAGTTCTACATAGGTTTTTCCTTCTCAGCTGCATGCTCTTTTCCCTTCTACAAGTACTGTCATATTCCTCAGTAACTGTTCAGGTGAGCAAAATATGAAGAACACCTCTTAGTGTTGTCTAGTACAGCTACAATGTTGCCCACTTGACAAGAAAAGCATGGACAATTTCATTTAATTTTTATCCCTTTTTGATGCTTTGTTTTTATTACCCATACACCTTAAAGGGATAGTTTGAATGTTTTGACAGAAGTTGTATGATATTCCCGTAAACAGTGTAGTCCATCAACGGTGACTTACCTTGCAGTTTTGGTCGGATTTTGGCTTAACAATAATTCATTCATTCATTTTCTACCGCTTATCCTCACGAGGGTCGCTGGAGCCTATCCCAGCTGTCTTCGGGCGAGAGGCAGGGTACACCCTGAACTGGTCGCCAGCCAATCACAGGGCACATATAGACAAACAACCATTCACACTCACATTCATACCTATGGACAATTTGGAGTCGCCAATTAACCTAGCATGTTTTTGGAATGTGGGAGGAAACCGGAGTACCCGGAGAAAACCCACGCATGCACAGGGAGAACATGCAAACTCCACACAGAGATGGCCGAGGGTGGAATTGAACCCTCGTCTCCTAGCTGTGAGGTCTGCGCGCTAACCACTAGTCCGCCGTGCCGCCGGCTTAACAATAATGCATGACAAAAATGCCTCCTCAAAAACATCAAACCTGAGCTTTACTTTCTGACTTTTTATGTAGCGTGCTAACGTCTGTCCATTGTTGTGTCTGTGAAGAGGATCACCGCGTCCTTGCATCTTCATCTGCCGTGGAACCCATACAAGATGGCTGCGACGCTCGCGACCAGATGCATGTTCATCGCATACATTATTAGGTGCATGTACTATTTCTAAAATAAGCAACTCAAAGAGCAGTAAATCATTGAACAGCATTCAAACGCCGGCAATGCGCAGGTTGCACAGAAGCTAGCTTTGTTCACAGCTAGCAACATGGCAGCTGTACCAGGAAGGGTCCACCACAGCCAAGATTTAAATTGCCTTTGTACTCATAAGATTTCTTATTTGGTCATGTTACAATATATGGTGCCAGCAACTCATACAGTTGTTTGTTCAGGTAAATAAAGAAATATCACTCCCAATGGAATTTCCAATTCAGTGTGGAGACTGAAAAAAATGTAGTCCCCTGGGGGGGCATGACAGAAATTCATTGAGAACCACTGGACTGAAAGTAGAGTACAATTTCATTGTAAGCCAGTCAGTGCCAGTGTTGTGTTCGGTAAGAAATCTCAATCTGCTGCTGATGCAAAAAATAGTGTGTCCGGTGCAGTTTGTTAAACTAAAATTCAATTCAAATTTTGAATTAGTTTACATATTTAGATGTTTTTCAAAAAAGTAACATAATTACTTTAATTAATTAATTACATTTCTGAATGAGTCATTCATATTTAACTACATACATTATAAAATATTATAATGAATAATAATATTGTTACTGTAAAATAAATTTCCAATTTTGAGAATCATTACATTTATAGAAACCAGCTAACAGCAGTGGAACTTCATTTCCCAGCACCCTTTGCGAGCTCCAATTTGACAAGCAGCCAATGACCGCCATGACAGGCCGGCACATGACGTAGGGTAAGTTCCTGCTGTGGCTTGAGGGAAACAGGTCGACATTCAACCACGGGAGAATCGCACTTTGCGGGTAAGTTAAGACATTTGGCTGCCACAAAACCCACGGAGTCCGCGTCGGGTGTTCTTCGGAGTACTTCCGCTGCCTTTTGGGCTCACTGTGAGGTAGAATATGGCGAGCGTTTGAGTAGCAAGACGCTGTCGTCGCGTTGAGGCCTCCGCTGTTTCCTGGTGGAGGTCCACAGCTGTGTCTCCTGGAACGGACAAGTTGGAAAAGTTGACTTCAGACTTTTAAAACTGTATGTTGTCGCTGTCCACGCTGACTGTTTAATGTTCTTTTCCACGAATATCAACGTGTTCTCCTGCCAGTCGTGACATCTACAGAGTGCTGGCTTTGTATTAATAGCCTCAGTACTCCCAAGGCCTTTTATTACAAATGAGCGACATTCAATGGCTATCTTCATTGTTTATAAGTACTCTTTTATATTACCGTACATATGCTTGCTACTTAAGTATTCAGAGTATTACGGTTTTTGGGATGTACACAGCTCACGTGGGTGTATTTATTTCATGATTAACGGGCGTGTAAACATGCACTCAGAATACATACATAATTATTACGTATGGTTGACTGTGCTACTTTTTAGCTCACGTAATGTCTTTATACTGGTGTTAATGTGTTGTGTTTAAGGAAACCGCAATATTAGGCACACCTACATTCTAAATAGTAGGCTAAGTATGACAGCTGCATGCACAGCTATGTTTGACAGCTTCTGACAAAACAAAACATTATCTCAACAAGGTGTTTGCTTTCAGTGTGCAAACGGCAAGATTATGACTATTATTCTCAAGGCAGGGGTGTCCGAAGTGCAACCCGGGGCCAGTTGGCAGTTTTGCCAACATGTATGCATTTGTAATCTTTATAAATTTGACCCTTTAATACACTTTATGCTTTGCTGCTCGCCGGGTACGCATTTTGTTGAGTTTCCTCAGTTCTGGATCAAGATCCTGTGGCTGACGAGTCTGCTTGCGTGACCTGCACTTTCAGAAAATTGGAAATTTCTATTACAGATTTGCCATAAAAGTGATTAGTTCCAGCTCTTCAAAGCAGCGTTTTTCGCTATAGTTTTCGTCAATTACCATTTTTACCTGATGGAATAATGATAAATTATCAAAATTGCACATTGATGAAAATTTTTACAAACTTAACTGACAGTTTTACCAACGAATATGACAGAAATGAAGTACAATCATACAATTTTGTCTTGTAGATAGCAGGGATCAGTTAGGAATATAACTTTTTGATCTTTGTATGGGAGAAGGGGCGGGGCTGAGTTATGGAGGAAATCCAGTCAGAACTACTGTCTTTGTGCGTTAGGTCAGTTGAGTTTTCTGCCTCAAAACAATACCGTATGCTGCAGTATTGTAACATGTTACAAACTGCAATATGTCTATGCCTGGGAGACAGAGAAGACGCATGGACACATTTCATATGTAATGCTATGGAGAGCAAGACACGTTGTGCGAACATTACCACTAAAAACTCAACTAACTTGAAGCAGCATCTGTAGGAAAGTCATCCTGACACTTGAAGGGAAGTGACCATTATTTTGATATGTCTGTTTCTGTGTTGCATGTTCTCCCCGTGCTTGTGTGGGTTTTCTCCAGGTACTCTGGCTTCCTCTCATGTCACATAAATATGCACGTTAAGCGAACTGGAGAGTTCTCTCCTCTACTCGATGCCCCACCCATTTTCTCGACCCGACTGATGGCACCCAGAGGAACGTCCAGTGTCACTGTCACATCCTGGAAGGCAAATTGCCCATAGTTGTGAAATTATCCCAGACCAGGGTGTACCCTGCCTCTCGCCCAAAGTCAGCTGGGATAGGCTCCAGCTTACCCATGACACTAAAGGTGACAAAAAGTATAGCGGATGGATTGTTGGTAGTTTACTGTTTTTATTGTATTATACAAGATATATAAGATATTATACTTTATACTAGAGACCAAGTTCATTATGCAGAGTTGATGTATTACTTTATATTCATTCATTCTTTTTCTACCGCTTATCCTCACGAGGGTCGGGGGGGTGCTGGAGCCTATCCCAGCTGTCTTCGGGCGAGAGGCAGTGTACACCCTGGACTGGTCGCCAGCCAATCACAGGGCACATATAGACAAACAACCATTCACACTCACATTCATACCTATGGACAATTTGGAGTCACCAATTAACCTAGCATGTTTTTGGAATGTGGGAGGAAACCGGAGTACCCGGAAAAAACCCACGCATGCACGGGGAGAACATGCAAACTCCACACAGAGATGGCCGAGGGTGGAACTGAACCCTGTGAGGTCTGCGCGCTAACCACTCGCCCGCCGCGCAGCCTACTTTATATTCTTCATGTAATATTTTTATTCAACAGCTGAAAAAGTATATGTTAATATTAGTATTTTTTTATATCCGTTAAAATAATATAAGACAAAGGTTAATGTGAGACATGACATTGACATGTTCATGGAGAGCAGGTCTACTTTTTATTAATTTTATCATTGCGATGCTTAGCAGGTAGCCTAAATAAAGATTGGGCTTTTGTGGCAAAAATCTCAATTAATTTGACCTATGCAATGAGTATTCTATCATATGTGGATCCAGCGAAGGCATGCATACATATTTCCCAATGTGGACTACAGTGCCACATATATAATGTATAGCATCTACGTTGACCGGTGCTGGTGATCTAGCTGGCAGCATTTTGTTCTGCTGCCGCTCATGTGTCTCATGAAAGTCTCAGTGAGGTTACCTTCTATATTTATGTCCTTAGTTGCTATCTAGGAAGTATTTTCACAAGGACAATTCATTCTCATGTTAGAAACCAGCTCTTCAAGCTAATTATTTGAGTCTTAAATCATTATTTAACATAAACAATGTCGCTTATACAACATTAACACACTTTCTGTTTGTTGCCTTCAGCCTGTGGAAGCCCCCCCCTCCCCTCCCTGAGCGATGGCCTCACCAATCTCTATGTACAACTCCAATGCCTTGGACACTCACATCTCCAGTGTAAGTGTGACCTTTTTATGTTAAAGGTGGAAACTCTCATCTTCTCTAAGTGTGCGTTTGTGTCCTTGTTAGACCTCCAGAGAGTCTTTGAAGATGGAGTTGTTAGCTGATGTCACCCTGCTGCCAGGAGAGGAGAGGATCATCGGTGAGGGCCCACTCTGGGATCCTTCCCCCCTCACATTGCAAATATATCTCACTCTTTCCATTTGCAGATAAAGACATCATCTACATTTGTCCGTTCAGCGGTGCCGTAAAAGGCAAAGTGTTGATCACCAACTACAGACTCTACTTCAGGAGTTCGGATTCTGTAAGTTTATATGCTTGCAGTGGGTGTCACGTGAAACAAGCTTCTTATTTTTAGGGCATACTCGCATGAAGCCATTTGTACTGTGTTGGATTTAAGCGTGATCCCCTGTCCCTCCACTGGTCCCCCTCTGAGCGTTTGCATTACAGCTCGTTTACTTCTCCCCTCACGTCTATTCTGCTGTTTGACTGCAATTATGTGGCCTTTCGCTGTATGTCTTATTTGGAATCATGTTCATTAAGGACTTTACATGTCCTTTACAATTACATGCCTTTATCACACACACAAATGTAGTCACAAGTGAGCAAGTTCTCCACAGGTTTGACTTTTGGATATATTTTATATCTGTTCTGAATTGTGTCTATTGTTATTAATAACCTGCAAGGAGCGATTGCAGGTGTGCCCCATACCCTGGCACAGATTAGTGTGCTACAAAGTCAATTAAGTGCATACTGAGAGTATAGAATATATAGTGGAACCTTGATTAGCGACATTCATTTTTTCCAGAAGGTCTCAAAAGTTATGCTAACCAATTAAATTTTCCCATTACAAATGATAATAAGAATCCAAAAAAGAAAACAATTACACAATTATAGATTTACATGGCGAAAACTATCTGAAATGCATGTAAATAGAAGGAATAAGTGGACATTTTAAGTTTTTTTTCTTTTACCCTCGTCAAGACTTGATTCTGTGACTGTTCCCAGAGACACAATTTGGCAGCAAGCTCAACCACCACCATATTCTTACTTTGCCAAGAGATATTTTTTTAAATCACTAATGTTTCACACCTCAGTAACCCAAAATGGTGCCAGTATTTTGACAAAGACGGTGAGAAACACTATTGATTTTCACTATTTATATTGGTGGTGCTTGATCTCGCTGCCACGTCTTTGGGAACAGTCATTTCTTAAATGAAGTAAAAAAGTAACCTTAAATGTTCATTTAACCTGTTCTGTCGCCATTTATGTGCTTTTAGAATTGTTCAATACATGTAAAACTATAATCGTAAAACTATTAAAAGGTAAACTGCCGATGACATCATAGACGTAGCTGACTTTATTCCCGGTTGCCACAAGGAAGGACGTTTTGTGATTAAAGAAAAACAACATAAAGAACACAGTTGTATTCACACAGTGTATTAACAACACAGCAAGACATGCAACACATTTTATGCTAACAGGAGAATGCATGCAAATTAGAATTTTGACAAGTTTCCACTGTGTTGGGCACATTTGAAGTATATGAAGTATGACTTTGCCTTCCAGGATGTGACAGTGACACTGGACGTTCCTCTGGGTGCCATCAGTCGGGTCGAGAAAATGGGTGGGGCATCGAGTAGAGGAGAGAACTCTTACGGCCTGGACATCACCTGCAAGGTCCTTTTTTTTTCTTCAACTTGTCATTTGCTGTGCTATCTTTTTGCCACTCAACTTCCTTTGCTGTCGTCTTTTTATGCTACTAGGACATGAGGAACCTGAGGTTTGCCCTCAAGCAGGAGGGTCACAGCAGACGAGACATCTTTGAGCTCCTCTTCAAGCACGCCTTCCCTGTCTCACATGGCCTGGTAAACATGTAGCGCCATCTACTGGCTGACTGTATGACAGAAATAACCGTAGCCTTTTACAAGTCAAACCATGTGACATAAAAACATATATATTTAACATCCTACAATACACATGAAACTTTTCAAAGTGCTCTGTTTTTTTCCTCCTTCATCCAGCCTCTGTTTGCATACGTGACTCAGGAGAAGTACGAGGAGAATGGCTGGAATATTTATAAACCCATAGAAGAGTTCAGACGGCAGGTAAGCGAGATTGTGTGGCGTATTGTTCTCGGAAAAAAGACCAATAAAGAGTTGGTGTGTGATTTGTCTTTTTCAGGGCTTACCTAATAACAAGTGGCGCATTACTTTCATCAATAAAAGCTACGAACTGTGTGACACCTACCCCACTGTGTTGGCTGTGCCCTTTAAATGTAAAGAAGAGGACCTGAGGAGAGTTGCTTCCTTCAGGTCTAGAGCACGCATACCAGTAAGTGCATCATGACAGATTTTAGCTCTGAGTGTTCTTCTTGTTGTGATTTATTTTGTCTTTGTGCTGCAGGTGCTGTCATGGATCCACAGGGAGAACCAGGCAGTGATTGCACGCTGCAGCCAGCCTTTGGTCGGCATGTCTGGGAAAAGGAACAAGGACGACGAGCGCTACCTGGACCTGATCAGGGAAGCCAACGACACCACCAAGTTGACCATCTTCGATGCTCGTCCCAACGTCAACGCTGTGGCCAACAAGGTCCATATATTAAACACATGAATTAGTAGCGCAGGTAATTTACATCCAAATTCTAACCTAATATTTAAATGCAGGCCACAGGGGGTGGCTATGAAGGCGATGAGTACCAAAACGCAGAACTCGTATTCCTCGACATCCAGAACATCCATGTCATGCGAGAATCCTTGAAGAAACTAAAAGACATAGTGTACCCCAATGTAGAGGAATCTCATTGGCTGTCAAGTCTAGAGTCCACACACTGGCTAGAACATGTAAAGGTAGGAAGACACACCGATTATACCTGTCATTCACCGGAAGGCAAGCATCGCTTGGCGTGAGATCATGCATGCCTCTGTCTTTGTGCGCAGTTGGTGTTATCAGGAGCCATCCAAGTAGCAGACAAAGTATCCAGTGGGAACTCTGTGGTGGTCCACTGCAGCGACGGCTGGGACAGAACGGCTCAGCTCACCTCTCTGGCCATGCTCATGCTAGACAGCCACTACCGTACTCTGAAAGGCTTACAGGTCAGATGACATCTGTGCCTTCTTAATTGCTGTCTGTCATGGTTGGGTGCTGAAATGCGGCCGCGAGAGTTCAAAATTCAAAAGTGTTGAAATTCATTCTGAGTAAATGATTACTCTTTTAGGTCAACAAAAATTATTTGTTAAATGCTGGAATATTTATTAATATTTAACAGAGTTCTTTTTATTACTTTCTACAAAATCAAAAGTTCACATACATTTTATTAGAATGTGGTAGCATTGCCTTTAAATTGTATGACTTGGTGAAGTCTTTTGGGTATTGTACAAGTTTATCATAATAGTTTGTTGGAATTCTGTGCCATTCCTCCTGACAAAAGTAGTGTAGCTGAGTCAGGTTTTGAGGCCTTCTTGCTGGCACAAGCCTTTTAACATTTTTGTATGGGAGTGCTGGTCTTTGTAATGGACGCTCCAAAACACTGACTCTGTTGTCCTTAAGCTGCTTTGTTACTATTTTGGTGGTATGCTTAGTGTCTTTTTACATTTGGAATATGGACAAAGCTTCAAATTTGTGGCTCACAGCTTCCTCCATTTCCTCCAAATCTGTACATTTTATCCTGTGTAATAATAATAATGAAATTAAACCAAACTACAACACATATTGAAGTAAACAACCCATTTATCATCTAAATTATCCCATTGGGCTGCACAGTTGCAGAGTGGTTAGCATGTTAACCACACAGTCAGATCGGGAAGCCCTTGGTTCAAATCTCCGCTTGGGCTTTCTTTGTGTGGAGTTTGCATGTTCTCCCTGTGCGTGTGTGGGTACTCTGGTTTCCTCCCACATTCCAAAAACATGCTAGGTTAAATGGGGACTTCAAATTGTCCATAGGTATGAATGTGAGTGTGAATGGTTGTTTGTCAATATGTGCCCTGTGATTGGCTGGCGACCAGTCCAGGGTGTACCCCACTTCTCGCGCAGTCAGCTGGAATAGGCTCCAGCATACCTTCGCGATCCTCGTGAGGATGAATGATCCCATTGAATTTTATGTCGATGACAACTTAAGTGGCACACATCATAAAAACACAGTGGTTTTGGATTTGGTCTTTATGAATTAGTCTTCATAGACAGGTTATCGATATAAATGGGTTCCACTGTTTAAGCACAATGATGTAATCATCTGACACTTTTTGCATGTCTACAGGTGCTCATTGAAAAGGAATGGATCAGCTTTGGACACAAGTTTGCTTCAGTGAGTAACATTTTGCCTTATTGGAACGTGTTTTTCTCGCATCAATTCTGTCACAATTAAACTGTATTTGCCTAATAAATGCCTTCTTTCTTGTTTGCAGAGAATAGGTCATGGTGATAAGAACCACGCTGATCAGGACAGATCGCCCATCTTTGTCCAGTTTATCGACTGTGTGTGGCAAATGACTAAACAGGTATGTTGGCTTGGTTTGTTACTGCATTGAGCTTCATAATCACAAACTTCCCTCTCAGTTCCCAACAGCCTTTGAGTTCAATGAGCGCCTCCTGCTGACCATCCTGGATCATCTATACAGCTGCCGCTTTGGCACGTTCCTCTACAACTGTGAGAGTGCACGAGACCAGAATGTAAGAAAGGAGTCAAATACAGTATCTGTATCATGATGTCGTATCAGTCATGTGACTGTGTTCCTCCACAGGGGGTGAGGTTGAAAACGGTGTCCTTGTGGTCCTTGATCAACAGTAAGACAGACATTTATTTAAACCCTTTCTACACGCCTGAGTCAGGCAGGGTCCTCTACCCTGTTGCCAGCATGCGCCACCTCGAGCTTTGGGTCACATATTACATCCGCTGGAACCCGCGCATTCGACAACAGGTGAATAATGACCCATCGCTTCTTCTCTTTGTCTTCATCCTCCGTTAATAGACTAAACAACTAATTGTTTGTTCCAGCAGCAGAGTCCGGTAGAGCAGCGCTACTTGGAGCTATTAGCCCTCCGGGACGAGTACATCAAGAAGCTGGAGGAGCTTCAGCTATCAGACTCCACCCCCTCCCGTTTGGCTAACAGCTCCACCCCCAACACGTCGTCATCGTCCTCTTCCCCCACGCCGTCACAGCAGTACACACACCTACACACTCCCTTCTGAGGGAGATACTTGCACTTGTGTCCACACAGGGAATGAACTGGTGTTAACAAACTTAGTCTAATACCAATTTGATGACCATGGTGACAGGGGCGCTGATTATGCAATATGTCACAACGCAGCCTTGTCACAAGACTTTTATACACACACACACACACACACACACACACACAGCGTACATAGACGCCTTAAAGACTTATTGGGTTCCAATCTAAGGGCTTGATCAGTGGGCATGAAGCCAGCGTGCGGGCATATGTGCGTCACTCTGTCAACCAACCAGTTGACATGCACATTGGCTGAAAACAAACAAATGCCGGAATTTCAAGTTCTCATTTCAGTGAAAATTCACTTGCACTTACATGAAAAACGGCATGCTACGTTGTTGTGCAGGTCGTAAGGAAATGGAGTAATGAGAACGTTAGAATCAATGACTTCTCCATTTTTATTATTTTTTTTTTCCACTGTGGGATTAATTTAGCAGTTGGAAGCTAGCTTTATTCACAGCCCACATATTCCCCCCCTCCGTCACCTCTCTTGTGTTGCTACGCTAGACTAGCTATGCTGTCTAACACTAATCACACACTAGACGTACACTTAATAATGTACAGATTCCCGTGAGCTGATATAATATTGCACTTGTCACCTCTCGTGCTGAAGTTAAATGTGTGTATATATAAGTCAAGCTGGGTGGACGCTAGTGGGTTCATGAGTTGCTACACGTGTGATTGTTGTGTTCTCCTGCACTTCCCAAGCCACGGCACTGATAGCAATCAATCAGTAAATGATCTACTGAATGCAGCTTTGAGTTTAGGTGCTTTAACATAGGATAGGGACATTACTGTAAGTGGTGCTGTGGTTTCAATGCCGAGCCTGGATGTCCAGGAAAGCCTTACTTCGACCTTTAGATACTGTACTTTGTCCAGACATCGGCCCTTACATGAGCGGGTGATCTTTTACATTTGATGTTTATTTGCCAGCTTATAGAGTTAGTTTTACTACAGGCAAAGACATGTCTTTTACTTGATATGGGAAAGTAATGATGGTGTTTCATGGAGGGAATTTTATACAACTCCCATGCAGTACACTTTTGATGATGATGACTCAAAAGGGCTTCCTACATGGAGGCAGGAAAATGAACCAAAAAAAGCAAATACAATCTCACCTCTTCTCGGCTCATCATCACGCAAAACATCTTCCTCATGTCCTTTCGCTATTTACATTGTCCCCTCTCTACAAGATGCCTTTACGTCCCCCCCATTGTCTTTATTGTTTTGTTGGCAAGGGCCGTTTGCTTTGCTTGTGTCCAGATGTGTGCCTTGATTCTTGTGAGGAATCACCCTCACATGTTCTCACATGTTCACACATGCTCATGTTTGACGTAGATCCTAAAAAGGACAGTCCCATTCGGATGGCACCTCGTTCTTAATAGGTGTCCCTTTTCCAGTGAAGTAGACAGGGTATGGCTTTGGTGTGCCTTTTTCTGAACACATCAGCCTGTCAATCAGGATAAACAGGTGTACCTGGCGCTCCACCCTCTTGTAACAGAATGCCATATTCATAACAGAATGAAAAGTGTTAAAACATCAACATTGTCCATAATTTGACTTTAAACACATGTGCCCTCTTGTACTGTTATGCCCACATTAGGAGAGCGATGTCCTCTGTAGTGTCAGGCGGATTTTACTGTGTTGAAATCAATGTCAGGTGTAACCGCAATAGCACTGCTACCTCCATCACTGAGAAAACAGGGTAAGGACGTAAAGCCTCTTATGTTTTTATACATCTTGTGATGGCAAGACTAGCAGTGTTCTACCAAAACATTCAGTCACGTTTCCTTTATGTCCCATCTGGTGGTTAAAGCCCAGCATCATGGAGGGAAATACAGTAGAGATGAATCTATTTTTATTTTATTTTGTTATAAGCACCATGATGTAATTACCTCAGTGGAAACCTTTAAGCGCTATAGTTGTAAAATACATGTATTTTATGTAGTGTGAAATCTAACAATTTTATATAAAGGAATGGTGCAGAAAGGGTTACTAAGAAACTTCTGCTCTATGGGTAATTTTTTTGAGGGCATTCTTTGGTTGGCTAACGAAAGAGAACTTGTATGCTATTCACTTTTACCCTGACAAAAGTGTTCACGTCAGGCATCTAGGGAATTGAATTTCAGCGGCGCCTTTCTTTCTGTTTGTATAAATATTATTTGGGGCATGAAAGGGAACCTTGGCAAAAGTCAGAATACATTTCTTATGTAATTCTTCTTAATCATGCTATATCCGCGCCACAATTTGGGCTGGGTGACATTTTGTTATGTAAATATCACTGATTAAATTAATTTAAGATTGACGCCTGTTAATTTCTATTTTTACAGTATGTGTCACGTGTGTTGCTGGTGGGAGGTGGCTTAGTTCCGTGTAACGTTCATTGGAACGTGCAGAAAGACAATGCCGTTGCCTAAACCGGAAGTAAGAAGCCAGCTGTTGTCTTATGTCGTGAATCTCTACATCTGGTTCTTTGGTTTGCTCCAGTAGAACCACAAATGGCGACATTTACAAATCTTCAACTGCAGAGTGTTTAAAGCGCCTTTTGTAGCAGCCTTTTGCAACACTACAACCAACGCATCATATCCTCACCCTCACCATACGAGGACGCCGTGCTTCCCCCGCCCCACTTCTGTGACCCAGAAACATTTCCCGCGGATGGAGAAGCAAAGTGCCGGCATGGCGGACGGAGCAGGAGGCACTAAAAAGGCGCAGAGCTCTCCGAGCAAAGTACCAGTCAGTGGGGAAAGCCTGGACAGGTAATTAATTTTGGACATTATTCATGGCGAGTCGATGTATTTATTTCCTTTCCACTGCGCTTCCTTCCGGTTGACGCAAATGGCGCCGATGCCTCACGTAATATGTAAATACAGCATCATGTTAATGCCCTTGCCTCATTAAAACTCATTTGCTTATTCATAAACAATTATTTTAACAGTTTACACTTTAATTTGGAGCAGCATTTTCTTCCAGTACGTTAACATATATGAATAGTGTTTCAAAACAGGCTAAGTATGTGTGTAGCAAGTGGTAGCATCGTAAACAAGCCCAGCAATGTTAACGCCAACTGCTCCACAGAAACAGTTGTGTGTGTGTGTTTATATAATATATATATTACCCTTTGTGATACTAAATGCAAACATACAGAAAATAATTCAACTGTAACTTCAGGGCAAGGGACAAAACATGGCAGGTGACCACCCCCTTTGTCACTTTTCTTGATGAACTAATGCTGTTGGGTCTTTAGTCCATCAGGTTCCCATGTGGAGTGGTGTAAACAACTGATTGCAGCCACCATCTCCAGTCAGATTTCATCCTCAGCACCAGCAGACATCCACAGAGACAACAGGGTAACTCATATGTTGTGCCTGTCAAGCTGTTTGTTGTACGCCTTGTCTTCAGCTTCATCTTATTTTTCCACCATGACAGTCCGAGAGATGGTAGATTCCTGTCTATTCGCCATTCAGCATCCGCACCCCTATTTTTTTGCAGATTTATCAAAAAAATAATTTCACCTGAGGCGGCACGGTGATCGAGTGGTTATCGCGCACACCTCACAGCTAGGAGACCAGGGTTCAATTCCACCCTCGGCCATCTCTGTGTGGAGTTTGCATGTTCTCCCCGTGCATGTGTGGGTTTTCTCCGGGTACTCCGGTTTCCTCCCACATTCCAAAAACATGCTAGGTTAATTGGCGACTCCAAATTGTCCATAGGTATGAATGTGAGTGTGTATGGTTGTTTGTCTATATGTGCCCTGTGATTGGCTGGTGACCAGTCCAGGGTGTACCCCGCCTCTCGCCTGAAGACAGCTGGGATAGGCTCCAGCACCCCCGCGACCCTCGTGAGGAAAAAGCGGTAGAAAATGAATGAATGAATGAATAATTTCACCTGCTAATTCCTCCTTTTTCCTATCTACACTATCCTAGTGTCGTAAAGGGGGGGAAAGTTAGGGCATTTCCAATAAATAAGTGAAATAATTTTGCTATCTGGTTATGATTTTTTAACATTCATTCATTCATTCATTTTCTACCGCGGGGGGTGCTGGAGCCTATCCCAGCTGTCTTCGGGCGAGAGGCGGGGTACACCCTGGACTGATCGCCAGCCAATCACAGGGCACATATAGACAAACAACCATTCACACTCACATTCATACCTGTGGACAATTAACCTAGCATGTTTTTTTTTGGAATGTGGGAGGAAACCGGAGTACCCGGAGAAAACCCACACATGCACGGGGAGAACATGCAAACTCCACACAGAGATGGCCGAGGGTGGAATTGAACCCTGGTCTCCTAGCTGTGAGGTCTGCGCGCTAACCACTCGTGCCGACCCGATTTTTTAACATAATCAGAAAAATATTACATTGTGGTAACATTTAAATATCCACATTGACCAAACTTCCATTTTGACTGTTATCATTAGCAGACAAAGGATGTGTACTATGTGTGTGTTACATGGGGCGTAGTTTACATGCCCCAAGCAGGAATAATGCTTGCAGCACTTTGAAAAGTTAGCACCCTCTAGACAGCCGTGTAAGGTTTGCAAACAGCAAAGTTAAATTTGCACTGGAGTCGTCACCAAATATTTATTTAATTTACCATGAGGTTTTCTTAGATAACACGTTTCAATGCATCATTTTCATATAGGCTTATAGGAAAAAGCGATCTGGTGTCTGGTCATATTCTCTGGTTCCTTTCTGCATTTTTCTTTTCCATTCTCCTTTTACATGCTATCCCCCCCCCCCACCCCCCACCCTGCAGCAGGATTCACTGGATGAAGGGCTCTGTTACCATGGAGAGATTGACTCTGAGCATCCCTCCAGTGTTTTGGCAAGTCTCTTTCTGCTCTTTCTTTTCTGTCCTTACTCTTCACACTGCTTTCGTCTGTTTCTCTGCTTGCCTTTTAATAGCAATCTGTCACTTTCACAGCCAGGTTAATTCAAATGTTTTAATGAGATGATCTTATACACAGTGCACCCTCACTAACTTCTGCTATTTTTTTTGTAGAACCTTCCAGCGTTAAGATACAGCGCCCAAGTCAAAATGTTCCAGAATCAGGTTCCACTGCTCCCAGGGGAGAACATTCAGACTGCAAGTGAGTTACTAGAAAGCTAGCATTCTTAGTAGGACAATAGATCCATGCTATTTGCATGAATGTTCCGAGACCAGAATGGAAAAAAAAATTATGCATCGGTTTTTATTCTCTAAACCAGAGCTATTCAACTATATAATGAGGAGGGTCACAGTAAAAAAAAAATGCTGTCCCAATGCCAAAAACCCCCAAGAACAAAGACTGAATCATCAACATGTGGATACTTTATTTGGACATTCAATAAAACCACAGTTTCCACTGTACCTACAAAAATGCAGTTACACATCTTACCTGTCAAATCATCTTACTGGAACATGTGGAGTGACTTGACATGCAAGACAACGCCCTCTACTGGATTCATAACTCCCAACACTCTTCCCCCACTCATTCATTCATTCATTCATTTATTGTCTACCGCTTATCCTCACGAGGGTCGCGGGGGTGCTGGAGCCTATCCCAGCTGTCTTCGGGCGAGAGGTGGGGTACACCCTGGAGTGGTGGCCAGCCAATCACAGGGCACATATAGACAAACAACCATTCACACTCACATTCATACCTATGGACAATTTGGAGTCGCCAATTAACCTAGCATGTTTTTGGAATGTGGGAGGAAACCGGAGTACCCGGAGAAAACCCACGCATGAACGGGGAGAACATGCAAACTCCACACAGAGATGGCCGAGGGTGGAATTCAACCCGAGTCTCCTAGCTGTGAGGTCTGCGCGCTAACCACTTGACCGCCGTGCCGCCCCCCCCCCCCCCCCCCCCCACTCCTGTAGTTCTAATATAGTTTCTGTTATTCAATAACCTTTTTGTGTTGTCATTCAGTCCAGGACGTGATGTACATTTGTCCATTCAGTGGTCTCCTCAATGGAACTCTGACCATCACAGACTACAAGCTCTATTTCAGCAGCATGGAAAGGGTATGCCACCTTTTCATTTTGTCTACTTTTCTTCCTATTAAGATGTAAAATACTAAGTATCTTCATCCAGGAGTCTCCATTTGTACTTGACATCAACCTGGGAGCCATCAGCCGCCTGGAGACCATCAGCATCCCCAACCAAGGCGAGAACACCAAAGGCCTGGAGCTGGTCTGCAAAGTACGCATACACAGAAACATAAAGTTCTCCTAGAAAAAAGACCTTTTGTTTTATGTATGGTGTTTTGGGTCACTTTAGGACATGAGGAGTCCCAGGTTTGCCTACAAGACAGAGACAAGTCATCCGGACGTGGTAGAAATATTGGCCAAACATGCTTTCCCTCTGTCACACAACCTGGTCAGTATTCTTTTTTGCATGCTAACTAAATGCACTGCAATCTTAGAGCAGGGGTGTCAATTTTTTAAAATAAATTAATAAACTTCAAATATTCTAAAACCAATTCAATATGTGTTAAAGGGGAACACTTTTTTGACTTTTTCTCATCATTCACAATCCTTATGTGAAACATGAACACATATTTGTTTGTGCATTATAACACGAGAAAGCGAAAAGCGATATAAGCTAGCTTACAATGCTGTCATTGGGATACACCTATTTGGACTGCTAACAATGAAAGCTATGAGCAATTAATGTCTTCTGTGCAGATGTTATTTGCTTTCCAGTACAAGGAGAAGTTTCCCGTGGATGGCTGGAAGGTATACGACCCCGTAGCAGAGTACAAACGTCAGGTAAGGTCACTCTTGACGATCACCGTACGGAAGCATGCATTGATGTACCTGTGCTCTTTGTTGGCTGTGACTGCAGGGTCTCCCCAATGAGAGCTGGACCATCAGTAAAGTCAACAGCACCTATGAACTGTGTGACACGTACCCCTCCCTGCTGGTCATTCCCACTAATGTCACTGACGACGACATCAAGCGAGTGGCTGCCTTCCGAGCTAAGCATCGCATTCCGGTCAGCTAAATGATGACAAATGCTTCTAAGTGATGCAAAATGATGTTAAATGCTGGTGGCTAAATTATTGCAAATGTTGCAAAATATCTCCAAATGATGCTATGTGATGCTAAATGATGTTAAATGCTGGTGGCTAAATTATTGCAAATGTTGCAAAATATCTCCAAATGATGCTAAGTTATGCTAAATTATTGCAAATGTTGCAAAATATCTCCAAATGATGCTAAGCTATGCTAAATGATTTTAAATGCTGGTGGCTAAATTATTGCAAATGTTGCAAAATATCTCCAAATGATGCTAAATGATGTTAAATGCTGGTGGCTAAATTATTGCAAATGTTGCAAAATATCTCCAAATGACGCTAAATGATGTTAAATGCTGGTGGCTAAATTATTGCAAATGTTGCAATATATCTCCAAATGACGCTAAATGATGTTAAATGCTGGTGGCTAAATTATTGCAAATGTTGCAATATATCTCCAAATGATGCGAAGTCATGCTAAATGATGTTAAATGCTGGTGGCTAAATTATTGCAAATGTTGCAATATATCTCCAAATGACGCTAAATGATGTTAAATGCTGGTGGCTAAATTATTGCAAATGTTGCAATATATCTCCAAATGATGCGAAGTCATGCTAAATGATGTTAAATGCTGGTGGCTAAATTATTGCAAATGTTGCAAAATATCTCCAAATGATGTTAAATGCTGGTGGCTAAATTATTGCAAATGTTGCAAAATATCTCCAAATGATACTAAATGATGTTAAATGCTGGTGGCTAAATTATTGCAAATGTTGCAAAATATCTCCAAATGATGCTAAGTGATGCTAAATTATGTTAAATGCTGGTGTCTAAATTATTGCAAATGTTGCAAAATATCTCCAAATGATGCTATGTGATGCTAAATGATGTTAAATGCTGGTGGCTAAATTATTGCAAATGTTGCAAAATATCTCCAAATGATGCTAAGTTATGCTAAATTATTGCAAATGTTGCAAAATATCTCCAAATGATGCTAAGCTATGCTAAATGATTTTAAATGCTGGTGGCTAAATTATTGCAAATGTTGCAAAATATCTCCAAATGATGCTAAATGATGTTAAATGCTGGTGGCTAAATTATTGCAAATGTTGCAAAATATCTCCAAATGACGCTAAATGATGTTAAATGCTGGTGGCTAAATTATTGCAAATGTTGCAATATATCTCCAAATGACGCTAAATGATGTTAAATGCTGGTGGCTAAATTATTGCAAATGTTGCAATATATCTCCAAATGATGCGAAGTCATGCTAAATGATGTTAAATGCTGGTGGCTAAATTATTGCAAATGTTGCAAAATATCTCCAAATGACGCTAAATGATGTTAAATGCTGGTGGCTAAATTATTGCAAATGTTGCAATATATCTCCAAATGACGCTAAATGATGTTAAATGCTGGTGGCTAAATTATTGCAAATGTTGCAATATATCTCCAAATGATGCGAAGTCATGCTAAATGATGTTAAATGCTGGTGGCTAAATTATTGCAAATGTTGCAAAATATCTCCAAATGATGTTAAATGCTGGTGGCTAAATTATTGCAAATGTTGCAAAATATCTCCAAATGATACTAAATGATGTTAAATGCTGGTGGCTAAATTATTGCAAATGTTGCAAAATATCTCCAAATGATGCTAAGTGATGCTAAATTATGTTAAATGCTGGTGTCTAAATTATTGCAAATGTTGCAAAATATCTCCAAATGATGCTAAGTTATGCTAAATTATTGCAAATGTTGCAAAATATCTCCAAATGATGCTAAGTTATGCTAAATGATTTTAAACGCTGGTGGCTAAATTATTGCAAATGTTGCAAAATATCTCCAAATGATGCTAAATGATGTTAAATGCTGGTGGCTAAATTATTGCAAATGTTGCAAAATATCTCCAAATGATGCTAAGTTATGCTAAATGATTTTAAACGCTGGTGGCTAAATTATTGCAAATGTTGCAAAATATCTCCAAATGATGCTAAATGATGTTAAATGCTGGTGGCTAAATTATTGCAAATGTTGCAAAATATCTCCAAATGATGCGAAGTCATGCTGAATGATGTTAAATGCTGGTGGCTAAATTATTGCAAATGTTGCAAAATATCTCCAAATGATGCTAAATGATGTTAAATGCTGGTGGCTAAATTATTGCAAATGTTGCAAAATATATCCAAATGATGCTAAGTGATGCTAAATTATGTTAAATGCTGGTGGCTAAATTATTGCAAATGTTGCAAAATATCTCCAAATGATGCTAAGTTATGCTAAATTATTGCAAATGTTGCTAAATATCTCCAAATGATGCTAAGTTATGCTAAATGATTTTAAATGCTGGTGACTAAATTATTGCAAATGTTGCAAAATATCTCCAAATGATGCTAAGTGATGCTAAATGATGTTAAATGCTGGTGGCTAAATTATTGCAAATGTTGCAAAATATCTCCAAATGATGCTAAGTTATGCTAAATGATGTTAAATGCCGGTGGATAAATTATTGCAAATGTTGCAAAATATCTCCAAATGATGCTAAGTGATGCTAAATGACGTTAAATGCTGTGAAATGTGGCTCAATGATGCACTAGCTTTATTTCACACCCTCGTGCTTCCTGCAGGTCTTATCCTGGATCCACCCAGAGTCCCAGGCCACCATCGTCCGCTGCGGCCAGCCATTAGTCGGATCCTCGGACCGTCGTTGCAAAGAGGACGAGCGATTACTCCAAATCATCATGGACGCCAACGCTCAGTCCCACAAGCTCAGCATCTTTGACGCCCGCCAATGCAGCGTGGCAGACACCAACAAAGTCAGAGCTTCTCATTTTTTTAACTGAACGCTTTTCCTTCTCTCTGCCTTCAGTGTTCCCTTTTTTTTTGCAGGCCAAAGACGGTGGCTATGAAAGCGAGAGTTTCTACCCCAACGTGGAGCTGAACTTCCTGGACATCCCCAACATCCATGTGATGCGTGAATCTCTGAGAAAGATGAAGGATGTTGTGTACCCCACCATCGACGAAGCCCGCTGGCACTCCAATATCTACCAGACTCACTGGCTGGAGTACATACGGGTAAGGCACAGCACCCCCCCCTCACCGTGTGCACCCTTTTGGCTGACCATGCTTGTATGCAGCTGCTGCTAGCCGGAGCAGCCAAGATAGCCGACAAGCTGGAGTCTGGGAAGACGTCTGTGGTGGTCCACTGCAGCGACGGCTGGGATAGAACAGCGCAGCTCACCTCTCTGGCCATGCTCATGTTGGATGGACACTACCGCACGCTCAGAGGCTTCCAGGTCTCACACACTTACACATGTTACACACACACACACACATGTTGTACTTTTTAACATGTGTCTTTATCGTGTCATTATGTGTGTTGTAGGTTCTGCTGGAGAAGGAGTGGATAAGTTTTGGACACAAGTTTGCTGCTGTAAGCACACTCATTCATTCATTCATCATTTTTCATTTGTCTCTGGTACCAGTCAGTACACAAGATGCCAGAACTTAGCATCCTGTTGGCCCTACAGGATGCTACAGTGTAGGGCAATGATTTTCAACCACTGTGCCGCGGCACATTAGTGTGCCTTGAGAAATTCTCAGGTGTGCCGTGAGGAATTATCCAATATCACTTTTTATAAATATTATGTCAATTTCCACGTATACGTGGACCCAAATATTCCAATTACATTTGGTTTATTTGCTCAAACGGAAACAATTTAACCTTTGTATACGCCTCATTCCGAAAGAATAGTGCCAATCCAAATGAATATATAATGGGATTAACAGGGGTGGAATATTCCTTTCTCCAATCCGATTGAAGTATCTTGTAGCTGCTCAAACGGAAAGTTGTCAGAGTGCGTTTTTCTTCTTCTGTTGTTTATTGGCGGTTGGCAAGCATCTTTCGTGTACATTAGCGCCATCTGTGGAACGGAATCTAAAACCCTTCTATACGCCATTCATAAGTCCATAAGTCAAAAGAAAATATATATCTGTATAAAACATGTACTGAGTTGAATTATAAAATATTAGCAAGATTGAATTTGATCCTTTCCAGGTTAAATTTATCATATCGCATGCTCAGATATGACGTAACACGCAGCTCCAGACGTTCTTCAGTTTTAAAAATGGCCAGCAATCGGCACCGGACTGCTACGGAAAGTTTGTTTTTGATCCAAACTAAATTTCAAGACTGGACAAACGAAAAACTGGCAATACGGAATTATTCCAACAAGTGAAATAACAACTCGGGGAAGTCGGTATCACGTGATGTTGGTGTTTACGTTTTACTGGGCATGCCCCATTGACTATTCTGGTTGATTATAGCGATGCATGTAGACAAGAGATTGGAATATTCCTTTCCATGTATACCATTGTTTCCGGAAAAGTCATTCGGAAAGAGAAAAACTCGTCATGTAAACATGGCTGCTGTGGAGTGTCTGTGGTGTAAAGGCTGGCAGAGCAATGGAATATTGGTCCGTGTGGCAACACCTACCTTCTTCCTCCTATAGACTTAGTGATGTTTTTCAATGAAAAAAACATGCCATGGCTCAAAAAAGGTTGAAAAACCCTGCTGGAGGGCATAGGTGTCCAAAGTTAACTTCTTAGCTTCATAGAATGAGAATGTTAGCTTGTTATCCCAGCATGCATTGTGTCAAGTTATCACTTGTCTCCCCAGCATTCTTTCATGCTAGTTTCCTTTCTCCAACATGTATTGCAATACCCCAACGTGTTTGAGTCTCACGTTGTTACTCTGCGCAGCGTGTGGGTCACGGCGACGAGGACCACGCCAACTCCGAGCGCTCGCCTCTCTTTGTTCAGTTCATCGACTGCGTCTGGCAGATGACTCGACAGGTGAGCGTTCTCATACGCTTCTTCCAGAACGTCCACAGTTACTTATTTCTTATTTCAGTTCCCAGCAGCCTTTGAGTTCAACGAGCTGTTCCTGGTCACGGTGCTCGACCACCTCTACAGCTGTCTCTTTGGGACCTTTCTGTTTAACAGCGAACAGGAACGCATAGCCAAGGTAGGTCCTCCATGTTGACCCTCTGAGGTCCACTGTTTTTAAAACTATGTGCCCTGTAGGAGGCCCACATCACGACAATATCCCTGTGGTCCTACATTAACAGGTAAGATGTCTGTCTTGAGATGATGAGGAGGAGAGAACATGCTTCTTACTCACATGTCTCCCTTGTCATTGTCTCATCAGCCAGCCGGAGGACTTCAGCAACCCCTTCTATGTGGACTACCAGCACCATGTTCTTTATCCTCTGGCCTCCTGTAGACACCTGGAGCTGTGGAACACCTATTACGCTCGCTGGAACCCCCGCATGAGGCCACAGGTGGGCTTTCAACACCTTATTAAGCTACATGAGACTTCACAGCAGGGGGGCCTTGGTTTTTTATTCAGGGTTCTTATGTATGGAAAAATATGGAATATGATTTTCTAAAGGGTGGCCGGTCGAGTGGTTAGCGCGCAGACCTCACAGCTAGGAGACCAGGGTTCAATTCCACCCTCGGCCATCTCTGTGTGGAGTTTGCATGTTCTCCCTGTGCATGCGTGGGTTTTCTCCGGGTACTCCGGTTTCCTCCCAAATTCCAAAAACATGCTAGGTTAATTGGTGACTCCAAATTGTCCATAGGTATGAATGTGAGTGTGAATGGTTGTTTGTCTATATGTGCCCTGTGATTGGCTGGCGACCAGTCCAGGGTGTACCCTGCCTCTCGCCCAAAGACAGCTGGGATAGGCTCCAACACCCCCCGCAACCCTCGTGAGGAAAAAGCGGTAGAAAATGAATGAATGAATGAATGGATGTAGTATGAAATATTGATGTATGTTTTGAAACAAATCCAAAATATGTGTCACTATTGAACATGCTTTAAAAAAAAAACAGGAACGTGATCTCATGACTTGTGTGTTTGTGTGCGGTGGTGTTTCAGGTGCCGGTGCATCAAACTCTAAAGGATCTGCTCTTTTTGAGGGCAGAACTTCAGCGGCGGGTGGATGACCTGCAGAGGGATGCCACCACCCACTCACTATCCTCCGCCTCTGAACACTCCCCCTCACACGGCACGGGGACGCCACTGCACACCGTTGTCTGACGTACACACACACATGCATACACTCCTTATATACAGTGCATCCGGAAAGTATTCACAGCGCTTCACTTTTTCTACATTGTGTCATGTTACAGCCTCATTCCAAACTGTATTAAATTAATCTCTTACCTCAAAATTCTACACAAAATACTCCATTATGACAATGTGAAAAAAGGTTTTTTTGACATGTTTTGAATTTATTAAAAATAGAAAACAAACAAATCACATTTACATAAGTATTCACAGCCTTTGCCATGAAGCTCAAAATTGAGCTCAGGTGCATCTTTTTTCCATTGATCATCCTTGAGATCTTTCTACAGCTTAATTGGAGTCCACCTGCAGTAAATTCAGTTGCTTGGACATGATTTGGAAATATAATAACTGTCTATATAAGGTCCCACAGTTGACTGTGCATGTCAGAGCACAAACACCAAGCATGAAGTCAAAAGAACTGTCTGTAGATCTGCGAGACAGGATTGTCTTGAGGCACAAATCTGGGGAAGGATACAGAAACATTTCTGCTGCTTTGAAGGTCCCAATGAGCACAGTGGCCTCCATTATTTGTAAATGGAAGACGTTTGGAACCACCAGGACTCTTCCTAGAGCTGGCCGGCCTTCTAAACTGAGCGATCGGGGAAGAAGGGCCTTAGTCAGGGAGGTGACCAAGGCCCCGATGGTCAATCTGTCAGAGCTCCAGCGTTCGTCTGTAGAGAGAGGAGAGCCTTCCAGAAGGACAACCATCTCTGCAGCAATCCACCAATCAGGCCTGTATGGTAGAGTGGCCAGACGAAAGCCACTCCTTAGTAAAAGGAACATGGCAGCCCGTCTGGAATTTGCCAAAAAGCACCTGAATGACTCTCAGACCATGAGAAACAAAATTCTCTGGTCTGATGAGACAAAGATTGAACTCTTTGGTGTGAATGCCAGGCGCCATGTTTGGAGGAAACCAGGCACTGCTCATCACCAGGCCAATACCATCCCTACAGTGAAGCATGGTGGTGGCAGCATCATGCTGTGGGGATGTTTTTCAGCAGCAGGAACTGGCAGACTAGTCAGGATAGAAGGAAAATGAATGCAGCAATATATAGAGATATCCTGGATGAAAACCTGCTCCAGAGCGCTCTTGACCTCAGTAGACTTAGCATGTACCTTGACCATATAGACAGTAGACATTAGCACACAGCCAAGATCTCAAAAGATTGGCTTCAGAACCACTCCGTGAATGTCCTGGAGTGGCCCAGCCAGAGTCCAGACTTGAATCCGATCGAACATCTCTGGAGAGATCTGAAAATGGCTGTGCACAGACGTCTCCCATCCAACCTGATGGAGCTTGAGACTTATTGCAAAGAAGAATGGGCAAAACTGCCTAAAGATAGGTGTGCTAAACTTGTGGGATCATATTCAAAAAGACTTGAGGCTGTAATTGCTGCCAAAGGTGGATCAACAAAGTATTAAGCAAAGGCTGTGAATACTTATGTAAATGTGATTTTTTTTGTTTTCTATTTTTAATAAATTCAAAACATGTCAAAAAAAACTTTTTTCACATTGTCATAATGGAGTATTTTGTGTAGAATTTTGAGGTAAGAGATTCATTTAATTCAGTTTGGAATGAGGCTGTAACATGACAAAATGTAGAAAAAGTTTTAAAGCTTAATGTTTAAATCACATTTTTATGTGTAGATTTAAATAAGGGCCTCTTCCAATCCTCTTCATCATTGTCATGTTTAAATCTTTAACTACAACTTGCCCATAGTTTTTCCCTTTATGTGTACTTTTTAAAATTTAACTTTGCATGGCAAATGAGCACATGATCTAAAATGTAAATAGTAAAATGTGCAACTTTTAGTTTTTTAATTTCACTTGTCGTCTTAACACCATGAACATTAGTCTTCTTGTAACCCGTATGCTTGACTCATTAAGTCCCTACGTGACGTACGCTATATGTTGGAGTGGTCATGTGACCATCCCTGTAAAGCAGGGCTGTCAAACCCATCATGCCATGGAGGGCCGTGACAGCAGCTTTTCTTTCCAGCCTGGTCACCAACGCAGGTGATTTTAATGAACAACACCACCTTCAATTTGAAGGAAGGAGCTCATCAATTAAGTCACCTGCTGGAGAAACTGATTGGAAAGAAAACCTGCAACGCTTGGGCCCTCCATTGACATGTATGCTGTAAAGCAGGGGTCTCAAACTCAATTTACTTGGGGGCCACTGGAGCTCGGGTCTGGGTGAGACTGGGCCGCATCAGGTTTACCCAAAAAAAAACGCATTTATTAAAAACCAAAAAATTAAAAAAAACTTTGCTTTGGTTCCAATTTTCTACAAGAAAAGCTCTGATAAAACATTCCACTGTTCTCAAATATCTTACTTTTTACTTTTCTACACAAAATAAGATGAAAAATAAATAAACAAATCAAGAATAAAGAAAATCAATCAGTAATAAATAAATATAATAATAAAAATAATAATAAAACGGCAAATAATAAGAAACCACATATAGTTGTTGGGTAGACAAATGATTTTTTTCAGATTAAAATGAACAAAGCATTATTAGAGCCCTGTAGACATGACAAAACACGACTATAGTCACATTTATACTCTTTTTATTTACAACATATTGCGCAACTGCAGGGTCTTGAGACACATGCTAACTCGCAAACTGGAGAGCTAGCGACCTAAACGGTAGCCTTCAAGTTAGTTCCTTTAAACTTAAATAGCCAAAAACTTACCACTTCCACACGGATAGGGAGGATAACTATTAACAGTTATTTAACCTTTAACATGAACATTAATCAAACGTAATTATTTTTTCTGGGTACATGATACCATACAGCATCCATATCAAACTTGCGCGGGCCGTACTAACATTAAACTTTCATATCAAGGCGGGGGCCTCGAACTAGTGTCCTGCGGGCCACATTTGGCCCACGGGCCGCATGTTTGAGACCCCTGCTGTAAAGGATTCCCCATAGTGGCAGCATTGCATGTAGGCTTGCTATTTTTTTACAAAAGGATTTTTTTGTGCTATTGACGCTCATTTTTAAAGCTCCAACTTACACTTTTTTGTCACCCAAAATATATATAAACCCACCCTGACCGGCTGGCATATAGTACCAATAGTGGAAGATTAAGAAATATTCACGGTTTAGATCCCGCTCTGTAAAATAGGGCGAGATCCAATCTGGCTGCACTGCACCTCACACATGCGTGATTGATGGCTCTCGGTGTGGCGGCGGCTGATTAGTGTGACTTTGGGGCGGGGCGACAGTCTCAGCAGCACCCCCTGTTGCTTAGTGAGAACACAAAGGCCATCTTTGGCAGTAAAAAAAAAAACAACAAGAAATAACGTCAGTCTTCCCCAAAGGCTTTATTTATTCTACGAGTGCTTACTGTTGGCATGAAGTGAAAGATGTTGGAATAAAAGAGGGAACATGGACACAAAATGATGAAAGATCAGAACATTTTGTTGTCCAAATGGCTCGACAATATGTACATGATGTCATATTTACACACAGGAAGCAGATATTACAGGTGCAAGTATAGGAAATGTACCATTGTGCTGATAAAATGTCATGGTGTGACTTCCAATGGTTTAGTAAACAAGTGCACCAGGAAGTGAGACACATTATTTGTAAGGTCGGAGGTGCATAAATGCTACACTTTCAATCCAAATCACTCATCAATCAATTTGTTACATTCTTTAGTGCCTCGTGTGCAAGCATGTGATACTGAAAGTCACTTTTAATCAGCCATCTTTGGTCAAATCCAAATTTGCAGCAAGAGAAAACGACACTGGCGCTAATATGAGTTATGATTATGATGATTCTATCAGAGCTCTAAAATGACAGTAAATAGCGGATACATTGCGAAAGGCAGTCCAGAACACTCTTAGCAAAAGGTAAAAAGTGTAAAAAAGAGGAGGTTAAAGGTTAAACATCAAAATGGCTGTGTCACAATATGCGTCGAACTTCCGTACTTCCATTTCGCATTGTGAGTGCATGAATGGGTTCGCACAGAAAACGATAAAATGTCAGGCACTGTCGGTACCTAGCATTCAAAACAACCTCAACAGTCAATATTATTATTATGATTATTATTAATATTGTTATGATTATGTCAATAGTCGCCATCTTGGCCCAATAATGGAAGAGGGAGGCACTAACTTGAGTGGTTGCACGTGACTAAATATTGCGATTATTTCCATGCGTAACAACATTAATAGTTTTGGGACAACAAATTTCATCCGATTTAGTGCACTCGGTTACTAAGTACACAAGTGTAGAGTGGATACTTATGGAAGTGTACCGACTGAAGTGTTCCATTTGAGACACAGCCATTATTGTTGTTGTACCACAGTGCTAAAGCTAAATATTGCAGCTACAGTCAAACTAAATGTCCATTCTAGTCAGCTAAACGAACTTTTGAACTTTGTTTTATCTTGCCTCACCGGGAAAAACAATCAATAATCATCCAAACTTCTCTACACGTCCGTTATGGGGGCGTTGCTGTGAGAGGCAAAGTTGGCAAAAATTATTATTATTTACATTTTAGAACAGGGGCATCCAAAGTGGTCCACAGCTTGATTTTTATTGGCTCATGACCATTGTAGAATTCAATGAACGAGAAGGAAATTTCAAAATAAAATAAGCTGAAATAAATTTGATACAAATTTTAACTAAGGTTTTTTAAGCCTTTTTACAAAATTTTGAAATACATAAAAATTCTTTGATATTTAGTATGTGGGCCTCTGTGGAAAAAGTTTGGACACCCCTGTTTTCGAAGAAGCAGCTCCAGTACCTGTTCCTTCTACTGTACTGTTAACTGTTTTTTTTGTTCTTAAAAAAAAAAAGCAGCAAAAATTACACAACAAATGTTTGCAACAACAGAAATAAATAAATAAAAGTCACATTTTGCAGGAATTAAAACACCTTAATCAGTCATCAGTCAAACATAATGATGCTAACGCATTATTAATGTGGTTATAGTCAAATATTATCCAGTTAGCAGTGGCTGTGAGTTAGTATATGTGGTTCAAATAAGAAATCGTTGTTTAAATAGTAGGATATGTCAGTCAAAAAATCCTCAATATGGATCCTCACCCTTTTTAAAAATACATTGGTGGCTGGGAATCAATATTCCGACAAGGTTAGCTACTTCATTACTTCATTAATTCATCATTTCTGCAACACAGTGCACTCCTACATATGACCCGTGTGTGTGTGTGTTTGAGCTACACAACATTCTCTTCTATGCGGGGTTCAGCACTAGCTGGCTCCAGAAGCGTTTGTTGGACTGTAGAAGTAAAAAAAAAAAAAAAAAAAAAAAGCAATCCATCAGTTGTTTACTCGGTTAATAGTTAGGTGTTGTTATGAGACAGAAGAATACCTTGTGGTTCTGTTGCCACCACAGCATCTGGGTTGTCAGCCTTCACCATCTCAGCATTCAAGCTCTCTGTGGAGATGTAAAAAAAAAAAAAATCCTGACTACTTCTATCATCTTCTACATGGAAGCAATTTATGATTCTTACGTTGTATGCTGAAGCACAATTTCTTCTTCTGGTAAGAGATGTAGCTACTGACCGCGCCCACCAGCGCCATAACGACGGCACTACCAATACCCGCGATGGTGCCCACTTCTGCTGTGGTATCTGCTCACACACACACACAGTCAGGACACACACACACGACATACCATAATGTGCAGACACCAAACTCACCGGTTTTGTCGTCATACTGGTTAATGTGATCACGGTCGCCGCTTGGTCGTCCACCTGACAACATAAACAACACTTTTAAGAATACGAACACACACTTTTAAATAACCAATTGACATGTTTAAAAGTAGTCGTTGATACCTTTGCCTTTGTCAGGCTTGTAGTTGTCGTCTTTGCTGACATCAATTAGGTCACTGTCGGAAAATCCTCCTGGAAACAAAGAAAGACTTCAGATTGCTCCATCAATAACTTTAACAAAACCTTAAAGGCCACAAATCCTGATGTGAAACATGAACATGTCTTTGCCTTTTGCTGTGCGTTCTAAAGACAGAAAAACTGTTAATAATGCCCATCATGGGAAAACTTCCAACGTTTTATACTTGTATATGCATACTGTGACCATGCACTAACAGGTATATTCATGATAACATGTAATACTTTAATACTAATACTACTTTTTGCATATTTTGATTATGTTAATCATTACCGGAACGTCTTTCCTGGGTGCACTGATTTCACTGAGTCCATAAATAGGAGCTAATGCTATTTCCGTCAACAATAGCAGGGTGGAAAAAGCATGCTAATCGATGTTAAGGCTTTGGTTGTATGTTGAGGAGTACAAAGAATTGTTATCGCTAAACAAACCCTGCAGCGGCACAAACATTTTTCCACCAATGACTGACTGACTGACTGTCCATCCAGTCACTACACCAGAAAAATAGTTCTTCGTGTTAACTGCTACAACAACAATGCCACTGTAGCTTGGTTTATATACAGGTCAGTTATGTAAATCGAACATTGTTTTAGAGCTTTATTAGTCAAAATGGGTGTGTTTCATTATGTGCGTTATCTCCCAATATGTTGGCTGTTTTTCTCTCTTTAGAACGCACAGAAAATGGAAAGATGTGTGCTCAACTTTTACATAAAGATTGTGGATGATTGGCGAAATTTAAAGTAGAAATGCAAAAGCTTTTGAATTATGTTACATATTATTATGTAACAGGTTCAATTCCACCCTCGGGCATCTCTGTGTGGAGTTTGCATGTTCTCCCCGTGCATGCGTGGGTTTTCTCCGGGTACTCCGGTTTCCTCCCACATTCCAAAAACATGCTAGGTTAATTGGCGACTCCAAATTGTCCATAGGTATGAATGTGAGTGTGAATGGTTGTTTGTCTATATGTGCCCTGTGATTGGCTGGCGACCAGTCAAGGGTGTACCCCGCCTCTCGCCCGAAGACAGCTGGGATAGGCTCCAGCACCCCCGCGACCCTCGTGAGGAAAAAGCGGTAGAAAATGAATGAATGAATTATTATGTAACAGAAATATGTGTCCCGGAAGCCTGATTTTAGCACCAAACCTGAGAAAAATCGACTTCCTTGCTCTACTTTTGCAAGAAGAGGAACTCAAACGCTTGCTTTTTTTGTCACTTCATTTAAAAAAGAATTTTAAAAAAGCCTTAAACTGTATTATGGAAAGCAGGAAGTGAACAAATGTAACAGTTACTTCCTACAGGACTTAATAAGCTTTGCTTCTTCCTACTCCTTTTGGACATGTGGAACTGTGAACTGATTATGGGATGCACTCAATTGTAATCTGATGTTCAATGAAATAAAACCATTACCATTACCAATTAAAAGCAAAAGCAGGCTTCGCTACACATCTTTAAATGCATCCAGGAACAGCCACAAATGTGAGCGCTACAGTATGCATTTCATCATTTTGTTTTTCTTCAGTGAATAGGCAAAATTTGTGTGTAATGTTAGCACTGCAGCTCACGTAGAGTTGCATGTTTTGCTAACATTTGTGTCCTCTTGTCTCACTCCTAAACTCCACATAATATCCACATTATCATGCATTATCATGCATGTTTTTTGGGGGAGGGGGGAGGATGCAAAAGGTTAGTGCAAAACCCAAGAAGAAAAACAAACACGCATCCACTTACTATGAAGCAACACAAGCTAAAGTAGCCACCCACCTCCACTCTGCCCCTTGTTCTTGTCCCTGTTACCAATGTCATTGTTGGGGTCCAAGGCATCAGACAGGTCAAAGTCATCATCAGCTGTCAGGATTAAAGGCCAAGGTTGAAGCAAGGGATGAAATAAAAAAAAGAAAAGGATAGCAGCATCCTCAATAAACACATAAATTAGTGGGAGAGGGAGTTGGGGGGGGTGGCAGCCCGCATTCTCATGTCATCCTTCTGACGACACAGCAGTTTCTTACCTGGTTTGGGTTTGGGCTTGATAGGAGCCTTGGTGCCTGTAGAGGGGGCATTAGAAGTCATTTGGCCGCCAAATAGAAAGAGACTAGCATCATCTTTGTTGCCAGAGCAACCAGAGTATTGTGGTCCATGATGTAGAGTTCTAAGTATAAGGTGTGTTCTTACCTACTGGCTTGGGAGTAGTGGCTGTAGGTGGTCACGCAAAGCAAAGAATACACAGAAATTGAGTAAATGTTCAAAAATCTACTTCATTTTAGGAATGGAAGAATAATTCATAGTGGTGTAATGGTACATGTATTTGGAACAGGAATTTTCGATTAAGTACAGAGACATACTCGCTTCCCACAAGGACTGCCCATCATCATCTAAGTCATCATTTTTATGAGAAAATACTACAATTGTTACAGGGGGAAAAAAAAGAAATTTTACAGGAAATTATTGAAATTTTCCATGAAAACATAAGGAAAAATGTATAATATTATGATAATTTTTTAAAAAATGAAAGTCATCATATGAGAAAATGTAACTTTAGGAGGAAAAAAAACAATTTTATAAGAAAAACTCCCAAGTTTTATGAGATGATTATCATCTTATTATGAGTAAAAACAGATTATACTCGTAGTTTTAATTCATGTTTCTTGTAATTTTAAAAGAATAATGTCGTAATATGACAAAAACTGTTTTCGTTTCGTCAAAAAGTAAATCTTGAATTTTTTTAAAATACATTTTACATTAAACATTTACAAGAAAAAGATGAAATCTCTAAATCTCAGTACAAAAATGTGGACATTCTGCAAGTAGTAATACAGTAGTAAGCAGTAATGTTTTGAGTAAATACTCAAAACATTATAGATTTACCAGAAATTATTGCTTTTTCAAAAGATAAAAGTAGCCACAATATGAAGAAAAAGTCATACTTTCATAGAGGAAAAATTTTCCAAGAAAAAGTTCAAGGGAAAAAAGTAGTAATATATAACAAAAGTCCAGATTTTACTAAGAAAAAAATGTAAAAGATGAAACTGTTATTTATGACAAGTTGTGATTTCCCAAAATGACCTGCTAGTTTCCATTTTAAAGCCAGTTACACAAAAGCTAAGAGGTTTTATATTTTCCTTTTTTTTCGAACCATGACTTTAAAAAACAGATATACCAATTTCAGTACTACGGTGTACTGGTCCACCCCTTATTGCTACTGTTCTTACTTTTAATGCCGTCATCACCCAGCGCATCTGCCAGATCCAGGCCCTGAGACAGGACTAGGGGAGGACAACAAAAGGAAAACGAGTCAATAATCACAATTCTAGATCCTTTTAGAAACACAACACACATACTGTACACAAGGCCCCATTGTGCCCACTAATCCCTTGTTTATTGTCCACACTCTCTCATCATTATATCACATACAAAGTGGCTCACCTCACATAAAGTGTGTGTGTGTGTGTGTGTGTGTGTGTGTAGCAAGGGAGCTCCCAAATTCTATTGGGAGACAAAATATCACAACATCTGTGCAGCAGCGTGTCAACGAAACCAGATATTTGCCTAAATGTTTGAATGTTTGTCAGCATTCACACTATTAATAAGCTTTGCTATTCCAAGAATGGGGGATTACCTATTTGTCAAACAATGGTGGCAACAACACATTGTTTGTCATTGAAGTATTTAGTCTACTCAATAGCAATTCATGTTAAATAAAATACAAATTAGGTCAAATATGACGAGATACGTTCAAATATAACAATATTTAACTGTTATTAGGCGTTAGTAGGTGTAGAGGCAGGTAATAAATGTGTAACACCTGCACACTTGACACAATGGCGTCCAGACTTTTAGCTGTAATAAAGGCGGATTTATAATGGTATATGGCTAGAAATAAGGTTACTGTTTGCAGAGCCAGGCCGGTGCTCCGTTATTCGGCCTGCTGTGCGGCACAAAAGGCAGCACATGGACTCAGATTTTTCTTTACCTTGCAGAGGAAGCAGCAGTGCCAACAGCAAACAACCGCAGCGAAAACCGCGAAGAGCCGCCATGACCGACAACCAACCGGCGAGAAGAGGGGACGGATACCGGGCGTGTCTCTCCGCTTGGTCTTCTTGTCTGATGTGGATGTTTTTTTTACGCTCAGGAGCGTGTCCCTGGTTGAAGAGCCGCAATTGAGGCGTTCACTATGGCGCCGGAGGACACGCCCACATGCGGACGCTTCATCTGGGTACCTTTCAAAATAAAGCCCACCGGAAGTAAGTAAGTTAGAATTTACTGTATAGTAAATTCAATGAATGAAGGCAATAGCACGATTGTAATGCTAAACTCGATCTAATTTGGTATAGGTGACAAAGCAGATTAGCGAAATATCTCAGTAGTAATGAGTTCGGATATGTTTCGGATCTAGTCCTATCCAAATAGAGACAGTATTGATACCATGGACAGTATCAGTATAGGAGCTACACTAGTACGATCTTTATTCTTATTATTTATTTTATTGTCCATGTATTTATAAAGCGCTTTTCAAACATAGTTAATTTATAAAACATAATGTTAAATTCTTCCCAAATAAGTTTTTTGCCTAGAATCATTGTCCTGAATTTTATTCTGATTATTATCAACAAATTAAAGGCAACAATCACAAAGTCATTCAATGAGCTTGAAAAAAAATATTAATTAAAATTAATAAAATATTATTATTATCGTTATAGGCAAGTCTACCACTGTCTTTAACTGGTATCAATACCCAAAATGTGCAGTATCGCCCACCCTGGTCAACAGTCAGCTCTGCGGGTTTCATCAAAGGTGTCAATCATTCCCGATGGGCGTGGCTTTTGTCATTGTGCCGCGGAAACAGACAGAAGGGGACAGATCGGACAGAGGCATGACAGACACATCGGAGCAGCAAAGGCAGCTGAGAGCTTGACGGGTAACCAGCAGAGGACATGGGGGACAAATCAGGGACCAGGTAGGATTTTTTTTGGCATTTATTCATTCATCTGGAACATTTGTTCCAGATGTTATTGCTTACATTTAGTCTCCCAACTGTTGCCTTCCTGCACTTGAACGTTGAAATGCACTAGTTGGTTGGTTGCAACTTCTTGAAAGGGAAAATATACACAGGAAGTGTAGCCCACTCGGGACCACAGAGCCTGTGTCTTGTGTTTTTATTGGCTGCATCAACATTCCTGACCATTCTGAAAACATGTTGACTCAGTATGTGATTGGATGTGTGACGTCACAGATAATACTCTAATGTACTGGTGTCCAAAGTGTGTGCAGCAGCTCTTTTTAATTTTAAAATGAAACATCAAGCACTATGAAGGAACACCAGGTGAAATAATGCAATTATTGTAATATGTCTATTATTGTAACAGCCTAGCCGAGTGAATAATATGACATGTTCCTGTATGAGGCCCTGAGCAGAAAAGGTTTGGACCCTCCTGCTCTAACGTCTGATGTGGAAGTGATCCCGAGAGATACATTGAAGCAACCGGAAAGTCACATTTGGAAAGCAAGAATGGGGATTTTGAGTCTTGTAAAAATAAGCAATGGCCTGTCATCTTTCAGGAAGTATCAACATGAGTTTATTAAGTGCATATGTCCATACAAGACACTTTTTTGCTTCATTGGCCACATTTCCAGGAATACACATGAGTCCATTTCCTGTCTAACTGCAGGATGTGCCCTCTGGGTCTTTTGCTGCTATTTGCCTATCCAGCTTTTTGCCTGATTAATTCCCCAACAACTCGACCATGCCGGATTGTTCTTCTATCGGGCTGGACTATGAAGCCACAGAGGCAAATGACATGATTAAATCCATTTTTTTAATGAGTACCTCAAGGAGGAACACTCATGATCTTTCCATTTCCATGAGTGGCGTCTTCCCTCTATTGGGACACACTGGACCACAGAAGATGTCAGCAAAAGACTTCATCATGTCCTGCAGCTATTTATTAACTTAGTAAATGTTCACACTGAGGCGCCGGCAGGAAGACGTGAGAAACAGGAAACACAACCTCCACAGTCTGACTAAGCATTCTGACTGGATGTGTGTGCGAGTTTGGGGCTTCTATAAGTCATTCTCTGATTGTTTCTCATGAAAGACTTTACGGTGGTCCCACAGCAGCAACGTCCAAATGCTCCAAACACCCAAAACACACTGATCCTTTACAACAAATGCAATGGGGGAATGCTGCAAATTAAAAATACTGGAAACACATCAGCCCTCCCAAGATCAGATACAACAGAAAAATGCTGTATTTGTAACAGATTTACATGGTTAATGTTAGCATTACAATTAGACGAATGAATGTTTCACAAAGACGAAGAAAAATTCACCTTTTCATTACGTCTCTTCAAAAGTCAGCCAGTTTTTGTCTAGGCATCCCGCTGTCTTTAAGAGGACCTATTATGCGTTTTCCACTTTTCTGACATATAAATGTAATTAGAATGTTATATTCTCATGTTAAATGATGCCAAAGTTTCAGATAATGAGGTTTGTGCATTTGAAGATGAGCCCTGAAAGAAGTTTGGGATGGCTCAAAACGCTCGGTTTTCAGAGGGCGTTGCAAAACTGTTCCACAGAGAGGCGTGGCCGTAGGTGCTATACACTCTCTGTCCTCCCTCAAGCTCTGCTCTCTATTAACGAGGCAAGCTCAGGCAGAATTTATAAGATTAGATATACCTTTATTTGTCCCTCCAGTGGAGAATGGAGCAAGAGAAAAATATTTTCGTCTGTCAATGGCATTTGACACGGGACTGTTTTTGTAAACATGAATGTGAAATATCCGCCAAATTTTTGCTGAAGCCAGAAGCAGCGCTCTCTGGGCGGGAAAGGTGCTTTAACGTCGGATCACGTTCGGCTTATGAGCTCCACGGCACTAACTTTGCCTCTGACAAAGTGTGTCCGACAATGACTGCTCCTCCTTTTTTACTGGTGGCAAAGCAAATGAGTGTAATAATATATAATAATATATCTCAATTTAATTGTTTTTGACTGTACAGCACGGCGGTCTAGTGGTTAGTGCGCAGACCTCACAGCTAGGAGACTAGGGTTCAATTCCACCCTCGGCCATCTCTGTGTGGAGTTTGCATGTTCTCCCCGTGCATGCATGGGTTTTCTCCGGGTACTCCGGTTTCCTCCCACATTCCAAAAACATGCTAAGTTAATTGGAGACTCCAAATTGTCCATAGGTATGAATGTGAGTGTGAATGGTTGTTTGTCTATATGTGCCCTGTGATTGGCTGGCGACCAGTCCAGGGTATACCCCGCCAGGGATAGGCTCCAGCACCCCCGCGACCCTCGTGAGGAAAAGCGGTAGAAAATGAATGAATGACTGTGCCGACATCCAATATAAAAAAAAAAAAAAGAAGCGAGCTGCAGTGTGAAAATGGCACCCGAGACGCACATTGGACACACCAGGGAGGCACAATGGAATGCAATCAGCACAAACGCTTGTTTACTTTCTAAAGGACACCATGATGGTCAGCTTGGGGAACCGTTATAGAATTATAGTTATAGAACTATAACAGGAAGTTCAGATACTTCCAATCAAATTTTTAGTGCAATTGACTGTTTAAGTATGAACACCACAGCACTAAAGGTGCATTTGTTAAGTTGGTCGAGGGTCGTCATGGCAGCGACAGGATGCAGTACCCCTCATTCAAGCTGTTATTTAAAGGTCAAACTGCCACGTACTGTCGCTTTAAATCTTGTCCTTTCAACTCATCCTACAGAGTCTTCAAGAAGTCCAGCCCGAACTGTAAGGTAGGACATTGTGTGTGTGTGTGTGTGTGTGTGTTTGTTGGGTTGTGTATTAGTGACTGACTGCCATGATTCCACAGCTGACTGTTTACCTGGGCAAACGAGACTTCATAGATCACTTGGACCATGTGGATCCAGTGGGTGAGTGCCAACACAATCAGACGGTGGTTCTTCTCTTCTATAAATACTTACATAGACTACGTTCTGTTTTTTTTCACAGACGGCGTGCTCCTCGTGGACCCAGAGTATCTCAACGGTCGCAAAGGTACAAAAATCTGAAAAGCAGCTGAAGCACTCCCATACATTTAAACTCCGATACGTTTGTCCACAGTGTTTGTGACGCTGACTTGCGTGTTCCGTTACGGCCGTGAGGACCTGGACGTCCTGGGACTCTCCTTCCGGAAGGATCTGTACATCAGCACCTTTCAGGCCTTCCCCCACCTGCCTGGAGTGGAGAAGAAACCTCTGAGCTACCTGCAAGAGAGGCTGCTCAAAAAACTCGGCCAACATGCCCACCCCTTTAACTTTTGTGTAATAAACCACAACGTCACAATGGCTTTTTCACGCAATATGTCCACTGACTAACCACCGTTTTGTGTCTTTGGACTTGTTCAGATCCCCCAGAACCTGCCCTGCTCAGTCACCCTGCAGCCCGGCCCGGAGGACACGGGCAAGGCATGCGGCGTGGACTATGAGCTTCAAGCGTTTTGTGCCAACACCGCAGACGAGAAGCTTCACCATAGGTACGTCCTGCTTTTTAAAGGAAAAAGTTTTATTATACCCATCATCCACCATTCTTATGTAAGACATGAACACATACGTATGCCTTTCTCTTTTCTGTGCATTCTAAATATATACAATATGTAGTATAGTATTGTGGTACTTTTAAACTGGACCTTTTATGTTTTTTCCACTTTTCTGACCTATAAATGTTGTTAGAATGTTGTATTCTCGTGTTGATGATGTTTGCAGATTTGGAAGTGAGTTCATGTCTCACATTGTGGATGATGGCAAAATTCCCCCCAAAATGTGCATTTTTCTTTTAAAGCAGCTTTCTCTAACGTCATCAATGTACACAGCCTCCAAGGTATGCTGGGATGTATTTATCTAAGGCTGCGTCTCAAGTGGTGAACTGCTGTACTTTCACTTTGAATTTCGAGTTCATAAGAGAAGTACGGCAAAATGCGTCATCAGTACCCAGAGATTGCACTCAAAAAGGTCAAAATGGGGTGTGTGCAGTGTTGGATACTTAGCACCCACAACAATTGCCATCCTGGCTAAGTAGCGGAAGGGTGGTTGCAATTAACCATTATAAAGGAGAGAGAAAGAAGACAAGGAAAAATTTTGGATCATAATTTCGGGTAAATGCACAATGAGAGTGCTGATTCTCATTGGAGAATCAGAATCAACGGATTTGGAACAGCATGACACTGTCAAAATGAATCCACTCATAAAGAACAGTAAATTACACTGTATAAGCCACTTTTTTTTCTTAAACTTTGAACGCAACGGCTTATAGAACTACGCTTAATTTATGGCTAAATTCTAATTTTGTGACATCTCCTTTACTCCAGAACTACTACTAATCAGTTCACTCACAACCAGCTTGTCAACCCATTGGAAATGGCAGTCATTATATATAACAACATAACAGTCTAACTCACGGTGTTATCTAAAAACACTAAACTCATCACACAGCAACTGAAGAATCAAAAGCTATAGCTGAGAAATCTACAAACATGTACTAAGAGTTTAAAATGAAAACCCTTTTTAAAGTTTTCCCATAATTATTTTCCCATAGTGCCTGAGGAATGCATTCATCGGGCGCTGCAATGACATCAGCCTCCCTCTGGACTCTTATGGCTCCTATTCATCCTTTTTTTAAGCAGTTTGTCCTCAAATTAAATGCTTTGCTCAAACAAAGTGGATTGAATAACAGGTTTATTTTGAACTTCTATTGGTAGATTTATTAGGTATACTTTTTTAGTGTTAAGTTACCGTGTGATGAGTTTAGTGTTGTTTGTAAGATGACACCGTGAGTCAGACTGTAATATTGAGTACTGATCTGCAATTTCCAATGGGTTGACAAGCTTGTTGTGAGTAGTACGGAGTATATACTTATTGAAGTGTACTGATGGGAGTATTCATAGCAATGACTTTTTCCAGGAACTCGGTGCACTTGGTGATCCGTAAAGTGCAGTATGCTCCAGAGAAGAAAGGCCCTCAACCCATGGTGGAGACCAGCCGCTGCTTCCTTATGTCGGAGAGAGCTCTGCACCTGGAGGCCTCGCTGGATAAGGAGGTGCCATCCTTATTCAAGGTGTTGTGGGATTCCCTCACACACACATTTAACAGCTTCCCGGTGTCCCAACTGCAGTTGTATTACCATGGTGAGCCCATCAGCATCAACGTCCACGTCTCCAACAACTCCACCAAGACAGTCAAGAAGGTCAAGATCTCAGGTAACTCCAAACAGGCTCTTTTTGATCATCAGGTCAGGGGTCACTGATCAATGTCTTTGTTTCCCAGTTCGTCAGTATGCCGACATCTGTCTCTTCTCCACCGCCCAGTACAAGTGTCCCGTGGCCCAGCTGGAGGCTGAGTGTGTTCCTTTTTAGCATGATGTCCAAATATCTATGCAGAAGACTTTAAGAATTATCTCCTTGTGTTCTGGTTATTCATCATCATCCTCAGTGACCAGGTTTCTCCCAGCTCGACCTTCTGCCAGGTCTACACACTGACCCCTTGCATGGGCACCAATAGAGAAAAGAGAGGGCTGGCTTTGGACGGAAAGCTTAAACATGAAGACACCAACTTGGCCTCCAGCACCATGTACACACATTTGACACACACCTGATGGAGTTGAAACCATGCCATTTGCAAACCGCACTTAGTTTGTGATTTGATGGAGTAAAAGAGAGTAAAAGATGTTTTGTGTTTTGCATGATCGTGACCATTCATGTGTGTGTCATTCTAGAGTGAAAGAGGGATGCAACAAGGAGATGATGGGCATCTTGGTGTCCTACAGGGTCAAAGTCAAACTGGTCGTGTCTCTTGGAGGGTATGTGGACATGTCATGATTAGCTAGCTATTAGGTATAAGTCTTTACCCCCTTCCTGATGTTTTTTTTTTTTTTGCATGTTGTCACACATAAATGTTTCAGATCCCCAAATTTAAATATTAGTCAATGACACAACTGAACACAAAATGTGTTTTTTAAATGAAACTTTTTCATGATTAAGGGAAGAACAAGAATCCAAAACTACATAGCCCAGTGTGGAAAAAGTGATTGCCCGCTAAACCTAATAACTGATTGAGCCAGTCTTAGCAGCAACAACTGCAATCAAGTGTTTGCGCTAACTTGCAATGAGTCTCTTACAGCATGGTACAGCAGTGTCTCGGCCCTCCATTCTGGGGGTAATCTTGGTTTGCTGGCCACTCCTGGGGAGGTTTAGCACTGTGATAAGGATAATGACTCTCACTGTGGTTGGCTGGAGTCCCACAGTTTTAGAAATGGCTTTAAGAAATGACAGATTGGTTATAGGGTTGGATTTTTTTTCTTCCCTTACTCCCTTAAAAACTGCATTTTGTGCTCAATTGTGTTGTCATTAACTAATATTGAAATTTGATCTGAAACATGCAAAAAAAATCAGCAAGGGGCACTTTTCCACACCACTCCACTGTACACTGTCCTGTGTGTGTGTAGGGACATCGCAGTGGAGCTTCCATTTGTCTTGATGCATCCCAAACCACCCGGCCAGCCTAGCCCGCAGCCAGGTATTAAAAAAAACACAAACACACACACACATCTCACTGATGTATTAATCCGCATCAACCGGTGGGATTATTACGCACTTTAATTTGTTTTGTCTTTTCCTGTCTCCAGCGGCTGATGCTCCTGTGGATACAAACCTCATAGATTTTGATATGAGGTGAGTGTGTGTCTTTTTGGATTCAGTTGGTCACTCCAGTACTTTCAGGACTCGAAGAGTCATTCATTTCACTTTCAACAAGGTTTTCTTTCTGCAGGTCTTCTTCTCAGGGTGAAGACTTTGTGTTCGAAGACTTTGCGCGCCTGCGTTTGACGGGGTCCAACGTCGACCCCCTTTGTTAGACGCTGACATCCAAACAGGACGATCGCATGTGCAGGTATTTTGCTGTCTTGTGAAGAATCAAGGAGGCATTTTTACAGGTTTTCTAATGAGTTTGCGAGTTCACTTCTTAAATTGTAATTGAAAATTCCACTACTTGACCATATTCAGTCAAATATAAGGATGAACCTAAAAGACACTATACAGTCCAACTTAATTTAAAACATTTTAATGCACATGTTGAAGTGTTGAATGTGTCAGTGCTTTTAGTACAATGTTCTGTTCTCTAACAAAGAGCTGAAAATTTAGACGTTAGACATGTGCATTCAAAAGTTTAAAAAAGGTCAATGAAACTCTCCTGTGATTATACCAGAGGGCATTTTAGGTTCATCCGGAATGTTTTTTTTTTGTCAGTAGTGTATCCGTTTTATTCTGTACTCTAATCCTTGTCATTCCACTGCCTATGTACTTTTGTACCCCAAGTACTGTACAGCTTTGTTTTAATTGCTAACATCCACACTGGTGAGGTCTTCACTGAAGTCATCGACAAACTCAGGTGTCGCTTAAAAGTTGCTAGAATATCCTAAATCAAGAATGCAGTCATTACATGGCCACTGTGTGTGCAGTATTGTCACAAATTATACCTGAGATATTTCATGTACTTCACACGTCATGAAAATGGATCATGTTATTGTCTTCAAATTGATATTGTAATCAAGTTTGTACAAATAAATATGAAGTACACAAATGTAACCGAAATGTGATCACTTAAAAGTCCACATTCAAGAGGCCTGCTGCTGATCCAGCATGACTTCACAGGTGCGGCCCAGTTCTCCCAGTTTCACCTTGGCGTACTCGGCTCTGTTGAGCGCCATCTGACAGTCCTTCCTGGATGAATATGTGGATCCTTCATGAGGTTGACCCGTAGCCACCTAAAGAAACGACGGTGTGGTTATTTGTCTTAAAAACAAATCATTACGAGTATTGTGTGTTAGGGATGTCGAGATCACGAGATCAGGCCAATCCGGATATCGTTCGACTCACAGCGGTTTGTTACAAAAGCCAAACAATATTCTTGGTCATGTTGTGTAATAAAAAAAATACATTCAGCCATAGTTTAATAGTTTTTTATACTGATAATAAACTCCAAGTCATGTTTGTTACAAAGAAATGATTTAAGAAAAAAGATTGTATCGGCAAAACTATTGAAAAAATAATATCCAAAGCCAAAAAACATGGATTGGGCACCCCTAGTGTGTGTGTCTGTGTGAGATACCTGTGTAAGGTAGCGGATTTGGCCACCCAGTTCATTCTCCACTCTGTTGACGGAGCTCTGGAACTGGACCAGCTGTCTTTCCAGCAGGTTGGCATTCTGTTTGTCTTTAGAAAGTTCCAACACTATGTTACCTGCCAAGGATAGAAAACAAACAATTAAAGATATTTAACTGTATTGCTCAATGAACTAGAATATATATGATGAATATCTATCACGAGGTTTATAAAATAAGTCTTCACAACAATAGAGTATTGTTGTAAATTACAAATTAAACAACTATAATGATGTTTACACCCATTTGTACTCAACGTTACAGTAGTACCATGGGAGAGACGATTTAAAAATAAGATTCGACATATAATTCCAAACTTGACTATAAATCAACTTTAAATCCATATAGGTATTAGACACCAAAGTCTCATTCTGATTAGTATGTGGAAAAATTAAAGCTATCTGACTTCTCACCAGCACATTGCAGGACCATCGCTATCTCCTTCTCAACGTCCTCCAGAGCTCTGAGCCGTTCGTTTGCCATCACACATGGAATGTAACAATTTAAACGTCTCCAAAAATAACACTGGCTGCAGTTGTGAACGAAGAAAATAAAACCAATACTGTCGTACAAACAAAAACAGGCAAATGGATAAAAATCCGTCCCCCAACAAGGAAGTGTTGCCAACTTAGGAAAAGTAGCTATTGGCTGTCCCAAAACTCGCGAGAAGTCCTAAAATGGCGTCACAATTTCATTTGCATAATTTACAACTTACCGTGTTAGCACACACTACGGTGGCCGTCTTGTTTTTATTTAACTCAGAATATATTGCCCCGTGCGACATATATTATGTAATATTTCGTCGAACCTGTTTTTGGATTAACATTTTAAACAAAAGTGAGAGCTGTCCGTCTCTCTTTATTCGCCAAAGCTCACAAACAAACAGGTCAAGGAAAGTTGTGCTTGCTTACCGAGACGCTCTCTAGCGGCGCGAAAGAGAATAGCACGTCTCGCACCGACCAAGAGCTGTACAGTTAACAGACCGACTTTCACGTTTGAGTCACCAAAAGAATCCAATTACATAAGAAAAAAACACTCGAGGGGTCCGAATACGCGCTAAATTGTCTAATATGGCAACGAAGAACCATTGAAAAGACGTCAAGTCGCACACATGTGACGTAGTCCAGGAGACAGGCAAGATGGCAGCATCGTCTTGGCTGCATGGCCCGTCAGCTATGCGTTTAACCGAGGGCCTGCTGTCTGTTCTGAAAGAGCAGCGTCCGGAATATTTACCCTCTCTGTTGGCAAACTACAGGGAGCATGGAGTGTTCGCGACACAGGTACTTCCTCACCCGCAAATGCGCATTAGCACCGCAGGCTACTTACCTGCTAGCCCCGCTATTAGCTGTGCTGGATGGCTTTGTTATTCTCAGAGCTGACACATGCAGATATGGTGTTTTTGTTTTTGTTTGACTATAGCTGCTAACCCTTAAAAAAAATCTTAATAGGCCGCCAGCGCCGTGGGGAGTTTGGTGGGGTTTAGCAACGCCAAACTGGCCTCAAGCAAAACCAAGTGAGTTGCACCTCCTATTCGTCTCTTATTAAACACACGTCCCAATACTTAACACTATTGTGTTGTGTTTTAATGAGCAGGTTTGAGGGGCTCTGTTTGCTATCCGTGCTGGTTAAGGACAGTTCCTGTGATGTATTCCAGCAACACTGCCTTTCCTGGCTGAGATCCCTGCAGCAGGTCATCCAGGTTAGATGCTCTCTCGTTGTATGCTGTTTACATTTACGTTGCAGTCCCGTCACTATATGCATGTGATTCTACAGTCGCAGGCCCCCATGCAGACCATCCAGCTGGCTGTGACTATTTTGAAGGACTTGCTGCAGTATTCGTCACAGCTGGCAGAGCTGGCCAGGGAGGTGGGCCTCAACTGCATCCTGGGCATCCTCACGTCGTTGTTGGGCCTCAAGTTGGAGGTGAGCAAGAAGGGTTGGGAACCACGTGACATGAGTGCTTCTCAAAGTGATGTGATTCTGACTTCATAATTGTAGTGGTTGTTTAGAATTAGGGCGGCACGGCGGTCTAGTGGTTAGCGTGCAGACCTCACAGCTAGGAGACCAGGGTTCAATTCCACCCTCGGCCATCTCTGTGTTCTCCCCGTGCATGCGTGGGTTTTCTCCTCCCACATTCCAAAAACATGCTTGGTTAATTGGTGACTCCAAATTGTCCATAGGTATGAATGTGAGTGTGAATGGTTGTTTGTCTATATGTGCCCTGTGATTGGCTGGGATCCCAAAGACAGCTGGGATAGGCTCCAGCACCCCCGCGACCCTTGTGAGGAAAAGCGGTAGAATATGAATGAAATGAATGAATGAATGTTTACAATTAGACACAAGTCTATCAACACAGCAAAGCTTAAAATACCTAACTACAAGTCCAGTTTGTCCGTACTGGAAAACGTCCAGATTTACACCGCAGTCCTCCAGTTATTGACAAAAATACCCCTTTTTTGTGGGTGAGTTAATTTGCATATTTACTGTACCTTGATTTCTGTTGTGGCACTTGAATGATACATTGTCATGTTATGTTATTATCAGTGTGAGCTGGCGGCCATGGAGGGGATGATGGCATGTATGACATACTACCCCAGAGCTTGTGGATCTCTCAGGGTAATGCGAATAACGTTTACGTTACTGTTCACCGTCATCATTGTAGAATGCTGAAGTTGATGTTGTCTTTCAGGACAAACTGGGTGCCTATTTCCTCTCCAAAATGGACAGTTCCAACAAGAAAACACAAGAGGTTTGTCATCTGTGTTGATGATGTCATCTCATAATTTGTTTGGAATAATTATTTACTTCTTGTCATGGTAGATGGCATGTCAGTGTTATGCTTGCCTCCCCTGCCTGGGTGGCCTCATGGATCGAGTGTCGGGGGCCGGCCGGGCTGAGAGATGGATCAATCAAGTTCACTGCCTGCTGGCCTCGGCCAATAGCCTGCTGACTCATCTCTTCCAGGGCTCAGAAATGGGTCCGCACTCCTTGGAATTATCAACATTGCTGAAATTTATTTTTTTTTGTTACAATGTATGTACAAATATTTTTCAGACAGAACGGTACAATACGAAGGACCAGGAGTGGAGCTCGGCTTTCCTCATCTCGGCCAGTCTGATCCGCTCCTGCTTTTACAGCTGCAGCACAGATACACCGCAGTCTGCCTGGTGCTCAAGCACACTCTCAGGTATATTCCTATTGCTTACGTCAGTGATTTTCAACTGTGCCGCGTGAGAAATCGTCAGGTGTGCCGTGAGGAATTTTTCAATATCCGCATACTAATTTAACCAACAAATGTTACAAAATGTCACCACTACCTCTCACGTGCATCACTAAGTCTATTAGAGGAACGAGGCAATCAGCTACGTCACCAATGACACGGGACAATGACATAATATTTGCAGAAAATTATTAATACATATTAATAAAAAAAGTGATATTGAATAATTCCTCACGGCACACTTGTGTGCCGCGCACAGTTGTTGAAAATCACTGCTCTAATAGACTTAGTGATGCACGTGAGAGGTAGTGGTGACATGTTGTAACATTTGTTGGTTAAATTAGTATGCGGATCAAAAGGATCTGTTGTGGCGAGTCCGTCATCAGGAAAAAAACTGAAAGAAGCAAATAATGTTGGTTATTGGTGTGCCGCAAAATTTTTCCAACGTAAAAAAAAACGTGCCGTGGCTCAAAAAAAGGTTGAAAAACACTGGCTTACGTTACCACTATAGTCTAAACTTAGTTGGTACATCTGTACCATTTACTAAGATCCAGTCCAAGATAATGATACATACATGTATTTATGTTTGTCATCCTTTCAGGGTGGACCCGGCGTCAGCGGTGCGTCTGCCTGTCAGACCCATTCTCAACCTCGTGTGTCGAGCTCTAGCTGTCACCTCCAAGAGCATTGTAAGCGCTTGCAGACTTCCAATAAAAAGCAAAAATTGAAAAACACATTTTAAAAACTATTTGTTTGTCAGAATTTAACAGGGGATGGCAGCATAAGGTTGCTTCTCCTGCCCGTCATACACACCAACACACTGGAGGTCTTATCCGCTCTCATCACAGTGTAAGTTGAAAGATGCACACCCATAAAAAACAACAAAATAATACTGTGTTAGAGGTATTTATTCATGTGTTTGTGTAATGCAGTGTGCGCAGCAGCATGGTTCAGTATGCCGCTGTCCTCCAGAGGCTCTTCTCGCAAACGCTGAGTGCCTGGATGCCTCCACCTGACGCCAACCCCGGGCAGCAGAGAGCCTACACGTACGTCATACAGTACAAAGATGTAATATTTGCTCATGCTAATTTGGCAGCTTTCTCCCACCCCCAACAGCTCGGTGCGGTTGTCCGTGTACAGAACCTTAGAAGTTTGGGTCCAGGTGGCTGGAGCTTCTGCCAACATTCTCCAGGGGAGCCCCAGCCACTCGGAGCTCCTGTTTAGCCACCTCCTGGGTGACATCACACCAGGGGCAGAGTCCATCAAAGTGAGTGCCCCTTTCATGCAGATTTATCAATACATTTTTTAATGTATTAGCACCGCGAGCAAGAGCACGGGGTTTCACGACGGTTGTCCTCTTGCTCCTGCAGCTCCGTGCCGGTCTGTCAGCTGACGTGGTTCCTGGAGGAAAACCGGGCCCGCGAAGGACAAAACCGCTGGTCATGGCAGATGCGGTTGGACCGTCCCTGCAGAGGAAAGGCGACACATTGGCCAATCAGGACACTTGCCTTTCAGCCCTCAGGGGTGAGGACCTGGCTCACAAGTGTTCTCATTATACTTGTCTTATTTTTTTAAATATGATGTCATCATACTTGTTTTCTTCTTCCAAGCACTAAGACAAATCATTCTGACGAATGGAACACTCCTGAAGGCTGATGTACACAAGGTAAATGTCAGTACGAGGCTTATTGCTTAAAGATGAGCATTGTGTCCAAAAAAAAACAAATTCTGGAATCTAGCATTTTTTTCAACCTTTTTTTCAACCTTTCACGACCCTCTCTCCCCCCCTCTCTGATTTATGTTGTAGCGTCTTCACGAGGTGGTGCTTCCACTGTGTGTGCGTTTGCAGCAGCAGCAGCAGTCAAACTACAGCGTTGCCTCTGAGGCAGCAGGGGGTGTAAGTGGGCAGTATGGAGGTGCCCTCACACGACGGGAACTATACAGGTATCACATGATTTTTCATCTTTGCTGTATACTGTTTTTTTTTTATCACATACTACAGTATCAATTGGCCCTGTACCCTAGAAACCGCCCATGAATGATACGGGAAAAGGCCGAAATGATACTGTGTCAAAGCCCAGGGCAGTGATACTGATAAAATATAGAGTTTAATCATGTCCAGTATCAGCCCCCGTAGCTGTCCTCTCAGAGCGCGCTGCTCTGGTATTGTGCCCGTGAAACAACCAATTAGAGAACAGCGCACGGGCGTGAACACACAGTTTGCACTGTTTAGATATAATACATGTAATACAAAATGGTCTTTTGATTAAATAGTACGTGATAATAAGCTCATGATTAAATAGTATGTGATAATTATAGGTTATCACATGGTTTGTCTGGTATCGGGCTGATACTGGCACCCATTTTGTTTTCAGAAAATTTTCAGTTTATTACATGTATTATATCTAAACAGTCAGTCAGTCAGTGCCTTCGGTCTCAGGCTGATACTAGCACGCAGGGGCATGATACTGGGCCTGATATCAGACAAACCATGTGATGATCTTATTATCACATACTATTTATTCATGAGCTTATTATCACGTACAATTTAATCAAAAGACCATTTTGTTTCCAGAAAATGTTCAGTTTATTACATGTATTATATCTAAACAGTGTAAACACAATAATTGCAAAAATATTTCAACAATAATATTTTATCAACAGTCTTATCTTATCAATGTCTGACAATTAAAGTTCCATTAATCAAGTTTGGGTTTTTTTGGTGACTGGAGAAGCACTAGGCACTAAGCACTCGTGTGCTGTTCTCTGATTGGTTGTTTCACGGGCACGATACCAGAGCAGCGCGCTCTGAGTGAACAGCTACGGGGGCTGATACTGGACATGGTTAAACTCTATATTTTATCAGTATCACTGCCCTGGGCTTTGACACAGTATCATTTCGGCCTTTTTCCCGTCTCATTCATGGGCGGTTTCTAGGGTACAGGGCCAATTAATACTGTAGTATGTGATAATAAGATCATCACATGGTTTGTCTTTGGTCCCGGGCTGATACTGACACTTGGGGGCATGATACCTGGCCTGATACCAGACAAACCATGTGATAACCTATAAGTATGGTACTTCAATATTTTGTATCACCTTGCAGGTTGCTGTTGGCTCTCGTCCTGGTACCATCACCCTCTTGGCATCAGCCTCTGACCTGTGCCGTGTCCATTCTCAGCAAAGGACGCAACGACCGCAACCTTAAGGTGGCTGTCGTCTGCTCGTACGTAGTTGTGTTTTTCGCCTGTACTTATGTCACGTACTCTCCTTTTACTCTCAGGTGTCGTCATTCTGTACCGAGGCACTGACCATCTGTAACTCCCTCCTCCACCCCCGCACTCCCTCCATCGCTATCCCTTTACCACCCATCGCTCTTAAGCCGACCCCTTCTGCTCCAGTCCTCCCGTCCCCCCAGGGTGCGGCCCCAGTCCTTCCTCTGCCAACCCTCCTTGGGGGCCCTAATTCTTCCACTCCCTTTCCGCCCCGCCATTCACTCTCTATGGGGTCCACGTCCTTGCTGGGCTCCCTGGAGAACCACCTCTCTCTGGTTCCGGGCCTGACCGGCCAGAGTCACGCCCCTAGCGACATGATCCTGTCCCCGCAAGCCCACCACCAGCCAGACCCCACTGGACTATGCCCTCTGGAGGGACAGAGACCCGTTTTTATGCGCTACGACAAAGAGGAAGCGGAGGATGTGGAGATCTCTCTGGCCAGCGACTCTGATGACAGCGTGGTCATCGTTCCTCCAGGCATGCTCAACATGGAGGTGCAGCAGAACCAGTCAGCCGTGACTAATTCTCACAACCTGGGCGCTGTGACACCCGGAGCGGGGCTCGCTGTCACTCTGCCAGGGGCTCAGTCGGTCACGATGTCTCCCACCACACAGGCGACCACCGCAATGGACGACGTCTCCCTGGCGACCTCCTCCCCTCTCCTCACCACCTCCGCTATCCCTGTCAACTCCTTCCCTCCCCCCAGCTCCTCGACGGCATCTCTCGCTGCGCCCTTGAATTCCAACACTGCCGCCACAGGTGTCACAGGCGAGTCCGCGGGAAGACCTCAGCTCCAGCAGATGCTCATGCAACCCTCAACCCCTGCCCCCATAACCCTTCCCTTGCACATGCTGGGCCAGCAGGGAAGACTCCTCCAACAGCAAGGCCCACCCCCCAGCAAGGAGGACTCGGCTGTCATTAACATCAACAGCACCGACGAGGAAGAGGACATGGAAGATGACGATGAGCTCGAGGAGGATGAGGACGAGGAGGAGGAGGAAGTGAGTGATTTTCCTGAGGAGGGGGAGTTTTACGAGGAGGGGGAGGAGTTTGATGAGTTTGATGAAGAAGGAGAAGACCTTGAAGAGGAGGAAGAGGTGGAGGAAGAGGAGGAGGAAGAAGAAGAGGAAGATGGAAGAATGCCTCCATTGGAAGGAGCAGAAGAGCAGGGAAATGCAGGCGTCATGGCGGAGGAAGAGAAGCCCGATGATGGAGCAGAAGGAGGCATACAGGAGGTACAGCCCAGCCGATCCAACTTTGGTGAGGACAGGATGAAAGTGCAGGAGGTGGAGAGCATTGGAGTCTTGGAAGGGGCTAGAGAGGAGGAGGAGGAGGAGGAAGAGGACAGGATGGATGACCCCTCTATGCCTCAGATCCTGTGTGTGACTGGAGGAGTGCTGGAGGAGAGGGACGAGGAGGAAGAGAAGGAAGAGAAGGGTGCACAGGTTGTGGCTGAAGTGGCGTTTGAGGAGGCACCCAGTTTGGAGGAGCAAGGAACCAGTGAGGTGCAAGTGGCCACGCCCCCCGCAGAAGAACAAGAGGTAAGTAGACCCCACACACGAATAATTACCTGCAAGGTGGTGTTCTAGTGGTTCTCCTTCTCGTCCCCACCAGGAAACGGCAGCTGAACCCGCTCAGGAATTGAGCGAGAATGACGACCAGCCTCCGGTCCTCCAGAACGAACTACTGGCAGGCCCCCCCGAGGACGGCCCACTAGCCACAGAACCTGCAATATTATCTGGACCCAACTCACAGGAGCGAGAGGAGTGCAACCTGGAGAAAAACGGCAAAGATGAGACCGAACACTCTGGTGTAGAAGAAGATGTGGGAGAAGGTGAAGCAGAGGAAAGTAAAGGAGTCAAGAGGAAGAGAGAACACACACAGGTTGAGGATGAGGCGGAACCAAGCACAGAGAAGAAAAAGGTACAATTTTCCTGAATTTTCCGAAGTACTAAGTCACCAAATGAATAGATTTTACATTGCATCCGGAGAGTATTCACAGCGCTTCACTTTTTCTACATTGTGTCATGTTACAGCCTCATTCCAAACTGAATTAAATTAATCTCTTACCTCAAAATACTCCATTATGACAATGTGAAAAAAGGTTTTTTTGACATGTTTTGAATTTATTAAAAATAGAAAACAAAAAAATCACATTTACATAAGTATTCACAGCCTTTGCCATGAAGCTCAAAATTGAGCTCAGGTGCATCTTTTTTCCATTGATCATCCTTGAGATCTTTCTACAGCTTAATTGGAGTCCACCTGCAGTAAATTCAGTTGATTGGACATGATTTGGAAATATAATAACTGTCTATATAAGGTCCCACAGTTGACTGTGCATGTCAGAGCACAAACACCAAGCATGAAGTCAAAAGAACTGTCTGTAGATCTGCGAGACAGGATTGTCTTGAGGCACAAATCTGGGGAAGGATACAGAAAAATTTCTGCTGCTTTGAAGGTCCCAATGAGCACAGTGACCTCCATTATTCGTAAATGGAAGACGTTTGGAACCACCAGGACTCTTCCTAGAGCTGGCCGGCCTTCTAAACTGAGCGATCGGGGAAGAAGGGCCTTAGTCAGGGAGGTGACCAAGGCCCCGATGGTCACTCTGTCAGAGCTCCAGCGTTCCTCTGTAGAGAGAGGAGAGCCTTCCAGAAGGACAACCATCTCTGCAGCAATCCACCAATCAGGCCTGTATGGTAGAGTGGCCAGACGAAAGCCATCAGACCAGATAATTTTGTTTCTCATGGTCTGAGAGTCATTCAGGTGCTTTTTGGCAAATTCCAGACGGGCTGCCATGTTCCTTTTACTAAGGAGTGGCTTTCGTCTGGCCACTCTACCATACAGGCCTGATTGGTGGATTGCTGCAGAGATGGTTGTCCTTCTGGAAGGCTCTCCTCTCTCCACAGAGAGTGATTTTTTTTGTTTTCTATTTTTAATAAATTCAAAACATGTCAAAAAAAACTTTTTTCACATTGTCATAATGGAGTATTTTGTGTAGAATTTTGAGGTAAGAGATTAATTTAATACAATTTGGAATGAGGCTGTAACATGACAAAATGTAGAAAAAGTGAAGCGCTGTGAATACTTTCCGGATGCACTGTATATTGGTCATATGATGTTAGATATTCATTCCTGCCTTCCTCAGATGGATGATGATGATGCCATGGCTTCCATGTTAGCCGATTTTACAGCCTGCCCACCTGACGACGATGAGGCTCCCTCGGCATCGACCTGCTGAGTAACGTATATCACATGGGGTTCCCGCGAATACAAGACTATATCAGTCTTGACATTCCAGTTACCTCAAGCAGCAGCTCCTTTTTGCTCTGCTGCCGTCAAGCATCAGTATTCATGCTCGTCATTTGAAATGTCGTGGCTAAACTCCCATCAGCGTGGAACGGCGGATTATTCTAGGCAGGTTGTCGTCATCGACTAGTTTTTACAATAGTGAGGTGAAAATGTAAGATGTATTATCACTTTGTATCATGCTACAGCTAGTAACGTTCTCTGAATCGATGCATTTTTTTTTTTGCTTTTTATGGTCCCGTCATCACTTGTCCTTTTTTTGCTTTGGTATAAAAACAGTAAAAGCGTTGAAAAGTGTTCATGGCACTAAGTTCACTTCAGCTTTTCTTAGAAGTATTTCAACTTTTGACATACAAACTGGTAACATGACTTGCAAGTCGGATGTCTTATTTTGTAAAAAAAAAAACAAAAAAAAAACTGTAAAATGAAATTACATAGTTGGATGTGGTCTGATGTTTAAAGTGCTCCTGGAAAAAAGGGACATGAGAACATACAACTGATAGTATAACACTTTTACAGATAAAATAAGACAAAAAATTCAAGGAAAATTATAAGCATAAAATAGTGTGTATGTTAAATATATGTTCTTGCCCCCAGGACAATTTTGTTAACTCAATATGAGTCAATATTTGCCCACCCCTGCTCCAAGGGGAGGTCAATGCGACTCAACTCAAACCTCCATTGGAATGTTGCCCGTATCTTTTAATATAATAATTTCTAATAATTTTTAATAATTTCTGTCAGTGTCACGATTTACTGTAAAAAGAAAAGACAATCAGTTAACAATGATCCTGACAATACAAAGTTTGTGCAAAGGTAAAAATAAATAATGGCAATTACGTTTAATCAAGTTAATGAGCAATACTGTACACACAGTTTACAAGGTAAACTTAAATTAGTATAGTACAGCAGGTCCATATCAAGTCACTGGTGCTTCGCATGCCTGTCCACTAGGGGGGCGTGTTGGGTATAAAGCGTGCTTGCAGTGAGCGAAGAACAAGAGAGTGAGTCATCTTTGGACTGCAGGTTGTCTCGTATTGACCTGCTAGCTTGCACAGAACACAGAAGCCGTCAATGTTCTACAAAGTCGACAACAGGTAAGACTCAACTATACCGACACCAAATATAAGCTATTTAAACCATTTATATGAATGTTTGCTTTTTTATTACAAAAAGTTTTATAGCGCGAATGTGTAGGGTGACCAAATTTTGTTCCTAGAAGTCGTATGATAATGATATACTAATAAGATACAAGACGTTTAGTCAAAAATGTCCTATAATTCATTTAATTTCAATACGTGTCTCTTCTGTATGGATAGAGAATTGTTATGTTACAAAATACTAAGACATTATTCAGACAGGCTTCTCAGAGGTTATTCAAATGTTTTGTTTTACCTAAAATAATATCTTTTGATGAATTTCAATGGTGCAAAAATGGATTGAAATTGTGTATTGTTACAAAAATTGTACTGTTGGGAAGTAATAGATCTTTTCGATTCTGACTGGACTCATACTGGTAAATAAAAAGTATTAAATATTAGTCGTGTAAGCAAATTGAGTTTTGACAATAGCTGTAGTGATGGAAATAATAAATATATTACATCAACTAACACAATATGTATCTATATGTAGTTTCCTTCTGTACCCTGTTTTTCTCCCTCATCCACTGTATATTTTGTAGCAGAAATAATTTTTCCAAGCGTTTTTTGTTGCAGAACAAATAAGCATGACAGTCAGACTGCCCTAATGCCAGTCAATTCATTGGCCCAATTAATACAATGAAAACCAGGAGATTTTTGTCACTTGCAATCAATAGCAAACAAGACAGGATGTGAAAACAAAATGGAAATAATATGTGGACATTTGTATTCATCTAATTGTTTCTCATGAAGGTATTTCCTGGTGGAAAAACATAATTGTACTTTGCATGGAAAGTGAACTTTGCTTTGCAGTTGAATGTCCACCTTTAAGCCTAAAACAGTTAAACTCACTTTGCAGGAGGGTTAGGCTATTGTATTATGAAATATTTTCAGGTTTGCAGGAGATAGGCACACTGAGAGATGACTCGAGAACACACACATGCACTGGTTTGCTAGAATATTGTGTCAATTTATTCCCCACATAGTGCAGTGGCGAAGCAATACACTTTAGGCACAAGTGATAATCTCTTTCCATGACACAGGACTGGAGAGCCGTCAGTCCCGGCAGAGTAGCTTCAACCAGGCTGGGCGTTCGATTGCAACCCACAGCAGACTCTACCCTTGTGCCGGACTTCTTCCCCTTTTTATTCCTTCACAAGAACTGAGTGCAAGCGAGGAGAGCCAGTCCACGCCAGCAGTCATGCCTGCGGTGAGTCGTCCATCCCGTCCCGAGAACATGTTTTCGAAACAGGAAAACATTCCCATACAACAACACATTCTTAGAACAGGAGAGTCTTATCTACAGATGTCCCTCACAAAAACAAGTCATATAGGTGTCTCTTTATTTAGCAGAAAAAACAGTTATAAAAGCAAGTTATACACTAAGTAGAACAACTAATTATTCTTTCCCCATCGGCTATTTATGTGACAAACAGTTTGAACTTGCACATTTACTTGGATTCAGTATGAAGACACGACAATGAAGTATGAAGTGCCTGACCTTCCCAGTGGACCGCTGGACCTCTACAGAAAAAAAGCTTCTTTTGCCTGGAAGGACATGCTTCTCTTCCTGGAAGGAGAAGAGATTGTTGCACTCAAGGTAGTAGCACTCTCCAAATCTGTTTCCTTAAAAAAAAAAATCTCTTGTTTGAAAAGCTTTTGTCTTGTGTAGCGACATATCTTCACGACTTTGGAGAATGACCCTCTATTCTCCAGAATACCAGGTGAAGACATCCCTGTTGAGAGAATGCGAGAACTCACCTTCCTCAGGTGAGCTCAGATTAATCAAGTGGTGTAACTATATGCCATTCCAGTACATAGCTCAGTTTATTGCTACAAAATCCTTGTGGTCAAAGAAGGGATAGTTGCGGATGTGATTACTATTGCCATATTAACCCATTCACGACCAAAGACGGATTAATATGTATTTTTCTTTTGCTTGCTGCGTTTATGTTTTATTGCGCGAGAGACACAAAGAGGTAATGATGAAACTGCACAATAGAAGAGAGCACATTTAGTGCAGGTTAATGCTGAAAAAACAACCAAAGGTGGCAGAACTCCATTTTATAACAGGTCTGCCATTGAAATACACTCTTTGCGGCAACCAGGAAGCGAAAAATGAAACATCTCCTTGTGTTTCGTGAAGGAGGTTACACATTGAAACACTCATTGTTCAGTTGCAAATATGAAAATGTAACTAGTTCATGATGTTACATATTTTTAAAAATTATTTTCATGTAAAACAACCATTTTTGTGTTGTTTACGTTGTGGCATTGTTGTTTAGACATTTTGGCTAAATATAAAGTCATGGGGCGGCACGGTGATCGAGTGGTTAGCGCACAGACCTCACAGCAAGGAGGACCAGGGTTCGATTCCACCCTCAACCGTGCATGTTCTCCCCATGCATGCGTGGGTTTTCTCCGGGTACTCCGGTTTCCTCCCACATTCCAAAAACATGCTAGGTTAATTGATGACTCCAAATTGTTCATAGGTATGAATGTGAGTGTGAATGGTTGTTTGTCTATATGTGCCCTGTGATTGGCTGGCGACCAGTCCAGGGTGTACCCCGCCTCTCGCTCGAAGACAGCTGGGATAGGCTCCAGCACCCCCACGACCCTCGTGAGGAAAAAGCGGTAGAAAATGAATGAATGAATAAAGTCATGGAAAAAATTATTAGACTACCCTTAATTAATTAAAAAAAACAGATTATGAATACATGTTCTATTACACCTTTAATAGACAGTAAATTTGGGATGAATACTGACAGGGTGAAGCAACTCTTCCGCTACGACTTCCTGACCAAAGAAGAGGTTATGGCCAACCCGTGGAAGACAACGATCGTTAATGACTGCTTGGGAATGTTTGACTGGTCCTTAGGGGCCAAGTTCTTCCTCAACAAAGGCGTGAGTACTTGTGGGAGTAAACGCTGCAACAGTACATATCTTCTGGGCATTCCGGTGTCATACTTTTATAAGCTTGAAAGGTAATTTGTCATTCTCTTCTTTTCCAGATGTTTGGCGCTACGGTTGCCAACACAGGCTCAGCGAGACACAGCAAATTCGTGGACAGCACTGAAGATATGACTGTAAAGAGCATTTTCACATGGTTTTAAGAAACAACATGAAGTGATGACGTTTCCATGCGTGTGTGTTTTTTGTGAAGACATTTGGATGCTTTGCACTGACCGAGTTGAGCCATGGCAGCAACACACGAGCCGTGAGGACCACCGCCACCTATGACGTTTCCAGCCAGGTCAGCACACACCAGTAGCTTGATCAAATACAGTGCAGGAAGCGGTTTATGTGCACAAGCTGAGCCTAGCATCTGCTTATGTAACGTACAGTACCTGAAGGCATGTAAGCCACACCCCACGTAACACTGAAACGCAGAAAAAGGTGATGCGAGTCTCTCTTTACAATGCGTGTGCGTGTGAGTCCACGATGAGCCGTGAACGCCACTCCTTTTTTGGGGTCAAATGACAAATCTCATTCATTCATTCATTCATTCATTCATTCATTTTCCACCGCTTTTTCCTCACGAGGGTCGCGGGGGTGCTGGAGCCTATTCCAGCTGTCTTCGGGCAAGAGGCAGTGTACACCCTGGACTGGTCGCCAGCCAATCACAGGGCACATATAGACAAACAACCATTCACACTCACATTCATACCTATGGACAATTTGGAGTTGCCAATTAACCTAGCATGTTTTTGGAATGTGGGAGGAAACCGGAGTACCCGGAGAAAACCCACGCATGCACAGGGAGAACATGCAAACTCCACACAGAGATGGCCGAGGGCGGAATTGAACCCTGGTCTCCTAGCTGTGAGGTCTGCGCGCTAACCACTCGACTGCCGTGTCGCCCTCATTCATTTTCACTCCATAAAATATTTTTTTTGTATCTGTTCCCTGAAACCACTTATAGTGACATGCTAGCTCATGGTGGTGGTCTTATATTTTTTTGTGCGGTAAAAAAAATGTAATATTATGTAATAATGTAATATGGAGCCAAGAAGGGATTCATTCATTCATTCAATTTCTACTGGTTATCCCCACGAGGGTTGTGGTCGTGCTGGAGCCTATCCCAGCTGTCTTCTGTTCCGGCGAGAGGCGGGGTACACCCTGGACTGGTCGGCAGCCAATCACAGGGCATATATAAACAAACAACCATTCACACCACACTCACACGGAGGGGATAACCTCTTTAACCAAAAAAACCCCTCCAGTCAGTGCCTCACCAGCCATGAACATCACCGGCATACACACACACACAGCCCCATTCCATTGATGAATAATATTCCATTGACAAATAATAACACTTGTGGGGTTTCTGCAGGAGTTTGTCATCAATTCTCCAGATTTTGAAGCTGCAAAGTTTTGGGTGGGAAACCTGGGTAAGACCGCCACACACGCACTGGTCTTAGCTCAGCTGTACACACCAGACGGCGTGTGCCACGGCCTGCACACTTTCATCGTCCCGGTAGGTCTCAATCTAGGTTAATATCGCAATGATTCATTTTGTACAAATACAAGTCAGTGTTTCAATCACAATACTGCTGCTTCAGGTGAGAGATCCAAAAACCCTGCTGGCTCTCCCTGGGGTGCTGGTTGGCGATATGGGCAAGAAAATAGGCCAGAATGGACTGGATAACGGGTCGGTAATGGCACACCTACCATTGATTTTACTGACTGTTATAGCTTGTTCTAAAAATGGACATTTGTGTAATATTCTATGAATTATTAGGGCCCAAGCACTGAGCGGTGGCAGTGAAATGTGTATTTTGTATGTGTTTAATGGCATTTTTGGACATCTGAACATGCATAAAAAGTTTGCAAGCGCATCAGGGTTGGTGAAAAATTGATTTCAGGGGTCCCAACCATGAACGCCCAAAATTCAATCGGTAACACCATGATACATTTTAAATAATATTATCCCCTACCACCATTTTCATGGACGTTGCAATGAGTATCTTACAGCACTGTGGAGGAATTTTGATCCGCTCATCTTTTGCAGCCACACGATGGCCGAATGGTTAGCATGCTGGCCACACAGGACATTGGAAGACCCGGGTTTCTCAGTTTGTTTCATAGTTCTCGTGGAGACAGGGGTTTAAGGCTACTTTTGTATTAGTATTTCTTATCTTCAAATGTGTTAAACAGCTAAGAAGATGTTCATAGGTGTACTCTGCTTATAACCCAAAGTCAGTTGTTTGGTGTTTGTTAAATCATTATTTACATGTATATGTAAACGGCACAGGTTTGCTTTGTTCCACAACGTGAGGATCCCACGGGAGAATATCCTGAATAAGACAGGAGATGTGACCCCCACTGGCAGTTATGTGACCCCTTACAAGGTAAACTACTTAATAATTTTACCGTTAAGTAACTACCAAATATATACTATTTTTTGTGTTGTATTCTTAAAAGGCTTTATTATTTGAATAATGTTGTCCTTGTGTATTTTTAGGACGCCAACAAGCGTTTTGGGGCATCTTTGGGTGCCCTGTCGGGTGGCAGGATAGCCATCACTAGGATGGCTCTCATCAACCTCAAACTGGCTGTGACCGTGGCCATACGGTTCTCAGCCACCAGGAGGCAGTTTGGACCCAAAGATACGGAGGAGATTCCGGTGCTGGAATACCAGTTACAGGTTGGCAGAGATCCTTCTTCCCTCATCTTCTTTTCTTCAAGTTAAGAGATAGATGTTTCTGGTGTGCAGCAATGGCGTCTCATTCCCTACCTGGCGGCAGCGTATGCTCTTGAACATTTCACCAAATCCATCTTCATGAACTTTGTAGAGTTTCAGATGGGACAGCTGATGAAAGACAACAGTGACAGACAGGTATGTTCAAACCAAATTATTTATTTATATCATTTTTTTCCCAGAAATGACCCTTTCAAAGTGATGTGGCATGAAATGGAGAGACCGTAATTTCTAGTGTATAAGACGCACCACTGTTTAAGCCACTCCCATTGAATTTAGAGAGGATAGACAGATTTATACCGGACTGTGAGCCAAACACGTCCACGTCATAAAGCTCTTTGAGGAGCCAATCATGAGCTATGAAGCTTGTCAACCTGCTGGAAATCACAGGAGCTCAGACATAACAGTCAGATTCACTGTGTCATCTTACAAACACTAAACTCATCACACAGCAACTTAACACTCAAAAGGTAGATAGAAAATATACAAGTACCAATATGAGTTTAACATGAAAACAACTATTTCAATGGTTTTTTTTTCCATTCTGCATTTTGTCTGAGCAAAGCAATTAGGATGGGTGGCAAGGCACTGCAATGTTGCCTCTGTTCACCAGAGGAAGCCAGAGGGAGGCTGACGACATTGCAGCACCCAGGCAGTCACAAATGAAATGCATTGCTTGGATGAGGTGCATGATAGGAAAATGTTAAAATAGTTGGTGTTGTACCATTGAGTGTTAAGTTGCTGTGTGATGAGTTTACCATTCTTTGTAAGACGACACCTGAATCAGATTTAAAATCGGTTTACAAGCTTGTTGTAGCAATAGCTTGTGATTGGCACCTGCCACAGAAAGAGCTACCGTTTCCCCACTGACACGCAAGCGGCACAGTATTTAAAGTATTAGTAGTTGTTTTGAAGAACTTACAACTTAGCCATAAATTAGCTGCATTGCAGAAAAAAGTAGCGGCTTGTACACCAGAAATTACAGTATATAAAAGGAAGGTATTATTTTCTCCTGCTGATTTTATTAAAATATTCAGCCCTGACCTTTGTGAACATTTTCACAAAGACGACTTGTGTAAGTACTGTATTTTGTAAAAACTGACAGGCAGAGATGGGCCGGGAGATCCATGCCCTGGGCTGCTCCAGCAAGCCCCTGGGCTCATGGATAGCTCAGAGGGGCATCCAGGAGTGCCGTGAGGCCTGCGGCGGTCACGGTTACCTGGCCAGTGAGTGGTTCGACACAGAGGCATAGCCAAAGCGCAAATACACGTGTCGCTTCCTTTTATGTCCCATACAGTGAACCGCCTTGGGAGTCTCCGTGACGACAACGACCCCAACTGCACCTATGAGGGAGATAACAACGTCCTGCTGCAGCAAACCAGCAACTACCTGCTTGCTTGGCTCCATGCAAAGCAACTCAGTCAGTTCCTCTTTGCTTGGGCCAACGTGAATGCTACGAGTCGAGACCTATCTTAACTTTGAAACTGATGGTTTCAGATGGAGTTCGCATTGAGTCTCCTCTTCACACTGTGGACTTCCTGGATGATTTCCACAAAATCCTCAACAGCAAGTTCACAGCACAGACACTTGATGACTGCATGGACCCTGCAGGTCAGTCCAATTTTCCATCTATGAATGCACAGAAAGGGTTTTCATGGCTCCGCTGGCTTCCTGTTCTTAAATAATTTCTTTTTTTTTTAATTTCATGTGCTTGCCAATCCATATATTCTGTCTCATTTGCTCAGGTCAGCAACCAAATGCATCGTCAATAAAAAGAAGCCTCCTTTGTTCTTTGGCATTCTACTTCCTGTTTGTCCTTGTGTAATTTTATTGGTCATGTTTTTGTTGCTTAGGTTTGATTTTGTATGGCTGTTTTTAAATGTGATGAATTGATTTTTATGGAGTCAATTGTTCCTTGTGACATTAGTGCCGTTGACTGCCTACAAGTGGCTGGTATGTTTCCTGCTGGGGGAGAGTGACAAGAGGCTCCAACAGCAGAGGTCTTTGGGCAAGGAGGAGTTTGAGGCCCGCAACGACAGCCAGGTAGGATGTGTCCTTGCACATCCACACACATGCAAGCAATCAGATGATCTTTGTGATCATTTCCAGTATATACAATGAGGAAAATAAGTATTTGATTGCCTGCCTATATTTCCAAAGATATCAAAAGTCGGTAGTTTTATATGAGGTGTCTTGTCACAGAGACATACTGTAATTAATTTTTAAAATATTAAATAAAGGTTATAAGTGACTTGGTGTTTGAGAAACCCTTGTTGGCAAGCACAGAGGTTCGTTAGTCATCAGGGTTCGGGGGTGACACCAGGAATTTTGGGCCCTGTCGAGAAAACAAAAATGACATCGGGCCCCCTGGGTAGCTATGATCACTACATCTCTGACTTAACGCTCCCTTAAAAGATTGTCTTATACTATTTGACTTAAACCTGAATTAACAGTAGTGAGATTATTATTAGTAATATGGATGCATAGAAAAGAAATTGTTCAATAATATATTTTTAGAACACACCAAGGTTCAATTCCACCCTCGGCCATCTCTGTGTGGAGTTTGCATGTTCTCCCCATGCATGCGTGGGTTTTCTCCGGGTACTCCGGTTTCCTCCCACATTCCAAAAACATGCTAGGTTAATTGGCGACTCCAAATTGTCCATAGGTATGAATGTGAGTGTGAATGGTTGTTTGCCTATATGTGCCCTGTGATTGGCTGGCGACCAGTCCAGGGTGTACCCCGCCTCTCGCCCGAAGACAGCTGGGATAGGCTCCAGCACCCCCGCGACCCTCGTGAGGAAAAGCGGTAGAAAATGAATGAATGAATGAATATTTTTAGAACAAATTAACTTGCCAAACTGTGGGATCAAACTTGGGTACTTTGCCTTCTAATGCAGATGTGTATAATAATGCACCACCATGGGTTTGTTGGTGAAATATTTCATTATATTTTGTCATTGGTGACAGCACAGAAAATAATTTTGATGAAAAGTTTCAAATTTAAATGCACATTTCCCTCCAATCAATTAATTTGGAACCTTTTGTATTTACATTCAATCTCTGCCATATCTTTGTAAGGGTGTATAAATTTACACTATCAGCATGGTATCGAGTACAGAGTGTGTGTGTGTGCGTGTGCAGGTATACTACTGCCGCTCCCTGTCCCTGGCCTTCATTGAACACTGCTGCCTTCAACGCTTCCATGAGCTGATTATTGATGAGGAGACACCAAGTGGCCTTGTGGGAGTCCTTACTAAGCTGTGTGCTCTTTATGGACTGTGGAGCCTCAGCAGCCACATGGTGACACTCTACCAGGGTGGGTATTTTTCCATCTATAAATAATATATCAATATTATACAGTCCATGTCATGTCAGTGACGGTGTTGCTTATGTGCAGGCAATTTCCTACATGGAAGGAAGCCAGCGGAGTTGATCCAGACGGCCATTCTGACTCTGTGCGCACAGGTCAGGCTCACACACTTTTCTAATGAGGAACAACATCACGAATGAACATTAGGGACTCAGCTTGGGTTTGTTTACTTATTAAACTGGTGCTTTTGAAATGGTGCTAGTTCTTAACCAGTGCCTGAACTAGTACTTGATTAAAGGAAAACATACAAATTTTGTCCAAAAGCAATACCTTTTTATTTTTATGGAATTTATTAACGTTTAAGTAGAACGGAATTGTAATTTAAATACTTCAGTAGTAAGTATTGATGTAATGAATTCATCAATATGAAATAAAATCTACAAGAAATCATCATAATTATTACAAAAATATGCCTGCTGACTGTATATTATTTTTTTAAATAATGACCCATATTTCCATATTTTCGATATCCCTTTACATAAAGTTTTATGTAGTTACCGTTGTAGTTTGCCAAAAAGAGATTTACCCTATTACCTATTCTGAGTTAACCATGGACAAAATGGGATTAATCACAATTAAATATTTTAATCAACTGACAACGCTACATCATACACATTGTTCTTAAGTTAGCATCTTTTTTTTAACTTGAATTTCTGCTTAAAAATATGTCACTTCCTTTGTAGCTGAAAGATGATGCGGTGTCACTGGTGGATGTGATGGCCCCCCCTGACTTCATCCTTCACGCCCCCATTGGTAACGCTGATGGACAGGCAAGTGCACACTGTACACACACAGACACTTACTGTATCTGTACACTTTAGCAATGCAGACACCAAAAGACATCATTTGTCATTGAAGTTCTGTCTTATTCATCAGCATTGCCAAGCCATGTTTTATATGTACACAAGAAACTTGGTTAGCGTAATTAATCCATTCCAGAAGGTCTGATTGTAACTGAAAACATGTTTTTTTTTAGTTTTACACGCAGAAAACACTTAAATGAAAGGGATAAATGAACATTTCACATCACATTTACATTGATTGAAGACTTGATTGTTGATTAAGTGGCAGCGCTATATGTTTTTCTGTGAATTATTTATTGAATTGAATTCACTTTCTTTAACTTGCATAGCATAAACTCATAGCATAATTGTGTTACTTTGCAAAGAACTATAAGTCAGCCACTTATGATATAATAGACGGTGATGGAGCTGACTTATGGTTTCGGTTTCCATGTATTAGCGAGCTAATAGGCTGCTAACATGCTAAAAATGCATTACAAACACAGTTGGACTCACTCTGTTTATTATTAACACAACAAGACGTGAACTATGCTGTGTGCTAAACAGAAAATGTATGCAAACCGAGGCAAATCTCTGCCTTATATTGTCAATGTTAATAGAAAAACACGCTAACCAAGGTTCCGCTGTATAAAAATAACCTGTTCCTGAGCTTATACAAAGGAAATTGTCTGCATCTGCTCAAAAATATTTACTTTTGTGAGCTTTTGCTGACTGCAATCATGTGATCATGTACAGACTAATAATATAATAGTAAGGCAAAAACACTGCAAAGTATTTGTATATTTCTTTTAAATAGCTGAGCCAGCATAATTGTTATACAAGTCACTTTTCTAGACAATAGATGACAAGTCCATGCTAGATGTTCTAACATTGTGTACGTTGTTCTGACCCAGCTCTACAAGAACCTGTGGTCCACTGTGATGCAAGGGCACCAGGTGCTCGAGCGCCCGTCCTGGTGGAAAGCGTTCTGTACCGACAAGCCTGTGGTTGGTTCCCTGCGAGCCAAACTGTAGCTGCCAGGCGAGGACAGACATCTTTTGAGTGCCTTAAATTGCACACAGCTCTTTTTTTAAAAATGATTTGTAGCCTTCTCACATAAAAGCAAATAACATTGATTGCTGAGTTTATGGAAGCTTAAAACATGAATTATGCTTTGATATTTCATTCATATATATTGTATATTTGACCAAATGAATATGAACAAGCTTCTAGTTTAATGATACCATGTCCAGATTAATAGTTAACTAATAAAACATTTTGCACAACATTCTGTTCTTTGGTCAGTCATTGTTCCAAATGCTCTAAGACGCAAGTTAGTGTTTAGAGATAATCAATTATAAGGTAAAAAGTCGAAGCACTTGAGTGGATGTGTACCAGTCACATGTTTACATTTGGGGGGGAAATCCAGTTGCCTTCTTTACAGCCCTCATGAGTCCAGAACCTTTCTGACCCACTTTTGCCGTCCCTTGGGGTCACAGCGAGTTCACCAAGTCTGCAAAGGAAGCGCTTTGTATATGCGAACGTTCCCTCAGCGCTGCCTTTTTTTCAAAACCAAAAATCGTATAGCCCTACCAAAAGTTTATGCTGAGTGAAATAAACATTGAAATAAATCTCCCTGAATGATAACTTCTTCGCTATAAAGTGGTCCTCCTCAGTCATCTATTACTGGTTAATATAAACAAATCTTAGTTTGGCCTTTTTACCGGAGATAAAGATGTGATGAAGGAGGCTTTGGAAGGGCCAAATAGTCAACCAAGAAGTTATTACAGTAATGCAAGACACTCTTAATCCCAGCTGAACACACAATGTCCTACATAACAGTCCAAGACAATGAGTCACATCAGCTTCCCAAAAATGTTGCAACAGTTCTTGCTCAACGAGCCCCATCACTTGACTATGACCCTTGAACTTAACTCACACTAATACTACCCAATGGAGCAAATAATGATAATTATTGTGACAGTAATTTGTCTTATTTAGTGCCTTTACAGCGCTCACATCATTGGTGGAGCAGCCAGGACACAAAGGGTGTGTTCTAGTGTTAGATATTGATCAATGATCAATTGCATTTACACAAACGTCCATTTGTATTGAGTATTTCATACAAATAGGAGGGGACCATTTTGCTCAGTACTGCTCCTTTTAATTCACTCTGCAAAGTTGCATAGAACAGACATGCAAACAAGCCAAAAGCAACACTATGGAAGGCTGTTATCATGGTTTTGTAGGCAAGCACACATTTACAGTCCATTTATAGGCAGCTCAAATAGTGACTGTTTGAAGCGCTCAGTAAGCATGTCTGTTTTTCACAGAGTCAGCTTCTGTGTGTTTGCACACCCAAAGCCTCTAATGAAAGGATACAACAGAAATAGTTTGTGAAATCATGTAAGATGATAATCATGACCCTTTTTTTTTTTTTTTCTTCCCACTGCTCCTGAAAGCGTCCCCGGTGCAGCCAAATGGGATATCATCTCGGGTTTCCGGATCTCCACCCAGAAGACCTTGGTACACCCTGAAGAACTAAAGCCCTCACAGGAGGGAAAGGAGGCTTTATGTTTAGAAAGTGAAGAATTCCATGTGATGGCTTTCCCATCAGGAGGTTCCTGGAAGGGTCTGAGCACCTTACCTCCAACCTTCTGAGGTAAGCAACTGCCATCTGTTCAGGAACCTTTTCCCCCAATCCTCTCACCTCGTTCTTTACATTCTAACATGGCAACTTTGGAATGTTTATGACCGTTATATAGTCAATATTCTGCCTTGGCTGTGACCTACATTCAAATGTGTCCACTAGAACATTAAAGCAGGGGTCTCAAACTCAATTTACTTGGGGGGCCACTGGAGCTTGGGTCTGGGTGAGACTGGGCAAAACCCAAAAAAAAACGCATTTATTAAAAACAAAATTTTTTTAAAAACTTCGCTTTGGTTCCAATTTTCTACAAGAAAAGCTCTGATAAAACATTCCACTGTTCTCAAATATCTTACTTTTTATTTTTCTACACAAAATAATATGAAAAATAAATAAACAAATCAAGAATAAAGAAAATCAATCAGTAATAAATAAATATAATAATAATAATAAAATGGCAAATAATAAACTTAAGAAACCACATATAGTTGGTGGGTAGACAAATTATTTTTTCAGATTAAAATGAACAAAGCATTATTAGAGCCCTGTAGACATGACAAAACACGACTATAGTCACATTTATACTCTTTTTATTTACAACATATTGCGCAACTGCAGGGCCTCGAGACAGATGCTAACTCGCAAACTAGAGAGCTAGCGACCTAAACGGTAGCCTTCAAGTTATTTCCTTTAAACTTGATTAGCCAAAAACTTACCACTTCCACACGGATAGGGAGGATAACTATTAAGAGTTATTTAACCTTTAACATGAACATTAATCAAACGTAATAATTTTTTCTGGGTACATGATACCATACAGCATCCATATCAAACTTGCGCGGGCCGCGTGTTTGAGACCCCTACATTAAAGCAACAAAACCCCAGGAAGAGGAAGATGCTGTGGTTGCCACGTTGACCCTGGATACAATTGTCCCTTTTTGTTTCTTTAATGTTAACCTGCTCCCAAATGATCAGTGAATTTCATCTTTCACAACCAATTTAATGTGCAACTCAAAATGATTTTTCATGCACATACTGTCAAAGTGATACAGTCAAGTATTTTGCAGTTTTGAGGGGATTTGGAGGTCCTGAGTTGGCAAACTTCAACTTTTGTCTCCTGCGTTTGGTTTCGTCAAGTCCCGTGAAGCATCTATTGCATGATGACATCTGGTTCAATGTTGAAGAGCAGGTCGTCATTATCCCTTCTGACCTCCAACAGGAGTGCCGTCTCTTCCTGCAGTGCCCCCTGCAGGTCGGCTGTGGTTCTTAGCGGTCGACCGTTCAGCTTGACGATGATGTCGCCGTCTCTGATGCCGCCTCTGTAAAGACCAGATTGCTGTCAGTGGAGCTTTTATTTTGGAAAAACCGTGAGGAGCAATGGGAACTTACTTCTGCGCCGGTGAGTGGGGGACAACCTTGTGGACGTAGATCCCAGCAGTCACATCCGGGAAGTCTGGGTTCTGCTGTTTTAGTTCTTCGATCAGCCTGTAGAAAATGTAACAACGTCGAAGTGGAAATTTGCTCTTTGGGTTAAACACGAATCAGGTGGGACTTACGCTGGTGTGATGGTCAGCATCCTGATTCCAATAAAACGCTTCTTTATTGACCGGATATCTAATGGAGACGATGTTAGTTGCATTCACAACACATGGATAATAATTTCACTGACATACCCACCTTTGCTGTGCTTGTCCAGGGAGTCGTTCAGGAAGAGCGTGATCCGGTCTGAAGGGATGGCGAAGGAGATCCCCGCGGCGACTTTCAGGGTATTGATGCCGATCACCTCACCATCCTCAAGTTAAGAAGACAGCGCAGGTCAGTATTATGTCTTCATTGGCCGAGTATTTGCAACAAAGAAAAGAAAACCTCACCAAATTGACAAGAGGCCCTCCTGAATTCCCATACTGTGAAGGAAAACATGATGTTATTAGGATTCTCCGTGGAGCATCTATCCCAACCGATCACTAGCCTCACGTTGATAATAGCATCTGTCTGGATGTAGTCCATGTCAGAGTCCCTGAGGCCCAGCTCCTTGCCGTCCCTCTGGGCGGTGCTGACGATGCCAGTGGTGACGGTGTTCTGGAGGGCGAAGGGGCTGCCGATAGCCACCACAAACTCGCCGGGTCTCAAGTCTGCGCTATGACCCAGCAGCAGAACAGGCAGTTTTGTCTGGCAAAAGATGGCAAATAGACACAATTTATTCAGATTTATGTGTCCTTAAAATAAAAGGGCTTGGCGGGTTAAGACTCTCTTAATGGTTTTTAAAAGTCTTGCACCTTCTTATTTATCTGATCTGCTTTTACCATATCAACCCCCGCGGACCCTGCGGTCCTCCGGCACTGGCCTTTTAACAATACCAAAACCCAGAACAAAAACCCACGGTGAGGCAGCATTTAGCCACTATGGCCCCCACCTGTGGAACAGCCTGCCGGAGAGCCTCAGGACTGCGGAGACTGTTGATATTTAAAAAAAAAAAAAAAGATTAAAGACGCACCTTTTTAATCAGGCTTTTAACTAATATTTTTAAACTTTTCTTATGTTTTTATCTTTTTAGTCTTATTTTATGCTTTTAGTTTTTAGCTTTTAATTCCAGTATTTCCTCAGGGGGGGGGTCCTCCACACTGGGGGCTGTGTCGTGTCTGCTGAGGGGGTGCCATCCTTGGGTCCCTTCGACCCGGCCGGTTGGGGGTTCCTCTCTTTGATGTGGGGGTCCGCCCATTTGTCCGGGTCAGGGGGGCCCGGGTGCTGGTCCCCTGATGGCACGGCCTGCGGCTCCTCCCAGTGTGGACGGCCCCAAAGGTGGCGTTTCCTTGATCCTCAGTGCCATGCCATGTCTCCCTACGATGGGCGAGTGGCCCATAGACAGCTGTCATATAGTCAAACAACCATTCACACTCACATTCATACCTATGGACAATTTGGAGTCGCTAATTAACCTAGCATGTTTTTGGAATGTGGGAGGAAACCGGAGTACCCGGAGAAAACCCACGCATGCACGGGGAGAACATGCAAACTCCACACAGAGATGGCCGAGGGTGGAATTGACACTGGTCGCCTAGCTGTGAGGTCTGTGCGCTAACCACTAGACCGCCGTGCCGCTCAAATTGATATTCATTCATTCATTCATTCATTTTCTACCGCTTTTTCCTCACAAGGGTCGCGGGGGTGCTGGAGCCTATCCCAGCTGTCTTCAGGCGAGAGGCGGGGTACACCCTGGACTGGTGGCCAGCCAATCACAGGGCACATATAGACAAACAACCATTCACACTCACATTCATACCTATGGACAATTTGGAGTCGCCAATTAACCTAGCATGTTTTTGGAATGTGGGAGGAAACCGGAGTACCCGGAGAAAACCCACGCATGCACGGGGAGAACATGCAAACTCCACACAGAGATGGCCGAGGGTGGAATTGAACACTGGTCGCCTAGCTGTGAGGTCTGCGTGCTAACCACTAATCCACCGTGCCGCCCAAATTGATATTATGAATTAAAACTTTTCCATTCAAATTTGATGCACCCTAGTGGACATGTAGACATCAGACAGATGTGATAGACAGATGAGGAATCAGTCAAAGGTTGAAAACAATACTGTATATCTTTAAGGTGGAGGCTTAATGTGGTGATTCATGCTGGAAGCATCCACACATGTCTTTCATATGTCCCAGTCATCCTCCATTGATGCCAAAGCAACGAGACTAATTTAAAGATTCCCGTTGATTCTGTGGGTCATGTGACGTCACCCCCACTAAGTTGAGTTCAAATGTCTTGGTAAATTTAACGTGGCCTGTTTGAGCAGAAATGGAAATTCCCGAGACATGCTGGGAATGTCTCTGCAGGGTTCCCCCACACGGTGACGGGTGGGTGGTCTTTCTCTGACCCCTGTCTTTGGACCCTCCCCAGTGACTCTTTAGGTCTCCTACTTGCCTGCCTGCGCTGTGCATGTCTTCATCGATCCAGACTTAGACTCACCTGAGGGTTGATCTTGATGGTGGCAATGTCTGACTTTTTGTCGATGTCTCTGATGCTGGCTTCGTACACGTCACCGTTGTGCATCTGGACCTTCAGGGATAGGAAACGAACTTTGTATTGAATGTTCTATCCATCACTGGACTGTTCAGGTTGTCTTAGGAGATGTTTAGCTAGCTTCATCACTTCATGCTCAAAGACTAAGCGGGACATGCACCAGCTTGGTGCAAAGCTCCAATCTATTTATTCTCTATTTATCTATTTATATGTACATTTTTGTCCTCTTTGAGGTACAGCTGTAGACTGTCTTGACCTGAAGAGTCCACTCAGTTAATGTACTCAGTGAAGGCCAGCACTTCTTGGCTTCTAATTTTGACCCAAGTGTCATCCACATGTCTGAAACAATGACTTGGTACAGATCCTGGTGACCCCCATAGCACAACTGTGATTTTCTCTGTTTTAAAAAAAAATCCTATGAATTAAAAAAAATATGTGGAATTGAGGCAAAGTTCCAGCAAATGACATATTTTGTCAGCTCTCTTAGTTTGCTTCTTTGCCTCTGTTCCGTTTTCCATGCCCTTATTTTGGTAACCACTTCCTTTGTTGTTCCCTTCCGTTTTTCCTTGCTCCTGCTCTTTTCACGCACCTGCTTCTAATTTCATTATAACCTATTTAGTTCAGGTGCGTGCTCTTTCTGTTGTGGCTTCATTGTGAGTTGACGTTGGTTTGGTTTTCGTTTGGTGGGTTTTGTATCCTGCTGCTGCTGCCATTCGCAATAAAAGATTCATTTTAGCCGCACATTTGGTCCTGGGGGTCGTACTGCAAAACTTGGGTTGAGTGCGGATCTGTCTCGGAAATGTTGTCTCACAGTTTCCACTGCATCCTGGTTTGGCATACAGGTGAATAGGGAGATAGGGAGACGTTGAATGAAACCATAAGTTTCATTTTTGTCCAGTTTTAAGTGTCTGATTTTTTTCCTAAGACCATTAATGCCAGGGATCGTCTCTTGTGGGTGTAATTAATTAAGTGCACAGCTAATTGGTTTCTAACTTCTGTAATGTTTACATTTGCTCTGTTTTTTTTCTTGTACCCAATGTCTCTCTTTTTGGTCTTTTATAAATAGCTTGCCCTACCATGGAAGGGAATTACAGTTTCATCTTTGCTCAGCGATGTCCTTCAGCACCTCTCTCTAATGACAAGGCTCCCCCTTCTAACCTCACTCTTGATGAAAGAGAAGATGTGACATCGCTGGGCACAGAAGAAAACATGACCATCCTTGCCAGCCACCACCATGTCCGGACCTGCCTCCTTCTTTAGAGGATAAATAGATTGGAGTAGTCTGACTGGCGTGTGTCCCCACCTAGTCTTTGAACTTGAGCCTGAGTCTCAGATTAGAGGCAAAGCCTGAACTGTCCAGTTGATTTAATGTCCTGATAAGATATTATAAGATATTATTAGTCTCACGAGAGGGGATTTCACATCTGTATACATGTGTATTAAATCACAGCTTTATTGCAGTTATTGTACAGGATCTTTGAAGCAGTTTTATGCACATTCACATGTATATTTGTATTGAATGTTCTAACACTCTAATGTGATTTTTTGTGTACCTTGAGGTGCTGTTGACCCGACACCGGCGTGGTGCTGGAGACCACATGAGCATTGGTGACGATCAGGCCCTGTTCTGACATCACAAAGCCCGATCCACTGGACAGAGGGACGGTCCGACCAAAGAGAGGATGCCTCGGGTGGGAGCACAAATGTAAACACATGCAACAACACACTCTCACACACACTGAATATACCTGAGGAAGAGTTCTATGTGGACCACAGCCGGCGCAATCTTCTCAACCACATCAGCGATGAAGTTAAACTTGTATCGAGGACTGGCGGCGTGTGTCGGACCTATACTGGCTACAAAATGGAGAAGGTTTTAGAGAGGTAACATATTTGTGCTCAGCTGCTACAGACATCAGCGCAATACCCACTTAGGGTCTTAAACTCCACACACAGATTCACAAGAGATAGTGACTGAGGAAACAGGAAGTCCTTCCACCCTTAAGTTGTGGTTGACTCTCCTTTCATTTGCCTTTAATCACAAACCCTCTATTTTGTCTGGCCTGTGTGGCTCTCTTCCGCACACACACACACACACACACACACATATACACATATACACATATACAGTGTCACTGGAGCATTACGTCTGTGGGCGTGGTAAACTAAAAATATATAAGGGACCTGAAGGCCTGTGGTGCACATAATGACCAATTACCTCCATAATTCCTTTCAGGGTCCATCAAGACCAGGTCTCATTCTCAATGATAGTATCATATTGTCGCACAAACAAGCTAAAGTCTGATGTGTGGCATCATGCTGCATTACCTAATAGTAAACATTAAAGTAGCTAAACACAACTACGATGAACATTGAATATGATTATACAGTAGTTCCCTGCCACTTCATAGCTTTTAACACACTTTTGCTTAACACAGTTTCAGTCTGAATCCACAACAGTTTTTGAGGATGGGGATGTGGATATGTGAGTATTTAGTTGGATCGTCTTTGTATTCAGCTTCACTCCGGTTTCATGAACTAAGACTGAAACTCTGAAGTTGCATTAGTGGATTGTTTTTTTTATTTCAGTGTTTTGACCCCTTCATTGCCTTACATGTAATGTACGTATGTGCCCTAGCTAAGGGTGAACTACGTAAGTATTGCAATATTTTGTCTTGGAGTGTGATCCACGGTTCCGCATGTGCAACCACATACAGTATACAACAGTTTGTTACATGCCCCATATTGTACGCTAACTAAGCAGGCACTGTACCATAGTAATGTGCTCTGATACAAAGTGATGCTGCAACAAATACAAATAATGGTTTTATTTCATTTGAACATGCATCAGATTACAATTGAATGCATCACATAATCAGTTCACACTTCCACATGTCCAAAAGGAGTAGGAAGAAGCAAAGCTTATTAAATCCTACCCCTCCATCGGGTACTTTTACAATCAGTAACTGTTACATTTGTTCACTTCCTGCTTTCCAGAAGTTTAACTCTATGCATCCTGCGCGTCAAAGCGTTTGCCCACCCCTGCTCTACATTTATTAAAGGGGACCTATTATGCTCATTTTTGACCCTTTGTTTTGAGTTGTGGACTCCTTTTAGAGAAAGCTTTCTAGATCTTCCAGAATCTGCACCTATTTTATAGTTGTATTTTGGCATACAACTTGTAGAAAAAAACTCTCTGAAACAGAGTGTTCAGAGCCATCCCAAATGTGGAAATGTTGAGTGAACTGACTTTTGAGACAACCGCCTCTGCCAGATTGCCCTGCAGATAGCGCCATTAAAGCACTTTCTATTTAAGCTGCCATCAAAAAACAAAATATATACAAATGGAAGAAATCCAATATGCAGGGGAGAAAATGCCATTCCACAAATAAATAGTGATAAGCTGTATTTTTTTTTTATTTATGAGACTCCATGACTGCTTCCTTCCTTCCAGACATTTTTGTGATTTCCATCTTTGCCATCATTAGTGTCACGGGTGTGCTGGAGCCTAAAGAGTCGGGGTACACCCTGGACTGGTCGCCAGCCAATCACAGGGCACATATAGACAAACAACCATTCACACTCACATTCATACCTATGGACAATTTGGAGTTTCCAGTTAGCCGGATTACCCAGCAAAAACCCACACATAGAGAACATGCAAACCCCACACAGAGATTCGAACCCTCGATATCCTTACTGTGAGGCCAACATGCTCACCGCTGTTTCCAGATGTTCTGTATTAAACATCTGCATTTGCTTAGGGCTACTTTTTAATGAGATGACATCATACTCACACATGCTGACCTACAATCATATTTTACACTACAAGATTTTCATTGTTTTTCCATTTTGTAAAGTGGTCCAAATTCACTTTAAGAGGTTGTTTATTGGCACTGTGAAACCTAATGTATGCGGCTCACACCAATGTTTTGTTTTGTTAGGTGGTTATGAGTCAACGCCTACATTTCTGCCACATTAACACCACAAGAATGGAGGAATGTGGAAACAGCTGCTAGAGGAAAAATACCTTCAAAATAAGCCAGAAATTACATGAATTCTAATTCAAACAATAGAAAGAGTGCAATGTGAAACGCTGGTCATAAATGTGGCATAAATCATACCTGTGCTGGTTTGACAGGGTCCTCTTTGGACCTGGCTGATTCCAGGGAGACCCTGCTGCAGCGCCCTCCTGCTGGTGGCCTTCAGCTGGCACACGTTCCCGTACGTCTTGCCGTCGCTGCCGCACACTTCCTGACTCACTTTGCATTGGCAGAAGCCCTTGAGCAGGAGCTTGCCGGCCGGGTGTTTGCACTCCAGCCCGTCCCCGCAAAGCAGGTCATCTTTGCGACCGCACGGCTCGCCCTCCCCCAAGGCACACACCAGGCAGCAGTTGCAGCGGTCGGGTACGTAGCCGCTGGGGCAGCTGGGGCTTGGGCAGGTACTCACGTCGCACCTCGTGGGACACTTTGACCTTGACTCTGCGCCCTCGGACCCTTTCAGGTAAAGCAGCAAGGCTACGCACAGGACAATCTGCATTTTCTTCACAGAAGACCTAAGGCTCAAATTAAAGAAACACTAAGTGAGTTTTTCTGCTGTCCCGCCGGTGATGATCATCACTGTTGCACAGTTTTTACTGCTAAATGCATCCCCTTCTCTCCTCTGCAGCATCTGTTTCCACTATCCACGGCACAGGAATGATCTTGGTCGACTTGCTGTTGCCTTTGCCTGTGAAGACGCTGGGAACATTCTCTCTGATGGCTCAGGAGCTCTACTGCAGAGAGGAGGAGGAGGAGGAGGTCTGTGGAAAAGGCGGAGCGACTTGTATGTGTATAACATTCCATTTTACAGTTTGGCTGTGTTTCACGTGTACATCATACTCCTGCAACACTCATTAGAAGGAGGATGCGTCTATAAACGATGAAGGAAAGATTCTTCCTAGGTAAGGCATTTGTTTTATATTGGCCCATGGCACATCTACAAACACGGTGTCACCTCAGTTCCAAAAGGTCAAATGAAAAATGGAAACATACAGAAACCAAAGCGTTTTGAATTCAATCATGGTCATCACCTTCTTCGTTGCGGTTCAATTGGGATTCAATGGTTGGTTATTTTGTTGTTGTAAAAAGAAAAAACAACAAAAAACTCTAAAATACGCAATGCATTTGAACGCCTCATCTGCACAGTGCTACATAAACACAAGTACATACATAAACAAACATGTGTGCTCACACACACACACACACATATTTGTATGTGTGTACATATATGTGTATATGTATATATGTATGTGTGTGTATATATATATATATATATATATATATATATGTAATGCACAAGTACATACATAAACATAAACAGTGTGTGTGTATATATATATACATATATGTGTGTGTGAGCACACGTTTATGTTTATGTATGTACTTGTGCATTATATATATATATATATATATATATACATATACACATATATACACACATACATACATATGTATATATGTATGTATATATGTATGTATATGTATATATGTATATGTATATATGTATGTATATATATGTATATGTATATATGTATGTATATATATGTATATGTATATATGTATGTATATATATGTATATGTATATATGTATATGTATATGTATGTATATATATATGTATATATGTGTGTGTGTGAGCACACATGTTTATGTTTATGTATGTACTTGTGTTTATGTAGCACTGTGCCCTGTGCTGAGGCGTTCAAATGCATTGCGTATTTCAGAGTTTTTTTTTGTTTTTTTTTTGTATATATGTGTGTGTGTATACATATATACATATACATATTATATATATACACACGTATGTACAGTATAGTATACAATATATGCATATCATACATACAAATGATTGGACTAGCCTTGGCTGGTACCACTATACAGCCATTAGCTATTGATGGAAGACCGTAAGTCATTTTGGTTATCAAGAAAATCATGGAAATGACTAGATGTACGCTCGTAAATTACATTCTTACAAGCTGTTTTTATGATATTAGTAAAAACAAACGTAGCTTTAGTTAGTTAGTACCAGGCATTAAAGTGAATAAACAAGGCTGGTAAATAGATTGAATAATAATAGTTAAGCAGCCGCTATAGCATGTAGCTCTAAAGGAACCAAAACATGTCCTCATTCTGGCCAAGATGAATGACCTCATGTTTTGACAAGGGGCTGACTCCTGTCCCCTGCTGGCCTGCACTCACACTGCTCACATGCATTTCATGCACCCTAACCTCACAACACAAACACTGCATGATGACAACTTTGTTGTATTACTGCTGTACAATGTGTAGATTATCATAAATAACTCATCGGGAGGGGCTGTGTGGTTAGCGTGCAGAGAGAGCTAGGAGACCAGGGTTCAATCCCACCCTCGGCCATCTCTGTGTGGAGTTTGCATGTTCTCCCCGTGCATGCGTGGGTATTCCGGTTTCCTCCCACATTCCAAAAACATGCTAGGTTAATTGGCGACTCCAAATTGTCCATAGGTATGAATGTGAGTGTGAATGGTTGTTTGTCTATATGTGCCCTGTGATTGGCTGGCGACCAGTCCAAGGTGTACCCCGCCTCTCGCCCGAAGACAGCTGGGATAGGCTCCAGCACCCCCGCGACCCTCATGAGGAAAAGCGGTAGAAAATGAATGAATGAATGAATGAAATGAATACGGACGAGAGTGAGCATCTTCTCAACTATTAAGCCTCTTTGTGCTAATCGTGGGGGGTCTCAACGAAAGCTGCGATACTTTGTTGTAAAAGTCCGATCACCTTCTGGTGAGCTTGGGTGATAAAAGTCACAGTTCATTTATTCATTCAGCAGAGCATAAAAATATCTGTAATGCTGCTCTCAAGGTGGTACTAGCCAAAATTCTTTTTCTCTATGGAAGGACGGCAGTGACAAGCACCTTCAGGATGAATCAAGTATTCTAGCACATCCATGTATTTTCCATTAGCAAGACTTAAAAAAAAAGACATTACACAGACTGTAGAAGGTCATGGTGTATAATCAGCGTTTCTGCAACATATTAGCGACATGCTAAGAAGTCTGATTTCTTATCAAATCGGTAATTTGATAAGAAATGTGCAAATTCAGCAATTTTTACTTAAGAAAAAGTTTAAAATAAAATCATACAGACAATACATTTAGAGCATTTTAAAAATGATATAAAAGTGGAACTAATTGAGTATAAAACAAAGTGGTTTCCATAGAAATGAGGATTGTAAGGGGCCTTGGAAAATGTTTTTTCCTGTAAGGTGCCAAAAGGTTTGAGAAGCCCCTCCTTACAGGAACTTTGATGTTTCATCTTGCACAAATCAAACACAAATGTGTTTTTTAATGGGAATTATAATAATAATCCCTGGCTAGGCATAAACATGGTGGGGTGATATTATCTTTGGCATCAGGAACAATCATATTTCCAAAAAGTGTGAAAATTCCCTCGGTCCCAAAATGACTTCACTTTCTGGGCATGCTGTTTAGGACAAGGTCTCACGTGCTATACGGTAACAAGATTCCACGACAAGCGAGCACACTTACGTCACAGAGGCCAGCTGGAGTCCACGCGCCGACCACGTTTGTTTGGGCAGACGAGGTGGGTGTCGTCGAGACAAATGTATGCGGTGTTTATTTGAAATAGTCGCTGGACGGAGGAAACATAGGCCTCCTTGTTGGGCCAAATGAGGGCATACAGGCAGCATAATATTTAGACAAGGCCTCGCTATATTGGACTTCCTCTTCTCAACATTTGACACATTATGACTCATTAATACTCTTTAAGCCTGAAGGCGTTGCCACTCAACACTCTCTTCTTGTTTGGACCGTGGGCAGATGTGGACAATATGTTCTCAGCTGCCCCCCTCCCGAATTGAAACCACTGACAAAAACATCTGGCTAGAACTTGTACTATACATCTAATGTAACTACATAGAGCCGGGGTGTCTGGCATGTGGCCATTTTTATTCGCCAGCAGCACATTGTAATAGATTTAACAAAAACCATCAAATAACAGCAGAAAATAAAAAAAAAAAACGCCATACTAACCCCTTACGTTTTTTTTCAAAAATCACCACCCTCAAACTCTTCCATTTTATGCCATTTTTGGATGCTTCCAAGGCACCTGTTGAGTGTGTGTGAGGTTTCCACTGTTTTTTTTTGACCAGAAAAGTGCATTTTCAGCAAGTTGAAAAAATTGAAAAAAACGCCATACTAACCCCTTATGTTTTTTTCAAAAATCACAAAATTTAAAACTGGCATTTTATGCCATTTTTGGATGCTTCAGGGGCCCCTGTTGAGTGTGTGTGAGGTTTCCGCTGTCTTTTTGACCAGAAAAGTGCATTTTCAGCAAGTTGAAAAAATTGAAAAAAACGCCATACTAACCCCTTACGTTTTTTTCAAAAATCAACACCCTCAAACTTTGGCATTTTATCCCATTTTGGGGCTCTTCTGGGCCCCCTGTTGTGTGTGTGTGAGGTTTCCGCTGTCTTTTTGACCAGAAAAGTGCATTTTCAGCAAGTTGAAAAGATTGAAAAAAACGCCATACTAACCCCTTACGTTTTTTTTCAAAAATCAACACCCTCAAACTTTGGCATTTTATGCCATTTTTGGATGCTTCTGGGGCCCTGTAAAGTGTGTGTGAGGTTTCCCCTGTTTTTTTGACCAGAAAAGTGCATTTTCAGCAAGTTGAAAAGATTGAAAAAAACGCCATACTAACCCCTTACGTTTTTTTCAAAAATCAACACCCTCAAACTTTGGCATTTTATGCCATTTTTGGGCTCTTCTGGGCCCCCTGTTGAGTGTGTGTGAGGTTTCCGCTGTCTTTTTGACCAGAAAAGTGCATTTTCAGCAAGTTGAAAAGATTGAAAAAAACGCCATACTAACCCCTTACGTTTTTTTCAAAAATCAACACCCTCAAACTTTGGCATTTTATCCCATTTTGGGGCTCTTCTGGGCCCCCTGTTGTGTGTGTGTGAGGTTTCCGCTGTCTTTTTGACCAGAAAAGTGCATTTTCAGCAAGTTGAAAAGATTGAAAAAAACGCCATACTAACCCCTTACGTTTTTTTTCAAAAATCAACACCCTCAAACTTTGGCATTTTATGCCATTTTTGGATGCTTCTGGGGCCCTGTAAAGTGTGTGTGAGGTTTCCCCTGTTTTTTTGACCAGAAAAGTGCATTTTCAGCAAGTTGAAAAGATTGAAAAAAACGCCATACTAACCCCTTACGTTTTTTTCAAAAATCAACACCCTCAAACTTTGGCATTTTATGCCATTTTTGGGCTCTTCTGGGCCCCCTGTTGAGTGTGTGTGAGGTTTCCGCTGTCTTTTTGACCAGAAAAGTGCATTTTCAGCAAGTTGAAAAGATTGAAAAAAACGCCATACTAACCCCTTACGTTTTTTTCAAAAATCAACACCCTCAAACTTTGGCATTTTATGCCATTTTTGGGCTCTTCTGGGCCCCCTGTTGAGTGTGTGTGAGGTTTCCGCTGTCTTTTTGACCAGAAAAGTGCATTTTCAGCAAGTTGAAAAGATTGAAAAAAACGCCATACTAACCCCTTACGTTTTTTTTCAAAAATCACCACCCTCAAACTCTGGCATTTTATGCCATTTTTGGATTCTTCTGGGGCCCCTGTAAAGTGTGTGTGAGGTTTCCCCTGTTTTTTTGACCAGAAAAGTGCATTTTCAGCAAGTTGAAAAAATTTAACAAAACGCCATACTAACCCCTTACGTTTTTTTTCAAAAATCAACACCCTCAAACTTTGGCATTTTATGCCATTTTGGGGCTCTTCTGGGCCCCCTGTTGAGTGTGTGTGAGGTTTCCGCTGTCTTTTTGACCAGAAAAGTGCATTTTCAGCAAGTTGAAAAAATGGAAAAAAACGCCATACTAACCCCTTACGTTTTTTTCAAAAATCAACACCCTCAAACTTTGGCATTTTATGCCATTTTGGGGCTCTTCTGGGCCCCCTGTTGAGTGTGTGTGAGGTTTCCGCTGTCTTTTTGACCAGAAAAGTGCATTTTCAGCAAGTTGAAAAAATTGAAAAAAACGCCATACTAACCCCTTACGTTTTTTTCAAAAATCAACACCCTCAAACTTTGGCATTTTATGCCATTTTGGGGCTCTTCTGGGCCCCCTGTTGAGTGTGTGTGAGGTTTCCGCTGTCTTTTTGACCAGAAAAGTGCATTTTCAGCAAGTTGAAAAGATTGAAAAAAACGCCATACTAACCCCTTACGTTTTTTTTCAAAAATCAACACCCTCAAACTTTGGCATTTTATGCCATTTTGGGGCTCTTCTGGGCCCCCTGTTGAGTGTGTGTGAGGTTTCCGCTGTCTTTTTGACCAGAAAAGTGCATTTTCAGCAAGTTGAAAAAATTGAAAAAAACGCCATACTAACCCCTTACGTTTTTTTTCAAAAATCAACACCCTCAAACTTTGGCATTTTATGCCATTTTGGGGCTCTTCTGGGCCCCCTGTTGAGTGTGTGTGAGGTTTCTGCTGTCTTTTTGACCAGAAAAGTGCATTTTCAGCAAGTTGAAAAAATGGAAAAAAACGCCATACTAACCCCTTACGTTTTTTTCAAAAATCAACACCCTCAAACTTTGGCATTTTATGCCATTTTTGGGGTCTTCTGGGCCCCCTGTTGAGTGTGTGTGAGGTTTCCGCTGTCTTTTTGACCAGAAAAGTGCATTTTCAGCAAGTTGAAAAAATGGAAAAAAACGCCATACTAACCCCTTACGTTTTTTTCAAAAATCAACACCCTCAAACTTTGGCATTTTATGCCATTTTGGGGCTCTTCTGGGCCCCCTGTTGAGTGTGTGTGAGGTTTCCGCTGTCTTTTTGACCAGAAAAGTGCATTTTCAGCAAGTTGAAAAGATTGAAAAAAACGCCATACTAACCCCTTACGTTTTTTTTCAAAAATCAACACCCTCAAACTTTGGCATTTTATGCCATTTTGGGGCTCTTCTGGGCCCCCTGTTGACTGTGTGTGAGGTTTCCGCTGTCTTTTTGACCAGAAAAGTGCATTTTCAGCAAGTTGAAAAAATTGAAAAAAACGCCATACTAACCCCTTACGTTTTTTTCAAAAATCAACACCCTCAAACTTTGGCATTTTATGCCATTTTGGGGCTCTTCTGGGCCCCCTGTTGAGTGTGTGTGAGGTTTCCGCTGTCTTTTTGACCAGAAAAGTGCATTTTCAGCAAGTTGAAAAGATTGAAAAAAACGCCATACTAACCCCTTACGTTTTTTTTCAAAAATCACCACCCTCAAACTCTGGCATTTTATGCCATTTTTGGATTCTTCTGGGGCCCCTGTAAAGTGTGTGTGAGGTTTCCCCTGTTTTTTTGACCAGAAAAGTGCATTTTCAGCAAGTTGAAAAAATTTAACAAAACGCCATACTAACCCCTTACGTTTTTTTTCAAAAATCAACACCCTCAAACTTTGGCATTTTATGCCATTTTGGGGCTCTTCTGGGCCCCCTGTTGAGTGTGTGTGAGGTTTCCGCTGTCTTTTTGACCAGAAAAGTGCATTTTCAGCAAGTTGAAAAAATGGAAAAAAACGCCATACTAACCCCTTACGTTTTTTTCAAAAATCAACACCCTCAAACTTTGGCATTTTATGCCATTTTGGGGCTCTTCTGGGCCCCCTGTTGAGTGTGTGTGAGGTTTCCGCTGTCTTTTTGACCAGAAAAGTGCATTTTCAGCAAGTTGAAAAAATGGAAAAAAACGCCATACTAACCCCTTACGTTTTTTTTCAAAAATCAACACCCTCAAACTTTGGCATTTTATGCCATTTTGGGGCTCTTCTGGGCCCCCTGTTGAGTGTGTGTGAGGTTTCCGCTGTCTTTTTGACCAGAAAAGTGCATTTTCAGCAAGTTGAAAAAATTGAAAAAAACGCCATACTAACCCCTTACGTTTTTTTTCAAAAATCAACACCCTCAAACTTTGGCATTTTATGCCATTTTGGGGCTCTTCTGGGCCCCCTGTTGAGTGTGTGTGAGGTTTCCGCTGTCTTTTTGACCAGAAAAGTGCATTTTCAGCAAGTTGAAAAAATGGAAAAAAACGCCATACTAACCCCTTACGTTTTTTTCAAAAATCAACACCCTCAAACTTTGGCATTTTATGCCATTTTGGGGCTCTTCTGGGCCCCCTGTTGAGTGTGTGTGAGGTTTCCGCTGTCTTTTTGACCAGAAAAGTGCATTTTCAGCAAGTTGAAAAAATTGAAAAAAACGCCATACTAACCCCTTACGTTTTTTTCAAAAATCAACACCCTCAAACTTTGGCATTTTATGCCATTTTTCGGCTCTTCTGGGCCCCCTGTTGAGTGTGTGTGAGGTTTCCGCTGTCTTTTTGACCAGAAAAGTGCATTTTCAGCAAGTTGAAAAGATTGAAAAAAAACGCCATACTAACCCCTTACGTTTTTTTTCAAAAATTAACACCCTCAAACTTTGGCATTTTATGCCATTTTTGGGGTCTTCTGGGCCCCCTGTTGAGTGTGTGTGAGGTTTCCGCTGTCTTTTTGACCAGAAAAGTGCATTTTCAGCAAGTTGAAAAATTGGAAAAAAACGCCATACTAACCCCTTACGTTTTTTTCAAAAATCAACACCCTCAAACTTTGGCATTTTATGCCATTTTGGGGCTCTTCTGGGCCCCCTGTTGAGTGTGTGTGAGGTTTCCGCTGTCTTTTTGACCAGAAAAGTGCATTTTCAGCAAGTTGAAAAAATGGAAAAAAACGCCATACTAACCCCTTACGTTTTTTTCAAAAATCAACACCCTCAAACTTTGGCATTTTATGCCATTTTGGGGCTCTTCTGGGCCCCCTGTTGAGTGTGTGTGAGGTTTCCGCTGTCTTTTTGACCAGAAAAGTGCATTTTCAGCAAGTTGAAAAAATTGAAAAAAACGCCATACTAACCCCTTACGTTTTTTTTCAAAAATCAACACCCTCAAACTTTGGCATTTTATGCCATTTTGGGGCTCTTCTGGGCCCCCTGTTGAGTGTGTGTGAGGTTTCCGCTGTCTTTTTGACCAGAAAAGTGCATTTTCAGCAAGTTGAAAAAATGGAAAAAAACGCCATACTAACCCCTTACGTTTTTTTCAAAAATCAACACCCTCAAACTTTGGCATTTTATGCCATTTTGGGGCTCTTCTGGGCCCCCTGTTGAGTGTGTGTGAGGTTTCCGCTGTCTTTTTGACCAGAAAAGTGCATTTTCAGCAAGTTGAAAAAATTGAAAAAAACGCCATACTAACCCCTTACGTTTTTTTCAAAAATCAACACCCTCAAACTTTGGCATTTTATGCCATTTTTCGGCTCTTCTGGGCCCCCTGTTGAGTGTGTGTGAGGTTTCCGCTGTCTTTTTGACCAGAAAAGTGCATTTTCAGCAAGTTGAAAAGATTGAAAAAAAACGCCATACTAACCCCTTACGTTTTTTTTCAAAAATTAACACCCTCAAACTTTGGCATTTTATGCCATTTTTGGGGTCTTCTGGGCCCCCTGTTGAGTGTGTGTGAGGTTTCCGCTGTCTTTTTGACCAGAAAAGTGCATTTTCAGCAAGTTGAAAAATTGGAAAAAAACGCCATACTAACCCCTTACGTTTTTTTCAAAAATCAACACCCTCAAACTTTGGCATTTTATGCCATTTTGGGGCTCTTCTGGGCCCCCTGTTGAGTGTGTGTGAGGTTTCCGCTGTCTTTTTGACCAGAAAAGTGCATTTTCAGCAAGTTGAAAAAATTGAAAAAAACGCCATACTAACCCCTTACGTTTTTTTATATATACACATACATATATATATATATATATATATACATTTACATGTGTATGTATATATATATACGTATATATACGTACGTACGTGTGTATGTGTATATATATATATATACATACGTACGTGTGTATGTGTGTATATATATACATACGTACGTGTGTATGTGTGTATATATATACATACGTACGTGTGTATGTGTGTATATATATACATACGTACGTGTGTATGTGTATATATATATATATATATATATATACATACGTACGTGTGTATGTGTATATATATATAAACACATACACACGTACGTATGTATATATATATATATATATACACATACACGCGTACGTATGTATATATATATATATATATACATACGTACGTATGTGTATGTGTATATATATACACATACGTACGTGTGTATGTGTATATATATACACATACGTACGTGTGTATGTGTATATATATACACATACGTACGTGTGTATGTGTATATATATACACATACGTACGTGTGTATGTGTATATATATACACATACGTACGTGTGTATGTGTATATATATACACATACGTACGTGTGTATGTGTATATATATACACATACACACGTACGTATGTGTATAAATATACACATACACACGTACGTATGTGTATAAATATACACATACACACGTACGTATGTATATATATATACACATACGTACGTATGTATATATATATATATATATACGTACGTGTATGTGTATATATATATATACATACGTACGCGTGTATGTGTATATATATATATACATACGTACGTGTGTATATATATATACACATACACGCGTACGTATGTATATATATATATATATATATATATACACGTACGTGTATGTGTATATATATATATACATACGTACGTGTGTGTGTATATATATACATACGTACGTATGTGTATATATATACATACACACGTACGTATGTGTATATATATATACACATACACATACGTACGCGTGTATGTGTATATATATATATATATACATACGTACGTGTGTATGTGTATATATATACATACGTACATGTGTATGTGTATATATATACATACGTACGCGTGTATGTGTATATATATACATACGTACGCGTGTATGTGTATATATATACACATACGTACGCGTGTATGTGTATATATATATACATACGTACGCGTGTATGTGTATATATATACATACGTACGCGTGTATGTGTATATATATACATACGTGTGTATGTGTATATATACACGTACGTGTGTATGTGTATATATATATATACACATACGTATATATACACACATGTATATATACACATGTCAGTGTGTATATGTGTATATATATATATATATATATACACACACATACATGTGCATATATATACACATGCATATACATATGCATATATGTGTATATATACTATATACATACAGACATATATATACACACACATATATACACACACACACATACATATATATATACATACATATACATACATACATATATATATACACACACATATATACATACATACATATACACATACATGTAACTACACAAAAGTGCAATCACACCCTGCCTGTTTGGCAACATTTTATTTGTTGTAGATGTTTGGGCACCATAACTTGGATACACAACTTGACATGCCACAGTGACCGAGTATCAACTGCGCACATTTCACAACAGTGCTGGATGGTGAACGTAGCCATGACACATAACATGATGGTATAGGTTTGTCAGCTCTTAACCTAATCTTCTCCCGATCACCTTCTGCTGTTTCTGCTTGCAACAATCACAGGAAGTCACGGTTGGTCAAACACGATGTCTTTAGTCGTCCAAGAAGAAGTAGTTCCCACTCTTCTTCTGTTCCGTATCCTGGAGCATACAAAGCAACACTTCATTCCATATTCCACCATTAAGTGCTAAGCTAGCAACACGTTGTGCAACATTTCAAACCTAAAAGCCACACATAACAGTTAAGCAGTGAACAACTAAAGTATGCCCCCCCACCAAAGAAAATCCCGAAAAGGTTGCGTGGTGTTTTATGAACATACGTATCTTCTACTGTTCATGAAAGTTGCATTCATGTTCTGTCGTGACGAGATACCTTGATAGAATTGAGTTTGTTGATGCGGGGCCGGAAGTTGTTGGGATCTCTTCGGAACGTGATCTCCAGCAGCGACAGGAAGCGGTTCATACCAGCGAGAAGGCCCTGCGGACTGCAGCAGACACACACACACGAGAGTCAGAAAGCAGCCACGGCAGCACGCTCCTGAGGCAACGGGATCTCTGCAACGCTTACGTGTTGGCCGCGGTCTTCTTGGAGGGAATCCCGTCGAAGACAATGACGCGATCTGCCAGGTAGGTGGCCATTATGAAGTCATGCTCCACCACAAAGGCCGTTTTCTTGGCGTGGAGGATGTACCTGCGAGACGCGCACGCCACACAAAACGATCAAACAAGCGTCAAGAAGTCGAGACAACCGAGCGTAGACGCTGACCTCTTGATAACCCGGGCAGCCATTAATCTCTGCTCGGAGTCCAGGTAAGCGGAGGGCTCGTCGATCAGGTAGACGTCGGCTGGTTTGCCCAAACACAACGTGAGCGCCACTCGTTGCAGCTCACCGCCAGACAGGTTTTGAACCTGCACACCACAAATGGATAACACATCATTTGTTTGATATGCTTCCTATATTGTGTAACCTGATTATCAGCTATTTAGTCCGTTTCTTTGGGTGTGACATACATCCTGGTCGATAATGCTCTCAATTTGCATGGGCTTCATGACGTCCGTGATGAACTGTGGGTGCGTGTAGGCGTCTCGTATCTTCTCGTGCAGAAGAGCGCGCACGCTACCCTGCAGTTAATGACATAAAATATATACATTAGCAATGGACAGGACAGGAAAAGGACAGGAAGTCCGTGGACCGACCTTGAACTTTGGACTGATGGTCTGAGGCTTGTAGCTGACGTTGAGAATGGGCACGTCGCCTGTGAAACACATTGGAATCCACGTTTGATACGCACGTTTGGGTTCACTTCAGAACACACAGAACACTCTCACCTCCTCCGTCTGGTTTGAGTCCTCCAGCCAACATCCTAATGAAAGTGGTCTTTCCTGTGCCTGCACACACACACACACACATTATGAACACAAAGGCCACCTCGCAGGCCACATAGTGTCACTGCTGTTGTGTACCGTTCTCTCCCAACATGACCATGATCTCAGAGTCCGTGAACTCTCCCGCCTTGATATCCAGCGTGAACTCGCCCATGGTCTTGGACATCTCCGGATACTGAACCACACATCACACTTATTGTTAGCAAACGAAGACGATGGAGGATGAAGGGGACAGGCCGTATTCACCTGGTAGTGACGCAGTCGCTTCACTTCCTCCTCGTTGGCCGTCTCGGCCACTTTGAACACCAGGGACGTCTCGCGGAAGCGCAGGTTCTCCGTGGGAACGTATCCGTCCAGGAAGATGTTGATGCCTGGGGGATAAACATTAAATTAAACAGCCCCTATTCTGCAAATGTGATGTCCTAAGAGTAATGTGTATTCCTTACAGCAGGGGTCTCAAACCCGCGGCCCGCAGGATGCTAGTTTGAGGCCCCCGCCTTAATAGTTTGATATGGATGCCGTATGGTTTCATGTACCCAGAAATGACAGCTTAAAGCTGCGTGCACACCGGACACAATTGACGCCATTTTGCCCCGCCCATGCGCAAGTGAACGAGCCCGCCTGTTGTAGTTTTTCTCTCATCATCCATGACTGAGATCAAAGCACTGAAAAAGTGTTTTTTTTTTTTTTTGAGACCCCTGCCTTACAGCTTTTGTTTAGAAGCACCAAATGGTCACAGCCAGACATACCACCTGTGACCCACCCCTACCTCACAACAACAACAAAAATGTCTGCAAAGACTGATACCAACTCATCTTAGACAAAAAAATGGAGGCAAAACTTTGCTTGCTATCTACAAAATCTAAAATGCATGCAAAACATTGCTGGCAAACAGGGATCAAATTAAAAATGTCAATCAACATTGAAGCAAAACATATTGCTTCACACCATTCAACATATTTTGAGAAGACTACTATGGAACAGGATGTAAGCTACTGACAACACAGAAACAAACTCATCACAGCGGATCGGCCATTGGACAATCCCACAAAGTTAAGGAAATCAATGCTGATCTGATCAACCTCCATGTGCAATATTAAAGGCTCTAAATGCAATATACTAAGTTCTATGTGAAGTATTTCCATAATATCTCATATTAACTCACTAGCAAGATCTCAGTGTATAGACTGGTCATATATCTCATCTCGTTTCATATTATCTACATACTGTATTGTATATAACTCTGGGGAAAAACTGTTGATTTTGTTAATACTTGGGTTGTTTATATTGTTTATTTTTCTATATTGTGTATTTTGTACTGCTTAACTGACTCTCTTGCTGCTGTGCAATGCAAATTTCCCCACTGAGCGACGAATAAAGGCATATCTAATCTTATCTTGATCAATAGGCATGTATGCCAAGTCTGCATGTTACCTTCTCGCACACTGAAGGGCATGGTGACAACTCCATAGGCGCTCGGGACTCCGTACAGGCAGCAGATGAAGTCAGACAAGTAATCCAATACGCTCAAGTCGTGTTCCACCACAATGACATACCTTAACAAACACAAAGTGAATAACTGAACACGCACTTACAATAATGTAGTTTAAGTCATTCAATCACAGTCATTTTTCAAGAGCTGCCCCTTTTTGATGATTTTGACTGATTTTTCAAGGCTCACGGCTGTTGTACGGCTATATAGACATGGTATATAACAAAAGAAACATTACAGAAAAAAAGTTTGTTTGAACCATTTTCCCTTCTTTAGTAATCAGCAGTGGACCATGGGTTCCAAGTTCATAAGTTTCACCAAAATATCAGGTCTCAACAAAAATGGGAGAAACAAGGCTTTTTGTGAAGATACATTTCAAGCATAACTTTCACAATTTAGCCATATAGAAATTTAGCCATATGTATTTTGCCAAAATGTCTAAACAACGTAAACACAAAACGTTTTTATGAATATACAAATATAAATATAAGACCATGAACCATTTACCATTTTCACATTTGTAACTGCCCTGTGTGTGTGTGCGTGTGTGTGCATGTGTTCAAATTTCCACTTCCTGGTTGTTGCAGAGCATGTATTTCTATGGGAGAGATGCAGGCCGAGCTCTTATAAAATGCATTCCTGCCACCTTGTGGCCGTTTTTTTTTGGCTTAAAACTTCAATCATGAACTCTTCTATTGTGCAATTGCATAATCACCTCTCTGTGCCTCTCGTGCAAAAAAAAAAAAGTCAGATGTATAAATACATGTTTGCTAGCGAATGAGTTAAGGTATATACTAACTTACCTGTCGGGCGTGATGAGCGAGCGGATGGTGATGGCGGCTTTCAGCCTCTGTTTCACATCTAAGTAGCTGGACGGTTCGTCAAACATGAAACTGCAGCAGAGAAATAAAAACACGTCATTTTGCGAGAGGCCAATGTAGTCAAAGCGACCGTGGCAGCGTCACAGGTGGGGGGGGGGGCTTCCTTACATGTCAGCTTTCTGAATGCAGACCACGGCACAGGCGAACCTTTGCAGCTCCCCTCCGGACAAATCCTCCACGTTTCTCTCACGCAGGTGAGTAAGATCTGCCCAGCAACAAGACAACCAATCAAAACACTTCCTCCAGGTGTTAATAAGAGGGTGGTTAAGATTTTAGGTCTTACCGAGCTGTTCGCAAACCAGGTCCTGCGTGTCTGTGTCGTCTTTTCTGCTCAGGATGGCGCCTACTGACCCCTGCGGGCACAAACTATCTGTGACAGCCACAAAGGAAACCGTGAAAACCCCCAAAAGGCACGCGGGTGGCTACTACGCTTACCTTGACAGTCTTTGGGATCTGGTCCACATACTGCGGCTTGACGATAGCCCGCAGGTCGTCCTCCAGGATTTTGGTGAAGTAGTTCTGCAGCTCCGAACCTCGAAAGTAGGTCAAGATCTCTTGCCAGTCTGGAGGGTTCTGGTATGTGAAGTCACAGCGGGTTCACTTATTTCCTCTTTTTTGGGCAAGTGTGTAAGTGTGTGTGAGACAACTCACATCAAACTTTCCGAGGTTAGGTTTCTGTTTTCCAGCCAGGATCTTCAGCGCTGTGGACTTGCCAATACCATTGGTCCCAACTAGCCCCAGAACTTCCCCTGGTCTCGGAATGGGCAGTCTGCATTGCACATGATTATCAAAGCACAACACAACTTGTTGGATGACATTTTGGGGAATAATCGTAGTACCGATGAAGTTTGAAGGAATTGGCGCAGTATCTGTGTGTGGTTTCCTTCTCCAGATTGCTGGGCAGGTTAACTATAGACAGTGCTCCAAAAGGACATTTCTGCAATGACACAATGTTGTTGCATGAAGCAAGACTTTACCGTTGTACCGTCCCGACTAGAGAGATTAGTACCTTGACGCAAATTCCGCATCCGATACAGAGGGACTCAGAGATCCATGCGATCTTACTCTGGGGGGTCACTTCGATACACAGCTTCCCTGTCGACATCAGCAATTGTTAGCGTCAGCAACTGCAGCCCAACCGGCTCCCCGTCACAACACACTCACCCATGCGGACGACCGGACAGCTCTTCTTGCACTCCTGTCGACATTTCTTAGGTTTGCATTTGTCGTGGTTGACGATGGCGATCCTGGTGTTTTTGTCCGCCATGGTGGGCCACTGTTATGATGGACACTGGGACCCACAAAGCTGAGGGCAAATTGGATATATTTTAGCCAAACAGTTCAAAATGGTTAGTTAGGTTAGGCACACTTCATGTCTTGCTGGTTCAAATTTTACTATCCAATATTATCAACAGAGAGTCTCCTTGGGCACTGTCATTATTGTGTGATACTCAATAATAGTTTTGGGCTATTTGATTGATCTACTACTGTCTGATTCGCTAATAGAAAGCATGGCTATGAATCACGTCTGTACACTCACGCACTAAACAAATATAATGCAAGTACAAGCTAGCCAATTAATTTGTGACGTTTCTGCTAGCTAACCACCAGCCATGCTAGCCACGTCAGACTCCATTCAACATTTTGGCCTTTTGTGGTTGCCTCAGCTCGCTCCAAACAATTGAGGCCTCCAAATTCTTGCTGATATGTGAATTGTTAAGTACCTGTCATGCCATTGACACAAAACACAGTATGACGTGATGAGTTTATTCGAACTCTATACATAATTGCGTGTGGAGCCGATGGGCGAACGGCAGCTGTCATTTTCTTATCTGTCCCCAGCCACGTTTTATGCCATCACTGGACAACTTAACCGTTGACCTGACAAAAGCTAAACATTTTAAATGCTTAGTTTTTCGAGTGCAGAAAGTGTTATATTTGATGGAAAACATGCTAGGTTTAGGGCGGTACTCACAACGGACCGCATACATTTTCATTATACTTTTACAACATAAATGACCGCAACAAATCTGCTAAACTTGGACAAACTGCTTGTGTGCTCAACCATGTGGTTTAAACGGACAAGCCAACAACACATACGACTTGTTAGTGATATTGCTAACAGCTAGCTTAGCTTTAGCATGGTGCTATATTAGCGACGGGCGGCCTACGCAGCTGCTCGCCGCGGAATTAAGTCGCTTCCGTGGCGGTCACCAAAAAGCAGATACGTTCAAATGTCAAAGACAACTACTCACCCCGCCTCGGCCCCAGTTATCCAAAATCGTTTTAATAAAGAAGAACGGCAGCGAGCACACAAAAATAATCCACAGTAAAACTTCCCACAAGCAACGTGTTCCACTGCTGGAAGCCGGCCGGAAAGATGGCGCGCTTGCGTAGGAAGAGCGCGACTGACGTCAGCGAGTGACGTCAAAATTTCGCGTCAAGCAGTCAGGACAAGTCTTCACAAGCTGCTGCTTCCAACAAATGTTGGCGATTGCTACAAATCATTTGGTGTTTTGATCCTGGCCATACTGTAAGTTCAATATATTTCACACAATGATGTGCCCAGTTTGTTTTTGGAATTGGCAGCGGGAACTCGTTAGCTAGCTGCTAACAGCTAAAACGAGAGCAACCGTAAACTCCATCTGAAACGTATATTAATTTAAAAAATATTCACACACTCCTGATCAAAATTGCAAAAATGTACGTTTTCGCACTGTTGAATCTTAAGGAGGTTTTAAGTGGAACTTCAAAAAAAATGGGAGTGTATTGAATGAGTATTAAAAAAAACACGTTAATGTGAAATAAGCTGTTAATCAGCTGATGACGGGTTTAAGGCCACAGCCTCTAAAAGTCAAATGTTTGGCAATGTGTATTCCATGTTATTTTCTGTCAGGAATGTGATCTCTTGAAGAGCAGAAAACGTTCTTCCTTTTCTCTCTCTTTTCTCCCATCTTAAAAGATTCTGTAAAAATGTCAGATTGACTGTCAAGATACTGGTCGTGTATGAGGTGCAGTATCTTGAAAAAAATAAAGAAAACCATCTTTTTTCTAACCTGCAGCCTACTAGTTCCTATGGTGAGAGAGAAAACACCCTTAAATCACTTTTGTGGGGAGTTGGAGAGGCCCAGAGTGTAGCCTCACTGCTACACTTGGAAAAGCCCAAGTTTAGACGATGGCCACGCCAAGCAAGACGCCACCTGGAGCCGATCCCAAGCAGTTGGAACGCACCGGTACTGTGCGGGAGATTGGGTCACAGGCGGTGTGGTCACTGTCCTCCTGCAAGCCGAGTGAGTCCCACAACAGCAGCGTAAGATATTGAGTTTGTCTGCTGAACAGATGTTCTTCCCTTTTGCAGGCTTTGGCGTGGACCAGCTCAGGGATGATAACCTGGAGACGTACTGGCAGTCGGATGGATCCCAGCCTCACTTGGTGAACATCCAGTTTAGGTATTGCCAGAACTTTCTTTGTCGTACCTTTTTGTCTTTGTGTTGTATGACCTTCCCTCACTGCTGCACACAGGAGGAGGACAAAGGTCAAGATGTTGTGTATTTACGCTGATTACAAATCAGATGAGAGCTACACGCCCAGTAAGATTTCTGTCAGAGTTGGCAACAACTTCCACAACCTTCAAGAAGTCAGGGTGAGAGCTTTAGATGATGATTTCAAAATGTGTGATTGTGTCTGACATCTCCGCCATCCTCTTCTTACATGCAGCAGCTGGAGATGGTGGAGCCAAGCGGATGGATTCACATCTCACTCCTCAACCAGGTAATCCAGTTTGCATGCGGCAGTCCAATGTCCAATGGCACAGCTCCACCAGTGAGTCATACAGCAACCTCTTTTTTTAGCAGACAAACGAGCCCATCAGCACCTTCATGATCCAGATTGCAGTGTTGGCCAACCACCAGAATGGCAGAGACACACACATGCGGCAGATCAAAGTCTACACACCGGTGGAGGAGAGCTCCATTGGCATGTTCCCACGATGCACCACGGTGGACTTCATGATGTACCGCACCATCAGGTGATCTGCGCCACCAGTCGTCTGCACTGCTATTGTATTTTGTCAACATTGCCAGTGTTGGTTCTCCCCCCTCCCCACATTGGACTGTTAAGTGTTGGGTCATGTGACGCCACCTGAAACACTGTTGTGCCTACTCCTCTTGTTTCATATGTCAGAGTTTACATCCAATTAAACTTGTTTTATATACTGAGCATCATTGAAATAATACATATGAAATATGAAAGGTATATAAACGATAAAGACAGTGAAGATGGTTGAAGTTCACCATTGTACCACCAGAGAGAGACAAATACTATAATACCATGAGAATAATTGAGTTACCATGAGTGAGAATTGGTTCTTAAATTACTTATCTAGTGAAACAAATGAAATAAACAAATTAGCAGAATTAACATGCTGTTAAACGCAATTCACAGTTTGCTAATACACCACTAAAGGGCGACAAATACATTTACATATACAATTTCATACCATACCATAACAGATCTACCAGGTTATTGTATAAGAGAATGAGTTTTTGAATAACTTATATAATAAAATGAAGGTTAAATACAAATTGCTGTTCACAGTGGCACCACCAGTGTGAGACAGATACCGTAACACCATCATGATAGTAGTTTGGGGCAAAAAAAAAAAAAGTAAAGTGCTTAAAGTGCCAGTAGCCTCAGCCAACATGAGTCACTTAGTTGAATTACATCCATTGGTCATCTCTCTTTCAATTAGCTTGAGTGCCCGGCATGTAAAAAAAAAAAAAAAAAAACGTTGATCAGCCATTTTATAAGTGATAACGCTGTAGCTGCAGCATCTTGTCTCTGGACATCATTTTGGTTCAAGTGCAGATGACAAGTCTAGCTCTATTTTAGGATACAAACCTCATCTTTACTAGTGATGCCGATAAAACCAGCTGTCTTAACAAAAAGATGCCGACTTTTTGTCACAAGGTGCTGTGAAATAAATAAAACATGCAATGTTAGTCTCGTTAATGAACAGTGCAAGAGAAAGAACATGCAATGAATGATAGCACAGTGTTACCATGGCAACTGGTACTTCCTCCCCAAGCAGAGAAAGTGAAGAATGTGGGTGACTCTTCATCATCCTTATGAATGAGTCAGCATTTTACAAAAGATCTCTTTATTGACACTTGCATCCATCTTACTCCTCATTCCACTATTCCAGTGTTTTAGAAAAATCTGAATATGTACACCCTTTTTTTTTTTGCTATTTACACTGTATACATACACACACACGGCCCAAAATCCACAGATGAAAACGCGTGCAGCTAGCACTTGTTGCTAGGGTGAACACCACCAGACATCCCCTCATTGGCTGTAGGTGTTGCTTGGCAACACATCCCATCAGCTTCATATCTGGCAGGGGGGGAATTGTTTTTAACTATCGATCCTATTCTCTTGTTAAAACTATTTGGTTTGTAGATGATATCCTGGGGGTCTTGTGGTGTTTATTATTTAGAGATAATTAAGTCCCATAACATCACAAGTTCCATTGGTCAGCAGGCATCAGTCAGTAATTATTGGGAAAAAAACACCAAGTAAGAGTTTGCAATAGATAGAAAACACACATTTTGGCCATATACGGTATGTGGAAAAATAAGTTGATTACATACCGATGGAGGGAAATGATCCCAAATGATCTTGTCCACTGATTTCATACCCATATCCATCCAAATACACCGGACAACACTGATGCAATATGCGGTCTGTTGCTGTGGCAACACTGATGAGTTGGTGTCCATGGGTGTGTGTTGAGTACCTCATTGGCTAGCAGCAATACGTCCAGCCTCTTCTTGCTACATTCATCCTCGCAACATTCACTTGTTGTCATGGCAATGTTTAGCTTTATCAAACAGCCACCTTCACGTTTGCTGCTGCTCCAACTGTTCGTGAAACACATCAGTATTTAGAAAATACAATTTTCTTTCCCATTGTCCTTGTCTGGTTCGGTCTGTCTCTTCTTGTCTATCTGTCGCTCGTCCAAGTCGAAGTCCAGCACCAGCAGTTTGGTACCCTCTGTCCCGTTCCTGCTGCCGGCAGCGCAGACCAGCCGCGTGTCAGAGGCTTTGATGCGCCACACCACACCACCTGTTGAGTACACGTCCACATCAGACTTGCTTCCTTTAAAAAAAAAGTACACAGAGTAACACGGTGGGCACATACCTGATCTACGACTCTGTAATGCCACCACATCCCGCAGCCAGGCGCCGGTCCGGAGGTCCCACAGTTTGACCGTCCCATCATCCGAGCTAGACAGAACCAGACCTCTGCAGAACTGCAAGCACGTCACCGCTGACTGGTGCTTGTTGGGCCCTGATAGAAACACGATACTGCACTGTGAGCTTTAAACTTTTGACACAAAGTCCAATTTTTGTGGGCCTGTGTTGACAACTCACCTTGCAGTGTGTGGAGACACTGTCCTGTCCGGATGTCCCAAACACGCACAGTGGAGTCAGCGTTCCCGGACACCAGGATGTGGTCACGCAGCTCCATGCCACTGGTCAGCGACTGGTGGCCTGTTAGCGTGTGGACACAAGCACCTGGAGGGAGACATGTCCAATTCAACACTACTTAACCATGATATGCTGTATAATGTTGGATGTCTTACCCGTCGTTGCATCCCAAACTCGGATGGATGTGTCTAAAGAGCCGCTCACCACAAACACACCATCAAACTGCAGTGAATACACTCGGTTGGTGTGCCCCTGTAGATTGAACAGACATATCTCCGTCTCGGGGTCCCACACCTTCACCATGTAGTCGTAGCCGCCCGAGACCACACGTCGCCCGTTGTACTGGACGCATCGCACTGCTGCCACGTGGCCCGTCAGCACATGCTCGCAGCGGCCCGTCGACACGTCCCACACACGAAGCATTGTGTCCCGGGAGCCTGACACAACCCTAGAGGAGGTCCCAGTTAGCACTTTTTGATGTGTTCACCCACTTCACACTGAAACAATTAGGACACCCAGTGGTGTAAGACCTGAACCGTTGCACAGAAAAGGGTGAAAATTTGTCAAAACATGCACACCGACTGTGTTGCCTGTGATGTTTCTGACAAACACGGCACATGGTGACACTGGTATCAACTCTCTGGAGTCTATGACCTTGTATCTGTGGTAGAATAATGATGCTGCCACACAAGCACCCACTCAAAGGTGTTAGCCAAAAACACCTTTAGGAAACTGACAAGCACATGTAAAAGTGTGGTTGAAAAACATGGCGGTAACCACTTATCTAAAAAAGGTACATATGTCAAAACTGAAGGCCGGGTTGCCAGATGTGGCCCACCACAATAATGCACTTCACCTTTTTCTTGGCCTTTCATTTTGACAGATAAATTGTACTGCCTGTGGTTTTTCTACACTTTTTGATCTGATCATGTAGCAAGATATTCCAAGATATTTTCCGTTATCAAAAATTCATTCATTCAAATTCATTCATTTTCTACCGCTTTTTCCTCATGAGGGTCGCGGGAGTGCTGGAGCCTATCCCAGCTGTCTTTGGGCGAGATTGCCAATTAACCTAGCATGTTTTTGGAATGTGGGAGGAAACCGGATTACCCGGAGAAAACCCACGCATGCACGGGGAGAACATGCAAACTCCACACAGAGATGGCCGAGGGTGGAACTGAACCCTGGTCTCCTAGCTGTGAGGTCTGCGCGCTAACCACTCGACCGCCGTGCCGCGTTATCAAAAATACATACTTGAATGTCTGCTTGTCACCTTGACGTCACTTCTCATTGCAAAGCAAGTTAACCATCAGTGTGTCAGCAAAGATATAATAATCAAATGCATGGGCAATTGTGTAATAATATGAGGTTATTTATATTCATATATATTGGCAGTTACAAGTGGCCCTCTGAGGGGCAACCATGACTTTGAAGTTTGACACCCATGGTCTAAGGATGGAAAACTTCGAAAATATCTGTTTTACATGTTTGTATGTCTTCCAAAGCATTTGGACCACAACCCATAGTGTGCACGATAAATGCTTGTTGTCATGGAGATGTGCTGCAATAGTGGCTCACCGGTTGCCGTGCAGATGCATGCAGCGCACGGTGGATGTGTGTCCATAGAGCGTGTGGATGCACTCCCCGCTCTCAGCGTTCCACACCCGTAGCGTCCGGTCGGTGGAGCCGCTGATCACTGTGGCGAGTGCCATCTGACTGCACCATACGCCGCCCGTGTGACCCGTCAATGTACGCAAACACTGAGAGGAAATAAAGAGTAAAAAAAAAAAAGATTAATTTATGACCTTGACGTGTTGTCATGGTGCAGGAACACCTCATCTTGTCACTTGATTCAACCAAAGTGTATTTAATTGTGTATGCCTTGAGGCTGCAGGCGTGTTGAGGCTGAGGAGGAGCAGGCGTGTCTGCTTCAAGAATGTTCAACCGAAACTCAAACAGTTTTCACTGTCAGTGAAAAGACGCGCATATCTTACCTTGCCGGTGACAGCTGACCACACTTTGAGCGTGTTGTCATCCGAGCCGCTGACAATGAGGTCGTCGCTGAACTGTAGGCAGGTGATCACGTGGTCATCGTGACCTTTCAACACCTGCTGACAGACGCACACATGCTCAGTTTGTATGTCAAATAGCGGTGGAGTTTCTGTATGTGCGTACGGTAGTTTAACAATCACTCATTTTCTCTCCTTTTAAATTATATATTTTTTAATGGTAATATAGACAGAAAGCCACCAGTCCACTGGGATAGGTTCAAGCATACCCCCGTGCTCCTAGTGAGGACAAGTGGCATAGAAAATGGGTGGTTGTGGGGGCAAGGGGGGTCAAGTCAGGAAATTGCATATTTTATCAGTGCAATTACTTTATATTTTGTTTAATGTGTAAAACTGAATTTAAAATGTGTTTAATTGCTTTGAGAGTCCTATTAGTTAGTTAAAGCATCAGAATCTGGCGTTTTTAAGGCTTTTTATGGGTGTGTCCCTTATTTCAAATCAACTTTATTTGTATAGCACTTTTCCTGCAAAGACATGCAACACAAAGTGCTTTACAGAATTAAAACAATTACCACAATTAAAAGGAAAAAAACAAAAGACAGCCCCTCCTTCCCACATTTGCAGTTATTCACCATTTGCAGGGGGCTGAAGGGGTTTGGGTTGTTGGGTGGGGTGGACGATCGACTGTATACCAAAGTACCTTTGCCTCCCGCATGCCCCCCTTCCTCCAGTTGTTCTCAATGCGGTGTTGTCGGATATAGGTCGACTTCCACGCGCTGACAGTTGCACCGGGCATCGCACACTTCCAGCGGCGAGGGGACGAGCGCTCCGATATACCTGCGTGGGGGGACACAAAGTTGCCGGTGAGACTGTGCTACACTTGGTAGCCTCATTAGCATGGGCACAGAGTGCTGGTGTACCTTCCTCGTGGCACTTCTCCCTCCAGAGCAAGTTGTCCTCAGCCAGGATCCTCCAGTACCTGCAGGTCTGGGCAGCCTGCAGCAGGTCTCTGGGAGCCAGGAAGCTCAGCACATACAGGGCGAGCTACACATAAACGCACATGGGTCATGTTTATATAATATATACAGGTGTAAATGTTGCCAGTCATAAAAACACATATATATCACTTTTCTTTTCTTTTTGTCAAAGTATAGTGGATACCAACATTCTGTTAAAACAAGCTAGTTGAGTTTGTTTTGGTTGAAATAAACAGGAAAAATAAAAAAAGCTAGAAGTTAAAAAAAGCTAGAAAAAGGTTTGAGAACTATATATTTTACTTAATTTTTAATTTAGAGGTGGAGATTTTTCTTTCAAAATGCTCAATATTTATTTTTATGTTTGTACTTAATAGATTTGATTGTCATCGTTTTTGCACTATGCCGGTTTGTTAAATTATGCTGCAAAATATATATGGATCCAAAACTTTTTTTTTTGTTTCACCCTTATCGCCGTATCGCGATATCATTATCGTGAGCCATGTTGTGAGGTTCCCTGAGATTCCCAGCCCTGGTTCACACCTCTTTTGGCAGCAGGGATATGAAGTCTCTCTGGAACTGTGGCTCAATAACCTGCATCATGTGCTTCACCTGGCCCGTTTCACACCTGTCAATCAACTCATCCAGAGCCAGCAGCCTCTCAGGACCACTCCACGTCTGTGGAGGACAAAATGAATTTTTATTATTTAAGTGATTGTGTGTGTGCTTTCATCTGTTTTGAATGCATTTCTGACAATGTTCCACATCCATTTTGCATCTCCATCCAAGCGAGAATGTACGCATTATGTAAGATAAGCTTGAAGGCAGCAATGAGACAGCTGAGACACTTTGTGCACTCTGCTTTTATGTGAATCCTTAATGTAGCCTCTAACAACAATGCTAATGCTATATGCAGCCCAGCTCGGCAAATCTACACACTTGCCTGAAACATTTGAAGCCAATCCTGCAGGCCGAAGGGGGGTGGGCCTGAGGTAACACGCCGCCGCTGGGCAGAATGCCCGTTGGCCAGTCGGAGGTCCCCGAATGTGGTCGGCGTGGCCTGAACCAGACTGGAAGGACTGAACAGGAGAGAGGGAAAAAATAGCAAACATCTACTTGTTTTCCAAAGTGCTGGAATGTCCGATCATACCTGAAGTAGCCGTTGCCTTTGCAATGTTTCTTGCCGGAGGAGAAGGTTCGGCCATCCGGGCCGTGATCCAGCTTCCTCTTCATCTGAAGAAAGAAACATGGAGACGTGTTCTCACTAATGATGGTGGTAATTGCATCAAAATATTTTGTCTTAAACTGGCTTTACATGAATAAGAGTGACTTCTGGCATAAATATTGCCAAATCAGCTTCGACGTAGCATGGCAGAGGGGAGTTTGTTGAAGATGGACTGGTTAGCGGACTGTATTGCAATCGCATCATGTCAATTACAGTCATTAAAATCCCACCTTTCACAATAGAAAGACTCCACAAAGAGTGAAATAGAGGAGAAATTGTAAATGCATGACCTAAGAACATCATCTTTTAGGACCTATGCAGGAATGCAGAACATGACTGGAATGTCGCCCGTGAAGCGCTGATCCAAAATAGAGCAGCTAGCCGTGGTGCTACACTTTCGCTTTCTCCTACCCCCCCCCCAACATATGATGCTACTACTATATATCATGCTTGGTCGAAATATGCTTTTTATTTAGACACTGCAATAAAATACACAAGATGAACAAATGTCAAATGCAAGAATATGATTACTTCATAGCAGCACATAATATACATATTTATTGTTCCCCATCGGTTTACAGCGAGGAGGTAGTAGAGGGAGCTTGTTGGGAAGTCATTAGTGGCGGATGATAATCGACACATAGGCACAACATAGTATTGCAATCGCTCGTCCATGGTTACATTTGATAACCACCACCTTTCACCGTCAAAAAAACCCACAAACTAATCCACAAAGTCAAAATGAAGATGTGTCATTGAATTATTGCAGTGTCAGTATAGAGAACAGAGGAGAAATCATAAATGTGCGTAGAGACAAGAAATGCTGTCGTGTATAGGGCTGTGTGAACAAATAAAACTTGCAACATGTTATATCTTGTGGAACCTGGGTTTTGGACAAAAATGTGTCCCTCTGTTTACATACACTGTCTCAGTTCTTACATAATATGGCACCTGTAACAAACTGTATTTCACTCGTTGTTAAATACAATGTACAGTCCAGTGTGGTGAAACTGTATATAGTTAAATCGGTGTCTGTCTCTCGTGTTGCTGAAAAGCTCCTCTAGCCTTTGCATGACAGCTGTGAAGTGTTGTGTGCAAAACTCATGGTAAGCGTATATAAAATGGCTTTAGTGTAAACAAGCCGTGCAGCCGTTTCCACAGTCTTACGCTACAGTGATAGCTAAGGCGAATAGCATTGCTTGTTTATTCAGCCATCTTGGATCACACGTCCAAAAATATCTATTGTATACTGGAGCCTATCCCAGCTGACTTCAGGCGAGAGGCGGGGTACACCCTGGACTGGTTGCCAGCCAATCACAGGGCACATATAGACAGACAATTACTCATATTCATATCTATGGACAATTGGAGTCGCCATGCATGCTAAACATGCATGTTTGGGTTTTTTCGGAATGTGTGAGGAAATGGGAGTACCCGGAGAAAACATGTGCACACAAGGGGAGAACACGCCGTCCAAAAATGTAAAAGTATTTATAATAAATAATGATAAATGCTGCGATTTTACTCAATAACTCACTCTGCACTGTTGTTGGCACGATGGCTGATATGTCCCCCTTTCTCCCTGCATCCCCCTCCGAAGCTCTCTGGCTGTCATTCATCAGCTTGCGGGAGAAGCGATTGCATTAATGAACTGACTTTTGTCAGTTACACGTGACAAATTACACGTGCAATTACAATTACAATTACACGTGCACCATGTTTTTGACTTGAGTGTTTTCAATACATCTACTACAAAATGTCAACTGTCCTTCCAGGACCTCCCATGAAAAACAGCAGAAACACCTATGGAAGTTTTGATCTAATAATAGTCATAATTCTAAAAAAAAAAAAAAAAAAAGAAAAAAGAAATGGCCCGGAACATACTACAGCGTATACGTGGAAAAAAAATATTATCAATTAATGACTTATTATGCCCAGACAATTGTGAAATTGTGATTCACAGACCTATGCAACTCAAGTCGCATAAACAAGATTAATTTGTGTTCTAATAGGACACAAATGTCGTATGAGGCTGCACGGTGTACTAGTGGTTAGCATGTTAGCCACACAGTCAAGAGATGTGGAAGATCTGGGTTTGAATCTTTGTTGAAAATCTATGTGTGGAGTTTGCATGTTCTCCCTGTGCCTGTGTTGGTTTTCTTCGAGTACGCATGTTAGGTTAACTGGCGACTCTAAATTGTCCGTCGATATGAATGAGTTTGTGAATGAATGGTTGTTTGTCTCTACCAGGGGTGGGCAAAAGTTTTGACTCGCGGGCCAGACTATATATTTTACAAGCAACAGTCCACCTGGAAGTATTGTATCTGTAAAAGTGTATGTGTTGTGTCCCTTTTTTTTCCACGAGCACTTTGTAAACAGCAGACCACATCAAATAACCAAATTGATAAAACAGCTACTTAAACCATCAAAAGGTTGGCTCAAGCCATGATGCTAAGTTGTATGTTAAGTTTAAATGAAATACTTTAGAAAGAACGGGCTTTTATTATGTATTCAAACCCTTGGCAGGCCAGATGTGGCCCCTGGGCCGTAGTTTGCCCACCCCTTGTCTATATACGGTATGGCCAGGATTTCCCCCGCCTCCCACCCAAAGTCAGCTGGGGTAGGCTCCAGCATACCCTAATGAGGATTAAGGAAAATGGGATGGAAATGCATCCTTAAATTATATAAGAATTACAGTTAAAATAAACGTGACATTCTAGTATAAATTTAGAGGATGCACTGAATTTTCACTGGTTTCGCTATCATAACAACCACATGCTGCACGTTAGGTTAGTGGTTAGCAAGACAGCCTCGCAATCTGGATAGTTGGGTTTGACTCTCTCTTGTATGAAGTTTGCATGTTCTCATGCTTGTGTGGGTATTCTCCAGGTACTCAGACATCCTCAAAACATGCACGTTATGTTAATTGTAGACTCTAGATTGTGAATGGTTGTTTGCATCATTGTGTCCTGTGATAGACAGGTGACCAGTACAACGTGTACCTCCCTCCTCCCCTCTAAAGTCACCTGGGAGAGGCTCCAGCTCTGACATGAGGACAAGCGGTATAGAAAATGGATGGATGGAAAAGAACCAAATAAACACTGCATGAATGAAGCACTTCACAGCCACAAAGGTGAGCACTCGTCTAAATATTAAGTGATGCAGCGCATCAGTAATCAGTCAATAATCGCGTTCACGTCCAAGCCGCAGTGGGCCGCGCGCACGCGCAGGAAAACGCCTTGTCATCCCATTCAATGCGCGTGACACCCTTCAAAAATAATAAAAACAATACTGCAATAATAAGAATAATAAATCAACAAATGTCCGCTCACCTTGAAGAAGATGAGCTTCAAAGTGCCGTAGAATCCCATGGTGTCCCTCGTGACTCCCCCACTATCCTCCAAATACGAAGACGAAGGAGAGGGTCCTGTGTGACGTCACCCGTCCACGCGTGGGTTCCCCCTCGCTGACAGTAAAAGTCACTAAAGGTGAGATGTGAAAACTTTCAAAATCCACGCAAGAAAACAGCAAAAGTGTGTGGAGCTTCCGGCGGGGACAAGCAGCAACATGCCTCTGCTGAGAGAGGCCGCCGTGGGAGGGAGGGAGGGAGGGAATGCGGCGAGAGAGGATGAAGAGGTGGGCGGAGCACAGTGAGAGTGAGGAAGCGAATTTGAATGCAACTTTATTGACGTTATCACTGATGACGCATTGTTGGCCAAACTACAACAAAAATAAACAATAAAAGAATGTGCAATAAATGTTTTAAAATACATAAAGTACAATGAACAGTGAAGAAGCAATGTGAAAACATAAACGTAAAATACACATAAAATAAACTTTATGTATGAGACAACATTCAGGTAAAGGTAAAAATGATTTAAAATGTACTACTAGTACAGAATGTGGTTACTTTTTAATGGTTGACTAGGTTGGACACAAAAAATGATTAAGTAACCCACCAGTATTTCACTGCTCTGACATTCGTATAGCGTTTTTGTATCCTTGGTAAAACATATTGTTCCTGTCATCATATTTTCCTTACAGTTAGCTTCTTCCATTTCTACTATTTTTTTACAGTATAGGTGGTTAGCAAGTAGCTCACACGGTTAGCTAGTTTGGTAGTCATGACCGCAACAGGAAGTGGCACGAAGGAGATTGATTGACAATGACCTACAGCCAATCAGGACGCACAAGACAAATGGCAGTGCAGATAGAAGAGAGAGAATAGGCCTACACCAGCCTCTGCTAAAACACAGAACTACAAAACTAAACTTCCCACAATGTAATTTTTTAAAGGGCCAGCTTGTAACAGTATTCATATGATGTAATTATTTTTAAAAAAGCTCTTAAAAAAAATAAAACTGCAAAAGGTGACCCGTGATGGAACACTGTACTGTACTATAACTTAAAGTGTAAGAATGGAACCATGCTTATTTGACGGGTAAGCTTTAAAATGTATGGTTATGGTCAAATATGTATACAGTTCAAATTTAAATGCTTCATGTTACACAATTCTGCATGTCCGAAAGGGAGTAGGAAGACACAGAACCCATTTTAACATTCTCCAATCCAATGGTTTGTACTGTGAATAGTTAAAGGTTTCCATTTCCAGGTCACCCTGCCCTTCAGTCTGTACTGTGAATACTGTAGCGTGTCATTCAATGTAAATATGTGGGTTCCTAATTCCAGTACTTCTTGCTGAACAGGCCCTTGCAACCTGGTATTGATATAAAATGTCAAACAATATTGAACGTTATCCTTCTGGAATGTACAGTTACAGCAAAAGTTGGTTACTTTTTTTCAAGTTTTAGACCAAACAACACAAACACACATAAGACAAACACCGTATAATCAGGTCAACCCCCCCAGCAGGAGTTACTGGAGGTCAGCGCTTTCTCACAGCTGATTGACCTGAAGGTCATCACACTGAAACCTCAGAAGCACACACATTATGAGACAGTCTCGAGAGGTCAAAGTTCAACATCTACGCAAGCATCACCTGCTTTTATTTTGTTCTTTGCAAACATTTTTCTTGCAGACTTCCGAACATGCACCAAAATACAACGCTGTGTCCTGAAAATACATGTAGAGTACCTATATTAATAAATAATACTTTAGATGTGTTTTAATAACTCATATGTTGTAGGGTGATACATTTTCAGAGCTTTTTATGGGTGCAATCATTATAGCCCCGCGTGCACACTGTGTCCATCAATAACGGAGGCGTGTACTCATCTATATTTGATGACTGGTGTGTAATCTCCGGGGAGACATCAAGACTCCACAACAGAGTGAAAGTCAAACCGCAGTGAACACAACAGCATGCATTACACGACAGACAAAAAAAAAAGTGAAGCTTTTACTGGCATACTTCAAGTGTCGACAAGGTTGCGGACAAGAGTTGGTGCGCTGATGCAGCGAGATGCTGGGACATAAATGGACTGGAATGCGGTCCTGTGCAGGAATGCGTACAGCCAGCCTCATGACACGCATATTTATTAAGATGAAGGTGGGTTCCCAGTCACATATTCAAAATGAGCAACGGTGTGCTCTGCTTTAGAAGACTGTTATGTCATAATTAGCCTGGTGACAAGAAACAAATCATGGCAGCTTCCTTTATGTGTCATTGAATTATGTGTCGCTATGTACATAGCGAAGAGGGCCACGGTTTCACAAATGTGTGGGTCCAAGGACTGAACATGCGCTATCCCATTATGACTTTCAAACAAACAGTAGCATTCCACAAATTGAAAACACATATACATATATACCTATTTGATTGACACCATTATCTGATTTCTAATTTGATCAGATCCTACCTCCTCAACCGCAATGCAGTCCATCATCTCTGCATCGGTGAAAGACTTTGACTTTTAACAAGGATCCATGCTAGGTTGTGATTTGGTATCCATTCAATACCAAGTCAATACAGGGCCAGTATCGCCGATATCAATACCGATGGGGATGCATCATCAATCTGAATAAATCAAAATCTGAATTAATTTTTCTGACCTTTTTTTGGGGATTAGCTTTTAAAAATGATTGATCAGTTGAAATTCAGGAAATAATTTGGGCAGAGTTTATAAGTAAATATAAAATACTCCATCGGAGTGAAGCTAGGATCATTGCTGATGCAGCCATAGCATTTCTTCTTCTTCTGCACACTCCAGGTAGATTATTATTCTGGAATATGACAGCACTGGAGGATAATGGATTCTTGGTAGGTTCAGGTTAGATTTGTGTCACATATTTGACAGTTAATTTGCATCTTTTTGTCTTTGCAGTTTCTTGGTGAACGTTGTGGGCATTTGCGGTTCTGTGGTCATGTCCTCATATTTTGGCAATTTCAAGAATGGTGCATCCCTCTGGAAGGTGTTTTACAGTTCTTGACTTTTCACAGTCTTTTGGGGGCGCAGGGGAAAATAAGCTGCTTCATAATTGTGCACACCTAATGAAGGGTGTTGATCTCCTAGTTTATTCAGCTTAAAGTTTGAAAATATGCACTAAAATTACAGTATGACCAGGACACTCTCTTGCCTAATAACTGATAAAAAGATTAAAAATAGCAAAATTTGACCTTTAAATAAAATATTTTCAAATATATTTCATCATTGTTTCTGTGTGTGTATTTATATGTGTGTGAGAAGACTTCCCACCGCAGCGGCTATGTGTGATTAAAGGAATGTGAGGAATGTTGACGGCTGCACATTCCTAAAACACACCTAATGTGTGCAATTGTGTGTGTGTGTGTGTGTGTGTCTTTGCCCTTCCGGAACATCAATTCAAGTGCCGTCATGTTTATTGCTGGAAAACTTTGACTACTAAGATAAGCTGACAAGCTGATCATACTCCCACAAAGATGTTTGATAATTCAGACGTCACTGGTCACTTTAACAAGCGACAGCAGAGAACCATCAGCCTGAAAGTATCAAAGGTTTATCCTAAAACTGTTAGAAACTGTTTAGACAACAACAGTGTTAAGTAAACACACACTCTCAATAAGAGTATACATACACACAATGGTACCTGAAGGCCACAAAACACAAACACTCAAACACATAAAATAATGAGTCCATCATAATATATAGAAACATATATATTATCTTCTCGAAAACAAAATAAAACTGAGATAAAATGTAATTTATCAGTGAAAAAAATTAAGATGATGATGGCTTTGGCTCAGCTGCCAAATGGAAAAACAAGAACAGCGACCTCTAGTGGTTGATTTCCTTGCAAGCACTCCCGTAAACAATCGCTAGAGGACGCAAAAAACACTTAAATACTTTGGTTCCTCAAAAAAGTAACCATTCTAGATATCAGTGGCCATCAACATTTTTGAGGCCAAGATCCCTGGACTACACAAGCCAGACAAGATCTACCCTTCACCCCCACCCAATTATCCATAAACTCCAGTCACACACACTGATGGTGGTATTCTACATTTGTAGCACAACTGTCCTGGGGTTGTCTGACGGAAACATGGCGGCGATGTCGTGCCTAGGGCCTCTCCGACCACCACCAAACATTCACTCACATTCATACACCAGTGTGGGCAGTACTCGAGACTGAATCGTCTATTAAAGCAACTAATAGCTGAGCTGTGTGCCGATTTAAAAGCATAGTTTTATGCATTCTGCTCACCATGGACACTCGTGTTTTCATTCGAGACACCTCGGTTTACACGCCCACTAATGCTGCTACACAGGGCTTCTATTATTAACAGTTTTATGTGCTGAATCGCGCTTCTGTCAACAAAGTGAGAAAACCTGACCGGAAACGACTAAAAACAATCAGGGATAACTTACCAACCGCTTGCAGTTCATGCAAGACGTGGTTTAATTGACAGCTCCTCCATACGGATAGTTTTGTGTTGCAGTGAAATGCGTCCAAGTGGAAACGACGGTTAGGCTGATCTAAGGTTCTGCACCAAGGTTCTGCATCTAAGGTTCTAAATTGTCAGGCGTGGGGTTGGTCAGAGAGTGACCACTGGGTGAAGTGTCTTACACAGGGACACAAAAACAGTGAATGGGTGGAGGGAGCCAGGAGTGTGAGTGTGGTGGGAATGGTTGTTTGTATTTATGTGCTCTGTGATTGGCTGGGGACCAGTTCAGGGTGTACCCCGCCTGTCCCCCGAAGACAGCTGGGTATAGAAAATAAATGAATGAATATTAATGTATGCATTAATAACCATTGAATCGTGTCATATTGAATCTTATCGAATTGTTCTGTTTTTAAAATTTTCTGTTTTTAAATTTTTGAATCGCATGTTAACCCGTTTAACAGATATTCGCATCCCTCCTTATTATAGATGTAAACAAAACTATAACTGCGACTACCTGCAATTAATTGAGTTAACATGGACAAAATGATTAATCAACAACATTTTTGATTGACATCCCTAGTCAAGACACACATCAGCTTTATGTTATATACACATTTCCCCACTGAGGGACGAATAAAGGCATATCTTAATCTTAATTTTAAGTTTATACAAAAAAGAACTACAGTTCCCATGATGCTTAGCATGCCGTACCAGGAAGTAGGTCCGAATTAGACTCTACAGTTTTGATAGAAGTCATATAAAGTGATTGTGTTACTGCAGCTTCTACTTGGACATTAACACGGCAGCAGCTGTTGAACTCATATGGAAAAAAAACAGTTACACGTCACCAGTGGGTGATGCAGGGAACACGAGGTACAGGTATGATTGCAAGGTTTGTAGTGTGCACAAAGCACTGTCGACCCACAGTACATAGGATTAGTTTTACCATCATTAAACACACAAAATGTATCAAATTGGCGCCGATGCAATTATCCGATGCTGCTGTAATGTGGCCCTTGTGGAAAAAATTTGGACATCCCCGATTGAGTGGTTTAAGTACTTATTCATAGTACACATAATCAGTAACAACGATCAGGACATTCAAATGCAGCAATGAAGTTCCCCTCAGACATTTCTAACCAACATCAAAAGTACATGTATGTAAATTAAAAAGGTGTATTTAATTAGAAGAAACAAACTTAAATCCATTTAAAAAGAACCAAGGCGTTTATATAGTGTCACTTTTTAAATATAAACAATATTTCTTCATTTTCCAGATGTGCCACATGAAAATATAGCAGCAATTTATTGAGGCTATAATTTAAATTCAGTCTACTTCAACTAGAGTCCAATCACAGGAAATGTGATGTGCTATCTCCAGATGGGCCGATGTCCTGGGTCCTTGTTGAAGCTGCTGCTGCTCTGCTTGTGGCTTTTAGGGGAAGTGAAGGAGTAGGGTGGCTTGGTGCTCTGAGTCTTCTTCAGCACCGAAGAGGAGGAAGACGAGGAGGAGGACGATGGGTGAGGGTGGTCAGCAGATGTGGAGGTGGTGGTGACTCTAAGGGAGGTTGTTTTGGTGAGGGGGGAGGCAGGGCTAGATAGGGGTGCAGACTGAGACGCAGATTTGGGGACAGTGGGTCGAGGCAGGGTGGCGTGTGTTTTTCTGAAAGATGAAGAGGCGGTGCTTCGAGCGAAACCCGGGCTCAATGAGGGGGGGGTGCCTTTGTGTAAAGGCGTGGCAGGAGCACTGAGACTGGCACCGCTCCCTAGAGCCCGCAATGTGGAGCGGCATATCTTCTCTTCTGACTTTCGGACCAGTGGCTTCCTTTGCAAGTCCTGATTTCGAGAATTTTGTTCCTTTGAATCCTTGTGGAGGCTGGAGTGTCGGGATGAGGGGTCAGTGGAGGCTTTCTCCGCGGGGGGCTTTTGAGAGGCCGGTGTTCCTCTACTTGTCCTTGAGATGGGCACCACCCTCCTCATGTTCTGGTTCTCAGAGCTGTTGAGGGTGCGTACCTGTCTGGGTTTGATCCCGGTTTTGGAGGTAGTGGCATGGCTTTTTGTGGAAGTTTTGGCCAACGTTGCTTCCTTGCCCACATGACAAAATGCCGACTTCTTGCGTTTGTCAACGATTGACAACCCGCTGAGAGTTTTGGACCCCTGCAATTCTGCTTCTGGACTGACTGCTTCTTGACGAGTGGTGAGTTCGGGTGTCGCAGGAGCAGTTGAAGGGGTGACGCAGATTTGCGAGGAAGGCACTGGTTGGCTGCTGATGGGTTCAGACTTGCTATTGGGTGGATGTTGTCGTTCTGAAGGCGTGTGCTTAGCCGGGGCAGAGGAGGAGGGGTCACTTACTCCTTGGTTGTACACTTTCTCGCCCGCCGCCTCGCACACACCCGTCACGCACCACACGACAACTTTATCTTCGTTATCCCCTTCCACGTCCCTAACGGTGACATCATTTTGGTCGCCGTGGAGACGAGTGCTTCTGTGCGACACGTCCTCTGCCCAGCGGCCAGCAATGGTTGGGACCTCATTGAAGGCCTTCAGTTCAGGAACCAGACAGTGCTTCTCTAAAAGCACGGCCATGTTCTTGTTGTTGTTAGCTGCGCTGCAGTTGTCAACGTCAACCGCTGGAGACATTTGGCATTTGTTGCATTCCGAAAGTGACAACTTGGAGCCAAAGACCGAACTGAGGTCATCTTTGCCATTGTTGTTCAAGTCGGACATAACGTCCTCTTGGCTTATCGTGGTGCTAACATGCGTCAGATGATCATTGAGGTTTGTCGGGCCTGTCGGTCTGAGGGATAGATTCTCAGGAGGCACCTTTGACGCTGATGACACCTGGTGGTTTTCAGCGGCGAATGTGAAGAGCGTGCTCAATTCACGGTCTCCTGCAAGCGATGGCGAGGTGGACGGCGAGTGTCTGGATCGTCGCAAGCTACCTGCACGTCCCCGTGGAGTGAACAAGCTGCTGGAAAATGGGCGGGACTTTGGCGAGAGGAGCTCCAGCAGCATGCTAGCCTTGTCATGGCGCAATATGGCTGCTGAGAGGTCAGTCTCGCTGCTACAGTGCACGCCGATGGCACCACCCACCTGCAACACCCGCAGGACAATCATTTTTTCCCCTCGTTCAAATTTTTGTGTATATTTGTGTGGTTCTACCTCCTCGCCACCGGCCCAGGAATGTCTTTTCTGCTCTTCCAGAACTTGTAACCGACTGCGTCTGACTGCCTCCTTTGCTTCTCGCTCTTTGTTGTCCTTTTATGACCAAATAATAAAGCTTAAAATGAATTATTATTACATTTTGTAGCTTAAACTGGCTTGAGGACTACCTTGACGGCATTGGTGAACTTGCAGCAGAAACCATGAAGGACGCCAAAGCAGTCATCCAGACGAAACGTTTCACTGTCCTCACAGAAGAAGTCTATCAGTTCATTGGCTTGTTTCTTCAGCAGCTGCTGGCCACTTCGCAGCGAGCACAGAGAAGCTGTTGCACGCTAAGATGACAAAACAAACACAAAACAAACACAAATGAGCTGAAGTACAGGTTCTAAGTTCTAGGAGTCGGTACCTGTAGGAAGCTGTCCAGTTGCTGCAGGAGCTCTGTGTCCATCTGGACACTTTCCTCCACTGAGCGCGTGCGGGATGTCAGCCACTGCAGTTCACTGTCCAGCGTCTCCACAGAGATCCTTTATGAAAGAAGTGTTTTACTAAAGAAGATTAAAATAAAGCCACAAGGGGGTGCTGTTTCTCACCTGGACGCAGCCTGAACATGAAGCAACTTCAATGGGAACTCTAACAGCTTCTCATCTTTTTTCTGAGCTTCCTGAGAAGATTAACTCAAATGAGTCCAACTGAGCTCAGTTGTCAGTGTGTTTTGTTGTTTTTGTTACTGACCAGAGCCACAAAGTGTAGCAAGTTCATCCCCGGTTTGTTGGCTTTGGTGTCAGCCAGAGACAAAAGGGAGGACAGCTTGAAGCCCGCTGCGTTGCCGCCATAGCCCCCCTGAAAGACATCTGGACTCAACCACACAAATGCCACAGCACTTCCTGATCTTACACATGCTCTTACTTACGGCGTTCAGGATGTTCCCAGCCTGCAGCACCAGGTGGAGGACGGCATGAAGCTCCTGGCAACCCAGCACCTCTGGAGGGGGATAAGATGGAGCGTGTTGAGGACTTCATTCACACGTGAATAAAAATAGCCAGGCTGTGTGAATATGCTGGGAAAAGGTGGTGATGATGATGATGATGATGATGGTAATGTGGGGGTGTAACCTTTCGTTGCTGAGCGAAGTGCACTGATGTTGCCCCTCATGGCCTCGCATGCACTGGGGAACTCCTCCTTCAACAACATGGACTCGATGCGTGCCGTGTAACTACAAGAACAGGAACAAGTCAGACACTTGAGGAAGGTGTTAAGTAAGAATCGACCGATACATCGGCCGGCTGATATATCGGGGCCGCTTTGTGTTGCCCCGGCTTGCAGAGGACCCCGCAACACACGTAGTCGCGGTACCCCGCCCCCCACTGTTGAATCAAATCCAGAGCGCGTTTTCACAAGTAATAGTTTGCTTGCTTTTAACACTTTACTAAACCCATCACATTTCACTGGGTGATCGCTAGGCATAACAGTTTAAGTCAGGGGTCCCAAACACGCCAAATGTGGCCCGCAGGACACTAGTTTGAGGCCCCCGCCTTGATATGAAAGTTTAATGTTGATATGGATGCTGTATGGTATCATGTACCCAGAAAAAAATATTACGTTTGATTAATGTTCATGTTAAAGGTTAAATAACTGTTAATAGTTATCCTCCCTATCCGTGTGGAAGTGGTAAGTTTTGGGCTATTTAAGTTTAAAGGAAATAACTTGAAGGCTACCGTTTAGGTCGCTAGCTCTCTAGTTTGCGAGTTAGCATGTGTCTCAAGACCCTGCAGTTGCGCAATATGTTGTAAATAAAAAGAGTATAAATGTGACTATAGTCGTGTTTTGTCATGTCTACAGGGCTCTAATAATGCTTTGTTCATTTTAATCTGAAAAAAATAATTTGTCTACCCACCAACTATATGTGGTTTTTATTATTTGCCGTTTTATTATTATTATTATATTTATTTATTACTGATTGATTTTCTTTATTCTTGATTTGTTTATTTATTTTTCATCTTATTTTGTGCAGAAAAATAAAAATGTAAATTAAGGGATCAAAAGCAGTATCGGCCACAAATATCGACCCAAGCAAAATCGGCCATCGGCTGAAGGTGATGAAAAAAAATCAGCATCGGCCCCCGTAAAAAACATAATGGTCGATCCCTAGTGTAAAGTGGTCAATGATCAGTAGCTCACCTGGGGAGTTGAATCAGCAGGTACATGAAGGCGTCAGCCAATGAGAGCTTGGAGACGTCGCCGCTGTAAGCCTTCATTTTCCTCACCTTGGCAGAATAAAACATGAACACAATTAGCATAAGTGTGTGTCTACCTCTGTGTGAAAACGTATGCGTGGTACAGTTGCCATGTTGTTGTTTACAATTAACGTATCTGCGCTATTGATGCTGGCTGAGCACTGTTCTCCTTAGCGCTATGACAACAGTGGTTCTGTGGCTGCTTTGTTGTGCAATGTCAAAAAACGATCATGTGGTCATGGAGAGATACATTTTTCTTTCCACAAATTTTTCATCATGACAATTTCGTCACTGAGAAAATGTCACCTCATCCGTCTCGGGCAGCAGCTTAAGCAGCTCTCTCAGAGGCTCCACCCCATACGGCTCACTGTTGCCATGGCGAATGTCATCGATGATGGCCTGATTGGATCTGAAAGAGATCATAGTTGTGAAGAAACAGGAAGTGTATCGGTGCTGGGCGGCACGGCACGGTCGAGTGGTTAGCACGCAGACCTCACAGCTAGGAGACCAGGGTTCAATTCCACCCTCGGCCATCTCTGTGTGGAGTTTGCATGTTCTCCCCGTGCATGCGTGGGTTTTCTCCGGGTACTCCGGTTTCCTCCCATATTCCAAAAACATGCTAGGTTAATTGGAGATGGTATGACTGACAAAAGGGCTCACTCCGTACATGCCATTGTTCTATGGAAGTAACAGGTCAAGGTGCTGAAACCAATGCACAGAGTGAACTCTCTTCCTGCATGTTTGGAGGTGGCATACGACGCATGCAAATGGAAATATGAAGTTCACTTTCATTTATTGGGCGGCACGGCGGTCTAGTGGTTAGTGCGCAGCTAGGAGACCAGGGTTCAATTCCACCCTCGGCCATCTCTGTGTGGAGTTTGCATGTTCCAAAAACATGCTAGGTTGATTGGTGACTCCAAATTGTCCATAGGTATGAATGTGAGTGTGAATGGTTGTTTGTCTATATGTGCCCTGTGATTGGCTGGCGACCAAAGACAGCTGGGATAGGCTCCAGCACCCCCCGCGACCCTCGTGAGGAAAAAGCGGTAGAAAATGAATGAATGAATGTATCGGTGCTATGACTGTACAGTGAGGCAGAAGTGATGTCAGCGTTCACATGAGCGCAACGCCTTCACGCCGCCATGCGTCACCATGTTTACTAAACACGCACTGAACACAGCCAACAAACACAGCCGTCATGCAAGAAAGTGCGTAAGACATCACACCGCCGCGGAGATGAGGCTCTTGAAAGCGTACAACATGCCAACATAACACCGGCATGTCGTCTGTGTTTTACCCACAACACCTTCGCAATGAGGGTGAGCAAGTCACATGACTACATGCACATCACTTGAGTGTTACCTTTTGAACTGTTTGAGGAAGATGCCAATGTTCATGCCTCTCTTGTTGTCCAGAATGGAAACCTGTAGATCGACATGTGGACGCCTTCACCTTACACATCATCCTAAACATCATCATCATCGAGCTTCACCTTACCTCAACCTTCGGCTCCCGGAGCGAGCTGCGGACCCACGCTCCTCTGGTGGGTGCGGTCTTAGTGTTTGATTGGCCAAACAGCTCCTCCACCGTGTGGGCGTCAATCTGGTACTGCTGCTGCACCCGCTCTTGGGTCCACAGGTTGGTCCTCCCCCTCACCTGCCAGGAAGTTATCGATGAAAGCAGCCATCGAAATAACTCGAAGCAACAAATGCACACCCCTCAAATTTATGCTACCATTAAAAAAAAAAAAGGGACAGTACTTTATGAATGAAACCTGGATATACCTGTACCTTAGAGTAGTCAGTGTACAGCTTGGATGATGATGGAAAATAATTCAGAACCACCTGGCTGAGTTAACTTTCTGCCGTATTGCCCCATTGCAAGATATATATTAATACATATTATTATATATTAATAATATATATACAATAATAATATATAATATATAATATGTAATAACAATAATAAATAATATATTATATATTATATATAATAAAAATGCGTTCAACTCCATGACATACTGTATAAATCCATACCTGCTCCACTGGGATGGTTTTCCAGAAGAAGCTCCTCACCCTCTTCTTGCTCCTAAGGCCTCCTGTGGTGTCTCCCAGCATAGGGAGCAGCGGAGGAGGAGGAGGAGGAGGCGGTGGTGGTGGTGGAGGCGGAGGTGGTGGTCCCTCCATATTGGTTCTGTCCTCAAGAATCGAGAGTGCCTCGCTGTCATTGGCTGGCGAGATGCTGTCCATCACGTGCATCCTAGCAGCAGACTGCGTAAGAGTGGGGAAGTGGTCCAGGGGCGACAAAGTCACCGAGGTGATGGGCAGGCATGGGAAGGGGAGGAGGACCCGACAGGGAAGTGATGACAAGTCATGGCTTTAGGAACACGTCACACCATCTGGGTTGAATAAAGCAAATAATAAATCATGAAATTACACTTCCCATCATGCTTTGCTGTCAAACCATGAAAGTCAGTTAAAAACTGACATTTGTCAGGGAAGTTCTGCATGCTGGTTGTTATTTAAACTCAATTCCCATTAAACTTGCTGCGATTCATATACAACATCAGGGATTGAATAGGAACATTCATTTTCATCAGCGGTCACAAACACGCGGCCCGCGGTCCAAATGTGGCCCGCAGGACATTAGTTTGAGGCCCCCGCGCAAGTTTGATATGGATGCTGTATGGTATCATGTACTAAATATTACGTTTGATTAATGTTCATGTTAAAGGTTAAATAACTGTTAATAGTTATCCTCCCTATCCATGTGGAAGTGGTAAGTTTTTGGCTTTTTAAGTTTAAAGGAAATAACTTGGAGGCTACCGTTTAGGTCGCTAGCTCTCTAGTTTGCGAGTTAGCATGTGTCTCAAGACCCTGCAGTTGCGCAATATGTTGTAAATAAAAAAAGTATAAATGTGACTATAGTCGTGTTTTGTCATGTCTACAGGGCTCTAATAATGTTTTGTTAATTTGAATCTGAAAAAAATAATTTGTCTACCCACCAACTATATGTGGTTTCTTAAGTTTTTATTATTTGCCGCTTTATTATTATTATATTTATTTATTACTGATTGATTAATTTTCTTTATTCTTGATTTGTTTATTTATTTTTCATCTTATTTTGTGTAGAAAAATAAAAAGTAAGATATTTGAGAACAGTGGAATGTTTTATCAGAGCTTTTATTGTAGAAAATTGGAACCAAAGCAAAGTTTATTTATTTTTCTGTTTTTAATAAATGTGTTTTTTTGTTTTTTTTGGAAAACCTGATGCGGCCCAGCCTCGCCCCGAGACCCTAGCTCCAGTGGCCCCCAGGTAAATTGAGTTTGAGACCCCTGATTTACATTATGACACAGTAACAAATGACTTGTAAAAATCCACTTATAGCAGGCGGACTTTCACTGTGTTGACACATTAACTCACATCATTTGCAAGCCTCCATGAAAGTTTAGCATTTACTTAGAACGTGCACGTGTGTGTCTGTGTGTGCATACGTGCACGCGCCCCTCAAACCTGCCTAGCTTGTTTTTTTCTCAGCACATGCAAACATCTTTCTTCATCCTCCTCACATCATTTACACTCTCACACCACTAACACTCTCAGCAGGTTGGTGTCACATGAGCCCAAACACATCGAAGCGGCCATCTTTTTTCATATTTGTTTCATCTTCTTCTCATCTCTGTTCACTGATAAGTCATTCATACACACACATACAGGGACATTCCCCATTGTGAAGTTCCGGAAGCATGTGGAAAATGATCTATACTTACTGTAGACTCATTTAAGAGGAGTGTGTATTTGATTAACCAGGTTTTGCCATTTAATAAATTGTGCCTTTTTGAGCTGCTTCTGATGCATCAGTCAGGTCATACTGTAAATCTAATCCTGAATTTCCTTAAAAATATAAATTTGAATTTTTTTTTTAGCTGAATGCACAGAAACATGTGACTATTTTGTACAGTATGCCAAGTTTTCATTCCTTTTTAAGTGCTGAAATACTACAAAAATACGTTCAATAGGGTTTTGTATGGGCAATTAGCGCATAGGAGAAAATGTGTGTTGTATAGATGTCAGGGTTGGTGTTGCCATGTGCTGCCATGACAACCAACATGGCATGCTTCTGATCGCCCTGGTAACAGACCGACTTATAAACAATGATGGTTTGTTTACTCGGCCGACGACAAAATCAGGGCCAGTGTGTGTGTTTGTAGGCCACACAATGGCCTCCTCCTGATTGGTTGTCAAAGTAAATGAAAGTGACAGGAGCCAATCTGAAGACCAGATGACATCATTCAATTCAAACGTAAAAAAATAGTCAGGGCCCCTGCTCACGAGGGGCCTCCGATATGATTTGCATTTTGCTTTTACACTTACAACGAGAATGTAAAACTTTTTATTGACATGCTAGTTAGCATGTAGTTGAAATTGCTTATTAATATCTTTACATAAATTATCCAAAGCTACTCATTGATGGTGATTGGTCGGAACTGCTATGTGAACATATGAAATGTGTACACTTGTTAGCGCCTCTCTGCTGGCCTAATTATCATCCTTTGCTCCGCATTCCCAAAAGTCAGCACTGACCTGGATGCAGAGAACCCAACAGTGAATTGGACCTTGCATTGTATTGTATTATAATACCTTGTATTGATGGTGGTCTGCATGTGAGGCCGAAGCTTGTAGACCAGAGATATGAACCAGGCAAGTGGCAAGTCTGATGAACTGGGGAAGGAATATACAATGAGCACATTAAGAGCTTAAACGGGATTGTTCTGGTCTGACGGAACATGCCGTCCATCCACTCCTCGCATTCACGCCCGGGAACTTAACACCAAGCTGGAACGTCAACGTGATACCTCAATTCTGCTTTTCAATTCAGCACTCGCACAACTCTTTGGGAACAGGCAAATATTGACACTACAAATTGATTTGACCTTACACACACACACCTTGAAGACACACGAACGAAGGCCGACTCACGTCACGCGGAAAGATGAAAAATGATGTGGAAGTGTCACATGCAAACAGGCTAAATAAATACTTATTTGATAAGATTATACTGTAATGGGGCGGCACGGCGGTCTAGTGCTTAGCGCGCAGACCTCAAGGGTTCAATTCCACCCTCGGCCATCTCTGTGTGGAGTTTGCATGTTCTCCCCGTGCATGCGTGGGTTTTCTCCGGGTACTCCGGTTTCCTCCCACATTCCAAAAACATGCTAGGTTAATTGGCGACTCCAAATTGTCCATAGGTATGAATGTGAGTGTGAATGGTTGTTTGTCTTTATGTGCCCTGTGATTGGCTGGCCACCAGTCCAGGGTGTACCCCGCCTCTCGCCTGAAGACAACTGGGATAGGCTCCAGCAAAAGAAAAAGCGGTAGAAAATGAATGAATGAATGAATGAATACTGTAATGGTATTATCCTAACTCAACACTCCACCATGATTTATGGCGCCCCCTATGGGTTGTGCTCAACATGTTTTCCAATACAAATATCATTAGAAAAAAAGGTCAATAACTTGCTTGCAAAGAGTGGCCATTTTTAATACATGTGCTTGTCAGGCCCCCTGAAGATGTGTACCAAATTTCATTTCATTTGGACAAAACACTTTAAAGTTATGATGTTTTGTCGAACACATTGAGCTGCGGGAGAAATGCATGCATGCACTTGAATTTCCCTCAGCATCAATAAAGTAGCTCCCAATCTACATGTGTTTTGACATGTTTTCACCCTTTTGTGTGCAGCCATTCAGAAGTAGAAGAGTCAGGACCCACCCTGAGTATATTATGTGTACTAATCCTTACAAAAAAAAAAAAATAAAAAAACCCAACATGTGACAATGTGTTAAAGCAACACATATGGGGGTGGAGAGACAGTTGTTAACATTATTAACACCTTCCAAGCGTCACAAACTTGTGAGGCTGCAGATGATTTGTTGGAAAATGAGTCAAAACCAGATGTCAAGTTGGCTGCTGCAGACTTCTTCTACCATATTATTATTATTATTATTATATAAAAACAAAAAAATTGAATAGGCACATTTGCAGTAATACAATGGACAAAGCTGTCGCCATGGCAACAACAGCAAATGCAACACACAGAATTTTTGCATAAAATTTGTTGTGACAGAGCTGGCCTTTCAAGTCGGGATGCTCTCGTCTCTGGGGTTACGATGAGATCGAGGACAGATATCTCTTTCCAGAACATGGCCTTTAGCATAAATATATTTTTTTTAGATGAATGCAATTTCATTATTTAATGTATGGCTAGCAACTTTAGCTGATTAACATTACTGTATTATGTAAAAAAAAATATATATACAGAATTTTTTAAAGTGGCAAATGCACAAAGGAGGGTGGCACAGTGGTCGAGTGGTTAGCGCGCAGACCTCACAGCTAGGAGACCAGGGTTCAATTCCACCCTCGGCCATCTCTGTGTGGAGTTTGCATGTTCTCCCCGTGCATGCGTGGGTTTTCTCCGGGTACTCCGGTTTCCTCCCACATTCCAAAAACATGCTAGGTTAATTTAATGTGAGTGTGAATGGTTGTTTGTCTATATGTGCCCTGTGATTGGCTGGCCACCAGTCCAGGGTGTACCCAAACTCTCGCCCGAAGACAGCTGGGATAGGCTCCAGCAACCCCCGCGACCCTTGTGAGGAAAAGCGGTAGAAAACGAATGAATGAATGCACAAAGGACACTTTTTGGATGTGTGAAGAAATGAAAAGCTGGCAAAATATGTCATTTTAAACAAGACACATACACCTACAATGTTGCATTTAATACTGTACACTGCAATAAGACTAGGAACACACGAATAGCCTCAGAGATTGTGATCATAAACACAAGTGACAAATATTAGCATAGCTTGGGGCAACAATAAACGTGATAGACAGCTAACAAGTGCAACAGCAAGAATAAACACATACCCCTTCGACTCTTATGTACTTATTTGCAGAAATCAATAATACTGTATATATTGTCTGACAAAACATAGCCGATGTTTGGTGGGGGTATAGCCCTTATAGTGTGTTCTGATATGAATGTCATTAAACGGGCGTATGTGAGCTAGTTGGAAGAAAATGTGAAAATGTGAACGCAGTCTGGTGTCTGCGTTCACCAGCTGTAAGTCCACCAAGTGAACTCACTGCGGCTCTCTGAGACGCGCTATAAAAAGAAGGAAACAGCAGCGAGGAACCCACACGGTTCCACACCCACAAAACATGCAGTGAAACTAACACGACAACTCACCAAGCTGTGACTGGATCCACGGACTCCGAGCGTTCAGCGCAGAACTCCGTTGAAAAAGCGACGAATTTCACATCGACAGTACTCGACAGCTCAGTTCAGTGCATCCTCCTCTCTGGCTGGTGCAGCGGCAAGCAGCAGGGTTAGGACTAGTCCGCATGCGCGAGCGCTCAGGTAGAAAGGAGCCACGCACACACTGTATATGTAAAACGGGTTTACCAAATTAACTCTTTTATACGTGTGTGTGTGTGTGTGTGTGTGTGTGTGTGTGTGTGGCAAAGATAAGACTCGGACGAGCGAGCCCCACCCTTAGCTTCAAACCGACCGCCTTAACGTACACACTCAAACACACTGGGTGAATACATTTACAGAACATATTAATATTACAAGATGTACACATTTTAAAAAAGTGTCCAGCAGGTCTTAACTGATCCTAAACTCTAAGGCAGGGGTCTCAATCTCAATTTACTTGGGGGCCACATCAGGTTTTCAAAAAAAAAAAAAAAAAAAAATTAACAACAAAAAAATTTAAAAACTTCGCTTTGGTTCCGATTTTCTACAATAAAACCTCTGATAAAACATTCCACTGTTCTCAAATATCTTCATTTTATTTTTTCTACACAAAAGATGAAAAATAAATAAACAAATCAAGAATAAAGAAAATCAATCAATCAGTAATAAATAAATAAATATAATAATAATAATAAAACGGCATATAATAAAAACTTAAGAAACCACATATAATTGGTGGGTAGACAAATTATTTTTTTTCAGATTAAAATGAACAAAGCATTATTAGAGCCCTGTAGACATGACAAAACACGACTATAGTCACATTTATACTCTTTTTATTTACAACATATTGCGCAACTGCAGGGTCTTGAGACACATGCTAACTCGCAAACTAGAGAGCTAGCGACCTAAACGGTAGCCTTCAAGTTATTTCCTTCAAATTTAAAAAGCCAAAAACTTACCACTTCCACACGGATAGGGAGGATAACTATTAACAGTTATTTAACCTTTAACATGAACATTAATCAAACGTAATAATTTTTTCTGGGTACATGATACCATACAGCATCCATATCAAACTTGCGCGGGCCGCACTAACATTAAACTTTCATATCAAGGCGGGGGCCTCAAACCCGCAGGCCGCATGTTTGAGACCCCTGCTCTAAGGTCTTCACTCTAGTCCAGTGGTTTTCAACTGGTTTGGTGGCTGGACCCACCAATATGAAAGATTACAGTATATTTAAAGGGCCCATTAGCAACCATTACGCGGCTGGGTGAAGATGGTGAGAAAAAAGTAAAGTTCTTATTTTCTAAACAATGTGCATATTAAAATAAAGTAAAGGAAAATGTAACATGTATTCTTTACATGAAAAACATGTAAAGACCACATTGTTGACTGCCATGCGTCTTTATTTTGAAGACCTGATGGTAGACAGGATGTATGATGCCAATGCTGCCATCCACTAGAAGCCCCTTTATTACTGTTGAAATACAAAAAAACTAATAACTAAAAACTAATGTGAGGACGTCGGGAAAGAAAGGAAAAATATGTTTGTTTGTCAGTGAAAAGCATTGATACGTATGCCACTAGGACAGGCACAAACAAGAAACCAAGTTATGTGTGCGTGTGTGTGCGTGTGTTGTGTTGCCTGGCAAGTAATCACTTTAATTTGAAAGCCCCACAAGCCAAGACACAAGCATAAAATAGGCAGTAATTTTGTGGTCATCTCTAATTACTTCTAAATAATAGCAAAAGAACACGCAAATAATATTAATATGTATAGTCAGTCATGCTTTAATTTTTTTAAAGGATACAAACAAACAAAAACAAAACCCACTTCAAAATTCCCATAAAGACAAATTCAAACTGTTCACAAGTTAAAGTGTTACCAGTCTGAGAGGATGTGACTAAACCTCTGAAATGTTTGACAATAATTGACATTCAGTCTCTAATTGTCGTCACCTTATGCGGGGGACACAATGTGTGTATCTAAAGTATATACACACACACATTTTTGGTGTTTATGTATATAAAGAAATCCTTAAAAAGTCAAACATTGCATTAAAAACATATAGTATATACTCTTAGCTGCAGTGTAAAAAAGGAAAGGACCATAAAAACAACAAAAGGAAGTAGAGCAATTTGTCCATGCATTAAAAAAAAAAATTAAATCAATGAATTGTTTTGGTCATAATTTTAAAGTTGGAATGTTGGATGTTCCTTAAACATGTTGCATTAAAAGGTCTTTTTTGGAACGTTATTGCACACAAATATGGCTTATATAAATATGTGCCTCTCACCAATAAACAATTGGAGATTCCCGTGAGGCTCAAAGGAGTGAGGGGATGCACAAGTAAAGCTTATTTAAATGCGGACAAACACATTTTTGCTTGAATATTATTAATATCATTACCATGTGAGCCCACAGAACCTCCATAATAATTAATAATCAATAACAGTGTCAATGCTCCAATTAAAGCATGTATTCAATTAACCGCCAACATTCCAATTGTCATTGGGTGCGTGGTCTACAAAAGCTGATAACCGCTGTAGTCTCTAATTAGGTAAAAAAAAAAAAAAAAAAACACCTTAGCATTAAGAACTGTGGCTACAGGCAACCCCCCGATGTAGTTTTCGTATTAACTCCACAAGTTGGAAGTAGCTTAATTTGAAGTATTATGAGTGGTCAGCATCCTTAAGCTTTGTTTACTACTACTACTACTACTACATATGGGCTTTAAAATTTGTGGTACTGTTAACAATGGACTCGTCAGCGCTATTAAAGCTATTTGAGCAATTTGCTTCTTACTGCAATTACAACACTGGTTCATTTTCACCTTTTTCTAATGTACTTATGAACAAATTACAATTAAAGTTTGAAATATCAACTTCTTATACATAATGAGTTATCTTTCAGCCTCCATTCTCTTTGCGTTTTGGGTTAATAAACAACCCGGCCATAATTGGAGCATTTACAGTGCTACACTTCCCTCTGGTAGTGTGATTCTTACAGCTTCCGTTTGTCTGATTCACTTTGGCGGGATTTTCCACAACATGAACTGTAAATTCAAATCTGCTATGAATAAACATTCCATGCCACCTCAGTAACTCAGTGGACTCACCATCCCAAACAGCGTGTCAGCAGTCCTCCAGCCAGGAGAGGGCGCTCACGCTGGGGTTGTTGAGGTGTTCGCCAGCCTGCTGGATGTTTTGCTGCAGGAATTTGTCACATGATGAAGCATGAGCGGCCACGGCGCTGTGGAGCAGCCACAGGTTGTTGTGCAACACTTTGACCTGTACACATAGACACACTTTGTTGCTTCTCAATCAAATGACATTCAAATATGGCCGACACTGCACCTTGTTTTCCTCCAGCAGCTTAAGCTTGACAGCCAGATCGTCCCTGATGTGCTCGTAGCGTCCCCTCTGGCTCTGGAAGTCTTTCTGAGCCTGCTCAAGTTTGGGAAGGGTAGTGGCGTCACGTCGACCCAGGTTGAGCTCCTCCAGGTCCACGCGGTATGCGTCGTACTGAATCCTGCGAGTGGATGAAATGCAAAAACTAGATTTATAGTAAAACAATGGCAAGTACACAACACTTAAATTTGTGTGTGTGTGTGTGTGTGGAAAGTATGTGAAATCACAATTAGCATGGCGGTTGAGTGGATAGCGTGCAGACCTCACAGCTAGGAGACCAGGGTTCAATTCCACCCTCGGCCATCTCTGTGTAGAGTTTGCATGTTCTCCCCGTGCATGCGTGGGTTTTCTCCGGGTACTCCGGTTTCCTCCCACATGCCAAAAACATTCATTCATTTTCTACCGCTTTTTCCTCACGAGGGTCCGGGGGTGCTGGAGCCTATCCCAGCTCTCTTCGGGCGAGAGGCGGGGTACACCCTGGACTGGTCGCCAGCCAATCACAGGGCACATATAGACAAACAACCATTCACACTCACATTCATACCTATGGACAATTTGGAGTCGCCAATTAACCTAGCATGTTTTTGGAATGTGGGAAGAAACCGGAGTACCCGGAGAAAACCCACGCATGCACGGGGAGAACATGCAAACTCCACACAGAGATGCCCGAGGGTGGAATTGAACCCTGGTCTCCTAGCTGAGGTCTGCTTGCTTGCCAAAAACATGCTAGGTTAATTGGCGACTCCAAATTGTCCATAGGTATGAATGTGAGTGTGAATGGTTGTTTGTCTATATGTGCCCTGTGATTGGCTGGCGACCAGTCCAGGGTGTACCCCGCCTCTAGCCCGAAGACAGCTGGGATAGGCTCCAGCACCCCCCGCGACCCTCGTGAGGAAAAGCGGTAGAAAATGAATGAATGAATGAATGCATCATGCTCATCCATCCAACATTATCACATTCAAGCCAGGAAACAGGAAGTGCTGTGAAGTGCTCCGCCCACCTGACGGCCTCGTACTGCTTGACGTTGATCATGGTGTCCTCAATGGTCTTGTTGACCAGTGTGTTCATGTCAGATGTGAAGGAGTTGAAGGCCGCCACGACACTCTCACCGTCCTTGGACAGGAACCTTTGAGCCTCTGCGTTGATGCCAAACTCCACCTTGTGGCGAAAGTGGACAAGAGCGTTTGACTCCTGATGCTAGCTTCATCGAACTGGCCAGTGGACTCACATATAGCGAGGGTGTTTTGAGACTCATTTCCGCAAAGGCGTCCCCCAAAGTCTTCTGGGTGGCGATCAGCTGAGCCAGCTGATTGGCCAGTGTCTGTGCCAACTTGGTGACGTGATCATAGCGCTGGCGGTCATCTTTAAGCAGCTCCATGCGGGGCTTCAAGTCCAGGTCTACTGTGTGAGATCCCCGGCCCAGTTTCTCTGACAGAGCCTGCCTGGTGCGCTGCGACCAAAGATATCTTATTGATCATGTGACTCATTGATTATCGACATTGTGAGACAGGTGCCAGACCTTGTAAGTGTTGAGACTCCACCTACGGACCATCTGCAGCTTCTCACCGGCCATGTTTTTGTTGTTGCCGTGGACAACCACTGTCTTGCTCTTTTGTGGTGTTGCTATGGGGTCATGATGATGCCATTAATCACATTAGAAAATAGACTTATTGTTCTAACAGGAATTTGTGTCCCCAGAGCCTGTCCTCCCTCATAGACATGATAGCACCTATGGTAGCTTGTCATTGGCTCCTGCCAAAGAAAGAGCTACCGCTTCCTCGCTGACTTGCAAGCTGCACAGTATTTAAATAATTAGAAGTTTTGAGGTAACGGAGATGCCACAAGATTAGAATTTAGCCAAAAACTGTGGGGTTCAAAGTTTAAGAAAAAAAGTAGCGGCTCATGCACTGCAATTTACTGTATAACATAGGACCTATAACAAACTAAATTAATTGTTAAATCATTCAACAAGTTTACCACAACTCTTCTCAGTTTCCATTGTGACTTCTTTTGCTGTGGATTCAGCTGGACAGGAAGTGATGTCATTGCTGGTGTTGTGGTTACAGTTGCTGTTCACTTCCTGTAAAAACACAAAAAGAAACAATTAAATTTGATTTAGGCTGTGAATGCAGCATACCAACAGTAATTAACAGTGAGACTGTCAGGCAGCGCTTCTCTGTTTCCATGGTGACCTTTGTGGTGGCTTCAGCTGGACAGGAAGTGGTGTCATCGTTGGTGTTCTGGTTACAGTTGCTGTTCACTTCCTGTAAAAACACAAAAAGAAACAATTAGATTTGATTTAGGCTGTGAATGCAGCATACCAACAGTAATTAACAGTGAGATTGTCAGGCAGTGCTTCTCTGTTTCCATGGTGACCTTCGTGGTGGCTTCAGCTGGACAGGAAGTGGTGTCATCATTGGTGTTCTGGTTACAGTTTCTGTTCACTTCCTGGAAATACACAAAAAGAAACAATTAAGACTTTCTATTGGCTGTGAATGCAGCATTACAATCACGATGGATCACGATGGGCACCACAACTTCCAGAAACAGAAACCAGATCAAACAGGCTTGGCGCCTTGTTGTGAAGGGCAGGGTCAAAGGTGACTAGACCTGGGGGGCTGCAGTAAAAACATTTTTCATTCACCATTTTCTCCTCTGATATGCCCATGACATCTGGTGGTGGATCCATCATCTCCGTCATCATGTTCTTCGTTAACTGTAGAAACATACAGAGAAAAGGCAAAAGAATGGTTTGCCATTATTACATATTTACAGTCAACAGAGGCTTCAGCTGGTTGCTACGATTTGTCGCCATCTAGTGGTTACATATGGAACTACGGCAGTCATCACCGCAATTTTGCAGTGATGTGACGAGTAAAAGACCTACATTTAAATTTCAACACATCTAAAAGTCTCCAACCTATGTTGCAAGTTCGCTTGTGTTCAGTAAGATACTAAATACTTAAAATAAAATTCCAGCAGATGAAGGGTCACATCTCACCTCATAGATAACTCACATAAAGTCATTACAGTCGAGTGCAAAGTACAAACGTGTACTTTGCACGGTCTCTATTTTATTTTACAAAGTTAGTCACTCAGTATGCACACTTCCTTTAAATAACCAAGGTTAACAATGAATTTGACTTATGCTTACTAAACGAAAGACAACTTTTTAAGTCAGTTGTAAAGTGTAGTTCGAGACAAAATATGTTGCACATCAAAACATATTAAATTTAAAAAAAAACAAATTAACTATAAAAGTGTCTACGGTATCGTGATAGTTGGCCTAGCTTAAATACAGAATGTACTGTAAATAGGTAGTTTAGAGCGAGTATAGCAAGAAGCACAACGTTGTCTTACGTCTCATGTGAACACAATAAACACTCACTCTGCTCCGTAGAGTGAACAATAGTCCCTTTCCCCTTTTATGGCTTTTTTCCTTCAAGATGACATGCTTTAAACTCTCAAATGAAAAGAAAGCTCAGGCACAGAAACCGTCAAATACACGCGGAAGTATTTCCTCACCTTGTCTTCCTGTAGGTGTTTCTTTTATAATCATGTGTTGCCCGAGAGGGCGGTAACACGTCCGGATCAGAGTGACATTTTTTAGTCAGAGCATGCCGGTTTCTAATGCAAGCGTACCTTTGAAATCTACATAAAAGTCTGTTTATACGTTTTAAAAATATAACTAAATGTTTATTTTAAAACAGTTCATTTCTTTAGCACTGATTTGTTCCACAAATCGAGATGTTTAAGATGGTCAGCCGTTAGAACATCTCTGCTTGCTTGGAGTTTCACCCAGTTCTGTTGCTATGTTTCATGATGGCCACAAGATGGGGATAGAGTGACTTACTTTGCCGCACCTTCGTGCACTTTGGAATACACGCACACACACTTCTTTTTGAACTGTGAGAGTCCACAGTGAGTTTTTTCAAAGTCCACACACACACACACATACATTCAGGAAGTACTGCTCTACTTTGATAGGAAAACACAAATCAAGTATATGTATTTTCAACTGATCCAATGACTGTGCAGCGTGTTTCCGTGACGAATATACATCCCATCAGGATCAGCCTGCAAGCCGCAGAGGAGGCAACGACTCCCAATGTAACAAGTTTGTATGTAAACCGTGCATTGCTAAGAGGATTAGCGCGTGTGTAATGATGTTTTTTGCTACACACACGCACACGCACACTTAATCTGACGCGCACACACACAGATGAAAAGATCATTTCCGTTTGCTGGCAACGATGCGCTCCAGCCTTTTAATCTGCATATTTACCATGATGCTTTGGTCTCTTTAATCCTGTCGGCCATGATGATGATGATGATGACGGTGATGATTAAAGAGGAGAATGATGGTGGAACAGCAGATAATTTTTTTTATGTGTTTGTAATTTTTAGAGAGCTCAAAAGACGAGGAACCTGCAGTAGAATGTTGCTGTTGGATTCATGATATTTAAAAGATGTACTTTACGACCTTTATATCACTAAAAAGGGATATATATATTTTGGGGAAATTTGGAACTAGGGAGTCTTGCTCAAAAAGGCCAGAAAAGTTTGCATTCGGGAAACAAACTGGAAGAAAAGGAGGCTGCTGATGTTTGCAAATATATTCCAAAGTTGTTTTTGAGCTTGAGTTGGGAGGACAAGTGAGCAGGAAGTCAACAGGAAGTGGATGTGAAAGGGAGCTTTATCTTCAAGGCTTGCTGCAGGGAAAGAATGCAGCGAGCCATGATGGCGGTGACCTGTTTGGACCCAGAGGTGGGGAAAGGCTCCTCTGGTGGCCAGGTAGGGACATGACTGATGGTGGTGGAGTTCACTGTGTGTGTGTGTGTGTGTGTGTGTGTGTGTGTGTGTGTGTGTGTGTGGAAACAACATCTCAGCATCTTGCTTCTCCTTTCTCCTGTGTTTGTTGTGTTGCCTGGTCCGTTCGTATTTGAAGTACTGGTGCCATCACATGACCTGTCACCTCTTGTCTGTCACTCAGAGGAGCTTCTTTGGTTTCTCCCTGCGAGATCTGCTCAGGTCCACAAAGGAGCCTCGTGTCTCTCTGAGCCTCAGGCAAGCAAACTTTACAGTATATACTGTCAAGGAGAAATACTATACAAAGTAAACTTGGGTATACTAACAATACTCAGTTACTAGCCACTGAAATTAATTAACATTATTAGCTAAATAACTGGCAGCACGGTGGTTGAGTGGTTAGCGCGCGGACCTCACAGCTAGGAGACCAGGGTTCAATTGCGTGGGTTTTTATCCGGGTGCTCCGGTTTCCTCTCACATTCCAAAAAAAACATGCTAGGTTAATTGGCGACTCCAAATTGTCCATAGGTATGAATGTGAGTGTGAATGGTTGTTTGTCTATATGTGCCCTGTGATTGGCTGGCGACCAATCCAGGGTGTAGCCCCCAGTGCGGAGGACCCCCCCTGAGGAAATACTGGAGTTAAAAACTAAAAACTAAAAGCATAAAATAGGACTAAAAAGATCAAAACATAGAAAAGTTTTAAAATATTAGTTGGAATTAATATTAGTCTTAACATTCACCAGTGATGTCATCATGAAGAAGTGAAAGAGGATTCCATTACCAACCTGTGCATCTTTGGTGAAGTCCTTAATCCAAGAGGATTAAGGCAGTGCTAGATAACATTGATGCTCACACACTACTTGCACATGTTCACTGTGAGGTCTACCTGTGACATTTTCAGTGGATATTATATATCTATAGTGTAATACAATCTGTACTCTAATGCAAATTATAAGTTATATATATATATATATATATATATATATAAGTTATATGTATATATATATATATATGTATATATATATAAGTTTCATTTCTATATTGTGCTTTGAGTCAATGGGCCATCTCCTAAAACAAATCCATGCATGTTGTGTTGTCCTCCAGCATGACTGATGAAGTCAGCAACATCAGAGAGGTGAATATGTCCCATCCACATACAGAAGGAGAAACTCCTCCAGAAGATGAGGTAGACCTATGGTCACGCTTCGTTTGGACCTTTTTTTGTGTCACTTACTTTTCCTATGCATCTTTAGAATCCAGCCCTGTCTGAGCGACTTGACAGTCCACTCATGAGAGCAGGTAAGCCTTCATTCCATTTTAAGGTTCTCTTGGTTTTTAAATGTCTTAACGGCCTTGCACCTTCTTATATCAACACCCGCGGACCCTGCGGTCCTCCGGCACTGGCCTTTTAACAATACCAAAACCCAGAACAAAAACCCACGGTGAGGCAGCATTTATAGCCACTATGGCCCCCACCTGTGGAACAGCCTGCCGGAGAGCCTCAGGACTGCGGAGACTGTTGACATTTTAAAAAATAAATAAAGTTAAAGACACACCTTTTTAATCAGGCTTTTAACTAATATTTTTAAAATTTTCTCATGTTTTTATCTTTTTAGTCTTATTTTATGCTCTTAGTCTTTAGCTTTTAACTCCAGTATTTCTATTAACTCCAGGGGGGTCCTCCACACTGGGGGCTGTGTCGGGTCTGCTGAGGGGGTGCTATCCTTGGGTCCCTTTGACCCGGCCGGCTTGGTGTTCCTCCCTTTGATGTGGGGGTCCGCCCATCTGTCGGAGTCGGGGGGCCCGGGTGCTGGTCCCCTGATGGCACGGCCTGCGGCTCCTCCCAGTGTGGACGGCCCCAAAGGTGGCGTTTCCTTGTTCCTCAGTGCCATGCCATGTCTCCCTACTGTGTGTGATTGTGTGTGATTGTGTGTGATTGTGTGTGAGTGTGTCTAGTATGGAGGGTGGGAGGGAGGGGCTTGTTTTTCCTTTTTATTGTGGTAATTGTGTTTAATTCTGTAAAGCACTTTGTGTTGCATGTCTTTGCAGGAAAAGTGCTCTACAAATAAAGTTGATTTGATTTGATTCAGCATCATCATCATCCTCATGGCGACGCCTTCCTCACCTGTTATGTGTGGGTTCAGTGCTGTGTGCGCAGGTGTGTAAGGTGTACCGCTTTCAGACGGAGGACGCCGGGTGGCTGCTGGTGCAGGAGCAAATGTCCGAGACGCCCCTGTCCTTCTCTTTACCCAAACAGCTACTGAGCATGCTCATTAGCCAGCTCACAAACAAGTAAATGCGTTCATAACGTGTCTCTAGTTTTACTGACACATCTAAATTTTACCTCTCTTTCTCAGACTGCAGGAAGTAGAGGAGCTCGGTGACCTTTCACCCCGCTGGGATAGTCTTCGCCGTGATGTCATCAACCACTGCAGGCATATGATTGGCTGCTATGAGGAGACGCTGGGCCAGCTGCACACGCTTTCAGGTGAAATCCACTTTTCAGTTTCTGCTCACAACGGCACCTTTGAGGGTCTCCAACTATCGGCCAATCAGATACAAGAAAAGGAGAATGTGTGTCATGATGAAGCCCCACCCACCTCCACCACTTTCTGTGTAATATTCATTCATTCATTCATTTTCTACCGCTTTTCCTCACGAGGGTCGCAGGGGTGCTGGAGCCTATCCCAGCTGCCTTTGGGCGAGAGGCGGGGTACACCCTGGACTGGTCGCCAGCCAATCACAGGGCACATATAGACAAACAACCATTCACACTCACATTCATACCTATGGACAATTTGGAGTCACCAATTAACCTAGCATGTTTTTGGAATGTGGGAGGAAACCGGAGTACCCGGAGAAAACCCACGAATGCACGGGGAGAACATGCAAACTCCACACAGAGATGGCAAACGGTGGAATTGAACCCTGGTCTCCTAGCTGTGAGGTCTGCACGCTAACCACTCGACCGCTGTGCCGCCCTCTGTGTAATATGTATTTATTTAATATTTACATTTACACAACTTCCTATGCACTGTTCAATCAGTGTTACATGACAGTGGCTGTTGGCAGAACTTGTGCAGCTTGCAGCATTTAAAGTGACAGTACACTAAAACATCATCCCTGTGAAGGATGATAACAAAAGGACACAATTATTAATGAAAACAAAACTGTCTTTGGAAATAATACTGTATTATGTACAGCACATTTTACAGAATATTTATTTTCACCATTATGTCATGGCACGCTAGGTTAATTGGCTACTCCAAATTGTCCATAGGTATGAATGTGAGTGTGAATGGTTGTTTGTCTATATGTGCCCTGTGATTGGCTGGCGACCAGTTCAGGGTGTACCCCGCCTCTCGCCTGAAGACAACTGGGATAGGCTCCAGCACCCCCCGCGACCCTCGTGAGGAAAAGCGGTAGAAAATGAATGAATGAATGTTCATTCATACAGCGTCGTCCTGCTTCAAGTCGAGTGGCTCCAAGGGGAACCAACATCTTCAGTTTGTCCCCACCAACCTGCACTCTCAGATGATGGAAGTCACCTGTCAGGACAGGACAGGTCAGTTATGTTGGAAGAAAGATGAAGACGACATGCTCGACATTGACAGTGTGTGTATCTTAAGGTGCGTGGTACCATGTCATCACCTTTGGTGCTCCAGCCGAGCACCACCAGGCCTTTAAGCATGGTGGCCTCAAAAGGCTGCTGGCCAAGCACACTGACCACATGCACAGGTGAGTGTCACGTGTTTACTGTGGAACAGAAGTTTTATCAGTCATGGTTTAGTAATTACTTAACATGGCTGCCCCACAGCTGCTGTTGCTACTCACATGAGGAGAGCTCAAGAGCCAGGGTAATGTTGGCTAGCATGGCCCAGCTACAGCCTCTCCTCTTCGGCCTCGCTGAGGAGCTGCTGTCCGTCTCTCTGGAGCACAGCACAGCCCGCCTGCAGCTGGCCGTAGACAACCTGACCCAGCAGGTAAGTTTTTCTTCCAGTTCACAAGCTCTGATCTCAGTTCTCATGACTGCTCCTCCTGCTTGTTTAGATGGAGAAGTTTGTTCATGCTCTCAAAGATGAGCTGGTGAGAAGCTCGCTCATGCACATCCAAAATAAATGCTGTCACGACAAAGACGGCGGCCTCCATGACGCTTCACCTGACCACCAGCAATATGATGAGGAGGAGTGGGCAAGTAGGACAGTGTGCGTTACATGACTCTGCCGTATGTAAACGTATGTTATGTTTAGGACAGAGTGTGGGCAAACGCCACAAACAGTCTGACCTGCATCATCACCATGGTAGACCGACTAAAGGGACGGCAGGACGGCAATAACATTGACTCTGGTGCGTTCACTGACATTCCTGTATTTGCACTATTATACATGTTTAGAACCTGGTTTCCTCACAGCTAGGAGACCAGGGTTCAATTCCACCCTCGGCCATCTCTGTGTGGAGTTTGCATGTTCTCCCTGTGCATGCGTGGGTTTTCTCCGGGTACTCCGGTTTCCTCCCACATTCCAAAAACATGCTAGGTTAATTGGTGACTCCAAATTGTCCATAGGTATGAATGTGAGTGTGAATGGTTGTTTGTCTATATGTGCCCTGTGATTGGCTGGCCACCAGTTAAGGGTGTACCCCGCCTCTCGCCCGAAGACAGCTGGGATAGGCTCCAGCAACCCCCCGCGACCTTCGTGATGAAAAAGCGGTAGAAGATGAATGAATGAATGAATGAAATTGTCATTCATAGGTATGAATGTGAGTGTGAATGGTTGTTTGTCTACATGTGCCCTGTGATTGGCTGGCGACCAGTTCAGGGTGTATCCCGCCCTTTCGCCCGAAGACAGCTGGGATAGGCTCCAGCAACCGCCCGCGACTCTTGTGAGGAAAAAGCGGTAGAAAATGAATGAATGAATGAATGAATGAAATTGCCCATAGGTATGAATGTGAGTGTGAATGGTTGTTTGTCTATATGTGCCCTGTGATTGGCTGGCGACCAGTCCAGGGTGTACCCCGCCTCTCGCCCGAAGACAGCTGGGATAGGCTCCAGCAACCCCCGCGACCCTCGTGAGGAAAAAGCAGTAGAAAATGAATGAATGAATAACCTGTTCTCCTCCAGACTGCTGGCAAGAGCAGCTGCTCCCTCTGGTGGTCACTCTCAGAGATTGCGTACGTGAGGCGGTGCAGAGGGCACGGACCGCCATGACCTTTGTGGTCCTGCAGGCGGCGGCGTCCGCCACCATCGCTCAGGGCCCCGCCAAGCTCACCCAGAGACGACACGCTGTCTTCAGCCAGGCGGTGAGACACAACAACTTAATATTGAAAAGTGGGGGAAAACACAAACATAAGCAACACTAGCAAAGCTGCATTGATGAATAGTCCTCATTTGGGTCACATGTAAGCTGGACCCTGTATACATGGGATGGGTCAAAGATACATGACATCATAAAAAAGTGACTGTGAAGGACAAGTGAAGGACACTCCCGTGACTTACACACCTGTCTGTCTTTCAGCTCTCAGCGGCCACATGCGGATTTCTATTGAGACTCCACAACGGTCTTGAGGATTCACAGTTCCTGCAGCAGCTTCACACCGTCGGAATCTTGGTTCAGTTTGAGGGCCTGCTCAGTACTTATGGTACACATGTATGTACACGCATTGCAGTTCACAGTCACATGTTCTTATGTGCATGCTGTGTGCGTCAGGTGATGAAGCAGGGATGCTAGAGGACATGATGGTGGGGGTGGCTGACCTGAGCGGAGTCACGTTCTCCCTAATTGAGGCAAAAACCGAACAACCGGAAGACCTTCAGCCGACCCTCCGAGGAACATGGTGAGAAACTGATGCACACAAACTTATTTTGTGTATTGTATAATAAAGTCTGTGATTGGCTGGCGACCAGTCCAGTGTGTACCCCGCCTCTTGCCCGAAGACAGCTGGGATAGGCTCCAGCACCCCCGCGACCCTCGTGAGGAAAAGCGGTAGAAAATGAATGAATGAAGTTATAATAAAGTAGCTTTTGGGTGTCTCTTTTCAGGGGCTCTTTGGTTGTCAAGGTCCCACTGCCCAAGTCAACTATCATGGCGCTGCCCGGCAAGCTGAGAACCGGATGTTTGATTCCCCTTCATCCGGTTCTGTTTAACATTGGCATCAACCAGCAGCAGAGTGTCGTTGAGAGGTTTGGCAACACCTCCATGCAGGAGAGACTGAATCAGGAGAGCTGCGAGCAACTCAAAGTTTACTGCAATACGCTGAGAGAGCGCATGCCCGACGCTGGTCAGTCCACATCGCCATCTTTGATCCCACAGGCAATCTTGATGACACTAAACACTATTACTTTGCAGCCGGTGTGCAGTCTCTGTGGGACATGTTGGCATCTCTGAGTCGCAGCGTGGAAACCCGGAGGAGAAAGAACGTGGAGGTGCTGTGGCTGGCTGCCTCGGTATATAAGACAGGTTTTAGGTTTTATTATTATTATTATTATTAATGTGTGAGCGAGAGATTAAAAACTGTATCTGTCAAGATCTGTCATGAGGTGAGTGGCGTGCGTCTGACTAGCTGTAAGAGCGCCAAGGACCGCACGGCCATGTCGGTGACACTTGAGCAGTGCATGCTGCTTAGGGACAGACATGATCTCAGCACCCATCAGTTCAGCACCGCGTTGGACCACATGAGGAGGTACAGTTCTTAAAAGTTGCTCCTGCATGAGACTGATGAGTGGCTTCTTGATTTGATCGCAAATTTCCCCCTCATGTTCCTTTCATTCTCTCTTCATTCTGTCACTAACCATTCTTTTACTACTCAAATCAACACACACCTCCAGGTGTCGTCTGTCCTGGGGTCAGATGCTGGGCTGTTATGCCCAATCGGGTCTCACGCCGTTTGGGTTAAAGTTATTGGAGAAGCCCTTGGACCCGCAGAAGTCCAGCTTCCCACGTTGTTTTGCCCCAAAAGGCACCAGACCACACTTGTACCCCGTGGCCGTCCTGTTGGTGACCTCTCACCTCCTGGTTCTCTGGCTCATTCTCAGCCTGCTCGTGCTGGTGGCCAAGTACGAGTAGGGCCACACAGGCTGGGAACATCAAATAGAAAATGTTATTATTTGAAATAAATGCTTGAACTGTAAAGAGGAGCTGATTGTTTGTGTGCAGGGAGGGCTGCAGGATGGAGAACGTTGAGAAAAACATGGGAAGCAGGAAGTTTGCCTTCAGCAGCGTCCAGCTCCTCACCTTCCCAAAACTATACAAACCTCCAGAGGACAGCTATGGATAGACATACAGTATATGTTTGGGTTTTGTACATAACATTGATTAATAAATCATGTGTAGTGTCTTTTTAAAAAAACAAACTATTAAGTTATAGAATTCACAATCAGTTACGTCACTTCCTCCTTTTGCTAATTTTTACGACAACGCTTCTGCATCGTCACATGCTGTGGTAGTTATTTTTTGTAAATGCACAGTATGAACATCAATGGTCAATAACTATACTTCATATATGTAATATATTGAATGTTATTTTATTATTGGCTTATTAAAAGACTTTGTTATCATTCAGATGTTTGTATCGTCTTTATTCACCAAGACTTAGCTGTGAATGTATACAATGTATCAAAATAAATAAGCGTACCTGTCGTTTTTCATTTGACTAGCCCATTTAAAGAAAGAAGCTGCTATATCAAATAAGCAGAATCCAATGTCATGACAATCCATCTCATATTCAGATAAACTACGACATTATAGAAATTACATGTTGTTTTATGCCAGGCCGCTAAGCGGCGCAGGTTGGTAATACTACACTACACAGCTACTTTTAAGATGAATTGTGTAGAACAAGCTTCAACCGGATGTATGCACGATTTATACTTCAAAATAAAGACAAATGGTGTCGTTTTAGTGATTGAAGGGCAAATGTGAAGGGAGGAACGTATATCAAACAGTACATATATACATCGTAAACAAGCGAAATAAACTTAGTAGCTACTGCGACAGTGATTGCAGTTCAGACCGTGCTGACATAGGCTTTGTTTTTAAATACATAACCGGAAATGGCCTTCCTCACGAACCGATAATTTACACAAGTACGTTCAAGCCCAGTCAAAACAATGCAGCTTAAATGGCGTCTGCATTTTTACAATAACTAATAGCGCCAGTTGAGCTCTCCATTCTCAGCTGGTGTGGTATTTTGGTGCGGCTTTATTCGCCTGTTTGCCACATTTTCTCGGCTGTCAGCGTTCGTGCCCGTCCAGCGGATATTTTTGTTCGCCGGAGATGGAGGCGGCTAGCGGGCGTCCGATGTTATGTAGCTTGCTAGAGGGGAGCGGCTGAAAGCAAGAGTTTAACAGACAGCTGTGCACATCGGGGAGTGAAAAGAAGGAGCTGCAATTAAAAGGAAAGCCTTGCATTACCTCCAGTTGCCATGGTGGAGTAGGAGGTTCGAGTCCCGTCATGGCTCCGTGCTCTGTGGTGGCGGCCTGCCGCAGCCTGGCCCTCTCGACGTGGCTGCTGTCCTTCTGCTTCGTACACCTGCTATGCCTCGACTTCACCGTGGCCGAACGTGAGGAGTGGTATACGGCCTTTGTCAACATAACCTACGTGGAGCCCGCCACCAAGATTGTTCGTACTGACAAAACCGAGTGCGGCCGCTACGGGGAGCATTCGCCCAAGCGGGACGCCAAGGGGGTGGTGGTCCTGCCCGCCGACCCGCACGACCGCCAGGCCTGCTACTCCAGCACCACGTTCCCGGCACCGGCCCACGCCGGGGCCTGGGTAGCTTTGATAGCCAAGGGGGGCAACTGCACCTACAAGGAGAAGATCCGGCACGCCGCCGAGCACAACGCTTCGGCTGTGGTGATTTTTAATGTGGGCTCCGCTATTGCCAACGACACCATCACCATGCCTCATCCAGGTGAATCTTCGCATTGCAAAAACAGAGGAGAGATGTTCTAGTTTTAATAAACTATCACAGTGGAAATATAAATATACTTAAAAATAATTAATTCAGTTTCTAGTTCGGTTTCAAGTTAGGATTTAAATTCCTGGCAAGTGACAACAAGTCCAGCTTAAAAACACAGGCCGAGCTGTCAATAGATGATGAAAGAAGGTTGTTGAAAGGGGAATGTGGAATCCAGGTGTATGTCGGACTTGTCGTAAAATAATTTGCTTCTGAGGTCATGCTGGGTATGAGTCTATACATCAATTTTCATATTTTCTTTCCCCCGTCACTTCAGGCACTGGTGAAGTGGTGGCCATCATGATCCCGGAGCTCAAAGGTCGCGAGGTGGTGGCACTGCTGGAGCGCAACGTGACGGTCACCATGACGATCACTATTGGGACGAAGAACCTGCAGAAGTATGTGAGCAGGACATCGGTAGTGTTCGTGTCCATCTCCTTCATCGTGCTGATGATCATCTCACTGGCCTGGCTAGTCTTCTATTACATCCAGAGGTTCCGATACGCAAATGCACGTGACCGCAATCAGGTAAGAAGATGTAAAAAATAAACTTCTTTCAGCTGGTCAGAATCGTAATCTGAACTTCCTGTCCTGTCCAGCGCCGCCTTGGTGATGCCGCGAAGAAGGCTATCAGCAAGCTGCAGGTGCGCACCATCAGAAAGGGAGACCAGGAGACGGAGGCCGACTTTGACAACTGCGCCGTGTGTATTGAAGGCTACAAGGCCAATGACGTGGTCCGAATCCTGCCTTGCAGGTAGACACCATGCACGCTACATATGCCACCTTCTCTTGTGCCTGACTCCACTTCTCTATGTCCGTGAAGACATTTGTTCCACAAGAACTGCGTGGACCCATGGCTGTTGGACCATCGCACATGTCCCATGTGCAAGATGAACATCCTGAAGGCGCTTGGCATCGCTGTGAGTATGCCGAGGATGAGAATATGGTTGGTTGGTTCTCAGTCATTACCCTTTGTCAATCTCGTACTCAGCTGAATGCAGACTGTCTGGATGACCTGACGTTGGACTACGACTTGGCGCTGGGTGGTGTGGCTGGGGTTGGCATGGGTGGTGTTGGCGCCTTGGCTCTGGAGGCCGTGGTTTCTGGGGCATCTAGTGACGGCACCCTAAGCGAAGGTGGCTCCTCTGTAGTTTTGGACCCCGGCGTGCGACGGATGGGACTGCCCCAGGACTACCAGGACCCTGACACCCTAAGGGACAGTCCTGTGACAGCCACCACCGGTACACTCACAGGTGAACATCAGGAATGCTAGATACTCTCTGCATTTCCAAGCATCTCAACACTTTGTTCTCTTTCGCAGGTGAGCTCCAGCCGATGGCGAGTAGCGCTTCTGTTGCATCGCTGGTCATCGCCGTGGAAACCCGTCTATCAGATGAGGAGGGGCCGATTGAACAGCCCCAGATTGGGGACAAGTCTTGAGATAGCCTCAATAAAACCAAAAGCTAGCAGACTAAGAATCACAACTCGGAACAGAAGCTGGTTTCGGTTTGGATCAGTTTCCGACCAGCACCAGAGTCTGCACCTGAGGGATTCCAGAACTGATGCAGGGCTGGAGTCGAGACTGTGATGGTCCTAAATACACCCAAAGAACTGTCCTGGTTTGGATGGGTTTTTACTCTTCACAGCGGGTTCCAGTCTGATAAGAGTACCTGTAGCCCTTGACCCTGAAATCGCTAATCCTGCCTTGTTGGAATTCTGGACCTCCTGAATCCTAAAAGACACATCTGGTCAGGAAAAGACAGCAAATGCTCTACTGGAATGGTCTTACCTGGGCCTTCCTACACGGACCCTTACTTCCTGTCCTACTGTGGAATCCTGTTCCCATTATTTTGTGGACTATAATTAGCCTGCCAGGCGATGTTGTGCTGAACATTTTGGGTTGACTCGGCAGTATCTTAGCTCACAGTATTCAATACACTCCCGCTCCCGCTTTTCTTGCCTGTGTGCAAAATTGCAGATTGCATTCAATTTCAAATGTACTCCGTCCTCGGCCGTCATCAGCCCCGCCCCACCAAAAAACACGAGTGACCACTTAGATCATGACAGGGTCTAAGATTTACAGCAGTTGTGTACCGTGACCTCATGCTGCCTTTTTTTCAAAACTACATTTGTCCTGTCTGCTGACAATCACTTTTTGAGTCGTTTCTTGCATTTATTGTCCCTTCTAGCAAACACTTTTTAGATTTTTTTTTTTCCCCCCTCCAGATGTCATGGCGATGTCATCGCGAAAGACAACAGAGGGGCGTTCTGTAAATATGAGAACGTGTTGGGGCACAGCCGCCGAGACGGATAAAGATTGTCATCTATTTTGATACCAGAAGAGACGTTTATTTTTGTAATCCTCACAACCAGCAGCCAAGACTGACTGACCCCTGCCTCACCCCAAACGCCCCCCACCTCCACCCCCACCCACTCCCTTGCAGCAGTGCTGGTCCTCAGCACGGCTCTGTCAAGTTCTTGTACATATTGAACAGCATGAAGCTGGCTGACCATGTTTGGGGGTCGGGGGGGGGGGGGAGAATTTTGTCATTTTTGGGATGAATATGTGACGCGCTAAATGTGTTGCCTGGCTGTCTTGTTTTCATTCTCCTTTAGAACATTTTAAATGTCCATGTCCTGGACTGAACTTGCATCCAAAATAAAAAAAACTACCATTGGTTGTGTGACGTGTAGACATGATGCCTTTAAATTTTACACTCTTGGTGGAAATATGTTCATCATTTTTTTGGGTCAACAATATTGATTTTTTTTATTGATTCAAACTAAGTTATTTTGTCATTATCCCTTCAACATTTAAAGTTTTTCCTAAAATTGCTTGCAAGCTTTTAGTTCACCATCTCAGTGGAGTACCCTATATGTTTTATTTTAGCACTGCAGTAGTATTATGATAATGATGATGCACTGTCATGGCCTCTTTTGGGAATGGTGTTTTAATTAAACCTATCTCTGTTGTGTTGTAAGCTTTTGTTTTCTCATCCAGTCAGGAAGTAGGAACAAAAGAGACAAAGGGAAAAGTGTAATCTTTCACATTTCACCACGCAAAAAACTACAGAGATGTAGCAGATCCACATCAGCTGTAAAGGTGGGGTAGTAATAAAGGTTTGTGTTGTCTGAAGCATGCAGTTTACTGTATGTGACAAGATTATATTATACTACAGTGGGTCTTGTATAACTAGATCTTGTATACAAACCTTGGATAACTAGGTTTGTTGGATGTTTGAGGATCTTCACTCTGCTACTGCTTTCCCGAAACGTACTTAAAATGGTGTGAAAAAGTGTTTGCCCCCTTTCTGTCACACTTAAATGTTTCAGATCAAACAAACTTAAATATTAGTAACAAGTGAACACAAAATGTACTTTAAATGTATTAGTCTTTTTCATTCATTCATTCATTTTCTACCGCTTATCCTCATGAGGGTCGCGGGGGGTACTGGAGCATATTTTATTAAGGAAAAAATAAATCCAAACCTTCACGACTGTGTGTGAAAAAGTGATTGCCCCCATTGTTAAACTGAGATTAATTGAGATCTATCAGTCTGGAAAACATTAAGCCATTTCTAAAGCGTTGGGACTCTAGCAAACTACAGTGAGAGCCATTATCTACAAATGGCGAAAACATGGAACTGTGGTGAACCTTGCCAGGAGTGACCGTCTAAAATGACCTCAAGAGCGCAGTTTTTTGTGATACAAGAGGTCACAAAAGACTCCACGACAACATCCAAAGAACTGCAGGCATCACTTGCCTCAGCTAAGGTTGCTAAGGTCAGTGTTCATGACTCCACCATAAGAAAGACACTGGGGAAAAAGAGCCTGCATGGCAGAGCTACAAGACAAAAATTACTATTGAACCAAAACAACATTCAGGCTCGTCTCAATTATGCCAGAAAACATCTTGAAAATACTCTGTGGTCTGACGAGACACAAGTTGAACTTTTTGGAAGGTTTGTGTCCCAAAGTAATGCCGCATTGCAGAAAAAGAGACCAACAGTAAAATACGGTGGATGTAGTGTGATGGTCTGGGGCTTTTTTTTTTTGCTGCTTTATGACTCACAAGACTTGCTGTGATAAATGGAACCATGAATTTTGATGTCTACCAAAAAAAATCCTAAAAAATGTCAAAAACACACCAGCAGTCCACGTCTGAATTGCTGAAGAAAAACAAAATGCAGACTTTTGAGATGATGTGTAATGACTCATTGCAAGTTATCACAAACACTGGATTGCAGTTGCTGCTGCTAAGGCTGTACCAACCAGTTATTAGATTTAAAGGGCAATCACTTTGTCGGCAATCACAGGGCCATGTACATTTAGATTTTGTCCCCCTCGATAATAAAAAAGTTTCATTTAAAAACTGCATTTTGTGTTGACTAATATTTAATGATGATTTAGCAGTGTGACAAACTTGCTAAAAAACTAAAGTATTTCACAAAACCTCCTTTCTTCACATACTGTATTTTATTATAATAATTATAATCATTTGGTCTATCATCCATATTTTCTAACATCACGTGACCACTCTGAGGAATACTGCAAGTGAGCAGTCGAAACTGTCAGGTACGAAAAACTACCTTTGGTCTGTAAAAAGAAATGTTGGCACTTTGTTACCATGTAAATTAGTACAGATTCGATAGTGGTAATTCTTATTTGTGAGAAAATACTATTTACCTGTCGGCTTCATCTTGTGAAAGAATTTTAGCTGCAGAGACAATACAAATAAAAATAGGGTCTCGCGTGAACCAGGAGACCACAAACGTCACTTTTAAATCGTTTCTCTTCTGGCTTCGGCGAACTTGTGCCGCAACAAAAAGGCAGCCACGGCGTCAGCCACCTTCAAACACACACACACACACACACACACACACACACACACACACATATAAAATAATAAAACACATCTGACTTAACTGGCCCGACACAACTAATTTGACGCTTTCTTACTTTGTCTGGCTTGTCTTCTTGCACTGCGTGACCACAAGGTGGCAGCACCTGCATCATGAATTTACCTGCAGACAGACACACACACACTGTAGTTATATTATACACGAATACACACACAGAGCCACTGTCAGTGGGCTGTCACTTCCAGCGTGGCCGCTGACTGACAGCAGCAGGTGCTTGTGGAGAAGCTATCACCAAGGAGACTGCAGAAAAATACACACGGTACAAAAATGGTAAACATTCCCATAAGTATTCTTTGAGGCTGAAATTAATGGAATTGATTTGTTACATTTTGTGCATAGCCAACTAATAGTCAGATGTTGTTTGTTGTAGAGCACAGCTAATGTGGATCCCTACAAATATCCATCCATGTATTTTCTATATTGCTTATCCTTATATTAGGGTTGCAGGGGTATGCTGGAGCCTATCCCAGCTGACTTCAAGCAAGAGGCAGGGTACACCTTGGACCAGTCGCCAGCCAATCGCAGTCCCTACAGTGAATAGATCTCATTTGCCACTTTTTCCATCCCAAGGAAAAACATGGTCGGTGTGCAACAACAGAACTTTGATTCATTTTGTGACACAGAAAACAAAATGAACAAAAACAAAAAACAGTTGCTATTGGCAAGTGGGAATATCGAATCATCAAATAGGTACAACATGGCTTTTGCCAAAACTCTGTTAGAAGCCTATTTATTGGATTAAAAATCCACAGTGTATAAAATGAAGTTAGCGTAACAGCCTTATATTTGAAATGCCGCTGCTGACACAAGTTGTGCTTTACTTTCTTGGGGTCTTTCATCTTTTCAAAATACTTCTACACTTTGAATGATTTTTTTAGTAGTAGCCATTATGACCAAATAAGTCAGTCAATGCTGAAGATCTTAATACCGCTCAACTCAGCTTCTTTGGATCGTGCAACTGAAGCGAGTGATTTTATTATAATGAGTGGAAAGTGTAGGTCTTTGGTTTAAAGTTAAACCCACACCTAATTTTTTATTTGTTAGTAACACAAATTAGGCTGTTTTTTAGTATCAAAATAGACTATTTAGTCAGAATGGTACAATCTTAATCACAGTTTTTTTTTAATTATATTTATTTGGGCAAATACACAAAACACCACAGTGCATCTCCCACACCAATCAAATTACAACTCTCCACTATTTACATTCTTCTTCTTCTTCTTATTATTATTATTACATTATTTTCATACGATTCAACTGTGAGAAGACACCTCAGAATTCATTCATTCATTCATTTTCTATCACTTTTTCCTCACGAGGGTCGCGGGAGGTGCTGGAGCCTATCCCAGCTGTCTTCGGGCAAGAGGCGGGGTATACCCTGGACTGGTCGCCAGCCAATCACAGGGCACATATAGACAAACAACCATTCACACTCACATTCATACCTATAGAGAATTTGGAGTCGCTAATTAACCTAGCATGTTTTTGGAATGTGGGAGAAAACCGGAGTACCCGGAGAAAACCCACGCATGCACGGGGAGAACATGCAAACTCAGAGGGTGGAATTGAACCCTGGTCTCCTAGCAGACCTCAGAATTGAACCATCAAATAGTCCACTATTTTAAGACACCGGTAGTTTTTAGTTTTCATAAACTTCCTGTGAACATAGGCACATGGCTCACCTTGCATCTGGCCGATGGTCAGGTCGCGATCCAGTCGATCAATTCCTGCCAACACATGAATTTGCATGTGAGCTTCAAAGGAGCTGGTAAAAAAAAAAAAAGAATAGCGAGGGCATCATGTGCTCACCAGCCAGTAGGAGGAGTTTGGGCAGGTTACATGCCAAAAAGAGGTTGGACGTTCCTCGAAACCAGCCATCCCAGTACTTCTCTGACTTTGACAGGTCTATACGCCATTTGTACACAGTCTGGCACACCACAACATGCACATGCTCTCGTCATTGACAGTGCCAAAGGCAGCCGTGAAAGACTTTTTATGGAATGTTGTGTCACATGGCAGTTTTCCTACCTGGCCTTCACCGAGGCTCACTTCTGTGGCGGTGTTCTCTTTATCATAGCTTTGGTCGTAGAACTCCTCGTTACGTTCGACCACTACGTCGCTCACTGGGCTGGCTTGCTCCAGAGTGTCCGTCTCCTCCATCTCACACCTGAAGACAGCACAATTAAAATAAACCTACAAGGGGTGGAGTCAGGCACCTTTGCTGACCAATCTTACCTTTTGATCTGACCAACCATTGAGACTCTAGCAGATTCCAGGTTCCGGATTTGTCCACTCTTGACACTAAAATGTGAGCACAATTTCATATTGTATGCCGCTATAAACGATTATTAATACTGAGCTATGCCGATAGATGCTCACCTCCACTCAATGGCGTGGTCCATAGACTTGAAGGATTTGGGTCTTCCTTTCAGGAAGTTTTGAATGCTGTGAAGTGCCTCCATTGCACTTCCTGCCATCCAGGATTGGACAATCATGAAATTGGAGTGTTGGACTGTAGTGAAGGACTATGCACTGAGAACTTCTTCTTTCTCTTTGGGCTTTTCCCTTCAGGGGTCGCCACAGCAAATCAAGCTCCTCCATCCAACCCTGTCATCCAACCCAACATCTGTCTCTCTCACACCAACTACCCTCATGTCCTACTTAACTACATCCATAATCCTCCTCTTTGGTCTTCCTCTACGCCTCCTACCTGGCAGTTCTAAACGTGGCATCCTTCTACCAATATATTCACTATCTTTCCTCTGGACATGTTCGAACCATCTCAGTCTGGCCTCTCTGACTTTATCTCCAAGGCCTCTAACATGTAATGTCCCTCTGATGTACTCGTTCCTGATCCTATCCATCCTGGTCACTCCCAATGTGAACCTCAGCATCCACATCTCTGCTACCTCCAGTTCTGCTTCCTGTCTTTTCCTCAGTGCCACTGTCTCCAGACCAAACAGCATGGCTTCTTCTTCTTCACCTCCTTTTCACAATCTCCATTGTTCTGAACTGTAACATTACTCCTCCACTTGGGTCCCTCTCATTCACACACATATACTCCTCTGGACATGTTCGAACCATCTCAGTCTGGCCTCTCTGACTTTATCTCCAAGGCCTCTAACATGTAATGTCCCTCTGATGTACTTGTTCCTGATCCTATCCATCCTGGTCACTCCCAATGTGAACCTCAGCATCCACATCTCTGCTACCTCCAGTTCTGCTTCCTGTCTTTTCCTCAGTGGCACTGTCTCCAGACCAAACAACATGGCTTCTTCTTCTTCACCTCCTTTTCACAATCTCCATTGTCCCTCTCATTCACACACATATACTCCATCTTGCGGCGGCTAATCTTCATTCCTCTCCTTTCCAGGGCAAACCTCCACTCTTCTAGCATCTCGTCCACCTGTTCCCTACTAACCACTACAAATCACAATGTCATCTGAAGACATCATAGTCCATGGAGATTATTGTCTAACGTCATCTGTCAGCCTGTCCATCACCATAGCAAACAAGAAGGGGCTCAGAGCTGATCTTTGATGCAGTTCCACCTCCACCTTGAACTCTTCAGTGCATGTGCACTGAGAACAACAATAATAAACCTCTCACCTTCGACAACATCGATCGCCACCAGTCCTACAGTGGTTGGCAGCAGTGCATTGCTGGAGGTGTGCACTGCAATCGCCCCACCGACCCCGTGGCCTATCAGGACAATGGGGGGAGGAGTCTCACCAAAGCATGTTCGGATAACGTTGGCTATGTCGCTGCAAACAGAGGAGAAACATCCGCTTGAGCAGGGAAGTCAGTGTCACCTTGGTGTTGCAGTTGTCGTGAGCGTGTTTACCTGGACATAGTTTGAGTGGAGAAGTCATCTGATTGGCGTACCAGAGTGTCACCTGAATTAAATATAAATATTCACAATAAAACCACTTTGTGATTGCTATCTAAAATGAGATGAGGAGATGTTCGGCCCTCTCACCATGACCCCTGAGGTCCATGGCGAGCACACGGCAATTCACTCTGGCGGTGATGGCGGTCTGCAACACACAAAAGGAACGAAAACATCAACTTATATCCTCACACACACTCACTTTGTTTGAATATTCACAGTAAAGACGGCCCAGGAAAGGGCTGAGTGTCCTCCGCCATGCAGAAGAACCAGAAGGGGGCCCTCGTGTCCTGCTTTGTAAATCCGGAAGATGTCTCGGTTGTCGGCCAGGCCCACATTCACATCCTCCATTTGGTCAAAGTACTCTCGCCATGACACGGGCGAGTAGTCCAGCTTCTGACCGACGTCACTGGTCGACATGCAGACACAAAGAAAGAAACACACAGTGTATATATTCAATGCACATAGATTAATCTTTGCAGTTAACATGATGCTAAAATAACTCAGGCTAGACTGATCTATTTTGGTAAAACTTCTGTTAGGGAAGTTAGCAAGCTAGCTTTTCAATGCGGGTTGCTAACCACAACTCAAAAAATGACCGTCCACAACACTCACAGGTGTTTTGGAAAGGTGACTTACTGCTCCGTATCAAAGTTCTCCTCCCACATGTTTGCTCCCGAGCAGTTGAAGTCTTGGATCTGATGAGAAACGGGAAGGCACTGTCCTCAAACGTCTCTTTCCAGCAGCACCTCAACGGTCTTTCTCATAGCTGTCGACCAAATAAGAAGCACCGCTGATACCTTGTGTGTGTACGCATCCGGCGAGACAATAAAGAGTCAGCTGGCGTTGTCAGGCAGCATCAAGTTGGCCACGTCCGATTGGCCAACATTTTAGAAGTGGGCCAGGAGACTGACCCTGTCCAATTCATTTATGCCATTTATTTGCCTACACACTCCATTTAAAGTTACTTAAAACATAATACATGTTTCAGTAAGATATGCCACTCTTTGGTAACTTATGGACCCTGAACAAAAGATAAAATATGTAATAATTCATGAACTGATTAATGATGTATATAATTGCAAAGTCTGAAGTTGAATCTTGAATGCTCACACACCTACACACACACACAGTGTCCTCAGATGTCAGTATCCTAGTAACCAGCAGAAGACACAGAGATGTTCCAACAGTGATAAGAACCAGGATCTCCTGACAGCAGAAGACAACTCAACAAAATGCAAACTATGAATGACCCAACAACAACAGCATCCAACATGCTAACTAAGTCATGATAGTTATGTGTCAAAGATGTTGGGAGAAAACATCTGTGAATGTGTGCCTTGCCTCCTAATTTATTCATAAGCACTGCCTGTGAGGCGGTGGCGAAGGCTGGTTGCCTTCAGTCGTTGAAGAGGCATCGGACAGGCGGCACTTGGCGTGAATGTGGAGGCTAACATCCATGTATGGTGAGAAGACTTCTTAATGGATACGACAATCAATAGGTGTTTTTCTTAATGGTAATAATCATACTATGTATAGCTGAAGTCTATTGGATATTAACATTTTAATACTTAGCATGCATGTTTTGCTTCCAAAACAAGTGTCAAGCTGTCACTACTATGGAAAACTCATACAATTCCAAGCGCTTGAAGGATGTTGCTAAATCCCAACATGAGATTCCAGGCCAAGCAGGGTTTGCAGATTCTGTGGGCAGTAAGTGCGAGGAGGAGCCTAACTTCAACCTAAGCTTCTGCCTAACCTCACGGGACAACCCCTGCTCCAAGAAAGGGGATGGGAAACTTGCAGTGAAAAAGCCCGAAGTCTCTTTGACAACCACAAAGACCTCCGGATCACACAGGGTGCAACAATTGGCTCGCAGCCCCACGGAAAGTGGGAGAGTCAAAACACAAACAGTGAGAACGGAAGCATCAGGAGTCTCACAGGCCAAAAAACAAAGTGGATCAACTGTGAAGACAACCAGTAAGGTTACACTGAGACTCAAAATGCAAAGCATCAAGAAGCAAGATGGCGGAAAAGAAACACTGAAAGTCCGACATCACAAAGAAGACTCTGACGATCTTCTGCGTCGAACTTCACCAGCCACTCAAGAACCAGCTAGCACAACAACTTCTGTAAGTGCAACTCCACAAATGAAGAACATGGAATCAGTCCTCATTGGTACCAATAGTCCCATACCGTCCAAACCAATGTTCAAGTCCACAACCACGACGACGCCCAAAGACAGCCTGGAACCAGAAAATGCTTCCAAAAACAGTTGTGGATTAATGGGAAGTTTTACAGACAACTGTTCCAACACAAGTCCCAGTTCTGAGAGTGGATCCAGAGAAATTATAGACTGTGGAAGTGGCATCCAAACCAATGCAGACTTGAACATATTGGCCAAAGACAAACCAAGTCCAGGGCCCAAAGCAAAATCTGATTCTTCTAAGATGGAACTGACACACTCGCCCTCTATAAAAGTCTCTCCAGAGCCACTCTTAGTGAGCAGAAGTCCACGGTGTAGGTCGAGTTCTCCAGGTTCTACACTAGGTAAGGGCTTTCAGGTATTTCCTTCTTATAATCAGCTAACATTAACATTCATTTGTTGCTTTGGTTTTAGTCCATCTAGCTCCTCTTGCTGCTTCCAGCCCCAAGACCAGAACCGGTGTTGCCGTGGTGATGCAGAAAGCATGCACACCAGAGCCTGAAGCGGTGGACAATTTGACAACGGGTTTTACCTTAGACTTAGTGGACAGGTCATCACTGACAAGGGGAGTAGCTCCAACAGGTGGATTGTGGAAGTTGACAGCGGAAGAAGGAACTATGAAATCCCAGAAGGCCAAGCAGGGACCTGATGAGTCTGGGAGACTGCCTCAGAACAAAATATGTCAACTGAGAAATGAAAATGTCAACACCTCATTTTCATTCTGCTCTTATCCTTATTCTGCTCATCCAGAAAAGCCCAATCCCAGTGAGATAGAGGCTAGAGAAGTGGGGGTCCAGGCGGAGGTGCAGGTGACTGAGCGCTCAATTTCCACCACTCCGAGCCTGCCAAGGGGAGCTCCCTGCTTCTCACTGATTGGTTCTCCCAGTTGCCAATCATGTGACTTGACCTCACCAACTGTGTCACTGTGCTGTGTGCCAGCTGTCCAGTCCCTTCGGAAGCATGTCTGTAAGATTGACATCGAACTATCCAGCCATGTTAAAGAAGGAATTGCTAATAGCATCATAGGAGTTGACGAGGATGTGGAGAAAGTGAGGGTGCAAGCAGGAGCTAAGCCACGGGAGGTGGCAAAAGACGACCAGGGAATGACGTGGGAGGTGTACGGTGCTTCAGTGGACCCGGAGTCTCAAGCCACGGCGATCCAGTCCCACCTTGAGTCCAAGATCCGAAAGCAGGCAAAACATATCAAGTCTTTGAGGAGGTTTATCAGGAAGCACAATAGGAGGAAGAGACAGACGAAGAGGAAGAAGGAGAAGAAGAAAGGGGGAAGGATGCTGGGATGTTGCTGCGGGCCTCCTTCAGTGGAAGACTAAGATGAAAATTCAAACATCCATCGATGGACATCATCGCCATCCCACAGCAAGCAAAGCACAATAGAGATAAGAAGTAAAATGTTAATTTACTGAAGCAGATCAAATACTTTCACTTCTGTTAAATATTTCAGCAACTTCCTTTCTTGGGCAAAATGCCAGTTAAGTTAAAAAAAATATGGATTAGTTTATCCAGCAGGACGTCATTGCGAATGAATGCAGCTGGAGCTTTTAAATGAAATTACTCTCTTACCTCACATCTTTAACATAAAACAAGCTCTCATCTGCCATAAGCACAAATTGAAACTTAGAAGAGCACTTATCTTTCCTCATCCCTCATTTCATCACCGCAGCTATTCGCCCTGCACTTCTCTGAATTATTCAAAAACATTAAAAAATCCCGCTGATGTCAACAACAGGAACTGGCTGCCATGTTTTATTCAGCCTGTACTTTGGGATACACTTGAGGACTACATTGTTTCCTTGAGCAAAAAAATAAAAAAAGAGACCTTAGATCTGGGGCCACATTCAGTAGAGGTCAGCATTTTGACACATGTTGTATTGTCTATATTGGTGATATATTAGCATGATAATAAAAATGCCATGATATAATGTATGGAGTGTGTTTGGTATATATGTATATTCATTCATTCATTTTCTACCACTTTTCCTCACGAGGGGTGCTGGAGCCTATCCCAGCTGTCTTCGGGCGAGAGGCGGGGTACACCCTGGACCGGTCGCCAGCCAATCACAGGGCACATATAGACAAACAACCATTCACACTCACATTCATACCTATGGACAATTTGGAGAACATGCAAACTCCACACAGAGATGGCCGAGGGTGGAATTGAACCCTGGTCTCCTAGCTGTGAGGTCTGCACGCTAACCACTCAACCGCCGTGCTGCCCGTATATATGTATGTATACATAGATATATTTATATTTTCTTTGTTTTCTTCAGTCAATAACACTCAATCTGAAATTGACAACTGCTTAGTGAATTTTTTTTTTTAAAGAATTAAAAACTTGCACAAAAACTGCGTAAGAAAATACTGCACAGTATAGGATCACAGTTGACAAAGCAAATTGTTAGAATATGAAATATCTAACTGCATTTTTTGACGAGGTCTGGGGTATTTTACACAGGTTTTTTTGCTGGGTTGCTCCCCAGCTGCATCTGCAAGGATGCGGGTTTGAAAAACGCAGACCCCAAAATGTGATACAGCTGGAGTAGTTTTTTGGGTGACGTAGACGCCACATTGGACGCATTGATAGTCAACATCACCACCATATTGGATGTGGCAAGACAAAAACAGAGAAGATACCTAATTAAAGTACTGCATTTAATAGTACCAACCGGTTACAGTCCAAACAAGATCACGTGTCATGTGATTACTTTTCCCAAGTAAGGCTGATCAACACTTCACACTGTATTTTGCCGTTCTTACGTCATTTTACAAACTGAATTTGCTTGGAGAATGCTGTGACATAACATTGTGGATTTCCACGGTGAAACCAGCTTCCACAAACTTGGGAGAAAAGGTCAGTTTCCTTGCATTCGTTTACGGGGCGGATCTGTCACATCTAAATGTGTCGCTGCAACAGGCCAATTGAACAAGTCCAAATAAATAAATCAAATTGATTAACATTTTCTTACATGCAACCGCATGTAAGAAATTCATCAGAACAAATGCATGAAATTATGGAACATAACTATAAAGGTGCAAGTATCAAATATTGACAAAAAGAATATGAATGACATAATACAGAGTGTGAAATGTCTTTCAGTTCTACTTACTGTATGTGACACTTTAATTAGTTTTCTGCACTTTTGACTGTAATTCAACGTACATTTGCAATTTTTTTTAAGTGGAGGGATGTGGATAATTACCTCATAGTATTTACACAATGCAAAACATTTCTGTCAGTAATTGCATTTTTAATACATTTAATAGACTAAAGCCAAAATCGTCATTGTCACTGACTTGTCATTCATTCACAAGTAGTGTTATAAATCTACAATGTTTTATGACACATGTTTTTAGTTTTAGGAAACTTAAAAAATGACAAGAACATGTGCATATGTCGTGCACCGTTTCTGAATCGTGGCTTCCAACATGGTGCCCGTGGTGTACTACAGCATGAATTGGACTAAAACTAGCTTTTAAACACACATGTAAACCCTTCTGTTAGATAGCGTTTGGCTTTTTAAAATCAGATTACCATACCTACATTATGCAGTCAGAAACTAGTTCTATCTCTTTAATGTGTGTGCAAGTGGAGCAGGATGTAACACGGAATTAACTGTTAACCAAGGTCATGTTGGCTGTACATTGCGATATAAATTGTTGCCAGGTTGCTCGCGGATATGGAGAAAAACCGTGGCGATTAAAGATGTAAACTACAGTACATATGAACAGTCATAATTTAGGATGTAGTCATCTCTATGCTGCAACCTGAATTGTTTCTGTGCAAATTGCTAGCCATCCAGGTCAAGAAGCTCATCATGAGTTGAATAGAGGGAATTGAACAGTTGTGCCAGCGTGGTAGATAATTATTTTGTGTAAATCAGCTGAGTCACAGCTGATAGCAAAGGTATCTCGTAGAATGCACATTTGCAGCGGAGACACAGTTGTCAGGTCACACGAGAGAAACAAACGACTAGCTTTGCCGGAAATAACAGGGAGTTTGACTTTGCAAAAAAAAAAAAAGGAGCTCATAATAAGCGAATCTGGCAGCGTTTGCTGAGGTTCTTTGTTTATAAAGTATGCGACATAACAGGTCAACGGAAAAAACATATACATAAATACAAATACACAGAAAAGAGTTATACAGTCTGGCTGATTGACATTTACACAATTTCACTCACATCTGCTGCCAATTGCACATACACTACAAGTTTAACAGTTTCATAATCACAGTGCAACTACATTTTTTTTTTTTTTTTTTTAGATTAATTGTGTTGTACATTACCCAGAAGCCTTTGTACTCAAGGGCAAGCCAGAAGTTTACATGCGGTTGAAGATAGGCGCGAGTAATTGTGATATGCTAATAACTGTACACTGCTGTTAAACAAGTAATAATCATTCATTCATTTTCTACCGCTTTTCCTCACGAGGGTCGCGGGGGTGCTGGAGCCTATCCCAGCTGTCTTCGGGCGAGAGGCGGGGTACACCCTGGACTGGTCGCCAGCCAATCGCAGGGCACATATAGACAAACAACCATTCACACTCACATTCATACTATATGGACAATTTGGAGTCGCCAATTAACCTAGCATGTTTTTGGAATGTGGGAGGAAACCGGAGTACCCGGAGAAAACCCACGCATGCACGGGGAGAACATGAGTAATAAACATAACACTGACTATTTAGGCTTTAATTATGATGTTTGAACACAGCAGTGAGTGTGTATTTGTCAACGACTTACACATGTATACGCCGCTCTCGAGGCCATGATGAATCAGTTACTCTGCGATCGACAGCGGGGTCTATTGAAAGGGGAACTGCACTTTTTGGGGGAATTTTGCCCATCATTCACCATTCTTATGTGAAACATGATTTTGGGGCTCTAAGAAATTTCTGTTCCTTGAGGGGGGGGGGCATGACAGAAAATAATTAAGAAGCACCGATATAGCCCAACAACACAATATTCTGTGTGCCTTGAGAAATCAGTCAAAATGATCAAAAATGGCCGGTATCTCGAGGGACGGCTTTTGAAAAATGCAGAGGATTGAATGAGTTAAAAAGACTTGAAACTCTGATAACATGTCAAACTTTGGTTTAAGATTACAATTTACAACTTTATATTTCTATTCATTGAGATTCTATTCTTTAATATAGAGCCTCTTTTCCCCCAATACAGATGCCTCTATCAAGCCAAGAAAAAGAGGCTCTACATCGAGTAGCCAATGCAAATCCTGTAGCCAAAAGGCACGGAATTTGGTTGTACACACACAGGCACAGGCACATGCAGATGTAACGGATGCTGGCTGGCGTGGCTGTATGAAAGTACACTGGTAATCCCCACACCCTGATGTCTTAAGACTTGCGCTAGACATCCAGTCGACAGCTCTGGCTTTTAGCTCAACGGTGGTGCTCTCAATTAGAATAAAAACTGTTTTTAAGTCTGTTTGTTCTTGATATCATTAACCTGTAACGTCTACCTGATGGCAAAAGTTCAAACATGGAGTGACCAGGATGGGAAGAGTCTTTAACAATGCTCAGAGCTTTTTTAGCACAGCGAGCACTGTGAAGGTTGTCCAGTGAGGGAAGGGGTCAACCGACCATCCTCTGGGTCATGTGGATGACCTTTTGGAAGGCTTTTTTTTGGGCCACAGTGCAGCTACTAAGCCATGCACATATACAGCACGTAAGAATTGCTTCTATGGAACATCTGTAAAAGGACACCAACAGTCTCTGTGGGATCTTATTCTTCCTGAGGACCCTCAGGAAGTGGAGACGCTATTGGGCCTTTTTAATTACATTTCTACTGCCTACAGTCCAGGTCAGGCCCTACTCAATCTGAATGCCCAAGAAGCGAAATTCTTATTCGGGGACCCCTGGTTTGAGCCCCGGGTGGACAGACGGGTTACACAGACACACGCAGTCAGACAGACAGACATACAATTTAGTAATTTAGTGCCTGAGACTAATTGTTTTTATTTTGTATTTTACTATTTAGTTATTGTCATGTCTTTGGGTCAAAGACAGTGGCTTCATGTGATTTTGGGGTTGGTTTAAAATGTGTAAATAAATTCATAGTCGGTAAATATATATGTTAAAAATATTGGGGAAAATGGTTTAAAAAACTCCAAATAATAATAATTATTATATCAAATAAATATAATTTCAGTGACATCAAGAGTGAGGGCTCTTCTTGCCATCAGACAATATTTGATGTTTTCTCTGATGTGAAAAAGCTCATAAATCAACTGTTTGCTCTAAAACTGTGAGCCTTGGGAAACGTTTGTCTTTGTGTACAAAGCATTTAAATACACAAATTTTCCTCAATTACTAATTTGCATATTTTTATAAACTTTATGGTGTGATCTTAGCAGTTAGTCATGTATCAGCTCTGAGGCCTGTGTGCTAACCACTCGTCCGCCGTGCAGCCTGGGAAGCTATCAATATGCCAGTAAAGTAGTTCTTCAGCGCAACAATGTTAATAATAATTATAGTAACAGTGTTGCAGTAGCTTGGTTAATATGCACCTTAATTACCTTCAGAACTACACATAAACTTGATTATTGGTTTAATTAAAAATTGTCCATCGTTTTGATGAAATAAAATACATTTAATATTGTATGTGGGGGAGCGCCTCTCAAAGTTCTCCCAACACACAGCCAATGAGAACTTTTTTAAAATTAGCCCACTTGAACAGCAAATATGTATGTTTCGCATCAACATGACTCAGGTCCGTGAGTGGCACACTCTTCTGGTGAATATATGTAATAGACATTCACATCATGGCATTCTAAGACGCTTTATGAAAGTAAGTATATTGACTTGTTACATCCAAAATGGCGGCGACATTGGCAACGGCAACAGTGGACAAACCCACTCCATGTATCAATGTATCCGCTGATACATGGCGGAAGTATCTTTAAGTTTAGAAAGTGTTTCTTTTGCGAAAGTTATTACAGTCTCTCACATTTCTTACTCCATTCTCTCGGGGGCTTTAATATTTATACTTTCGCTGTGGTTACACCACTTAGAATTTTCAGGGTCAATCTATATTTTATTTTGAAAAATCAACGGATCAAAAGCTATTTGAAATGACATGAAAACAACAGAAATACAAAATATATTTCTGCCAACCTGATGCAAGCTTTTAAAATAATTTACTAAAATATTTTTAATTGAAACCACCGATCTAGGATGTCGTGTTGTTATTCTTTTGTGTTTATTGGTTGCTATTTAAAATACCTCCAGACAGTTGCACCTTCAGTCATAAAAGTGGGCTCAACACGTGCACAGCACGGTCTCTCTCTTGCAGTGCTCTCGGTTTGAAGTCAGAGGGATATTGTCTTTGCAGGGGTGAGTGATCTCAGTATTTCCGATTTTAATGAACGATCTGTGTGTGTTTTAAGACTTAAAATTGTCAGCAATGTGAGTAAAAAGGTAAAGAATATCAGGTGAAAGTTGCTAGAATACCCTTAAACATCGCTAATATATGTCATCTAACATTACAATGCACCTGTTGGACGTTTTATTATGTTTTTACTTCAAAGAGCATTGTATGGAAATCCTTACAATCCCACGTGGCGACGAATAAAACATGATTAATTAGTTAATTATATCTGCCGTCCTCACACAAACTGTGCCATGGTAATTATGCACCAGAGGGGGGGACTTTCAGTCAGTAAACGACGTATAACCAAAGTATTTCTAAAATCGGTACTTATGTTATTGCTACACGCCGCATGTCTCTTGTTATTTAACACGAATTAAAGAGTTTGGAAAGGTGTGTGTATATTTTCAAAATGTTTTACATGCACAAATACTGTATGTGCACATTTATATATAGTTTACAAACTCCAAGCTTTGGTGGGTAAAAGCCAGTTATAGTTTTTGCTTTTATTGACTTATTTTGCTCAAGTAATTTGAAATATTGAAAGGGTTGGATTATTTTTGTTGATATCACATGAAGTTGTTGCATTAAGTATTGTTAAATGGTTTACAAATAAGTTGTTTATTGACAGAAATTGTTTCCCTAATATATGTCCTGCAGATTATAATCCTGAACAACAATTTAAAGGCATAAAAATCATTTGATGATTTTGAAAAATGTCATGTATTGGTCATACTTACATTCACTTGGTATCAAATCGCCTACCATATAGTCCGCAGGCTCTATCAAGTGCCACACTGTTTAAAAAAAAAAAAAAGAAAATGAAATAAATAACTGTCCAAATACCTATTATTTGCTAAAATTTACTTCAATTAAAAAAAAAAAAATCCTGAAGTATTAACTCACGTCATCTACCAAGCACATTCAATAACTGTGATTACAAGTTTGACAATAACAAGGAATAATGTGATATTTTGCATTTTGTAGATGGTAGAGGAAATGAAGATGGAAGCAGTGCTGATTAGCCCCTCAACGGGCCAGGTACTAGCAATGCCACACAGTCGGGTTTAGTTCAAATGAACAGAAGCCATGTTCAGTCCGCAGGTCAGCAGCAACAAGGCGCCGTTGTCAGCTTCCACAACATTCACTACAAGATTACTCAGCCGGGAGGATGTTTATGCCGGAGAAAGACCACCTTCAAAGACATCCTCATTGACCTCAAGTAAGAAAAGCAAACTTTTGCACACTTTTTATCCTTAACGTCTGTTTGTGTACGTGTCGATTTGAATCCACCTGGCGAGCCAACGTGACTCCATCAAGGCATTATACAGCAGGAAGGAAGTGTGCTTTGTGTCCAACAACATACACACAACAATGACATCGACTAGAACCAATAAACACACAGAACCGGCACCCCGAATGTGTCCAAATGAAGCTGAGGCAGTTCCATTTTCCTCACATGGATATCAGCTCTCCAAAGCTTTCTAAAAACGTGTATGGATTCATGCCTTAAACAATCAAAGGCCACTTGTGTTTGTGTGCTGACTTTTATATCTCCAATGTTTTACTGCTTACTGTGTGTAATCATTGACCAATCCAAGCTGGAGGTGAAGGCCAGTTCATGTGAGTGAACATGTGATATGATTGTCTCTCTTTGTTTACAGCTCATGAAACTCTTATGCTCATCCTTTATCACCTTAGAATCTCAAATGTATGCCCTTTATCAATGTTTTCCTTGGCAGTGGAATCATGAAGCCTGGTCTCAACGCTATCATGGGAGCGACCGGAAGCGGCAAGTCATCCTTTCTGGATGTTCTGGCTGCCAGGAAAGACCCTGCAGGTCTGTCTGGTGAAGTCCTCATCAACGGGGCTCCTCAGCCGCCAAACTTTAAGTGTCTGTCAGGGTATGTGGTACAGGTGAGTCGGACTAAACAGCACTTTTTACGTGATAAAAAGACTTGGAGAAAAGGGGAATCCTCCATGCCACTAGCAGCGTGAGTGACTATTAGTACAGTCGTCACTTGCCATGTCGTGGTTAATTGGTTCCATACCCGACTTCGATAAATGAATTTCCGTGAAGTAGCGTTGAAGAAAATGAATATTTTTCTAGTCAGACCATAGAAAACCTGACTTTCTTAACAGTTTTTAGCATTATTAGAGACCTCCTATTATTCTCTATTCCCATTGCGCAGAAACACAAGAGACTGACCGCTGGCATAGCAAGCTACTGCTCTAAGAAATTAGCCTCTCCAAGTTACCAAGTGTTTCAAACAGAGTGGGGAAAAGGACAAGGAAGCCAAAAACTTACCACTTCCACACAAAATGGGAGAACTTTTTTTCACTCCATCATATTGGGCATGCTATGGTTCACTCCATGCTGTGTGGATCAGAGCAGCGTCTATGAATCAGAATCAGAACGGCATTTATTGTCACTTTACATATAGTACAAGGAAATTGCATTTCATTTCAGCTCCATTTTCAGTGCAAGACAGTATAACAGTACAAAATATTAGAATTAGAAGAATAAATAAAGAAGGATTTCGAGTGTACAGGACGATTGGTTACATTGGTTACAGAGTGTTTAGGGAGATGATGCCTCTAGGACAGAAACTGTTTTTTAGTCTGTTTGTCTGTGCCCTGATACGTCTGTATCGCCTCCCAGAAGGTAGTAGCTTAAACAACTGTGATGCGAGGTGAGAAGAGTACTGGATGATGCTGAGAGCTCTGCTGACGCACCGGGAGTTGTAGAGGTCTGTCAGGGAGGGGAGAGGGCAGCCGGTAATCTTCTGTACCTAACACTAGTTTCTTTCATATTAGCAGAACATCTGAATCACATATTAACTTTGTTACTATTAGCAATGAGTGGTTTTGTTCAAAGACATTGCATCATTTTAAAGTGAATTCACATTTTGGGTGTATTTTGGGGGATTTCCAAGCATACTTCTGCATTAAGAAAGTGAAAGATAAGAATATCTGCTTATTGTTTTTCTTCATATTTCTGTTTATTTAGGCCACACATATGCACATACGTAGTAAAGATGTGTTGTTCAGAGTGCTTGTGAATGGATCTCACGGTTGTCTAGTGACTATGAGAAAGTGTTGTCCTGATATCGAAGGAACTAGAGATGTGTTTCTGAGTTGGAGATACATATATAGTTTTGGTATTGCACTGTTAATGTGTTCAGGTCAGAATAAAGTTATAAAATAGAGGCAAACTGTCACCTCCATCTGCCGTGATAACAAAGATACATGGCTTGCCAAGATGTAATTGCGCAAAAAAATGTAACGTAATTATTTAAATTAAGTTGGTACCGCCATTAATGCACACCATATTTTTTTCAGGATGACGTTGTGATGGGAACCCTGACAGTCAGAGAGAACCTCAACTTCTCTGCGGCGCTCCGCCTCCCATCTAGCATCTCTAAGGCGGAAAAAGAGCAGAGAGTGGACACTCTAATCCAGGAACTTGGACTGAGCCGTGTTGCAGACTCCCGGGTGAGTCGGGGCTGTTAAGGACGACGTGGGCCTGAGGAGAACAAAGGGGGTGTCCTAATGTGTGCGTGTGCAGGTGGGAACCCAACTGATTCGTGGAATCTCCGGCGGCGAGCGCAAACGCACCAACATCGGCATGGAGCTCATCATCAACCCATCCGTTCTCTTCTTAGATGAACCCACCACCGGGCTGGACGCCAGCACTGCCAACTTTGTGCTGTTGTTGCTCAAGAGGTGCACAAACAAAAGCGTAACATTAAGGAGTTGGGAAGGACACAAACATGACCAACACTAGCATAGCTATGTCAGCCGCAGTGTTAATGTTTACGGTCACATTTCAACAGCAACAACAATTCGCTGAAGAAACATACAGCTCCCATGTTTGTAGCGATTTTTTTTACAAGCATAAACAAGCCAATCTAACTAGTAGAGCAAACAAGTAAAGAAAAACAGTAAAAACAGACACTTTAGCATACTGTAACAGGGGGCCATTGAAACAAAAAAGCATATCTTCCTTCAGGATGGCCGATAGCGGACGCACAATCATCCTGTCCATCCACCAGCCTCGCTACTCCATCTACCGCCTTTTTGACAACCTCACGCTGCTGGTCAACGGCAAACAGGTCCCGACGTGGTCCACCACTATGGTGCTACTTTGTGCCTCAATGACCTATTTAAACATCTCGCTTAGGTATACCACGGCGCGGCACCGGGAGCTCTGGAATACTTCTCTGACATCGGTAAGAGCACCATTGCTCTACACAGCCATGTAGCCTGTTAAGAGTATCTAATGTTCATATTTAATATTTACAAGGGTACACCTGTGATCCTCACAACAACCCTGCAGACTTCTTCCTTGATGTCATCAACGGGGACGCTTCTGCAGTGGCCCTGAGCAGTATGGATGGAGTAGGTGTGTCATGAGATGTTTTTAATTTTTAGTTTAGCGTTATAAACTTTTTTTTTTTTAAACTTTATACAAAAAATAAAAATAAACCTTTAAGCGGCAAAGTCGCAAAATTGGCTGACATAAGTGACTTTCATATGAGCAACACTTGTGTGTGTTTTTTGATGCAAATTTAAGGCATTTGATGAGTTTGAAGTGAGATAAAATGTTGTGATATATTGTCATATCGAGATATTGTCACACTCCTAATCAGTGGATCTGACATTTTGATGAGTGTTGGCCATCATGGAGATAAGCCTGTGACCATTTCTGAGCCTGGTGACATCATAATACGCTAATTAGATGAGTAAATTTACTCTCATCACAAACTTTGAGTCAAACGTTCTCATTTACAGTATGCCTTTTATCACTAAACAACCGTTTGACACAGTAATATCAAAACGGAATATTTTCTTCTAAAGGGTTAACTGCTTTTTCTTTATCCCAGACTCAGATTCAGTTCTGAAGTCCAGACAAGTAATCGAGGATAAGCTGGTGGAAGAATACAGGAGCTCAGCTTTCTTCAAGCAGACCAAAACTGACTTGGGTTGGCATGGAGACATCAGTTAACCCATAATTGGGTCAGAGAAATGAAGAATACAAAATATTAACTGTCTCTCTGTCTAGAGAGGATTGTCCGTGGTCAGCCGACGAAAATCTACGCTCCTTCTAGAACCATAACTTACAATACCAGCTTCCTGACGCAATTCCGGTGGGTTCTGAAGAGGACGTTCCGGGACCTCATGCTCAACCCGCAGACTTCCATTGCTCAGGTGAAAGATTTCTTGGTCCAGTTTAAAAGTCTGAATTTAAAAGTCTACTAGATTAACTAAACCTATTGATGATGACTGTTATTGTTCAGGTTGCAGTTACTCTGTTCCTCGCTGTGGTTGTAGGGGCCATTTTCTTCAACGTCCAGGAAGACCAGAGCGGCATCCAAAACAGGTTATTCTACTTGAGATCACCTTTCCACTCTACTATTTTAGGGGGTATACACAGTAAAACTGGCGCCACAAACTCAGGCTTTGTGCTCAAGATGCAAAAGAAAACCCCTAAACTCTGCAGACTTAATTGGTCTCGCATTCACATGACGGGGCATTTGATGTCATATTATTCGAAAAAAAATGTAGTCATCCTGGCTGGGATATTTTACAAAAAATGAGAAAGAAATTATTACGGAGTGTTATGAGGAGTTCCCAAAAGATTATGATTGCTAAAAGCAGCCAATAGAGCACGGGTTGACCGCTGGAATGTCAGCATAAAGTGCGTGAATGGGCAAGTTAATACTGCTTATTTACTAACTACCATATATATATATATATATATATATATATATATATATATATATATATACATACATATATATACATACATATATATACACACTATAGGATAGTATATATATATATATATATATATATATATATATATATACACACATACTATAGGATAGTATATACATTTTTAAAAATTGTTTTATAATTATATAAATTTGTTTTTATATTAAAACAAGTGTAATGCATGTGTAACGCAGTTAATAGATGCCTCAGAGGGTTTATTCATCCAGAAAATATTGTAATATAAGACAACTAACTGTACTCACACAAGGACTCATTTACATTCATTATTAATATTTCATATACCATTTTATTTCTGGTGTTACCATGTGCATATCTAGCGTATTCCCTCGACTAAAAGTCTATTTCGCTAATTGATGGATAATATCAGGCAATTATTTTTTTCCCAATGTTTTTTTCCCTCCATGTCCCCTCAGGAACTTCAAAGTTTCTAAATAAATGGAGACAACATCTCAGAATTAAAAAATGAGTGAAATAGTGACACTTTCATAGCCCATTTCAAGCTGCAAGTCTTAACATAACCTGGTCCCGGCCAGACTATGAGTTTAATCTATGTTACTATGGCGATACAGCTGCTTTAAAAGAGAGCTGCCCTCAATGAACACACAAGGCCGGCTTTCCATTCAACACAGCTTGCTAACCCACTACACTCGCTTTGCAAAATAACCCCATAGACTCTTACCAGATCGTTGTGGTGCTTCCAGGTTTGGTGCCTTGTTCTTCATCACGGTCAATCAGTGTTTCAGCTCACTATCTTCGGCCGAACTCTTCATCTTGCAGAGGAAGCTCTTCATGTAGGTGATAAAATAGCACAGATGCTTCTGTTTATTCTGCTAGGGATCAAGTTTAAAGCTGTGTTCTTTCTGCAGTCATGAGTACATCAGTGGATACTACCGGCTGTCCGTCTACTTCCTGTCCAAGGTCCTGTCTGAGATCCTCATGCTGAGGACCATCCCTGCCATGGTGTTCACCTGCGTGTCTTACTTCATGATCGGTGGGTCGCAGACTATTCATCGTCAAAACTGTCCCAACTATTTTCCCATTCAGTGTCTTTGGAGTGGTTTCATTTTAAAGTGCGTTCAACAAAATGATTGTACATACTGTATAGTACAGGGGTCGGCAACTCTTCAGTTTCCTTCTTTGCCAACAATGCTTCCTATGTGGCGAGAAACAAAACAAAAAAAATTTGCAAGACATTTTCAAAACAAAACAAGCACCCATTTTCTGAAAAGCAGTAATTTATTTCAAAGTAGACCTTTAGTCTAGCCATGCACACATCAAGTCAAGCGGTATTAGCCAGTGAGTGAAAAGTAAAAGGCTGTTAATCGCTGTACTACACATTTTTGGAGGCGTCAGGTACTGAGGTTTAACCAACGTACTATCACAACCAATCAATCAGTTACACATGCACACTGCAACAGGTGAAATTACAAAAGATTAAAACTTTTATGTTTGCAGCTCTAGACAACTTTTCTTTCATGGGAGAGGGGACAGAATAGTTCTTTTGATAATAAAGGTTGCCGACCCCTCGTATGGTACATTGAATATATTGTACAGCACTTAATCCCATAAGAGCTCACCTGCAGGTCTGAAGCCGACAGTGGCAGCCTTCTTCCTCTTCATGTTCACTGTGACTCTTGTGGCCTACACGACCACCGCCATGGCACTGGCCATCTCTGCTGACCAGACGGTGGTGGCCATCGCCAACATTTACATGACCATCGTCTGCGTCTTCATGATGGTAACAGTCACATTAGCACAACCACTGCATTTAATTGATATTTCTTCAATATTGTTTCACTCTATTGGATCCTAATAGCAGTAGTAGGCTGCGCCCCAGCCATTTTCAGTGTGCTGCAGGTTCTTTGCCAAAAAAATTATCGAATGATCTCATGTCCGTGAATGCACCTTGCGCTAGTGCTATTCTCTTGCTATGCACCATGTTTATGAGCTACTTGGTCAGCTTGAGCAGGCGGGGAAGGACATGGAGTGTGGACTTAATGCCTTTTCCGTCTGACACACTGCTTGATAGCTTTTGGAGAATGTGAACGTTGTGTCGCATGGGGGAAATCTGCCCACAATGCAGACTACCAAGTACAGTATGATGGTACTGGGAGGCGTTTCATACCCAATTCGAACTATTGATTTATGTTATCTACAGAAGAATATTATTATTAAACTTATCTGCCGAGTGTTGAATCACAGCAACTGGATTTGAGAACCAGTTGGGAACCACTGCTACTGGAATACACCATTAATGTGTTAATGAAAGGGGTGTCACGATACACTCAACTTAAGAGACGGACGAGACGATACACAATATTGGGCGCATGAGAACAAGACGAGACAATATTTTAACATTACTTGTAAGAAAACTATTGTCCATAGGTATGAATGTGAGTGTGAATGGTTGTTTGTGTATATGTGCCCTGTGATTGGCTGGCAACCAGTCCAGGGTGTACCCCGCCTATCGCCCGAAGACAGCTGGGATAGACTCCAGCACGCCCTAGTGAGGAGAAGCGGTAGAAAATTTGTGAATAATTGAATTTGCGTTATGTATATGGTAAAAGAACTACAGTTCCCATGATGCCTAGAGCACGTAACCAGGAAATATTAAATGTCTAAAATAGCTATTATCACACGTTTTGAAGTCTTAATACTGCAATCATATATTCATCTAACCTGTTAAGTTTAAGTGTATAATTATTACTGACTCTATTGGCGGATGTGTTCTCACAATGCTTCTCTGAAACAAAAAAATATCACAGACACTCCTAGTTAATGATCACAAAAATGTGAAATGTGTTGTCCTAGATCTTTGCAGGCTTGCTGGTCAATCTCCCCTCCATTGTCAGCTGGTTGGCTTGGTTGAAATACCTCAGCATACCACGCTACGGCCTGAGTGTAAGTCAATGAACACACACCACTAAGCTGCAACCATTTAAAAGTATAGTGACGTTTTTTGGCTCTCCAGGCTCTGGAAGTGAACGAGTTCAAAGGGTTGGACTTCTGTCGCGGCGTAAACACCAGCACCATCCCAGTTGGAAAAATGTAAGAACTACTCAAGATGGGGGTCTCAGCTTGATACATTTCATGATGATGGTCGATGCTCTGTGTTCAGTTGCAAAGGGGAAGACTTTCTGAATGAGCAGGGTGTGGATTACTCCAATTGGGGGTTTTGGCAGAACCACTTGGCCCTCGGCGTCATGACCTTCTGCTTCCTCACCATTACCTACCTCAAACTGCGCTTCTTAAGGAAGTTCACTTAGACCAGATTTGCCATGTCTCAAAAATGTCTTTTGCAGATTTTTGTTCATGTTCATTCATTCATTTGATTCTGTTCTACAATTTTGTTGATAAAACTAGCCATGCTGTGGTGGTCACACTGCCTACCAGCATGTGGCAGAGTTGATACCACAGTGCTTATAACTTGAATGTTTGAAGAAATTATCCTGTTTTTTTTTTTTTGGGTCACTCCTAACTAGCTCAATACTCGAGACTTTTTGCACTTTTTCGTTATTTTTGAAAAATAAAACATCTTTCTGTATTTCATGTCCACTTTCTTTAAATATTATTCTATTTTGAAAAGATTGATAAGCACTCAACTTTTTAATTTGGAGACAAACCCTGAAAACTGCACATATATGCTGCCACTTACCTCCAAAACTCCAAAAGCAGGAAAAATCTGGTTCTGCTTAGGGAAGGGGTGTACGAACTATGGCCCTTGGGCCACATCAGGCTGGTCAAGCCTCAATCCAGCCCGCCAGGCATTTCCAAATTCCTATTTTTAAACCTTTAACATTGAAACTGTAAAAAAACACTGACATACTCCCTCTGCAAGGCATGCTGGGTAGCTTGTAGTACTCTCTCCCAATATTTTGCTGTGTTTTGCTAGATTGCAAAATATGTTGAGGAGGTTTAAAACAATGAAACAAATTTTGTGTTCAAATAATTAGTGTTAAAGGTATTTAAATCAATAAAACAACAAATGTGTGCACCTGCCTACTTTTGGTGCCCAAACTTTTTCAACACCACTGTATTTACATGTGAAATGATCATTAATATACGTCTCTTTATAAACCAATAAATCTGATTCATATCAGCCAGCTAGGTGATAGGTGAACACCAAACCATTTCCTCTTTTTTCCCCTCATTCGATTTCCAATACAATTAAAAATAATAATTTTACTAAAACCTAACTGACTAAACTAGACCAAAACATTTTGAAATTTTGTCAACTAAAATTAGACTACAATGTTTTGGACCAAAACTAATCACATATTGACGTAACTCTCAAAATGGCCTGGGAATGCCTCATTGTCCCCCCCAGGTGGAACTGGAAGAGGCGGCCAGAGACTGGGAAGTCTGGACTTCCTTACTGAGACAATGGATGGAGAAAATGGATGGATGGATGCGGGGAATCAAGTGTGCTTTCAATGTTCCAATGTTTTATTAAATCATAATTGTAAAATGTCTGCCTAATATTAAGATTACAATACAATAAAAATACAGGGAACACATTGTTTGGCTTATGTGTGGATTAGCACTGGCTACAATTAGCAACTTTCTGTATTTAGTCAATGTGTGTGTGCCCATGATGGAGAGGTTAAAGTGGCGTTCTGTCATTCCTCAGAACCTTGCTGTATTTCCCTAAAACAAGAGAGGAGTACATACTTGTGTGTTGTATGCCAACTGCTATTTCTACTTGTTGGACCACAAAAAGGGACAATATGTTTTTGTGTGTCGTACCTTCTTTTTCTCTGAGCTCCGGCAGCACAGCGCTCCTCACATCCGGGAAATGAACGTCCAACCTTGTTTTGGGCACAACAGAATCTCCACGGTCATTCTTGTTGCAGCAGTGGTTTAGCGGGATTAAGGCTGTGTTTCCCTTTGCCTGCGAGAGAAAATGTTTAGAACCCTTGTGGTGTGCACAGGTGTGCGAATGTGCGAGTTGTGTCACCTGTGAGGTGAGCGTTCCCTGAGGTTGCTGGAATGGCTGACAGTAAACGCCACTGTGATACCTCCACCTGTAACAAACAGTTGCATGAGAGCGCTAATGGCATATCAATCACCGTGGCAACAGTTACATAAATTTGGGTTCCTGTTTCCTACCGGAGATTGTGTGTTCCAGGTTGGGGTCTTGGGTCCAGGTGATCACTGACAGCCCCACCAGTCAAAAAAGGATTGAGTAGATTGGGCATTGATGATTGAGGGTCGTATTGAGGGGGTGGAGCCAGGGAGGCTTCCTCTTTGAAATCACAAACCTCTGCGGCATCCATGTTGTAGTGAAGGAGAGAGCTTCGAGTTGAAGACCTGTGATCTGGTTTCACTGTGACTGAAAGTGGATCCACAATGGTGGATGCATTAGCATCATTTTTTTTTGCTTCTGGAAAGCTCTTTGTTGTCTTTCTAGCTTGTCCCACCCAAATCCTGGAGCTGTTGTCTTTATCTGAGCCAACTATTGTCTTTTCAGTTTCCATGAACATAGCTTTAGGAGCTTCATTCAATAAGAATGTTGCTCTGGATCGTGGGATTATGGATGTTTGAGGTACCTGAAGGTGACTTAGAGCAGCTTTGGTCAGTGAGTCGTCTGGTTTCATGTTCTTGTCCTTTGAATATTCTTTCCCATGTTCTACAGCTGTAGAGAAGCACCTTGAAAGTCGGCACGCATCTTGTGAGGGTTTAATTGAAGGTGGTTTGGACAGTTTGTCCTTAAGAACTGTGGACAGTGCTGAGGGTCCCACAGTGATATTCTTTGAAAGGCTATATGACCAAGATGTGTGCTGATCGGACGTTGGAACAACATTTGAGGTGGTCCTTGCTTGGTTTGAGGACAAGTTGAAGGTCTTTTTGACACCAACAGCCATGATGCGGTCTTTTGATGTCAGACCCGAGTTGGCTCCTGCTTTATTTTTCATGGCGGTGACCATCTTTGCTCCACTATCTCTACTCTTTGATCCTGATATTCTGGCGGATTTGATAACATTTGCTTCTGAGGTGTTCTGTATGGTTCTCGACTGCTTTGAGGGTGGCTTGCCTTTTCTTCTCACCACCTTCTCGTCGTCCTTCCTGATGTTTTTCTTATCCTGTACGTCTCCAAGGATGTTTTTAGAATCCTTGCCTCTGCGACTTTGTTCATCCTCTTGGCATATTTCTTGTCTTGAGGCTTTTCTTATCTTTGAGAGTGTGTTCTCTTTGTACTGTTTTTGGATTCTGGCTCCCAGCTCATCCAAAAACCTGAAGAGACCTAGGATTTGTCAGATTTTTGTAGCATGTTTATCCAAAGAAGAATTGTTACCTGACATGGAAGTCGTCGCGTGTAAACAGTGGATGTTCCAGCAGCTCTGAACACCGAGCTCGTTTCTCTGGATCCATCTGGAGACATTCCTGGAAGACCACACAGAAGCTGATATTGAGTTAAAAATGTGTCTGAGCAAGTGTCTGAATGGAACCTGAGCCAGATCCAAAGCGTCAGGTGACACCAATGGAAAGTGCTGCTCCAGAGGAATTCTGCTGCAATGCTCTGGCAGCCTAATGCCAGAAAATGCAGGATTTTTGTGGAATAACTCCTTGTGATGAGCGGTCAGGTTACCTGTAGGGACGAAGAGAACTGTTTTATAACTGTTTATAATCATAAGTGTGGGAAATAAAACAGACTGGACTTACCAAAGAACTTCACAATGTGGTATATTTGGTCGAGGTCCGAGTCTCCAGGAAATAGAGGCTGACCTGTTAGCATCTCAACTAGCAAGCAGCCAGCAGCCCACACATCTACCGGTCTGCACATGTGAAACACACGTGACACCCAAGAACATCCTGCATGTCCACACACCATCACTTACTTGCTGTACTTGGTGTCGCCCACCAGCAGTTCAGGAGCTCGGTACCAACGCGTGGCCACGTAGTCGGTGTAGGAGCCACCCCCGGTCGGCGAGGCCACAGTGCGTGCCAGGCCAAAATCGCACAGCTTGACTACGCCCTCCCCGGAGATTAGTACGTTCTCAGGTTTGATGTCACGGTGAATGACCTGCAGGGGAGATGAAGTACGGCCTCACTCAATGTCAACAGATGGGGCTCATTCTTCTTGTGTCTCACATTTTGCTGGTGGCAGAAGGCAACCCCCCTCAGGACCTGGAAGAAGCACTGCTTGCAGGTGATTAGGTCCAGTCCTTGTACATTTTGCTCCAAATCATCCAGCAGAGTCCGCTCCACAAATTCAAAGACTAAATACCAGTGACGGCGATGCTGCCACACATCCAGAAGGTTCACCAGATTGTCATGCCGTAGTTTCTTCATGACACATCAGACAAGAATTTATATTTATACTGTAAATGGACGACCAGGAGGTGCGACTGACAGTTACCCTGAGCAGCTGGATCTCCCTGCGGGCAATCTTCCTCACTGACTTGTCCTCATCCGAATCCAGGAACTTTTTGATGGCGACGAGGCGGCCCGAGTCTCGATGGCGGCACTTGAGTACTGTGCCATAACTGCCCTTACCAACTAGACCCAGAGACTCATAACGCTCCATGCCAACCTCAAGATAACAAACTGCTGTTGTGGTTAAAATTGTACAGTAGGTGGAGAATTCACACTCAATTTTGTTTATAATCCCAAATGTTACATTTAATACATTGGGAGGGACACATTTTTTCTGCACTGTGACTTTCAATTAACTCATTGCCAAAGTAATTTTCATCAAAAGGCCCAACTTAATGGATTAATGTTTAAAAAGAGCAGATAAAACACCCATATGCAAAAACGGTTACACACTTGTTAAATTGATATGTAAGATTGGCACTCTCAAGGAATTTGGACACATTTCATAGGCAGCCGCAGTGTTTTGTTAACACAGTTTGTGAAATGTTTTAATGCTACACAAAATGGCAGCAAGATAATGATAACCATAAAAATACCTTGGTGACAAGAGATACATTCAAAAATAACTGTTTGTCTGAGAAACTTCACATTGAAGTTGTTTTTGTTAGCTGCACCAACAAATACATGAGAATACATTAGTTCTCCAATTCTGCCTTAAGTAAATGAAATACATTTTAAGATCATTAATAAACTATTTCCACTAATGGTTTTGGGAAGAAGAAATATAACCTTACTTACTAACGTTAACATAAAAATAATTTACGTATTCATTAACATTTATTCTTGGAGTGTGACAGCGCGTTTATTTTGGGAATAGTTCTCTCATTAGACTCCATAAAACCAACATGGGACATTCAAAGTCTTTATTTAATAGGGTTGATTTAATTTAGACAAGTCTTGTTTGTAGTTTTATTTACTGATATTGGTTTTGCAACTGTCTCCATTGATTGTTTTGTCCATATCTAGTCCTGTATTTATGTAGGTTCGTTCATATCATTACGTTGATATGCAAGTAGCTAATTCTGAAATTTGTCTAAGATCATGGATACTTACTTGAACGCAGTAAAACACAATAAAATCACATGACTGTCAATGGCGGAGACAGGCACACACGAGTCCCCCTTCGACCATCACATAGAAGCGACTTGAAAGTTAGCTAGGCTAGGCTAGCAGGTTACCAGCTAGCAGGCTAATAGCTAGCATGCTGTTCGCTCGTAAAACTCACCAGAAAAAGCACGCCTCAAGCGGTTTGGTGAGTCTCTGTTGTCGCCGTGAACCACCGGAGAGACATTGCTTCGCGTATAAGTTCAACTTATACAGTCACCGAAATTTGTGTTGTCTCGGTGCTCATCCATGACCAGTGAGATCTACGGGCAAGCCAGTGGTTGCTAAGGCAACCATTCAGGTCGTGTGTTTCGCAGCCGCACTTTCGATTCGTTTTATAATGGTAAAATGTGAAAGAATTCAACTGTACATTTTAAAATTATTTAAAACATATATAATATGTGTTTGCAAAATCAATAGAAATAAAAACAATGAATTTCAATATAACAAAATAATTGTGGACGGCTTATGTCGTGACTAAAGCACTGAATTGGAAAAACATGAACACGTGAGGATAAGTGAGGAAGTGAGGATAAGCGGTATAGAAAAGGGATGGATAAATTAAATAAATGCACAGCCAAAATTGTGTAGGTTAGCAAATATATTTAAATATAATACTGTATTTATATTCATTTTAGCACAATGACAAATGGCATTACATTTGACTCTTATTTAAATCATGACAACAAGCAGCAACTTCACGCTCGTTGGAACAAAACATTGGCTGGAAAATAAACAACAATCCAGGATGACTTCCTCCTCCAACAGCTTTATGGCGTCATGCAAATTTCAGAACCATCGGCAGAAGCGTTCCACTCATTCTTCATATTTAGGAATCCCCAGTGTGGAACGCTGTACAACATACACAGTAGTCCAACATGTCTCTTTGCCAAACCCCTGAATCCCCCATTAAAATTCTTCTCACAAGCAGTAACCGTCAACAACAAACACATTTGTAACAATTGCATGGTTTAGTCACAGCACTGCCAGTTAGTCAAACATTAGGGCACATAAAAAAACAACAATATATTGGCATTAAATAAATTAATCATATCAAATTAACACAGTGGTTGATATTCAAAATACATATTTACATATTCAAATAAAATGAAAAAAAAATTAAAACAGTCTTTAAGCACAAATGACAATTAATCACTAAAATATCTGCCTCTCAGTTTCCATTTTTTAATTCCTCTTTGAAGTTGATATGATATGTCAACATCTGACATCATTTGTCACTGATATGTTGTTCTGCTATGTGCCTCGTCGTCAACATCTGCGTGACTGTGGACACTGAGAAGCTGCAAAGGGGACGCGACAACATGAGAAACAAAAGCAACGAGAGTTTGCAGTCCCATGTGCAAGGAAAAAGAGTCAGCGTGCACGCAAGGGGGTGCAGAAACAGAAGAAGAAATCAAATTCACAAACATTACGGTCACACTCACGCACAAAAGGCTGCCGCTGGAAAGAAATGCACATACAAGAAAAAGAAAGCAAGGTAAATAACAAAGATGGCCGCCTCATCCACATGTGCAATCATGCTGGAATCTAACACTGAAGGCCAAAACGTTCACTTGAATGCCATCAACACACGGGGTTTGAGTTATAGGTCATAGGTCAATTGCCCATGACGGCATTTTCTTGAGGGTGCCGCAAGGGGGAATAAAAAAAATCAATTTAGTTCCGCGCTCATTTCCTCCTCATGTCAGGATGAGTGACAGATGGCAGATGGGGGCCCTCTACAGGCAGAATACTCGCACCCCCATGCTGCTCAGACGTCATCAAACAACCACCACTTTTGTATTGTATTTCGAAAATGGTTGCTTAGTTACATAGTTACAAAAAATATACGTTTTAAAGAGAAACTACTAGTGTAAATTTGCCATTTTGGATGACCCTCTATACAGGTCATAAGCTGCATTCAAGAACACTTGGGAAGTCTGACAACTCCAGTGTCCATATAGGAAAAGTGCACTGGAAAATATCTCTTGAAGAGTTCATTCATTTTGAAATGGGATGTTAGCGCCAAGTGGGATATTCCCAACTTTCCATTAGGGTCTTGAATGCACCACACCAAGTAGTTGTAATAGTACACACAGCTAGTTTGAGGTGCTGTTTGGAACAATGTGAGAGCATGTGAGCAAGCTAGAACGCTCCACTTTTTGGATTGTGTGCCTCATCCATTCATCAGGAGAGTATCATCAAGTAGTAAATTCATGCTGAACAAAGTTAGCAACTTCTTTTTAAGCAACTACAATGTAGCATGCTGCCCCCTATTGGATTCACCAAGATAAGCTTTGTTAATTTGCTGAATGCATAATTTAGCGCAGGATCTTATTATGCGAACCCGACCGATCATGTGTCCCATGTACAAAATAACACCTAAACGGTGGCGACAGTGGCGGTAGACAAAAGTCATCCAACAGCGGGTCAATCAGGGGTTGCGAGACTCGACTTTCACAACAGACAGGTGGGGTCCCCTGAGAAGAAACCCCCAAAAAGAGAAATAAGTCCCTACGCCGGAGCACATTTCACAATAAAAGTTGTTTTTAAATAGGAAGGTTGGCAAGGGCAGATTGCAGTGGTCATGATGGGGCAGGGTTCATGGAGTAAGGCTTTGTCGTGGGGGGGGCAGAGACACAGTGTCAGTTAGGCTTCAACAGTCTTGCTAGCGTTGATTGTGTTAAGACTTTTTTTTTTTTCCCGCCAAGGTTCTAGCCAGAAGGCAGGCCCAAGATGATACTAGCACTACATTTTGTTTCGTTAGACAGAACCTTGGAGAGGAAAAAGTACAGACAAGAAGTGTCTAGAGTCAACATTCAGAATGTGACTCATGGCAGGAACCTGGATGGTGGATAACTCCAACGACTACAGAAATGATACTTCTATTGTTTCCTGATTGGTTATAAGTGGTTTGTCAGTGCGTATGTGTATGTGTGTGTGTGTGTGTGTGTGTGTGTGTGTGTAATAGAAAAGAAAGAGGGGCAGGGTTACGTTGATGAGAACCAGACGGTCAGTTGGTTGACTGGCGAGGCAGGAGTGAAGGAGTCGGTGGTTGCGGAAGGTCACGGCAGCCAACTTCATGCCTTTTTGGGGGGAGGAGCCAACTTGATGATCTCGTCTTCAGATGGCTGGCGAATGATGTCTTCACATGAGACATGAGAGTGAGACTTTGTTAGACGCGACAAAATGTACTTCAGTGTGAGTTTTTAATTCTAACAGTAATGTGAGACAGTTGATCATCTCCGCCACTGTTGAGAGAAAAGGCGCTTTAGAGGTTGTGGGTAGGCTTTGCTACGCGTCTTAAAATGCTGCTATCTGCAAGTCAGCTACAGGTGTAGGAGCTCTAAATTGGATAGTGTTGTTTTTCTTCAGCAAACAGGCGAACCCAGCATGCTTTTGCTGTTAAAATGTGTTAGCAATGTAGCAAACATACTGTACTGTATAGCAATGTTACAAAACACTGCATGTACATTATACATTCCTGTCATTGATGATTGCTACGTATTTCTTGTGGTTATTGTGGGATACAGGAAAGGAATACACAGCATGCTGCTGCACTGTGATGTGAGGCATATACATGAAAAATATGACACTGAATTTTATTCCCTGGACTTACTTTTTATTTAAACATTTTAATGGATACTCTGTTGACTTTTAAAACAGACTTTCACAGCATAAGTTATATATTTTGTAGTACGGTTGTGCCGTTGTGCTATTATGTTGGCCACAAGGGGGCAGACATCCGCTGTGGTATCAGAGACAACACGAGAGTATAAACTTTTTCCAATTTCGATCCGCAAATGGACATCCGTGGACTACACAGGTAAGTCCTTCTAAGAAAAATCAGAGTGAAACATCCAGCGATAATTTGTGCCTGACCTTTGTATTTCTTGGCAGAGGGGATGCGCGTCAGCTTGGTGTCGATCTCGTCGTCCTCAGAGATCTTCAGCACGGTGGTGCGGTACTCGATGACGCGAGTTAGCAGGTCGGGCCGCCGCGAAATCTCAAAGATGTGCTCTATGTAGGACAGGTTGTCTGTGGGGAAGTTCCGCAAAGAGATCAGAGATCACAGCAGCATGGTCAGGTGGATGCGTTTGTGTGTCTCACCCTGGGCCAGCTTGTCGTTCTTCTCCAGGTAGCTGAACCATTCCTTGGAGGACGTGATGACGTTGCTCTGGTCCTCGGGGATGTCCTCCTTGCATGCGGACTTGAGCTGCTCCAGGTCCTCGTTGGTGATGTTGTCAGACAGGTCGCTAAGCAAAGAGCTGTACTCCGCCGCCATCTTCTGGACGACACAACACAACGCAACATTTGGCTTAAGATAGACATGCAAACACGCAAGGCATCATGGATGCCAGATGGCGAACGCTGTGACCCATATAGCTTAGCTGCTTTTGCCTGGCTCGACCATCAGAGGTCGCCAAAGCATTTGATTTAACATTACAATGCCAGTAAATAACATGCCATTCATAGTAATAACAACACTACTTATGTGATGTGCATTTTCTAAACACAAACACAGCAAAATGACACAAATGAATGATGATGACAAGGCATTATTTTAAAAAGACTGAATGATGCGACTGATCTGAGCCGCACAACAATGACAAGGCGCTTTGCCTCTGACAAGCGTGAGTGTGCGTGTGCTTGTTTGGCACCACAATGGATCAGCACTGCTTTTGTGCACAACTGGGGCACAAGAAAAAAAGACAACAATGGACAGAGCAGCTACATCTTGCGCCACCCCCCCACCCTAGCTCAACCACCCCTTTGGTTTGGTTCCATTTTAAAGTGATCGACTCTGTAAACTTTGAGCAATACTGTCATGTATTCCAATAAAAAGCGCCACAAAGGAGCAGTGCAATCAAAACTGCATTGATGGTACAACTGGCTGACGCCCCCATCCCAGGCCAGGCCACACACCCCCACCTCAAAATCGGGGACGAGCGTGACACTGCATCCACACATAAGAGGGCCAGTATGCTTCACATTCTCATGCACACAAACCCGCTTTTGTCTGCTCTGTGCGTGCAAAGATGCATGCACTTAAAGTACAAAATTAGCAATAAAGCAGCAAAGCTTAAGCAGACAAAATACTGGCCATTAAAAACCTGGAACAGGTTTCTACATGAGTACATTTAAACAACTTATTTTGATTTTACATGAAAAAATATTGTATATTTTATTTTATTGTACTACTTCATTGTTGTGTTTTGTAATATCCAAGTATGTTATACGGCTGCACTTAATTCTAAATTAATTCATTTATTATTACCATAATATATAATTGATGAGCAATGCTTGTTAAAATTGTCATTCATCCAGGTCATTCTCTTCTGTTCCGGTTTTCTTAGAAGACGTTGTGCCTCTCACCTGCGAAGGCTTCATCAGTTCATGCTCAAAGACTAGATAGGACAGCTCTAGTCTGAGAGTATGGTGCAAGATTAGGTACAGGTCTGGACAGGAATGGCTGGCTTTTATGAACAATGTAAAAACAATATCAATGCCGTTATATTATTAGTTTACTGTAGTGTCTCATTATATGGCTCAACATGACTATTTTAACTTTATTTAACAACATTATTATTACAGTAATTTAAGTATAAAAAAATACTATTCTACTTCAAGTTCAACACTGATGACCAACAAGTCCATTCACACGGCTGGTTGGTTACCATGGAGACCAGGCCTGGCTATGCCTTGAGGCCCTGGAGACAGTTACCTAGCGACAGCTAGGGCAGAGTTCCCACTCCTTTCAGAATAAAAGCCCACTATACACTGGGCTATGCGTGGAGATGAGGTTTCAGTCGTTACCACGGCAACTGAATTGGTGGTTTAAAAAAAAAAATCCCTCCCTGAAAAAAAGACGTCTTTTGTAACTTGACAAGATATTTTTGTCTTTGGTCACGTGTGTTGCTGTGGGCTCTGAGTGACATACTCATCTCAGGTCAAAGCTAGCTTAAACTGACGCAAATAAATAACTTTTTAGAGCAGATGTTACATTTGGCAAAGGCACATTCATTTAATGCCACCATCTGCTGTGTGCGCAACCTGGCATCCTGCCCTCTGCGGGTCCAGCGTCAAAATCACATTGTTCACAACACTTCCTCTGTGATACTCTTTGTTACAACAACACCTTCCTCCTTACTAGGGGCAACTTGGGGAGTACATGAGTGGGACAGTCGAAATGTATTATGGGACAGCGAGATCCGCAGTGGTGTCCAATATGGCGGTGAGGGCGGCTAGCGCCTATCAGCCAAAAGGCGTCAAAAAGAGAGAAAGGAGGAAGCGCTAATCTGCGTAGAAGCATGTAGGCCAGTGGCCCACTTCTCATGGATGAGGATAGAAGATTTGTACACATCTGTGCAATGAAACATGGCTTTTTTTTACTCCTTTGACATGCCTGTGACATGCAATATATAAACAGACTGTATATATATATATATATATATATATATATCCACTAGGAATATACTCCTGATCAAAATCTGAAGACCAGTTTTGCAAGAATTTACATTTTGTGCTGTTGGATCTTAAGGAGTTTCAAAATGCAAAACTTTTGGGGAAAGCAATTTATTGCACACAAACATTAAATGAAATGGGCTGTTCATCAGCTGATCAAAAGTTTAAAACCATAGCTTTTAAAAGCCAATGTAAATTCAGTGTAAATTCACACATGGTGTGATTGCTGAGCTGCGTAAACAAAGCCTTTCCCATTATTGCTGAGACTGGAACAAACAAGTCAAGCTGTAGACCCCCAAAAATATCACCAGCTCTGAGCCGGATGATCCGATTGCCTGTCTGCCAAAACATGGGCCAAATGAAGGTTGTTACTTGTGCCTAGTGCAGTCCAATAATCATTAGACGGTATCTGCCAGAGAAGGCTCTAAAAAAGAAAAACGTCTTCAAAGGCCTCGTCTCCATCAACCCCACAAAACTGGGATTTGCCTAAAAGCAGCAAACATGGGGCATTGAAAAATGGAGGAAACTTGACGGGCATGATGGCTTCCAAAGTTACTGGCATGATAAGGAGATGATAAGTTTTCCACATGGCACAGTGGAGGGGGTGCCATTATGACCTGGGGTGTTTCAAGTTGTGGAGGGGCGTCAAACAGCAGCTGGTTATGTGGAAATGTAATGACTGGCTTTTTCAACAGGACAACACTGCAAGTTGTTAAATTTTTGAGGTGATTAACAAGAATGGCAGAGCTACTCAGCACTGAGTGTGTTTTCAATGTTTTATTTCTATTTTAGGGGGGGTCAGGTTTTTTGGGGGAGGTATGGTCTGAAATTTTTCATCAGCATCATTCTTGCATGCAATACATTGCTTAGTGCTCCATTTAGAACCTCCTGAAAGGGGACCTATTATACTAATTTTTTCGACCCTTTGTATTGAATTGAGGTCTCCAGTAGAGCAGCTACACACAATAACCCGCACAGAAAATTTATTAGATTCTGCACCTATTCCAACTGTATTTCCTTTGATTTGTGCTTCCTGTCAAAATGGTATCCGGACATGCCAACTCTGTTGTGATTGGTCACACGCCCAAAGTGCTGCCAAACTATGGCCCATATCCCTCTGTGACATCACAAAGAGGCATGCCTTTTAAAACCGAGCATTTTGAGCCATCGCAAACGTCTTTCAAGGTTCACTTCCAAAAGCGCAAACCTTATTATCTGAAACTTTGGCATTGTTTAACACGTGAATACAACATTCTAACTACATTTATAGGTCAAGTGGAAAAAGCATAATAGGTCCCATTTAAGATGCAACAGTTCATAATGTAAATTCTTGCAATTTTTCAACCACTCTTAAAATTTTGGGTAACTTTCCATGTTCTAATTAATAATATAATAATAAAATCTATGGCAAATATGATAGTTCCTTGTGAAATCGGTTAATGTGGTACCGGGCAGGCTTGAGAAACTGGAGGAAAATGTTGGTGCCCATATAAAATTTGAAATGAAACTCCATGCAACACACTTTCTTCTCATATTAATTCAAAGAGAGAGTGAGAGAGAGGCAGAGAGAGCGAGAGAAAGCGAGAGAGAGAGAGAGAGAGAGAGAGGGAAGGCAATGGGGGTGGTGGAGTTAAAATTAGAAAATGAGGCTTAAAATGCTTTTATCAACTGCAAAGTGCACACACTCATCCTCAGTCCTAGCCCCACCAACATAACTGCAGAAAGTGATCATCGCCATGGTAACAACAGAGATGCTTGTCTCGTTCGGGGCCATGCGCACACAGTTTTAAAGTGCCTAGCTTTAGTCTTTGCTCCATTGTTGTTGCTGTGACTTTTCTAGAAATACTAAAATAGCCTTGTAGTTTGGGGTTACTAAAGGTCTCATACTCTACTATTTTTTTCCAAATGTTAAGTACATCTCAGAGGTCCCACAATAGTATACTGCAACTGTGTTGTCCAAAATCCCTGCTTTTAGGAAGCCCTACTGGGAACAAGCAGTTTTTCCGTGTCTGTACTTTAATGCTAATGAACAGTGTCTACGTCTCTTTCAGTGAAGCGCTATTGTGCACTTTATCTACTTTACATAGGACACTGTAACTCCAACAAAATATATATCACATGCAGCAACGTACCATTAAGGAGAGGAACAGCTAAATATTATTAAAATTTAACTTTTGCATACAAAGTGGTCTTTCTAAATGAGCTAACGTCATTAGAAGACTGACACCACTTGGGGGCACACTGGAGCAGGTCTCATGCTTAAATGGACGATGTGCACGACCAATAACAGTATGTATGTTGTTTTCAAATCTGTTCACATATGTTTCTGTCATTTCACTGCGAGCTACTGCACACAGCGTCAGCAGGGAGAGAGTGTGGGCAGCTACACACACACACACATACACACAAGCACACACACAAACTGTGGGCGCCTCATGGATGTGTCCTGCATGCAGATAGCAAACGTATTTATTTGTTAGTGCAAGCTTGCGTGAAGCCAAAGAGCAAAGGTCAGAGAGGTAGTGGGAGGGTGAGAGAAAGCGGAGGCAAAAACAAAGACGAGGCTCAATAAACCCGCTTGGAATGCTTCCTGCGGACACAGACGCACTTCCTGGACGGTTTAGGAAGAGGAAGACAGCAGAGGAATTGAAAAGTGGAGCTAATCTGCTCAGCTTCGTTTATCATCTTCCTCCCGTTGAGTTTGCACCAACTTGTATTCTTGTATACGTGATCATGCATGCTTTCATCATCTTGAACACACCAGTAGACACAGATGCCTTTTGGTCATGACTGGATGACCCCTCAGCCAAAGGAGTCGAGCCAAGCCAGACAAAGACAGCGTGCAGTCACGCAGCCACCATCAACCCTAATTCATTAATCCATTAAAATCCCCCGTGCAGCTACTGTAAGCTACAGGGCAAGCAAGCCGGCGACTTTCAGCACCTGATGAGCAGGCCACACTGAAGATGGAAGATGATGAAGACGCAGGCTATGCAAGAGAGAGAATGGTCAAAATGTTGTATTCAATCCATAATACATTAATAGAACAATGCTAATTTTATAGCATTGACTTTCTATGGATATTGTTGGAGATTATGTTGCCAGCTACAGAAACCAATGCTATAGGGACCACGAGTAATTCATAATAGCAGGTACTGCTAATGACACAAGAAAAAATAAAGCAATCTGGCAATTTATGCTGTCAGCCGCAGGAAGTAGAAGCAGTGAGTCAACCTGTTAATTGATGTTAGTTGTTCATGCTCACGGCTCCAAGAACCAATGCAGGGAGGAGGTCATTTTGAGTGAACACAAATCCTGTTTTCTTAGGACACGTCCTGTCCTGTTTTGTTTTTTTTAGAAAGTGATGAAAACATAATTTTTGGTTATGGTGTTTATTGTCTGATTGTTTTCAAAATAACTTGAAACGTTCTGAATGGATTTGGATGATATTTTCAGGAATTGTCAGAAATGGCATATGGAAGAATTTAATAAATTTTGGGGGTGATCGAGATCACTTTCTGGATCAAGGACCGTTTTCACCATTTGTGCAGATAACTCCACAAAAAATGGTCAGCACTTGAAAAAAAAAATACAAAAAAAACCCCAACAGGTTCTACAAAATACCAAAGACTGAGCCAAAAAATGCAGTATTGTTATTTTGGTGTGAATCACAATATGATAATAATAACAATAATAATAACAATAATGATAATATATAAAAAAAAGCAATGCTCTGATGCCCGTCGAGACGTAAGCTCATAATATTGGGGCCATTATGCACAATGGCGGTTAAAATTTCTTGACAAGCTACTTTGCTGAAAATATTGGTTACCAATTTTTTCATGTTCTTCCTTTGTAATTTGTGTCTTTGTTTATAGATAGTATTTTATAATATAACCATTTTCTATCCTTAAAGAGGAGGCATACTTTAAATGTGCTGATGCTATTCAATATATTTTGAGCATCATTTGAGTATCTCATTGCTGGGGCAAGTGTGCTGTGTTTTTGTTTTGGGGAATCAAAATATGGTCATCCTAGGTAATTCATGTTAGCGGGTAATGCTAACAGCTCCAGGAAGCTGGTCATTCACATTAAAAGTGCTGAGAACCAACAAATGGACCAAGTGATGCAGGATCTTGGCGGCTGATTATATTATGAATGTATGATAACGTAATATACGTATGCAGCACTACAGCAGAAGCAAATGTCAGAGTGTGTCACACTAAACGCGAGGCCGACGCTTCATTAACGTTTCAGCTTTGCCGAGGATAAAAATATCTCAGTGCCTCTGGGAGGACGAGGATGAGAAGGGGAGGGGCTGAGAGTGTAGATAAAATGAGGGCGTAAGAGTCCATCCGCCCCCCCCCGCAGTGATTGAGAACGCATGAGTGACATCGTTTTTCTGGAGTCAAAAATATCCTTCACCTCCTGTCATCATCTCACTGCCTAGAGGAAGCCAAAAAAAACATGATTGAGAGGAAGACTTTGACCTCTAATAGTATCTTACCTTACAACATTCACTCTGTACAACGAGCGGTACGTGAAGTAATGGATGCCATATATCGGACACAGCAACATAACATTAAAAGAATGGGACAGGAGGGCACAAGGTGGTAAGCATGTTGGTCACACATTCAGGAGATCTGGAAGATCTGTGTTTCTCCCTGTGCATGCATTTTCTCCAGCAATCTGACTTCCTCCCACATTCCAAAAATATGCATGTTAGGTTAATACCTAGTGAGGATTAAGCGGCATAGAAAATGAATGAAAATGAATAACACAAGCACCCTACAGTAGAGCTTCAACCGGGAGTGGATGTGCTCCAGATGCAGGAAAAGGAAGCGGATGCACATAAACACACGGTGTGTAACCATACAAAAGTTAAGGCCGCGTCTCGCTTTGTTTGACAGGAAAAGGCAGACGAGGGGCTGAATGTGTGAGTGTGTGTGTTTTGTTGACCTGTGAGCTGGAGGCGGAGCTTAACAACTTCCTGTGTGGCTCATTCACTTTGGACGATGCACAACAAAACAGGATGACGGACACGAGAGCTATGCAAACAAACGGGCCGCTTCATTGCCGCTTAATTCGCAAGTGGCACCTGTGTGGTGCATTCAAACAACCGTGGAAAATAGACATGGCAAATAGCAGACTCACATGGTTCTGAATCCTCAAAAATGAGCCGGATGGTCACATCATCCCTCCTAAAAAAGTGGGATTACATAAGAGCTTCTCGTCTGGGTTTTGTGTAGCGCTGCAGCACATTAGTGGACAAGCACACAGGTACACGACTCCCTGGAGGGTCACACACACTATATACAGACCCTTTCAACTACAACAAGCAGCCCTCAAAGGATTAGAGCAAAACCACACACTATGGCGGTGCCCTGAAGGCATCTCAGTCAAACAGGAAGTTACCTCGCTGTCAGGTTAGATGACACTTCTCGCATAGTTGAATGCACCGCAAAGATCTTCTGTGATGACTGTCAACTTTTCATTTGCTGTGATTAAAACAACACACATACACACATACACACACACACAACTCCAATCACATCAGCTCTTATCAAATCCACTCAAAAGCCACTGAGGCGTTTGATTTGGTGCCGAGCCGCCAAGTGGATTACGCATGCAAACAAAGTGGAGTGTACTGGATGCTGCAGAGAAGCAGACATTTAAAAAAAAGTAGCTTTTTGGCGGCGTAGGCAGCGCTCAGCAACCACACAACGCACCCGGAGGGAGGAAGCAACAACACTCACTGCAGCAAGTCAAGCTTGGTCAATAAAATTGGTGGGATGGGACCTTCTGAAAGAAGCCGTGTTGTTGCTGCCATTTTGCAGGAAGTGAAGCGACGCAGTATACGCAGGCCTCACATCTAGGAGACCTGAGTTCGATTCCACCCTCGGCCATCTCTGTGTGGAGTTTTTCTCCCCGTGCATGCGTGTGTTTTCTCCAGGGACTCCGGCTCCCTCCCACATTCCAAAAACATGCTAGGTTAATTGGTGACTCCAAATTGTCCATAGGTATGAATGTGAGTGTGAATGGTTTTTGTCTATATGTGCCCTGTGATTGGCTGGCGACCAATCCAGGGTGTACCCCGCCTCTCGCATAGGCTCCAGCACGCCCGTGACCCTTGTGAGGATAAGCGGTAGAAAATGAATAATGAATGAATATGACATGAAATCATCACTGCTATGCATTGCAAGGAAGGATGGGTTGATGGTGCTATGATACTTTGTTAACCTAGCCACAGTGTTGAAGAGGAATATTGTTATTTTTGTTTAGTTCAAGTAAATATGACTAGCAAGCTGTTCTGGCATTACTTAGTACCTTTCTATAATTTTTACTTCAGTCTCTCTTTCGAGGCTGAAGGATTTTATTGTGAGTGGGTGGAACACCACCACAACTCTAATTTTTGTGTTTTATGTTTGAGCTCAAGGGTATAGGAATTGAACCATGGGGCAATTTTTTTTCTTTAGAATTCAAGCAGGTCTACCTAAGACAAAATTTAGTTTAAACATTTTAAACATTGCTGCAGTGGTGAGTCGGTACTTTTTATTGTTAAGAATGTATCGTCCTTGGTGGCTTGGATAGATACCATCTTGCTTATAAACGGAAAGGCAATGACAAAGCAGATTGAAGTTGTCTATGAATGGAATGTGTCATGTTATGCAGGTGGACTGAAGCCAGGTATGCAGGCTTAGAAGCGTCTGGGTCCCGTGCCAGCTGTGGGGCTTGAATCCATTAATGAATACAGCCTTGCCGCAGTTGCTCAGGAGTTTGTTAAAGTCCTGTTTGGTGATCTCCAACGGACGAAGACTTGTGTCTATGTGGACTAGGTTGTGGCGAGGTTTTTATGGTATCTGTTTGTGAGCTGGATGCTCTGACATTGCTCAGCAGGGTGGGGTCTGTCTTTTCTGCCACGGGGCTCGACCATGGGCCAGGAAGTGGACTAGCGGAGTTGAGGTGACAAGAGATTTGTGCATCCAGGTGAGCGTAAGGGAGTGCACCAGCTGCCATCTCTGGGGTGGATGGGGTGCCAGAGAAAGGCTTGGATGTGGGCTTTGTAGTATTGAAGGTGATAGTGTACATTTGGTGCTCGGCTTCATGGATCTGGTGGCATCCTTTGATGACAGTATCACTTATCGGCGCTGTGCTCACAGAAAAACCCAACCGCTGGCGCTACTACCTTGCCCAGCTTCAGCAGAAGCAGTTTAAGCGCATACGGAAATCCTCGACCTCGTACGACTACGACGCGCTGGACCAGGCCACGACATCAGGGGTGTCCAACATGCAGCCTGGGGGCCATTTTTTGGCTTGATCTTGTTTTTATTGTCTCTTGGCGTTTTGTGAAAAGCAGGAGAAAAAATGAGTGCTTGATTTGCGCACCTGCACAGTTTTAAAATGATTGGTTATCGGTATCATTTATTTATAAGTATCGGTATGACATCATAATTCCCTCATAAGGGTCCAATAATTGTTTTGGACCCCTAAACATTTTTCATACTATTGATTGATAGTTCATATCTAGGTCCACTTTTTTAATCCACGTGACTCTTTGGGTCTCTTTGTCGGTGTCTCCAGGTCTTGTCGGTCCTGTTGGACCAAGAGCCAGAGGAGGTGGAGGACTTTCTGCAGGAATTTGTCAACAAATCTCTTCTCTTTGTGGACAGTCACAACAGATAGTACTTGTACTACCTCCACGACCTCCAGGAGGACTTCCTGGTCGAGCAGAACCGCACCCAACTGGAGGTCTGAACGGAGGTCAAGTCTCTGTTTGTGAGTGCCTCATAAAAGTAATGCATCAATGACTCAGTATAATACTAAATATGACGAAATGTAGTTGTAACACACCACACCACGCAGATTCAAATGTTAAGGTAAATAAAATCAGTTTAGCTGACGACACTCAAGCAGAAAAAATGACCAATATGTTACCAACTCACTACGGCAGATGAAAACGGATTCCTGGCCAACAAACAACGTTGGCATGCAGTGCGCTCATGGAGAGGAGATGACCAATCACATGTTGCACAAGCCAATTGTTGCGAGAAGGTGCTGCAATAAATTCACAAATAAACATCCGTCCATCTGCCAATTTTGGTCGACTCACTGGGAAAACTCTGGTCCCTTGTTCCCCCTGGCTCACACATCTGTACCTGGCTGACATGTAGTTGGTAGAACTGGAGGTATCATGTCCATAAGGAGATTTTTACTTCATAAAGTAATGAAAAGCTTGCAACTTCAAATGCGAGCATTTGAGCACCTCTTCTTTCAAAAAATAGGGCCTACAATGTAACCTTTGAACCCAAAGGTCCAAACTTCCTGCTGGGATTGTGAGTTCAAACACTCCAGGAAACCACAAGTCAATTTCGTTTTCATCATTTGAACTCTATTCACTTCACTATTTTTTCTACTGAAGGAAGTGGATCTCTTGACGGTTCCAAGTAGAAGCGGGAATAGGCATGGGAACATTCCAAATGATCTCCTTTTGTTTTTACACTCATCTTCACCACAAACCACAAACATGCACAACACCACAACTAAAACAACAGGAAGTGAACAACGGGAAAACTGAGTCGCGCCCCAAAGGACCGCTTGATCTCCGAAAAGCTGAGTCAAGGTGTCCATGCACACACATGCGCGTGAGTGCACACAGGCACACACACTAATACATATTTGGGCTACATGAGGCCAAGCGGAAACAGGAAATAAACACAATTTATTCCAAACGATGCATTTAATGACTTCCTGAGTTCCCAAAATACAGTGCCTTAGCTGCCCCCCCTCTCATTCATTCACTCACTCACACACACACACACACACACACACACACACTTCCATTCATAAATGACAAATTTATAGCACCCACGGGACGGTCACTAATGCAGTATGGATGCCAAACCAATCCAATTAGTTCAATTAATGGTGTGTTTAACGCCCTCTGGAGAGTGGGATAACTGACCGCTTGCAGGAGGACAGTGTAGGAGGAGGAAGGAGAACAGGAAGAAGAAAAGGAGGAGAAGGAGAGTCACGTAGCGGCATGCAAATTGTCTCCATATTATTTATTTTCGTGATGAAAACGAAAATAATGTACTTACAGTGAGGAAAGAACGACGTGGAATAATTGAAGCCGGAACCGGGTCAGACAAAAGAGAGTTGGGTGGGAGGGTTAAAAAAAAAGTCCAGTCCCTCGATGTCACAATGATGGTGATGAAGATGAAGAGGGACGAGGGGAGGGGGGCGTCATCAGCGTGGGAAAAACGGCCGTGACGTGGACACACCGATGTGAGGACGGTTGTGACTGCTCTCGACGCCGAGTGTGAGCGGAAAGCCGGCGGCCAAGCGTGGAAACGCCTTTCCCCCCCACCTCTCTCTATCTCCTTTCTCTCTTCCTCCCCCACCTCTCTCTCTCTCTCTTCTTCTCTGTCACGGTTAGCACGCTGGCTGACGCGTCCATAGATCGTGTATGAGCGACAGAGGCTCACTCCGATACACTAGCTCTCTTACACAAAACTGAGGTGAAAAGAGTACTAAAAAGTAAATGTAAACATGTTATACTCAAGTACAAAAATCTTCTCCGTTGAGTGTAACAAAATATACTTTAGTAACTTTTTAAGATGTGGTGACTACTCTCCTGTGCACTTAAAGAATAGTTCTTTAAATGAAGCACAACCTTGGTACAAAAATAATATAGCTGGAAAATATCTGATATTTCGAGAATAAAGGCGTAAATTTAGAAGAATAAAGCCATATGTTTACAAGAATAAAGTTGTCATATTACGTGTCATACGTAAGATCTTAAGTAAGGAAGGTTTATTTAAAACATGGCAGCAAAACAGAGCAGTTTAGCATAAACAGATTAGCATGGCTAGCCCTTCTCACTTCTGCCTTCCTTCACGTGCTCAAGGTTAAAGGTCACATAAGTCCCCGCCCTTTTCCTAGCTGTCTCGGGCAATCAAGTTAGTTTGTCAGGGAATGAACCGGTGTCGTTTTAATGACGTTAATGAATCTGGTAAGCATAATTAGTCATTAAATAGGCTCACCTAGCTAGCATGATGTTGCTGTTAGAATGTGTAAAGTTAGCACTGTAGCTCACATTGCTATGCTACTGTTACTAATGTTTGTGTCCAGCTAGCCCACTCCCTAGCTGTTATATGTGATATACGTATACTATTATGCTGGACAAGTACACCCACCCAGGCTTAGTTTAGCTTAGCTTAAACACACTCAGATCATTCAGTTTTTCTTAAGTAAATCGGCTCGTCTAGCATGATGTTGCTGCTAAAATGTAACTAATGCAAGCAGTATTATTGGATGTCCTGGCCATCATTCACTTTTAATGCTTAAGTAAAAGTACAGGTACATATTCTAAGAATCACAAAAACAACTCAATTACAGTAATGTGTGTAAACGTACTTTGTTCTTTGCTACCATGTGATAGGATGAGCCACTCAACTGTGCCAACACTGCTTGACTCATTGCTTTGGCAGAAAAACAAGTTAACAACAATTCTACACAAACCATGTTAATGTGTTTGATACTAAACATGCATGAAAAACACACAACGCAGAAACCTGTACTTTGCTGTTCCATTTTAAACACAGAGTGGGACCTCTTCACCTCTCTGTTGCTCTAATTCCAAGGTTTTTTGGCCACTGACATACACAGATGCACACACACACACACACACACACACATTTTTCAGAGCTGATGTCACCAGAGCCTTCCAGTCTGTAAATCCCTTCCTCTTGCTCTGTATTCCCTCCATCATAAGCACATCCAAAATACTCAAACCGGTCCCAACCAGAGAAACTTCTTCTTCCTCTTCTTCTCCAAAAGTTGGCTATTTCAGAATGAGGCCAAGTTGCAGAGTTTCATTTAACATTTTGTGTGTGATCAGCTGACTTCTCTTAGGCCATGTCCCCACGAGCACTCTCAGATATTTCTTGTCAGGAAAAAAATATTTTTATCGTGTTATTTTAAAGTACAGAACATTACAGAAGTCACGGTGCTAAAATAATGTACAAAATAGAACATTTTTTTATGAAGTGTAATCCATCCAACGCAATGCGGATGGACAGAGCCAATACCAGATGGCCTTATGATATTTTCTGGGTCAGACACCAAAACTCGATCATGACTGGATAGTATTTTTCCTCACGAGGGTGGCAGGGGGTGCTGGAGCCTATCCCAGTCCACTTCGGGCAAGAGTCATCAATTAACCTAGCATGTTTTTGGAATGTGGGAGGAAACTGTTGTACCTGGAGAAAACCCACACATGCAAACTCCACACAGAGATGGCCGAGGGTGGAATTGAACACTGGTCTCCTAGCTGTGAGGTCTGCGTGCTAACCACTCGACCGCCCCGCTACACCATTGTGGCACTTATTTCAAATTGGTGCACAATACTATAATATGGGACCTTTAAGTCACATATTAAGGCACACAACATTATATTTCACTTTGGGAAGAGGCTGTTGTGACCTTCAAATATGTGCTACTGGTAGCAAACTCATGATCATCAAGAAAATAAATGAGCCTTTTGTTGCAGGATCTGTCACCCTGAGGCAGAGATCCCCTTTTTTTTTTTTTTTTTACAACACTCTGGTGAAATAAACACTGTGTTTTTGCTTTCTCACATTTAAGAATGTCAAGCACATTTGCTTGCAGGCTGTCATGAGGTCCTTGTCAATCTGATCACAAGACTTGCTCGCAAGGGAGAAGAGAGACTTCCAAAGAGGAAGTGCTACCACCAAAGCAGCCAGCTGGCGTGGAAGTGAGTTGGGGATGAAGAGATGAGGCAGGAAGTGAGGGGTTAGAGACTGACATCACATCCCTTCATTAAGTCTACTCAATGAAACATTTGTTGTGACACAAGATGACTCTTACCACACTTTAATGCTGAAAACTGACCCTTCAGCTCGACCAAGACGAACTGGTGAAGCGTTTCCATCACAACAGGGCTGCCAAAACCTGTAAATATTCCACATTTGATCAACAAAACACATGCAAAGTAGAGCCCTTTATGTCTCAGATCCTCCAAGGTGTGTGGGTGATATTTTTACTATTCGCAACTGGGAATGGCAACAACGTCATCAGTGGAAAGTATTGCGTAGTCCCCGAGACACCCAACTCATGAGACGAGAGTATGCACTACACTGGGTTTGTGAGATGAAACAAGATCTTATATATTAATTAATTTAGGGTTAGGGTTAGGGTTAGGGTTAGGGTTTAGGGTTAGGCTTAGTACAACAATAATTTATGACTGGACATTTTTTTTATTTAACCGAGTCATATAACAATGCAGGTTCATCTTGAAATGTTTATTGTCCCACAAATTGACGCTTAACAACGTTATTGTCAACATTTTTTAGGCCAATTAAACCACTAATGTCATAATAATATATTTTAATAATATATCATAGTAAGGCACTATTTCCTTTAATATGTCATCCCTCATTCAGTAAAGTTCTGGTATTACTGTTTATGAGCTTTATTTTCTCACAGGCAGTTTGTACTGTCTGTAAAACGTTGCAGCATTTCTTGAAATGCTGGCTTTTCAACCTTTAAACATCAGCATTTCTTTTGCAATATATTAATCAACAGCAAATTCAGTGAATGCATTTTGAATTGAAGTGAGTTTTTTTTATTTAAATAAAATAAGACCAATGTGACAAAACTGAGTCACAGAAAAAAAGGTTTTAGTTCATGTGCAGAACTGTAATCAACACCCACTTTGTTCTTAAACCTGAATGGACGTTAATAGATCCATTCAATGAGGCCGATCCTGTGGGAAAATATGTTTTCATGCTGGAAATTACACAATAATGACCACATTAGTGTACCCTTTGAATGGGGACACATTTTACCCACCATGCTAGGACTGTAGCGGTGCACAGAAATCACAATACAATATGATACATGATATTTAGCTCCCCGCATCTCGCCCGAAGACAGCTGGGATAGGCTCCAGCACACCCGTGACCCTTGTGAGAATAAGTGGTAGAAAATGAATGAATAAATGAATGTTGTATTCTGGTCCCTAGGCAGCAGTAATGACAGAAAACACGAATGAGACATTACCTTACATTACATTACCTTAACACTGCATGAAGTCAGCCATGATGAGTAATGACAGAAATCACGGATGAGACATTACCTTACATTACATTACCTTAACACTGCATGAAGTCAGCCATGATGAGTAATGACAGAAATCACGGATGAGACATTACCTTACATTACATTACCTTAACACTGCATGAAGTCAGCCATGATGAGTAATGACAGAAATCACGGATGAGACATTACCTTACATTACATTACCTTAACACTGCATGAAGTCAGCCATGATGAGTAATGACAGAAATCACGGATGAGACATTACCTTACATTACATTACCTTAACACTGCATAAAGTCAGCCCTGACAAAAAAACAGTTATCCTGCCATTCCGTGTGGAAGTGGTAGTTTCTTTTTTTTGCTTATTAAATTTAGAAGAAATCAATGAATTTGTGGTTATGTCATCTATTCATTTGTGCGAGATTTTTTGAAATTTTTTATGGTCCAGATTTGACCTCAATGTGACATTTTTATATAAATTTTCAAATTAAAATAAATGCTCGATTTAATGTAGGTATTTACAAAACATAAAAAAAATATTTTATTATTATTGTTATTTTCAGGCTGAATCTTTCAGAAGCAAAAAATAAATTAATGGACAATCGCTCTATTTCAGTGGACAACAAAACAACAAGTGTTAAAAGTGTACACATACACTTAGCTAATGTCACTGGAGCTGTCACTATAGCTATTCCGCCATTGTTGTTGTTGTTGTTGTGGGCTATGGCTCTTTGCTGGAAACCTCTTATATCTTACTATGGAAGCTCCGTATGCTTCCATTCTTGATTGCAAACAAGTTAAACCGTCTGACCTCGCCACTCTCTCTTCTTCACAGATTTAGATCACTCACACACTCACTCACACACACACACACACACACACACACACATTTATCGTCCTACGTGCACCAACTGTTTGCAGGCTGAATCTTCATCAGTCAGTCTGTCAGCTTTGCGGTTACTAGGCAACCTCTCATCCTCCAGCTGTCACGTTGACACCGTGCCTGGCTAACAGGTCGGCGCTCAGAAATTCATTTCCAGACGCCGCCAAATGTTCATTAAGTGAGCAAGCCGATACAATTGCTTGCACCGTGTTGACATTCTAAAGCAACAAGTCGACAGCGTTTTGCGAGTGATGATCAGGGGACTCTCAGGAGAGGATGGGAAGAAGGTAATCACAAGTGTGGGCCGCCAAAAAAGAGGTGGAGGAGGAGGTAGCAGCTTGTGTTTTGACTCATATTGCAGCCTGCATGTTCACATACAAAAAAAAACATGGTTTAACGGCTTGCTGAAGAACTTTTTAGAATGACTAGGCCAACAATTCACACCCCACAGTTCCCCACATCCCCTTTAAGGCCTCATTAACACCCTGACTCAGGCAAGACGAAGCATCTAAGGACGGCTGCCATTGAACTCATTGTATCGGTAGTTTGGAGTGCTGTCGCCATGGCAACAACACCCAAGCCCAATGACCTGGGCGCACTCATCAAAAGCAATGGTACAAGTTGCTTGCAAGAGGCCCAATGGAGGTTAGTCGTGCAATCGCCATAGGAGGGCGCTGTTGACCTCAGTGATGCGACATTGGGTTGAGGTGTTATTTACTGTAAAGTGATAACTTGTAATGTAAAACATAATTTTAAAAAATGTTCTTTTTCTAAACTTCTGTTAGTATTACAAAATGTTCTTGTGTTTTAGAATAATGGGTTTATTCCAGCAAGATTATATTCTATTGTATTAAAAATGCTTTAAATACAAATAATAAAATGAGTCAGGTGAAGGACACAAAAGTGATCATTCCAATTATTATACGTTATCCAGCTATCCAGTTTCTATACCACTTTGGGGTCATCTGGCTTCAGGAGGGAGGCGGGATACACCCTGGACTGGTCGCCAACCAATCGCAGGACACATAAACACTGATGGACAATTCATAGTCTCCAATTAACATGGATGTTTTTGGGATATGCAGGAAGTTGAAGGAAACGCACACATGCACTTGGAAAATTACATACAGAGATGCCCAGACAGAGATTCGAACCCTTGATCCCCCCCCCCCTCGACTCTACAAATGAAAAATTAGGGCCGGATAAAAAGAGAAAACTAGAAAAGTTGGAAAAATAATACAGTATTGATCCAAATGTACAGAAGCTGTAACGAAGGCAGACCCCATGCCGGGTGTCAAATATGTGCTCTCTCAGAGAACGCCATCTTGTCCACACTGTTGTCCTGCTGAGGCTTTTTTATTTTTAGCGGGACTCCCGGCTCCTGGGCCAAACTTAATATGGGAATGGCACGTCGGCGTCTCTTCTTTCCTTTGCTACAAGACAGTACCCGGCCCCTCGGCACTTCTAAACAGGTGGCTGCGTGACCTAAACTCCGCCCCCCCGACACCCTTCTAATTGTGACATTTTTGGCAGCCCGTCTAGCTTGTCTCTCTCTTGGAGTAGAGCCCCGCCTTGTTGGTAAAGGCCAGTGGCGTCAGCAATTCCACGTGGAGTTGGTTTTTAAAAGAAGCCTCTGGCTGTCAAACCTGCTCTTCTCTCCACCACGGGGACAGGAAGCAGACTTCGCTTTTTTGGGACCATTACCCCCACCTCACCCCCTGACTGCCTCACAGTCATAGTCAAGAGGTTCAGAAAGGAGGTGGACGATAGCCATGAAGTGGGGCTGGACAATATTGGGGGTCCTCCTCTCCTTGGTGGCCCTGTCCTGGGAGAAGGGTCTGGAGATCCCAGAGTATGATGGCAAGGACCGCGTTCACGCCCTCAGCTCCAAGAACTACAAGTCCGTCATGAAGAAATATGACGTGATGGTCATCTACTACCACAAGCACGTGGACGGAGACCGCAATGCCATGAAGCAGTTCCAGATCGAGGAGCTGGCGCTGGAGGTGGGTCAGTTAAGCCCATGCTAAGGAGTCCAGCTAAGGATTCCTGGATGGGTTTGAATGGAGGACCGAGTAGTGCAGCATCCTGCAAGGGGGGGGGGCGGTTGACTTACTTCAGGACGAGTTCATCCAAAATTCAGGCTCAAGCAAAAATCCAATCACAGGCACAAAGATACAAACATATACAAGAAGCCTCTCAACTTTCACCTTTGACCTTTAGAAGCCGCCATCATCAATCAGTATGCTCTGCATGGCTCAGATTGCAACTGACACATGTTGTTGTTGCTATGTCACCCACTGTACTGCCGGTCATCCGTACGCCATGTGGCCCTGCCCACAACTCATCTCGTTAACATTTAGCTTAAAAGCACTGCTAGGCTATGCGCTAATGCTAACCCGGTGCTTTATTCATTGAACTGAATACTTGAAGTCAAACACAACATGGCTCGATTTATACTTCTGCTTTTTCATCTCCCTTTGGCACTCTGGGAGAAAAGTCACAGCCTGTTGCTATGGTAACCGAACCACATGCAGGCAACAACAGATTTCATGTAGGCAATTTCTTTTTTATGGATGTGCTTAATTATGACCATGAAACAACAGTGACCAGTGAATATGGAAATATATGGATAGTAAAGGAAGCACTTCCTGCTTTTTTAGTTCAAAATCTTCTACAAAAATGAGAAAACAGAGAAAAATTAGCAATGTGTGCTAACGAGCTGAAGCTCTCGAGACAGGCGTGATATTTGGAAGCCACGCCCCCCACCATGTAATGTCGTAATGACACTTGTCACCATGCTAAATGATGTGATGGTCCTGCTTCTAAACTTAGCCTCCTCTAACACCAACACAGACACGTTATTTAACTCCACAGGGTTCAAGCACCTGATGATGATGTGTAAGTTTGTGCTATAAATGCTGGGGAGCTGTAACCATGGCAACACCCGATTCAACTAAACCTGGCCAGAGGTGACGTCATGTTTTTTTTTTTCAGTCAGGCTGGTCACGTGATGCACGAACGTGCCACGTTTACAAGATGGTCATTGCATCATCTACTCCATGTGACTTTGTTGTGGAGATTTAGGGTCTCTTGGAGTTTTTTTTGATTCAGGTGCTGACACACCAGACCCCTTCTCCTCTAGACGTGTATACATCACCCGGTGGCAAGGATTCAAACAAGTCTGAATCCTTCATGAATGGTGGAACTTATGTAACAACCAGTTGTGTGTACACAACGGCAGCTATTACTAATTTACTATCTGGCTGCAGCATGTGTGCACGTGTGTGATGAGGAAAGCGCCTACATCAACACAAAAATGGCTTGAGATCTACGGATACTAACAGGAATTGAATTGTATGTACACTACATCACAGATATGTGGAATATTAACAAATAAGTAAATGCGTATGATGGTCTACAAACATATGCAATTGTTTATTCACATAAACAAATAGCAAAATATGTGTGCATATAATCAAAATATAAAGACCAGTTGAAAAGTTGCAATTGCATTTTGCACTGTTGGATCTTAAAGAGAATGGAAGCAGAGCTTTAAAATGCAAAAAGAAGAAATGACAGTGTGACAATTCTTTTTTGAGTAAATAAAAGTATTAAACTGAAATAGGTTGTTCATCAGAGGATCAAAAGTAAAATTAAAAAAAAACCTGAAATATGAACCTAAAATAGAAATCACATCCAAATCAAGGCTTGTGGGAATGCTGCAGGGAGGGCATCCGTTGAAATCATCTGAAAATGATTTTTATATATTTAAATAAAAACTTGCCTTGCCATCCATCACTAAATGTTCTCAGTTGGATTTAAATCAGGTGAACACACAGGATGGTCCAAAAGAGTGGAAGAAATTTGCTGTCCGTTCATAGCCAGCTGCCATTTTACGCCCCTGCACAAGCTGAAGCTCCATTGTTCCATTGAAGAAAAAAAAACACCCAAGATAAAGATGACACCCTCTCCGCTGTACCACGTGGAAAATTGATTTGGGAAGAAGATTGTCTCGTGTTTAGATGGACAGCTAATTGGATCCCCCCGCCCATCCCTACCACCCGGCTCGGGACCAGTACCATTTTTTGGGTCTACCACTTTTTGTTCCATAACCCTCATACTGTCTTACTGCGTCCAAGCTCAGCAGCAATGCTGCACTGCGAGAGGCCTTGCTTATGCAACTGAAAAATCTGACCTCGTTTAAAGTGAGAAAGCTTTTTTGCCTTTGCCATCAAGAGATCATGCAGTGTGAATCCCTGACAGATATTTCATATACTGGCTTTTAAACTCAATCAGGTGATGAACAGCCTATTTCAGTTGGTTGTTTGCATACCAGTACTTTATGTTTCACTCTCATTTCTCCTTTTTGCTTTTTGACCTTAAGATTCAAGAGTGCAAAATGTAAATTCTTGCCATTGTTCAACTAGTCATAACATTTTGATGAGGAATGTATTTACATAGGTACACATAATTTTACAAAACATGTACATAGATTAACAAAACATATATAAGGCCACCTAGATAGTAGTGCACATACAGTAGCTACAAAAATATATATAAATAAACACAATACATTTATAGATGACGAAAATATATACATAGGGCCACATACTGAAGATTATTAACAAAATATGCTCATATATTTTTACAGTACATACAGTATGTAGCTACAGTACATATTGTATTTCTACACAGAGCTGCAAATATGTACTATAAATATGTATGCAACAAAATGCACAAAGGGTACAAAAGTGTGGCGAATGTTATGGCGTACGACTTGTCATATTTTGTTATATATTGTTTCGACATGATATATGTGAGTGTCTTGCACATCAGGTGCTTCTGACCCACCCGTTTCTATATGTAATGCATCTAAGACGGCTTTTCTGGTCTTCCGTGTGCCTTCTTCAAGACCTTAAATAGCTGGGGTACGCTCCCTCACCTCTTCTTTAAATACCCCCGTTACTAATATGGTCGTGCTTTGGTGAGGGATAATCATCAATAATAACTAAAGTATGCACCTCAATAATCTAATCTCAAGATGTGTTCTTCTTGAATATGCAAGCTTTGTTCATCTATGGAAGCTTTTAGTAGATCACAGTGAGTTGATTTGAAGCCACAGCAGCTTCAGTTTCATTGGAGTGGACCTCTTAGGAGCACAGCCAGCTGCCATTTGTCAAGTAAAGCACCTGCCATCGTCACTTGTCATCCATGCGAAGGTCACATTCATGATACAGTTAATGGGAATGGACGCGGTCATCATGAGCAATGGAGATAAGATCCTAATGTTTAACTTCAAAGGAGTGCATAAAAAAACTTTCTGCATCTTCGTTTGAATCCAAGTGTGCATATTGTCCACTGGTCCGCACCTGTTGCAGCGCCTCCACATGCAGGTCTCAAGTTCGGCCCCCCTCTTGTTCTCGTGGCCGTCCTGCTGTCCTGGCTGCTTACGAAAAGGACATAGAGAGGCATTGGTGTAGAGGGGAGTCGGCTGTCAATTGTTGGCTCTGGTTTCGCTCCGATTTAGAAAGTGCAAGGCAGCAGTCCAAAGCTTTTGCTTTTAAGGCCTTCAGGCGTACAAGAAGTGACGCGAGCCCCAACTGAGATGAATCAGACTAGAAGCTAGGACTAAGGCGAGTATAATGTAAATCTAAATACAACACTTTGTGTGTTTGTGCAGCTTGCAGCTCAGGTTCTGGACGATCTGGACGATGAAGACATTGGATTTGGCTTGGTGGATGAAAAGGAGGACATTGGAGTGGCAAAGAAGCTTGGTAGGCCTCTTTCTTAATGACTTAGTTACCAAACAAAATGAAAAAAAAAGATGCAATAAGTCCTCAGTTGATCATCACAATCATTAGAATTCAAAATTCAAAGAGTTTATGCTGCCCTCAAGTGTTGATTCAGGGTACTGCAACTGCTTGTCGCCCCAAAACAGGCCTGGACGAGGTGGAGAGCCTTTACATTTTTGCAGACAACGAGATAATTGAATATGATGGCGAGCTGGCGGCGGACACTCTGGTGGAGTTCCTCTATGATGTAAGCTTCAAAATTGAAATGATGCGCCAAAATCCCAGATTCCCAGATTGTTGTCCCGTTTCTTAGGTGATCGAAGACCCTGTGGAGATCATCGACAATGAGCGGGAGTTGAAGGGCTTCAACAACATGGATGAGGTCATCAAGCTGGTGGGCTATTTCAAGAGCGAGAAATCCCCTCGTAGGTTGAACACTCAAAGAAACACTTGAACGGAATTCCTTCACACCTGATATGTTTTTTCCTGACCAGATTTCATCGAGTATGACGACGCCGCTGAGGAGTTCCACCCCTTTGTTAAATTCTTTGCCACCTTTGACCCCAAGGTTTGTTCAAGGACCCAGTTTCAACTCTGCTTGAGACATCAAGACTCTTTATCTTGCTCTAGATTGCCAAGAAACTCAAACTGAAGATGAACGAAGTCGATTTCTATGAGCCGTTTATGGATGAATCCGTGACTATTCCAGGGAAGCCCTACACCGAGGACGAGCTGGTGGAGTACATCGAACAGCACGACAGGTGATTTTTCAAACTCCAGGACAACGATGCCGCCCCTGGACAATTTTAGTCATCATGCCTTCCTGTGTTTTAGGCCCACACTGAGGAAACTGGAGCCTCACAGCATGTACGAGATCTGGGTAAGAACCTCTCCAAATGATGCCCAAACACAAAGTTCTTTTCCAATGAAGTGCCTGTCTCACCACTAAGGAGGATGACATCGATGGAGAGCACATTGTGGCCTTCGCCGAGGAGGACGACCCAGGTACATTTATTTGTTGTGTTTCTTCAAATGCAAAGTTCACGGACTTCACTTGTCTTTTTAGATGGTTTCGAGTTCCTGGAAATCTTGAAGGAGGTGGCGCAAGAGAACACGGACAACCCCAATCTGAGCATCATCTGGATTGATCCTGACAACTTCCCGCTGGTACCAAACTTTTACTCTTAAGTCTCTGGTTTATATTCTTTGCCGTTTGTGCCGTGATTCACGTGTTCTTCTCCACAGCTGGTTCCTTACTGGGAGAGGACCTTTCACATCGACCTGTCGTCCCCTCAGATCGGCGTGGTGGATGTAGAAGACGTACGTCTCTTTTTGTGTTTCCACGGATAGTACGACAAGATACGGATGTTCCCTCAGTTCTTGTTGTTGCTTTCCGGCAGGCGGACAGTGTGTGGATGGAAATGGACGACGATGATGAAATGCCCACAGCAGACGAGCTTGAGCAGTGGATTGAGGACGTCCTTTCGGGAAAGATCGACCCTGATGATGACGACGAGGAGGACGATGATGATGATGACGATGATGATGATGATGATGACGACGATGACGACGACGATGATGACGATGATGATGACGACGATGATGATGACGACGACGACGATGATGATGACGACGATGACGACGATGATGACGATGATGACGATGATGATGACGACGACGACGAATAAAAACATCGCCATCATCTTCCACTTCAGTACACCTGAGAGTTGTACCAATTTTTCAGACGCCTGACGTCAGTTGGAGTTCACGTGCGGGATACAAATGCAGCGACCCCAAGATGGCGCCGTCAATATCAGTCAAAAGGGAGAAGCAAACTGACGCGGTTCAAACGGTGTTGTCTTACCACTGAATTAAAACCCACACGTGTTTGCCTGACAAGCTAACTGACGTTTTTGTACCTCATGTCACATGACCACAGTTCATGCACCTTCTTTCCTTTTGTTCATGCAGACCTTGACCGTTTTTTTTTTACCTAAAAGAAAAAAAATCATATACTTCCTTGGAATTGTCTCAAAGGTATTAATAATAAAAAAAAACGGAGAGTCCCATGATGATGCTGTTGAGAATGTGGTTCATGAAGTCGGTGTGCGTGTGTGTGTGTGTGTGTGTGTGTGTGTGTGTAGAGGCACAAAGTCACTCAAATTTAAATAAAAAAAACAACACATCTTTTTACAATATTGTATTCTACATTTGTGTCTCTCAAAGCTGCAATACATATTTTAAATCACACCAATAAATGCAGACAGTAGTGTAGCCCTTCTTATGACAGCGTAAATAAACAGTGGGCGTGGCCTGTACCTTCTAGAGCAGGGGTGGGCAAATACTTTCACTCGTGGGCCGCATTGAGGAAACAAAATTGTCCGGGGGGGCCAGAACATATATATATATATATATATACATATATATATATTTAACACACACACTATTTTATACTTATAATTTTCCTTGAATTTTTTTTTGTCTAATTTTATCTGTAAGTGTTATATACTATCAGCTGTATGTTTTCATGTCCCTTTTTTTCAGGAGCACTTTAAACATCACACCACATCTAACTACGTCATTTAATTTGACAGTTTTGTTGTTTTTTTTTTACTAAATAAGACTTGCAAGTCATGTTGCCAGTTTGTATGTTAAAAGTTGAAATACTTAGAAAGCAACTGGCGGGCCGGATTCAAACGCTTGGTGGGCCGCATGTGGCCCCCGGGCCGTAGTTTGCCCACCCCTGTTCTAGAGGGATCTAGTATTGAGTCTAGTATCATTTGCATTGTGGAGAAACCCTTGTTGAGACAATATATAATATATAATATATAATATATAATATATAATATATAATATATAATATATAATATATAATATATAATATATAATATATAATATATAATATATAATATATAATATATAATATATAATATATAATATATAATATATAATATATAATATGCCAAGGACTTGCAATAACACTGTTTATAAAGCCAAAAAACATACGTAAGAACACCACCAACGACTAGCATGTGTATAATAGCGGCTTAAAGGGGACCTATTATGCTCATTTTTCGTCCCTTTGTATTGAGTTGTGGACCCTTATAGAGCGACACACAAAGCTTTATAGTTCTTCCAGAATCTGCACCTATTCAGCTGTATTTCTTTGGATTTCGTGATTCCCGCGAAAATTATCCGTTTCAATGTATTCCATCCACGCCCCGCCTCCAGGCACACTCACTCTGCTGTGGTTGGTCACACTAGCGAGTACTTAAAAGGAGATCCGGTTTGTGCTGCTAGCTAGCTAGCTAGCTAAAATGTGTTGAATCTCGACTCTCGAATGAAGTAGAGACTGGACAGTCCAAAGTTTCTCAAGAAAAGAGGTTACTTCAAGAAGTTTCTCAATGGTAAGTAGCTTTAGCATTTTAGCATTAGGTTTTATACAGCATTGGTAACCAAATGTGGCCGCTAATTGTGCTAATTGTGCTAGTAATGGTTATTAGCAACCCCACTCCCTGTATGCAAGCGCTTTTGTTCCATGACTTACACAAAATAAACACAGTTAGGACACTGATAAATTGTTACCTACTGCTTGCCCAGTCCCCATGACCAAGTACATTTGGAAAGGCGTAGGGCTTTCTGTAAAATCTATTTGTTTTGCTGGTAAAGTTGAATGAACTCCAAGCACCACCCCGTTCGTGGCGTCGTTAGGAAGTGTAAACAAACATGGCTTTGCTAGCAAGTAAATAGAGGAGCAGAGCTTGGGGGAGGGCAGAGAGCGTGTCTGCTTTACAGACACGACCATATAAGGAAGTCCACCTCTCTGTGACATCACAAAGGGGCAGTTTTACCACGCCTTTTGAAACCCGGCGTTTTGAGCCCTCTAACTTCTTTCAGGGCTCACTTCCAAATACGCAAAGCTCATTATCCGAAACTTGGCATTATTATTTAACACACGAGTACAACATTCTTACTACATTTATAGGTCAGAAAAGCGAGAAAATCATAAAAGGTCCCCTTTAAGAGAACAGATTTTCTATATTTATCACAATTAGAAGTTAAACTTTAAATTGCTTTTCTAAAAATTGCTTTTCAGCCTGAATAAGATGACTGGCGTTCAGTGTGCCAGTTACACAAGAGATCTTCAAACATATTTAAATTGATTTAAAATGATGATGATTGCTATATGAGTCAAATCATATGCAAGTTGGGATATAATGCTTGCTGCACTAAAGCACTGCAAGCAGCAGCTTTAAGAAGAATATGAGACACATTTGGTACCTTTAAAAATAGCTTTCATGAAGACTGTAAGACATTTGGTGCTGGGTGACACCCCTTAATGTGAAGCTATCTTCCTGTTATCACTGTAAAGGAAAACGTCAAGCTGTCAGACTAAGTCGATACAAGTCGAACAAGCATCTAGCAATATGTTGTGATTGATTAACTCGGTTTGATCAGGCTTTTGTCAGCGACAGGACAAATGACGACAGTATCGGAGGCTTTGTCACAACAGTACAAGTAGAAAAAAGGCAGAATCTTCTCATTTAATGTGTCGCTCAGTGTGTGAATGTGCGTCCGAGCCCTGACATCGTAGAAAGATATTTGCCCCTCTTCGTAGTCCACATACACGCCTACCATTTTGGGTTTGGTGTTGAGTGCGAGCTGTAATGGTGGCGTGGTGGACACACGGTACCCATGGCCCTTCTTCATAGCCAGGGCCCAGTAGCCATGGGCGGTGCTTACAGAGATCCGACCCTTCCGGTTGACGGATGACTTGGCTACACCTAGGTACCAATCATCCTTGTCGCCCACCTGAACTTCCCAGTAGTGTCTTCCCGAGGTGAAGCCCTCTCTGCCCAGGACGATGACCACAGTGTCAAAGCGGTTGGGGTGGTCGGGGAGATCCTGCCACGCCCCCAGGTGGCGCACCTGCCGTCGGTCCTGTGAGAGCTGCAGCCATGGGTTGGCGGAGTCTGGGTCCAAAGTGACGTCCACTGCAAAGAGTGTCATTCATTCATTAGTTCATTTTCTACCGCTTTTCCTCACAAGGGTCGTGGGGGGTGCTGGAGCCTATCCCAGCTGTCTTCAGGCGAGAGGCGGGGTACACGCTGGACTGGTTGCCAGCCAATCACAGGGCACATATAGACAAACAACCATTCACACTCATATTCATTCATTCATTTATTTTCTACCGCTTTTTCCCTCACGAGGGTCGCGGGGGTGCTGGAGCCTATCCCAGCTGTCTTTGGACGAGAGGCGGAGTACAACCTGGACTGGTCGCCAGCCAATCACAGGGCACATATACGTAGACAAACAACCATTCACACTCACATTCATACCTATGGACAATTTGGAGTCGCTAATTAACCTAGCATGTTTTTGGAATGTGGGAGGAAACCGGAGTGCCCGGAGAAAACCCACGCATGCACGGGGAGAACAACTCCACACAGAGATGGCTGAGAGTGGAATTGAACCCTGGTCTCCTAGTTGTGAGGTCTGTGCGCTCGCCACTCGACCACCGTGCCGCCCGCAAAGAGTGTCAGTGATAGTAAATAAAACATGACCTCAAAAGCAGTTGACAATGAAATCAAACATACCTGAATACTTTAGAACTTTCTGGATCTCTGTGGGGAAAAAGAGAAAATGCTTTTATTTTGAAATCACTGAAACATAAGAGATATGTTGGAGGATGTCACACCTCTGTCTGCCAGTTTGTCCACGATCTCCTTTAATGTGGCTTCCAGTTTGCACACGGCTGTCCTAATCAACCCGACGCAAATATCAGTGGGAATGCTCGTGTCAGACCAGTCCTGGACTGAAGGTGCGGTGCTCAGAGCTGGAAAGTTCTGTGGAAAAGATACACATTTCATGAAGGTGAAGTCCGAATGAAGAAAGTCAGTTTCATCTACCACCTTCAAGAAGTGAATGTGGTCTGTTCTATCCATGTTCTCCAGGTCACTATTCCGCCGCCGAAGCTCCTCGATCTCCCGCTCCAGTTCTGAGACCAGGTTCCTGGCCCGGCTTTCAGTGCGCCTCTGCGTCTCTTCAATGGCCAGGACTAAGTCGGCTTGCGTTCTCTGGATGGAGCGGATCAACTCTGAGAAAACCTGCATGCTGTCATCAATCTCTCTCTGACTGCTTGCCTACAATCAGAAACCGAGTCAGGAACTTCAAGTTTTAAGGAGAACATGTCAACATGCCAGGTTCTTACTTTGTTGAGCTCCACAGAGTGTTTGATCTCCTCGACTTTCTTTACTCTGTCCTGGATCATCTGCTGGACCTCCACTTGGCTCTTCTTCAGCTGGGCCTACAAGAACACCACCATGTCACCCATGCACCACTGTTCTTGCTAGGTTCTCCTCCACTCACCTTTTTCTCCATCCATTCCCGCTCCACAGGGACGGTATAGTGCGCTCGGTGGTCAGTCTCCGTGCACAGGACGCACACGCATGTTTGATCCTTCTTGCAGAAGAGCTCCAAGAGGCGCTCGTGCTTGGGACACATGCGGTCCTCCATGTTGGCCACGGGTTCAATCAGCTTGTGCTTGGTGAACCTGCTGGCATGTGACTTCAGGTGCTCGTCGCAGTAGGACGTCAGACACACCAGGCAGGATTTTATGGCTTTGGAACGGCCCTCTCCCAGGCAAACATCACAGAGGACCTCCTCCCAGGTGGGAGTCGAAGCCTGAGGAGGCTCCTCATGACAGGGTTCTACCACTTCTGTGTTCCTTTTACTGATGTCATCTTTGTTTATGTCTGTATAATCATCCTCCAAAAGCCTCTCTTCATCCTCCTCTCTCTGCTTTTCCATCATCCACTTTTTCTCGGGCTTAACCTCTGCGCTCTTCACCCGGAGCTCCTTAAACTGCTCGGCGATCTCCCTGAGAACGGTGTTGATGCTGATGTCGGGCCTCTTGTAGAAGGACTTCTTGCACATGGGACACTGGTACAGAGGGCTGGTCTTCCAGTATCCCAGGATGCAGCTCTGGCAGAAGTTGTGCCCACATGGGATGGAAACGGGGTTGGTGAAGACGTCCAAGCAGATGGAGCAGTGGACCTGCTCTTCAGAGAGATTCCCGGCAGAAGTCATTCCTACACGGCGAAGAGGCAGCGTCATTTTTAACTAAAGCAGCCTTTTTCCACCTGCTGTGACAGCAATGTTGTCAGTGTTAGATGGGTATTTTTCTTTTTTAAATACAGTGTATATTTAACACCCCCTGGTGGACAAGTATGTAACTGCAATCTTCTTTTTTTTCTCAATAATACAGTATAACTTACTTCTTCCTCCATTTGGTCTCAATTGAACATTTCACATCATTGCAAAATTTAAATGATTAATGAATTAACAGTCATGTGCTTTACTTCTAGAGAGTTTTAAAGAGAGCATAAACTCACAACTTGAGTGTCACAATGTTAGCACCTTTGCTAAGTCCCACACAACAACAACACATTGATTTAAAGAAATAAAATGTCATGAAGAAGACTCACCAGAGAGCAGCTGCGTTCAGGCTCAGCCGTGCACTGACACATGAGACCAACTGCAACCAATTCACCCCCCCCCCAACACACACCTATGACCCAAAATATATCCCCCCTCCCCTTTCCGCTTTTACCCCAGATAGTCCTACACATGTAATGACCCACAGAAAAACAAAACATTTGGCATTTGTGTGAATTTACATGTTTCTTTTCAAAGACAGAAAAGGTGTCTAAGTCTCTAGATCAGGGGTCTCAAACTCGCGGCCCGCGGGCCAAATGCGGCCCGCTAGTTTGAGGCCCCCACCTCGATACCAAAGTTTAATGTTGAAATTACAGCTTATAGCTGTGTACACACCGGACACAATTAACATGTTAACTGTTACCCTACCCTGTTACCCCGCCCTGTTTTGCTTTGGATTAGCAATGAAGCTAAAGGCTAATGACGCTGGATACAAATAAATGCAGGAAATGATTTGGAATAAAACGGAAAATACACGTCAAGATAAAGCATCTCATCAAACATGTTGTTAAAGTTACGACGCCGCTCCCAGATGGAACTGAGTACGATGCTAACTTGCTAATTGGGTAAAATGATTAAGTTTCGTTAATGTTCATGTTAAAGGTTAAATAACTAAAACTAAAAAAAAAAAAAAAACTAAAATCATTTCTCTACCAACAGTATGTGGTTTCTTACGTTTTTCTTATTTGCTGTTTTATTATTATTTTACTTATTTATTACTGATTGATTGTCTTTATTCTTAATTTGTTTATTTATTTATTTTATCTTATTTTGTGTATAGAAAAATAAAAATTAAGATATTTGAGAACAGTGGAATGTTTTATCAGATATTTTGGTGTGGAAAACCGGAACCAAAGTACTGAAAAAGTGTAGGGTATAGCAGAAGCAAAAGCATTGAAGATAGTTTTTTTATTGATTTTTTTCCCAGTTTTTAATAAATGTGTTGTTTTTTTTTTTTTTAAAACCTAATGCGGCCCAAGTTCACCCAGAACCTAGCTCCGGTGGCCCCCCAGGTAAATTGAGTTTGAGACCCCTGCTCTAGATGTTTTAGTATGAAGTAGTCTTTATTCAAATGTTTTGGGAACAAAAGCAAATCTTGCACATACTGTAAAACTAAGACCACGACCCTTTGAAACCACCCTGGGACCACTGTAGGTTAAAAATATCTGAGTCTGTGATGAGTCCCTCAGTGATATTTAAGTGAAATCCATGAGTATAATCAGGTATGTTTAATGGCGGTTATGACAAGAGGGGAGATGTTCTTGCCTTCCTGGCTGAGGCAGGGACTGAAGATGGGGTAGAGACTCTCATTAAAACTGTGAAGGAACGTATAGAGGTGCATGCGAGCTTTGGCATCATAGAAGGACACTTGTCCTCCTTCATAATCCAGAAAGATTCCCACCTTGCTGGGCTGGGATGGCAACATGAGAGGCAAGCGGGATGAGGCCAGCGCCTTCACCTCACCATTTTTGAGCCACAAGCACCAGTAACCCCCCTCTGGGCTCAGCTTGATCTCGCCTTTGCGGCGGGCTGAGCCATTAGCCAAGCCAAGAGTCCAGGCTGTCTTGCGAGCGACATCCACCTCCCAGTAATGGCGACCCGAGCTGAGACCCTCAAGGCCAAGAACGAAAAGGGCCGGGCTGAAACGTTTAGGGCCCTCGGAGTGGGAGGTTTTGCGCTCTTCGTACCTCACCTGGCGGCCATCTTCAGACACCACCAGGTTCTTCTGCGCAGTGGCGGGGTCCAGAATGACCTCACCTGAGACATCACAGCAAAGACATATTCTTCTTTAAACATGGAAGATGGCCCATTGACAACAGAGAAACTGGACTATTGGCGACCATCTTTAAAGGGGATCTATTAAGCTTTATCCACTTTTTAAAAGTTATTATATCCATACATTTTCTGTACCGCTTATCCTCACAGCCTAGCCCAGCTGTCTTCGGGTGAGAGACGGGGTACCAGCGGTGCCTACATTACCACTCATACACGGTAAGTCAGGAATTTCCAGCCAGTTGCTCCAAAACTTTCCAATTAGCTCTCCAAAGACTTTATTTATCAACTTCTATAACCACTATATTAGAAAGTGGGATCCATTCGTAGTTCGGAAGCACTTGGGGTGTGTGACCAATCACAATCACAGAATGTGGGCGCCCGGAGGCGGGCTGTGAGTGGAATAAATTAACAGACCATTTCGGTGAGAGGCACAAATCCAAGGAAAATACAACTGTAATAGGTGCAGATTCTAGAAGATCTGGAAAGTTCAACTTAATACAAGGGGTATGAGCATAACATTCATTCATTCATTCCTCACGAGGGTCGTGGGGGGTGCTGGAGCCTATCCCAGCTGTCTTTGGGTGAGAGGCGGGGTACACCCTGGACTGGTGGCCAGCCAATCACAGGGCACATATAGACAAACAACCATTCACACTCACATTCATACCTATGGACAATTTGGAGTCACCAATTAATTAACCTAGCATGTTTTTGGAATGTGGGAGGAAACCGGAGTACCCGGAGAAAACCCACGCATGCACGGGGAGAACATGCAAACTCCACACAGAGATGGCCGAGGGTGGAATTTGAACCCTGGTCTCCTAGCTGTGAGGTCTGCGCGCTAACCACTAGACCACCGTGCCGCCCTTGAGCATAACAGGTCCCCTTTAAATTAACATCTCTTATAAACTGCTATTTTTCTTTAACCACTTGCGCTTATCGAAGATATTTTAAAAAGTTACTCACTTGAATAGTTCTGCAACTTGCGGAGTTCTGAGAGACAAGAAGAAAGAGGCGAAGTCACTCAGCCATCAAACAAAAGAGGATAACTTTTATTTTGAAAAACAACATGACTGCCGTACCTTTGCCATAAAGCCTCTTGAGCTCCTCCTGGAACTTGTCGACAAGGCCGCTGACGGAGGTGCGGATGGTCCCCAGGTAGAGGTCTGTGTTGATGCTCACCGCTGCCCAGTCGGTGGGCTCGGGCAGAGGAGGCAAGGTGGCCAAGTGCTGCCAGGAGTGGAGGAGGAAGGTCAAGCAACCATGAAAACAGTAATGATAATTAACATAAGAAGCATTTCCAACACCTGCAAGAAAACCACCCTGTCCTTGGTCTGGACTTGGGCATCTAGCTCGTGGCTCCGCCTCCTCAACTGACTCAGCTCGTTCTCCAGGCTTCGTGCTAGCTCTTGCGCATGACGCTCGGCCTCACGCTGCCTGGTAGTGATGAGTTCCACCAGGTCGGCCTGACTCTGCTCCACCAATCGCTGAAGTTCGGCAAACACCTGCCAGCTCTCCTCCAGCTCTTTCTGGGCGCTGGTCTGCAACACGCGGTACACAGACCCACCATATGAACACTGTCACTGACGGTATCTACTCACAGCTTGGATTTTTGAGCTGTTTGATGTAAATTAGCGGCTAGGCTAATCACTGCTCTTTTTGTGCAAGCACTTCCTGTTTGCCGTCAGTGCAACTGGAGCCCCTTACGAAAAGAAAATATATTTATCAATATATTACTTTAAATGTATTGTATTATATTATAATATATTATTTTTCCATTATATTTTCCAATACATTATATATTATAAATACATGGAATAATATATTTTTGTACATATATTATACATTATATATTCATGTAATATATGGCAATATATTGCAGAATATACAAATGATTGCCGCTTTCAATATATTGAAATAAATTAAATCCAAATATATAATATATGAATTTATATATCCCAAATTATAGGCAATTTTATATATGTAAAAATATAGTCCTTTTTTGGTCTTGATCGCAAGATATTTTTTATATGTATCAATATATACACATATATGATATATGCATATATTGCAATATATTGGAAAATATAAACATAAGATCCCATATATGGAAATATATTTCCTAATACATTGCATTATATTTGCCAATATACTGCAATATATTTTTTTTCCATAAGGGGCAGCAGGTTCCTTGTCACAAAACAATGCTTTCACTTTAAACACACATTAATAGAATGTCATCTAAGCACTACAAAATTTCAAGCTTATCAAATGAGATATTATAGAGACACATGGTTTTGAATATCTGAATATTAAAAAAAAAATTTATGGCCAAAACATTCAATGTAATGGCTTCAATCCACAGCGAAAAAAACAAGGTTTATTATGAAAAGGATGATAAACCTAAAACGAAAAGTAACTTGGTAATTAAAGAATCAAATAAATAAGCTTGAAAACAAAGACACTCCTTGTCTGAGTGCAAACAAAAGCATGGAATGTTTTTTTCAGACTTGTCACACTGGTTGAACGAGCACACTTGAACGCCTCGTTGTGCCACAGAAGAGGGGAATGACACTGCTGCTGCTAAAAGGCCAAATGCTTTTATCACCTTTCTGAAGAAGATCTGATAAAGTTCATTTTCACTCTTTACTCTTTACTCTTTACTCTTTACTTTCACTCTTTACTGGGTTGGAGTAGAACAGCAAATATGGATTTTTCTAGCCAAAAATTCGGGTTATCCGGCCTCAGTAGCTCAGTAGCATTTTAGCTTTTAAATCACATGAATGAGGTCAAATCTAAAATGGACTCACCTTGATGACCCTGATGGAGTGTTTCAGTTCCTCCAGCTTCTTGGCTCTCTCCTTGATCAGGTGCTTGAGCTCAGACCTCTTCTTTCCCAGGATGCTCTGCAGAGGCGGGGCAAAGATCATGTGACATGTCATGTGGAAAAAATATGTGAGCACACAGGACATTCACACACCATCTTCTTCTTCCACTCGTGGTCGGTAGAGACGATATCGTGCGACTTGTGCCCGGAGTCTACACAGGCAGTGCAGACGCAGACGTGATCGGTGCGGCAATACACCTCCAGAAGTCGCTCGTGCTTTTTGCAGATCTTGTCCTCCAGGTGGAAGGTGGGCTCGATGAGGCGATGGGACGTCAGGGACTTCACCTGGAAAATTGAAATCCAACATTACTCCACTTCTGTCTTTCCCGGTGATGTGATAGACACGAGTTATGGTGGTACCTTTCTGTGATGTCTCAAATGTGTTTCACAGAAGGACCCAGGACAGTTAATGCAGGACTTGTGCGCCCTCAGCTTCCTCCCGATGCAAGCGTCACATGGTACATCTCCATCCCTTGCAAACTCTCCTGTGTCAAGACCCGGTGAGCCCCCACGACCAGCGTCGGCACTCAAATTCAGCGTGGAACTTTGCAAAGAGGACCCGGGCCCGTCAGGTCCACCACCAGCGACCACCAGCCCCTGAAACTGGGAGGAGATCTCTGCCAGGACTCTGTTGACGCTCATCTCGGGCTTCCTAGTGTAGCTCTTCTTGCACATGGGACACAGGAATTTTTTGCTGTGGTTCCAGTAGCCCTGCAGACATGCCTTGCAGAAGCTATGACCACACGGCGTGGACACGGGTTCCACAAACACCTCCAGACAGATGGAGCAGGTGAACTGGTCCTCAGAGAGGACGCGGCCCCCTGGAGAGCTTACACCTGGAAGGGAATGAAGGAGAAGGAATCTCTCTTAGGGGAATTACATTGATTTAAAATGTCTAAAAAAAGAAGTGCTCCCAGCAGGTACAGTATTTCTCTTGACGCAAGCAAACAGGAAGTGGACTTCATTGCTGCGGTAAGTATCTGAGGAATGTAGTAAGTCAGGCGTTTCCACCTGACAGCACCGGTGTCAGTTTCTAAATTAAAAAAAACTCAATTTCAAGAAAGCTACATTTAATAAAAATCCGTGTTTTGTCTCATTCTAGTAGGCCACAAAAATATTTACTTTACCTGATTTAACTAGTAAGAGTTGACACGTGTTCAATCCCACATGAGCTTTGGATTACTATCTAAGTATTCAGCCATGTTTCAATGCAAACTACCATGACTCAAAATATGAATTAAAGTCAATTTAATGTAAAAACTCACTCTGCATGTTGTCCTGGAGTGTAGCAGTCGGTGCGTCAGATCACTCGTTCACTTAACAATGAAACCATCAGCCTGTGTGATCTTCCTGATACCTGGAAGTGCACCTCCCACTCTTACTGCGACACACCCACGTTGTCTCATTGCCACGCTCTAATGGGCGGACCTCCTGAAACCAGACACTGAAACACACTAGGAGTGTTTATATTCAAACACCGGAGAGGACTCTGATTCATATTAAGAAGGTTGCTGGTATCAAAACAAAGGAAACACAAAATGAAATAAGAAATATAACTTATTATTGACAAGAAGGCTTTGAATAGGGGTGTCCAAAGTTCACGCCAAGGTACATATTTTATTGGCCCAAATAAAGATAAACCAAAAAAGCAGAAATGTGAAATAGAGAAATAGCAGAATGTAAAAAGAAAAGGTTGAAATGCTGATACAAATAAGTAATAATAATAAAGCTTTGTTTCTTCTGGACACGGTATTGTGAATAAGGGGCGGCACGGCGGTCTAGTGGTTAGCTAGGAGACCAGGGTTCAAATTCCACCCTCGGCCATCTCTGTGTGGAGTTTGCATGTTCTCCCCGTGCATGCATGGGTTTCTCCGGTTTAATTGGCGACTCCGAATTGTCCATATACGTAGGTATGAATGTGAGTGTGAATGGTTGTTTGTCTATATGTGCCCTGTGATTGGCTGGCGACCAGTCCAGGGTGTACCCCGCCTCTCGCCCAAAGATAGCTGGGATAGGCTCCAGCACCCCCACGAGGAAAAGCGGTTAGAAAATGAATGAACGAACAAAGCTTTGTTTCTTAGCCTTTTTACAAAATTGTACATGGAAAAAATTAGGGGCGGCACGGCGGACTAGTGGTTAGCGTGCAGACCTCACAGCTAGGAGACCAGGGTTCAAATTCCACCCTCGGCCATCTCTGTGTGGAGTTTGCATGTTCTCCCTGTGCATGCGTGGGTTTTCTCCGGGTACTCCGGTTTCCTCATTCCAAAAACATACTAGGTTAACTCAGTCCAAATTGTCCATAGGTATGAATGTGAGTGTGAATGGTTGTTTGTGTATATGTGCCCTGTGATTGGCTGGCAATCCCTGCTTTTCTTCATGAGGAAAAGCGGTAGAAATTGAATGAATGAATTGTGAATAAGCATGCAATTCTTTACCTTGATCACTAGCTGGCAGTGTCATACTTCATGAGGGACAAAGGCCTCTAGTCAGCAGACGGCGTCCCCATCATGCATGCTGAGCCAATACATAAACCGATGCAGTTGTCCAAAAGATACCCAAGCAGTTTTACTCAGACCTGCTTCTATTCTGATGACTCATCCAAGTCCCATTCTTTGGTATTGATCTCTTCCTTTCCTGCCAATATCAAAGTTTTTCTACTTTTTTTACGCCTTATTGATCCTACATGGCCATGATGACACCTATGGGGCAGTGGTTGGAATTTAAGTGTTAAAAAAAAAGTGAGATATATGTGTGTTGACATTTCTGACTTTATGTCACATGACCCTCTCAGAATGAGGATGTCTGCTTTCTTTCTGTCGCAGTGTCAGGGAAGCTAAATAGTCCCGCTCTTTGGAATCTGATCCAGCCTTCTTCAAACACTCCCCTCGTGTTTGACAATACGAGACTATACGATGCAGAAGGGGCGTGCGGGTCAACTTCCTGTCAAACAGGCAGACAAACTGTCCTTGGCGTCTACCTCACGGCAATATTGATAGTCTAGTGCCACGCTGACTGCAATCGCCGGGAGAACACACCCTGCAGATGAAATTACGCCTCATTCTGCATTCTGAAACGGGAAATGGTGCAGTGCCATGCTGAGTCATATGGGTGCCACTTGGGATCTTCTCCGTTTCTTAGTGCAGGAAGAAAAAGTGACAATTTGGACAATGTCTGCAAAGTGTGGTGTTTTTTTTTCTCCGAAGTATTTAGACAGCAGCTTATATCAGTTCTGAAAACCCGATTTAGTTCAATTTAACCCAGAATTTTGGGGCTAAAATGGCAAAAAAATTCAGACTCAAAGTAAATGTAAAGCTGTCGTTGACTCACCGACACTGAGGAATTAATGGTAATGGTAATACTTTTACAATCAGTAACTGTTACATTTGTTCACTTCCTGCTTTCAATAATACAGTTTAAGGGTTTTTTTTAATAATGTACCTCGTACCGAAATACGAGGTGATATGACCATCCAATGACATAATGTGTACCATAGTAAGTGTCAATATAGTGATATGTATAGCACATCATGACTGGTTCAAGACTCTTCATCCTTGTATTTAGCAAACATCAACTGCTTGTATTGTTTCTTGAATTGGCTCATCGTTGTGCATTGTTTGATTTCCTTACTAAATCCGTTCCATAGTTTGATTCCACATACTGAAATGCTATGGCTTTTCAAAGTAGTCCTAGCATAGAAGTGTTTCAAATGTAGTTCTTCCCTTAGATCATATTTCTTCTCTCTTGTAGAGAAGTATTGGATGACATTTTTAGGTAATTGGTTTTTTTTTTAGCCTTTATGTATTATTTTAGCTGTTTGAAGATGAACTATATCAGTAAGTTTAAGTATTTGTGATTTTAGAAATAAGGAGTTAGTATGTTCTCTGTAGGCGGCATTATGAATTATCCTTACTGACCTTTTTTGAAGTACATTTAGCGAGTGAAGATTGCTTTTATAGTTATTAGCCCATATTTCCACACAATAAGTAAGATATGGTAAGAACCAGAGATCAATAAAGAGTGTGGAAGTTTTGCTTTGTTCAATACTGAAAATATTTCTGGCCACCTTATGTTGTATATTTGTAATATGAGGTTTCCAGCTCATATTTTCATCTACTGTGATTGCCAGAAATGTATTTTCGTTCACCCTTTCAATGTCCACACCGTCTATTTGTATTTGCTGGTGCGTGTCCTTAGGAGTTAGGAGTTTGAAGACACTTTTTTTTGGTTTGCTTATATTCTTTTCAGAAAGGTTGGTGGTATATGGATTGGAAAACACAAAGAGAACATATCTTTAGCTCTGACCCAATCATTCTCTAATTTGAGTTGGTGTTACGAAAGTATGCCATTTGGAGACTCTTGGTCCAAAGTCCACTAATTCCATGCAAAAACACAGCTTCATGGCTTCCTGATACTTTAGCTTGTCTTTCACAGTATCATTATCATTATCATAGTTTAGTCTGATTAGCTTATGGCTGCTCTGTTCCCGCAACACAGTTTTTTTCTAAACAAGAAATGTCATCACATTTTAATCTGGCGACACCCCTAAGTTATCTGGTATCAGTTACGTTGGACGAGTGCAGAGTTACAGTGCAGTGACACACACTCTTGAGAATTACCATTACAGCTACACACTAAAAATCACACAAAGTAAATTCTAGCATCAATGCATTCCAATACCTCTTAAGGGACCTTGTTTTGACAAATACAGTGGAACCTTGGTTTGCATCATTGATATCGACTCTTAACTGAAACATACATACCAATCCTATTCAGAGAGATAATGTAAATCAGGAATCTCAAACTCAATTTACCTGTGGGCCACTGGGGCTAGGGTCTGGGCAAGGCTGGGCCACATCAGGTTTTCCAAAAAAAAAAAACGCATTTATTAAAAACAGAAAAATATACAAACTTTTTCAGTGCTTTGGTTCTGATTTTCTACAATAAAAGCTCTGATAAAACATTCCACTGCTCTCAAATATCTTAATTTTTATTTTTCTGCACAAAATAAGATGAAAAATAAATAAACAAATCAAGAATAAAGGAAATCAATCAGTAATAAATATAATAATAATAAAACGGCAAATAAGACAAACAGAAGAAACCACATATAGTTGGTGGGTAGACAAATTATTTTTTCAGATTAAAATTAAAAAGCATTATTAGAGCCCTGTAGACATGACAAAACACGACTATAGTCACATTTATACTTTTTTTATTTACAACATATTGCGCAACTGCAGGGTCTTGAGACACATGCTAACTCGCAAACTAGAGAGCTAGCGACCTAAACGGTAGCCTTCAAGTTATTTCCTTTAAACTTAAATGGACAAAAACTTACCACTTCCACACGGATAGGGAAACCAAACGCTAACTGGAGCGTACGCCAACCAAGGTTCTACTATAGTTAAAAATATCATAACATAGTTGTTTTAACATTCTTTTAAAAGCAAAAAAGGGGTCATTGTGTGCCATCAGACCTGACTATCCGATCTGAGAACAAAAACCTTTGAACCGAGCACTAAAACTGCGTATTGACAACAAAAAATGGTATACTCACTGCCCCCATGGCTCTCAGCATGAAAGCATGGAGGCTAACATGAGATTTGATCTCTCGTTTAAGCAGCTTATGCATCAGAGCGCAGTGCTGCTCTCCTCCACTCTGACGGCATCTAATGTTGAAGCCAGATGCCAGATATCTGATCCCATGTCGATCGTGGAAGACATTTGAGATTTCCTGAGCCAGATGTGTGATTTGTTTCCTTCAAATATCCACGTTTTGTCAACATTTTAGCAAAATGTTTGTCTTTCTTTTGATGTACTTAATTTTTTTGTGTTGTTATGAATTCATTCACTTGACTTAATAAAGAAGTACATTGCGAGGCCGGCTAAAATGAGCTTCAAGAATCCGAAAATAGGCTGCCTTCAAACACATCATCTGGAGTGGTGAAATGCATTATGGGTGAGAATTTCAGGCCACCAAAAGCTGTGGCATCACCAGTTGGAAACAATGTTTAACGTTTCTTATCCGAGCATCTCTCCCTTACTTCAAACTGAGAAAGCGTGTAGCCATTTATAGATCGTTGGCGGGCGGGGAGGGGGGCATTGATCACAGAGACAAGTGATCCTCATGAGTGAAAACTGATCTAAGGAGAGAAAGCTTTTAATTGTCACTTAAATCTATTTCTGTGTAGGACCTTTCTGACCTCTGTGAGATCAATCCATCCTTTGTATAATTGAATGCTCCAAATTTCTACAACAAAAAAAAAAAAGACTTCCTGTTTGAACTAGAGCAGCACTCAGTGGAAACTAGAATGGAACCAGCTCCTAGGGGGAACGTTGCAGCGCCCCTCAGAGGCTCGTCAAGTACTGTTGATTACTAAAAAAAAAAATGTACAGGGTGCATGTTACCTTAAAACAGTGTTTTTCAACCTTTTTTTGAGTCACGGCACGTTTTTTTATGTTGGAAAAAGTTTGCGGCACACCAATAACCAACATTATTTGCTTCTTTCAGCTTTTTCCTGATTACGGACTCGCCACAGCAGATCCTTTTGATCCGCATCCTAATTTAACCAACAAAATGTCACCACTACCTCTCACGTGCATCACAAAGTCTATTAGAGACGAATATTACATTGCTCTGCCAGTCTTTACACCAATGACATGCGACAATGTCATAATATTTGCAGAAAATTATTAATACATATTAATTAAAAAAGTGATATTGAATAATTCCTCACGGCACACCTGACGATTGTTGAAAATCACTGCCTTAAAACACATGAGTAGCATCTTCTATCTAACAAAAGAAAACACATTGTTATTTAAGTTCAAAGCTAAATGCAGCAAATTTTATTTGTGTGCAGAAAAAATACATTACAGTGCGTTGTGTCCTGCTACACGTTGTAGCTTGACATGCTAACATGTGAAGGGGGGGAGGGGACTGCCTAAAAACACATCAATGTCACATGCCTTCACAACGATGCAGGTGTATCCACATTAATAATAGAAACAGCATTTCATAGACCGGCAATAAATAAAACATGTGGAGGGAAATAATAGAAACGGGGGCCCAGGTCGAGCGTCCTGATTGGCCGACACTTCCCTGAAAGGACAGTGGCCACGAGGCAAAGTGTGTTTTGGTTGTGTGAAATATGGCTTTGCTGTTGTTTTCAAATACGCTTAACAAGAGTGAGCAAGCATATATACACACACTTATATACCATAAATGCTCCAATTACTGCATTTAACCAGATATTGGTCTACAAAAGCTCCAATATCTCCAATATCTCCAATAACCACCAGGGTCTTTTAATAGCACACGCTCAAAAAAAAAAAAACATTGGCATTAACAGCTGTGGCTGTAAACAACCTCCTTATATCGTTTTCTTAACCTCTCAAGATGCCAGTAGCTGCATTTTGTATTACGACTTTATCTACCACTGCATGCGCTTTAATACTGCTGGTGTGAAACTCATGCATGTTTCAATGAACTCTGGCTGAGTAGTTTGAGCCTTACCGCTATTCCAACATTGGTTCTGTTTAATTGTGTAACATATTTGTTCATAAAAGACCATTTAGAAATCATTCATCTTGCAAATCATTAAAAGTAATGATACAATTTTTATTCTCCAATTAACGCCCCGTCTTGTCTTTGCGGTTTATAAATGCTATACTGTAATTAGAGCATTTACAGTAGTTCTTATTTAGTTTTGTGTCGGACAATCCCCTCAAAGGAGCTGAGATGTAGCAGCATAAGTGGCTCAATAATAATAATAATAATAACAGCATAAATGAACATGTGACTACCCTGCTGGTCGACGTGCCAGGCAAAGATGTAAGTTTCATCTCTGCAACATTCCCGTCTCATTCGGAATTTGGGTCAAAACACACTGTGTGACATTTTGTGGCGCCAAAAAAACACGACTGTGAGGACCAAACCTGTGACCTTTAAGCAGAAGGTCACTCTGCTCCGTCAGATGGAAGTTTTGACAGTACTTCCTGGGGGCGGTGTGTATGTTGCCAGGCAACGTGAGGTGCCTTTAGACGAGCAGGTTTGCTATTTGCAAGAAGCCATGTTGGGCGCCCGACTACCTTGTCACATGTGACATGGACCTCGGTGTCACCGTGACAACAGAGATGAGACGGTAAGCGTGCTAGGTCGTTTGGAATCGCATGCTAACATGAGACCAGGTTTGATTGTTGAAATGTACAGCTTGTGACAAAGCATGTGACATCACCTCCAAAGTCCACTCTAATTCCGACCACAGCAAACAACACAAAAAAACATCAAACATAGCATAGCAAAAAGCATACATTATAAGAATATCAAATAAAGGTTATCAGAGCTAAGAACATAAGTGACATGGACTAATAGAAAAAAACAGGCTTCGTATTCAATCTACATACTAAAAAGGACCAATTAAATGTCTTCTACATTGTGGAGGAAAGGAGTGTGAGCGGGCGGTGGGCGTGAGCTGCCCTCAAAATAGAAAAGAGGTTACATTCCTATAATAATTCTAGTAATTAGCGGGATTAATATTACAGCAAATGTGGCCATTATTGAAGCAGTTCAGTGGGCTACATACGTCACAGAGAAGAAGGGGGTGGGGGGGCTAGGTAGTGCCATGTGCTTCATATCGGGGGGGGGGGGGGGCCTTACTGTCTTTTGTCCTGATTTCTGGGCATCTGAAGGTGACAAGGCTATGGTTCACAGTTGGCCGTGTATTTTAAGGAGCAACACGACACCCGAGCATTCAGACACAAACACTTTAATGTTGCAGGACAGTAAGAGGACACCAGCTGGAGGTTTCAGGCTTTGGACCCCCGTGTGGCGTCTCAACTTGAGAAAGGTGGAAACTTATCCACTCGGATTACTCTAAATGATTACAAGGACACGATGAAGTTAAGTTGTGGACCCAAGTCCAACAGCAAGAATAATTCATCGGCGCTTGTCGTTGAGAGCGATAGAAGCGACACCGCAGTTCTAATGACTCATTAAAGCGGTATAAATATTTGAATGAATTTCCGCCCGGCAACACGCTCCACTTTTTGCAGCCATTGGCCAGTTTTCATGACTACCACCTCGTCACCTCAGAGATCATATCGAATTATAATAGTAACTAGAAAATTCCCGCGGAAATTTTGATGGGCTTGCCACCTGTGCTGTGAACCTCGAGCCCGGTGCGCCAACGGCTACCGTGCTAGCACCTAGCAAGACAGCCTCAAGTACCGAAAAGGTTGATGCAGTCCCATAGTGTCCCCACATCATGCCATGTGTCTATTTGCCTTTAGAAATGACTAAATTAGCTAAAATGCTAACATGCTAACAGTCATCATGCTAGCACCTAGCAAGAGGGCCTCAAGTTTAGAAAGTGCCAAGGTTGTCCTATAACCTTCCTACATCATGCCATGTGTGTATTTGCCTTTAGACATGAGTAAATTAGCTTAAATGCTAACATGCTAGCAATTAGCATTTAGCCACAGGGAGAGTTGAGAAGTTTCTTAAAAAATGAGCGGTGGCTGTTCTAAAAATAGAACAGTTGTATCTAATCTAGTGGCCCATTTTTGAACGTTTTGGTGAATAGTGTCGCCATGGTTACACAAAACGTTCCAAAAAAATAAATACCGCTGTAGTCCTGGTCAGGATTCCGGCGGTGTAACATGTGTGGGGGTCCTTCTTGCGGTTTTGGCCGCATTATGCGCGCAAAAATGGGAAGATTAAGATATAATAATAGCTAAACATCACAAGGAATAACAATATGGGCTTGCTCAGTAATGCAAGCCCATAGACTGCTGTCTATGGGCTTGCATTACTGAGCAAGCCCATAATGATAATAATATCAGGGCTACACCAGCTAGTTTGGCTGGTCCAGGACCAGTGTGTGCTTGTATTTTTGTTTTTGTGCGTTGACTCGTCTGCTGGTGTGCACGGGGGGGGGGGGGGGGGGGGGGGGCTAAAATGGGGGACAAAAGTTTGCTGACATCATGCTTATGATTGTAAATGTTTTTCCTCCTCCAGTCAGTTTCATGCAAAAAGGCCCTTTATGATACTTTGCATATTAGAGCAATAAATCCTGAACAGGTAGCCCCACCCACCCCCTCCCAACCCTCAGGTTTCTGTACATCAGCATAAATGTTTTTTTTCCATTTTCTTTTTTAAATATATTTTTATGTTGTCTCATTTCTCTCTCATTTAAAAGGTACAGTCACTCTACTTCTTCTTCTTCTGGAAACGCCTGAACTGGTTCTGGATGGCAAGCGCCGCCTTCTCCGTCTCAGGCGCCTCCAGGTCAATGTCGATTTCTTCTTCCTGCTCCTGAGGCTTCGCCGCCGAGGCTTTCTCTGCAAGGGGGAGCGGATGGGTTTAATTGAGGGGTGGGGCCCGGGTTACAAGGTGGGTGTGTCTCATTTAGTGGGCGAGTACATCTCATTGAGATTTGTCTTTTTTGTAAAAAAGTGGGTGTCAAAAGGTTGAATGGGTTAAGGAGGTTTGGCTCCTCCCACTACTTCCTGTCTCCAATCCCATTACTTTGTTTATCATCTTTAATTTGATTTTGTCCAGTGACTAATAAAAATACATTGTCTCTCATGAGGGCGGCATGGCGGACTAGTGGTTAGCGCGCAGACCTCACAGCTAGGAGACCAAGGTTCAATTCCACCCTCGGCTATCTCTGTGTGGAGTTTGCATGTTCTCCCCATGCATGCGTGGGTTTTCTCCGGGTACTCCGGTTTCCTCCCACATTCCAAAAACATGCTAGGTTAATTGGTGACTCCAGGGTGTACCCCGCCTCTCGCCCGAAGACAGCTGGGATAGGCTCCAGCACCTCCCCGCGACCCTCGTGAGGAAAAAGCGGTAGAAAATGAATAAATGTCTCTCATGACTACTGATTGTTATGTATCACGTTTGCTTCAATAGTGGCCTCCACTCGAATAAACACCATGCCTCATCTATATAGGACAAGTAAATAAGCTTGTAAATAAAGAGCATTATTATTTGGAGATGCTAAAATAAAACCCACACACCTTTGTTGTCGTCTGCAGTCGTCTGGCTGCTGTTGGCCGAGTTTGTAGATGTCAGCTGTGGAGGAAGAACACGTACGTGACTTAAAAACAGTATTTGCACTTTGCGTTTTCAGTGTGTGTGTCATTGCATGTGTCGAGTCGTCCACTTGCCAATGTGATGCAGCGACACGGGGGGGGCAGTGGGAGGAAAAGTGACACAAACACGAGGGAGATGAGGGGGGAGGAATGGACTGAGATTAAGACAGATTCTACGATTATGCAACGTTTTATCGGACCGGGACATAAAGGAGAGTGTTTACATGCGTCCCTGATTAACTGTACTTATTGCAGTGCATGATGGGTGCCCCAAATGACCCGAGCATCTCCACCGGAGCATAAACGAGTGGGAGAAGAGCGGCTTGTCACTCCTGTTTCTGCCAATAACTCCAGTCTGTGTGTGAATGCATCATGTGCGACTTTTTTTTTTTTTTTTTGTGATGTGTTTTGTGTCCACACGTGCAAACAAGGTCTTGCCTCTTAGCCAATCAAAAGCTACTGTTTGGAAGGCCAGACGGGGAAGGAAAAAAAAGTGTTTGCAGGAAGTGTACACGGCCCGAGAAGCCATGAAGAGATGCAAACGACAGGCGGAGGTCGACGAGGGGAAAAAACACGCCGCTTGACTCTCTCCATTGCTCATCATTGAGGCATGCTGAGGACCGACATTTGATTCCAACATCAGCAGTGGTAACAGCATTCAGTTTTGGTTCCCTGCTGTGACACACACTAGCTGCTACGCTAATCTACCACAATCTACCACAATCTGTTTTGCTACGCTAAGGGTTGCTCTGAATGAGAAAAAAAAAAAAAGATGAGCTCTCTCCGAGAAGGAAGTGAAACAAGACGTAGAGTGTCTTGCAGCAACTGCGGAGACGGAAGAAGATGTATGTTCAGCATTACGCACAGAGAAGAAGAGCTCGGCCAATGAGGCATTAAAGGCTTTTACTGCGAGAGGATCCACTGGCGGCCTTGACAAACAGCGCAGCATGAAAAGCAACAATCAGGGTGCAGAAAATAGCAGCTGACAGACAAGGAAAGAAAAACGCTGATGTTAATACAAAGAGAGTCTTCTTCTTCATGTGCCTCCTCATCATCAGGGTGACAGCTCATGTGAAGCTGTGAGCTTCACAATTAAAAAGCTGGAGACAATGCACCAATCAGTGCCCAGCACATCCCACCATTATGACAAAAATAATGTTTTATAGATAGAATAAAATTATTAGAAAACAATACCTCACTTATTATTTTTTCCACATTGAATAATTTGTTCAATTCCACCCTCGGGCTATCTCTGTGTGGAGTTTGCATGTTCTCCCCGTGCATGCGTGGGTTTTCTCCGGGTACTCCGGTTTCCTCCCACATTCCAAAAACATGCTAGGTTAATTGCCGACTCCAAATTGTCCATAGGTATGAATGTGAGTGTGAATGGTTGTTTGTCTATATGTGCCCTGTGATTGGCTGGCCACCAGTCCAGGGTGTACCCCGCCTCTCGCCCGAAGACAGCGACCCTCGTGAGGAAAAAGCGGTAGAAAATGAAAATTTTTTTTTTATGGAACTCATTTACATGCACGCATTAATTAACGGGGTTAGCTCACTTGGCTGTCCCGTAGCCTGTGCATTAGCAATGTGGCATGAACAAAGAATAAAGGGAGTGTAAAAGTGACTATAGGGGTGTTAGATCATGTCTATAAGTCTCTAATAATTGTAAAAAAAAAAAAACATTTTACGGAAGTTCATTTATCATGGTCGAGACAAGCGACAACTCTTCCAACAAACATCCAACTTACATTATCGCTCATCGCTCACATCTAGCATAACAGGTCGCCAACATTGACCGTAATCATTTTTACACTCAACAACGGCATCCGGTCAGCTAGATGTTCTGTACTAATATGTATCCTGCAATTGCGATGTGTCGCTTTTTGCCATAAATTACAGGAGCCAGCTCTTTGAAGTGAATGAGCTGTCATTGTTTCAGATTTTTTCTGTTAATGCCGCATCTGATTTGTGTTACAAGTCCCAATTCAAGAAACAATACAAGCAGTTGATGTTTGCTAAATACAAGGATGAAGAGTCTTGAACCAGTCATGATGTGCTATACATATCACTATATTGACACTTACTATGGTACCCATTATGTCATTGTATGGTCATATCACCTCATACTTGGTACGAGGTGCATTATTAAAAAAAGAAACAAAAAAAAAACCTTAAACTGTATTATGGAAAGCAGGAAGTGAACAAATGTAACAGTTAACAGATGGAGTTAAGTTTTGCTTCTTCCTACTCCTTTTGGACATGTGGAACTGTGAACTGATTATGTATTTATTGTTTGATTATGATGCATTCAATTGTAATCTGATGCATGTTCAAATGAAATACAACCATTACCATTACCATTACCAAGAGACAATCTACACTTAAGCCACCTTGATACTTGCACAAATATTGTCCTTGTAGTAGTATGCCATTTTGCGTGCAAAACAGTAAATCCGTCATAAGCTGGTGTGAAATGTGTGTAAACTGTGCAAGGGCTGCATGCCAGTGCGCAAAGAAAATGTTGAAATGTTCAAAATTTCTGGCACCCATCATCTTCGTGCCACTTGTGCAATGTGAGCGGTGCATATCAAAGTGGGTCACTTTCCGACCCTACACATATTGATTTGATGCACTCTGCAGTGCCCTAGTCCTGGCATTTCCAAAGTTGTCAGCAAACAATCCTCTTACAAGGAGTCCCCAACCATAGCGAGAGCAAGACCAGCCGTGCATTCAAGACAGAGGTTGACTCAGAAGTTGCAGAGAGGGAGGTTTCTCCCCATCCTCTCCTTTGGCTTTGGTTATTTTGCTTTCTCTGTCACTAACTAAAGGTACTGTTGTTGCACGCCTATCATGTTTGTTTATCTGAGAAAACATTTCACGATAGGATGCACGGTGGTCTAGTGGTTAGCGCGCAGACCTCACAGCTAGGACACCAGGGTTCAATTCCACCCTCGGCCATCTCTGTGTGGAGTTTGCATGTTCTCCCCGTGCATGCGTGGGTTTTCTCCGGGTAGTCCGGTTTCCTCCCACATTCCAAAAACATGCTAGGTTAATTAGCGACTCCAAATTGTCCATAGGTATGAATGTGAGTGAATGGTTGTTTGTCTATATGTGCCCTGTGATTGGCTGGCCACCAGTCCAGGGTGTAGACAGCTGGGATAGGCTCCAGCACCCCCCTGCGACCCTCGTGAGGATAAGCGGTAGAAAATGAATGAATGAATGAACATTTCACGATCAGTTGAATGTGGGCCAAATGGAAAAGCAAGGCGATTGATGAATTGAACTACTTTAGTTTGTCTCTCCCCTTCTGCTACATAGCCAAGACAATTGAGGGTGGCTACGGTATATAATGTATGTATAATATATAATATATGTGTATGGGTTAGCGTCGCTGCAGACTCTCCTTTAGGGGCGGGATGAGTGCAACATTCGCTTACTGACTGCACACAACATTGTGCTATACTTCTCATTGTGGACTGATACACTGCTAGCAAGGCCAGCCAAGTTGCTCTTAAAAATACACAAAAGTCCTCCACAACAAACCAAACAAACAAACAAACATTTGGCCAATTAGCGACTAATCCTAATCACACCACTTGGGTTTACAGTTCCATTCTCCTCTGCTTATCCGGGTCCGCGTCGTGGGGGCAACAGTCTCAGTAGGAAAGCCCAGCCGGCCACCTCCTCCAGCTCCACCAGGAGGACACCAAGGTGTTCCCAGGTCAGCTGTGAAACATAATCCCTCCAGTGTGTCCTTCCCCCAACTGAGCATGCTCGGAACACTTCACCAGGGAGGCGTCCGGGAGGCATCCGAACTAGATGCCCAACTGGGTCCACTCGATAGGAAGGAGAAGCGGCGGCTCTACCCTGAGCCCCTCCCCCTCACCTTATCTCTTAGAGTGAGTCCAGCTACCGTACGGAGGAAACTCATTTCGTCCGTCATCTCGTTCTTTCGGTCACGACCTAAAGCTCATGATCATAAGTGAGGGTAAGAACATATATCGACTAGTTCGATACAGTGACCGCTTTACTGCAGACGCTGGGCAGGACCCCATTCCCAACCCGGAGGTAGTAGTCCACCATTTTCCGACCATAAACACTGAAGGTCACAACCCAAAGAGGCTATCAGGATCACATCGTTCACAAATAGCAGAGATGAGATCCTAAGGCCCCAAAAACTGGACTCCCTCAGTGCCTTGGCTGCGGCTAATAATTATATCCATGAAAATTATGAATGGAATCGGCGACAAACAGGCTCGACTTACTGCTGGCGATGCAAACAAAAACAAGGACCGAATGGCACGTAGTAGCAAACTACCAATCCCATATTACTGGAGAACCCCCCCAAAGAATGCCACAAGGCACAGAAGGAATGGAATAGGTTTACAGTTATGGATAATATTCATTCATTCATTTTCTACCGCTTTTTCCTCACAAGGGTTGCGGGGGGTGTTGGAGCCTATCCCAGCTGTCTTCGGGCGAGAGGCGGGGTACACCCTGGACTGGTGGCCAGCCAATCACAGGGCACATATAGACAAACAACCATTCACACTCTAATAATGAGCTCTACATCATACATTAAATACATGGGAATTATGAACTCAAGATGCAAACATTACACACATGACTGGCCTTCGCACACATGATTGGCCTTCAAAGTTTCAATGGACCAAGCGGTCACTATGGCAATCTGACAGCATCCTCACACTTCAAGCTCCACAGATGTCCTCCTCGCTTCCCTCCTATACCCAGCAGCTAAAAAGTCAGGGATTTCCCTGCATGCAGCAGCATAACAGCAGCAGCAGTCAACGCCGTTGTTGCCGAGCACAAGTCGCGAGAGAAAGCACGCAAAAAAAAAAAAAAAAATGAACGGGAGACAGAGACAGATTGCAGCATTTAACAAGGCGCCCCCGGGGGGCCCGCTGAAGGTGATGGAGAGAGAAAGACACATATGGAGGGAGGCGAGATGGAGCGTGATAAAAAAAGAAGCGCTGGGTGAGAAAGATTGGAGCGTACACGGTGTATTCAGGGAAAAAAAAAAAAAAAAAACTGGGCAGGCGTACATGGGAGCCCAGATGGATGCACACAAAACAGAAGAAACACAGGCAGCCCCCAGCCCCCCAGCCCCCCAGCCCCCCCCTCTTAGCACACTTCATTTCCAGCAAGGCTCTCCATTGGGGAATACACCGAGCTGTTTTCCTCACACTTGTGTCACATTGCTTTATCCCTTGTCCTCTCCCAGCAATAATAAACACAAAATGTTCACTATTGCTTATTATTATGCATATGCCAGCATCATTTTATCCTCATATGTAACATTTTTCCATTTCCAGCCATTCACCGTCTGTTTTTGTCCACCTTATTGTTTCCCTGAGAGCTTTTAGCCTCAATCCAACTTGTGCTCTCCTCCTCTGCAGCGCTCTACCCTTCAATTTTACACCCACATGCTTGTTTCCATGCAGTCAACCGCAGCCCCCCCCCACCACCACCTCTTCATCCTCTCCCCCCTGCTGTGGGGGGCTGGATGAGCAGATGTGCTACAGTAGATGTGAACATCTGGCCACCGCTACTGTAAGCAGGAGACGGAGGTTCCCTTTTCCTTTCACTTTCACCCTGTAATGAACATTTGATTACGATTAAAAGATGGATTTAATGGAGGCCGGTGGCCGTAATGGATTCAATAATGCTCTTAACATGGATCTATTGTCTTCTTTGGCCCCTGCAGGTCTCTTTTAACTGGGGAATGTTTGAGCTTTAGCCATGCATTTGACACATCGGTTGTTCTATTAAAAAAAAAAAAATACAAGTGGAGCCAGCATGCCTTCTCTTCGAGCTAAAACGCCGCCGCTACCTGCTCACTAAAAATAGTGCCTTAATGGCTTTATATAAGGCAGTGGGCGCTGTCTCTTTACAAGACTGAAATAGTCCAAAGGGGAAAAGAACTTCAATATGATGGCAATTGTGTGTGAATACAAGAGTTTGTAAGAAAACACTGTCACACGCAGTACCACATATTTCACCCAGAGTTTTTATCATATGCTATCAAGGAATGACAATACTATAGAAATGTAAAAAAATAGTAAATACACAGCCATTGTAAGATAATTGTATCCTGCTTGAGTGGTAGCATGCACTGACATGGTGGAAAACACCTCAAAGATGACAAGCGCCTTGCTGAGGGAGCTGAAGGTGATGAAGTAGCCGAGTATGTCTATTCCACTCCTCAACCCAATTGAGAACCTGTGGGGCAGCCTCAAGTGGTAGGAAGGAAGGAAGGAACAAAGCAAGGAAGCAAGGAAAGAAGGAAAGAAGGAAGGAAAGAAGGAAGGAAGGCAGGAACGATAACAGGAAGGAATGAACGATAACAGGAAGGAACAAACAATAACAGGAAGGAAGGAAGGAAGGAAGGAAGGAAGGAAGGAAGGAACGAAGGAAGGAGGGAAGGAGGGAAGGAAGGAAGGAAGGAGGGAAGGAAGGAAGGAAGGAAGGAGGGAAGGAAGGAGGGAGGGAAGGAAAGAGGGATGGAAGGAAGGATGGAAGGAAGGAAGAAAGGAAGGACAGAAGGACGGAAGGAAGGAAGCACGAAAGGACGGAAGGAAGGAAGGAAGGAAGGAAGGAAGGACGGAAGGAAGGACAGAAGGACGGACGGAAGGAAGGAAGGACGGAGGGAAGGACGGAAGGAAAGAAGGAAAGAAGGAAAGAAGGAAAGAAGGAAAGAAGGAAAGAAGGAAAGAAGGAAGGAAGAAAGGAAGAAAGGAAGAAAGGAAGGAAGGAAGCAAGGAAAGACGGAAGGAAGGATGGAAGGACGGAAGGACGGAAGGACGGAAGGACGGAAGGATGGAAGAAAGGAAGCACGGAAGAAAGGAAGGAAGGAAGGAAGGAAGGAAGGAAGGAAGGAAGGACGGAAGGAGAGAAGGACGGACGGAAGGATGGACGGAAGGATGGACGGATGGAAGGACGGAAGGACAGAAGAAAGGAAGCACGGAAGAAAGGAAGGAAGGACGGAAGGACGGAAGGACAGAAGGATGGACGGAAGGACGGACGGAAGGATGGACGGAAGGATGGACGGAAGGATGGACGGAAGGATGGATGGAAGGATGGACGGACGGAAGGACGGAAGGACGGAAGGACGGAAGGACGGAAAGAAGGAAGGACGGAAAGAAGGAAGGAAGGAAGGAGGGAAGATGGGAAGGACGGAAGGAAGGAAGGAAGGAAGGATGGAAGGAAGGAGGGAAGATGGGAAGGACGGAAGGACGGAAGGACGGAAGGACGGAAGGACGGGTGTCTAACATCCCCTTGCTCCAGCAGTGATGTCCTGATGGAAGAGTGGAAGAAGCTTCCAGTAACAACCCATACAGTTCATCTGAATTCCATGTCAAAGTGGAATGAAGGCGGTGCTGGATAACAATGGTGTTCACACTAAGTATCACACATTGGAAACAATTTGGACATGTTCACTGTGAGGTGACCCCCCCTTCTTTGCTAGGAATTCATGCTTCCTTCAACAAAGCACAGCTCGCCAGTGCTTTCTGTACTGATGCAGCACTCAAACCACCACCATGAGTAACTGTAATCAAGCCAAAATTCATGGAATTCATGTTTCCACTCATGAATCAGTTTCCCCAATGTTGGTAGCCCCCATGATGGCTACCATGATGCTAACACCACCATGATAGTGAATTTACGCTACACTGACTCCCACAACATATATCCAAGTTGACTTTATTATGAATACTTTACACACTGTTACTGTACTTTGAGAGAAAATACTGAAATAGGAATCTGAGGGGTGCTCACTTTGTTGAGATCTTGTTTATACTGTATGTTGTATATCTTTGCCATACAAGACATATTGTACGTGCGGGAGGGTGGGAGCGGAGATACAGCAGGAAGTGTCTTAAATGTATTTATAGACACAACTAAAGGGATTATACCTCCATAGAGGAAGCCAGATTCCTCACATTGAAGATAGGAGGCATGAGAGGGGGAATTGTGCAATAAACATGAATTATTGTTATGAAATGTGCTGTCCCCTTTTTGGCTCCAAACTGCACTTTTTAACATATGGTGCTGATATTGATTTTCAAAAACCGATTGAACAAATAAATGTGTTCATTTGCTACAATTCAAAGTACAAATTTTGAAAAAATAAACATTGCAGGATTAAAGGGGATCTATTATGCTTTTTCCACTTCTCTGACCTATAAATGTAGTTAGAATGTTGTATTAAACTATGCCAAAGGTCAAGATAATGAGGTTTGCGCATTTGGAAGTGAGCCCTAAAAAGTTTGGGATGGCTCAAAACGCTCAGTTTCAGAGGACGTTGCAAAACTGTTCCTTTGTGATGTCACATAGGAGCGGCATTCCTTATATGGGCATGGTTGTAGGCAAACTACACTCTGCCCTCTGCTTTTCTGTTTACGTTGCTAGCAATGGCTCGTAAGGGAAAACCACATTTGTTTACCATCAGGCACAAGTGGTTGGAGTTCCTGGCTGGAATACCAACAAAAGAAATGCATTTTAATTTATCAACGGCATTTCACACTGGACTGTTTTGTAACACGAGCCAGCATGCAGCTGGAATAACCGACAAACTTGCTGAAGCCTGACAAAGAGAAGAGCAAGTAGTAAGTAGCAATTAATCAGTATCTAACTGTGTTTATTTTGTGTACGTCAATGGAGCAAAAGCGCTTCTCTGTGTAGCATTATATAGTGTGCATACAGGGAGCAGGGTTGGTAATAGCGTTCCCAAATAGTTTCCCAAAAACACTGGTAGTCCCGCAAAACACATTACGTTACCGATGCTGTAGAGTGCTAAAATGCTAAAGCTACTTACCATTGAGAGACATCTTGAAGTAACCTCTTTTCTTGAGAAACTTTAATCTGTCCAGTCTCTACTTCCAGATCGGATTCGGGATCCATCACATATGGCTGTATGTTAAAAGCGGACATTTTAAAAAGATAAATCGCTGTTAATTATTAACTCTTATCATTAACGTTTATCAACTCCTATAAAGTTGGGTTCGCAGCTAGGGACACAAACCAGAAGTCCTTCTCAGCACTTGGGAGTGTAACCAACCACAACGGAGTGAAGGTGCCTGGACGCGGACCGTGGGTGGAATACATGAAAACAGATCATTTTCACGGGAAGCACTAAAGAAATACAGATGAATAGGTGCAGATTCTGGAAGAACTATGAAGCTTTCCATGCTGGTTATTGTGTGTAGCTACTCTATAGGAGTCTACTCAATACAAAGGGCCGAAAAATGATAGGTCCCCTTTAAGAGAAGTGATGCACAATATGGAGTCACTGTGTGGGGCGTGGTTTGTAGGTTTCAAAATGTCATACTTTTTATTCCTAATTTAATTTTTTAGAAAACAGAACAGAAGTAACAATCTCAGAAACATATTTTTCCATACTTTTTCAGCGCTTAAGTCATATTCCATCCTTTTCCATAATTGCGTAGAAACCGTGCGCCAAGGCAGGAAGAGGGTGGAATACACACCTTTAAAAGTTAGCCCCCTCCAAGCGATACCGACCCAAAGCACCTTTAATTAGAGGCCACCATCACTGTTTTCCCTCCCTCAGGTTCTCCTGTATGTGTGCAGAGGAGTGTGAGCGTCAAAAGGAAAATCCAGCAAACAGCTGTCAGAAAGCGGAAGGGCTGCCAAACAGGAATTACGTAACGGGCCCCATTTGCCTCCCTGCATGATTCCTCTGATATTCCCACTATAAAGGCACATTCCCACTTTGCCTCTTTTTTTTTTTTTTGCTTCGTGCAGATGTTAACTCCCGGATGTGCACATGTGTGAAAAGGCCTCGTCGCGCTGTTGCCAAGGAGAATATAGTCATGCCTTAAGTGTGTGTGTGTTTTGTGTGTATGTGTGTGTTGAGGAGGATGAATAGAAGCTGCATGGTGAAGGGAAAGAAAAGGAAGCGGCTCAGAGGGCTTGAGCCTGAGGAGATGTACTGTGAAAGCGGGGGGGGGGGGGGGGGGGGGGCACAAACACAAAGCAGTAGGGTTGCTGAACTACTGGTGATGTAATCTAATATTTTAAACAAGTTCTTTAAATAATAAAAATATAAACTCTTTTGAGTACTTTAAGCCAGCCCTTTTAGGGATATCCCCCGACCCACCCCCCCCCCCGCCCCTTTTGTGCACTCAGATAGCACAGATGCTCAGTAATGCATGAGGTCACAGGGTCCGCATGTGTCGCACTCTCCTAGGTGGCAAAATTCAGAGAAGCCGCAAGTGTGCACTTTGGGGCTCTACTGCTAGAGTGGCTCAACAAAGCCGGGCTTTGTGCTCAAGATGAAGCTCAACAAAACCTACGTTCACCAAACAAAGGTACGGCAACTGTGGTTATCGACTCCGTCACGTCCAGTTCTCGGCTATGTGCTCACATAAAACGTTTTTTTTGTTTTTTTGTTAGAATAAAATAGTCTTTTGTTGCCTCAGAGTGCCTATTACTCCAGCAAATAAGACTATTGGGCTGAGTACTCATGCAAGGACGACTGTGACATACATCTGCCAACATTAGCCGAGTTACTTTTTCAAAATCCATTTTATTCCCGATCCTCGGAACGCTAGCAAATCTGTGTGAGCTTAAAGTAGCCACTCCCATCCAACAGCTCAAATTGGTGTTGCTATCGTGTCCACCAGTTTGTCAGTAAATGGTCGGGACTTGGTTATGAGTTTAGCCTAAGCTACCATGGTGATATAGATGCTTTAAAAGAGCTAAAGTCCGACTTTCCACTGTACACTATTAAAATTCTTATAATTAGAATAATATAATTTATTATATACTAATTAATTTTGTTACAATAATTGTATTTTTTTTACATTTTTTTAAAAATAACGTAACTTTTTAACAATTGGAAAATAACAATAGCAATATTAACATGTATAAAGTTACCACTACCAATGTTATTATTCCCCAAATTTTGGTATTTTAAAATTGTTTATTTTAAATTATTCGAAGAATAGTAACTCCCAAAGATAATAGTACTCCCAACTTATTCTATTAATTTTTTATTAATTATAAAATAATAATAATAATAACAACAGACTAATTGTGGGAATTATAACAGTAATGTAGAATACTAAAGATTAGGATTTTTTGTATTGTTTTTAATTCCCAGAATAAAATGCAAATAATCTATTGCACCATTTGAATAATAGTCCCTATTATAAAACTTTTAAGAAGTTTCCAATGAAATGTGTCATAATGTAACCCATTTCAGTGTTAAAATGTTAGGATCAGCCAACTTTGGCTACCTCCTCCATCAGAGGAACATAACAAGTATAAAAAGCCCCTTCACTTTTGGGGAAAACCATTGCAGTACTTTTTTCTCCACACTTGGGAGCAGAGCCAGAAAGACTCGGCAGCGCTGCACCAAAAAAAAAACATTTATAGCCGCACCTTTAGAGGAAGACTCTGAAAGGAAGAGGATGTGGTGCATGATGAAGATGAGGCACAGCAGCACTTGTTAGCAGCAGCTCTTTACCAAAGTGTTGTTGCACACTCACCTCGCTCATCGTGGAAATCTGCAGAGGTGGTGGTGGTGTGGAGAGGGGGTGCACTCAGGTCCTGAGAAAGAGGAGCTGCTGCAGTGGACGAGAAAGTGAAGAAGAAGAAGAAGAAGAAGAGGAGTAGTGCTGGAGCCGGTGGATGCTGCGAGAGCGAGTGAGGCTGCAGGCTGAAGCTCATTGGAGGATGCTCTCTCTCTCTTTCTCGATCTCTCTCACTCTCGCCCACTCAGTCTCAGCCAGTCAGCAGGGAGCTTGCCATCAGCCTGTGAGCAGGATGTAGGCTAATAGTGCATCATAAGGAGGGCGAGCCTGGAGCAGTCTATTAACTGCTGCTTTCTATTTATTGACGGCGTTGGCACGACACGTTGCAACACAAAGCACGCGTGTCGGTTTAACACCGGCATTTTTAGTTTGAATCCTTTATCTTTTATGTGTCATTTTATCATTATTACCCGCAAGGGACCAAAAAATGCTGCAGAGGGCGCTGTCTCACAAGTCGATGCATTCAACATTTTCCAGCAGGAAGAAGCTTTGACAAGACATGGTGCTTTGTGCTGTCTATTGTACTGTACTTGTTTTTTTATGTGGTTTCAGTATTAAAAATAGGCATTTTTATAGCCTTTTTATTTTTTAACTTAATTCACTCCTCATGTATGGACACCTGCATCCACTAGCATAATTGAAGAAGCTTGTAATTTAAAAAATAATGTCACTCAAACACGACACAGCTACCAAATATTGTAATAATGTTAAAAAAAATCTGATTAAAATGTCAAATTCTCCCATATTGTTAAAAAAGGGAGTCATAACAGAGCACTAGCTCTCTCCTTTCTGCTTTTTTAGAACGTATCGTCATTATTCTAATTCACTTCATTCCGCTCCACTAAGGGGCGCCATTCCGTCAAAAAAAAAAAAGATGGTTCGAAATAATAAGTGTAGAGCTGAGGTTTGTAGTGAGGCTCAAGATGCAACACAAACAAAAAAAAGCCTAATGGTTGTATTCAACTTCCTTTGTGATTAGCGTGCATTCACAAAAAATAAACCGTTTGACATCATTTACCTCCTCGTAAAAATGGACTGACCCCAGGAAGTATATTTTACACAAGAGGAGCAACAGAGTTCAAAAAGATCATCACAGCCAAAGAAAAAATTATAATTTTTCATTTCTGCAAGCGGCAACCTTTACATATCAATACTTCATTTAAAAAACATACTTTTTGTCTTTGAAATATGTCTATATTGTTTACATTTTTTACTAATCAGAATTCTAGAATGGGTGTCACATGCTGTACCTTGTGGTGAGGCAAGGTTTTTCTTTTGAGTACTCATGCAAGGACCACTGTGACGGATACTTCTGCTAACATTGGCCCTGAGTTGATATTTCTTATTGCATTTTATTCCTGACGTTCAGGCACAAAAAGTGAGCAACTGTAGCATATTGCTACATTGCTATTATTCTATTCTCAAATTATTACTCAAATTATTCCCAGGTTGGGACATGATTATCAGATAAACCGAGTTATTATGGTGATCCAGCTGTGGCTTATGGGTAAGCCTGGAGTTAGACTCAACATAACTAATCCACTAAACTCTTTTTTGGTGCAGTGAACCATATTGTGCCTCCTGTAGCCAAGGTTCAACTAAAGATCATAATAGTGACATCATAACAAAAACGAATAACGGTAATATAAAATGGTGGTCTAATTTCTAATAATAATATTATATAGGTACTTACCACTAAATGATAATATTAATGCTGGGTAAAATAGACAGAATAGGACTCACAGTCTCACTCCATATACTTCCTCCCCCTCCTCACCTCACGTACCTTTCATTCCTTTATGGCAGCGCCATGATGTATGCCTCCTTAGAAGGCCGTGATGTGGAATCGTCTCTGCAGTCTTTGATGACAAATCCTAGGAGGAAACATCACCAGATTGTTATCAACTATTCAGTGGTTTGCATTGGTTCCATTCAATTTTCAATGTTCATGTTTAGGTGTGTGCATTTTGGGAGTCCATCCCACCACCACAGTATCAATCCCCGCAATTGGCAATTAGCAGTCGTGGCATAGAGAGAAGAAGGCGGGATATACTACGTTCCAACGCTCACGACTCAATTGCAGTCCCTAATCATGATAGACAGCGCTGTCAAGAAGAGTCGAGCACAAAATGAGTGTTGCTAAATGAGGTGAAATTGCACTTTCACTTACAACCACAAGAGGCCGCCATCTTACCAACATCTCCCCTGAAAAGACAACACTTTCACAATTCATTCATTTTCTACCGCTTATCCTTAAGAGGGTTGCGGGGGGTGCTGGAGCCTATCCCAGGGGTACACCCCGGACTGGTGGCCAGCCAATCACAGGGCACATATAGACAAACAACCATTCACACATTCATACCTATGGACAATTTGGAGTCACCAATTAACCTAGCATGTTTTTGGAATGTGGGAGGAAACCGGAGTACCTGGAGAAAACCATGGCCGAGGGTGGAATTGAACCCTGGTCTCCCAGCCGTGAGGTCTGCGCTAACCACTCGACCACCGTGCAGCCCAACACTTTCACATGTAACACAAAAACATTTTCATCACAACTGAATTTTGTTTGTTTAGGAAAAAAAACTGACACCAGTTTATGTAATATTTATGTTTATTTCTAATGTGTTCTTTTTTTTTTTCATCTGTCCACAAATTCATATTAGTCACTACTATGTTAGATCACTTTGTCCCTCACTGCAATGGCAGTCAACTACACAAGAGCCCAAACCTGGCATGGTCCATTCGTCTCTCCAATGCTGCCACACCCTGATTGATTGATTGATTGATTGACAGTCAGAGGAGATAAGGTGCAACAAATATTCATGGTGTCTAATTCGGATTAAAAATTTGGGACCATGCAGCTGAGGCACAGTGCATTTCACATACATTCAAAACATTTTTGTGTAGAATTGTGCTCTTGGGTGTTGGGGGGGGGGGCGATCGGCAGGCTTAATTTAGTGGGAGGAGCCAAGAGGACCAGCGCTCGGGTTTGTGCTCTCATATGAAAGTAAAACAACATGACGAATGACACCTCTAAGCGCTATCTGTACAACATTCAACAAGACATTTCTTTTATGTTTTCTTTTTGCTTTCTTTTTCGACACTGAAACAATAATTATCATCAAGGAGAGCACACACATACACACACACATACATACACGCACACACACACAGATGGATCTCTGATAATAATAAAGGCCTCAGTAGCAGATACGTCACCTTCAGTTTACAGACAATCAGGAACACAAAGGAAGAGCAAGAGGGAAGAAGGGATTATTAGTCTTCATTGAGCTTTAGTGTCACGTTGGACATATTTTGGCAATTTAAGAGATTAAATACACCCATTAGTCTTAGACTCGGGCTTTGGTCAATCCATGTCGGGCCTTGAGACCCCGTTTAAGGTGTGGACTTAAGGGGGGAGGGCGGCGGTAAAGACAGATAGGAAGAAAAGCGTGTCGCTATCGGCTTTTGGTGAGTTATACAAAAAACACCAGGAAGTGCTTGAAACAAGAAGGCACGGTGGCTTTGAAACTCGTTGCTGAGGAGACTCAACAGATGCGGCCTTACATTCCCACGGAAACAAAACAAGAAAAAAAAAAAAAAAGCACGTACTGTACGTGAACTCTCTTTTACAATCAGTTCACAAGGGCTGGAACGACACATTTGGATGAGGTGGTGCGGCTACTGCAAAGCACGGCGTTCAAAAGCCACAATGTCCATCATGAACAAAAAACAAGAATAGAAAGGATTTGGTCTAATGATAAAATAGGAACTATGACCGTATATGCTCCAATTAATGCCTCTAATTCAATCAAGTCTATTAGAGTCCTTTGTTATGGTCTGCAAATGCAAATAGCAAAGAAACCTTGGCGTTTGAAAGCGCTTTAAAATGTTGCAAAATCACCTGTCGGTGGGTCGGTGTTACGTTACAGTTGATCTCATCGTTGCTGTTATTGCTTGCTGAGCAGTGTTCTCTTAACTGCTATTAACAAATTGCTTCTATTGCTGCTGTGTTGTGCAATATGCTTGTCAATATGCTACGTTTCCAGTTGATGGTTCAGGTAAATAAACGACAATAATTAGAGCATGTACGGTACTTTGGGAACTTGCACAGTGCTCCTTATGGACATTACAACTAGTCTTAGCTCACATCAAAATAATATCTAAGCCTCTTAAGGAATGAGATTTTTTTTATTTTTTATTTTGTGATAAAAGCTACATGTTCTACTGGGATATCTAAGCCTTAATTGTTAGTGTTTTTAATCAGTTGCTCCTACCGACAAAGAAGAGCATCTTACACTTGATTGTGTCTTTAGCTTTCGCTCCACGTCCAAAACCTCACTCCTGTTTCATCCGTCTACATCGATGTGACACGATCGGCATCACTTTTACAGAACGGAACTAGAGCCACAAGTGCACTGTAATGCCAAGCATACCGGGGTTTTTGTTTCAAGGTCAAACGAGTGACCCCCTACCCCAGCCTTAAAACAGGCACTAACTTAAAAAACAGACAAAAACACTACTTTAGTATACTTTTTCTATAAAGCTCACATTTCAGACAAGAAGGCAGAGTCAAATCACGCTTTCAGTTCGATAGCTTTGCTCGACTCGGACCAGGACCTTGACCTTGACCTTGACCTTGAAACTGTTTGGGTCGGGATTTGCGGTCCATCTGTCGTGGAGGAACCGATCCTGGAATGATGGAGGACTAGTTTATCAAATTGAACACCGTCTTAGATGTTTGGAGGCTGAAAAAAAAAAAAAAGTAGAAAAAGATGTCCATGCTTGCTTGTTTGTAGGCCCAACCTGTCAGGACCACAGTGTTCTCCAACGTTTGGGGGTTTGGGTTTTAATCTGTGAGGACGTTCCTACCGGGTGCTGTCAAAGTCGGTGAAGAATCCTGTTCCTGTCTTGGTGAATTTTCCAGACTGCTACCTTGTTCGTCTTCCTCCTGATCTTCATCTTGGAGGATCAGACTGTCGCGGGGTATCGAAGTCCAGTTGGACTCTTGGCAATTATCATCACCATCATCATTAGGAGGGAGACCGTTGGCGGTCCTGGTTTGAGTTGAGGATCCCTCCCCGTGCCTCCAAATCCCAACGGAGTCGATCTCAGAGGGAATGTGACGGGATTTAGCAGCCTTGGGGGCGCTATCATCGTCGAAGGAGGACACTGAGCCTCTCTTGTGTCTGGACTTACTGGTGTGGTTGACCTGCAGGTGCATGCTCATGAGCTCAGTGGAGGACGTCCGAAATGGACAGTCAGAACATTGGTTCAGTGTGACAAGGTCGCCGGCGCCTTCTTCTTGAAAGACTCCCTCCTCTTCCACCCCTCCGAGACCTGGTGAGGGACGGCGGGACAAATCGAGAGGTTCAAAGCCGCCTTGACTTGAAGGCGCTTGTTTTTCGCCGGATGGTTGCACCATGCGGTTCGTTGTAAGGGGCTTCCTGCGGGATACCTTCGTCGCTTTTGGAGGGGTCGACTCCCTGACCCAAGCGCCTTCCATACCACCTTGGTAAAGCGCACCCATCACTCCTGACAGATAGCGGTACTGCGTCTCAAGATCGACTTCCCTCAGCGCTGCCAAAGCCTTGCGGTGATCCTGATGGTCCGGAACACCAAGAAGCCAAGACTGCTGACTGGGTCTTGAGGTGGGGCTGTCTGCCGAGGCCCGGCCAGAGGGGCTGTGATTGAGGTGAGAGCGGCGCTGCTTAGCGGAGGTCAGACCATTGACGGCGGCAGAGGAACTGGAGGAACCTGCTGACATGCTGCGCTGCTCTCTGTGGTGCCGCTGAAGGTGGTACTTGAGCGAGCCAGACTGGGTACCAGCGTAGTCGCAGTGGGGGCATTTGTAGGGTCTCTCACCTTGGCAAAACAACAAAAGGAATAGTTTTACTTTAAAAAAAAGTGCTAAATGCTATAGCATGAAATGTACTGTAAATTGGATTTGAATGAGATCCAACTCATGCAGTACCACTCTTGCCAGGCAGAGGGCAGTGTTACATCAGATTTAATAACAAGAGCCTAAAACGTGTCAACGATGAAATTCCCAAGAACAAAACAAAATGTTTGAACAAAAGGAAGCCTTGTGAGAGCTGATGAAGTGCGAGCAACTTAAATTTTGACTGAATTAGAATAGTACAAAGAGGCTAATGATTTTCTGAAAGAGGGCAGTCACTTAAATGAGAGCCCAGCACTAATCACTCAACGCCATTATTGCAGTGTAACAGGTCTCCTAGGTCACATGAGTGGAAACATCAACGGAAATGGAACACTGAAGGGCAATCATTTTTGATTTTTAAAAAAATGACATGTGACACAAATGAGAGAATCACACTGATAAGGTCATTCATTCATTCATTCATTTTCTACCGCTTTTTCCTCACGAGGGTCGCGGGGGTGCTGGAGCCTATCCCAGCTGTCTTTGGGCGAGAGGCGGCGTACACCCTGGACTGGTCGCCAGCCAATCACAGGGCACATATAGACAAACAACCATTCACACTCACATTCATACCTATGGATAATTTGGAGTCGCCAATTAACCTAGCATGTTTTTTTTTGGAATGTGGGAGGAAACCGGAGTACCCGGAGAAAACCCATGCATGCACAGGGAGAACATGCAAACTCCACACAGAGATGGCCGAGGGTGGAATTGAACCCTGGTCTCCTAGCTATGAGGTCTGCGTGGTAACCACTCGAACGCCGTGCAGCCCAACACTTTCACATTCATTCATTTTCTTCACAGGGCACATATGGACAAACAACCATTCACACTCACATTCATACCTATGAACAATTTGGAGTCGCCAATTAACCTAGCATGTTTTTGGAATGTGGGAGAAAACCGGAGTACCCGGAGAAAACCCATGCAGAACATGCAAACTCCACACAGAGATGGCCGAGGGTGGAATTGAACCCTGGTCTCCTAGCTGTGAGGTCTGCACGCTAACCACTAGACCACCGTGCCGCAATAAGGTCATATGAATATGTATAAATCCATGACAGTGCAACATGAATGTAGTATTAGAAAGTATGCCATGTAGTAATGAGGTCAGATTGAGTCAAAATATCGACCTGTATTCCTATTTAAGCAACATTTTAGAAACAGCTTCGTGTATAAGTACACTGTACAGGAAGACTGATAATAATAATAACCAATAACCAATGTCTAACAGTCAATCAAAGCCTTATTAGATTTGAAAAGTTAGCTTTTTTTTTTTTTTTAAAGACAGAATCAAGAGCCGCTAAGCAGCAGAGCTATGATTAGTGCTGGCTGGCTCTCTGGGGTGAAGGTAAAATAGAACGTGACTCTCAAAGAGATGATGACTACACTTTATTCATCCGGCAGCAGGCTCCTTACCTGTGTGAACTCTCAGGTGCACTTTGAGGTGATGGGATGAGCGGAAGGCTTTACCGCAGTAGGGGCAATCTTTAATCCCTCGGCCCCGCACACGCTCCCTGGTGGGAAGCGATGTGAGGGAAGCTGTCACGCCGTTTTCTCCTGTGAAATCAGTCATGAAATCAAAATCAAAACTTCCTAACAGGAAACCAAAGTCAAGAGAGAAGTTTGCACCTTTGAAGCTTGGTAAGACAGTGGGAAACCCCACGGATGCGCCTTTAGATTCCTGTCTCCGGTCTCCACTGCTGAGAAGCAAAGGATCCTGCCGGACTTCAGCAGGGCCTCCTCTACCTCTGGAGATGCCACCGCCCTGCACCTCAACTTCTCGCTGGGCTTTCTGAGCATGAACACGAGCATGAACGACCACCTGCTGGAGGCTGTGGAAAATCTTTCCGCAGTCAGGGCATTCCCATGAGCCGTCTGCTCCTCCAGAAGGATCCATGGTGTCGGCGTAGGTTCTGACTGGGTCACTCTCCGCTGGTACTGATTTGTTTCTCGGATTGACTCGCTGAGCCACGGCGAGGCTCCGAGCCACAAGTTGCCACCAGGCAGTCTGCTCTCCTCCTTCGGATACTGTCGCATCACTAGTACCTCGATTTCCTGCGGTTTCTCGTCCTTCTGAGCTCATACCGCCGATACTGTTACCCATCTCGGCCACTTGGGCGACAGCTTGGAGCCTCTCCATGCAGCTGGCCCCACTGCCATCACCAGGAAGGCCAAGGTATCCTAAAATGGCTGACTTCCCCATTCTGCCTCCGCTCTCCTTATCTGGTCTTCCTTGGCCCACCCTAGGACCCCCTTGCTGAGCCAGAAGGAGGCTGGAGTAGAGGGCGTTCAGGGACGGATTACTGGCAGAGCCTTTAGCTTGCTGGTCAATGCTTCCCAAGCCGGCTTTGAGACCGAGCTTGTTGAGGTGTACTTTCATGTGGTTCTTCAGGAACCATGGCTCCTTGAAGCCACGCCCACAAACCTGGCACTTATGATCCAAGGAGTCCTTGTGTTTCCGCATGTGTCCCTTAAGGAACCAAGACTGGGTGAACCTCTGTCCACAAGTGTCGCAACGGAATGCCGGCAAGGAGGAGGAGGATCCTGACGCTTTGGCAGGTGATGCCACCTGAGTTGAGGACGAGGTTTGGGTTGATGGAATCTCAGCAGGCGCACTCATGGGCCTGGCGTTGGAAAGGGGTTGTGGCAGAGCAGGGCCTTCGGGGGAGGGGTGGCACTCCTGCAGGTGGGATGCCAGGGAGGCTTCCTGGCTGGCGGAGAAAGGACACAGTGTACATTTGTAAGGATTGTGGAGAATCCTCACATGGCGCGTCAACTCCGAAGCTGTCCTGAATTTCCCTTTGCAGGCATGGCAACGGAACGCAGGCGCCGCTGGAGTTGATGTGGTCCCAGACGGAGGGTCTGTGCTGTCATCTAGCATGAAGTGTTGGTTCTGTTCGAATTGAAGGTCTTCTTCCAAGGCTTTGACCTCACCGTCAACATCCTCTTCCTCTGCCAGCTGGTGGATGACATTCCCGGACAGCATGCACTGGCTGGAGTCTCTTCTGTGGTTCTGGATCATGTTTTTTTTGCTCTGTTGGACCTTGAGGTGCTGCTTCAGAGGCGCTGAGGGGAGCACGCTGCCATAATGCGGTGAAGCTCGGCGGTGCCAGTCCAGGCTGTGGGCTCGGGCATGAAGGGATAAAATGCTTTGAAAACGGAATCGCTTCCCACAAACATGACAAGGGAACTTGAGCGAAGGTACGGATGACGCCCCTCCCGCTCCGGGTGCCGTCCTGGTAATAGCGTCCTTCTGGAAGAGCTGAAGATCTAGCTCGTCGTTGCAGGTTCCGCTCTGGCCTGAAGACAAGGCTAGCTCCAGGGCTCCAAAACCAAGCAGTGGTGCCGATGGCATGTCTGGCTGAGATGAGTCCAAACGCGGACTGCGTCCCGCTTCGCCGCCTGGAAATAATGCCACGGCTGGGGTGGGTGATGGAGGAGCATCGCCATCCTGTTCTTCTGACTCATCGTCATCATGGTGATCCTCCTCAGGAAGGGCCGACATGGAGAGAGGAGAGTATGGCACCGTGTCTGGGCTCTGAGGTGACGGTTGCGGGCTTTCGAGAACCTGAGGGCTGGGTTCTTGTGTGGGAGAGGAAGGGGGTTGCTCACAGGAAAGGGACAAGACACACTCGGGTGGCGAATCCATCCTCTGCTTGTACACAGACACACACACACACACACACACACACACACACACACAAAGTGAGCTAAAAGACAACAGCTGGAAACACAGATGTAAAAAGATTACTGGAGGTTTTCGCTAACTCTTCTACTCCTGAACTGCTGCACGTAAAAGGGTGCAAATATGTGCACCCTTACTGTATTGACAAATAAACAAATAAACCAAACCGGATTGACTCAAAAGTGCTGACACGGATCAATGCCCTCAACCAAACAACTAACTGTAACATAACTGAATCAGCACCAAATTTGGAACACACCTTTAGGTGATTGACAAGCACAAGAGTGTAAAGTTTGAGGCAAGGTCGGTTGAAAAACACGGCTGTCATCAAGCAAAACATCTTAGCACCTAATTGTCCATAATCACAATCAGCCTTTACTCGCCACCTACACGAATAGTCTAGGACAGGGGTCTCAAACTCACGGCGCTCGTTTGAGGTGAAAGTTTAATTTGTTTAATTTGTTTTTTGATTTGCTTATTTATTTTTCCATCTTATTTTGTGTTGAAAACTAAAAATTAACATTAAACATTTATTTAATAATTTAATAATAAATAAAAAATAATTTGTTCATTTTTTTTTTGATTTGCTTATTTATTTTTCCATCTTATTTTGTGTCAAAAAATAAAAATTTACATTCAACATTTATTTAATAATTTAATACTAAATACAAATTAATTTGTTCATTTGTTTTTTGATTTGCTTATTTATTTTTCCATCTTATTTTGTGTCAAAAAATAAAAATTAACATTAAACATTTATTTAATAATTTAACAGAGCTTTTGCAAAGAACCAAGGCACTGAAAAAGTGGAGGGTATAGCAGAAGCATTGAAGACTATTATATTATATATATATTTATTAATATTTAATATAATTAATGTTTATTAATATTTTTATTATATTTTTATTTTTATATAAATATATATTTTTATTTTTTTTTTAGTTTTTTAACTTGATGCGGCCCAGTCTCACCCAGACCCGAGCTCCAGTGGCCCCCAGGTAAATTGAGTTTGAGACCCCTGGTCTAGGACTATTTGTCATAAATAGTCATAGACTATTTGTTTAATATTTATACAACTTTGAAGATATCTGCATCACATGAAAAAAAACCTGAAAAAATCGTCACATATAGTTTCCAGGTGTTTCCAGTGTCATCTACCCTATGGGCTGTCCTAATTATGTCACATGACTGATAGCACAGAGGATATGCTGTGAAGGAATTACCAGCAGTGTGTGTGCTGTTATGCCATTATCCAGTGTCTTGACTGGGGGCGGCCTGACTCCTCCTTCAATCCCCTGCAGAGGAAGTCAAACAAAAAGTCAAAACAACTGAAGACTTAAACATGAACATGGATGATAACGCAGTAACGTACTTTATGGGATTGTAACAGGTGTGCACCTGTTCTGTTAGCAAGTTTGTGTGTGTGTGTGTGTGTGTGTGTGTGTGTGTGTGTTGTGTGTTAGGTCAGGACATGCACTGTCCCAAACAGGATGGGCTTCAAAGCACGCCCTTCCTGTGTGCTCATGCTTTAAGCTTCAATCACACACATATACACACACACACACACACACACAGCATTAACAGTAACAGTAACACAAAGAGTGGGTGTGGTGCCTTTGAGGCCCACACTGTACACAAATCAATTAAAAGGCACTTGTGTGTTTGTTGCATCGTTGCTCTCGTCACGTTGACTAAATCATCATCAGCATCAACATCATTGTCGTCAAGATGGAGGAGCGCGGCGAGACAAAAGGTCGTAAATGGTCGTCGAAGATTTGCGTAGTTCAGGTGTGTGTGTGTGTGTGTGTGTGCATGACAAAGAGATGGTTGCGCAGCCAGTTGACATTTTAGCTCAGCTATGACTCACAGGGATATCACTCCACATCCATCACACACACACACACACACACACACACACACACACTCCTTAATCCACTATTATTGTTCTTTCTCTCCCGTCTGTCTTTCTCCCATCCCCCTCTCGCTCCATCCCTCTGTCTATTATTCACTAATTTTCTTTCATTCTCGCTCCAGCCCCTCTTAACCCCCCCCCCACACACACCTCCCTCCCTGATACCACCACCACTACCCCCCCTCCACCACCCCCTGCCTCCCGTCCTGCAGTGCTGCCGGTTGGCGGCGTGCCAGGGAATGCTGATATCAGCTGGTAGATTGGAGCCTGCCAACATGGCGAGGAGCAAAAAAAGAAAAAAAAACAAAAAAAGGGGCGAGAGAAAAGAAAGAAAACATGCGGCGCTGTTACAAACCCGGCCTGGGTGAAAAGAACACGGTCAGGAGCGCTGTGTGAATATGCCGGCGCCAACACTGTTCTTGTGTATGCATGCGTATGTGCTTCTCACACACACACACACACACACACACACACACACACACACACACACACACACACACACACACACACACACACACACACTAGCTAAATGTACTGTATCCGTAGCATTATCATACCAATATCACCACAGCCCGGCTTTGTTCTGCCATGACAAAACCTGTCGTCATGGCATTGGATCCTTCCACACACCTGAGGTCATGTGACATTATGAGGTCCAGTGTAGTTCTAACATGTACATGTACACCTTGTACTAAAATTATACCTTTATGCCTCTTCTCCCTGGGGTGTTAGGCTCACCCTTTACAGTTCAGGAAAGGGTGCACCCTGGATTCCTTTAGGCTAGTTTAGGCCTTATGGAATTCCTTGTGTACCCTCACTCACATGGGATGAGTTGTGGTGCACTTTTTCCACATTCCTTGTGAATAATGCATGACAGCAAATGACATTTGGGCTTTACTTGGGCCACGTCAAACGCACTGAGAGGCTGTGTATGTCCCATGGGCTGCAGTTTGGACACCCCGTTTTAGTTTTCTTAGTATTGTAGGAAGTCATTTCAAATTTAGATGAAAAAAAAAACTATCTAATATGTTAAGGCAAGCATTTGTGTGTGTGGTGTCATTGTGTAACTATCCAAAGTTTATCATAAAGTGCATGTCAGTACATGTCTCCACATTACACACACTATTTGTACATGACAGGGTGTGGACGCTCAGTGTGTGTGTGTGTGTGTGTGTTCTAGGCAGCCATTGCTTGTGTTGATGGTCGGTTTAGACAACCAGAGCGAGGACTGAGTGGGGATATTTAAGTCTTTCACTCAGAGATCCCGCAAAAGTGGTGCATCAGAGCTGTAACAAGGGATAGTGAATGTATTGGGCGCCGTCCCGCCTCTGTTATGGCTGCAGTCCCTTTCACACTACTTATGAAAGCCTTAATAGCTTTTTGCCATGCATGCCCTTCTGACATCATCCTGCCTCTGTGGAATCAATGTAAGTGTCACACTGGTGCGGCAATATCCCCATTTAGTGGGTTTTATGTGAAATACACAGGTGAATAAATGCAGATTTTTTTTGTTTTGGCTCTAATTTCTGTGTGAAAGAGGCTTCTGGTACTTAGTGTCACCATTGATTCATTCATTTTCTACCGCTTAGCCTCACGAGGGTCACGGGGGCGCTGGAGCCTATCCCAGCTGTCTTCGGGCGAGAGGCGGGGGTACACCCTGGACTGGTCGCCAGCCAATCACAGGGCACATATAGACAAACAACCATTCACACTCACATTCATACCTATGGACAATTTGGAGTCGCCAATTAACCTAGCATGTTTTTGGAATGTGGCAGGAAACCGGAGTACCCGGAGAAAACCCACGCATGCACAGGGAGAACATGCAAACTCCACACAGAGATGGCCGAGGGTGGAATTGAACCCTCGTCTCCTAGCTGTGAGGAGACTTCCTTTCCTTAACGGCCTCATTCACAATGTATCCCAGCACCATCCATGTGAGCCAACACATGAGTCAGGACATCCATGCAGAAGGAGCAACCATAAGACAGTCAATTTGTGGTTCCCTCGGGTCCAGGCTACTACAAAATGTACCAACTTGGGTTCATGATTGGACTCCTAAGTGACTAAAAATGCTGAAATGTGTTCCTCAAAGTGTTGTCTGAGGAAATCCCAAATACCTGAATATCATATTCAGTTCATTCTGCCTTTTGTTGTTTTTGTGCCTTTTCCTCAAATGACTTTCTTCATAGGCTTTAGTGCAGGGGTCTCAAATACAATAATGTGGCCCGCAGGACACTAGTTTGAGGCCCCCGCCTTGATATGAAAGTTTAATGTTAGTGCGGCCCGCGCAAGTTTGATATGGATGCTGTATGGTATCATGTACCCAGAAAAAATTATTACATTTTATTAATGTTCATGTTAAAGGTTAAATAACTGTTAATAGTTATCCTCCCTCTCCGTGTGGAAGTGGTAAGTTTTTGGCTATTTAAGTTTAAAGGAAATAACTTGAAGGCTACCGTTTAGGTCGCTAGCTCTCTAGTTTGCAAGTTAGCATGTGTCTCAAGACCCTGCAGTTGCGCAATATGTTGTAAATAAAAAGAGTATAAATGTGACTATAGTCGTGTTTTGTCATGTCTACAGGGCTCTAATAATGCTTTGTTCATTTTAATCTGAAAAAAATAATTTGTCTACCAACCAACTATATGTGGTTTCTTAAGTTTTTATTATTTGGCATTTTATTATTATTATATTTATTTATTACTGATTGATTGATTTTCTTTATTCTTGATTTGTTTATTTATTTTTCATCTTATTTTGTGTAGAAAAATAAAAATGAAGATATTTGAGAACAGTGGAATGTTTTATCAGAGCTTTTCTTGTAGAAAATCAGAACCAAAGCACTGAAAAAGTTTGTATATTTTTCTGTTTTTAATGTGTTTTTTTTGGGGGGGGGGACCTGATGCAGCCCAGCCTTGCCCAGACCCTAGCTCCAGTGCCCCCCAGGTAAATTGAGTTTGAGACCCCTGCTTTAGTGGCTTTAGGCGTCCAGCGCCACCTGTTGCTTGGGAATGCTCACACTAAATATGTGTAGGGTCCACCATAGGAAGATCTTACCTGGTGGGGGGACTCGGCTAAAAAGGGGTGCATGGTATAAGAGAGGGTAGGGGTGGTGGTGGGGGGTCTAGACTGGACTGGAAGCACTCTTCAAGACCTGAATGCGCTATGTAATCCTGGATGTCACAATGCAGGAGGAGCAGGTGCCTCTCCCCCAGCGCACTAATGACCCAATTATATCAATCAGAAGCCTGATTGGTGCTGCACACACATGCACACACAAACACCGTGAGAGCCACCTGGATGGCGTGCATGTGCCCCCCCCCCCCCCAGCACAAAAGGACCAAGAGGAGGTACCGCCTGAATGGACAGACTTGTTAAGTCTCTGCCGGCTGCTTGATAATCAGCATCTCTCAGCATGGGGGCGGGGGGGGGGGGGCACCACAGCGTGCTTAGATGTCCCTAATAAAGTGGCTGAGCAGCAGAGTGGTATAAATAACCATAACGATGAAGGACCGTGAACACATCCTATGAAGTCAGCTGACAGCTTTATCTCAAGAGGAATGTGCTTCCTGATGTGCGTCAATACGTGCAACCATTTTCAGTCTCTCTCGCGGCCATCTCGCGTCTAAATGAGCATCATTAAGCGGTACACACAACAACACAACAACACAACAGCAACAACACAAACAATCGCGTACAAACGGCGGCTAAAAAAAAGTGTCATGTCAGCCCAGCTGCTCCATTTTGTTCCTAAAATGTTCGCTATGGAAGAAAGGGAGGGGGGGGGGGGGTCGTGGATCTAATCTGCCATTCTTCCCAAAACACACACGCACACTTTACACATCAAGGAAAATGCACATTTAAGGCGCATAAACGAGTCCACAGCGTTTTAAAAAAGTGGATCTCATTGCCCACGGCCACTTTTTCCCCCCTTTTTTTGTCGTACCTAGAACGTAACAATCGGATTACGTGCGTGCGTGTGTGTGCCCTTTCCTGGCAACAAAAGCTTTGATTGGCGCTAATCTGCGCAGTTTTAAAAGCGCCACATTTTTTTTTGTGGCTTCCACTTCGAGCCCCAGTGGGTTCGATTCCAGTTCGGTCGGGTGGCATGTCCGTGAAACTTGTTTGAAAAAGTTACGGAAGAGAAAATTCGACTTCGAAAAATAAAAAAAAAAGTGACTAGTTTCGCAGCATGTTATACATGCCACACGCACGCACGCACACGCGCAAAGTGGTCCCAGTTACATACGTGCATCATGTGTGCGTGCCACTCTCTCTCTCTCTCTCTTCTCTCTTTCTTTCGCACGCATGCATGCATGCACAAAATCCAAAGCGTCAAAAAAGAAACAAAAACATGGGAGACAATAAAGCGGCGTGGTGCACGACAGTGTCAAAGAAGTGCACGCAGTTAAAATGTTATTTTTTTGGAATAAATGTTTTTTGTTTTTTAAAAGCAGGCGAGCTGGAAGAAAGTCTTGGAGGTGTACTTACGCGCGAGGCGGCGAGGAGATTAATGACACGACACGTCATGATTACGTTGCGCTTGAATTAAATACATTACGACTTGGGGAAAAAAATGGAAATCAGGGTTGTATACAAGCATACGGCGTCTCCCCCCTCCCTTTTTCTCTCTCTCTTTCTCTCTCTCTCTCCATTCTTCTTCTTGTACAGGGGCGGTGTGCAGGCAGGGTGAGGGTGGGTGGGTAGGTTTGGGGTTGGGGGGGGGTGATGTAGGTTGGAAATGTTAATTATGATCTCAGCACGGGCACCATTTTACAACACCGTCATCTCCAACCACGTTCCCATCCCAAAAATGGCAGCTGACACAGTTTGGATGGAGGAGGAGAAGGAACAAAAAGCACGTTGTCACTACAGATGGAGGTGAAGCGGAAACAGACACACACACAGTTGCAAAACTCGCCTGCTGGAATGTTGCAAGTTATTTAAAAATGTAAACCGAGGGGTCCCAAAATGTACCCAAAAGTCCCAAAACGTGAATGACTATTAGAGCCGAACAGCAGGTGGCAACCTTCCGGTCCACTTTTAATAACCGGAATTGAGCAATAACTCTAGCTAAGTGCATTTTAGTGACTACTTTGCTTGTTTTGTTTGTTTATGGAGTCTCAGGCTAAGAACTGTTCAAGGTCACACACACACACACACACACACACACACACACACAGGAGTTCATTCAACATCCACGCTGCACTCATGCACCATCTTATTGGAGCAAAAGGTGGATGACAATTTGAACCGAACAGCAGGTGGCGCCCTTCTCAACATGTCTGATATTCAGGATTGCTCAATAACTCACCACTCAGTGCATTTTAGTGACTATTTTCTTATTTGTGCTTGTTTGTTAACCAAGTCACTGCAGACACAGGTTAAAAAGTGACAGGGTGTGACGATGTTGGGTTGAATCCCAAACATCCCATAATGTCATCCCAATGACAAGATACGATGATCAGGTTACATCTGCAGAACCTTTTCATATTGCGACCTGGCCTGACACTGACCCAGACTCAGTGAGGCCTAGAAAACAATGCAACCTGTGCATACGTGTTGGGGGTCCGGGTTCCTTGCACCAGCTTCCCACTTTTTTGGTCCCAAACACACACACACACACATGCACACACACTTACAAAGACACACATGTCAGCACAAAAGTACAGTCAAAGAGTATTTAAATTGTGCACATGTGGCTTACTTGTGTAGAGCTGTCATGCCATGAGGTGAGAAGGTGTGTGTAGCATGTACTACGTGCCTTCCGCTGCAGGAGTGCACACACACACACACACACACACACACACACACACACACTCCTCTGCTGACACACAACATATCTCCTGGCTCAGGCATTGTGAGCCTGCCATTGTGTGCTCACTTTGTGTGTGTGTGTGTGTGTGTGTGTGTGCATTATGACAATGTCAGCAGTGATGTGTGTGTGAGTCTATAAAGGCACTCGTGTGTACATACAGTATATGAATATTATACATGTATAAGTGTGTGTGTGTGTGCCACAATAATGGCATCGGCAGGCGCCTGTGATGCTTTGATTGTTTGCTCCGCCGCAGTAGAAATGCACCAATTAATATGCAGAGAGAGCATGAGACACACACACACACACACACACACGCACACACACACACACAAACAACAAAAACAGCCACGAGGGAGGGAGATGAGGGGTGAGGAGGGGAGAGTGATGGAGAGAGGGGCAGGGGAGATTGCAGACATGAGCGAGGGGATGAAATGAAAGATGGGGGGAAAGTGTGTGACGAGTGGAGATGGGGTGAGAATGTGGGGGGGGGGTTGCATATTCAGACAGAAATCAATGGAAGGGAGGAGGGATTGATTTAGGGGTGAGGAGGAGGAGGAGGAGGAGTGATATGTGGCTACGGCGGCTGTCCTTTTTGTCGCAGTGTCAGTGTATTGATACTGTAATACACTCCAACCGAACACACACACACACTCATCACCCCCCCCCCCTCAACAATGCTACCGTGACAACGGCTGTCACGGCGACGCCTACTGGCACAATGCTGCCACAATACTGAGGGCACTGAAGCATCGCACTCAGAGAGTGAGAGAGTGGATGGATGGATGGGAGGAGGAGGAGGAAGCAAGGGAGGAGAGATATGGAGGGATAATGTTACACAGAAACACATTTGATGGCTTTTAGAGATTCTGTGGAACAATGTAAGGTAAACACACAAGTACGACGATTTGACCCAATGTGACCCCTCCCTTTGGAATCATTATCTGGAGTCATAATGTGGAAAGAATTGGACACACACTTGGAATTCTGGCCTGGTAAAAACACCATCTGAATTAGTCTGTATCATTATTCATAGTAGAAATGTTGATTTTGTATGAAATATAATTTCCAGTGGAAGGTCTTTGGCAGAGGTCATTGGTTTGAAAGCTGCCAATGAAACGGTATTTCAGTGATTGTTTGTGTCAAAGCAAAAATAAAAGATTTTTTCTGTTTAAATGACTGCAGCGTAAGACGACCCCCCCACCCCCACCCCTCTTACAGCTTGATGGGAGGTTTACAAAAATCAACGCTTGACTGGCTCCCTGTAAGTCATTTTAATGCCTGATGGCCAGCCTCATACAGTGTGTGTGTGTGTGTGTGTGTGTGTGTATGATGTATGGTTGCCTGGCTGAGCCCTCCCCCACCCTAACCCTTCCTAATATGATGTAAAAAGCTAATCACATGCAAATGTCTGTTGTCCCGGTAACCAGGCCTGAAAAATCCCTTTGATGTCTCCCCCCCCCCCCCCGACTCATTCTCTTCACGTTCTCTTTGTTTGCCACAGTCAACATCTCCCCCCCCCACCCCATTTTCCTCCTCGCCTCGCCCCGCTCCCGCCGATCTCTCACTCTCTCTCGGCCCTCACCATTCCAGAGTGGGAGGTGAAGAGGGTTGGGGTGGGGGGGGGGGCGAGGGAAAAAAAAAAGTTCCACTTTTTGTGTCTCTGCCTTTCTATGAGCTGCTCGCTCTTTTCTTCCTCTCTGCCCTCCACTGAGCCTCCCTGTCTGTCGCTCATTTCCCATCATTCCCACCTCCTGTCCCTTGCTCCCCCCCGGCTCTGCCCCTTCCTGTTGCCCCCCGCCCCCCCACTCCTCCCCTCAGGCCTTTATCTCTCATTCCTCACACACACACACACATACATATATTCAGTCCAGCCTCCCTCCTTTGGAGAATTTGATCCGTGCAACTATTTGATATGGTGCTGCATGTATCAAATGGCTGAGGGCAAGGGAGGCCTGCATGGAACAGCGGGCTGTTCCGTGGAGAGTCTACCCTCCCGCTGAAGATGCAACAATTAATCCATTAGTCAATCCTCTTTTTTTTTTTTTTTTTTTTTTTAAATAAATGCCACACATCTGTTTTGGGATTCAACCAAAAGCCCTGATTGTATCTTCTCCTATGATCAAGTGATCTCTCACACACACAGAACATTCAGAAAGGTGTCAAACTTGCATCCAGTTTTTATTACCAAGGAGATGATTGCTCCAACATTCCTTCCTGTAAACTGAGTAAAGTGGCCTGCAATGTCGTACAAGAATGAAGCATCCTGAAGGAGACAATCTATGCAGTTACATCTAAAAATACTATTAAACCAAGTCTCCATCACATGGAGGCACATACACAACACGTACTTGCCTTTGGCATGCAGAATATATGAACGTATTATTACATTCCGTCACTTTAAATCCTCTCATACGTCTCATGACAATGCAAAAGAGTGCATGTGTGCGTGCGAGTATACAGTTACACCTGGACAGTGACCTTAATGGCTGGATGGATGGATGGATGGCGCTGCACACCACTTCCTGTTTACTGTCAGATCCCTGGGTCATGTGATGCAGGCAGTTCAGACTGAGTGGTTTGTTTGGCCTGGTGGGGGCGCAGGGGGTCACACAATGGCCGCTTTGTGCTACTCAAGTTGGTGTCACTGACTCTGCCAACCACGCAGATTGGCATATCCAAGATGGCGGCCCGCGGAGACACCGCTGGCGCTTGTCACACTTTAATAGGCGAAATGTAGCTTTTCTTCATATCATAGACCACAGACAGCCGAGGGGGACCGGGGGGATATTGGGTCTGAGTTATAAAAGGTCTTCCTCTCAGTACAGTTTAGCTTGTTTGAGTCCACTTTCAAAGAAAATGCAAAAATGTAAACACTGGTTCTTGACATTTAATGATGTTTCTCCTCAGCTGCCACCTGAGTAAGTCACCAAAGTACCACTTCCAGTACTCACTCTTGTGTAATGACAGCTACACGGCAGTAGAGGGTGACTGACTCTGGTGAGGAGAAACCAACAGTTTGTGCACCGTTACAACTCTTGAGTAAAGCCGTTATTGTGTATGTGCAATACAAGATAATTCACCTGAGAGTAGCCTGTCGATCCAGAGCTCCTCCTGGGGTGCCTCCCTGACCCCGGGGACCCCCCCTCCTTATGGCTCCCGACGGAGGAGGAATCAGAGCAGCTGCTGTGCACTAAAGTGTGAGAGAAAGAGTTAGCAGAAGCATTTTGGTGAGACATTTGAGTGAGACAAAGAGACTCTGAGGGCATTTTAGCTACTAGCTTCCATCCCACAGGACTGTTAATTATGAGCTACAATGAGACACCTGGTGGTCATAATACGCATTACATTGGCCTACAACCTTCCAATGATTTTGTCATTCATTTTCTACCGCTTACCCTCACGAGGGTCGCGGGGGTGCTGGAGCCTATCCCAGCTGTCTTCGGGCGAGAGGCAGGGTACACCCTGGACTGGTCGCCAGCCAATCACAGGGCACATATAGACAAACATATAGACAAACAACCATTCACACTCACATTCAATTTGGAGTGGCCAATTAACCTAGCATGTTTTTGGAATGTGGGAGGAAACCGGAGTACCCGGAGAAAACCCACGCATGCACGGGGAGAACATGCAAACTCCACACAGAGATGGCCGAGGGTGGAATTGAACCCTGGTCTCCTAGCTGTGCGCTAACCACTAGTCCGCCGTGCCGCCCCCAATGATTTTGTAACTACAAAATCTTGTTTTTTTGTTGGTTTTCCAGAACCTTTCAGTTGCTAGAAGTCAGGAAAAACCTTTCTACTGCTCCTCAGAGAACTGAAGAAAGGCCAGAAAGCTGCACTCTGAGACCACTTTTGTCAAAATTCATAAGCCTTATGCAAAATTTATTTTCATTTTGTATTCACTGCACATTTTTAATTCAGGAATAAAGTGGCGGAATAAATATCAGGAAAAAAAAAAGCACCCACCTCTGTCGCTGAGGCTGCAGGCAGAGTCCAACTCTGACGATGCTTGACTTCCGCTGGCGTCCAGCAGCAGCTTGCTGGACACGCCCACACACAGTGACTCCTTCAGACACAACTCTGACAACACACAAGTCAAACACGTTCAATATTTGTACAGAGCATTCCCAAACAACAGGTGGCACTGTAACCCCAAACTGTAAAGCCGTTTTCGGGCATTTTAGTTAGAATCTGTCACAGCATCACCTGTGTTGTTGATGGCATGCGTCCACAGCAGATGAGCGATATCCTGGGTCCACGTCTTGCGCTCATCTCTGTCCCGAGCCTGAAGTGTGACGCAGTCCCGAAGGCGGGGAGCCTGTCGTACCCAAACTTCAAACTTGACACCCTCCTCACCTACACTCTGCGTCAGGCCCATGTCTGCTGTCTACATGTTGGACATGGCATGGTGATGTCACACTGGTGGACCTGGTGGACAGATCTTTTCTCTCATGACGCACCTTCATGCAGTGTTTGTAGCTATAGGCACAGCGTCCCGGCCCGGTGCTCTTGTGTTTGGTGAAGATGATAGCGTGCTGGTACAGGAAGACCCTCCTCACGCCAACACGTTTCCTGCGGGTGCCGCCACATACCATCAGCTCGCCCTGACGCACCAGCTCGCCACGCTCAGCTATGGGAATCTTGACAAGCACACATGACAACACATCAAGACGCTTATTGTTGCTATTATGTATGTCTTCTTGAAACTCTTTATGATTAGAATGTTCAATTCCCCTCCAAGCAAAGAAAGTGGGACATCCTAAAGTGGGACAAGCGCTCTCACCGGACACCCGACGATGAGGTCACTGGCCTTGAGGTTCTCGCCGTGCCGTTGGACATGTCTCAGGATAGAAAGGGCTGAGTCTGAGGCCGGGTTGATACCCCCCAGCTCCTCAAGCGCCTCGCAGTACTGCTCCAGTCTTTGAATGGGGGCCTGCAAGCAGTGAGGGAAGGACAGAGGCGAGAGGGGGGAGGCGGCAGGGAGTTTGGACTGTGGGGGGGGTTGGCGTGAGACAAGAAATATTTATTTTACTTAGAACCAAAATTATGATACATTTTCAAAACATGGATGTATAGGTGCCTCATTCTTATCCTGTATTTAAATGCACAAATAATTTCTTTCATGCCATTATTGCATCATTTCTCAATTAATCTTTGAAGAGCATTATTAAAAACTAGCTAATACCGCCACCTAGTGGCAGTTTAATGGAATTGCTCCCCTCAAGCCATGTGAAGCGCAGTCAGTAATCTCACCAGGCCGCATTCTTTTTAGCAGCTTTCCCCGCCATAATCCGTCTTAATTGGCTTTCCTCGTGTACATTTAACATGTAATCAGCTTTCTCGTGAACAGTTCATTTCTGCTCTATTTCATTTTAATAGGTCAATAATTGTGTGGTGACTTTAAAAAAACAAGATTTACTGTGAAGCTTTTGAGCTTGAGTAAAAGTACAAGATCATGTTTAAAGATAACTCACTTTAAAAAAGTCAGCAGCTTGCGTGACCAGCGTGGAGTCCAGTTCAGGTTTGGTGCGGATGTACTGGGAATACTGCAGAAACTGCTCCCGCTGTGACGAACACAAAGGAAATATTTGAAAAAATGGACGAATGACGCAACCCTATCTTAGCCGTCTACTCACATATTTATTGAAACAATCCTGTTGCAACAAGCTTTGCACGAGAGCGTCCTCCATGGCAGGGAGCAGCTCCTGCGAATGAAAGCTACTCAAACCGGCCCAGTTGGGGAAGAGGACATCTGCTTTCCCTCTGATGGAGGCCGGCGTGTCTGAGAGGTCGAGCAGGGGTAGGTAGGTCTCCTCTACCCCTTTGAGGATGGCCATGTACTGTCGCTCGCTGCTCAGCATCCTACACCAGAGCAGGTAGAGCTTACTGCGTGGGGATGGGGTAGTGGGGGGGTGAGAGAAGAAATGATGAAACACTCAGGCAGGTGCACACACAAACGCACACAAAAGAAAATCCAGTAAAATGGGGTCTAACACCTCTGGGCCGTCGATCCTGCCCGTTCAGTCCCCATTTCCCTCTCAGTCCTGCCCAACAGCACATGTTGCCGTGGAGACCCAGTGTGGTCCACCACCTCCTTGCTGCTGACCTCTACTCCTCTGATCAACACCCCACCTCCTCCTCCAGCAGTGCCGCCCCATCCTGGCATGGCTGTGGCCATGCTGGTGATGATGACCGGGTCCGCGAGTTGTCGTCGCCCCAGCCAAGACATGGGGGAGGTACGGCTCGCACCACCTGTCTGGCCATCGGCAGGTTTTGGAGTTGCGGCACCTCTGCGAGGGGCCAGTAGGGCCTGAAGGTCAAAACTGGGGTGTCTTTTTCTCGGGGGCTTGGGAGGAAGCGGTGCGTCTGTAGGCTAGGAGGAGACAGGCTTGATTAAAAATATGGTGCCGCTGTAGAAGCAGTAGAAGCAAATGAAATGTGCTCACACTCTTCTTCGCCGGATTGAGAAGGTTCTGGAGGAATTTCCCTCCTCCCGCCTGCTCTTTTTTGTTCCCTTTCTCATCTCCAATCTTCAGTGTAGAGCAAGTCTGCGGCCTGAATAGCGACGCCAGGGATCCCCAAGACTGCAAACCAACCTCTCCTCCTCCGGCCCCCAGGCCCCAGTCCCCGTCTCCTTCTGGGCCTAATACATCCCACAGGTGGCTGGCGGTGGGCGGCTTGGGCTTAACCTGGCCATGATTTTGGGCTCGCTCAGATTGGAGGAAGCGCGGCTTCACCTGCGCTACAGTCCGCTGGTAGCGCTCCATTGTCTGCGTCCAGAGATCTAGGAGTGCCCCACCACCCAGCTCGATGGCCAAGGACTGGGCATCCTGGAAGCGGGACGGCGGAATCGGAGGGAGGGAGGCCAGTGGGCAGAGCGGGGAGGAGGAAGACGGGGAGGTGGAGGACACCTCATCGCACCACTGGGTGGCCTGGAATGAAATATTACATTTTCAGGTCAAAGCATCCTGCATTCGTCATGCGTCAACCGACCTCGGTCAGAGTGGAGAGCAGCCTCTGCGTGTTGTCCAACGTGGTCCAGCAGTCGGACAGACAGTGGGACATGTCGCGCAGACGTTCCCTGACCGGAGGAAGTTGGACCTGGATGTCATTCAGGCCGACCCAGTCCAACTCAGACCAAGTCTCCAATTCACTGAGCACTGACAAAGTCCGACTGTGCAACTCCTAAAATGATTTAGTGTCAGGTATTTCTGAACATTACCACTAGGTGGAGTCAAAGCAATTGACAAGATATGTAAGATATGTAAGATAACCCCTGAAACCAACACTCACGTTTGCAGTTTCTCGGAATGTTTTGAACTTCTGCTGTTTGAGCGAAAGTCTGCTGAGTGAAAGAGGAGGCTCCTTGTAGTCGTCCAACTGCGACTGGACCTGCTCAATCTCCTGGTCACACTGGGATTGAAATCATACCGACATTAGTAAACACAAACACAAACACATCCCCTGCATTTTCCTTCATGCTCACCTTCTTCAGCTCATCCACCAGGGTGGCGAGCCGTCCGAGCGAGTCCAATTTGTGACCTCTCTGGTTGGACAGTTGCACCAGTCGATGGAGAGCATCGTCCACGCTGTCGTAAAGTTTGGAGGTCGCAGCGAGCGCCGCCCTTCAAGGAGGAAAGACACTGCATTTTAATGAGTGAGAATCCCAGTTGTGCAACTCCTCTTATCGCATTGTTCGTGTTTAATCTGCCAAAACCTTGTGGTTTGCATACAAAAATAAAACAGCACAAACACAACAGTCTTCTCCTGCAGCTGGTTGCCATTATTTATCCAGAAAACAAACAGCTTTGTTCCCAGTCTGGAAGTCATCAACAAATTCAAGCAACAGTGGAATGTTGTATAACTACACATTAAGATAATGTTAGATCTTTAATGACCAAGTTGAGAACATTACAAACTGTACGCTTTTGTTACCTGCAATCTGGCGACTTCCTCGCCAGGCCAGATGCGCTATTGGTCAATCCTGCGAGCCAAGCCCCGCCTTTTTGCTGGAGCTCTGTCAAGTGCTGATCAGCGAGAACGCTTGCCATGAGGCGGCGGTGCTTGTCGATGCTTGCAGGAACATCCTGAGGAACCAGCAGTCACATTCTCCGGTCGACAAATCGATCCACTGACAGCTTCACACTTACTTTGATGTTGGTCAGCATTGGCTCCGTGTCCATTGACTGCAGTGCATTTCCGAGCAGGAGGAGGGCGCTCTCGCAACGCTCAGTCAAGCTTTCCAAGCTCTGAAAGAATTTAAGATTCTTGGGTGAGTTGGGTGACCATTTCCTGCTTATATTCCTCTCTTAAAGAACATTAATGGAGGGGAAGTGTTTCTCACCAGTCTAAAGGAGATCCAGTCTGAGTGGCAGTGGCTGAAGTCCCCTCCCATCTCTGTGGGCAGCTGTTGCTTGTCTACAAACTGCTGAAGGACCCCTGTCCCTCGCACCACGTGGACCTGGGACAGGAAAAGGATGCAGCCCTCATGCCAGGAATGCAGTCTGGAGCATGTGGCAAAAGGCTCCACTGAAGGTCAATAAGCGTGTATACTGTATGTGCTAACCCAATTACGTGTTGCCACTTGACACAACAAGACAACAATCTGCAAAGTAAGACCAGAATAACCTGCCCAAAGGTTTCATTACATAAGACATAAGGGTAAAATAAATCAGTTTGAAATTGAATTGAGTTAGGAAATTTGCCATAATATATGGCCGTATAGTGTTGAAGGAAAACTGCACTTAAAAAAAAAATGGCCATCATCCATAATCCTTATATAAAGACATGAACACAAGTCTTATTCTTTTATGTACATTCTAAAGCTATAAAAACAGATAAAATGGGACACACCAATGTTGCCTGTAAAATCCACTATTAAAGGGGACCCATTATGCTCTTTTTCGGCCCTGTGTATTGTTGACTCATATAGATCAGCTACACACTACGAACAGCACAGAAAGCTTTCTAGATCTTCCACAATCTGCACTTATTCAGCTGTATTTCGTTTGATTTTGTGTGTCCCATGAAAACAGTCTCTTTTAATGTATTCCACCCGTGGCCCGCCTCCAGGCCCTCTTTTCTTTTTCTAGCCTCTTTTCTTGAGAAACTTGGCCTGTCCCATCTCTTAAAAGCAGACATTTTAAAAACATACCATTAGATCGCCGTTTATTGTCAACTCCTATACCGTTTGCAGCTAGCGGCACAAACCGGAAGTCCTTTTAAACACTCACGATTGTGACCAACCACAGCACAGTAGGCATTCCTGGAGGCGGGCCGTGGGTGGAAAACATTAAAACAGATCATTTTCGCGGGAACAACAAAAACCAAAGAAATACAACTGAATAGGTGCAGATTCTGGAAGAAGTAGAAAGCTTTAAATGTTGGTTATCATGTGTAGGAGTCCACAACTCAATACTAAGTACAGAAAAATTAGCATAATAAGTCCTCTTTAATACAAAGTTGTACCAACTGGGTTACTCACCTCTGTTCCTTCAAGGTTGCAAGCTACAGTCTCCTGCTCTTCCTCCACCAAAATCAACAACGAACCGAGACCATCAGGAACCAGCCGCTGCAACGCACATACTGTATAAAATGAGCTTCTCCATGCATACATATATATATATACATTCATTCATTCACTTCACGTTAGTTGTCTCTCACCTGAAATAATCTTATTGCAGAGAGAGATTCAGGAGTTGGCAGTAAGCGTCTGCTATCCATCAACACCGTCACACCTTTTTCTTTGGCTTCAGGCCTGATAATAGCAGATGGAGGGAATTGGGTATCAGAGTCTGGTATTCTGTGTGAAGTGGCTAAAATGCAAGTGTGAGGTTACCGTGTCATCCTGTGGTAGCAGGCCAGGATCCGAGCCATCTCCTGGTTGTTGGAATCCTGCCTGAATGTATCTGTCTCTGCAACAACTAAAGCACGTCCCAACCTGTCCACCGTACCTATGGCCGGTCAGGATGTGGTAGCATTAAATATGAAGATGTGGAATCAATAGTAGAGTAGAATGTCCTGAAAATACCTATCATCCTCAGCCGTCCTGACTCCAGGAGTTCTGCATCCAGTTCCCGAAGCAAGGGATGGTCTTTAGATGCGATGCCGTTGAGATTGTTACCCGAGACATCCTCGCCATTTGAGTGGTTAAAGGAGGCTGACTGGCCGTTGCAGACAGGCAAAGATGGAGCCACTGCTGTGAGATACAAAAGGAAAATTAACTCATTCTGGTTTCTCTTTGGAAGTACAGTTTTTCATCCAACCTGAACTGCTGTTCTCAGAGTCATCATTAGGCAAAATACATTCTCCGTCAGATGTTCCAGCATGTCCCATTGGTTCCAAAAGGTGTTCCTCTGTTACAGGCTGGTGGGTTGAGCCGCAGCAGGAGGTGAAGCTGGGATGAGGGGCAGCTTTTCCCTGTAGTTTGGAGCCCTTCTGGGCAGCACGTCCACCAGACCTTGCCCTTCCCTTGGCTCCCCTTCCTCGCCGCTTCCTCCTTCAGATGAAGCACGGGACACTTTGATGAGATACTAAAAACTTATAGTAAAGTTTCGCTTTGTGCATAAGCAATACCTTGGAGCTCTGAATCCTGAAGCTTTGACTTCCTTTCCTTTTGAACACTCTTTAGTCTTCTTTGTACTTTCATCCTTTATCATATGTGATATGTTAGCACCAGCCATGACGGTACAGGCTGCAAGTCCGGTAAATGATAATTGTGGTACATCCGATGTTGGCGTTGCCGCATCACTATCTCCACCAAGTGGTTTATCTGTATCCTCAAAAACAGAGTCTGAATGGGAGCCCTGGTCCGAGCATCCCTCTATAACATGTCCGACTTGGGGGTTAATAGAGTCAAGGAATTCACTGGGGACAAAACTATCACCACTCTCAGAGTCTTTGCTCTTATGGTCGTCTTTATATGACTGCATAATCTCAATCTCTCGTTCGCCACCAACGCCAGGCCGTCTCTCTCTAAACGGGCAATCAAATCTTCCCTCAGTGTCTGGGTTTGTTTTATTACCATCATCATCGTCATCCTGGGCAGACGAGGAACAAGATCGTCTTGCTTCTGTTTTTTCTGGTGGAGGCATAGGCAGTCCTCCATGCTCCTTGGGGGTGGTTATGTCTGATTTCGTTCCGGAAATCCCTCGAAAGCTGCCAAATTCATCCATGCGTCCGTAGCCCACGAGTTTCCCCCGCCGGATTTTAAAAGCCCTACCCCTTTTGCAAAGAGGCAACGTCTTGGTTTTACAAATTGAATGCATCTCCAGGTACCTGTTCCTTTGGTCAACACCTCCATCTGGACCTCCTCTTGGCTCCAACAACTCCACATAGTCGCCATCAAATTCAGGGTGTCTCACTGTCCTCCCAAGGCCATCTTCACTACGCCTCCGCTGGGGTCTTACTGGCTCTGAGTCCAACCCATCCGGGAGTAATACGTTCTCTTCCTCCTCATCCCAGGACCAGGAGTCGAGCTCCCCAGAAGAAGAGCCACCCCATCCTCCAACGCTGCTCCCCCCCTCACTGGGAAGTCGTTGGGGTAGGCCAGGTTCTTCAGTTGGGTCATGGAGGAATTTGGGGTAGACCACCTCTTTCCATGGAAGGCGCACCACACCATCACAAGTGCTCACCAAGCAGGTGTCCAAACCACCGCCAACTACCGAGAGAGGAAACAAGCTGTGCTCAGCATGAGCCACATGGTAAGCGATAAGGCCCGTCTGGGCTTTACCTTCCCTCTTGTGGCCACGTTCTTTGTTGATGCAGTGCAGCCACTCGCTGGTAAACACAAGGGGGTGTTGGGACTCGGGCACCAGAATTTCCTGGACAGTGCGCCCCCCTGGGGCCAGACATTTCAGGGCAAGGCGGGGACAGCGTGTGGAGAAGGGCACCACCTGTAGGTAGAAGTCATTGCAGCGCAGGAGCCTCCAGTCCAGTGTGGACAGCTGGACCACCACTTTCTCACCAAGACACAATGGCCAGCCAGAGTGGAGGAAGAGACAACCTAGGTACTGAGACTGGGGGAAGGGGGGGCGTAGAAAAAGACTACGGTCAGCTAACAAGAAGACTCAAAAATGTTATGTCATGTTTAGGCTACAGTAGAACTTTGGCTAGCATCATTAATCCGTCCTAATCTTTCAACATATCTGGAATCTGTCGTACTAATGTTGGTGACTTTTGATCTTCCTTCTTAGCCAGTCGACATTCTGTAGCTCCACTGTGTCCTCCTCTAGCTCCTTCCCTCCTCCCACGTCTTTCCTAAGCGCTTGTGCCCCCCTTTCACCCCCAATCCTCAAAGAGCCCACTATAGTCTGCAACTTAGAGTATCTTCTATTTTTCAGGCAGGCTAGCTTGTGAATGAAGCCCACGCTACCAATCTCAGTTAAAGGTCAAGGTCTCTCTCTCTCGCTCTCTTTTCCTTCTCGTTCACATCTGGAAGGAATTAATGTCATGACTCACCATCTAACTGCAGCTCAGCAACAAGGAAAAACAAAACTTTGCGAGTGCAAGTGTGTGTACATTGAAGAGATTCAACTCAAGAGTACTTTATAATGAGCTAGAGCTGTGTGTATTTATCCTAGAACGTATTTATTCTCCAACAGACTCACACAGGCATGTTGCTGCAGCTTGTGCAAGAGGTGTTTGGCAGGAACAAAGTAGTCCAGGAGGTAGCGCAGGCTGTCATGCTGGTAGGTGGACTCCAGCACGGAGAAGACCTGGGAAAGCACATGGAGGGACATAATGACTATGGAGCATCAGCTGGATGAATGATGCCATGTGTCCAATAAGCTGTGTCCGTGTGTGTGAGATGTACCTGTGAGAGGAGAGGAGGTGCTGTGCTTTCAAATGGAGGGTAAAGAGATGAGAGCGCCCCCTGCACACAGTCCTCCATGGCCTCTGATGCCTGATTCGGACAAGAGAGGGTGAATCAAGTTTGTGAAGTTTGTGTTCTACACACACACACACACACCTACACACATTCTCTCTCCTCTTGACTTCCTGTTGAACATTCTGGGGAGTGTCAAACATTTCCCTCTGAGGACACACACACACACACACAAGCTTTTCCCAACTTTCTTTCTCCAACACCCACCCAAACACCAGACAAACCCCCCTCCCAAACTTCCTCCACTTGTGTTTTCTTCCCTTCAATTTTCCTCGTTTCACCTCCACTTGTGTCATCTGATAACAATTACAGGGGATTTTCTCTCCCACTGCTGCCACATACATTTAGGATATTTTCTCATTGGTACTGTGTTGGTTGGTGTGTTAATACACACAGTAAGTAGAATTGTGCTCTCCTGGAAGCCAGTGTTGTTCTAACAAGATATCTAAGGCTCTTAGGATTCCTTTCAGTGTCAAAAAAGACACTGTGTTCCCACATCTGCTATTAGGATTGCTAAATATTATAAAATTTAGGGCCTTTCTAGTTAAGATTTCCACATATAACAAATCATGTTTGTAGTTTAAGTATTGACTAGAGGTGAGGTGCAGCTCCGTGGAAAAGTGGCAAGTTGGTGTGATGGGTCCCAAGGTTGCTGTAGTAACGCCTGATTTGGGTTTCTAAACTTTGAGGTGGAATTGTGTATCCCTTCTCCTGAATAGCTCTTAACTTGAAGAGCAAGACCAGCTGAACTCTTTAGTTGTGCGCTCATCTTTCCTAAGAAAGTGCAAACATGACATGCAAACACAAACAAGTACACGGAGAGACACAAAATCAGACAAATAGGATAAAGAAAGAGGACAGACAAGTCACGCAGACAGACCTAGACAGAACGTGTTTTGCGAGACAAGACTGAGGAGGTGGAGAAAGGAATCAGTGGGAGAGAAGGATGGGAAAATTGAGTGTGTATGATGAGAAGCAGATGTGAGGAGCGTCCACAGACTTGAGGACAGCGATGGGCTCTGAGAAGCTCTGCATGGAGAAATGAGAACATATACCACAGAGGAGGGACGCAGTAGAGAAAAGGGGAAAGAAGAATTCCGGCCTGTGAATCACTGTCATGTGTACAAAGTGGACTTCCAGATGCCTCTGGCGAGTGGCCTTGTGTCATGTATTATGGGATGCGACATCACAGACGCATTTTCAGCATGCGTCCTCACATGAGGCATGACTGTCAATGTCATGTCAGCTTTTGGTTGTCTTCAACTGTCTAATACACCCTGGACTGGTTGCCAGCCAATCACAGGGCACATATAGACAAACAACCATTCACACTCACATTCATACCTATGGACAATTTGGAGTCACCAATTAACCTAGCATGTTTTTGGAATGTGGGAGGAAAGCAGAGAAAACCCACACATGCACGGGGAGAACATGCAAACTCCACATAGAGATGGCCGAGGGTGGTTTTGAACCCTGGTCTCCTAGCTGTGAGTTCTGCGCGCTAACCACTCGATCACCATGCCTCCCTCTTTGCAGCCATGCTTTAACAATAAAGTTTTCTCAGGTCCACAGCTGTTTTGAATCTTCCTAATTATTACTAGTATGATACTGTAAGTCCAAAGTAAGGATTTTGGTGTTGAAACGGAAGACCGGAAGAAAGGCAGGTGGTACCAGATGAGTTAAGAGATAGTGTACCGAGTCCCTCTTTGCATTCATTCATTCATTTTTTACCGCTTTTCCTCACGAGGGTCAAACAACCATTCACACTCACATTCAAACTTATGGACAATTTGAAGTCACCAATTAACCTAGCATGTTTTTGGAAAGCGGGAGGAAACCGGAGTACCCGGAGAAAACCCACGCATGCACGGGGAGAACATGCAAACTCCACACAAAGGAGATGGCCGAGGGTGGAATTGAACCCTGGTCTCCTAGCTGTGAGCCACCATGCCTCCCTCTTTGCAGCCATGCTTTAACAAAGTTTTCTCAGGTCCACAGCTGTTTTGAATCTTCCTCATTATTACTAGTATGATACTGTAAGTCAAAAGTAAGGATTCCCTCACCAGGCACTGGGGAATAGCTCAACAAAGACAGGAAGTGTAGTTAACAAGAGATTCCACTGATTGGCAACTCTGCTGTCTGGTTCCTTTTTTGCGTAAATACTTGACTTTTTTTTCCTTTTTGAATCATGGTGTTCCCACCTCCATGACTGCAGAGAACACAGAGAACCCTCTATTCACAGGAGCATGTGCAGGCTGTGACAATGTGTGTGTGTGCACAACTGCAAGCATCTTGTGTTCAATTAGCGGCCATGTTTTTCCTCAGCCCGCTTGTGCAAACAAACCACTTCCTGCCCGGGCAAATCGACATGTTCAGATTTGACGTTTTCCATCCAAAGTTTTTCCACAGCTGAGATGACGCTGCACATGTTTAAAGCCCTCAAGTCCGAAAACCCTGGCCTTTTTTCCCCCCCTCCCACTCTCTTCTCTCCCATGTCCAATGTGGAAAATGCGGCATCACCGAAAACCGCCGCGGCTGAAAATAACGAGTAGGCCTCGACTCTGCCTCCCCAGGCGTTCTGCTTTTTCACTTCCTGGCTCGGGCCAAAGTGCTCCACCCTGCACAACACACTTTTTGTTGTTTCCTCCATCCACTCACAGAGTCAATGTCCTGCCTGAGTCACCTCCTCGATGGCGCCTCAAAAGGCCAAAGATGGTAAAGCAACATGCAGACATCCACACAGCTAAAAGTTAACTCACATAGCCCCACTTTTGAGAATCATTGTAAAAGTTCACTTAGGGTCACCAAAACAAGTTGGAAAAAAGCCTCTCATCATATGACATCACATTTGCATACAGGTAATAGTCATGCTGAGTCAGAATAAAAACAACTTACCATGACTGAGACAGGAATCAAACTCAATCCACAGCCGTCTTCCTGGACTCGCTTCCTCTCTGCATCTCCGTAGTCACACTTTGTTCCCTTCAAACTTTAATCACCCATGTTACCCCGCCATCATCAACATCATCCCCTCTCAGAGAATCTCAGGCTCCTTCTCCCGCACACTCATTGCTGGATTTCCCAGGCTAGGAATGTCCAAGCTGCATATTCCTCACTCCCACATGCCTCCCAAATCTCCTCCCCCACTTTTCATCCAACAAGAGCGCTGCAGTCTCTTTTTACACTCCAACTTTCCATTCTTAGCCCTAGAGGGAGCTAAGCGAATAGACATGGGTGAGGCAGTTTTATTGCAAATAGAAATGTGTTTTCACAGGGTTGGTGGTAGTGTGGGGGTTAGTGGTTGAAGCAATGCAAGCTAATGGCAATGGTAATGGCTTAATTCTAACTTAAACATGCATACAGGTTACATTGGAATACATCATATGTTACAATTCACAGCTCCATGTGTCCCAAAAAGTATCTGTGTTTGTCGCTCTGCTGCCGACTTTCTGCCTTGTGTTGCAGTGCACTACCATGTCTGCCAGGGCGGCGCTACCTGTGCACACCTGCTCATAATTACTCACTGGTTTAACCCAGGTTCGAAGGCAGATTGTCTCTCCATGCACACCAGTCTCGTTCGATGCCTTACCTGTTTAGCTACACTCAAATAATTTGTTGGGCGAACGTAATAAAATTATGGAAAGAATTTCCATCTAATGAGATACAATTTTGTTGAACCAACTAATTGCAAATATGTTGAGTGAACAAGTCTGTACTAAGTATTGGTGTTACCATTACAATGTTTAAATCCAACTTAATTTGTATAGGTTGTTTTAACATATTTACTAAAGTAGAAGCTGACTTATTTTCCTTTGGTTACATTAACGTCTATATGATTACGGGTATCTTATTTTTACAGGGTAGGTACAGCTACAATTTTAAAAAGGTAAAATAACACCAGTTATTTAATCCTGACTTGACTAAACTTAAAGTTCAGTCAAAAAGTTAAAACTGAGACAAAACTTTTTAAAAAGGAAAATAAACTCTAAAATAGTACCACAAAACAGACTTAATTTGAAAAATGACTGTATTCTTCAAATCAGGCAAACAATGACGGACAAAAATGCATATCTTGACTTGATTGCCACTACATTTATGAACTTAAAGTACTCTGTCATGAACCTGAGACTGGCTGATGACACGTTGTCTTCGCAGTAACTCTTTGGTTTGATGAAGCTGAAGAACCAGTCCCTTTCACAGGTGGATGGCAGATGTAGGTAAACTTCAACAGGAGACCCTTTTAGTTTGTGACACAGGACATCTTCATCGTATCAAGTTCCTGGGGTAAATTGAGACAGGAGTGCGGACAGGTCAGCTTTGTTTCGTGACTAACAATCAAAAGCAACACATGTCAAAGGTTAATAAAAAGCTTTAATACATAATCATGCGGTTTTTACTAGTTATAAACTTTTCCTCACAGTCTGGCATATTTCTTAAATAAAAAAAATAATGCTGTTCTATAAATTTAAATATAAATGTTAAGTAACAGTACTTGAAAAATGAGCTTTACTGCTTTGAAACGTACAAATAACTGCCTAAAGAAACATCACCATAAAAATATTTGTTCAGAAAATGCATAGAGGAACACACCATTCATACACCCACACAAATTAACATTAATATTTGATTACACATTTTTGGGGATGAAAAAACCTTACAAGGAGCAGGGATTGTCTTCATTCTGTATAATATAAATGTATAATCTGGCTTGCTGCTCTATCAAGATGTTAACTGTCAGTATTTTCAGCCCCAAACCGTGGTAAAGGGCGGCCTGACTTCGGCAGAGAAAGAAACACCGTTGCCGGCCAGGCAACTTTATTTTTAGACAGCTCGACCCGCCCCACATAGCTGGCCAAACACATGCCTGCAACAAAGAAACTTGTGATTTATGTCCCGCTTTGTGAAATAATGTCAATAATTCCATTAAATACTATTTAATGCATTATACTATACATTTGGGAGGACGTGACGTGCACTTCAGCCTAACACGACCACTTTAGCCTCAGCCGTTTTTAACCTGATCTGTAATTCCCAAGTTAATTTTTACAGGCATGTAACAGCACACTGTCTTACAATTGTTCATTTTACCAATGAACTTTAACTGGTCTAGTATGTTGTCTACGTGGTGTTTAACAATGAGCAGCAATTTAGTTTTAGCTAAAAGGTAACAACACAAAAACTACCAGTCATAAGTATCTAAATACATAAAAAACGAAAGAAAGAAAGAAAGATGACAGAATTAAAAGGGAAAGTGAACTTACCAATTTAGGTCTTTCGCCATCAGGGATGGTTTAGGTTTAGGCAGTATAGGTTAGCTTCCCAACTCTCCGCTATGGCGCTTCTCCACCGGAAGCTACCTTAGCTGATGAATAGGGCCTGTGACGTGTTATGCCACCTTCTGCTCTGGAGAGGTATTGCAAATGGGATTCCAAACTGAACCCATTAGTTTGTGCAGACATAAAGCAATCTAGTAGTGTTAAGGTTTTTGCCACCATGTTAAAACTACGTGATTGAAAAATGTCTAATCACTAAACATGAATAAATATAGCAGAAACTACATGTTACACTTTTATTGATAAAGCAGACACCCATGTTGCTTTTTTTGAGTGTAGTTTTCATGTTGTATGTGTATGTCTACTACTTGGTTTATGTATTTTTCTGCCCTGCTCTGCAGCTCTGGCAGTAGCTTGCATTGTATTTTTGTGTGTAGTTTTTTCCAGCAGCACTTTTTATTACCTTGTGCTTTTGTCCTGCTAGTCATTTTTGTTTGCTTCCTGTACTTTTTGTTCCACTTCCTGTGTTTGTATGTTACCCTATCGGGAAAAGTACATTTTGTGTATTAAACCCTTATTCTTTCTATTTGTTTCATTGTGTCATGTTTGTGCACCACCTGTATTCAACATGTACCATTTACCAATTTTGAAATATAACTTAAATTGAAATACCATCAGAAAATACGACAGTATCACTGTGTGTTAAGTAATATATTACAACTTACTATATGTAACATTGACAGTAAATAATCATAAATATATAATAGTGATGAAAAGACAAGACAAGAGTGAGTCCAGACAATGTAATACTTGAAGTAGTTTAAGGAAATTAAAAGTTTTTCATGCTGTTCACACCTACAGTACAAGTGTTTGTTAAATTTTTCCTCGTATGGTCGTATTTCATAAAATTTCTGGGGAGCAAATTGTTTGCTTCATAATTTTTGTTGCTTGAAGGTTGATCACAAACTTGCTTTCTGCTATTACCAAATTGCATTATTTAAAATTTAGTTACTCAATCAGAATCAGAAATTGTTTTATTGCCAGGTATGATCAAACACATATTAGGAATTTATTTTGGCAAAGTACGTGCAGATACATATATTAAAAATGAAAATACAAAATATACAGTATAAATGTATATACACAGTCAGTTTTTTGTTTGTTTTTCCGGAAGCACAGTCTGATTATTATTTCATTATTATTATCAATTTAGGCTCAAGGATAAACTGTTTTTAATCAAACCATCTTTGTAGTGTAGCAATTTAATCTGTGACATTATTAACACTTAACTCTATTAGGTAGATGTAAAAGGCTTGAGTGCGATAACACAAGAAAAAAGGAAAACAAAAAAAAATGTAATAATTATGTGATGTTATGAGTAGAAAGAGTGGGGTGTGATGTACTGACACATGGTGGCGTCAGACTCCTTAGAGCGCAAGCCCAGCTAGACCAGCCACGGTGATGAGTAGAGCTGGATGGGAGGAGGAAAGAAAGACATCACCAATCGAGTAAGGATATAAACACCAGCTAATGAACTCTATTAACTGAGCTCACCTTGCATCAATGAAAGCTGTAGGCTGGTCGCGCTGCTATCTGTAGGGGGGGCCGCCGTGGCGACAGGGACAGCAGCAGGCGGGCGGACGGTGGGATTTGAGACAAGCACATTGGTGACCGTGGTGTTCGGCTCTGCCAGGTTCACAACATTGGTTGTCAACCTCGGAGTGGGGGCTTCAAGTGCACCAGTAACTGCAGGTGTGCGTCAAACAGAACAGCAGCATTTCCGGTTTAGTAATAATGATGTGTGTCACTTGTTGTTTGTCTCTATGTTGTCTTACCGGGGTCGTAGGATCCGGTGGAAACGGACAGTGAGAAAGAAGGTGCTGCGCTGCTTTGACGCCTCTTGCGTACGGTGGTAGATGGCAAATTAGAGAAACTGACACTGAACGTACACTGGATCTTTCCCGGAGAGACGTTGCCCTTCACAGAACCCACTGGAAGCTGCGGATATGTACCAGGGGAAGTGTTTGGTAATTTCTGCCTCTTTAGATGGTGCAAGTCTTACACATTTGCTCAAAATGTTTAAGGTCAGTCAATACAACTCACTGATGTTAGACTGAGCTCGCCATCAACAAGGAACGCACGAAAGAACTGGACCACACTGTTGTTGTTTGCACAGATGTAGGTGATGTCGTTAGTTTCCTAATATGAAATAAAAAAATGACAATGTTGAAAGACATTGTGGATTTTGTCTCAATGAGCCAAAAGAGCTGGCCTACCAATGTGCTTTCAGAAGACAGCGTGCAAGACACGTAGCCATCAGACTCCCCTGAGAGGGCAAACTCAAAGTTCTCATCATCTCTCGTTTCTACTGAAACGAAAAAACATGATTCATCCTCTGCTGGGTTACAATCAGAAGGTTCAGCTGCACACAGCTGCTCGGTGACACAGCCTTCATCAGAGATGACCTCCTGACAAGACAAGAAGGAAAAATCAACATGGTGATTCTTAGAAGTGATATTAGGATATTTGATTTTTCGCCATTGAAAGTTGACAATCTGTTCTACAATCACACACCTCCAACGTTTGTACTGCTACTTCATCTTCTGGCTGTTCTCCATCAACTTCCCCTTCCTCTTCGGGTTGTTCTCCGTCACCTTCTCCATCCCCTTCGGGCTGTTCTCCGTCACCTTCCCCTTCGGGCTGTTCTCCGTCACCTTCTCCATCCCCTTCGGGCTGTTCTCCGTCACCTTCTCCATCCCCTTCGGGCTGTTCTCCGTCACCTTCTCCATCCCCTTCGGGCTGTTCTCCGTCACCTTCCCCTTCCTCTTCCGGCTGTTCCCCGTCACCTTCCCCTTCCTCTTCGGGCTGTTCCCCGTCACCTTCCCCTTCCTCTTCCGGCTGTTCCCCGTCACCTTCCCCTTCCTCTTCGGGCTGTTCTCCGTCACCTTCCCCTTCCTCTTCCGGCTGCTCTCCATCACCTTCCTCTTCGGGCTGTTCTCCGTCACCTTCCTCTTCGGGTTGTTCTCCGTCACCTTCCTCTTCGGGTTGTTCTTCTTCCCCTTCGGGCTGTTCTCCATCACCTTCTCCATCCTCTTCGGGCTGTTCTCCATCACCTTCTCCATCCTCTTCGGGCTGTTCTCCGTCACCTTCCCCTTCCTCTTCGGGCTGTTGTCCGTCACCTTCCTCTTCCGGCTGCTCTCCGTCACCTTCCCCTTCCTCTTCCGGTTGCTCTCCATCACCTTCCTCTTCGGGCTGTTCTCCGTCACCTTCCTCTTCGGGTTGTTCTCCGTCACCTTCCTCTTCCCCTTCGGGTTGTTCTTCATCACCTTCCTCTTCCCCTTCGGGTTGTTCTTCATCACCTTCCCCTTCCCCTTCGGGTTGTTCTTCGTCACCTTCCCCTTCCTCTTCGGGCTGTTCTCCGTCACCTTCCCCTTCCTCTTCGGGCTGTTCTCCGTCACCATCCTCTCCCGGCTGCTCTCCGTCACCTTCCTCTGCGGGCTGCTCTCCGTCACCTTCCCCATCCTCTTCGAGTTGTTCTCCATCACCTTCCCCATCCTCTTCGGGCTGTTCTCCATCACCTTCCCCTTCGGGCTGTTCCCCGTCACCTTCCCCTTCCTCTTCGGGCTGTTCTCCGTCACCTTCCCCTTCCTCTTCCGGCTGCTCTCCATCACCTTCCTCTTCGGGCTGTTCTCCGTCACCTTCCTCTTCCCCTTCCTCTTCGGGTTGTTCTTCTTCCTCTTCGGGCTGTTCTCCATCACCTTCTCCATCCTCTTCGGCCTGTTCTCCATCACCTTCTCCATCCTCTTCGGGCTGTTGTCCGTCACCTTCCCCTTCCTCTTCGGGCTGTTGTCCGTCACCTTCCTCTTCCTCTTCGGGCTGTTCTCCGCCACCTTCCTCTTCCGGCTGCTCTCCGTCACCTTCCCCTTCCTCTTCCGGCTGCTCTCCATCACCTTCCTCTTCGGGCTGTTCTCCGTCACCTTCCTCTTCGGGTTGTTCTCCGTCACCTTCCTCTTCCCCTTCGGGTTGTTCTTCGTCACCTTCCCCTTCCTCTTCGGGCTGTTCTCCGTCACCATCCTCTCCCGGCTGCTCTCCGTCACCTTCCTCTGCGGGCTGCTCTCCATCACCTTCCTCTTCGGGTTGTTCTCCGTCACCTTCCCCATCCTCTTCGAGTTGTTCTCCATCACCTTCCCCATCCTCTTCGAGTTGTTCTCCATCACCTTCCCCTTCGGGCTGTTCTCCGTCACCTTCCCCTTCCTCTTCCGGCTGTTCCCCGTCACCGTCCCCTTCCTCTTCCGGCTGTTCCCCGTCACCTTCCCCTTCCTCTTCGGGCTGTTCTCCGTCACCTTCCCCTTCCTCTTCCGGCTGCTCTCCATCACCTTCCTCTTCGGGCTGTTCTCCGTCACCTTCCTCTTCGGGTTGTTCTCCGTCACCTTCCTCTTCCCCTTCCTCTTCGGGTTGTTCTTCTTCCTCTTCGGGCTGTTCTCCATCACCTTCTCCATCCTCTTCGGCCTGTTCTCCATCACCTTCTCCATCCTCTTCGGGCTGTTCTCCGTCACCTTCCCCTTCCTCTTCGGGCTGTTGTCCGTCACCTTCCCCTTCCTCTTCGGGCTGTTCTCCGTCACCTTCCTCTTCCGGCTGCTCTCCGTCACCTTCCCCTTCCTCTTCCGGCTGCTCTCCATCACCTTCCTCTTCGGGCTGTTCTCCGTCACCTTCCTCTTCGGGTTGTTCTCCGTCACCTTCCTCTTCCCCTTCGGGTTGTTCTTCGTCACCTTCCTCTTCCCCTTCGGGTTGTTCTTCGTCACCTTCCCCTTCCTCTTCGGGCTGTTCTCCGTCACCATCCTCTCCCGGCTGCTCTCCGTCACCTTCCTCTGCGGGCTGCTCTCCGTCACCTTCCTCTGCGGGCTGCTCTCCGTCACCTTCCTCTTCGGGTTGTTCTCCGTCACCTTCCCCATCCTCTTCGAGTTGTTCTCCATCACCTTCCCCATCCTCTTCGAGTTGTTCTCCATCACCTTCCCCTTCGGGCAGTTCTCCATCACCTTCTCCATCCTCTTCGGGCTGTTCTCCGTCACCTTCCCCTTCCTCTTCGGGCTGCTCTCCATTACCTTCCTCTTCAGGTTGTTCTCCATCACCTTCCTCTTCTACTTCGGGCTGTTCTCCGTCACCTTCCTCTTCTACTTCGGGCTGTTCTCCGTCACCTTCCCCTTCCTCTTCGGGTTGTTCTCCGACACCTTCCCCTTCCTCTTCGGGTTGTTCTTCGTCACCTTCCCCTTCCTCTTCCGGCTGTTCTCCGTCACCTTCTCCTTCCCCTTCGGGTTGTTCTGCGTCTCCTTCTCCTTCGGGCTGTTGTCCGTCACCTTCCCCTTCCTCTTCGGGTTGTTCTCCGTCACCTTCCCCATCCTCTTCGGGCTGTTCTCCGTCACCTTCTCCATCCTCTTCGGACTGTTCTCCGTCACCTTCCTCTTCTGGCTGCTCTCCGTCACCTTCCCCTTCGGGTTGTTCTCCGTCACCTTCCTCTTCCCCTTCGGGCTGCTCTCCATCACCTTCTCCATCCTCTTCGGGCTGTTCTCCGTCACCTTCCCCTTCCTCTTCGGGCTGTTCTCCGTCACCTTCCCCTTCCTCTTCGGGCTGCTCTCCATCACCTTCCTCTTCGGGTTGTTCTCCATCACCTTCCTCTTCCCCTTCGGGTTGTTCTCCGTCACCTTCCCCTTCAGGTTGTTCTTCATCACCTTCCCCTTCCTCTTCCGGCTGTTCTCCGTCACCTTCTCCTTCCCCTTCGGGCTGTTCTCCGTCACCTTCCCCATCCTCTTCGGGCTGTTCTCCGTCACCTTCCTCTTCCGGCTGCTCTCCGTCACCTTCCTCTTCCGGCTGCTCTCCGTCACCTTCCCCTTCGGGTTGTTCTCCGTCACCTTCCTCTTCCCCTTCGGGCTGTTCTCCATCACCTTCCCCTTCGGGCTGTTCTCCGTCACCTTCTCCATCCTCTTCGGGCTGTTCTCCGTCACCTTCTCCATCCTCTTCGGGCTGTTCTCCGTCACCTTCCCCTTCGGGTTGTTCTTCGTCACCTTCCCCTTCCTCTTCCGGCTGCTCTCCATCACCTTCCTCTTCGGGTTGTTCTCCATCACCTTCCTCTTCCCCTTCGGGCTGTTCTCCGTCACCTTCCCCCTCCGGCTGTTCTCCGTCACCTTGTCCTTCCCCTTCGGGTTGTTCTCCGTCTCCTTCTCCTTCGGGCTGTTCTCCGTCACCTTCCCCATCCTCTTCGGGCTGTTCTCCGTCACCTTCCTCTTCCAGCTGCTCTCCGTCACCTTCCCCTTCGGACTGTTCTCCATCACCTCCCCCTTCGGACTGTTCTCCATCACCTCCCCCTTCGGACTGTTCTCCATCACCTTCCCCTTCGGACTGTTCTCCATCACCTCCCCCTTCGGACTGTTCTCCATCACCTCCCCCTTCGGACTGTTCTCCATCACCTCCCCCTTCGGACTGTTCTCCATCACTTCCCCCTTCGGACTGTTCATCACTTCCCCCTTCGGACTGTTCATCACTTCCCCCTTCGGACTGTTCTCCATCACTTCCCCCTTCGGACTGTTCTCCATCACTTCCCCCTTCGGACTGTTCTCCATCACTTCCCCCTTCGGACTGTTCTCCATCACTTCCCCCTTCGGACTGTTCTCCATCACTTCCCCCTTCGGACTGTTCTCCATCACTTCCCCCTTCGGACTGTTCTCCATCACTTCCCCCTTCGGACTGTTCTCCATCACTTCCCCCTTCGGACTGTTCTCCATCACTTCCCCCTTCGGACTGTTCTCCATCACTTCCCCCTTCGGACTGTTCTCCATCACTTCCCCCTTCGGACTGTTCTCCATCACTTCCCCCTTCGGACTGTTCTCCATCACTTCCCCCTTCGGACTGTTCTCCATCACTTCCCCCTTCGGACTGTTCTCCATCACTTCCCCCTTCGGACTGTTCTCCATCACTTCCCCCTTCGGACTGTTCTCCATCACTTCCCCCTTCGGACTGTTCTCCATCACCTTCCCCTTCGGACTGTTCTCCATCACCTTCCCCTTCGGACTGTTCTCCATCACCTCCCCCTTCGGACTGTTCTCCATCACTTCCCCCTTCGGACTGTTCTCCATCACTTCCCCCTTCGGACTGTTCTCCATCACTTCCCCCTTCGGACTGTTCTCCATCACTTCCCCCTTCGGACTGTTCTCCATCACCTTCCCCTTCGGACTGTTCTCCATCACCTTCCCCTTCGGACTGTTCTCCATCACCTTCCCCTTCGGACTGTTCTCCATCACTTCCCCCTTCGGACTGTTCTCCATCACTTCCCCCTTCGGACTGTTCTCCATCATTTTCCCCTTCGGACTGTTCTCCATCACTTCCCCCTTCGGACTGTTCTCCATCACTTCCCCCTTCGGACTGTTCTCCATCACTTCCCCCTTCGGACTGTTCTCCATCACTTCCCCCTTCGGACTGTTCTCCATCACTTCCCCCTTCGGACTGTTCTCCATCACTTCCCCCTTCGGACTGTTCTCCATCACTTCCCCCTTCGGACTGTTCTCCATCACCTTCCCCTTCGGACTGTTCTCCATCACCTTCCCCTTCGGACTGTTCTCCATCACTTCCCCCTTCGGACTGTTCTCCATCACTTCCCCCTTCGGACTGTTCTCCATCACTTCCCCCTTCGGACTGTTCTCCATCACTTCCCCCTTCGGACTGTTCTCCATCACTTCCCCCTTCGGACTGTTCTCCATCACTTCCCCCTTCGGACTGTTCTCCATCACTTCCCCCTTCGGACTGTTCTCCATCACTTCCCCCTTCGGACTGTTCTCCATCACTTCCCCCTTCGGACTGTTCTCCATCACTTCCCCCTTCGGACTGCTCTCCATCACTTCCCCCTTCGGACTGCTCTCCATCACTTCCCCCTTCGGACTGCTCTCCATCACTTCCCCCTTCGGACTGCTCTCCATCACTTCCCCCTTCGGACTGTTCTCCATCACTTCCCCCTTCGGACTGTTCTCCATCACTTCCCCCTTCGGACTGTTCTCCATCACTTCCCCCTTCGGACTGTTCTCCATCACTTCCCCCTTCGGACTGTTCTCCATCACTTCCCCCTTCGGACTGTTCTCCATCACCTCCCCCTTCGGACTGTTCTCCATCACCTCCCCCTTCGGACTGTTCTCCATCACCTCCCCCTTCGGACTGTTCTCCATCACCTCCCCCTTCGGACTGTTCTCCATCACCTCCCCCTTCGGACTGTTCTCCATCACTTCCCCCTTCGGACTGTTCTCCATCATTTTCCCCTTCGGACTGTTCTCCATCACTTCCCCCTTCGGACTGTTCTCCATCACTTCCCCCTTCGGACTGTTCTCCATCACTTCCCCCTTCGGACTGTTCTCCATCACTTCCCCCTTCGGACAGTTCTCCATCACTTCCCCCTTCGGACTGTTCTCCATCACCTCCCCCTTCGGACTGTTCTCCATCACCTCCCCCTTCGGACTGTTCTCCATCACCTCCCCCTTCGGACTGTTCTCCATCACCTCCCCCTTCGGACTGTTCTCCATCATTTTCCCCTTCGGACTGTTCTCCATCACCTCCCCCTTCGGACTGTTCTCCATCACTTCCCCCTTCGGACTGTTCTCCATCACTTCCCCCTTCGGACTGTTCTCCATCACTTCCCCCTTCGGACTGTTCTCCATCACTTCCCCCTTCGGACTGTTCTCCATCACTTCCCCCTTCGGACTGCTCTCCATCACTTCCCCCTTCGGACTGTTCTCCATCACCTTCCCCTTCGGACTGTTCTCCATCACTTCCCCCTTCGGACTGTTCTCCATCACTTCCCCCTTCGGACTGTTCTCCATCACTTCCCCCTTCGGACTGTTCTCCATCACTTCCCCCTTCGGACTGTTCTCCATCACCTCCCCCTTCGGACTGTTCTCCATCACCTTCCCCTTCGGACTGTTCTCCATCACTTCCCCCTTCGGACTGTTCTCCATCACTTCCCCCTTCGGACTGTTCTCCATCACTTCCCCCTTCGGACTGTTCTCCATCACTTCCCCCTTCGGACTGTTCTCCATCACTTCCCCCTTCGGACTGTTCTCCATCACTTCCCCCTTCGGACTGCTCTCCATCACTTCCCCCTTCGGACTGCTCTCCATCACTTCCCCCTTCGGACTGTTCTCCATCACCTTCCCCTTCGGACTGTTCTCCATCACTTCCCCCTTCGGACTGTTCTCCATCACTTCCCCCTTCGGACTGTTCTCCATCACTTCCCCCTTCGGACTGTTCTCCATCACTTCCCCCTTCGGACTGTTCTCCATCACTTCCCCCTTCGGACTGTTCTCCATCACTTCCCCCTTCGGACTGTTCTCCATCACTTCCCCCTTCGGACTGTTCTCCATCACCTTCCCCTTCGGACTGTTCTCCATCACCTTCCCCTTCGGACTGTTCTCCATCACTTCCCCCTTCGGACTGTTCTCCATCACTTCCCCCTTCGGACTGTTCTCCATCACTTCCCCCTTCGGACTGTTCTCCATCACTTCCCCCTTCGGACTGTTCTCCATCACTTCCCCCTTCGGACTGTTCTCCATCACTTCCCCCTTCGGACTGTTCTCCATCACTTCCCCCTTCGGACTGTTCTCCATCACTTCCCCCTTCGGACTGTTCTCCATCACTTCCCCCTTCGGACTGTTCTCCATCACTTCCCCCTTCGGACTGTTCTCCATCACTTCCCCCTTCGGACTGTTCTCCATCACCTCCCCCTTCGGACTGTTCTCCATCACCTCCCCCTTCGGACTGTTCTCCATCACCTCCCCCTTCGGACTGTTCTCCATCACTTCCCCCTTCGGACTGTTCTCCATCATTTTCCCCTTCGGACTGTTCTCCATCACTTCCCCCTTCGGACTGTTCTCCATCACTTCCCCCTTCGGACTGTTCTCCATCACTTCCCCCTTCGGACTGTTCTCCATCACTTCCCCCTTCGGACTGTTCTCCATCACTTCCCCCTTCGGACTGTTCTCCATCACTTCCCCCTTCGGACAGTTCTCCATCACTTCCCCCTTCGGACTGTTCTCCATCACTTCCCCCTTCGGACTGTTCTCCATCACTTCCCCCTTCGGACTGTTCTCCATCACTTCCCCCTTCGGACTGTTCTCCATCACTTCCCCCTTCGGACTGTTCTCCATCACTTCCCCCTTCGGACTGTTCTCCATCACTTCCCCCTTCGGACTGTTCTCCATCACCTTCCCCTTCGGACTGTTCTCCATCACTTCCCCCTTCGGACTGTTCTCCATCACTTCCCCCTTCGGACTGTTCTCCATCACTTCCCCCTTCGGACTGTTCTCCATCACCTTCCCCTTCGGACTGTTCTCCATCACTTCCCCCTTCGGACTGTTCTCCATCACTTCCCCCTTCGGACTGTTCTCCATCACTTCCTCCTTCGGACTGTTCTCCATCACCTTCCCCTTCGGACTGTTCTCCATCACTTCCCCCTTCGGACTGTTCTCCATCACTTCCCCCTTCGGACTGTTCTCCATCACTTCCCCCTTCGGACTGTTCTCCATCACCTCCCCCTTCGGACTGTTCTCCATCACCTCCCCCTTCGGACTGTTCTCCATCACCTCCCCCTTCGGACTGTTCTCCATCACTTCCCCCTTCAGACTGTTCTCCATCACCTTCCCCTTCAGACTGTTCTCCATCACCTTCCCCTTCAGACTCTTCTCCATCACTTCCCCCTTCAGACTGTTCTCCATCACTTCCCCCTTCAGACTGTTCTCCATCACTTCCCCCTTCAGACTGTTCTCCATCACTTCCCCCTTCAGACTGTTCTCCATCACTTCCCCCTTCAGACTGTTCTCCATCACTTCCCCCTTCAGACTGTTCTCCATCACTTCCCCCTTCAGACTGTTCTCCATCACTTCCCCCTTCAGACTGTTCTCCATCCTCTTCGGGCTGTTCACCATCCTCTTTGAGCTGTTCTCCATCACCTTCCTCTTCGGGTTGTTCTCCACCACCTTCTTCATCCTCTTCAGGCTGTTCTGCATCATTTTCTCCATCATCTTCAGACTGAGACCCAACGGCCGTCATACACATCCAACCCATCATCAAAAGCAAGAGCCATTTTGGGGGCATGTCTACAATCAAGAGGTTATATTAATTCATTAACTCAAATGCTATCAATTAATTTAAAAAGTTACTCTAGGGGAACACATCAAATCTCAATTCAGCTTTAAGAGAACAAGTACAGAGTAAAATCGCTTATGAGTAATACATTACCGCAATTTAGTGTGTATAGGCCGCTACTTTGTTCTCACGCTTTGAACCCAGCCAATTTGAATTTGAACGATTTGCAGGATAAAGAATCATTTGTTTACTGCTTCAATGTTGACATCAGATCTACGCAATTTTTTTTTTCTTACCAGACTGGTTGGAAGATACATGATATAATGATGAATGAACAGATGAACACAAACACTTCCTGCCGCTTCCTCGTATTGTTATCTTCTTCGTTGGAAGACAACTTTGTGGAAAACACGTGGAGAAATGCATCTGATGCAGCTTTCAAGTTAAAGGTAATCGATCTAGCAAAATTTGCTCAAGTCTGGCAAAGGATCTCCAAGAGACAAAAGTAACAGTTGTGATAACAAAAATTGGGGGGGGGGGGGGGGGGGGCTTAAGTCAATGTTGATGCACTACACTACTGATAGGGATATCATACAACTTCATGTCCTAAAATCTGAACTATCCCTTTAACTAGTAGTATTGCACACACTGTTCTGCACTGTTTGGAAAAAAAAAAAACATTCCCACATCCCTTGTGGGACTAATAAAGGAATATCGTATCTTATATTCTACGATGCGCAATAATCCAGACATTACAGAAAATTACGAAGTCATTAACTCAGATAATTATTTAGCATTTTATGATTGAGACACAATAGTCATATCTAAAAAAAAAAAAAAATTCAACCACGTCCCAAAATTTACATTTTTGTTAATTTGGTCAAATAATGTCGATGTATTTGGGCTGTTAATTAATTATTAATGTGGTGTTTAAAACAGAAATGTTTTCCTCTTAAACAAGAAATACGCTTTAAATATGTTATATGTATGTAAACATGCAAGTATAAATAAATGACATATGCTTTATCCTACCTGTTAGTCTTTGTTGTGTTGACTCGTCTAAAGCAAAACACAAAGATGCAAAAAGAATGAAAAAAGATTGGTCAGCTTTGCAAGTGCATCATGTAATAATTTTGCACATATCTTCACCCTTACCTTTGCATCCTTATTTAAATGGGTGCCACGTGGAGGCGGGCGGTTCTTTCATGTACATATATTTTTTTGTACATCCTCCTCTGTGTGTGTGGGGGGGGGGGGGACCTTGTTGGGCAGAGTGCAGCATCTTAAATGAAAGTCTAACTTTAAAATATGTATCATGAAGTATATTGTATGTAAAACCTGAAGCTATTATACACTTTTATTTGGAAATTTAGTGGAAGGCTGGAATGTGGACCAAAGGGAAACTGAACTGATGAGTGGCTATTTTGTTTTTGATTTTATTAACAGCAACAAATATATTTTATTTCCTTACAGACTCCCAAAACAGAAAAATAACAGAGGACGTTCTATCACAATAGACATTTTATCTTATTTATAGGGCGTAGTGGTCGGATTCATAGATTCATTTTTAGATGAAATGGGTCTTGTGATCCATATCTAACACATACTATAAAAAGGTGAACCAATCATAAATTTACCCAAACAAAACAGGTGTATATGAACTAAATACAGTAATGCGGTTGGTTTAATGTTTTAAAGAATAATGATGAATTATTATTAATTCATGTGAAATCTTGTCAGTGACTGGTGACAGAATGGGAGTGCTAACTTGTTATACAACTCTGCGTATGTGCAAAGCATGCCCACATTGAAAGATGGTAGCCTATCACACAGGAAAAACCACATTGCAGAGTAAAATGTTGAAATCTTCCAAACGGATGTTTGTGATGTTTGTTGTTGTTGAGTCACATGATGCCCACAATGTAAGTGTCCAATGTCATAAACCCCTGTGGAAAAGAGAGACAGCACAACTTGTGATGAAGTGACAATCAGTTTGGTTTTGCTGCAAACTTTGGTACAACATTGTAAAATAATTATACTTGCAGTGTGTTTTGCAGTAATTGAGTAAAGTTAACTGAAAGTTTGTAAAATTCTCATTACAGCCAAAGTGTGATGGAACGCTCACACCCTAACCTTTTCCTCTCTGAAATGCTAAAACAGTCATCAAGATGCCATGACACAGCACATCTATCAGATAATCATCAAGGCAGCGTTACCAGTTGGAGTCAACAACAGGTTGAATCGCGTTGATACAAAATTTGACTCAAGTGAGATTTCAGTCAGTGCAGATCCACACAGACTAGACCAGGGGTCTCAAACTCAATTTACTTGGGGGCCACTAGAGCTCGGATGTAGTTGAGACTGGGCCGCATCAGGTTTTCCCAAAAAAAAAAACACATTTATTAAAACCAAAAATTTTTTAGAAACTTCGCTTTGGTTCCAATTTTCTACAAGAAAAGCTCTGATAAAACATTCCACTGTTCTCAAATATCTTACTTTTTATTTTTCTACACAAAATAATATGAAAAATAAATAAACAAATCAAGAATAAAGAAAATCAATCAATCCGTAATAAATAAATAAATATAATAATAATAATAAAATGGCAAATAATAAAAACTTAAGAAACCACATATAGTTGGTGGGTAGACAAATTATTTTTTTCACATTAAAATGAACAAAGCATTATTAGAACCCTGTAGACATGACAAAACACGACTATAGTCACATTTATACTCTTTTTATTTACAACATATTGCGCAACTGCAGGGTCTTGAGACACATGCTAACTCGCAAACTTGAGAGCTAGTGACCTAGAATGATCACTATTAAAATTCCAAACACTTGGTTGTTCTGATATACGTATCTTCCATTTTCTTTCATTTTCACAAATAACTGCTTTTCATGTGTTGATATCTCTCGGACATTCATGTTGTTTTCTCTGAAAGCAGCTTACACCGGCAAAACCTATCCTACCCAATGTGAACCTGAACGTAGACATTCAGGGCTCTATGTTGATTGCAATATAATTGGACACGCTTAAGCAAAAAAATCAAACTCTCTGGTCACTTTTTTTTGCCTTTTGCTATCGAACACAAATGTTTTTAGTGTACAGTAATTGACCTCACTGATCCAATACTTCTGGAGGGTTCTGTAGATAAAAATATCCCATTGGAAATGTATGCTTATGTGTAGCTTACTGTAATTCATACATGAGGGCGTTGAGCTCCTGATACCACATCCAAAGCCAGAATAAAGCCAGTGACCAGTGGATCTGCATGAAAGGATGTTTGAAAAATACAACAATTAGCTACCATAGAATCTTAGAACCTTCATATTCATTGAGAGCTCACCTTGTGTCAGCAACAGTTGGAGACCGGGGACTGGCTGGTGATGGTGACGGTGGTGATGAAGATGAGCATGTGTGACTGTGGTGCCTGGCTCTGCCGGGTCCACAACATTGGTGGTCAACTTCGGAGTTAGTGGCTAGCAATTTCACTCGTAGTTCCACTATCACGGTCTTCACTCACTTCTCAACTTCATCTTGTCCATGGCCATGTCTGCTTCTTCATCTTGGTCTCACTTTACAATAAAGTACACATAAATACAGTAGTTACTGAGGAACTTATGAGTAATGGTTTTGTTCCTTATTAACTACTGTAATTTTGTGTATCTTTTTGTAAAGCGTTACCCTTCATCTTGTCCACTGCCACTTTCTTCATTTTGTCCACTACCGCTGTTCTGCTGATCATCATCATCACCTTTTTCACCACCGTCCTCTTTATGTTGTCCACTACTGCTATCATCTTTGTCTTCTTTATCTTCTTCACTTTGTCCACTACCACTGTCTTCCACATCATCTTCCTCATCCATCTTCATCTGTCCATCGCCATGGTCCATAGACATGTCCACAAATGATGAGCACGTTGTTTTCCCAAGCCTGCCTTTGAGAGAGACTTATTATACATGTCATATTTAACATGGGAGCCAAAAAAAAAAATGCCATAAACACAGCCCATCGCGTGTGACGTTGCATACGGCGTATGACTACAAAAATGACTTGTAGGACACCACAGGATTTTTGTTCCAACTCCAATTCAACTTTCAAACACGCATCTGAGAAGGACTTTCCAAATGCTGAGCTTTGTTGTTTTTGGTGATTGTGTTTACTTATCTGATGTGACAATCTAACATTTCTTCTCCAATGTTTGCACAATATATTCCACTGGAATCAGTGGGGGGAAAAACCCAAAATACATATGAGAGCTTTTGATTATTTTGTTGCAATTTCCCCTTGACCCACTTACCTTGGACTGAGTGGAAAACCATTTTTTCTACTACATACTGAAGGCAGAATAGACTAGAATGCCTTATATTGTCACTATACACATATATAATGAGATTTAAAGCAGCTCCTTCATGCATGTGTGTACAATATTGAAAAATAGACAGTCCTCCCTCCTTTTTCTCAGGTAATTGGTTCCACTAAGTAATAAATTGAATATTTTGTGCATAGAAAACCTGTTTATGACTTTCTAAACAGTTTTTTTTACCATTATTAGAGCCCTGGAGACATGTACAGGGGATGAGATCAATGCAGAGAAATAAAAGATAGCAGCTGCTAGCATAGTAAGCTAACAAAGTTACTAGTTAGCCTCTTTAATTTACTTATTCTAAGCTTGGTGTTTCAAACAGAGTGAGGCAGAAAGACAAAGCAGAAAGACAAAAACTTACAATTTCCACACATTTTTCACGCAGTCACTTCAGACATGCCGATAGAAGGAGACATTTTCGAACGGTGAAATAACCGCTACTTCAATCTCTGGCTGTCTGCACCGCCCATTATCTTCTGCATCCTTATTCGCTGTAGACCACTGTCAATCAATCTCTTTTATGCTGCCCCTTTGACTGCAGTGTCTCACCAGCTTTGCAGTCTTTGTATTGTTTCCAATTTTCTCCCCGACAAAAGCCACAGTTTTGACGAAATGTCCGGCGTCCAAAAGGCAGAGGAGGATGCTAATCATCACAAAAGGTTGAATTCTGGACATATTAAAGGAATGTAGAAGATATGCTATACAGCACCATTATGGAATACTTTGACTCGAAGGAGCGTATTGACATGCAATGTATTTTAACAAGGATACAAAAATGCTACAGTATTGTGGCGCGGCCCCGGGACAAAAAGGTACTTTTTGAGTAACTTCATATTTTGTTGTCTCCAACGTGTAGGTTGATCATTCAAATTCAAATGAATGGGGACGGCTTATACAAACTTAATACATTCAATATTTAATAATTGCCCACAAATAGAGTTGGCTACTTCGCGGATTTCAATTATTGCGGGCTATTTTGGGAACCTACACCCCGCGATATATACTTATACCAACCCATATACCTTTACCCCCTGTAGTTTGTACGTCATGCCCCTCAAAGTGACAGCCTATGAACACATATTTATTTCCCTTTTCTGTGCATTCTACCAAGCTAGCTAACAATGGACGTCATGAGAGGTACCTATTTTGAGCTGCTCGTCTGAACGTCATTCATGAGTGGATACCTAGCTCTCAATTTCACGACAAAGACGCAACAAGATCATTTGCTTTCAGCATTTTTTACCTGAGAACTGGAACACACAGCCATCCCAATGGGAGCGAACAACGTAAGTATTGTCGCTGTATCTATGCTGCTGTTGCTGAGTATGTGTACCAATGAGCCGAGGAAAGAAGTTTGGTAGTGTTTTAAATCATCATTGTTACCGTTTTTTTAGAGGGCTTCATAGTCAAAATCGGTGTATCCCAATGACATGCATTGTTAGCTAGCTCGTATTAACTTGTTTTCTCATGTTATAATGCACGCACAGAAAAGGGAAAGAAATATGTGATCGTGTTACATTTGTCTTTTGCAGTGCAATATTTAATGTCGGGGCGAACTTCTAGAACTTTATTCCAGTTCCTCAGGTCGGACTCAAGCTGCTTACTGCGTTGCCCAAAATAAAAATAGAAAACCTCAATCACAATACATTCAGATGTACACGGGAAACACACTGCAAAACCACAATATTTGAGCCATTACAGAAAGTGCTATACTTATTTACTGTCATATTAATGTTCATAAGAACAACTTTGCAAAATCAAGATCTGCATTTTGTTTGAGCAGCCATGAGTCATCTCACATGGATCTTGACGTGGTACCATGACAAAAATCAGCACCCGAACAGGTTCCAATCAAGATTTGTTTGGTTTGTTTGTTTTCTTACGTTTCCTCAAAGTTGCATTCCTCATGAATCATGTCCTTAACCATAGCCTTCTCAAAAGCACGGCACAGGTTCAGTGCTATGCTAAATATCTTTAAGACGTTGACGTTGCAACATTGTTTTGCTTCCGTTACATCTATCTTACTCTGTTAGCTACCTAGAATTTTGTAATAAGCACAATTTGCACCAAGAACCAAAACAGGGTTCAATGCCAAATGTTTTTCTTTTTCTTTCATCAGCCACATTTACACTTGTGATGACTTCCATGACAAAGGGTTTTAATTGAGGAGGTCGAGACCATTCAAGGCAGTACTAAATAATCGGGGTGTAACGGTATGGTTTGGTACGTCCGTTAGTTTTACAGTACAGTATGTGACCAAAATGCAAAAAAGAAAAAACTGCTACTACTACTCAAAGTCTACTGTTCTGAGAAATGTGTGCCTCTTGCCCAAAGTCAGCTGGGATAGGCTCCAGCATAACCCTGCAACTCTCGTGAGGACAAGCCACATTGAAAATTGATGGCTGCATATTAATGTTAAAATTTTGAAACAACATATGCATGGAGAGATATACTTTCAATATTAGTGCATATCCACCAACATATATGAATTTGTTGTACTCAACATGCAATTTGACTCTTGAATATTCTTGTATGTTTCACTGCAACCCATTTGTTGCTGGTTTCAGTTTCAAGTTTACGACTAAGTAAATACCTTACATTGCTGTGCCGAGTGTGATGACCAAGATATGGTCATACTGCTTGTACATCTCTAGTAAATACCATGTATTCCTCCTTTAGATTGTATTGTAACCAGGCAAGATGTTTTCTTTAGTTTAACAGCAGCTTCTCTTTTTTTTTTATTTTAACTTTTTTTTTTAGTTTCTTTTTACTTTAATGCAAGCTATTTCAAACATGATCAACATTCAACAAGGGTAAGTGACCCATGCATGATCGTGTCTCATCGGGCTGCAGATCATCAGATGCAAGCATATGTGTAGGGGTGGGGCCAGTGGCATAACATTTTGGCAGCTTAACAACAACAACATTTATTCTCAGTTACCAAAAAAACTTGAAAAAAATCATCTATTATGAAATAGTAGTCACCTAGTCAGTTGAAAATGAACTTAGCAGAGTCTAATACAAAAAAGCCCACATTTTGCAAGATGAAAACATACATACAGTTAGCAGAATCGGTATGTTTTTATGATTGACTTACAGGAGATGTGGATGAAGTCCTCATCATTATGGGATGTGTTGAGTAGATGCTTGTACAGTATGCATTGGCAGCAGTGTGGCTCCTCCTCATCATACAAGCAAACTCAAACTCCCAGCGATAAGACCTGGACGAGAGAAACATTTAAAAAGCACCATTGTACCATTTTAGTGGGGGGGGGCATGTTTTCCTGATTTGTTTTGCCCGTGGGTGCCCACAAACATCCATGCCAGCATCAAAAGCAGCAGTCCAACTTTCAACATGACTGTAGCGAAATCATCTGACTTAATAGCATACAGAACAAACACAATAGCCACCAACCACATTCATTCATTCATTCATTCATTCATTTTCTACCGCTTTTCCTCACGAGGGTCGCGGGGGTGCTGGAGCCTATCCCAGCTGTCTTTGGCGAGAGGCGGGGTACACCCTGGACTGGTCGCCAGCCAATCACAGGGCACATATAGACAAACAACCATTCACACTCACATTCATACCTCTGGACAATTTGGAGTCACCAATTAACCTAGCATGTTTTTGGAATGTGGGAGGAAACTGGAGTACTCGGAGAAAACCCAGGCATGCACGGGGAGAACATGCAAACTCCACACAGAGATGGCCGAGGGTGGAATTGAACCCTGGTCTCCTAGCTGTGAGGTCTGCTCGCTAACCACTAGACTGCCGTGCCGCCCCCACCAACCACAATAGAAGCAAATTTGCGCCAATGTTGAACCATAATGACATATTAGAAATTGACAATTAAGATCCTAGATTATAAAATTACAATGTCAAACTGGGAGAAGTGCAAGGCCTCCATGATGTTTGTGTGTGTGGTTGAGATCAAAAGTTATCGAACAATTCTCATGGTTGCCTTATCACCTTTGGTTTGACTGACAGCATCGTATTTGTTGGTTTCTTTCGGCCTTTTCCATGATTACGGGGTCGCCACAGCGGATCTTTATAATCCGCAATCCTGATTTTTTTGGCTTGAGCCCTTTATATTCCGGATGGCCTTCCTGACGAATACAGATGATGCTTACTCGTAGAGATTCGAACCTGAGGCGTCCGCTCCAAAAGTCCAGAACGCTAACCACTACACTCGTATCACAAACTTGCTAATAGCGATAAGTCACTTGTGAGCATGATAAAGCACAAAATATAAATTTGGTAATCAAAACCAATACACTGCTATGGCCATACCAACTACATTAGATGAGACAGCATGTTTCAACAATTGTAAATTGAATAATTTTTAATCATTTAATCGCAATTAGCTTGCATTTGATAATACTCAGGATCGGGTAATTTGTTGAGATGTTTGGGTTGAAAGCAATGTGCCGCATCACAGCTTTTGTTCTATTTTATTTAGCAATTCTAACAATTGAGGGCTCTGGCTCAGTGGCAACTAAGATGTCCGCAAACTTTATTGAAAGAAGCTCAACTAAAGACAGACATACATACAATTGGATTATTAAAATATAAATACTTTCATTTTGAAATGATTTAACTAGTCTGAGGTTTCACTATGCCGTGCCATGGTCAACATGAAGAACGGTAAACTTGGCAGGCGTTTGATTTTGGTTTCTTCATTCTTCAAGCTCAATGAGTTTCTTCAGATCAGACTTCAATATCTCCTCATCCTCTTCCTCCACCTCCACCTCGATGCCATCCATCGTCTTCTGTAGCTCTTCCTTGATGCGGTTCAGCTCCAGGAGCCCATCCTGCAGGTCCTTGCAAACTTCTCGAATCTTGGCAGCAAACTCGGTCTTTGCGCCCTTTCTCAGTTCTGCGGAGTCCTTAGCCAAGAAGAAGACATCGAGTGCCAGGAAGAGGCCTGACATGACCCCGGTGGTGACGCTCATCACCTGGGCTGCTTTGGCAGCACCGCCCGCCACGCTGAGGACCTGAACCGTACTGATCAGGCTTTCTGTGTTGATGACCAAAGCCTTGCCGGCCCGGCCGCCCTCCTTCATGACATGTTTGACATTCTGGTTGAGATGTTTTTTGGAGATGCTCTCGGCATACTGCTCAAAGTTCCACTCCTCAAGTGTCTCCATCCCTTCCTGTCAAGGAAAAGTGTGTTGCTTGCATCACTGGGATAGAAACAGCCCGGAAATCAATTCAACATATGAAATATGGTGCACTGATAGGATGACACTGAAAGCTGCATTCCAGAACACTGGGAAATGGCACAACCCTCTGAAGTCCAGGGTAGTATTGGTTGGTTTCCTTTTTTTTTTTGCATGAATTCAATCCCCCCATTTGACATTGGGCTGTGATACGAACATCGGTAACTTAGATGCAGATATAAAATCCATAATTCAGAACGTCATGAACAAATATGGCAAACAATGCTACAGGAAGTGAAAAACTATACGTTCAAAGCCAGACGAGGCCTCAGTCAATTAGAATATAAACCACGTACAAAATAAAATGTTTCGGCCTTAAACAAGTCCCTTGCATCTCCCTTGATGGCAGCGTTGGCTTACCCTCCCATTCTTCCAGTGCAAACAAACAGCCTAATGTAACAGCCTTTCGTACTGCTCCGGAAGCGCACAAAAATGAGCAATAATAAACACAATGACGCAAAGTCATGCCAAATATTACTGCTCATAAACTGGTTTTACCGATCAACGCCACTGAAAGACGCTTATACAGTGTGAAATACGCTCTTTCAACGCTAGTTGAAACAGAACATCTGTTTGGCTGCGTCACTGCGGATACTTGATTGTGGTCTCCAGAGCGTGAAGCCCAGAGTTGGCGTTCACAATGTGAAAACAAATCAATCAATCAAATTTCAGCAACATGCACCAAAACAAACAAAATAAATGAGCAGATTACAATTTTTACGCTTGATTTTGTTCCCCTGGAATACTTTGAGGGGACCATGAATGCATCTTTAAAAGAGTCTCACCTGCAAGAACTCCAGACACTCCCTGATGTCATTCATCTCCTCCTGGTAGTCTTGGATCATTTTCTCCACCTTCTTACGGTCAGTCTTTGAATGCACGGTGTCTGTGATATTGGCGGAAGCGGATGCCACGCCGCCCGCCGTGGCGACGCCGATGCCCACAGCTGTGACAATGAGCGACGTTCCTGCCGTGAATGGGGCCAGGATGAGACCGGTGATGGTGGTGACCGAGCCTGCCACGCTGGCCACCCCACCACCGATACTGGCCGTAACGGTCTTCTTGTGAAAGCTATCGGCGGCATCGGCCAGCGTGAGGAGTTCGAGGATGCGCTGCTGCAGAGAAGCACCACGCTGGTTGAAGAGGCGAACAAAGAGGCGAGCGGCCATGAAGACACGATCGGCCGCTTCTTCCACCACCCTGACATGGAAATAAGCAGATCTGTATCAGTGTATGTGGCGGACATTATTATTAAGTTGTATTGTGTTAGTATAAAGCGGCACGGCGGTCTAGTGGTCTCACAGCTAGGAGACCAGGGTTCAATTCCACCCTCGGCCATCTCTGTGTGGAGTTTGCATGTTTTCCCCGTGCATGCGTGGGTTTTCTCCGGGTACTCCGGTTTCCTCCCACATTCCAAAAACATGGTAGGTTAATTGGCGACTCCAAATTGTCCATAGGTATGAAAGTGAGTGTGAATGGTTGTTTGTCTATATGTGCCCTGTGATTGGCTGGCGACCAGTCCAGGGTGTACCTCGCCACTCGCCCAAAGACAGCTGGGATAGGCTCCAGCACCCCCCGCGACCCTCGTGAGGAAAATGAATGAATGAATGTATTAGTATAGTAAGATCACTTACTCTTCTGAGTCATCATTCTGGGTGGCCTCGTTCCACTCAGTCCAGCCTAACAATTGCCACAAAAGACAACAATTGGGATCCACTATGAATTCATTTCATTGTTCCGGCATCAAACATGCATACCATCAACTGTTCTCCACCATGCCAGCAGTCCATCTTCATCCTAGATAGCAAACATGTTCACATTCAGTGAGGCAAGGCAGCTTTATACATTTAAAAAAATGTTTTATAGACCTAAATATGAAATACCTCCAGAGGGTCCAAGGCACTTCCATCATTGAGTGCAGTCATTTCAACCATTTCCAGTGTTTGGACCTCTACCTTCATCCAATGCGATAAAAAAAAAAATGATTCACGCCATTCAAAAACAGGTAAGTCAGGCAAAGTAGGCAATAAAAATGAGAAAATTACATGAACTTGGCACCATTTGTCACGAGCGCACTGCACTTTTTATAATGGCTGGCAAATGGCCATAAATGACTTCATTTTGGTCTGAACACCAAACAAACTTGCTGCAAAGGTGCATGCAGCGGTGCGGAGACACTGCAAGGTATGTCGTGCACCACTGACGGTACCGTGTATATCTCATTGATAGCTACAGACGGAACAATGCTACTTAACTTTTTGCACATCATGCGCATGTTCATTAGGTTTTTGTCTATTCTGGTGGAAGTGTGACAGCCAGCATAAAAGGATAAACATCTTTTCCTAGGACATGGAGAAGAAACTGCTGCTCCAAAAACTAAGCAACATAGCAGTCCCGTTACGGAGTTGGAACAGTTGCTTGTCATGTGGCTGGGAGACCAGAATCAACATTGTACCAAAGTGAGCCTTTTTCAGGAAGTGATGCTGTACGCTCTCCGTCAGCATCTTCTTCCTCTTAATAAACCACAGGGATAGGATTAAGCTGTTATCTTTTTATTACAGGTTCCTTTCATTCTTGTTCGGTATTTAGTGTTATCTTAAGTCCTCCATGTGTTTTGTGTACAGTGCGAGTTAATCTAGGTTTAGATTCGGCTTACATCACCACCTAGGAATGTAACCCGATGACCACCTGTAGTCATATTTGGCAAGGGCAGTCACAGGAAGTTCATTATCATTATCAACGAAACCATGTCTTTTAGTACTAGTCTCGTACTCAATTACAATTAAAAGTTTTTTTCCCTGCATTTGTATGTTTGAACTTGAAATTAGTAATATTAGTGCACTGGTTATCAGGAGGCGGCACGGTGGGCGAGTGGTTAGCGTGCAGTTAGCGCGCAGACCAGGGTTCAATTCCACCCTCGGCCATCTCTGTGTTGAGTTTGCATGTTCTCCCCGTGCATGCGTGGGTTTTCTCCGGGTACTACGGTTTCCTCCCACATTCCAAAAAAAGGGCTGCACAGTGGACAAGTGGTAAGCGCGCAGGCCACACAGCTAAGAGCATCTTTGTGTGGAGTTTGCATGTTCTCCCCATGCATGCATGGGTTTTCTCCGGGTACCACATTCCAAAAACATGCATGCTAGGTTAATTGGCGACTCTAAAAAAGGTATAAATGTGAGTGTGAATGGTTGTTTGTCTATATGTGCCCTGTGATTGGCTGGGGACCAGTCCAGGGTGTACCCCACCACTCGCCCAAAGACAGCTGGGATAGGCTCCAGCAACCCTCGTGAGGAAAAGCGGTAGAAAATGAATGAATTATCAGGAAGAAAATGCCCTCGCCCCCCAAAAAACGCCACCCTTACAATCCTGTGGCTTTATGTTGCGTGTTCACGACAACACAATGTTATGTGCGTGTGTTTACTTTTTTAACTCAACCTTCACCACACTGCGTTTTGAGTTCCCATGTGCATTACCTGTGGCAATGGCTCTGTGTCAGGCATTGCATTAGAGTCCTAAAGAGTCAAATGGAAAGTAAATGAGATAGAGTATAACAGTAGTGAGTGTTACACAATGACACACTGGTACCTTTGCTCCAGAGCCGAACAGCCCACTCGGAAGAATTCTTTTAATTCTGAAGGTCTGGGAAACAATAACAAAATACAAGCCGTGACTGCAAAGCAAAAAGTGAAAAGTACACTTTTTAGTTTTAAGACATGTCAACCAAACCTTTCTTTTCTTTATTTGCTGAGTTGGTTGACTTTTCAGCTCACAGTTGCTGGGATCATCTGTGTACCAAACAGACTGAAGAGAGGTTGGTAGACTAACAGCAGTGAAAAGTTAGTCATCAAAAGTTCAAATCAAATGAAATTTACATGTCTCTCTACTGCGCCAGCATTTAAACTCTCCGAGCTGCACGACAATGGTGGCACATCCTGAGGAGAAAAAGAAGTATAAAGTGATTTAGTCCAAGCTTTCTGATTATATTATCACATTACAAGATAAAGTTTGCATTGTGTTGCTTTTGCACAATAAATACACAAATGTAAAAAAATGCCAAAATTACTTTTTACCTGCTTTAGAGATGTGACTGAGTCTGTCTCTTCGTGTGCCGCCTGCATATAAAAAACATGTAAGCGGCATCCATATTTGTTTTTGGCTTTGGAACATTGCCATGTGATAGTTTCACTGCCATACCTGTGAAGTCGACTTTGAGGGTATGACTTTGTGCATCATCTCTTTCAGCATCCCAGTCTTCTAAAAAATAAAGTAAAAATACATGGAACTAAAAATAATCTAGATGCCCAGCAAAAATGTTATGGGTCCTTATTTGGATTATGTCCCATAACATTTGGTGGAAATTGGAATAGAAACACTGAGTTAAATCAATTATAGCAATGAACATGCAGTCCTTTTTTGCCTTTTTTGAGATTGTCTAAAAGCATTTCATTCACTTTATTTTGTTTGTTTCTTTCGGCTTTATCCTGATTGCGGAGTCATCACAGCAGATCTTTTTTTTTTTTACATTTATTTCCTCATCTTTCTCTGTATGCTGGCTATGGCTATGTTAGAAGTGTAACTAAGACAACATCAGATGGCGGCCAGCGTGCACGTCGAGATAAGGCCTGACAATGCAAGTGTGGTGTGACTTCAACTTCTCCTGAAAAAACTTTACCGGTTTCTCGGCCAGGTTGTTGTTATCAGCTAGATTTCCTTCACTGGAGGAGATGTCACACTGAGCAGGCTGCATGTCCTAACAAAAGGTTAACAAAAGGTATTTATAACTGCTGTCTGTCAGTCTTAAAAAAAAAAAAAAAAAAAAACACCAAAAGCTGTGGAACTTCCAAGCTGACCAAAATGAAACAAATGTTGAACTCACCTTTGGCTGGGAAGATTTGAACGGGTTGACTTTCTGTATCACACTTGTCATCATCCCATGTTTCTAAAGAAACAAAAACAATCAAAGGCAAATTAAAATAACTTGGAATATTTCATGTCTACCTGTTTGTCATTAGATTCTTCTCTGGCCTCTTGGTGATCGGCATCCTGAGGCTCGTTCTTTGGTAGCTGAAGCAATCAAGTCAACGGTTCGTTCATTTAAAATAGCCATTTTATATTCCAGTCTTAATTGTTGGCATGACAACATAATACTGTTAATATAAGGGACATTTTTGTTTGAGAAAAATAGCACCTGTGTTGAAGACTTGAATGGGTTGACTTTCTGGAGCATCCCTTTCAGCATTCCTGGGTGCTGAAACACAATAGGTAATGACCATCAAGGAAGCATAAAGAGTTTTGATAAAAAAGTGTTCATGACTTTTCTGGGTTTACGTCATCATGATACAGATCACTGGCTGACCTGTTCTGCTGATTCAGACCCTTCAGTTTCAGGAACCTGTGGGAGAACCGCTCAAAACATCAGACGTGGATTATCTCATGCTTAAAGATAACATCATGCTAAGTGTAAATCACTTACCTGACTGGAAGACTTGAACGGGTTGACTTTCTTCATGACCCCTTTTAGCATTCCTGTGTTCTGAATGACAGAGATTTTTGACCTCAGTTGACATTACTGCAATTCCAACATTGTTTCTTGTCATGATGACAGTCACTACAAGAGTGTGCAATCAATACAAATACAAATGGCTGATATTCATTTTTTGGTATGGTACCATTTAAAGAATGATATAATATACAATAAAGAAGCATTAAAGAGCAGGGGCATCACAAGACGAGAAGAAACATTACTTTCAAGAAAAAGTACAATGAAAAACTATTAAAAATTATTTCACAATACAGTGCAGTCTACTACTTTACTGCACTCTGTGTTTTAGCTCCTGGACCCGCCTACACCCGAGAAACTGTATGACTGACAAAAGCGTTCATGCTGTTCTATGGAACAAAAGTACTGCAACCAATGCACAGAGCTGCCTGTTTGGGGGCTGGAGACGAGGAAAAACAGACACATGTGCACATGGCAATACATTAAGGCAGAGTGATGGAGTGATGGAGGACACAAACGTTAGCAATACTAGGGTAGCACTGTGAGGTAGTCCTAACAGTTACATTTTAACAGCAACATTATGTTCGATTATATAAAGATTAGGCTACACGGTGGTCGAGTGGTTAGCACGCAGGCCTCACGGCTAGGAGACCCGAGTTCAATTCCAATCTAGGCCATCTCTGTGTGGAGTTTGCATGTTCTCCCCGTGCATGCGTGGGTTTTCTCCGGGTACTCCGGTTTCCTCCCACATTCCAAAAACATGCTAGGTTAATTGGCGACTCCAAATTGTCCATAGGTATGAATGTGAGTGTGAATGGTTGTTTGTCTATATGTGCCATGTGATTGGCTGGCGACCAGTCCAGGGTGTACCCTGCCTCTCGCCCGAAGACAGCTGGGATAGGCTCCAGCACCCCCGCGACCCTCGTGAGGATAAGCGGTAGAAAATGAATGAATATATAAAGATTAGGGATGTAAAATGATTAAAAATGTGAATCAGATTAATTTATTTTTAACAAAATAATCATGATTAATCACTATTAGCAAGTATCTCTGAAATGTGCGCATTTCACTGTATTTAATGAAGAGAAAAACAACAGCAGAACATTTAAATCACACTTTAAACGCGTTATGAGCAATGAGGGGTCGTGTTCACAGACATCACGTAATTTAAATGTAATTTTGGGTGTTGTCAAAAGGAATGATTGAAACTGCAAACACAAAACGTCATGGTGACTGTCTGAAAACGCGGACTTCAAAAGTTCCTCTTACCTGTGTGGGATTTGTTCCTACGTCTGGCGCGTCATCAGTGCGACTTTTGCCAACTGTGGAGGTTGTCTGTCCCTCCCCCACCAAAAAAAAAAAATTTCAGGCACAGCTGACACAAAATAGTAAATAAACTATGTTTTTGTCTAACCTGCGATGAAGTCTTGAAGGGGTTAAGGTTCTGCATAACTCCCATCACCACAGTTCTCTGCAAACACAAACCCATATAGGCCTACCATATCATGCTTACTTTTTAAAATGTACTGAAAATGCATATACTCATGTAGCGTACCTTGGACTTTGGGACACTTTCGGCTTCATGGTTGCTTCCCTACAAGAACAATAATTCCAGTTAAATGTCAGCAAACATGCCAGTGTTTTTATGTAAACATTTACCTGTTGGGTGCCGCCTGCATCTTGTACGCTGGAGCTGTGAGTAACGGGATTGTCCAGATCCTGTTGGTGAAAGAAAGCCTGTTTGGGTTTGGGATGGTACAGAAACGCTGACCCCATTATCACAATCACCATCAACGGCTACCTGTTTGCTGGGCCTTGGTGGAAGGGAGGGAATTGTGGGTGCTGAGCTCTTTTCTCTGCGGAACATGTTCAAGCTGAAATATGAATATTTCAGTTAAAAACACTATGGAGAGAAGTGTACTCAGGAATCACACCGAGTCATGTTAATGTGAGCAACAGAATAAACTTATTTGTTGTTCAATTGTGCTAATTTAGAAAAGTTCTCAATTACCAACATGTGATGGGAGAACTTTGAGAGGCGCTGAAAGAGAAAAAGTTACTTTTATAAACTTATGGCCAGTTTTAAATTAAACTAAGAATGAAGATGTAGTTCTAAACGTAATTAAGGTGTTTTTAGTGGAATTTTTTGTCTCTCCGACAGTATTTTAGAACTTCATATTCAAATGATACGATGACGTCAAACAGAGACTTCTACGACAGCCAATAGCTACTTTTCTTATTGAAAAGTTGGCAACAGTGGTTGACAAGCCATGTGACCTTAGTGTCAATCCTCGGTTTGCGTTACATCGACAGTAATTTTGCCCTGTTTTAAGTCCTGTCTGACTCACGACAGCTGAAATCTTAAACATGAGTAACTTCAAACGTTTCGAAACGAAAGTCGTGTCGTGGGAGAAATAGCGCCGAATTGTATTACATATCATAATTTTTGCGAATGTCTAAGCTAAAAAAATGACTGGAATGACGAGCTTTGCATCACGGAAGTTCGACAAAAGTTGCTTGCTAGCACCACTAGCACAATATAACACAGTGGAATGTTCCAGGAATAGTGGACGTACTTCTAGCAAACAGTGGAGGTAAAAAAATAATAAACATCCTACCCTTTAGTTGAGTCAGAAGAATGACATCTGAGCCATAGGAAAAGCGTTGTTACGCTTCACTTCCCTTCATGGAGGAGTCGACAAACTGGTTTAGCAAATGTTGAGTGACCTGTTAGTGTTAAAGAGTTGGGTTACCGGCTTCGACTCTCGTCCACTCTGATTTCACGTACAGTTCCTCCCAAAACAAAAGTGACGAACAAAGAGACACGGTATCGGTCGTCTCACAGTCTCAGTCCCTGCGAAGAGACGATTTATGTCAAATAAAGTACACCTGTGTTACCTGTGTTCGAGTGGGAGTCAGAGCCAACCTTACTGAAAGTGGCGCCACGGGCGAAACTTTACAAGCCCGCCCCCATTAGCTAGTTCAGGGGTCTGCAACCCGCGGCTCCAGAGTCTAATGTGGCTCTTCAGCCTCTTTGTTGTGGCTCTCTTCGCAATGCTTCGAATATTTTTTTAACACCCGAGTGGGGAAATGTAATGAGTTTTTAAAAAATCCAACTTTGTCTGAGACCATGAATGCATCCTGGCTTAGTTCTGACTGTTGATTGGATGAGCACAAGGATGAGCAGACAGGATGCAACAAGCTGCTTTGTTGCTGCATTGTTTTCAGTTTTTTTCTGTTCACATGGTTAACAAATTACAAATAAACACCCCCAAAATAAAAATCCTGTAAATAAGTGAATAAATAATAGTAATAAATACAATCAACAAACAAATATATTTGTATATTATTAGAGCCCTTTTTTCAAAGGACAACAACCCTATAGTTACCTTTACAGTCATCATACAAGATGCAATCAGAGAGAAAAAAACAATTTTCAGCCATAAATAAGACTTGCATCGTGTTTTCAATAAATATGAAATGATGTGCGCATAAGTCGTGACGTCTAGGATTGAGTTATTATGATTATGAGGATTATGCCTGTTGTGAGATAATCAAACCTGCAATGATTGTTGACGGCGAACAAGTCTGGCGCGTGTTACTAGTGACACCTAGTGGCCGGTGTAGACCACAGTTCATCAAAGTCACTTCCAAGTTTAGTCCCTTAAACTGGAGGTCATATAATAATTCATTTAGGTTAAAGGATATGTACATTATATTTTTTTTATACTAATAACAGGCGACAGTCAACCACAGAACAAAGAACTGCAGACCAGCTATTGTTGGTAATTTATTGATAGCACACTCTTGTGGTAAAATGGGATGTGATCATGACAAGAAATATTCAAATTTCAGTAATACAAATTTAAACAAATGTAAGATTTAATTTAAGGCTTCCTTAAATGTGCCTTCAGATGAGTCTTCAATTAAATCATTGTCTTGTAAGACATTGTGTAACTGTTTGGCAACTGCTTTGGAAAGAAAAAAACAAAGGTTGTAATTACCTGATTAATTACCTAAGACATATGGATCAAGGCTGGCTTTTTAAAGAGGTTTAATTACAGCCACTTCAAATGATTGTGATACATAGCCTGTCACGAAAACACAGCAGTAGAACATCTTTAAGCAAGAGAGTAGGTATTGGCTGCAATAAACAAGTTATTTACATCTCATTTTAAACCAGCACTAACCGGAGTCTCAACTAGTAAATACATAACAAAACAAACGTCTGTCATAATTGAGCGAGTTTCACATTGTGAAGTCATCGTTATAAATTCTTTATTCCATCATTCACTTTTACAATAAAATACTTCCAAAATCAAAAAGATACTTTAAAAACATTCACATATTGAAAACTATGACATAATGTATATACAGTACAGTGTATGCAATGTAACAACGGATGGATATGCAACTACATAAAACAATGTACAAGTTATAATTTGCAACACCACCTTATGTATACTGAAAAAAATACTATAATGTTCCAAGATGATTTTTTTGTTGTTGTTGTTTTGCTGCTCCTCAGTTCAATCAAGAAGTTGTTTAGAATGCAGGGCACTATTATTGTTGATGGTACAGTGAAAAAGAGTGAAGAATCCAAAGCCACCGTATGGTGGGAGCTCCACCATTTCACCCACAAAGCAATAGTGTTTGTTCAAAAGTGTAAATCAAATGCCCTCAGAAATACAACTAGAAAAAACAATGATTTGTCATCTTTAAAAAGGTGGCTTTCCCTCCATCCATCCACTTGTTCTCATTATGGTTACGGGTAAGCTGGAGTCTATCCCAGGTAACTTCAGACATGAGTTGGGGGTACACACATGACTGTTCACCAGTCAATCATAAGAGATGCAGACACACCTGTGGAGAATTAAGAGTCTCCCATTGTACTGTGTATTGGGGAGGTGTGTGTGTGGGGGGGGCTGAAAGAATGTGGAAAAACCCAAACATGCAAACTCCACAATGACATGTGAAACCCCATCTCCTCTCTGTGAGGCAGACGTTCTAACCACCATGCTGTCCAAAGTGTATTTCTTTTAACCATCATGCAGTATCGTGGAGCACTTCCATATTTCCTCCACGAGATGCCGCTGTTCCCCAACGTTTAAAAGTTCCCAACCGCGCTCTGTAGTTCTTCCCTGATGGCGTTGAGCTCCACCACTCCATCATTGAGAATATTGGCAACCTCCTTTATCTGAGCCACAAACTCCTTCTTGCAGGCTCTCTTGAGCTCCCGGGATTCCTTGAGGAAGTACTTGTCAATGCCACTTTGAAATTTGTGGAGTAAGGCCAAGTTCCTGTCGGTGACCTGCGTAGCTTGCATAATGGGCGAGTCCACCAGGCTGATCATCTGCACTGCTTTGCGCACCTCCCAGTCCTCGGAGTAGTGCTGCGTGCCCGAGCGAAGGAAAGGATGCCCGCGCAGTTTATAGATGCCGTGATTGACAAAGTGAAGGATCTTGGCTACGTCCTGAAAGTGGAGCTCGTATTCCTGCAGTAACCCTTCCACCTGATAACAACACATGCAGCTGCAGCCAGAAAGAAAACCACATAAAAATAAACACACACACACACTGCTTACCTTCTTGCGCTCCTGCATGTTGTTGACGTTATCCGAGATGGTCGCTGAGGCTGTGGTGATCCCTCCGGCGGTGGCCACACCCACACCGACAGCCGTAACAATGAGGGAGGCACCAAGGGTGAATGGGGCTAAGGCAAGGCCGGCGATGGCCGTCACACCACCAACGGCCGCCGTGGTTCCACCGGTGATGCCCGCCGCCTTGGCTTTCTGGTGGAAGACTCTGATATCATCAGCGAGGGCGTGCAGCATGATGATGTACTGCCAGAAGACCTCGGCACGCTCTGTGAAGACTTTGTTGAAGACGCGGAGGCCTCGCTGAACTTTTTCAGCCAAGACAGTGAAGGACCTGCCAGAGGGAATGTTGTTATTATACAAAATTTACATTCATTCATTCATTCATTTTCTACCGCTTATCCTCACGAGGGTCGTGGGGGGTGCTGGAGCCTATCCCAGCTGTCTTCGGGCGAGAGGCGGGGTACACCCTGGACCGGTCGCCAGCCAATCACAGGGCACATATAGACATACAACCATTCACACTCACATTCATACCTATGGACAATTTGGAGTCGCCAATTAACCTAGCATGTTTTTGGAATGTGGGAGGAAACCGGAGTACTCGGAGAAAACCCACGCATGCACGGGGAGAACATGCAAACTCCACACAGAGATGGCTGAGGGTGGAATTGAACCCTCGTCTCCTAGCTGTGAGGTCTGCGCGCTAACCACTCGACAAAATTTACATTCTAACAGAAATATGTGTCCTAAGAGACTGTTCATGAGCACCAAACATTAAAAAAATCATCTCCATCACATGTTTGCTCCACTTTTGAGAGAAGCTATGTTTTCATAAAGGAAAAAAAAAACACTTTACTCATGGACATGAAACCGCCTCTGACCCCACACCCAGCGAGAGGAGCGCTCCGTGGATATACGCCCACCACTTCATAGAAGACAGCTTTGTAAAAAGGCAGACTTCACTACAAATCTTAAAAATAGAGCATGGAGCTCTGCCAACTATCCGTCAGTCAGCTGCATGAGTAGGAGCTGCAAGTTTTCCTCAGTTAATAGGCTAAGCTAGCATGATGTTGCGGTTATAATGGTGTTGCATGTGATATCTAGCATGTTTTACATTGGACAAGTGCAGCGTGTATACCGTATGGGAAAAGGAGACAAAGCGCATAATTGTGCTTCTTGGAGACACACACACACTGTTGGAGTTTTGCGTTCCCAGTAGTGCTTCCTATATTATGATATATACAGTGATCCCTCATTTATTACGGTTAATTCGGTCCTTCTAGACATGAAACAACAGCCCTATAGTCACATTTACTTTTGTAAATAATCTTCTTCTTTCTCTTTGGGCTTCCCCCTTCAGGGGTCACCACAGCAAATCAATCTCCTCCATCCAACCCTGTCTTCTGCATCTCAACATGTCTTCCTTCACTACATCCATAAACCTCCTCTTTGGTCTTCCTCTACGCCTCCCACCAGGCGGCTCTAAACGCAGCATCCTTCTACCAATATATTCACTATCTCTCCTCTAGACATGTCTAAACCATCTCCAAGGCCTCTAACATGTAGTGTGCCTCTCATGTACTCGTTCCTGATCCTATCCATCCTGGTCACTCCCAATGAGAACCTTAGCATCCTTATCTCTGCTGCCTCCAGTTCTGCTTCCCCTCTATCTACTATTATTGTAAATAATAGTAGATATAATCAGTTAAAATAAGTAATTTAAGGCATAGATAAAACTCCAGCATGTGTGTCAGCATGTGGAACACATTAAATGTGTTCCATGTGGAGGCCAGGAAGTGACTAAGGTTCAGAGTTGAGTTTTTTTTCTTGTTGTGGGTTTCGGCCACAACATGAGCCGGTGTAATTATTATTACTATTACTGACACTTAGCCACCAATGTAGAATACTTCATTCACAATTTGCCTTGTGTCAATAGCTTACATTAGCATTTCAGTTCTTTTATCCATGTTATGGTTGAAAATTTTTAATTTTAGCAGAAAATACTGAAAGCAATTTGCTTAAATATGCATTTTTTATACTAATAAGCCACAACAAAACAGCGTGACTTTGAGCTGTGAAATACTAGAACCCCATTATTCTTACATCTAAGTGCAATGAGTTTGCAATGTTGACCTCCTGTCCTGGAGTCTCCTCACTAGGGAGGCATCCATGACATTGCAATGGAAAAAAAAACACCTACTTGGAATCATTGCTTTTGTCATCTTCATCTGGTGGCAACTCATCCCATTCTGAAAGACGACAAAGCAACAGGAAAATATGTTGGGTTTTTTTTCTGATTGATTGACAGCGTGAAGAGGCGTGTCACTCTTTTGAGCATAAAATGTTAACAGAGTGGTATATGACTCACGTTCAACTGTGTGCCACCACTCCATCAAGCTGTCTGTGTCCTGCAAAACGGAGCGCAAGAATAAAGCCACATCTTCTACACAATAACTACAGTGGAGTCAAACACTGCGTGGACACACTTACTCCGTCGGCGTCGCTGTCCTCCAGATCCTTTGCGACATACCCATCCTTCTCAGCAGCCATCCATTCAGCCTAGGAAGAGAAAAGACACCATTAGCGCTTGAGTTAGCAACATTCCCATCAACATGGAGACATGCTTTGGAAGCTATGTCGACAAACAAGTTGATACACATGTCACACGCTGGCTCCTTGTGTGTTTACATTTTTACACATTTGACTAATTTTCTATCTTATGCTCAGTTTTTGAGCAGCCTCAAATCGGTTCAAATCGTGACAATGATGTTAAAAACTGACCTGAGCCGCCTCTGACAAATGGTTGCCTGCTGAGTCCTCGTTGCCGCCATCCCACACTTTGTTCTGCCAAGAAACAAAACAAACAACGCGTGTGAGCGAGTGTTTAGGTGTTCCTCAGAACCAAATCTCAGACCCTGCTCACCTTGAATTTGGGCTTTCGAAAAGGTTTGCGCTTTAACTTTTTCTGCTTTAAAAAAAAAAAAGAAGAAGTCAGTGTTGAGTCCCTCCCAAAAAGAAGCTTTAAAAGTGGCGTCACCGGTTTGCAGATTTCCAGGTCATCCACTTCACAGTCGTAGTCTACTTTGGGCTTCTGGCGGGATTTTCTGTTTGGGATGACATCATCCTCGTCCAGCCAGTGGTCCGACTGTTGAAAGGGGAAAAATGAAGCCAAAGCACTTCGGAAAATGCAGCAACGGTAATAAAAAATACATTAAAAAACATACATTATATGCCTGTGCAGCATCAGCATGGCTGTGCGCCAATGGCTCCCCCAGTTCAGATGAACTGTGGATCGGCTTTTGTCTGCGCAAAGGCACCGGAGTCTTGAATTTGTTTTGTTTCTAAAAAGAAAGAAAAGATATGGTATCCACGTGTGTGTGTGTGCGCTTAAGACGATCAATCAACACTTTATTAAACAAAACAGGTGGATCATGGTGCCAGAAAGTTTTTGTTTGTCGCCAATAACATAATGTTGCAAAAAAGTTGATTATACTCCATGACTTTCTACTACTTCCTCTACTACTCTACTACTTCCTCTACATGTAATTTATCGAGGCGCAGTGCCACGGCGAAATAAAAACTGCCACACCTTTGTTTTTTAAACTTGAAAACATTCATTCATTCATTTTCTACCGCTTATCCTCGCAAAGGTTCCAGAGGGTGCTGGAGCCTATCCCAGCTGTCTTCGAGCGAGAGGCGGGGTACACCCTGGACTGGTCGCCAGCCAATCACAGGACACATATAGACAAACAACCATTCACACTCACATTCATACCTATGGACAATTTGGAGTCGGCAATTAACCTAGCATGTTTTTGGAATGTGGGAGGAAACCGGAGTACCCGGAGTAAACCCACGCATGCACGGGACAGAGCATGCAAACTCCACACAGAGGGTGGCATTGAACTCGGATCTCCAAGCTGTGAGGCCTGCGTGCTAAACACCCGTCCGCCCTGAAGCCTTGAAAACAAAACTTGAAAAACAATTTTCGGTAATATATTGTCTTATATATATACTGTAAATGCTACATAGATACATATATAGCTTATTATTAATGCACACACTGACGATAATTACTTTAAAAACAATTTTAAATATCATACTAATGTTTCACTGTACTTTATTTTGATAAACATGCATCGGAATGGCCTCTCCCCCACGTGTGACCAGATAAACGTACGTGACACATCTTGTTTTGATGTTCACTGTGATTCTTATCGTCAAGAGAATGAAAAATAGTCTGTAAAATGTGGAGTCAATTGACAACAGCTCATCACAGGCTAAGCCTATCGATGCCAGCATGTGTGATCACTCACGTTTCAATCTCATTCCACTTCCTGGCAACTTTGTTTACACATTTTGCCTCTGCGAAAAAAAAATCGCCTAAAATGGGCAGGTTGTCTTTGGAAAAATGGTTGGGATTGCTACTGAAATTTAAAACCTTGTTATATGTAACACAATTTCACAGCCTGTCTCCAATTATGGCCTGCTTAATTATGGCAGGTGTGGCAGATAAGACCAAGCTCCGAACCTGGGGAGACAGAGCCTTCTCCATCGCTGCCCCCACCCACTGGAACTCTTTGCCCCATTCACTCCATGCTTGCCCTGACCTTCCCAGTTTCAAAAAACAACTAAAAAACCACCTTTTTAAATCTGTTTTTAATGTCTAACTTTTTATATCTGACTGCTGTGCCCCGCCCCGCTTTTACTCATCTTTTAACTGTGTATAAACGAATGAATGTTATATTTTAGTGTGTCTTCTACTCTGTTTATTTGCTTTATTCGACTCCATTCTTCTGTAAAGTGTCTTTTGAGTATTTTGAAAAGCGCTATACAAATAAAATGTATTATTATTATTATTATTATTATTATAACCACATCGGCTATAATTAGATCCTTTACAGCACTTGACAGGTTTAATCATAAATACTCTAAATAAAGTGATAATGAAGAAATACCTGCTTGTGAGCGTCTGCTGCATTCAGCTCTTCATCATTCAGCATGACATCAAGGAATCTTCCGTTCATGTTCTCCTGTTATTAGGCGCCAAACAAAACCAGTCAGACCTTGCTTCAAGGTTTCTCATTCCACTTTAGAAATAACAAAAAGCACCTTGGAGCTGCGGCGACCCAGGTACAGCCCCTTCTTCTTTCCTGATTTTTTCTGCTGGAAAAAAAAAAAAAGTCAGGTCAGAACAGGAAGTTGAAAACTGATGTAGAATTCCAAAAAAGGAGGAAGTTACAGATTTGTAGTCCTCCGGCCAGGAGAATTCGTCATTTAATCCAGCAGGCATGCTAGCAGAGGTGGCGCCGTTCATATCCATGAGGCCACCCTAAGGACGTTCACACAATGACATGTACAATACACTCACATTAAAGATGTTAATAAAACTACCTGTCTGGTGGAATGGAGACTTTTTAACTGGTCCACATCTTCAAACATATTCTCCTTTGAGTCTGCGTGACTGCTGAATCCATACGCCCCCTTGGGTTGCTTTATTTTTAGATTCTTTTTGCCATTCTATGGGAACAAATAAACACAACAGAATGCCAACTACAGTGTCCATCATCACCAATTGCTGTGGAAGAGCCTGGAATTCAAAAAAGGGCGTACACTAGTGTAGCCGTCAGCCTCCTCTTGTCCCACTTCTTCTTCCTCATTCATGCTGTTGTCCAACATGGCCTCCTGGGGAACCGGTTTCACATCATTTACTATTTTTGCTATGTCACTCTGAGTGTCCTAATATTAACAGCAGTTCACTTATTTGTACACTTGTATGACACTTAATATTGTACGGGCATAATATATTCATTGATTGTTAAGAATTAATGATTTTTTTGTTGATTAATCACATCTTGACTCAATTGTGTAAAATAGTGTGCACAACATGGGTGCAACCAGCAGAGGCGCTGTTGATTTCGGTCTCAACTAGTTTGCTATGTCAGCTATGGAAAGTTGAGCTACATCCATGCTAAGGCACAACTCTTTAATTAATTCTTAATAAGCTTAATTAACTCTTTAATAAATTAATCTGAAAAAGAGGATGTGAGCCTTCAATTAATAGAAGGGTACAAAAATAAGACACGATCGGCGGAACAACAGGCTTTACTGCAGGCTTCAATTATCTCACAAAAGGCAATAACAGTAACATATAATAATAGGGGTGTCAAAAGCTTAAAACAAATTTAATCAGATTAATCACAGATTTTTTAAACAGATTAATCATGATTAATCACAATTCGCAACTACGTCTGAATTTTTACTTTAATGTATCTACAATTTTTACTGTATTTAATGAGTAGAAAGAAAAATGACGTAATGATGTTTGTATGTGGCTGCAAGGTGGGGGAGTGGTTAGTGCACAGGCCACACAGCTAGGAAACCTGAGTTCGATTCCACCCTCGGGCATCTCTGTGTGGAGTTTGAATGTTCTCCAGGTACTCCGGTTTCCTCCCACATTCCAAAAACATGCTAGGTTAATTGGCGACTCCAAATTGTCCATAGGTATGAATGTGAGTGTGAATGGTTGTTTGTCTATATGTGCCCTGTGATTGGCTGGCGACTAGTCCAGGGTGTACCCCGCCTCTCGCTCAAAGACAGCTGGGATAGGCTCCAGCACCCCCCGCGACCCTCGTGAGGATAAGCGATAGAAAATGAATGAATGTGTGCGTGTGATACCTGAGAGCGCCATCTGGTGGTGGACTCCTTCATTTCCATCCTTTTCTTCATTAAGTTGTTGTCCTGTTACATGATGGAGAAGAGAACAGCAGTTTACACATGCAGTGCCTTCATCTCCATCACATGATAGGTTACCTTGCTGTCAGTAGCTGGGTGTCTGTGGAGGAGGCTGGTGGACGCACGCCTCAGCAGCTGGTTGACTTTCTTCTTCAGAGGTTTCTTCTTCATCCGCCCAAAAGAAAAAGGGTCAGACTTCAACAAAGACAACAAGGCTGAAAAGCAAAAGATAATGTCCTACTTTGTTGTCCGACCAACTTTGCTCTCCATCTTTCCTTTCTGATGGTGAATCGTAGAAATCGTCCTGAGAAAAGAAAAATAAATATGATAGAGAGTGCAACTTACTCCTCAGGCTAGTACGTGATGGTTTACCTTTGAGCCTCTCCTGGACATCAGGGAGAACTTCCTCTCCTTTTTCTGTAGCACATGTTCAAACCTCAGCTGATGTTGTGTTTAAGAATAAAAGGTACAGGTAGTAAATCAGGGGTCTCAAACACGCGGCCCGCGGGCCAAATGTGACCTACACCTGTTTGAGGCCCCCGCCTTGATATGAAAGTTTAATGTTAGTGCGGCCCGCGCAAGTTTGATATGGATGCTGTATGGTATCATGTACCCAGAAAAAATTATTACGTTTGATTAATGTTCATGTTAAAGGTTAAATAACTGTTAATAGTTATCCTCCCTATCCGTGTGGAAGTGGTAAGTTTTTGGCTATTTAAGTTTAAAGGAAATAACTTGAAGGCTACCGTTTAGGTCGCTAGCTCTCTAGTTTGCGAGTTAGCATGTGTCTCAAGACCCTGCAGTTACGCAACATGTTGTAAATAAAAAGAGTATAAATGTGACTATAGTCGTGTTTTGTCATGTCTACAGGGCTCTAATAATGCTTTGTTCATTTTAATCTGAAAAAAATCATTTGTCTACCCACCAACTATATGTGGTTTCTTAAGTTTTTATTATTTGCCGTTTTATTTTATTTATTACTGATTGATTGATTTTCTTTATTCTTGATTTGTTTATTTATTTTTCATCTTATTTTGTGTAGAAAAATAAAAAGTAAGACATTTGAGAACAGTGGAATGTTTTATCAGAGCTTTTTTTTTTTTTTTTTTTTTAATCAATGCGGTTTTTTTTGTTTTTTTTGAAAACCTGTTGCGGCCCAGTCTCACCCAGACCCGAGCTCCAGTGGCCCCCAAGTAAATTGAGTTTGAGACCCCTGTAGTAAACAAACAATGATGAGTCACCTTGCCGTGCCTTCCAGCATCATCCTGATCTTCTCCGCTTTCCCCTCCTTCCTCAGAATCCATCTTCACCTGAACAGAAAGAAGGTTTTGTTGGCTTCCATTTTTTTTGTCCCTCTGTAGTCAGTTTAAAAGAGCTCTTACTCTCAGAGATTCACGACGGAGTCGAAGCTTCCCTGCCTTCAAAGACAAAACACAGACATGGCTCAAGAGCTCCACTGGAGTGCAAATGAATAAAAAAGGTTTTCTTACTGGTTTAAAGTCAGGGTGGAGTTGAGGACTGTCTTCTGGCCAGTCTTCTACACACCGCTCCTGTTTTGGACCATATTTGATGAATATACATTGCTTTAAAAAATAAGTCTAGTAGATGTTTGTGTAAAACTTCTCTACACTAATGGCGTACTCACACTCCAACAGTGTTGAACTTAGGTGCACTTCCTTTTGTGGTCCCCACTGAGGGGCTGTATGCCCTGCAACAATATTTTTCGGCTTCCAGTGTGGGGACATCTGAAAATACCGGGTTGCCGTTTCCACGTAGAAAAACCAAAGCGCTACTTATGAAAACAATGACGTCACCGAACCGTCGCCATAAGTGGAAGATGACAGACTTATGCGCATGTGTTCTTTCTTTTTCTATAGTTTGGCTCCGTAGATGACTGTTTACAGCGCCACATGCAGGTGTGCATTGTTTATTACATCGTTTTAACCTAGTGATTTGTTTCCGTCTGGATGCAACCATTTACTAGTCGCAGGCAAGCGAGCATGTCATGGGTTTTGACTGAGAATTTAGCATTACCATATTAAAAGCTATTACATTATGACTTGATCTATGATCTATGACTTGGGCCTGAGCATGGTATGACTGGTCTAGTGTGAGTACATTCAAAGACAAGTCTGTCCCCAAACCTGTCCAATCAGCAGAATGTCCTCAAAGACAACATAGTCCTCTGGCTTGACCTCTATATTGTCCTGCAACACAAAGTGGCTCATTAGAGGCTCATTATGAGCTAATCAGCACCCAAATTGGAACAAAGAACGCACCTCGGCTTTGGTTCTGAGGCGAAATGGCGGTATGGGTAGCGGTTTAAATGGTTTCGGAGGAGGTTTCGGCGGCCCAGCTGGATCTGGTTCCACCTTGACAACCAAACAGACATCACTTGCAGCTCAGCCAATAGTAAAATGTTATGTTTATAAAGTGGCTTACGGGCTTAGCTGGCTTGGGGGGCTTTTCTGGTCTGGGAGGTCTGGAACGAGGAAGTGGCTTTGGTGGGCGCCTGGAGAGTGTCCCCTGGAAGTTTGGTGTCCAAAAAGACACAGACAACATTTAGAAGTGGATAACATGACTTTGTGTCAGATTGCATGTCAAATATTTAAAAAAAACTACATACAAACTCTAACTCGGTCGGAGAAGAGTCCGGTGAAACCATTAGTTTCCGGGCCTGACTAAAAGGGGTCGGCTGGAGGATTCCATGCTTACTTCCCTGGGGAGTGGTGAGTACAATGTCATTTGGTGCATTAGAATGCTCGGATTGGACCAGCTGGGCCGATCCAAAAATGTCCTTGCTATCGGGCGTCTTTGCACTGAATGAGTCACTGGCACTACCGCCATCTCCAAATAAATCCTTCACTATCGGGCTGGGGAATGGCTCTGCAGTGGAGGAAGGGGAAAATACATCCAGATCCGAGCCAGATAATCCGGAATAAGAGAATCCTCTCCCGTTTGTTTGAAACTTGGTGGAGGCAGAATAAAACTGGTTCCCCAGTGGAGCTTTTGAGGTGGTGAAGAGATCCTCTTCCGTTATGACAGAAGGCTGGAATGGATCCGCTAAGGGATTGGAAGACTTGCCAAAGACCTTCCCATCCTCCTTGGAATTTTGGAAAAGATTCTCCATGTACGACTGTGAGTCCTTGTAGAGGTTCCCAGTAGGATTCTCTTTGTAGGTATCAACTGAGTTGCGGTTGATGCCATTATAATGGCCTATTGAAGACGCACTTTGGGATGTCGAGAAGTTGTCCTGTCTGTTGTTTAGGCTGAAATCCTGAATGAAGTCCTTCTGAAAGTCGGACACTGTGGCTCCATTTTGAGGCACAGAGACACCATCCATGTGGGTCTCCTGGGAGGGTTTCAAGTCAATATCTTTGTCACCGTTGTACTTGTTCCCGGATTCCTGATGGCAGAACATGTGACTGTTACAAACTTGAGTCACTGTCAAGGGACAGTCAAAAAGCAATACTGGTCCTTACCAAATAATACGAATAAAAAGGGTTACTGCTGGCCACATCCTGCAGGGAAAACAAGATTGGTTATGATGAAAAAACAATCTCACAATGTCAGGAAACTCACCAGAGAGCTTGGTTGGAACCCAGAAGCTGCTCCATTCTGTGGTGAAGAGACAACTTTAGATACATCTGCTCACTCTAATGCATCTAGCACACAAGGGTGAGTACACCACTCACATTTTAGCATTTTTATGACAGTATATATTGGCAATAATAGAGAAAGTAAACATGGATATACTGTAGCATAGTCAGTGTACAGCTCGTATAGATTTATTATGCACTGAAAATTAGTCAACACAAAGTCCATCCATTTTCTATACTGCTTATCCTCACAAGGGTCATGGGTATGCTGGAGCCTATCCCAGCTGTCTTCAGGCGAAAGGCGGGGTACACCCTGGACTGGTCACTAGCCAATCACAGAGCACATATAGACAAACAACCATTCACACTCACATTCATACCTATGGACAATTTGGAGTCGCCAATTAACCTAGCATGTTTTTGGAATGTGGGAGGAAACCGGAGTACCCGGAGAAAACCCACGCATGCACGGGGAGAACATGCAAACTCCACACAGAGATGGCCGAGGGTGGAATTGAACCCTGGTCTCCTAGCTGTGAGGTCTGTGCACCAACCACTCGACCAACGTGCCACCTCCTGATAACCAGCCACTAATATTACAAATTTCAAGTTCAAACATACAAATGCAGGGAAAAAACGTATTACTAATTGTAATTGAGTACTAGACTACTACTAAAAGACATGGTTTCGTTGATAATGATAATGATACGATAATGATATGATAATACTGCTTATCCTCACAAGGGTCGCGGGCATGCTGGAGCCTATCCCAGTTGTCTTCCGGCCAGAGGCGGGCTAAATCCTGGACTGGTCACCAGCCAATCACAGAACACATATAGACAAACAACCATTCACACTCACATTCATACCTATGGACAATTTGGAGTCGCCAATTAACCTAGCATGTTTTTGGAATGTGGGAGGAAACCGGAATACCCGGAGAAAACCCACACACTAAACTCAAAATTCCCTCACCTATTTTTCGACTCACTTCATACACTCGCCTACCTCCCCTTCGCTTGATCATCCTATCTGCAGTCAGAACGCAATCTAGATGCCTTCACTGACTTGTGATGAGTCAGATATTTCCCATTCTTTTTGAAAATGCACATGTCCCTTATTTTGGTGTTTAAAAAAAAAAAAAAAAAAAAAAAACATGCTTGGCTGAAGAGCTGCATGGTTGCCACAAGTTGCTGACCCCTGCTCAAACTAAACTTAGAGACATATTTCATGAGAACATAACATAAACTGGTTGTGCATGTCACAAAGTGCTCGCTACTGTGAGTGAAGGTCAAAACAAGAGAAAAGGGTGTGGACGTCACCTGGGCTGAGGCAGGCAGCGGCTGATTGTTCTCCGTCTTGAAGGCACTCTGAGAGGAGAACAACAACATGATATGAGACACAATGCCTTCTGGAGGTGATGAATGTTGATCTATGACTTCACCTGTGTCACGTCACTGTCAACGAGGCCATCCTGTAAGAAAAAAGACATTTTTATTCAAAAACTTATTTATTCAAATATTCCTGCTAAGAACTGAGAGGGCGCTCACTTGTTTACGTCTCCACTCATCCACAAGAGAAAAGCTGGAGTCGGAGGCAGACGAAATAGGAGTCTAAGTAGTATGATAAAGAGACAGTTGTCAGGATATTCACAGAAACAGAACCGAATCTGATAAAAATATGTATATACATTATATATATATATATATACATACCTGGTACTGATTGTGGAGTGGGGATTGGGAAGCTTTCTTCAGCATGTTTTGCAGCACAGCAATACTCTGCAAAGACAATGAACATGCTGTGTTTCTCTCATGAAATGATCAATTTTCTATGCCGCTTATCCTCACTAGAGTCGCGGGGGTATGCTGGAGCCTATCCCAGCTGGGATAGGTACAACCCGGACTGGTCACTAGCCAATCACAGGGCACATATAGACAAACAACCATTCACACTCACATTCATACTATGGATAATTTGGAGTCGACAATTAACCTAACATGCATGAAACCCGAATACCCGGAGAAACATGCAAACGCCACACAGAAATGTCCAAACGGAGATTCGAACCCGCGTCTTCCAGATCTCCTGACTGTGTTGTCAACATGCTAAATGAAATGATCATTCATTCATTCATTTTCTACCGCTTTTTCCTCACGAGGGTCGCGGGGGTATGCTGGAGCCTATCCCAGCTGTCTTCGGGCGAGAGGCGGGGTACACCCTGGACTGGTCGCCAGCCAATCACAGGGCACATATAGACAAACAACCATTCACACTCACATTCATACCTATGGACAATTTGGAGTCGCCAATTAACCTAGCATGTTTTTGGAATGTGGGAGGAAACCGGAGTACCCGGAGAAAACCCACGCATACACGGGGAGAACATGCAAACTCCACACAGAGATGGCCGAGGGTGGAATTGAACCCTGGTTTCCGAGCTGTGAGGTCTGCACGCTAACCACTTGACCGCTGTGCCGCCTGAAATGATCATTGTTAAATAAATATGCCAAATAATGATTTTAGTTCATCTTGACAGAAAACTACACATTTTGTTATTTTGACTTGAGTACACAACAAAAGTAATTCATGCAGCCCAATTAAACATCGTAAAAGAGAAAGTAGGTGAAGTGATTGTTGTGTACAGGAATGTGTCAAACTGGTTGCATGACAGTGCGAAATTCATTCTCCAGTCACAGAATAGGGGACAATATGAACATATATTTCATCACACAAAGTTCAAATAATAATATTTTGAATCAATTAGAAAAAAAAATCCAACTTACAGGTCGTCTCTCGATTGTGGTGCTGTCGCCAATTGGCGCCCGCTCCTGAAATAACATCCACACAAGCTTAAACAAATATCAAACAAACAAAGCTTTGCGTCCGTGTTTTGCCGTCCCACACAAACTAAACTTACCGTTTCCGCCCTCATGTTACCCTTATCTAACTTTGTTGTAATCTTCGGTATTTCTGCTAAAAAGCTTTTGTTTCCTTGTGGAATGACAGCAATCAAGCCGGCTGTCTCCACGCTGTTTATCATATCACCTTCCAGGGATCTGTCAATGCTCTGTGAGCAGGTCAAAACATCCGGTGATTAACTTTCAAAGTAAAAGCCACACGGGGAACCCCGGAGGTGTAGAATTCGCCCTTCCTTGTATTAGTGTGTGACTGATAATGTATGGTATGGAAACTGGAACACACATTTTTACCAAACAAAGCTTCCAAAATGAGTTTTTATTTTATGTATCATTTTGGCTCTTTGATGTTACATCCGTTGTCTGCAAGAATTGACGTTCACTTGATACAGTTTTTCTTCGGTCTCCCCAAGACTGCAATGCAAACAGACCGGTTGTCCTTGTCCTGGCAGTGTGAGCTTATTGTAGTTACTTTGCTACACCCAAAAAATAAGCATTTATCTCTACGACTGTGCAAGATTTCACCTTGTGGGAGCATTATGATTCTGAGACAAAAATGACACACTTTGGCTCGACTTAGTGTGTTTTGAGCCAGACAAATGCTAAATATGAGCCCAATGCCACCATCCCTACTACCAAAACATTGAAGGGCTGAATGTTTTGGATTAAAAACCCTTCTGGTTTCATTCAGAACACTCAAGATGGGTCTTTTAGCATGATAATAACCTACGACATACTGTACATTCGGGGTAACAATATGTAGCTTGCTATTATATACTAAGTACTTGTTGTGTTTGTGTAAATTGGTAACCCTGCTAGCTAGTTTCAATGCAGTTTGGACGTCATGTTGTATAATTTCCTTTATGAGAATGCATAAAAGCAGCAAAAACACAAGATATTCATCATAGGTTTTTATTCATATCTTATAATGTGTTACATTTTTTTTTGTCACACAAGTAAATTGGATTTTTTTTGTCTCAATGTTTATAACATGACTCTCCCTAATGCTAAAAAAAAAAGTTACGTGAACTATCACACGATAGACTAATGTGAGTATTTTGGAGGGAACTGACACAGAAAGAAGATGAGACACAGAAAGAAGAAAGGGGGAGAAAAATAGACAAGGTCGGACATCTCCAGTCAGACTTCCCTCTCTATGAATCCGCACACACACACACACAATCACCGCTCCTTTTCTTTCCATTAATCATTAGCAGTTTTGGCAATCACTTAAGTCTTCAATTTGGCTCACAGGTTGAAGATTTTACACATTCTGTGCACAAAGTGTGCACAAAAAAGTGGTCAGATTAGATTAGATTCAATGTTTCTTTAAAAAGATCCAGTGGCAGCTCATGTGGCTAATGGCAGTGGTTAGCTTTAGGAGAATTATTGTTCAATTTAACAATTAAAAACAATTTAAAAGGTGCAGCTTTAGCTCTGTTTGATTATCGTTCACATTTTAAAAGCGTCTCATTGCTGGTTGTTACAATACAGAACATTTTCTAGACGCACTTGTACGCACTTCCCTACTTGCTCACGTCGCGGCTGTGTGAAGTTCTTTCGAGCGCACATAAACTCAAGTATGCTGGCTGGGTTTTTTTTTTATTTTTTTTCGTTAGGAGGTATCTTGAGGTTAAGAGAGTTTAAAAAACCCAGAAGATTAAACACAGTGATCCCTTCACTTCAACGCGCCAGCATGCTACTCAGCGAGGTCGCTGTTGTGGAGACTGGAAGCACTCTCGCTAGCCGAAGCAAAACCCAAGCATTTTCCATCGCCACGCCACATTAAAATGAAAAAAAAAGTCAGAGGAAAGGAGCTTTCCGCCAAAAAAACTTCCTCGGATGAGGGCACAAAAACAGCGAACGACGGCTGGAAGACATTACAACCTGGCCACCACAAGGGGGAGCTCCTTAGCGGCACAGGTTACAAACACAAACATGAGTTGAAAATAGAAACTAGCACATTGTTTAACTCTGCTATAGTATTTTTTTTTTGTTAAGAAAAACAACACATCAGTCATCAGCTTCAACAATAACACTGTTTTTTTTTAGGATTATTACTATTATTAGTTAATGGCCTCTAGCGACCTGGCTAAATTAAAGGGCCAATAACAGAGCGGAGGGGGGCACCATGTTTAGCCCATCTCCCTCTATGTTACATCAATCTTTTCTGTTTTTTCTAAAGCTTTCCTGTAAATCAGGACAGTGAGGATGCAAGCATTTGGACTTCATTGTGACACGCCCTCCTCCCTCCGCCCCCCACCTCCTATATTCAGCTCCACCGGGGAATGATGGGAATTGTAGTGACAAACATGGGAACCCATTCGTCTCGACTGGCACCTTTCTCTTGGCGTTCTCCCCCATCCTCTAACCTCCTCCTCTTCAGCATGACACCTCCATGGTCTGGGAGGGGCTGGGTGGCATCTGGCCCCCCTGCGAGCCCTGCGACAGCGTGCGGGAGCGTGAGCGGGATCCGTCCATGGAGTATGAGGAGGACAGGGAAGTGGTGCGCGAGCGTGACAGGCGGGTCATGCATGACGAAGCCACTGTGGGCACACAAGTGGGACATTCGGTCTCAGGTTGCGACTTGAAAAAGGACTAGCCTGACCATGGTCACTTACTGTAGCCCATTCCCTGGATAAAGTACTTGAATGCCTCAGTCAGTTTTGCAGGCTGCAAATACAAAAACATCCCCTTCAAGTTTGTCACTTGAACCCCTTGTTGGCAGCTTTAATCATTCCTTTTGTTTACCTGAGTGAGCTGGGGGAGACCACCGGCGTCCGCCATCTGAGGAAACATTGGGGGGTGAAAAATGAGAAACAAGGATGCAAAACAATAAACAAAAGACAGAAAGAAAAGCACCTTCAGGAAGGAGGTGGTGGTGGGGTCTAGTTTGCTGTTGCACTCCACCTAGTGGTGACAGAGGGAAAGACAACAATAAAAGACCAGCAAAAAGATACCCCAAATTCTCCCATAAATACCTGTCTTTAATTTCCAATGTGGTTTTGACAACCTCCTGGTTGGCAGTGAGAGCATTTAAATCCTGTTTGTGATGTTTTTTTAACATGATTAGAGCCCTCTAGATATGAAATAACACCCCTATAGTCTTTTACACCTTTACACCTTTACACTCACTTTACGCTAATAGAGCTGAGTGGCTTTGGGGTTTCTGGGCTGAGTTTTAATTTGGTGGCCGTAACAGCAGCCTGTGTTTCATTGTGATCATTGTTCCTGTTGTGACATCATTCAAACCTGCAATAAAAGCTCCCAAACATTACAGTTACATTACATTACTGACACCTGGTGATCAGTGTGGATTACTACATGTCATTCATAGCGTCTTGCATCATCTGAATGCCTTATATTAGTTCATATACACATAATATGATAATGTAGGAAAGAAATATGTGACTTTTTTTTACTAATAATAGGTCATATTCAACCACAAAACAGCATGAATTATGTTTTTTTTATTTTCTCCCATTTTTCATGAGCTGGATTCAAAGATTTAAAGCCTATTTCTCTCAAATATTCCCAAATCTGTGTTAAGCAGGGGGTCCCAACCCACCGTAAATGTGTGTGCTGTCTACGTGGGCAAAATTTGGGTCTCCGTACATGGTGAGTACCACTTCCGTGCGGATTTAGGCACATGCAGACACGATATAAAATGAGACCTCACCTTACAAATCTCTAATTATCAACGTCTTCCAAATTAAATGAATGCCCTGTTGGCGGTTTTGGTAAATAAATTCCCCCCGCTGTAATGAAAGCTTTGGATAGCTTGATGCTCATCGCACTTACAGCGGCGTCCTCGTATGGAGCTTGGTCGCCCACCACCAACATGACGGGACACCTGACAGAAGACAGTCAAGATTTCATCAACAAGAATATAATACAAAATACGCAAATGAAGATGGATGCTTACTTGAAGGTGCAGCTGCGGTCGAGGGTCAGATCTCGACGGCTACAGGGACAAAGAAGACAATGTCAGTACCATGTAATGGTAATCACAACACACGTTCCTTGGAATCAGATCAGAGCATAGTTACGGAAGACATAGAAAGACATTCTGGGACGGTAAACAACCACAGGTTGTACGTGACAGCTTGTACTTGCACTGTGTGTATCATCTCTGTATCACCTTGTCCAGTTAATATTGGCAATATAGAAAAACCACACTTGCTGTGTTGTCATGTATTTACCTGTTGTAGGTCTTCCAGAAGAGCTCGATGTTGAGCAGGTGGGGAGCTTTAGAGATGCGCTCTCGATGAGACTGCACCAGGTCTGTGTTGGACGAGAGCTCCTCCTGTGGGCGACCAAAGCTTGGATTTCACTGCCTGTTTTTAACTCATTCGCTCCAAAAGACATATTTATGGGGGTTTTTTTGTGTGAGAGGTTATGATGAAGAGATCATGTTTGATGCTGTTTTAAGCCAAAAGGTGGCAGAAGTGCATTTTATAAGAGGTCAGCATGCATGTCTCCCATTGAAATCTATGATCCGGAACAACCATTTTTTGTGATGTTTACACATTTCCATCCATTTCCATCCCAGCTGTCTTCAGGCAAGAGGCGGGGTACACCCTGAACTGGTTGCCAGCTAATCACAGGGCACATATAGACAAACAACCATTCACACTCACATTCATACCTATGGACAATTTGGAGTGGCCAATTAACCTAGCATGTTTTTGGAATGTGGGAGGATGCATAGGGAGAACATGCAAACTCCACACAGAGATGCCGGAGCGGGGAATCGAACCTGGGTCTCCTAGCTGTCTAGCCTGCGCGCTAACCACTCGTTCACCATGCGGTGCTTAGACATTTTGGCAAAATAAATATGGCTAAATTGGTGTCAAAGTTAAAGTTATACTTGAAATGTATCCTTTTTTTCTCCCTTTTTTTTGTTGAGAAATGATATTTTGCTGAAACTTACTTATGTTCTACTTCCGATTACTAAAGAACAGAAAAAGGTACAAACTTTTTTTTCTGATAAAAGATGAGAGTCTAATCTTTCTTTTGGTATATATGTACCAGTTCTATATAGCCTTAGGACACATCGTTCTGTGTGCCTTGAAAAATCTATCAAAATCATCAAAAATGGCAGGTACCGAGACGGACAGTTAAAATATACCTGGCTGAAAAGGTGGGACAGGATCTGCTCAGTGAGGGAGGACGTCACAGAGCTGAGCTGTGGAGAGAGAGAGAGAGAGAGAGAGAGAGAGAGAGAGAGAGAAATCAATGAGGTGCTTCATCATTTCATTATCTACAAAACAATCGATGAGAGCGTTTCCATGCACGCTATAATGCAGTTACCTTCTGAGCTGCCCAGTCCATCCACCCTCGGGAGTTTGTGTCGATGTTGACCAAAACCAGACCCTCCACTGAATCCGGGTTAGCAAGCTGCAGAGAGACACTCATAAAAGGTCCACAATGCTTCTTAAAAAGATCCCTATTTGTTAACACTCACTGTGAACTTGGACAGGATGTACGCCCCGGCGCCCACACCCACTCCGATCACGGTACGGAAGCTACAAGAGACACAAGGTCCGTGTTAAAGCACCCGCATAGTTAGCATGTTTCTTTGTCGACTTACTTAAAGAACTGCAGGACAGCAGGGATCATCTCAGCGATCGTCTCCATGGAGGGGTACTGGTACCTGCGGTAGAAGTGAGAGGTGATGGAGTCTCAAAAGGAAAATGAGCGATTAGCTTAGCGTTGTTATCTTCAGGGATTTAAAATGGAATCGCAAAGTTAAAGAGAGACGATGCAGTGATAAGAAACTTCCGAAGAGGATTAAAGGTTACAGGAGGACACGGGATGAATGGAAAGCTCACCCCACTGGGTAAACGGCAGCCCCGTCCTCTTGGCCTGGCGCGTCGATGTGGATCAGTGTGAAATTCTTAACAATCTCCTGCATCTCCTCAAACTTGAACAACGGCAGGAAGCAGCTCTTGTCTGTCAGCAACATACAGACAGAGGGGTGAACATGACCAAAAACAAACCAAAATGTAACATTCATTCATTCATTCTCTACCGCTTTTCCTCACGAGCGTCGCGGAGGGTGCTGGAGCCTATCCCAGCTGTCTTCGGGTGAGAGGCGGGGTACACCCTGGACTGGTCGCCAGCCAATCACAGGGCACATATAGACAAACAACCATTCACACTCACATTCATACCTATGGACAATTTGGAGTCGCCAATTAACCTAGCATGTTTTTGGAATGTGGGAGGAAACCGGAGAAAACCCACACATGCACGGGGAGAACATGCAGAGGGTGGAATTGAACCCTGCTCTCCTAGCTGTGAGGTCTGTGCGCTAACCACACGGGCGCCGTGCCGCCCCCAAAATGTAACAAAAATAGAAAATAGGAAGAAGTCACGCACTGTCCAGTCCCACATCGTGGAAGGTGAGGATGGCGGGGCGGCGGCTGTTCCGTGTGCCGTGCAGTGTCACATGCAGGACGCCATGTGGGGTCTCAATGCTATGTTCCTGCAAACATTCAGAATATTTACAATATTTTTTTAGAATGCACTCATAAAAACACAATTTTTAAGAGGTTCAAACTGCAAAAGGAAGAAATAGGAGTGAGACAGTGAGAGCAGCATTAAACGGAAATAGGCTGTTCATCATAGCTCAAAAAAATGGACAACCACCTAAAATAGAACGAGGGCTCAGTGAGGAGCAGTTGCACCATTCTTGTTAATCACCTCAAAGATTTGTGTTTCCTGGAGGCTAGTTGCTACAGGTGGTGAAGACAGAAACTGGTTCTCATTTTTGTCAGCTTCCCTTCCTATCCATTCCCAAATGTTCTCAATTGGATGGAGATCACAGGAACACACAGGATGGTCCAAAAGAGTGATGTTATTCAAGTTCTTATTATCCAGTCTTTACCACACAGACGAGGGCCTTCAGTCATGGAGCATACCCCCTGCAACATCTCTACATTGTCAGCTGCCGTTTGACACCCCTGCACAACCTGAAGCTCCATTGTTCCATTGAAGGAGAAAGCACCCCAAATCATGATGGCACCCCCTCCACTGTACCATGTGGAAGACATCCCAAGTGGGATCTCATGTCATGTCATGGACAGTCAAGGTTCTCATTCATTCATTTTCTACCATTTTTTCCTCACGAGGGTCGCGGGGTGCTGGAGCCTATCCCAGCTGTCTTCGGGCAAAAGTCGCCAATTTTGGAATGTGGGAGGAACCACCTCCGGAGTACCCGGAGAAAACCCACACATGCACAGGGACAACATGCAAGCTCCACACAGAGATGGCGGAGGGTGGAATTGAACTCTGGTCTCCTAGCTGTGAGGTCTGTGCACTAACCACTAGACCACCGTGCCGCCCAGTCAAGGTTCTATCAGAGAATAACAGTTTCTTCCACCTTTCAATGTCCCATGTTTGGTACTCTTGTGCAAAATCAAAACAAGCAATTTTGTGTCATTGAAGGAGACGTTTTTGTTATTAAAACCCTTCTCTCTCTGATGCCATCTGATAGTTACGTATTGGACCTCACTCGGCACCACTAACAATCTTTATTTGGGCCAAGAATAGCCCCGTCTTGATGGACAGCCAATTGGATCCTCTGGCTCAGGACTGGTGGCATTGTTGGGGGGTATACCACTTTTTTACTTTTTTTACTGCATCTAATCTCAACAGCTATATGGCGCGCGGTGGCTTGCTTCTGCAGCTCGACAACCCATTCAAAGAGAAAGCTTCTGTCATCAACCGATCATGACAGTGTAAGTACCTGACAGAAAATGACATTGAATCCATATTTTTGCCAAAAACCTTTGATGAGCTGATATTCAGCCTTTATTGATTGTTTGCAATAAATTGCTTAATCAAACATTTTTTGTCTCAGTCTCAGTTCTTCTTATTGCATTTTGAAGCTCTATTTAGAGCCTCCTTAAAATCCAACACTGGTCTTAAAACCTGTCAACAAATGACATGCTGTGATCATTCTCACCTGTCCCTGGTCCAGGAGTATCCTCGCCGCCAGCTCAGCATCCTGCTGGTAACCATGAAGACCAGTTGAAGAACACAGGAGCAGGAGACAAAACAAGAAAAGTATTTTATTTTTACCGTGATGGTGAGCAGTGGTAGAAAAATATACTTCTTGTCAAATATTTCTGAGATAGTACTTGGTGTAAACAGTTTTAGAAACATTTTGCAGTGTTATTCAGATGCGGGCCTGTGAATGGAGTCTGAAAGATGGAGAATGAAAGATCATACAGTAAAATCTTGACTTACAAAAGTTCTTACAAAAGGCAAACAGCAGTATGTCCTGAAAAATAATGTCATATAGAGGATCTTTGACACTTTCCACGAATCAAGGCATTATTGCTATTCCCATCCCAAGTCGAGATGTTCGCCGACTATCAAATAATCGATGCTTATAACTCACTACACTGCCTGTCACCCACACATCAAACAAATATTACTTCTCTTTGGAAAACAAACTCACAAACTCACAAAGGCACTGAGATTACATTGACATGACGACACATAAAAGCGGAAATCTGATTTTCCCGAAAAAATCGAACATACATATAGACGTAATGGAAGCAGTGCAGCCAGAAAAATAGGTCAGTGTTTCTGATAGTGTTTAGACTAGCATAGTTCAATCAGGAGTATCTTTGCTGCCAGTTCAGCGTCCTGCTGGTAACCATGAAGACCAGTTGAGACACACACACACAGGAACAGGTGACAAAACAAGTAAACAAGTCATTTAGGGGTTGTACTACAAGGTTTGCCCACCAGGGGTCAGCCATTAATCTTGCTCTGTGCTGCAACTGTAAGGCAACATCAGCAGCAAAACAGGGACCCCATCCTCCCTTTTCCACCAGCACCCTGGGGCTTTGACGTCAACCCAGTCAGCCAGCGCTGCAGTCGTGCACAAGCATGACGTGCAGACCGTTTGTGCACTTCACACACACACACACACACACACACACACACACACACACAGCGAATTAGGGTGATGGCGGACAGAGCCAGGCTTATTCAAATTCAAAAAACGGGATGTATGCAAACTAGTGTGTGGTGTACACATATGTATGTGTGTGTGTGTGCGCGTGCACATGTGTGTGTCATCCTCCAGACCTTGCTGGAATCGGCCTGACCCGTGAGCAGTGGCTTGTCCTCTGTGATGGCAATCTCTTGCATCTCCGTCGTCATGGCGTCGCGGTCCTGGCCAGACAGAAGAAAACAAAATGTCAAAATCCGCCCCCAATCACTCTCGCACACACATAAGCACGCACACACACACACACAGTCAGGTTCCAGTGGGACCTCATGAAAGTTAATTAGCGATTGGTGCCAGCAGAAAAGGATTATGGGAGAAAAAGTGGATGGACGTCATTGTCGTGACACAGCCTGACCAATATGGCCACCGCTGACATTGCATGCAAACTCACATGCAAAAATGCTACATACAGGAAGTGGAGATTGCATCCAGCACATATAATTAAACATTCTATTGTGCTCATGGACCACAAGAGAATGTCTGAAGACGTTCAGCCAGACAGATAAGACGGCGGGTCACATGACCACATTGTGCGCTAAGCGGCACTGATACAGGCGTCACATTAACTCCGCTCCTCATCTAATCTGCTCCCTCTCACATCCTGTCACGTTTTAATCGGCCTAACATCCACCCCGCCCCCCTCCATCCTTCCCTCCATCTCGTATTCTCATCCACCCAGTAAGAGCAATAAAGGTCAGAGGTCAGAACTGCAAAAACACAAAGATCTTCCTCATGACAAGTGTACCTCGCTCTTTGTTTTTTTTTTGTTTTTAGTTTTCACTTTACTATATCATAACTATATCAGATTTGGCATCCTTTCCTTTCCACTTCCTTTTTTGATAATAAAAAAATGATAATAATACAATAATATTTCATCATACTTGTATAAAAATGTATAATTTACATCATTCTGTCATTCATTTTCTATACCGCTTGTCCTCACAAGGGTCGAGTGGGTGCTGGAGCCTATCCCAGCTGTTTTTGGGAGAGAGGTGGGGTACACCCTGGACTGGTGGCCAGCCAATCACAGGGCACATATGGACAAACAACCATTCACACTCACATTCATACCTATGGACAATTTGGAGGTGTCAATTAACCTAGCATGTTTTTGGAATGTGGGAGGAAACCCGAGTACCCGGAGAACATGCAAACTCCGCACAGAGATGCCCGAGGGTGGAATCGAACTCAGGTCTCCTAGCTGTGTGGCCTGTGCACTAACCACTCGTCCACCTTGCAGCCACATACAAACATATGTCATTTTTCTTACCAGTCATTAAATGCAATAAAAATTGTAGATACATTAAAGTAAAAATTCAGACGTAGTTGCTAATTGTGATTAATCATGATTAATTTGTTTAAAAATCTGTCAATTAACCTAGCATGTATGTTTTTGGAATGTGGTACCTGGAGAAAACCCATGCATGCATGGGGAGAACATGCAAACTCCGCACAGAGATGCCCGAGGGTGGAATCGAACTCAGGTCTCCTAGCTGTGTGGCCTGTGCACTAACCACTCGTTCACCTTGCAGCCACATACAAACATATGTCATTTTTCTTACTAGTCATTAAATGCAGTAAAAATTGTAGATACATTAAAGTAAAAATTCAGACGTAGTTGCTAATTGTGATTAATCATGATTAATTTGTTTAAAAATCTGTCAATTAACCTAGCATGCATGTTTTTGGAATGTGGTACCTGGAGAAAACCCATGCATGCATGGGGAGAACATGCAAACTCCACACAAAGATGCTGTGTGGCCTGCACGCTTACCACTCGAGCACCGTGCAGCCCCAATTGATACAAATGAGTCTTTAAAAAATACGTGTGTATTTGTGTGATTATTTCATATGTATTGATCATATATTATTATTACGTACATATATACTCCCGTGCTTTTTCATTTATCCATTTGTTTAATTTCATCATGTATAAGCTAGCAATCTATGCTACAGATTCTCTACTACCACCTACCACCAAAAAAGGAAGTGACCAAACATTTTTACGGGGTTGAACACAAACACTCATTGGTCCTGATGCAAGCCACTGTCACACCTGATCATTGCCATGGTGATGCACCCAAGACCTGCCTGTGCCGCTTCCCACAGTTCTGGATGGGCACACCTCAACTCTCTCGAACACACTCACAGGGAATAAAAGCGGCGAATAAAAAGCCGCCTTCATCAACAATGACTGTGACCCCTCCTACACTCCTCCAAGGGTGATGATCTTACTCGGACATGTGGAACGCTTTGAAAAAAGAGCCGGAACATCCTGAGTGAAGGTTCCAGTCGACTGAAAGGGAATTAAAAAAGTGGCGCAAAGGAGGAGGAGGTGCCCGTCTTTGTCCCACCACCACCAGCATGGAAAACAGATAGCGGTCCCGTGATGTTCCGTATCCATCTGCATCATGGCGCCGACCTCTGTTGCTAAGCGACGTGTGACACCATCGCGGGGAATCTATAAACGGCAAGCGCGGTGCGAATGGATTTGTACTCGCCAGCAGGATGCCAACGTGTTTATTTCCGGACTCTTGCCGCAACGCCGCTTCTATTGACCCACCTTATGTAAAGCGGGCCAGGATCACATTGGGGGTCACTCCTGGTTAAAAAAGATGATGTGGAGAGTGGACTATTAATACTGTAGCTTCTTTGGACTAGTGAGAACAGAGCACCATTGTGGCCCGGCAGCATCTGGACTTCAGCCAGGAGGGGAAGCGCCTCCTTTTTGCACTGGGTGGACGTGCTCGCATACACCAACTGATGTAAGCCTGCACACCTACACAACAACACATCCGTACTCGCTGACCCAGTTGTGGCTCTGGCAGCGCCACACGCCAACACACCACAAGTCAAAACCCCAATGGATGACGGTCCGAGTCCAGACGGGTTTCCACTAGCCGGACTCCCACACACGCATAAAAAACAGGAACTCCAATGTCAAGAGAGAAAGGGTTAAAGACCGACAACCCAGTCGAGCGTGTCCTGACGTGTGAGCAAACAGCGCAGGAGTGAATGTTAATATTAGTCCAGGAAGGGTTGATGATGGCCTCGGAAGTGCATGAGAACGTCAATACATGGAACAAATATGGCACTAAAAAGCCCTCATCTGTCACTGGTTCCGTTGCTCTACAGCAGTGACTCTGAACATGTGGTATGAGTACCACTGGTGGTACACGGGGTTCACCTTGTGGCCCTCGGGAACACCGGGAAGATATGTATAGAGACAATAATACATATGAATGAATAAAATTTCAAAACAGCAGAGTGCTCCTGTCAAATATAAGATCTTTGACTAATTTTGCAGTAGTCCCTAATTATGACTGTATTTATGACTACAACGTCCATTTTGATAGGAATAATAGTGAAGGGAGAAGTCCCCCCAAAACAATTTCATGGACTAGTCCTGCTCTACAGTATGAATGTAAAAACAACCCACATCCCCTTCTGTCCACTCTGTAAGTTCCCCGACAACATAGGTCAGTCGAAGGTCAAATACAGTATGCAAAAGTAGTTTTTTTTTTTTTTAGGGAAGGGGGAGGTGGGTATGCATTGCTGTTGCCTTGTTAGCTGTTAGCACTACCTGGTGAATACGTGATCATTGTGTGTGTGTGTGTGTGTGTGTGTCTCCAAATGCGGCATGACTCAAGAATGCCTGTGTGTGTGTGTGTGTGTGTGTGTGTATGTATGTGAGAAAGAGTGTGCACGTGATCCTTCAAATTTCTTCTTTCCTAGAGCCAGCTCTGAAAGCATTGAGACACACCCCCATTTGACATTGAGGGACATTGTGTGCCCCCCACCACCACCACCTCCCCACCGCAACTCCCTGTCATATCCAAAACAGCACCCACCCACCCCCACCTCTGGAAAAAACATAAATGAGGGAATTTATGTGTTAATTTCTTGAGGAAAAAAAAACAGTAAGCTCAATTTAAATCATACAAAGGATGCTAAACTAGAGCATGCGCAGTGGGGGCCGGGGGGGTCACTTCAGTGGTTCGAGTTCATGCAAGAGGAGAATGTCAATAGTGGCCTATATTGCTGGGAAGAGGGTGCAAAAAGATGTGCACATCAATACACATGCAGTGATTTATCATGGCGGACACTTTGCACACTTGTTTTGCTAGCTGGACAAAGGGGGTCACATGAGGAAAGGGGGGGGCGACGGGGGTCACGGTGACATATATTATTTACAAAAAAAAAAAAAAGAGGGAGGGAGTCAAGCTGCACCACATGTAAACATCTCCTCTTTCTACAGCTTTTAGAAGATGAATCAAATGAATGCCATCACGCACCTCCGGGTCTTCTCACCTCTTGCTGCACCAAAAGGTTGGAAGATGTCCTCACAAGTATGTCCACAAGTCCACGCTGCTGAACGGTACCTCGTCCCTTGTCCTACGTTCCACTGTGGTCTTCCGCTCGTGTTTGTCTCTTCTCCAGCAAGCAGGGAGCAGGGCTCGTTCTGCACGGGGACGGGAGGGAGGGGGGGAGGCTAGAGAACGGAGCCGTCAATCAAAGGGGGGGACATGTTTAGGATTGTTGCAGGAGGGGGGTGTTTATCATTTCATTCTCCTCACATGAACCAACAGTGGTTTAAATTAGCACGGATGAGAGCGTAATGCGCGAGGCGTGACGTGCTCGCGAGTGTGAAGCGCGTGCAAGCCAGCCAGAGAAGCGTGTGCACGTTTATTGGAACCCTCCCCCACCTCCCCCCTAGTCCCACTTTCTAATCACCCCCTTTTCAGCTTCACAAGTGGTACAACCCAGTCTTGCTTATACAGTATGCTACTGCTGCTGGGCTGCATGCGCACGATTCCCCAACCCCCCCTCCCCTCCCCTCAGAAGGTAAACACGCGCATTGCATGCGCACAGACACATCTGGACCACACATCACTAACTTTGGCAAGATAATAATATTATTATATTCATATTCACCATTTTGTTATATGACATATCTGACAAAAGTGACAAAATGTTGGAATGGAATGGCATGGAATGGAATTTATTGTCATTATACAAGATGTACAACGAGATTGGAGAGCTTCTCCTTTCAGTGCAGTAGTCAAGTTAAAAAAATAAAATAAAAAAAAATAGTATATAAAAGTAGAGTAAAAAAGACCCAAGATATCCAAAATATACACATAGTAAAAACTGGGGAAAAACTGTTGATTTTTGTTAATACTTGGGTTGTTTATATTTCTATATTGTGTATTTTGTACTGCTTAACTGACTCTGTACTCTTGCTGCTGTGCAATGCAAATTTCCCCACTGAGGGACGAATAAAGGCATATCTTAATCTTAGTATTGCACAGGAGCATTTGCATGTTATCCTATTTACATCGTTAATTTAACTTTATTTCATTTTATTTTACTGATATATTGCTGCATGCTGCACCAGGATTAGTAAAAGTACATTGAGATCTCTGAATAATGTATGTGAGGTGAGTTAAAAAAAAAAAAAAACATGAGCATGCCACGATGTGTACACAACAACTGCTACATGCTTGTAAGTCTGTGTTGGGACACTGCTCAACCAGGGCCGCCAGCTGTCCAGCTTGGGCAGATTAACGGGCCTTCGGGTGGTGATATAACACACCCTCAACTAGTGTGTGACACAACACAGCTCACAACCAGAGTGAGTCGCAGTGTCGCACAACATTGTGTATTTCTGGGTGGGCCTTCACCCCATGAGCTCAGTCACGCAGCCTCTTGTGTAAACACTCCTTTGGGCCAGCAGGAGACTTCGCTGTGTTGCGTTGCCAGCGGAACGGCAAGGCCGAGGAATGCATTGTGTGCTGGGGAGTCGTGTGCACGTACGCAGTGACTCACAAATATTGCCTCTCAGGGCAACACCACACAAAAAGTGAAGCTCTTTAGGCTCGCCGGACGACAACAACGACGGCTGTGCATTCTAATCGAGTTCCAAGCGGCGCAGTGCTTTTAACGTGATGAGATGTGATCGTCGTCATGTCATTAAACACAGGACACAATGTGCTGTGAATGTGTGCTGATAGAAACAACAAAGCCTAGTTGCAAAACATCACAGAAATGCTAACTTCCTTAGCATGTGTCGTCGAGGAAACCAAACTGCGATGCTTACTTTTTGTTGTGTTTCGGTGTCTGCTTCCTCTACTATAGTGAACTCCTGCTGCGCTAGGAAGTCTGCGGGTCCTGATGGCCCCTTGGTGACCTTATGACCTTGTAAACACACAGACATCCATCCATTTTTGAAAAATATTCATCAACATTATTTCCCAAAAGGTGTCGGTAGATTGTTCATTCCCTAAAATAACCTCACTCATCAGCCCCCTGACCATCCACCGGTGCTCCACGCTGACATTTGCTTTATCAGGCGTTGTTGAGCGCCACTCTCCTCCACCTTGGCTCCAGCTGCAGATATATCCCTTCACAAAAATTAAAAGATAAGAGAAAAGGATCAAATGCAAAAGAGCTCATCAAAGATCTGGAACACTGTGCTGTAATTAGAAATAAGCTGTCTGTCTGATGTTAATAGTGGACCAGATTGGGCCTACGGGCTGGCTCAGAGTGCTAATTAGACAGAAATTGCCCCATTTGCAATTATCAACAACAGAGGGCAGTATTCTTAAGAGCAATTGGAGCTTTGCAGGATGCACCACTTACCACTCTTTTTTTTTTTTTAAACCCCCCCTCAGGCCCCCCACCTCCACACATTCACACACAATGCAGGCGACACTTAAATCCCCATGAAGGCCCAGTGGGTTTTGGTTTGATGCTGCAACCTTAAAGAACATCAGAAATAGCTCCACTTTGAGGGTACGTCACACACGTCTTCATTAGCGCCGCCTCAGCAAGCAAAGCGTCTTTGACGAAGAAGGGCATTGGGAGGGGGGGTCTTAAGTCGTGTTTGTAGTAGCAGGAAGAGGAAAATGTGAAAGTTACAGACTCTCCCCGTGGATGATGGAAGTCTACTGTTACTGTCCATGAGACTGTTTATAGCAGCAGGGACAGCTGCAGAAAAAAAGTGAGGAGGGGGGAATGTCGGGGGGAGGTGTTACTGTTGATTTTTCTGTGGCGGTGGTGGTGGGGGGGGAGAGGGGAGGTGCGTGTGATTGGTCGACTGTGATGTGACATCACAACTCGGTGGCTGACCTACTTAAAGTGGACGTGACGTCACATCTGTCTTCTTGATTCTGTAACACCCTCCCCGCCTTGTGAATCATTTACAATTGCCAATAACCTCATTTCCAAAAGATGAAAGCTTGGCTCATGAATATTCATGCAGTGGCGCCATATGGAGGGAAGCTTCACAGATTTTAGTGCTGATCATTGCATTCTTGTATAATAACAACATGCACAAAGATAAACAACAGTAACACATAATAGACAACAAGTAACAGTGGCATTCAAGGACTGGTCCGTGGGTCCGTGACCTCCATTTGAAGCCCCGCATTTATTTTTTTTATTAACCTATACTAGGCTATTACAGAATTTTATGATGAGGAGAAAATTAAAGTTGTTTTCTATGTACAAATCCTGCATTGGTCTGTATTTGCATTTTCAAGAATACTGACATTCATTCATTCATTTTCTACCGCTTATCCTCACGAGGGTCGCGGGGGTGCTGGAGCCTATCCCAGCTGTCTTCGGGCAAGAGGCGGGGTACATCCTGGACTGGTCGCCAGCCAATCACAGGGTACATATAGACAAACAACCATTCACACTCACATTCACGCCTATGGACAATTTGGAGTCACCAATTAACCTAGCATGTTTTTGGAATGTGGGAGGAAACCGGAGTAACCGGAGAAAACCCACACATGCACGTGGAGAACATGCAAACTCCACACAGAGATGGCCGAGGGTGGGAAGAATACTAACATTAAAATAAAAAAAATATACTTTACACATATGTATAATAATACCAGTAAATATATAAGTAAATTGTGTATTGCCTGCTGTACGTCCCCTCAGTGGGGTACATGTAACTACATTAACTTAATATTTTGTTAAGTAAAAATTTTAAAATTAATTAAAAATGAATTTAAAATTAAATAATTTTTTAAAAATCCAAAAATTGTTACAACTATAATGATGAAAATGGTAATATTAATGATGATTATAATAATGGTGATAATAATAACAATAATAATGGTAATAATTATAAGGATTATAAAAATAATGATAATGATAACAATAATAATATTACAATGTTAATAACAACAGGGGAAAACAAGACAGTGGCATGAACATGATTATATCTTGCAAAAAGGGGTAGGCATTTATAAGCTTTTGCTTCAGCCTACTCCTTTTGAGCTTGTGATCAGATAGTTAAATACAAATGTAAATAATGCAAAGTTATATTTTGATTGATGTAAGAAATGCACTGTAATGTTTCATATATTTGCCCAAATAAAAAAAATCACTGAGTCATTCCTCTCGACTTTAAAGAGTGAGCTGCACTCAGATGTAGTTGGATGAGAGTTATACACCATAACTCTCTACAGCCCGCATAATGTCTTTAATATAAGTGTGACATAATTATTTCTGCTAAGCAGACAATAAATTACACTGAAATATCATGCTGCAGTACTCCACCTCACCAAAGCCTCATGGAGCTGAAACATGCTTGTCGCTGCCGTCCTTCTAGAAAGAAAAGGCAGAATCAGATTCTTTATTTATTTTCTGAAATACAGCAACCCTCCAAAGGGGTCAGTGCCATGAACCTCATCAGTGCATTGGAACATGTTAAACACAAGTTAGCAAACTTTCAGTAATTAAATGAAGTTTAACTTTGTTTAGCAAAAGAAACAAAACTATCACTATCATATCTTGACCCACACTGGATTAAGGTATTGCAATGTATCACTATATGGAATAACTGTGGACACATTGGACTGCCTATTTATTGCTATTATTATCTGTTTATTCTACTATCACCAAACAGGGAGGGTGAGGAGGAAGTTGTGGCACGAGGGAAAAATGAAGGGAGGGAAAAAAAAAACTCCCCCCTCCTGCAATGGTGACCTGAAGTGTGCCTTTCCTCCTCCTCCTCCTCCTCCTCCTGCTCTCATGCATTTTTCTCCCTCTCATTTTGGCCCACTGAGCTCATGGAAGCCTGCTCATTTAAATGCACACCAGCTCCGGGGCAAGTCGCAGGGCAGACACACAGAAACCTCTCCAAAACATATCAAGTTTTATCTAAAAAAAATAAAACAAATGTGACACTTTACCATATGCAGTACACAACAATAAGATTTTAGTGTGTGTGCCATATTAACAATCATTATGAAAGTGCACAAAAACATTAGAACACAAGGCCATTACACCTGAAAAGACTTAATGCAAGAGTTTTGAAGTGGGAATTTAGGTTACTGAGTCAGTTCTAATTCATGCTAACAGTTTTAAAATTAATATTTTAGCATTAGGGGCAACAAACCTATAACTGAATGATTAATTTGTTGATTCTGTCACATGTTAAAGTTTTATTGAGGGGTTTTAAATTTCGACTTTATGGAAGATAAATTAACCAGGTGTCGCACTGCCACCTGCTGGCTCGGAGAGACACTTTTGCACTTTACGTCAATGAACTCAAGTCGATGTTCGATTGTTTATTCGTGTTTTGTTCGCACCAAACCATATTTTATATAAAGCAAAGGAGATGTTCAAATATCTACATGTAGATTTATCTACATTAACAACAAACTAAAAAAAGTCAGCCTGGGTAAATATTACAAGACAACATTGCAAATTTCCCCACTGAGGGACGAATAAAGGCATATCTTATCTTAAGACAAAATAGTCACGTTTTACAAGTGACACAAAAAAACAAAATGGAATAAATCTTACGTTGGAATGCTCCAAACACACGAACCATGACGTGAACATGAAAAATGAGTAAATAATGGCAAGGTTAACAATGTGACACACTCCAACACTCCAAAAGGCGTCAATACGGAAGCGAGAAGCAGATAAGTTACGCCCACCTTCTATGTAAATTCCTCTGATTGGCTAATCAAATCAACTAAACTAAATACCGTTGACCCATTGGTCAATTATGATTATGAGACATTTGCTAGTCTGTCGCATAACTCAGGAACCCGGAAGACGAATTAATTTTAATACATGTCGTTTTAATAAGATAGCTAGCTATTGTTTGTTTTGAATATGCTCAAATGTTTAACGTGACGAAAACAACCATGAAAAGAATTTGACAATTTTCTTTCAAGTAAGATATGTTTTTCAATTCCCTCAAGTTTTTATGTAAAGTTAGCTCTTTTGGAAGAGTGTATTTTGTTGTCCTCAATAGTTTTCCATCACCATGGTCACCGCTTCAATTTAGTTGAGAGTGGACCTAACAAGTAAACAAATTGTTTAGTTGAGCATTTTAAAAATCTGAAAAAGATAATGGAGCACCTTGCCTCACCTTTGACATTTAGCATCCTCCTGCGGTGTCGAGGCAGCGTCACATCCAGCCTGGAGGTGGATTCAGGTGTTCTCAGCACCGCCTCAAGCCTGCAGTGTTGCTCACTTTCCTGATGAAATAACACAGAACCAGTAAGACCAGTAAGTTTCTTTGTTTTTATTCACCCACCAGTGTGCTTCATTTACTGTACATGTGTTTGAGGCGGTTTTCCTCTTCTTGCAGAAGCGTTTGGACCTGGACTTGCAGCTGCACACTCTCTCTGATGCAGAATGGCTTGCCGAGCAGCCCGGAACTCGAGAGAAAAGTTGCTTATGGTTTTACAGAAGTCCTCAGCTCTGGTTTCTCGTGCCATTGTTTTGGAGTAGCCCAGGAACAAGAGGAATGAGTGAAACCTGGAAATATTGGTTCTGGTTAATAGGCAATCATCCATGCAGTAGCTCGAACTACCACTACAGTGACCCACCTGTTGACAACCCTTCTGTGGACTGCTCTCAGAACCTTCATCCTGTCATCAATCTCTCTCAGGATATGTGGAAGCCTGTGACAGAGCACACTGTCCGGTCCCAAGCTATCACCACCTCCTCTTAATAGTCGCTTCTTCTCCCCCTTTGTTGGGTTGCATTTCTTCGCTTTATCCAGCATCTTCACCTGTTCCCATGATGCCTTGCATAGGTCCCCGAGGTGGTTTAGGTTGGCTTGAACCAGGGAGTAGTCCCACTGTGAAACACGGTGAAGGATTTACTTAACATTTAGTGAATCTTCAAAAACACAAACAATTGCGCACCACCTTGCCAGCTTTGCTAACCGCTGTCAGGTCCGAGTACAGATCCGAAGACTGTGGGTAGAGTTGCAGCAGGAGCACGCAGACATGATGCAGCAGAGGCTGGCGGGAATGTGTGTCCCTCACCTGGGAGAGCTTGCCCAGGTAACTCAACTCAAAACCACGAGCCTGAGGCGCAGAAGTCGATGTATGACTCGCACAGAATGGACCGCATGAAGGGTTTCTCTCCCTTCTCACCTTACATCCGTTGAGGAAGTTACCAATGGCTAACACCGTTGCTAGAATGTGTCTGAAGGTCTCGCTAGCTACCAGCTGCTCCATGGCCAGCTTCAGATGGAAGAGTGGTTCAGCGATCTCCTAACAAGAGGTGAAAACTGTGAGCGGAGGGTAATGATTCAAGGAGTTTTCATCACTCACTTGCTCCAAAGAGTCATAATCCAACACGAAAGCCCACAACTGAAGCCTGGAGATCAGATGAGGGATCTCCCCTAAAGCTTGAAGGCAGAGCTCGGCTGGGGCTAGAGGACAGTTTGGGTTTTGTGTTTTAGCCTCCTTGATCAGACAGAGTTCTTCCTCGGTTGGGATGAGAGTTTGAAGCCGCTGCAGTGCACAACAAAAACTTGAGTAAAACATTAAGTGCTCATGGCCAGAACTGTACCTGAATATCCTCTCGGTCCAGCACACTGCTGTCCATGCTGTATATAGCAGGAGGGAGGAGATGTGGGGGTGGCAGGCGGCTCAGCGTGATGGTAATGTTGTTACTCCTCTTCATCCCCAGCACTGACACTGTCGCTTGTTTCTGTGTTAAAAGACAAGACCACGAGACATCACTTCATGATGGTGGACCAGCCCTGACGTCTCTTACCCGCTGTCCACAAGCGACGCTCAAGCAGGTGCTCTTGCTTTTGCATTCAAAGAGTAACTCCAGCCACTGCGTATCCAACTGGACTGACTCCAGCCCGGCCCAAATGGTTTGAGTCCCAAAACGAGTCCTCCTAGGAAGCGGGGTCAAACTCTGCAGGGCCCTCCAGTGAAGCTTCAGGGTGGCACATTTATTGGCAGCACCCTTTGGGGAAGCCAAGAAGAGTTTGGCATCAAGAGGAGGAGGAGGTGGTGGAGGTGCTAAGACACCACAAAACCTTTCATCTGTCGAGTTGGTTTCTTCTTCTTCGGTGCTGTCCAGTTCTTCTTCATCCCAGAGGTCCGAGAAGTCTAAAGTGTTAAGGCAGAGGTGTGGTAGGGTGGTAGGCGTGAGGGACCAATCCCACTTTGGAGGACTGTCCTTGGTTTGGTCTGACTCTTTCATGGTCACTTTAACATGTTCTTCAGTCTGGATGCACCCTTCATGAACCTCGGTCAGGTCTTCTGTTTCTTTCTTAGTCCTCAAATCTTCAACATTGCCGTAATGATTTTGCAGCCTTTTAGCTCCTTCTCAGAGAGAGAGAGAGAGACGCCGTTCGTCTTGATATATATTTGAGTTGCGCCCTTTCCCTTAATTTTCTTATCAGCCCTTCATCTCCTGTTTATATTGTTGCTTGTATATACAAATCTCCACTATCTGATTTGCATCTGTTTGCCTCCCATAAGTTTTTTTTTTTTTTAAATTCAACCTTGCATCACATTCCTGGACATCCGCACATCTGCAGATGAGTTCATGTTGACAAAATCAGAACACATGAAGCCCAAGAAGCTAAAAACCTGAATATCCAGCTTAGCAAAAAACACACATTACGACTATGTTCTGAGGTCAACTCGTTCACGGTCGACTTGCAGCCATAATGAGGTTCCCTCCCTCCGTCATGCAGCCTCCCTTAATCACTCTTTATCATTTTTGGTGGCTCCAGGGACATTTAGGACAAAATGTGGTGCTTGACCTATTTAACCAAACAAACTATACACAGATTTGGTGAATTTTGTGGTAGGCAGCATGATGAAATAGTGGTTAGTACGTATGTCTGCATCACTGTACACTATAACGAATCTTTGGGATTTCCACAGTATAGTACTGTATTAATAAAGTAGTGTGATTCTATTCTGGACTATTGTAGTAATTTACTATAAATGTTTTCACATTAGAGTACTGTAAATTACACACACTTTCACAGTAAAAATCAGTCCATAAATAATAAGTAATTTGCTGTGAATCGAATTACAATATTTTACTGCACTTTAACAATAGTTACTGTATTACAAGCAGTCCATTACTGTGATTATGCAATGTGTTAATGTGAATGATATTCACATTATATTACTGTGAATATGACTGTAAATTGTACCGCAATGGCGCTTTCAACAGTGCTTTGGACATGTTCACAGTAATTTACATTAAAATTAGTGTAAATTACTCTATAGAGTTTTGTCAGGATACTCCGGCTTCCTCCCACATCCCCAAAAACATGCAGGTTGTCTGTATGTGTCCTGTGATTGAAAGGTGGCCTGACTAGTCACCTGTCAGTCACTGGCAGTCCAGGTCAGACTGGTTTTCTAGGGTGTTATACCGCCTCTTAAATAGAATAGCCTCCATGTATCACTCTGTTATGTATCCCTGAATAGTGGAAAATGATGCATCAATTTTGCGAACAATCATACATTGGTTATATAATAACTACAATTTTAGCTTTTTGACTTACAGCACAGTATTTCTACTTATGTGTATATAAAATAACCATGTTTGCCTTTTATTTTGAAAACGTCAAGCGGAACTCCGCTCTCCTACGCACTTCCGCTCTGTTTGGCAGAAGCGATGGCGGTGTCCCGCTGAGCGCGCGAGCTGTCAATCATTCGTATGTCGCATGACGTCACGAAGGATTTGCTACAATGTCAAACATCGGGGAGCAGCGCGTGCTTACCATGACACACAGGACCTGGCTAGCCTGCCAACACCAGACTCCGTTTACATTTTAGGCGGTTTACGCCGTCGTCATGTGGTTCAGGTAAGATGATCAAATGTCTTTTTTTTAAACCCAGCATCGCGTCGAATGACTCCTTATTGTGTTTTCGGTTTACCTGTAGGTCAAGAGATGTTGTGTTTTTTGTGTGTTAGAAGGCTGTTTTGTAGCGATAGTAGCATCATTTCCCGTCTGGTCCTGATGCGAAAAGTTGCCTGTTATGTAATGTGAGTGCGGCACTCCTGGCCAGATGTGACTGGCGTGACTACGTCATTAACACCAAGTTTGTTTATATTCTAAATGACTCAACATAAGCACATTAAAACTGTACATTTCAAGTGTAACAATATTGCAACAATGTACATAATAATGCATGATGTCTCCTCTAGGTCTATGTGAGCCAGGTCAGAGGTCATGCTGCGGGGGAACTCCCACGGCCTCTTTTCCTCAGAAGAGACATCCGACAATGACTGTGAGGTTGTTCATCTTTAATATCCACTCTCTAACACACTTCCACACACCAGCTTCCATTGTAAGCGCACATTTTAAAGTGCTTTTCATTTTTGCTTTCAGGTGGGGTCGAGGCACCGAGGTCCAGATGTGGCGTGCATGTGCCAGGTCACTCCCTGCCCACTTTATTCCGAAGCACACACTTCTTCATCGGTGAGCACTTACCGGGTCGGCGTACAACTCCTGGTATAATCCAAGGTCACATCTCTGTCTGTTCACAGGAAGCGGTGCAGTGTGAACGCTGTGGAAGAAACCCAGTTGTGATGACCCGCTACTCCGAGGGATACGGAACAGAGGTACTGTGGCTTTTGTCGCCATGGAAACACATCTTTTGTCACTGGAAAAGTCATTAATTTGGAATGAAAGGCCAAAGCACTTAATACCATAAATATTGTATAATATTGCTTATTTACCTAGACTGCAAAGAGTTCCTTGGAAGCAGACGCTAAGTGGAGACTGTTATTCATAAAGGCTGTTATTCATAAAAAGTGATTACAGTGAAGTCTCGTTATATCGATATCGGTTATAACGAATTACTACTTATTACGATACTATTTTCATTTCCCGGCAAATTTCTAGTCTTTTATGATATAATTAGTTCCGTTAGTACGATACCCGGTTATTATGATAATCCGGTTACTACGATGCCCTTTTCATCTCCCACCAGCCAATTTGGTCTGCTTATATCGATACAAAAGCAGCTTAAATCAATCTTTGCTTAAGGATTTCAATACCAAAAAAGAACACGGCGAACGGCTGCTTCCAGTCAACTTTATTTTTCACACTTCCACCACCAGAGCGCAGCACACACACCGATTCCCGCACTTCCTGGTTCACAGGTCATGCTCAACCCACCCCACATAGCTAGCTCGACATTGTTCTATACTATAGAACAATGTCGAGTGCATTATTGCCCACTTTTAATGCAGTTCGGCGCAGGATCGGATATATGGATAGTCCGGTTAGATCGGTATTTTTTCCGACTCCCGACAATATTGATATAACGAGACTTTACTGTATATATGTTCTATCGTGATATTTCAAATGTAGCTACTGCCATCATGTACACTTTATATAATAACAATAAGTGTGCCAATTTTGATACAACAGGTGTTATTTGGAGCATTTATGATATTGTGTATATTGCACGCTATAGTATATAAGATATTCAAAAGTTCACTTATATTGTGCAGGAGGAGTGTATGCTGTCAGACCCTCAGGGGGAAAGTGACGCAGACGCCGACATCGAGGACACAGACTGCAGGTGGCGCCACTAAGTTGTTTCTTCTCACCGGAGTCCACCAGCTTTTTTTTTCCCCACCTCCTCCTAAATAACATCTTACCTCATTTAAGACTCCAAGAACCTGGCACCCTGCAGCGAATCAGCTCACGGCGACGCAAACGACAGCGTGTGGCGCGGCAGGATACCACAGAGAGTGAAGATGATGGAGGTCGGAGTCACGGGTCACATCGCTGGAACCTGCGGCTCAGTCCAGATAGGTCACAGAGCCGCACCATCCTGGAGGTAGAGCACATCATGTGTTACATATACACTATAGCTCCCAAAAGTGGGTAAACCACTCGCATTTTGAATACTGTCATGATATTAATATTATATATTAGTTCCAGACCCGAACCAGATGAGTGAATTTCCATGAAACTTAATTATAAATGTAATATTTTCAGGGTTAAATACGCTTCTTAACATTATTAGACACTTTAGACATGAAATAACACCACTGTAGTCACCTTTACACTCGTTTTACCCAATATAGTAGACATAATTGTACATATTACTGTTATATCTTGTTGCATTCACATATCATACTGTTTATAATTTATATAATCTGCAATAGCCATACTCTAGTCACTTCATTGCAATACTGTACATATTACAGTTATTATATATTGTCACATCCATACTGTTTATAATCTGTATAATCTACAATAGCCATATTATAGTCATTTATATCCCTGTACATATCCTCACTGTATTATAGTCAAAGCCTGTTATAGTTTGTAGATCTGTCAATTTTTCTGCATTTACTTACTACTAAGGTACTTAGAAAAAAAACTTAAAATTGCACTTCTGGTTGGATGCTAACTGCATTTTGTTGCCCTGTACCAGTGACATGAGCAATAACAATAAAGTTGAAAATTGAAATCTAATCTAATCTAATCTAATCTAATCTAATCTAATCTAATCTAATCTAATCTAATCTAATCTAATAATCAGAGCCTCAAACAATGCTAGCATTCGGAGAGTTCTTTGTTTATTTTTTTTACATCACAAAGTAACATTACTGACACTTATTTGTGACCAGAGTAGAATAATACATATCATGTCTTTCAATGCATTTTTTCAATGCCTTGCATATGTATGTTAGATTTGAAAATGCTTAATTTAGGCAAAAATACATCAAACTGTGATAGAGTGAAGCTGCAAAAGTACGATGTGGTGTGGGGCAACCGTATGGCTTGTAAAGCAAAACTTGTATATACTTTAGAGTAGTCAGCGTACAGCTTGTATAGCTGTATTTACTATGAACTGAAAATGAGTTAACACATAGTTGTTATTGTCTAAATTGCTGTCAATACAAAACACATATGAAGTTCAGGTTTTATTATATAGATAAAAATGAAAATAGTTACTGAAATGTGATTGGCTGTACTCACTTTTCTGTGATACTGAATGTTTTGATGATGAGTTCTTCCTGGCGTACGTGCAGGAGAGCATCTCGCAGGTGAGGCCGCTCGTCATCAAGCAGGACAAGCAAGCGGAAGCGGCTAAAACCGGTCAAGAACCTCTGGTGTCTCCATGGGCGCTGCCCCTCTCGTCCCCGCTTGTCCTTCTCTTCTTGCTCGTCCTCGCTGCCGCCATTGCATCCTTTCTGCTCACATGGATCAGAACCTGACAGACAGAGTCAAGAGTCCACAATCAAGCACAAACACATTTGTTATTCCTGTCATTGTTTTGTTAAGTGTCAGGAAGTCAGTCAAAAGTGACCCCCGTTTGGACCCTTCTATAGAAGCCATTCAAGTCAATATCATGTCATCACCTCCTCCTCCTTTTTCGAAATAGCCTCACACAGAAAGTCGGCGTGACACAACAATGACGACTATGCAAATCCACTGTTCCTACTGTGCTAGTTGGCCGCTGAAGAACGCCCCCCCCCTCTGCCCCCTCCCTCCCCATGTCCTTGTCTCCACACACTGTACCTCCTTCAGGGCCTGTGACCTGACTAGTTTAAAAAGCAATAGCAGGAGAGATTCCATTTTTGCTCCCACATGTGATTGCAGTATCTTAGTATTTTATGTACCTTCTGATCTAATCAAGTCAGCTGGACAATCAGTCAGTCGGTTAAAGCTAAACTCTTATCTGACCAATGTGTGATTAATGTGTTTTGTGTTTCAACGGTCCATAGTGCTTCAATAAAATGAAAATTTTGACTAAAGACTGGTTGGTGTTTATTCATTCATATAGCACAATAACAAACAAAATTTTTAAATTGAGAATTATCATCTTTATAAAAGGCAGAATTGGTGATCTTATACTAAAATAAAGTGGCTAGTAATCATCTATTTATAGACCACTGACACCATCAGAGCCCCCCCTACCCTCTAAGACAGCTCAGCACTAAACAACCGGTCACCTCAAGAGTCTTTTCAAGTTCAGAGACACGTGACCTCCAGGGACTGTGAGGGTGTTAACAGCCTAGCAGTCGTCAACACGATGCTTCTCAAGTTGACCTTGAAAAGATTTCAGCGCATGGAGCGACCCCATCAACTTCATCAGGGTGATGAACTTGGCAGCTTCGCTTCTTCTTTAAATGCCTTCACTTTTGTGCGTAGGTTTGAGTCATAGAACCTGACTCATTGCCCGACTGTGTGTGTGTGTGTGTATGTGTGTGCGTGTGTGTGTGTGCACTCAGAGCAGCAGTCATGGTGGGCAGGTAGGCGTGTTTAAAGCGGTATATCTGTGAAGGTACCATTAGTCTTGAACCAAAATGTCACCTCTTATGTAGAAGTGACTTTTTTAGTGGTGGTTCTAACAGCAGGGGTGTCCAAACTGAGGCCCACATTCATAAACATTATACGATTCTGACTCGGTTGGACGCTCCAGATCCAAATCAGAATTTACATGGATCTTAAGGAGGTTCTAAGTCCAGCTTCAACACGAAAAGAGAAGAAATTGTGAGTGAGACAAAAAAAATGGAGTAAATTAAACTAAATAAGTTCATCAGCGGGCAGCACGGCGGTCGAGTGGTTAGCGCTCAGACCTCACAGCTAGGAGGCCAGGGTTCAATTCCACCCTCGGCCATCTCTGTGTGGAGTTTGCATGTTCTCCCCGTGCATGCGTGGGTTTTCTCCGGGTACTCCGGTTTCCTCCCACATTCCAAAAACATGCTAGGTTAATTGGCGACTCCAAATTGTCCATAGGTATGAATGTGAGTGTGAATGGTTGTTTGTCTATATGTGCCCTGTGATTGGCTGGCGACCAGTCCAGGGTGTACCCCGCCTCTCGCCCAAAGACAGCTGGGATAGGCTCCAGCACCCCTGCAACCCTCGTGAGGAAAAAGCGGTAGAAAATGAATGAATGACGTTCATCAGCGGTCGAGTGGTAAGCGCGCAGACCTCACAGCTAGGAGACCAGGGTTCAATTCCGCCCTCGACCATCTCTGTGTGGAGTTTGCATGTTCTCCCTGTGCATGCATGGGTTTTCTCCGGGTTCTCCGGTTTCCTCCCACATTCCAAAAACATGCTAGGTTAATTGGCGACTCCAAATTGTCCATAGGTATGAATGTGAGTGTGAATGGTTGTTTGTCTATATGTGCCCTGTGATTGGCTGGCGACCAGTCCAGGGTAGAAAAGCGGTAGAAAATGAATGAATGAAGTTCATCAGCTGATCAAAAGTTTAAGACCAAAACTCACAAAAACCCGAAACCCCGCACTCAACAATGACTAAAACCACTCACGACCTCTTACAAACAACATTGTGAGGATGAGAATGAGAAGCCCAAAGGCCCATGTGACCACAACATGAACTTGTCAGCTTCTGATGAGGTCCTTGTGTCGGCTCTTTAAGCAGCTGTTTGCTCCCTATAACGCGTACACAACAGCAACAACAGGTGTAAATGTGTTGTTTTGTTCGCTCTGCCCCCCTCAATCCTTGACCCAGATTCCTCAGTGTTTGGATTCAGAGGAACAACGTGAACTCACCTCGGCCCCCCCCTCTCCCTCTCCCTTGGCATTTAATACTGATCCCACAGTATCATGGCTTGGAATTAAATGTGCCTGTCAAGACGAAGAGAGCCCTGGGTGGCATCCAGCTGCCTCCAAGTCTGGATGGCTCGCTTTAAATGGGTCAGATGTTTGCTTTGGATTTAAAGAAGCTGCAGTTCTTCAGTGCGGGAGAGGAGGCCGTGTGTAACATTAGCACCTCAGACAGGCTGGAATTCTAATTAGCTGATATGCTGTACAGTAGTACGCCCGATATAGCAGCCTGTTGGCTTGCAAAGACGATGAGGAGCGTGTGAGTGGAGGGCAAGGGAACAAGACGCAGTGAAGACAGAGAGATGTTTCCATTTTGACTGAGCTCCATGGAGGTGGTGAATCTGCAGCTCCAGCCCGACTGGGAGCAATGGAGGAGAGAGATGGAAGACAGGTGGAAGAGGACATGGAGGGAGAGGGTGAGGCGATGGATGAGCGAGGGGGAGGATGATGAAGAGACAGACAATGAGGTGAGTGAGCAGGATGAAGATGGAGGAGGAGAAACAGAGAGTGAGGAGTTTCAAGATTTGCATGAGGAAGACAAGAAGGTGGTCACTTTTTACGGCCAGGATGATCTGGGGCAGGAAAGATCAGCTCCAGAAGATTACTTAGAAGGTCCTAGATCTTTGACAGATGAGAACTTGGCAACCTTTTCCAGCCAGGAAGAGCTGGGGCAGGAAAGATCAGCTGCAGAAGATTACCTAAAAGGTCCTAGATCTTTGACAGATGAGAACTTGGCAACCTTTTCCAGCCAGGAAGAGCTGGGGCAGGGAAGGTCAGCTCCAGAAGATTATTTAGATGGTCCTAGATCTTTGACAGATGAGAACTTGGCAACCTTTTCCAGCCAGCAAGAGCTGGGGCAGGGAATGTCAGCTGCAGAAGATTACCTAGAAGATCCTAGATCTTTGACAGATGAGAATTTGGCAACCTTTTCCAGCCAGGAAGAGCTGGGGCAGGGAAGATCAGCTGCAGAAGATTACCTAGAAGGTCCTAGATCTTTGACAGATGAGAACTTGGCAACCTTTTCCAGCCAAGATGAACTGGAGCAGGGAAGCTTAGTTGCAGATGATTCCCAGGAAGATTCCAGATCTTTCGAAGATCAGCGCAAATGTCTTCAGATAGAGGAACAACATGATGATAACAGAAAGTGGAGAAATGGAATGCAAAATACGAATGAGGAGGCAAAAAACGCTTTGGAAGACGTAGAGACTCCTGCTGTGGCATTGTGGATGAGCCATGAAGAAGAAGAAGAAGAAGAAGAAGAGGAGGAGTCCAGTGATGGTGATGATGAGGAGACAGTGAGCTCTCAGGATGAAGATGAGATAAAAATGTACACCAAAGACGACCACCATGTGGAGATGTTTCACACTCTGGCATCGTTCCGGGACTTGTCTCAATTCACCGACCTAACTCTGAGCACCAAAGACGGCAGGAGGCTACACCTGCACTCCGTTGTTATGGCAGCCATTAGCTCGCTAGTGGAGGACTATCTGAACAACAACGTGCACCACGAAGGAACGCAGAAGCGGTCCATCTTCTTGGAACTAGACATGGACCACCATAGTTTGGAGGCGATTGTAGAATTTGCCTACACTGGACTCATATCCTGCCTGGAGAATGTGGAGCAGGTGAAGGCTGCAGCTCAGACAATCGGTGCCCACAGAGTGTTGGAAGTTCTCAAGAAGATGGAGGAGTCCAGCACAAATGGAGATAGTATCTCTTCTTCACAACAACTCGCCGTTAGTCTTCGATCCACCAGAGAACTCTGGATGGATGGAGTAGGCTGTGACATCACCCTAGAAGCAGTTGGATTATCACTTCCTGGTGAGTAGATATCTAAGCTAACACTCGTAGTCCACGTCAGGGTGTCTAATTGTCCTGCCTCCAGTCCACAGAGTCATCCTGGCAGCCAGCAGTGACTTTTTCCGAGGAATGTTCAGTTCCGGAATGAGAGAGTCCACTCAGTCTCACATCCGCCTTCCGTTTCTATCAGCTTCAGACTTGGAAGTTCTGATTGCTTCCTCCTACAGCGGCACCCTCCCGCTTAGTTGGAGCCGCGTGTTTGAGATCAGCAGCACCTCCCTTCAGCTCCAGTACCAGCCGGCGCTGTCCCTGAGTCTTGACTTCCTGCAGCAGGAACTCAACCCACACTCTTGCCTGGATGTGGCATCCTTTGCCAAAGCCTACCAGGTGGAAAAACTTCTGGAAGTCTCTGACAAGTTTGTGTTGAGGCAATTCCAAAAGGTGGCGTGCACCTCCAAGTTCAAGGACCTGCCGGCCAAACAGCTCTTGAGGTACCTGAACAGTCGCTCGTTGTGTGTTCCGTCCGAGTTGGTCGTGTTCAAGGCGGTGGTAGCCTGGATCCAGGCCAGACCCAAGGCTAGGCTTAAACTTGCCAAGGAGCTTATGAAGACCATCTACTTCCCACTCATGACCTTTGAGGAATTCAAAGAGGTTCGGTGTGTCAACATGTGGTCCAAGCACAACCTGGTAGACCTGTACGAAACAGTCTGGGAGGATTTCTGCTCCAATGAGGTGGACCCACAATGCCAGTGCCGCATTTATCTGCCAGAACAGAGTCTAGTTCTGACCGGAGGTGACCAAATCTCTGAGGACTTGGGCCGGAGACATATCAGCAGAGAAGTCTGGTTTGGGAATTCCTTGATGAACCAAACAGGAATAAGAAAGGCAATGGAGTGGAGGCAGCTGGGAGAGATGCCAGAGCCTTCCAGGTTCTGTCACGAGGTGGCAGTGTTCCAAGGAAAACTGTACGTGTTTGGTGGGAAGAAGTACTACGGTATAGGAGATACCCTGCAGTGTGTTTATAGGTGAGGCATCCAGTTGTTGATCTTGGATTATCAACCTTGGATTATAAATGCATCTCCTTTCACCGCAGATACGACCCGCTTCAAAACAGCTGGCAGAGAATGGCCGACATGACGCAGAAGAGAAACTCCTTCTCGGCGGTGGTGATCGGTGGGAGCATTTATGCCATCGGGGGGCACTGTGACCCGGAATACATAGAGAGTGTGGAATGTTTCTCACCTTCGACCAACTCTTGGAGGTGGGTTAAAGCCAGTTAAAGGTCGGGGGCTGCATGTTACCAGATGGTTGGGGAATCAATCCCTAAGAAATTTAGCATTATCCATCCATTTTCCTCCGCTTAACCGGGTCTGGGTCGCGGGGGCAGCAGTCTCAGTAGGGAAACCCAGAATTCCCGGTCCCCGGCCACCTCCTCCAGCTCCACCGGGAGGACACCAAGGCGTTCCCAGGCCAGCTGTGAGACATAATCCCTCCAGTGTGTCCCTGGTTTGCTTTTTCCCGGCTGGGCATGCCCAGAACACCTCACCAGGGAGGCATCCGGATGGCATCCGGACTAGATGCCCGAGCCACCTCAACTGACTCCTCTCGATGTGAAGGAGAAACGGCTCTACTCTGAGTCCCTCCCGAATGGCTGAGCTCCTCACCCTATCTCTCTTAGGGTGAGTCCATTTCACCCTCATTTCAGTCGCCTGTATCCGCTATCTCATTTTGTCGGTCATGACCCAAAGCTCATCACCATAGGTGAGGGTGGGAACATCGATCAATCGGTAAATTGAGAGCTTTGCCTTGCGGCTCAGCTCTCTCAGGACCTCATTCCCAACCCAGGACCTCATTCCCAACCCAGAGGGAGCACTCCACCCTTTTCCGACTGAGAACCATGGCCTCTGATTTGGAGGTACTGAGTCTCATCCCAGATGCTTCACACTCAGATGCAAACCGTCCCAGTAAACGCTGAAAGTCGCAGCCCGAAGAAGCCATAAGAACCACATCATCTGCAAATAGCAGAGATGAGATTCTAAGGCCCCCGAACCCCCGGACTCCCTCAACACCTTGGCTGCGCCTAGAAATTCTGTCTATGAAAATTGTGAACAGAATCGGTGACAAAGGGCAGCCTTGGCGGAGGCCAACGTTGAACGGAAACAGGCTCGACTTACGACTCCTGCCCCGTTTGTACAAGGACCGGATGGCATGTAGTAGCGCGCCACCAATCCTGTACTTCCGGAGGACCCCCAAGAGGACGCCACGAGGGACACGGTCTAATGCCTTTTCACATGTAGACTGGTTGGGCAAACTCCCATGCACCCTCAAGAATCCTTGTGAGGGTGTAGAGCTGGTCCAGGATGAAAACCACATTGGACCTCTTGTAGCAGAGGTTCGACCAACGGTTGTACCCTTCTCTCCAGCACCCTGGAATAGACTTTCCCAGGGAGGCTGAAGAAAATGCAGCATTAGGTTGAAGTAAAATCCTGTGTATGGTCAAAGGCTGTAAAAAGTTGTCGTGTTTTCCATTTCAGCATGGCCTGTCCTTTGGATCTAAGCCTAAGTGGACATGTGGCAAAAGTGTTGCAAGACCAGATCTTCATCTCCGGAGGCCTGAACAGCGACTACCCATGTCTAGCTTCTTTGTTTGTGTATCACCCAGAGAGAGGATGCACGTATCTGGCTAGCATGTCTCAACCACGTGCCCACCACTGCATGGAAACCCTGGATGACCGTCTTTACGTAGCCGGGGGGATCACGTTGGACAGTAACGATGGGGCGATAGACCAGCTCACCTGTGAGGTGTACACTCCCGCTAGTGACATGTGGACGGCTTTCTCGTCCTTGCCGGTGCCTCATGTGGGGGCAGGGAGCGCCATATTGGAGGGGAAGTTGTATCTGCTAGGCGGGTACAGCCAGGAGGACTACAGCGACACCAAGATGATCCACCGCTACGATCCGGCCCTGCTCAGGTGGGAGAATATGGGCAAGATGCCCGGGCCCAACAACGATCTACGGGTGTCTTTGCTACATTTGCCACCACATGTACGCAAGTAGGACATTTTCTATGATAAATGACTCCCAGAGTGGTTGAAGTTGTAATGTATTTGAAAGTGTTAAGTCTTCTGTAGTATATTTTGTGATATTTTTGCTTGTTTGTCTACTAACTACAAAAAAACAAAGCATGTAGGACAAATACATGACAGTTTTTACGATACGATTGGAAGGGGTACCACCCGAGACCACCTGCGAATAACAAAAAACCTGAGTAATTGAGACGCACATCCTCCTAAACCTCCTGCAAGCTTGATTGATTTTGGATCAACATTTGCAATATAAATGACTCCTAAATAGTCCTCACATACTTACTATTAAACACATTGGAAATTATTCAGTCATTTTCTTCCGCTTTTTCCTCACGAGGGTCACGGGGGTGCTGGAGCCTATCCCAGCTGTCTTTGGGCAAGAGGCGGGGCAAGAGACCCTGGACTGGTCGCCAGCCAATCACAGGGCACATATAGACAAACAACCATTCACACTCACATTCATACCTATGGACAATTTGGAGTCGGCAATTAACCTAGCATGTTTTTGGAATGTGGGAGGAAACCGGAGTACCCGGAGAAAACCCACGCATGCACGGGGAGAACATGCAAACTCCACACAGAGATGGCCGAGGGTGGAATTGAACCCTGGTCTCCTAGCTGTGAGGTCTGCGCGCTAACCACTCGACCACATTGGAAATTATAAAATGCATAAATACTCACCACAAATGATTGTCGTCACACTAGTCGCTAGTGCTATAACCGCGCTTCTGTTGTTTTAGCACCACCTGTCATCCCAGCGAGCTGTCGGCGAAGGCGTCCCCCCAAACCGCACCTACATAATCCACACTGCTTACCTGTTGACATTACAGTAACAAGTTACAAATAAATGCTGCAGGGATCCACTGTATTTAAAAGTGTTATTGTTTATGGTATTTTGTCTACTAACTATTAACCAATACTAACTAATAAACACATAGCCTGTAGGAAAAATGCATGTAGGACATTTTTGAGTGTTTTTTAATGCACTGTATTTAAGGTTGTACTTGAAGTTTATTTTTTGCTGTATATTTTCTAATATGTTTGATTGTTTGGCTGCTAACTAAAAAAAAACTACTTGAGGAATTCAGGACCGTCGAGCACTAATTAGGTAAAAACACAAGATGGTGCTAGCATGCTCATACTCACCGGTCAATGTTCTTGTTATTATTATTGTGTCGTAAGAACTGAAATAAAACAACATATATATTATATATATATTCTTATCTCCTATCTGAGTTGGTGTATTTATTCCTGCATCATCTGTCCACTATACACAAGATCCAAAGGAATATTATATATTAGTATTTGTTTTAAACTCTTGCACAATGGATAATCAGCACAAAACCTGACTAGCACCTCAAGTGCTGGGGAAGTCGTAGCACACAAGCCTTAATGTCAGTAACAGCTGCTGGAAGCTTTCCCATGTTTTCCCAGCGCTGCGTGCCACAGTTAAACCGGTGTACAAGTCCGGATTCGCTGTAATCCTCCTGACAGTACCCTCCTAGTATGTACAGGTTCTCCTCCAAGATGGCCGAGGCTGCTCCCACGTGAGGCTGGGGCAACGGTGCAAAAGATGTCCAAGAATCAGCGGCGGGATCATACACCTCACAGGCAAGTTGGTCGGTATAAAACTTTTGAAGATTACACACACCGCCGGCCACGTATAGGCGTCCTCGCAGTGCCTGCATGCAATGTTGGGCTCGGTTGTGGGTCATCTCTGTCAGGTGGGTTATTCCCGCCTCTGGATTGTACAGGAACAGGGAGGTTAGACACACGTACCGGAGGTCAAAACCTCCAGAGATGAAGATCCTTCCATTGAGAATGGTGGCAGCTTGGCCACTTAGTGGCTGGTCCAGAGGATGGACAAAGCTGAGCAGAAGAAGACGGGGATTACAAATCAAATGAAGTAAAGATGCATGAAGCTGCTGAAGATACTACTCGTCAGAATACATGAAGTTTCCTCCCTCACCTCCAGGTGTCAGCCTCTGTGTCATACATCTCCACACTGTCCACATTGGTGTTGATCTCCTTATCTCCACCAATGGCATATAGCTGACGTTGGTGCACCACCATTGAGAAGTTACTTCGAAATTCCCGCATATCAGCACACCTCTTCCAAACATCATGCACACAGTCGTAGCTGGCGTGAAAAGACAAGACAAAGATAAGATGAGACCATTGCAACAGAAGATGTTAAGAACATGTAGGTTCACAGTCACCTGTAGGTGGATTTCATCACATCATCCTTGGAATAAAAGTGACATCCTCCAACCACAAACAACCGCTCCTCGACTGTTGCCACCCCATGTCTGAACACCGGTTTGCTTGGAATCTCGGTCAGCTTCCTCCACTCAATGTCCTTCACAAGACCAGTTCCACAGCGCAAGGAGTTGGCAAACCACATTTCCCGGCTTGGTATGCGCTGACCTACATCCGGGTTGAGCTGGTCCCCACCGACAACAATTAGGCAGGCTTTGGGACGCCTCACTCGACACTGATGCTGCACCGACAAGGTGGATGCGAACTCCTTGAAGGCAGCACCATACAGATGAACCTCTTTGGCTTCCATGCGAAGGTTAATTGCCCTCACCTCTCCAACGATTACAAAGTGGAAGACAGAAAGAGAGAAATTTAAAATTCATATTATCAATTTGGGCGTCACGGCGGTCAAGTGGTTAGCGCTCAGACCTCACAGCTAGGAGACCAGGGTTCAATTCCACCCTCGGCCATCTCTGTGTGGAGTTTGCATGTTCTCCCCGTGCATGCGTGGGTTTTCTCCGGGTACTCCGGTTTCCTCCCACATTCCAAAAACATGCTAGGTTAATTGGAGACTCCAAATTGTCCATAGGTATGAATGTGAGTGTGAATGGTTGTTTGTCTATATGTGTGCCCTGTGATTGGCTGGCGACCAGTCCAGGGTGTACCCCGCCTCTCGTCCGAAGACAGCTGGGATAGGCTCCAGCACCCCCCACGACCCTCGTGAGGAGAAAGCGGTCTAATGAACATAAAGAGGTCTTTTGCAAATCCATTGAGATTTAGGAGTGCCACCTCACACATAAACTTTTGTAAAATTTCAGAAAATGTGCAATTGCCAAAAAGTTGACCTGGAAATGTTGAGTACAATGAACTTCTATACACATGATATACATGATTTTCTATAGGGTTATCAAAGGGGGCCCAGACCAAAGACCAAGCTGCGATTGCTAGTCTGAAAGGAACTAGTTGTTCCTTTCAGCATCTAAAATAATAAATGGATAAAAAGTGTATATCAGATTATGTAAGACTACAGTACCACTCTCAATAAATATAAGGCATCAGTAATACTGTCTACTCTATATTATACTATTATTGATGTTATGTTTGCTCAGCTATTAGCTAACTGTCATTAGCAAACTGTAGCTAGCTAATGTTAGCTACAGTAGAGGCAATGAGCACTAAATACCTACAAATATGACTACAAATCATTCAAATTACAAAAAACAAAACCACATATATGCTAGTAATATGTAATAGGAGTATAAATACCAACAAAAACATAAAAATCACCTCAGAGTTCTTGAGCTGCATTCTTTGCTGACCTCATATCTCCATGGCGACCATTGAACTGTTCACCACTTTATTCCTCAAAAACAGATGTATGGTGGCACCCCTAAATAATCATGTATTGGAAAAATATTTTGTATGTGTTGTTTCTACATATATTGGAACACTTTTAGTACCCAGTCATATCAAAATTCAATAATTGTGTTTTTTTTGATGCACCCTACTTGACACCCAAACATCATCACAGGCATGAAAGCGCTCACTCACCTCCCTGAACTCTCGAAACGTCATTAGAGGAAATCGAACCCCTCTCATGAGTTGTCCAGCATGGCCCAGTCTCTTCCCAGGGTCCGCCTCCACCCAGGAGACCACAGCTCGAAAGACAACCAGCTCAGATGGCACACACAGACCGTCACTGCAGATCAGGTCTAGAAGCTTCTCAGCCTGGAGGTCCATGAACTTTACATTTGTAGACACTTCTAAGAAGTTCCTCAGCACGTAGTCATTTGCTTCTTCTTGGAGCTCTGACATCTCATAAGCTTCGGCAAAAGAGGCCACATCCAAGCAGGAATCAGCTCCCATTTCCTGTCTCATGAATCGCAGACAGAGAAAGATGGCCGACTGGAACTGAAATCGAAGTGCTGTGCAGGCTGTTTCAAAGACGCAGTCCCAGTTGAGAGGAAGGTACCCGTGGTAGCAAGAACCGATCAGAGCACCAAACTCTGGAGCTTCTTCTAAAGTAAGGACAACACGGTTTTGACGGGATTCCTTCATACCGCTGGTGAACATGCCACGGAAGTAGTCGCTGCTTGTCGCCAGGATGACCCTGTGGACTGACAGGAAGAGACTTGGTACGAACCAAAGTAAACAATTGGGAACATCAAAATGTGAGTGATTACCAACCGGGGAACGAAGCACCGCTCACATCCAAAATGACATCACATCCCACTCCGTCGATCCAAAGCTGCTTTACAGATTCAAGCGTACTCTTCATCTCCTCTTGAACTTTGTCCTTTTTAGGATCTTCTTTCGTTCCTGATGTTTGGAGGTCTAACAGTCTGTGGACTCCCAGTGCACGAGCTGCACGAGTTATGCCGTCACCTCTTAAAAACTCCCCAGTGTAGGCAAAGTCTATAACAGCCTGTAGTCCAACCTGATCCACTTCTGGATCCACTGACAAGGACCATTGGTTGGGTCCGAATTTGAAGGTTTGGACCTCTTCCATCAGGTGCTTCTTAATAACCGCGCTGATAGCAGCAAGGATGGTGGAATGCGCCTGGAACCTGCTCCCATCCTCAGTGGTCAGTGTCAGGTCTGTGAGAAGATGCCCTTCACGCAACTCTCTCAGAGCCTTGAACGTCTCACGAGGAAAGCTTTCGTTGTGGTAAATCCGGAGATTATCGCCTTGATCCGACCCGTCCTGTTCCAGGATCCTGCTCATCAGCCCCAATCTGGAATCATTGAAAGCCACGATTCTCTTCAGCTCACGCTGATCCCGCTCAATGCCCTCCTTGCCTTCTCCGAGGACTTGCGCCCTCCTTTCCTTCTCTTTCCTCCATTGCTCTTCCCATCCTGCAGGCAGGCCGCTCCTGTTCGATTCCATGTGGTTTCAACCAGGTGAAGTGAATAAAATAAACACAGTAAAGTGTGCACTCGTGTCTGTGTGAGACTCAAAGCTGCCTGCTCACTCCAACGCTGGACGACAACATGATGCTATTTTGAGCGATGGCGTCGCACAGATTCATTTTCACACAAACTTTGGCAGACATTATGATCTTCACGGTACACGACCTTGGCTCTGGGAACAGAGTTTGAACAGTGTGGTGGGAAATTTTGGAATTCTAACTTCAGTCATGTTATTTGATGTTGTGGGAAAAAAATCATCATCACAACTCATAGAATGCCTGAAATAAAGACAGTTTTTATTATCTTTGCTAAGCAAAAGGGGTCAGACAACACTTAGTATGCATGGCGGTCTTTAGGTGTCTGGCCAAGTCCAAAACTCTTATACTCTATAACAGGGGTGGGGTAGTTTGTTCTTTCCAAAGTATTTCATTTAAACACAACATACAACCTGGCATCATGGCTTGAGCCAACCTTTTGATGGTTGAAATAGCTGTTTTATTAATTTGGTTATTTGATGTGGTCTGCTGTTTACAAAGTGCTCCTGAAAAAAGTGACACAAGCACATAATAATAATAACAATAATAATAAATCATTCATTCATTCATTTTCTACCGCTTATCCTCACGAGGGTTGCGGGGGGTGCTGGAGCCTATCCCAGCTGTCTTCGGGCGAGAGGCGCGGTACACCCTGGACTGGTGGCCAGCCAATCACAGGGCACATAGTATAGACAAACAACCATTCACACTCACATTCATACCTATGGACAATTTGGAGTCACCAATTAACCTAGCATGTTTTTGGAATGTGGGAGGAAACCGGAGTACCCGGAGAAAACCCAAGCATGCACGGGGAGAACATGCAAACTCCACACAGAGATGGCCGAGGGTGGAATTGAACCCTGGTCTCCTAGCTGTGAGGTCTGCATGCTAACCACTCGACCGCCATGCAGCCCTAATAATAATAATAAATTTAATTTATAACGGACTTTACATCAAATAAATGATCTCATGTATAGTCTGCCCCCCCCCGTCAATTTTGTTAAATCAATGTGGCCCCATAGTCAAAGAGTTTGCCCACTCCTGCTCTATAAGGTTAGCTTACATAGCCATTCTTCTGGCATAGTTGCCCCCATGCTTAGAGGTCAGCTATGTTTGCAGGGACTTCCTGATGCCCCCTTGACCTGGGAGGGGGTGGCTTTAAAAAAAAAAAAAAAAAAAAACACGTTTTGCAGTCTTTAAAATACAACACTTCCCAGCCCCCCTTGTCCCCAAAACTACTGAAAGGTGCTTATTTCGGTGCTTGAATTGTATTTGACTTATATCCACATTTAGACAATTAAAACTCATGACAAGAAACAAACAGCAGGTTGTCTACAGCCACCAAGTAACGCTAGCTTTCATCATATACATTCCATAATGTGATAATGTACTATAGTGCCATACCTTTATCTCTATGGATCCTTCCTCCTCTTCTTTCCAAATTGTGCACTTAATGGCTCTAGCAGCCAAGGCTAAACCAACTCATATCCTATCATAATTTATTAAATATTTGAAAAGTGAAATAGCATGGTTGAGGTTCTTGGTCTGCAATATAATAATATGATATAATATTAACAATAAAATGTGTTTTATTTTTCTGCAATTACTGTACAATGAACTGGGAGTTCAATTTTTTAACTTATAATTAACCAGAAGGGTGAAGTCCAGCAGCAAACCTAGCTTAGTTTTATTCACACATATCACGTGGTGGACGTTTCATCACACTTGGGGGTGTGAGTATCACGTCTGTAGAGGGCGCCTGTCTGACTACATGAAGATTGGGTGAGTGCTGAGCATTTTTTTTTTGTACCCCCTGGAGAATACCACCCCCGGCAAGAACTGCTACTATCTGGCACTATTCATTACCCAGATCCAAGAATTGAAGCTCTACAAAAGGTTATAAAAGTAATCACATAATAAGATAATGTGTTACCTATGTTGTTTTTCTCACTTTCTAAAATGAAAACAGGACGGCCATTACAGGTTGTGGAAACATGACATGTCCCCCATTCTACAGTGTCAGTATGAAGTGCACCAATTGCGCATTCACACACTCATTATGAGTGCAATTTGAGACAAAGCGGTTATTGACTCATTTGTTATTCACTTTGAGGCCTTTTGAGAGGATCCACAAATGAGATCACCACCACAAAAGTGTCCGTTTGCGCAACAAACTTGTCCTGTTTATGTTCTCCACGTCCCACACCGACAATCAAGTAACCTTCAATTGCAATCAACATTTTATTTGGTGCTTTTTCGTGCTCTAAAAATCTATTATCTGTATATTGTTGGGAGTGGAATATTTCCTCACCCTAACAAAGCCAAAAGGGCCACTTTAGTAAATTGAAGTAATTTAATTTAACCTTTTTGGTGTTCTTTACTCTCCTGTTATGAGAAGGAAAACTACTCAAACTGGTATTCATTCATTCATTTTCTACCGCTTTTCCTCACAGGGGTCGCGGAGGGTGCTGGAGCCTATCCCAGCTGTCTTCGGGCGAGAGGCGGGGTACACCCTGGACTGGTCGCCAGCCAATCACAGGGCACATATAGACAAACAACCATTCACACTCACATTCATACCTATGGACAATTTGGAGTCGCCAATTAACCTAGCATGTTTTTGGAATGTGGGAGGAAACCGGAGTACCCGGAGAAAACCCACGCATGCACGGGGAGAACATGCAAACTCCACACAGAGATGGCAGAGGGTGGAATTGAACTCTGGTCTCCTAGCTGTGAGGTCAAACTGGTATTAGATTTACAAAAAAATAGAATAGCAGCTTCCGATGACCCTCGCAGTTTCTCTCCTCCGGTCTACTCCAGTCTCTGCGTAGAGAGAAAGTACCCCTGTTTGATATCCCCTTAAGTAGTCTCAGACGATCCAAGATATATCTCTCCAGCATTCTTTGATGACAGTTGTGTGGCGTCAACAACAGATGGCAATTTTTCTTTTCGAATAGCACATCCTTCCCCAGATTGTCCCAAGTCCTGATTTACTTATGTATATGATTACTGAATCGCTAAACACTTCTGGACTCTAAATTGTCCATAGGTATGAATGTGAGTGTGAATGGTTGTTTGTCTATATGTGCCCTGTGATTGACTGGCGACCAGTCCAGGGTGTGCCCCGCCTCTCGTCCGAAGACAGCTGGGATAGGCTCCAGCAGTAGAAAATGAATGAATAAACACTTCCGAAATCTAATTATATTAACACACTGTTAACACTTCTATGAAACACTCTATTATATCACATATTATCCTCACTAAGGTTACGGGTATGCTGGAGCCTATCCCAGCTGTCTTTGGGCGACACCCTGGACTGGTTGCCAGACAATCACAGGGCACTTATAGACAAACAACCATTCACACTCAATTTGGTGAAAAAGGGCTTATAACGTAACGATATCACATACTATTAAGTTGAAATATTCTTGTTAAATCACACACTAATATTGTTATAATGCTTTATTAAATAAAGTTATGCTAAAATCTATCTACGAGTGTCACTCTGCTGTCAAAAATCAGTAAAAGCAGTTTTTATCCGCCAACAATACTCCGTTGGTAACTAAAGTATCGCAAGAGGTGTTGTGTGTCGTGTGTGATGAAACAAAGAGGAAGTATATGCAATTTTTGTGCTGTTACCAAATTATTATTTAAATATGCATGTGAAACAGAAGCTACAGAAGAAATACAATAAACATATTGTTAAATTACTTTCTTTCCCATGCATGAATAATTTTATACATCACCTGATAGCATCATCTGTGCTACTCTAAGGGCTCAACACTTGCCAGAGTCTTCAGTTCCGGCTCATCCGTCTCCCTCGCCGCCTTGTTGTCGCCGTCGCCCTGCCTGCTTTTGAATGGCTTCCCCAGTTTGACACTCAGTGTCTGCAGCATGGAAATGTCGTCTCGTGACGAGCTGGTGTGTCCACTCCGGCCAAAGGTGGACGTGCTCCTGCTCTCCGAGTTGGTGGCCTCCAAGAGCTTGCCCAAGAAGCTGAGGCCGGCCTGGCGAATGTGGGAGCTGCCGGCGAATACGTACAGAATCGGGTTGACTGCGCTGCTGAAGTAAGCAAAGGCGGTGACGTTGGGACGAGCCACTCTGGCAGCCGCTAGTGTGGACTCGCTGCCCTGCAACAGGCCAATCACCTGTGGGAGGAGAGAGCTAATACTAATACTAATACTAATAGACCAAAAGCCTGATAGAATCACCTCGATGGTGTTGATGATGTGATACGGCAGCCAGAAAACAGTGAAGGCAGAGATGATGATGAGGATCAGGCGGCTGCCTTGGCCTCGCCTCTGGAACTTGGCGCTCTGCAGGCGGCAGATGATCGACGAGTAGCATGTGTTGATAAGGAAGAAGGGCACCAAACATCCCATGACGGTCTCAAAGGTGTACTGAAAGACCCGGTGACCCACACTGCTCCAGTGGTACGGCACGCAAAATCTCAGCGTGATGTTGTTTGGTAACACTTTCCTCAGATTGCTGCACAAGTAAAGTAAATAAAGGACAATGCAATTACAGAGACACGACAACGACATGTGCATGCGAGGTTTACGTACCTGCGGTAGAAAGGCATGGGGAGGGACAGCAGAAAGGCTATGACCCAAACACCCAGCAGGAGAACCAGAAGGGAGCGCTTGGTCCGCATCCTCTGTGACAGGAAAGGCCTGGTGACGGCCAGCCAGCGGTCCATGCTCATCAGACAGATGAGGTAGATGGACACGTACATGTTGACGCTGGATAGGTAGTGCACTAGCTTGCACGCCGCAGAGCCAAACTCCCACCCGTTTCCACCGGCCAAGTAGCGCAGGAAAATAGGGGCTGTGAGCAGCACGAAGGCGTCAGCCAGGGCAAGGTTGAGAACCAGCAAGCATGTCACCGAGCGCTTCCGGACACGGCACAACACCGACCAGACCACGAACAGATTCCCGGGGAAGCCCAGCGTGAACGCTAAGATCAGGATGGAGATGCCAACCTTGGCTGAGGTGGTGATGGGCAGAGAGAAGGTTGCGGTGGTAGCATTGGACACCATGGCTTCATCCGCACAACACTGACTTCTGCTACCGTGGATGGCACATTTGTAAAGGGGAAACAGGAAATGTTGAAATCACAGCACACAAACTGGTCGCCGCTGTGGTAATATTACGGCATTATTGACTTCATAATCGAGTCCTAGCACAAAGTGAGCAGGGTCAAACCACAAACATTGCGAACACTTAGTGTTCCATCTTAGAAAGACAGAGGCTATGATCTTTCAAAATAAAAACAAATAAAAATTACCTGACAATATGAGAAGGCTGTGCGCATGTAGTCACTCCGACTTCCAGGGCTGATCTGAGGGCGCGGCGTGTGCTCACACACTGGGGATGAACATTGTGTAACGACAATTGTGACGTGAGGGGAAGACCTGCAACCACGCGTCAGCTGCTTTTTCGACAACTATTTCAAACGTGACCTCAAAATCCTCTCTGGTAGAACTAATGGCCAATCTAATGAGATCCAATAGTGAGGATAAAACCTGTAAAATGTCAAAATGACTTGAAATTTCTCACACAGCTCAACCTGCTGGTGCACACCTCCAGTACCATTTCAGTTGACGTGTGTAAAAGGTTGATTAAAAAAACATCAAGCAAAACATCTTTGCAGGACGTAGTCACTAATTGTCCATAAATCCCTATTGATCATTTGTCGTATGTAAACAGCTTTTCCATATCCTGTAATGGATCTCATCAGTTTGTACAGCAGCACCTGATGAGTGTGCATCAGGTTGTGCAAGCAGGACATGAATGAACGACACAAGAAGAAGGTGAGGGATGTTTCTTTACAGCACAAGTCGGGACAGGATGTCTCCATTGACTGAGTCTTGGGTCATCTTGAAAAGTGGAGCGTGGACTATTTTTGTTGCGGTGGGGCTGTAGCAATAGTTCCGTTTCTGTATCATTTGGACCTTGCTTGCAAATACACAAATACATTAATAAAAACAACCACGGCGCCGACAAGACGACCGACTTGAAGAGTTGATGTCTTCATTTGACCTCCAACAACTGTCCTCGTTGTTCATGGGTTCATTGCACAAATAGATGGAGGAGACGTTCGCATCACGTCTGCAGTTTCAACACTTTCCCATTGGGGCCAGAGTTAGAGTCCTGACCTTTTTCCTTCAACATGACGGCGTCCGACTCTTTGTCCTTGTCCCGACTGTTCTGGCTGTTCTGACGGCTCTTCCTGGTGGCCGAGTCCAGACCGGCTGCCTCGAAAAGGCGGGCCATGAAGGCCAGACCCTCACGGCGGATGTATGACTTGCCAGCAAAGAAGTAGAGCACCGGGTTGGCGCAGCTGCTGATGAAGGCCACTGAGGAGGTGACGGCGCGGCCCCGGTGCCAGATTTTACCCAGCCTGTCGGATAAGAACCAACATTATGATCGCAGTGTGAGATGTCCAAGTCCAAAACACCCAAACAGAAGACCCAAGCAGGGAGTTGACACAGGTTAGAGTAGCGGGACTAACAAAGAAAGGGACAAACCTGAAAAAGGTTTTTACACCTTAGTGTGCAACTGCAACCATGACAACCAAGCCACAAAGTACCAAAGCATGTGTGAAGGCTTACATCGTTTTGACCGATCCTTCCGGACATAGCGCCCATGTGACCTGAGGAAACAAACTTCAAGTAAAATGTCGCCACATTGGCACGCTGTCCAGCACTTAGACACAAGACTACCTGCACCATGTTGATAAAATGGTAGGGCAGCCAGAAAAGGCAGAAGGTCACCACGATGGCCAGGATGAGCTTCTCACTGCGGATACGCCTGCGGAATTTGGTCTTTCGGATGCGGCGCAGGATGCAGATGTAGCTGACCACCACAATGCTGTACGGGATCAGGAAGCCCAGGATCAGCTCCAGCATGTACTGGGTGACCGTCTACACACACACACACACAGACAGATGTTCAGCGTTTTCAAGGTAGCGGTAATATGCGCTGAGAAGAACTCACGTGGCTGTCCTCGTCGTGGAAAGAGTCGCAAATGGCACGGTCAGAGCTCCACCTCACGTCCCGGAAAACGAGCGCAGGGACAGAGGCAGCAGCCACTAGCGCCCACATGACCGCAAGCGTAAATGTTACCGTCCTGTGCCCGGCTAAGGCACCGACACGCTGCGGCCGCAGCACCGCCAACAGCCTGTAGAGGCTCATTAGGGTAATGATGTGGATGGAGGCGTACATGTTGGCCAGGCACAAGTAGAAAAGCACCTTACACATCACCATCCCAAACACCCACCTCTTCATCACCAGATAGGCGATGAAGAATGGAGTCAGCGCCATCAATGAGCCGTCTGCGAAGGCCAGATTGAGGATGAGAATAGTGGTGATGGTCTGCTTACGGGCACGCGCCAGGATGCTCCAGATGACAAAGAGGTTCCCGGGGAAGCCCAAGAGGAAAACAAGGCTGAGGATGAGCGCACCCATGGTGGTCGCGGACGTGTTGTCCACAATGCTCTCGTTCTTCGGAGTGAGCGCCATGGAGCTGTTGCCGGGTGCCATCGGGCAGCTGTGGAGGCGGGGACGGGAGTCACCTGCAGTAAAACCATGAGGGGGCAGGTTGGGTCAAGTGTGAGGAGGGAGGGGCTGTGCACGCCTATTGGGTATTAACCGAGACAGCTAATTCCTGAGAGGCAAGACCAGACACGTGCCAGATTGAGCAACTGTATCATTTATCCTCTACACTCTTTGCACATGAAACTCATAACTCATCATATAAACAATCAGATTGTTCACTTCAACTTTAAGTTAAAGTTGCAACTGGTGGAAGGGAATCAAGGGTTCTTGCACAGGAACTGAAATGTAGCCTAATTTGCCCCATCAATCAGTGTTTGTGCACTAGACTGTAGACCACATCTCCATCATAAGTCATTAAATACACTTTACAATGAACAAAGCTCAATGGTCATCACATTGCTACTAAAACTCTGTCATTGAACTACTTTCCATTCTGCAGGGGTGTGTTTGTGTGTCGAGTGACTCACACACACACACCTGTGAAAGAATTCGGTCCAGCAAAAAATCCCAGTACCACAACTTATTCACATACTCTATGCATTTTTCTAGAGGATTAGCATGAAACTAGATAACAGCGGAGAACTCACCTGTCCGAGCCCAGTAGTGGAACAGAGGAATTCTGAAGATGAAGGTGTTCTTGCGCCACTTCTTAACATCCTCGCCCACCCACAAGCCCGTCACTGCGTCCCGCCTGCTGCAACAAACAGGGTATTGACACAGGGAGGCGTGTCGTTCCTGAGCAACTGTCCCGCCTCCGCCTGTCTGTCTATCAACATCGTCACACATTCCCTTCAGCTGAGTGTCAACTTAGTCATGTGCACTCAAATATAAATTCTACATCTGAATGCGACACGGCTACCGAAAAGCTCACAAGAACAACTCCATTGGTGTTTTTCGACAGAAAAAGTGATCAGTTATTCATGAAAAGATCACACCATTATGTTTATGATGCTGTTGGGGCAGAGAGCTCAGCTGCCTCACATAGCAGTGAAAGGATGGGGAGATACGGCAGGACAAACATATACCAAGGGAATTACTCCGAAAAACTGGAGTCGGGACTGATACATTCTTACTGAAGAAGCACATTTATTTCATAAAAATTTCGAAAAAGAATAGAAAAACCTGAATATTTTTTATCAAGTTGAACCAAACAAACCCAGCAAAAATGGGAAAATAGAGCAAAAAGGTCAAATGTAAAGAGAAGCTGAAATACTGATACTAAATAAATAAAATAAACTTGTCTTTAAATAGCCATCCATCCATTTTCTTTACCACTTATCCACGCTATAGAGTCACAGCGACCAGTCCAGGGTGTACTTGGACTCTTGCCTGAAGACAGCTGGGATAGGCTCCAGCATACCAATTGCAGTGTCTTTAAATGTGTAATATAATTTTTTCTTTGTCTTTTTCCAAAACAAAATATACATAAAAATATTAAAAGTGCCCCCCTGCATCCTTTGATTTTCAGTATCTGGCCCTCGGTGGAAAAAGTTTGGGCACCCCCGCTCTAAAGAATTAACTTTTGTCAATAAACTAACTGGAAAGACATTGTTAAATGTACACATCCGGTTCCGTGTGTTGGGACCCCAGGGAGGATTAAGTGTTGAAAAGTACACTAAAATGACATAAAAAGTACATAAATAGGCGTCTCTCCATGTGGCCACACCCCTTTTCGAGGTGACACTGCAGCTGTCAGGCTTCACTTTTTCCTGTCCAAAACGTGACAGAATCCAGCACGCTAACCTAAATTTGAATGATGAGATGAGCCAGCGTTGAAGGGAGAAGACTTGAGTTAAGGTGAGTCCTTTTTGTTTTAATTATACTTGACAAAAGTGATGGGCGTGGCCCTCAAAGGGGGTAAAAGTTAGGACTTAAGTTTGCATTCCAAAGGCCCCTAACTGACAGGGGCCCCAGTAAACAAGTAAAATAATGTTGTCTAGTTTTGATTTTTTTTATATTAGTTAAAATATTAGTTAAAATACAAAACAAAAATTAACATGCTACCTTAATGACCACAATGCTAACCCTAAGTGCAGTGTTAGCAGGGGATGCTGGAGCCTATCCCAGCTGTCTTTGGGCGATAGGTGGGGTACACCCTGGACTGGTCGCCAGCCAATCACAGGGCACATATAGACAAACAACCATTCACACTCACATTCATACCTATGGATAATTTGGAGTCACCAATTAACCTAGCATGTTTTTGGAATGTGGGAGGAAACCGGAGTACCCGGAGAAAACCCACGCATGCACGGGAAGAACATGCAAACTCCACACAGAGATGGCAGAGGGTGGAATTGAACTCTGGTCTCCTAGCTGTGAGGTCTGTGCGCTAGCCACTCGTCCACCGTGCCGCCCAGCATGCTTTGTCTCACTCCTTTTTCACCAACATTTGATCAGTGCAAGTCAATGTTTAGCATGTACTGTATCATTAAATCGGGCTGCATGGCGGTTGAGTGGTTAGCGTGCAGACCTCACAGCGAGGACATCAGGGTTCAATTCCACCCTCGGCCACCTCTGTGTGGATTTTGCGTGTTCTCCCTGTGTATGCGTGGGTTTTCTTTGGGTACTCCGGTTTCCTCCCACATTCCAAAAACATGCTAGGTTAATTGGCGACTCCAAATTGTCCATAGGTATGAATGTGAGTGTGAATGGTTGTTTGTCTATATGTGCCCTGTGATTGGCTGGTGACCAGTCCAGGGTGTACCCCGCCTCTCGCCGAAGTCAGATGTTTTTTTTTTGTTGTTTTTTAGGACGACCTAGGTGGGTGTCAACTTGCACTTGACGGGCTGGATGCTTGACTCCCAATTCTTTGTCTCCGCCTCCTGGAAGATGATGTGCAAGATAATTCTACTCATTGCCTTCACCAGCTGTGTCTGTGAGTTGTCTTCCTTCTGCACCTCGTGCATGATCACATGACCTCATGTGTTGCCTTCTCTTTGAGGTGGATTTGAGGTGACCACGACTCAAGCATCCTACAGCGCCAGAGAGAATGACAACATCACTCTGGGGTGGAACTTCCCCAGTCATCGCAACATGTCCCTCAGGTCACTACGGATCCAGTGCACATTCTTCTCTGAGGGCAAAGCGGACGTCCAGATTTTTCATCTACAAGACGGTGTGGATGTGTCCATGGACTACAGAGGACCATTCGTGGGGCGCCTGCAGAGCGATATGGATGCGTTGAGTCAAGGACACATCATCCTACGATTGTTCAGACTCCGAATAGAAGATTCTGGCTTATACCAGTGTCAAGTCACCACCAGAGAGGGCAGCCAATCTGAAGACTGTGAAGTCATTGTCACAGGTAAGCATTGGACCTGGAGGATGTGGTGTGAAAAGTTTGCCTCCTTCTGGATTTCCTTTTTGCGCGTTTGTCACACTTAAATGTTTCAAATCATCAAACAAATTTAAATATTAGTCAATGACAACATGTCTGCTGAACACATGCAGTTTTTAAACTGAACTTTTTATGATTAAGAGAAAAAAATAACCCAAACTTTAAGGCCCTTTGTCAAAAATTGATGTTAATAATTGTGGTTTATCACACTTGAGCTCAAATTGAAAACATTATAAAGCCTTTTTTAAAGCTGTGGGACTCCAGCAAACCACAGTGAGAGACATTATCTCCAAACAGCTAAAACATGGAACATTGGTGAACCTTCCCAGGAGTGGCTGGCATACCAAAATAACCTCAAGAGCACAGGGACGACTCAGCCAAGAGGTCACAAAAGGCCCCACAACAACATCCAAAGACCCGCAGGCCTAACTTGCCTCCACCATAAGAAATACACTGGGCAAAAACAGCCAGCATGGCAGAGTTTCAAGACAAAAACCACTGCTGAACAAAAAGAACATTAAAGCTCATCTCAATTTTGCCAGGAAAACATCTTGAAGATCCCCAAGATCTTTGGGGAAATACTCCATGGTCTGACTAGACAAAAAAATTTACTTTTTGGAAGGTGTGTGTGTGTCATTACATCTGGTATAAAAGTGACACTGCATATCAGAAAAAGAACATCTTACCAACAGTAAAATATGGTGGTGGTAGTATGATGGTCTGGGGCTGTTTCAGGATCTGGAAGACTTGCTGTGATAAATGGAACCATGAATTCTGCTGTCTACCAAAAAATCCTGAAGGAGAATATCCGGTCATCTGTTGGTGACCTCAAGCTGAAACCAACTTGGGTTCTGCAGCAAGACGATGATCTAAGACACACCATCAAGTCCACAAGAAAAACAAAATGAAGACTTTGGAATGGCCTAGTTAAAGTCCTGACCGGAATCCTATTAAGATGCTGTGGCATGGCCTTAAAAAGACGCTTAATATTAAAAATGTTAATTTAAAAACTGCATTTTGTGTTCAGTTATGTGAGCAATATTTAAATATGCTTGATGATCTGAAACATTTAAGTGAGACATGCAAATAATAAAAAAATAAATAAACCAGGAAGGGGAGCAAACACTGTGAATGAAACAGTTATGGATATTTGTTGTCTGTGTTTTGTGTCCTCTGCCAGCTCACAATGTTCATGTTTTAGCCAACGTTGTGGCCGAGGAGGTTCACGGGACGTTAGCGAGTCCCACACCAGATGCCTCAGACGATGACCACATTTCAAAGGCACTCCTACTCACAGCAGCGGCGGCAGCGGCGATGGCGGCACTTGTAGCCGGCTACCTGCTGTCATTGACTCTGCAGTGATATTTATAGGGGGAGCAGCGACATGTGTTGACCAGGTGGGGGCAGCAGAGGTGGCTGTGTTGAAAGAGACATGGGAAGAGGCTACACTGCTATTGTGTGTGTAAAAAAAATGTATCAATGTGAGTCATATTAATAAAATCTTTCACCAACAAAAGGCAGCATCTTTCTATTATCAGTATTTTAATGCCCCAAATCTGACACCCTGTTAAGGTTTTAAAAGTGGCTTTTCAATATGGTAAAAATTAAGATTAAGATATGCCTTTATTCGTCCCTCAGTGGGGAAATTTGTATAAATGTATTGTAAAATTGTAAAATAATGTGTCCTACAATATTTGTCACACTTTTAAGAGAAGAGCGACTCAAACGCTTGCTTTTGAAGTTATTGCTTTTCAATGACGTCATGAAGGAAATGATGATTCCACTGCTGAGCAGCCCCTAATTAGAATAGTCCGCCCCATGTATACGCCCACAGATCGGCAGCCATTGCATGTTGTTGTTGAAATGTGACTTAAATGTTAGCCCTGCAGCCCACATAGTAGTGTTTGCTAATGCAGACACTATTTACAATTTTTCAAAATATAAACTATAATACAGGACCTTAAAAAAAAAAAAACATAGTATCCTCCCGTCTAGTTTGTGTCCTTTAGTCTTACTGTTGTAACAGTGACTAGCCTGTCAGTTGGTGAGTGCGGCATCGTTCTCCAGAGCATCACAGATCATCAAGCAGAGTTGAGAGAAGGACGGGCGATCCTCAGGTCTCTGTGAACACAGTCGTGCAGTCATGCATGTGGCGTGGCCGTGAACATCATATCGAGTGAGCTAGGGACACTGACCTCCTGCCAGCACAGCTGCATGATGTCATAGGCAGCAACGGGTGCCAATTTGGGCCTTGAGAGGCGGTGACCCGTGGTTACCAGGGTGACGACTTCACGGTTGTTGTTCTGCTCGAATGGCATGCGACCTTCAGTGAAAGCCTCCCACATCAGCACACCTACATGAACAGACAAAATAGATTTTCGTGAGCTAAACAGAGAAAAATGTAGACAAAAAACGCCAAAGGCTGAGGTTTACGTCCTCACCGTAAGACCAGACGTCAGACTTGCTGCTGTGTCTGCAGAAGTTGAGGACTTCAGGAGGTGACCACTTCACTGGGAACTTGGAGCCTGACGACGAGGTGTACTGGTCATCCAAAACATACCTGTATGACAAAGCAGGGCATGTCAAAACGTGACTTTTTATAACAACAAGGGAGGCGATGTTTACCTGGCCATGCCAAAGTCAGACACCTTCACCACCAAGGAGTCGTTGACCAAGCAGTTCCTGGCCCCCTGCACAATAGAATGGCTCTTAGTGAACATAGTCAAAGACTTACAGGAGTTGTAGCTCATCGTGTGAGAAGAGACCAGATCTCTGTGGATGAAGCTGTTGCTCTCCAGGTGCTGCATGCCCTCGCACACGTCCAGGCAGATGCTCAGCAGCGAGGCCGGGCTGACGCTGCCCCGCCGCTGCCGCAGGAAGTCTAGCAGGCAGCCATGCTCCATGAACTCTGTGATGATGTAGATGGGCCGCTGCTGGCTGCACACACCGTAGAGCTGCACCAGCTTGGGATGGGATAATTTCCTGGAGGATGCAGGACACAGCAGTTGTTTAGGAATGATTTAAGGGCCTATTATCTCTACTTACATCCACAAACAATTCACATGCCAGTGTGGTGCTTTGCCAAAGATATATGCGAATCATGACACACTTTTCCATACCAGATTGGTCGCCGCCCAGGTTAACAACTTTGTCCTTTTTTGTCACAGCACCAAACTAGACTGTGATGGATGAATCAATTGATTCAATGATTGCTGTGTCTCATCAGCTCCTGTGTCACGCTGTGCTTGTCAGCAAGACGTACATCCTCTGCTGGGCCTTTTTTGAGGATGGACTTGAATGTTAGACTCCCACTTCAGGTCATGAGCAATTATGGATCCCAGGAACCAGATGAGGCACTGCGTCAAGAGCTGTCTTAATCTGTTGTTTTTGAGGAGCCGGCACTCATGTTGTTTATGAATGCTTAACGTGTTAGTTAGGTAGCAGGGAAGGGGGGGGGTCCAAGGTGTGATGGCAGCTATTAATAAGAGAGCAGCAGCAGGGGAGTGGATGAGAGCCGTCAGAGGTGTCATGAGCATCATTGCTGGCGGGGATGTGTGGGGCGTGAAAATGTTTATTTCAAATCTGCAGAATTTATTCAGATTGTGGGCCTCCATTTGGGCGGGACGTCTCCTGTATTAGGTGATGGCTTGCAGGCCTTGCCACACTGACACAGAGTCGTAAGCAGAAAACTGCACTTCTCTCTTATTGCTCTAACTTCTCTTAGGATTTAAATTATTTCTTTCCTTTATCAGCTGCTTTCTGCTCTGCTTGCACAGGCATAAATTGGGATTTTATTGGTAGGATGCTGAAGATGGGAGTCCCAGGAAGAAGGGGAAGGGAAAGACCAAAGAGCAGATTTCTAGATGTGATTAGAGCGGACAGAGGAAGATACAAAGAGGAAACCAAAACCATGAACTCCGTTGTGGTCCTGATGGGAAGAACTCAAAGTAGAAGAAGAAAAAAAAATCTCTCCTTACATCATGACCTTGGCCTCTTCGATGAAGTCCTCCTCGTACATGGCACCACTCTTGATGGCCTTGATTGCCACTTTGTGCTGCGCCCTCCACATGCCGAGTCGCACCACCCCCACCTGACCGCTGCCCAGCTCCTTCATGAAGGTGAGGTCGCTGGGATTGATCTCCCACTTCTCTGAAACAAGAGCCACGCATCACAATTGAGTGTCTTGAAGTTTCAAAATAAAAACACAAAAAGTCCCACCGAAGCTGAAGCCGGCCGTGGAGGGAGCAGACTTGTCCTGTTTGCCCACGGGATACCTCAACCTGGCGACAAGACCTGAGACAGAAAGCACTGTAAATTCTCCAGTGGATGTCTCTATGCAATTAACCACTGTGTGTGTGGTGTACAAAACCAATTAGCCGGCGGGCTATAATTATCTGCGGCTGCAGGCAACCGAGATGTCATTTATTTTTTGACTCCACAAGATGGCAGCAACTGCATTGAAAGCAACATGAGTGGTGCTTTTTTTACATTCTGCATGCTCTTACTTTGCTTTGCTCCTTATGCTATTACAACATTGGTTCTGTTGCTGATGTGTTGTGCAAAAACTTGCACATGAATAACCATGTGGGAGAACAATCATTTCCTTTCCGTTTTCTCATGCATGTCCAATCATCATTAAAGTAAAAAAAAAATCTACTTGTTATATTTGTATATAGTTTTCCACAGCCTCTCTCCAATTAGCCAATTAATTAGTGTCCGTGTACCTGCAGCGTTGTGCTGGTGGTAGGTGATGAGCTCAGCGATGGAGTCGAATACGTGTTTCCCCGCCAGGTAAAACTGTTTGGGCGAGCCTCGGGTCTCCCTGATGCGGTAATGTTTGATGGCAGCAGCTCCGTTACTGTAGACCAAATTAAAAAAAGTGACATAATCTGTGATCTGTTAAGTGTCGGTGTCAGGAGTGTCGTCCTTACCCTCCCACAGACTTAGTGTAGAGGGACACCGTGTACGTCCCCTGAGTGCTGGACTCTCTGACGGTGAAGGCACCTTCTTTGTCCTGAAAGAGGAGGCAGAAAAACAGAGCTAAAGCTAATGTAAACTACACTCACAATAATAAACATGCTGTTAAAGATGAATGCTAGCTATTACAAGGGAAGGCCCACCTCCTTTCGCAGGAGCTCCTCTGCCTTGTTCCTGTTGACATGTTTGCTGTACCAACTTGTAGACACACAAATACACACAAATGTTTGTCTGGATAACGGCCCTAATATGATTGACAGGACTCACGCAAACTGTGCCAGGTTTCCCGATTTCTTCTCAGTGACATAGTTGCTAGGAATGTAGCCTTCCTCCCTGTGTGTGGAAGAGAACCACAATGTATACCTTGTACATGAAACCCTTCATTTGTCCAATAAAGTATCTCAACAAAGTACACCCCTCACATATAAACAAGCAGTTTATTATATATTCTCTAGGGACAATAATATAGACATTTTAGAGAAGTCAGTGTGCAGCAGTAGAATTATTATCCATTTGTCTAAATAGCTTGTAACACAATTAAGCTATACAATGGTGTGCTCCCATTTCTTTTGGACTGTATGTGTGAAGTCATACCCGTTCAGGTTGCGTGCTTTGTACCAGTTGACGTCACAGCGCTCCACAATGATGTACTCGCCTCCTTTGACTAGCTGCAGGTCGTGGGACTCGCTGCCCGGGAAGTCATACAGCGCCACCACCATGTCATCCGTGGCGTCGCCATCTTCATCATCGACTTCAGGTGGAGGGATCCGGCAACGCTGCCAGAAGAAGGGAAGGCATACACGGTGTGTGTGTGCTTGGGGCCGACTTAACATTACGCAATTGCCGAGTGTCCTGAGATTTTTCCTTCGACATAATGTACCTATCACTGCTGTAGTCACTAAATCATTAAAACTACATCCAAATACGTAAACTCTCATGATCATTTCGACCGCCCCCCCTCCCTTCTCATGCAATTGATTAGTCCACATTACTGCGCATGTGCATGTTGTTCCGGAAGACGGGAGCGAATCAAACTTGTTGGCGCGGGGTCACCCGAGTGGAAAGGATAAAACTACTGAAAAGGTTCAGTAGTTTTATATTTGAAGCTGAGAGAGACGTTGTTCTTCACAAAGGTGTGAGTATTGAGACTTTGTGTAGCTCGGGAATTAGAATAATTTTCCTTTATTTACACTTGTTAGTTGATGATAAACATTCATATTTATTAGTTTTTTGGGGGGGGCAGGTATATAAAGATGGCTATGTAACTAGCAACATAAGCTGACATAACTAACAAAAGCAGGAAATAGTTACATACTCCCATTTAGCAAAAATGATAATAAAAAAGAAGGATGCTGAGGGCCCCAACTGTATTGCCTGCAAATGACTAAATACGCCCCTTGTGTTTATGCGTGTCAGTGATTACCCTCCCATCTTTGCCTTCCGCTGCGGGAATCGGGGGTAGCGGCTTTCTGGAAGCTAGAAAAAGGGGAACAGAAACCAACAGCTTTGCATTGAACGATAGTCAGGTTTGACATTGCCGAATGTTTGTGCAACACTTCAAAAGTGCAAGCATGGATCCTTACAGTCTCCAAACAGGTTGTACTCCTCGCAGCCGGGGGCCTGCTTCTCCTCCTGGCGGCAGCAGAGCCACGCCCCCTCACACCAGAATTGGCTATGGAACTTGGTCAGAATCTCACGGTTGTCTCGGATCTCTGCGTGCAGACACACACACACACATACACATACACACAGGTGTGCACTATAGCTATGCTGGCACCCCCTTATGGTTTTACAACAATGAGAACTGACCCTCTTTAATGCGTTGCACCCACACAGTCCTGCTGTCCTGGCTCGGCGCGAACACATACAGTGTGTTGCTCTCGTGCACCACCTATGCACACATACATTTTCCGGGTTTACATTATCCACCTTTTATCTTTTTGTGTGTTATTCATACCTGGAAGGGATATTTGTACTGGCAGGGGTTGATCCCGCCAACGTCCCTTACAACCTCCACACATCTGATGCAACTCAGTGGGATGGAGCCTCTCCGAAATTTCTTCTGTGGATGACAACACAATTTTACACTCTGCAAGACAAGCCTTTATAGTTTATATATATAACTATGAGGGAGAGGCTTTGACCTCTGCCCTGCCGTCGTAGTAGCTCAGGCTGCTCTTGGTGAGGACAAACAGCCTCTCCTTGTAGTTGAGCGGAGACGTCCTCCTCTTCTGCTGCGAGCGCTTGATCAGCGTCTCCTCCAATAGCAGCTCGGCGCTCATACTGGCTCATCGCAGTGGCAGCCCATCGCCCAGACTGGTTTGTAGCTGAGTTGACAAACAATGAGTTTACACCATTGTTGAAGCAGTATTCACAGTACAGTATTACAGGTAAGACACTCCTGACACAGTTAACATCTCGTTCACATCATTATGTTACATGTAATTGTCTGATACCATTAGCAGCTCCCTGATGCTGTTAGCAGCTAGTGGACAGTAGTGAACAGTTACATAACACCTCGAGCAACTAAGATCATTTCCAAATGAAGAATGTTCAAAAACCAAAACAAAAAGGATTCTAAAGACGGAACAATTCAGGAACCTGAGTGGAAATGCTTAAGCTTTGGTATGCAAACAATATTTTCAGAAAGTTGCAAGCATTAATTACTAATTATATATTTCAACTCGGCAAGCGTCAGACGATTAACAACCTGCATGTGTTTTGCTTTTTCTTTGTCTTTTTGCAGCATTTTGGCAATTTTTTTTAAATCACCCTCATAGTAGTAAAAGCTGGAATTACTGTATGAGTGCCCTAATGTCAGTCAATTTAATGGCCTAATGGAAAACAATCGATTCATTTTTTTAAAAAATTAATAAACATGACTTGACATTATATGTGTCCTGTGATTGGCTGGCGACCAGTCCAGGGTTTACCCCGCCTCTCGCCCAAAGACAGCTGGGATAGGCTCCAGCACCCCCCGCGACCCTCGTGAGGAAAAAGCGGTAGAAAATGAATGAATGGACATCATTAAGAGTTAGCTGACACAGTTAGCAGCAATTACTTGAAATGGACAGTTCTGGTTTGGCCACCATGATGGTGAGCAGAATCCAGAAACATTGCATTGTGTATATGTACTCAGCACACTGTGCAGCCATTAATTTCACCAATGGTGCAAAAGATCAGATTTGTTATTTTTCAGTTTTCGCAATGACAGGTATGAAATTCACAACTTTACTTGCAGATGACGATAACAATAGAGTTGGAAAATAATAAATAAATAGTTAAGCATGACAAACTGGGAAGCATTTTCCAATATTCTGTAAAAAAAAAAGGACGTGTTCCTGTCACTGCATCTTAGAACAGTCAAGCTACAGTAATTTTACAAATAAAAATGATTTGACATGAAGGTGCACGCACAGCAACAAATGTAGACGTCAAAGATGTGCATTAAAACTGAGCTTAAGTATAAATGAAAAGCTTTGTCTCACCTTCATTATGGTCTGACTGTCACGACACACAGTGAGAGTGAAAGAGCGGGATTGAGGAAATGCAGAGCAGGCGACGCGTGAATGCAGAAGGGTGTGAGCAAATGTTGCTCCTGTACGACACATAAAGTCAAACATTGCCAACTGTTTTGTTAAATGTCTTCATACATACACGCCAGATTGTCACCTTCAAAACGACGGATGTCAAAGTTGGTCAATTTTGATGGGCATTAGAATGAAAATAATAATCAAACATTTCCCTCCAACTTTATGTTGTCTGTGTGTTGGTTTTTCACTTCCTGTGCGTGTGCATAAAACCACACATGCAGGAGATGAGCCACCACACGTCTCACACCAGGCTGCTACCACAAATGGCAACAAGCAAAACACCATTAACTATTAGCAATTTATATTTTTTCATATTAAGTTTCTGGTGTTTTGCTTGTCATTGTTGGTTTAAAACTAAACCTGATTGATTTGCAAAAACAATGCACATTTGATTTGTAATTTTGCACTTGAGTTTCTCTGGCTGGGATGAAAACACACACAACAACCTTGCTGACCTACACTAATTGTACTAAAGATGACAGAACAAAAGACAGGAAAGGAATCAAACATATCTCACTCACACAAACACACACAGGCCACTGAGGCGAAACTCCACTTCCTGACAGACACACATTCTGTGAAAGACAAACAATGCAAGAGAGATAATGTTCAACTCATATCAATGAATAATTCACATCCTCCTAACACTTTATAATCACCATGTATGTTCCTTTAACAGGTCAAAGCAGCCAGCAAGGCAACCCAGTCCACATAACAGTATGTCTGTGCAGGTCTGAGCCTATGGAGGATTGCGCTGTCCCTCACTGACCAGACTATGTACAAGCATGGCACACAGTTTAGCATCGCTAGCATCAGTTAGCCCAATAGCCACTATAAAAGTCATAAACTATGCAAGCCAGCAGGACCAGGGGATCGGAGGCTGGCCAGGCAAAGCAAGGAATGACGGAATCCACATCCTCGTCACCCATGTCATGTTCCCTTAAAGGGGACCTATTATGCTCATTTTTCGACCCTTTGTATTGAGTTGTGGCCTCCTATAGAGCAGCTACACACAATAACCACAATAACAAGTCCAACAACAAGTCCAGCAGGAGCACAAACACAAAATGAGGAGGTGCAAGAACAAGAACTGGAGCAACAATACATCTATTATGTACCTATAAACTGGGCTGAAACTCATTTCAGGTCTGGAGATCTGTTTTTCAACATGGAGAGAAGAGCAAAAATGACAATATCACACTTATATTGAAGATATTACTCAGGCTGCAGAAAGATGTTTGCAGTATTTGATAAGGAAATTGCAAATTCAGCTATTTTTAATTTGGAAAATGTCAAAAAGAATTGACATCACACTGAAAATATATTCTTAATACAGTGTAATATTTATTGTATTTATTATTTGCTTTATGTTCATCTCTCCGCTTCCCCTGACTGATTATCTTACTGGAAATTTTACACAGAAACAATGGAATTTCCCAATGTGGGATATATAAAGTCTTGTAGCCTAGCCTATTGATCTTCCTACTCACTTGTATTGCCAGTTATTTAGACAATGGTCGCATGTTAGGTCGGTAGTAAATCTGTAATGTCACTTTTAAATTCACAAGCCCTAATGTTAAGTAACAAGTCTTATAATTGGAAATAGTAAACATTTTTCCATTTTCTACTTCCAATCTCATCCACAAGCTGCTTATTGGCTAATCTGAGCGAGGAGGCCTTCCAGCTCAGGTCGAGACTTGAAGCGGGCTTGGAAGTCAGCCTGGGTGTGCTGAGAGGGCCAAAAGGGAAATACAATTAGACAACAATTGGGAAGGGACAAGCTGTCAAAAATAAAGTAGACTCACCTCCTTCACAGATAGCTGGACCCCTTCAGGCTGGTTTTTCATAAGCATGTCCATCAAAATGGGGCACAGCTTTGCCTTCAGGCTGCTCAGCTGTGCATAGGGGGAAGAGGGGGTACTCACACTAAGTCAATGATTTGAGCATCATCCCTTCATCCCTCTCCTGCCCCATTTTTAGCTTGGCCCCAACAGTAGTCCATGTTAATATTCAGAATATTATGTTATTATTGCAATAAATGCCTGTTATGGCGTTCTGGCCGTTGTCTCACTGAACACTGACATCTAGTGGCCAATGTGAACTACTACATCAGAATAATGCTTCTATTTGTATTTTAGTACATTTAGTTCGTTTAGGGGGCTGCATGGCAGACGAGTGGTTAGAGCGCAGGCCTCACAGCTAGGAGAACCGAGTTCAATTCCACCCTCGGCTATCGCTGTGTGGAGTTTGCATGTTCTCCCCGTGCATGCGTGGGTTTTCTCCGGGTGTTCCGGTTTCCTCCCACATTCCAAAAACATGCTAGGTTAATTCGCGACTCCAAATTATGAATGTGAGTGTGAATGGTTGTTTGTCTATATGTGCCCTGTGATTGGCTGGCGACCAGTCCAGGGTGTACCCCGCCTCTCGTCCGAAGACAGCTGGGATAGGCTCCAACACCCCCCATGACCCTCGTGAGGATAAGCGGCAGAAAATAAATGAAATAAATGAATAGTTCGTTTAAGCATTTTTATGCTTGAAAATGTTGCATTTAGACCTAATATAAGTCAAATTTGCCTAAATATCAATAAAAAGGCCATATTCAACCACAAAACAGCAATCATTTATGAATTAATTACTTTGTGAAAAACTGAAAAACTGTGTGAGGCCGCAATGTTCAAACCGTGCTTTTGAAGGTACAACTGTATTCCTCTTTATGTCTTATGAAACGTTTACGTTATGGAATTTGTTGTGGCCTGTCCGCCCTCTAAACGAGTCATATACTGTACACACAGGAAATAATGTACTACAAGTCGGCCTATCACAGCCTTAACTGTCAGTATCTCCCTCCATGCCACATGCAGCATGAAGGCTTTGTTATGCTCCAGCATCACATGTACAAGCATATTTAAGTGTCAAAATGTGTGCAGAGGATGAAAAATGCGTACTAGTTGGCAGGGCTGCAAAGGAGGGAAGTGTGCCGTGGTCGCCCGTGGATCTGAGCACTCATACTAGCCACCCTGATATTCAACTCACCTGAATAACACGTCTGTGGGTCTTCAGAATGGAGTCCACATGCATCTTGGTGCCGTGCTCCGGCATCAGCATCACTTCTGTGCTTTGGGTCGGCAATGCATAGCTGAGCAAGAGTTCACGTCTCACACACTTAGTCTCCAGTGGTTAAAGGTTGTCAATAAAATAAACAGCATTAAAGTTACCTCTCTGCCACACTGACGCCAAGCCGAATACACAGGTTGTGAATGTACTGCGCGTAGTGCTCTACTGTTGTCATGTCATAGCCTGACACGTTGACATTCAGGGTTCCATATGCCGTGCTGGTGGCGGCCATGATACTCTGCATCTGATGTTTGTCGTATTTCTTCTTTTGCTGACCAACAAATAGGAGTTATTCAGAAATTGAGAGGTTTAATTTAAATTTCATGATGATTGTGTGCTTTCTTACCACTTCTTTGGGTAAAAGATGTTTCCACCTGCCGATGCCTTCTGTCGGGGCACCCTTGTATTGCCTTTCCTGTGTCAGAGCAACACCACCTGCAGGCGATAGGAGAACATTATAAATCTTTTCCGTTAAACACCACTAACTTCTTATCTTACCCCAAACAGGAAGCTGCTGGGTACATGATTGAGCCCTTTCAAGACAAAAGCATAAAAATGACATCAATAAGTTGTTTTTCTATGAAAACAACAATGGAGGTTTTATAGAGGCCAACATGAGGTACTTACCTGCACAACAATGGTCCTTGACTCAGCACCTGCTATTGAAAACAAAAAACACAATGCAGTAAATTGGACTAGCTGCTGTTCTATGCACTTGTAATAAACTACACAGCCAAATGAGGGCAGTGTTTGGAAAGGTCAACGAAGAAATTCACAGTAAGAAGTTTTAACGTACACAAAAAAACGATAACAATGCGTTACATTATTATAACAAGGTAAATCATTTAATATAGTGTGCTAATTTCTAAGTTAGCATTTGGTGCTAATGTGTATAGAGCTTTGGGATGTATAGCAACCTCGCTAAGGACACACGTAGAAGGGAGCGGACGTTTTTCGCAAAACAAATATCACTTGATAACAAAATTATATAAATTACCTTTCGTAGGACAGGATTCATAGCCCGGCTTCTATTTGGGCACAATTACTCACACTGGTCGGTAGCACACACAAATTTACAGTAGACATGCGTCGAGCAGACCCGGAAGTTGGTTCGTCGTCTTTGCATGTCCGTTTAAATGAAGAACAAATGAACAGTTCCTGCATGCTTAACCAAACATTTTTGCTTTCTGCTTGGACATGTCAGTGATATTATTAACATTTTTTTGAGCTATCAACATTCAACTAACAAAAAAAAAAAAAGTAGGGTGACCAAACGGTCTCCATTTCGAAACATACAGAGGAGGCATAGTATTGAAATATGTATTGAAATTATAAGGCATCTTTGATTAAACTTGCAGTATCATTTGAGTATTAAATTGCAAAACCAAGCACCCTGGTTTTCAGTAATCAAAATATGATCACTCCATATACATTTTATTTTGCGGGAAATTGATTAATTATTATTAATCAATAGTGTCAATGCTCGGGATTCAATTCCACCCTCGGGCATCTCTGTGTGGAGTTTGCATGTTCTCCCCGTGCATGCGTGGGTTTTCTCCGGGTACTCCGGTTTCCTCCCACATTCCAAAAACATGCTAGGTTAATTGGCGACTCCAAATTGTCCATAGGTATGAATGTGAGTGTGAATGGTTGTTTGTCTATATGTGCCCTGTGATTGGCTGGCAACCAGTCCAGGGTGTACCTGGACAAGGCAGCAGAGAAAAAAAAGAGACGAGTAATCTGACACTACGCTCGTTGCCACAATGATTGACAGCACGTGGCAGAGTAAGGTAAAATGGCAGAATTCACAACTCAATTGTCAACCAATGGTGGTGTAATGGTCCAGCTGCTGCCTTTAACAGCAGGGGGAATGAGTTAGATCCCAGCCCTGAACAGTTGTAAAAAAACACATTTATAACACAGTTCTATGGACAAATATTAATATTTATTTGTTATTTATTATATTATTAGTTATTTGTTTCATTATGCTTCCCCTGACCGCACGTCACTGCTGCTTGAGGACCTTGTTCAGACGAACCACAATGTTCTCAGGAAGTCCCATTTGGATCAACGCGGTAGAAAACTGGCAACAAAAATAGTTACATTTATTTTTCAATTTGTGTTTCAGAGTTGTGTGTGTGCTTCTTACATCTCTTTCCACCAGGATGGCGAGGTCTTTCTCAGTCAGATTCATTTTGGATGTCAGCTTCACCTTGAGGTCGACCAAGTGAACTGCAAACACAGAAGAAGAAGTAGTGAGAAGAACCAGTTCAATCTGGTCCACTTCAGTTTAACTGTGCTAAGTGAACACAACAGCCATACCATCATCTCTGAGGCACACATACGGCAGCTTCAAGGTGCAGTCTTCATCAGACCAAAGTCCTTCCTTGGTGCCGAGATCCACTACCGTGCACTGCTGAATCCCATTGGCGTTATCTGGCTGTTTCTCCCCCCACAAGCGGAAGAGGGAGTCACTCCCATCAGACCACACCCTTGTCCTGTGGGAACCCAAATAAAAAGGAGGGTAAAACAGAATTTAAAACAGGATGAGTTTCAACATCAGACCTGTTGAGGCCGATCCAGACGTCTTGTCCCTCGTTGAGGTTCCTCACTTTCTCATTGTCTGTCGTGGTCTTGATGGTGACTAGATCCGTGTGTAACCTGCGGCAGTAGCCCTGAGCATCTAACCAGTTCAGAAGCTCTCCCACCTTGACAAACTTCTCTGGGGCATTGACTGGAAACAAGAAGAGGATGTCAGGCGATCACCGCATTCCAAAGAAGCTGGCCGCTTAAATGAAGTGCACACCGTCGTAGCAGACGAATGGCAACAATTCGGCGCAAGAGGTGTCGTCCCATCCGCCGTCGGCCTCCATCTTCACGCACAACTGATTCCCGTTAGAGTTGTCCGGCTGTTCCTTATTCCAGTTGTTATACACGTTTGGCCCTAGGTTGCCGTCCTTAGGATTTGACCACGTCCACTTATTGAGGTCATCGCGCAGCCCGATCCAGGTCTTGCCGCCAAGACTGCCAATGGTATTGTGTGACCCCTCCACTAGTCTCTTTGCTTCCTCGCTGCTGGTGATTGTGGCCAGGTCGCTGTGGAGGTCACGGCAGACCGACTGCGCCTCTTGCCAGTTGACGGTTTCTTTGGTGTAGTGGTACTGGCGGGCGGCGTGCAAAGCTGGAAGTGTGCACACGCCTATGGACACAGGAATTCATCAGTGGTCACATGGGGTCATTTGATGAATGTATACAGTATGATGTATCTGTATATTATTTTATAATGAATAACATATCTATTATGTTGGACAAGTGCAGAGTTACAGTACAGTATATATGTAATACATGCACATTATCACATACTACAGTATTAATTGGCCCTGTACCCTAGAAACCGCCCATGAATGATACGGGAAAAGGCCGAAATGATACTGTGTCAAAGCCCAGGGCAGTGATACTGATAAAATATAGAGTTTAACCATGTCCAGTATCAGCCCCCGGAGCTGTCCACTCAGAGCGAGCTGTCCAATCAGAGAACAGAAAATTTTCTGGAAACGAAATGGTCTTTTGATTAAATAGTACGTGATAATAAGCTCATAATTAAATAGTATGTGATAATAAAGATTTTATAAGATCTAATAAGACCTTCGGTCTCGGGCTGATACTGACACTTGGGGGCATGATACCTGGCCTGATACCAGACAAACCATGTGATATAAAACCTATAAATAGCACTTCATGGGGACACAAAACAGCATGTTACCAGTATGGCTCACTAAAATCTGCATTTGTTTAAAAAACATCTAATCGCGGCCAAAATGTTCCTATAAATTTTTTAATTTGTTGTTACCAGCGAGGAGGACAAGGACAGGCACGTTCCACTTCATACCCGACTTGATTTCCTGCAACATACATACATTTCAATTAAATTATATATATTTTCATGTGATAATACTAAAAAAACGGCACTTTCATACAATAAAGTAGACAGTGTACAGCTTGGATAACAACACACAAAAGTGAGTACACCCCCAACAAAAATGTGAATGGTTAAGTGTGGATACCATTATTTTCCAACGCTGCCTTAATGTAATGGTAATGGAGTTCACTAGAGCATCACGTTTCCTTTGGAATCCTCTTGGCCTTCATGACAGTTGGGTTTAAGTCTGGAGACATGCTTGGCCAGCCCATCACCTTTACTGTCAGCCTCTTTGGCAAGGCAGTGGTGGTCTTGGAGGTGTGTTTGGGGTCTTTTAATGTTAGGATACTGCTCTGCAGCTCAATTTGGGACACACTTTATACTCCTCACCTGCCTGTCGCAACACACACTGGGCAACTATCAGAGCCAAATAAGTTCACGTTGGTCTCATATATTTTACACGTACATCTTCCTTAGTCGACCATGGCAAAGCCTGAGATGTGGTAGGTTTATTTATAGTTATCCGTGCTGTACACTGACTACTTTACACTATCTTAAAGCATCATTTCCTTAGTGTTGTCCCATGAAGATTACAGATATTTTTTTCAAAAACATGTTCACACACCTGGGAAAGAACATTTATGTTAAACAGTCATAATAAGCAAATGTAGTACATGAGCTTCGCTAACTTCAAAACTGCATAATAAGAAAAACATTGTGTCTTTTAAACAAGAAAATTCTACAAAGTAGACTATGAACAAAGAGTTTCTCACTCACCAGACTTTGGTCGCCTCTTTTGATTGTGACTCAAGCAATGTGAACACATCTTTCTTGTCTTTCTGGCTCCCTTGTGCATTCTATATGTTCCTCCTGCACCAAATTTTCCAAAGGAGAACAGGTTTGGGTTGTGTCGCCTCAGGGGTGCAACTCGAGACACAAGAAAAAGCTTTGAGAGAAGATCAACAGGGGTCACATCAATAAGCAAACGTGTATGAAAACCCTGCCCATACATCAGGACTTGTTGGGGGAGAAAGATGGTGCATCAGCATTAGTTCAACATTAGCTCTGATTGGTTGAGATGACCAATGAGGAATTCCACACATAAGAAATAACATTTCCTTTTAATTTTATTCCAAAAACAAAAAAACATTTTTTTTAGACTTAATTGGAGAACAAACATATCTACTCAAAGCAGAAATGAGACAAAAGACAAGGGAGGTTGTGTGCACGTATGTGTGTGTGTGTGTGTGTGTATATACCCCATTAAAAAAAAACAAAAAAACAACTAATCAGCCACCCCCCCTCAAAAAAACAAGTTCTGGAATGCCCTCAAATTGTTCAGTGAAGGCATCGCAAGGGGGTGGGGCTTGCTATAAAATATCAAGTGTTTTACTAGCTAACAAAAACATTAGCAAAAAACACGTTGCACACGCACACACACACGCACGCACACAATGCAGAGAGACAAGGAATGAAGAGAAAATGCTGGTACGTCACTGTGACCATGTGTAGACCAACACAGACAATAGCCTCTATGTCTACACACGCACACAAACACACGCACACATGTTGTGTATCTGAATGGGCACGTCAGAGTCCAAAGAACCAGTTGAGGAAAAGTGAGGGTGCTATGGAAGAAGAAGGGGGGGTTGGTGAAGGTTTGGCAGTTTAGTGTCGCCTCTTCTTCTTGCTGGGGGTTATTGCAGACGAGCGGATCTTCCTCTTCTTGTTAGATGTGTCTTCATCCTCATAGTGACTCTCCTTGTCAGCTGGACAACATCATCATCAATGTCAAATCACATGTCATTCTTAGCTCCAGCGGATCCGGACCAGGCACTGCCTACCTTTTCGGGCCTCCTCCTCCAGCTCGTCCCAGTCTTTGCCGCTCTCCTCCTCGCTGCCCAGCGACGCGCTATAGTCTGCACACAACTTTACTGGTCAACACGCAGCGTTTACATTGCTTAAAAGAAAAAAGTGGAAACGTACTGGAATCCTCAGTTTCTGAGCTGTAGTCTTCATCGCTGTCCTCTTCTTCCTCAAATTCCTCATCATCCCCAGAAGGGTTAAAGGTTTCATCCTCCATCTCAGACTCCGAATCTTCTTCGGCGCCGCTCCCCTGACGCATAAATGAGAAAAATTCATTAAAAAAAGGTCACATTTTTGAAAATTTGATGCAAGTATGGGACAGACCTCACTCTCAGGATCCAGAAAAGACCATCCTCCTTGCTCAAAGAAGCCCTCGGGGTCATCAACGATGGTCTTCATAATCTTGGTCCAGTTGAGAGACTGCACGCCTTCTGTGTACTTGATATCACATGAGCTGCCAGGAAAAGACAAGCATGAATCAAAAAGGAGCTTGCTTTTTTTTGTGGGCATCCTCGATGCGATGGCAAGCTTACTTGAGCCACTCCTTGATGGGGTCCAGGGAGTTGACAGGCACGGCGTTGATCATGGTGACTTTCTTGTTGTAGTCCTTGTACACAATGACCACGTCAAAGTTTTTCAGGTGGAATTGTACACGTTCAAAGTGGACCAGTTCCACCTCATCCAGCGTCACCACAAATGGCGGCCATTCTGTTACGTTGACGAGGGAGCTAGAAGTGGGCTGCAGAAGGCAGGTGCTCCTGTAGGGGGCACCCTGGAAGCTGCAAACACACCCCCCAATTAGATGTCTTGGTCGCCAGGGAAAAATCTAAATGGTGGAACTTACCCGAGGTCCCTGAATGGAACCTCGAACTCCAGCTCCTCCCGCGTTAGCGTCTCTACCTTCTCAATGAAGTTTTTGAAAGCCGACTTTAGCTTGTGCCGCATCTCGCGCTCCATCTGCTCGGCGTAGAGGTCGTCGCGGTCGTGCATGTGCTGGTGTTTGCCCAGATCCGTGGTGATCTCCCCCACCTCCGTGTAGAACTGCACGTCCGTGTGGCGCCGTTTGCCGAACATGATTGCGTTCTATATGAGGGGCAAAGTGGACACTTTTGAGTTCAACTTTGGAGTTAGAAGATGAGTGGCAGGTTCTTCTGGCACAACCTTCAGGTGGAAGTGCAAGACGATGATCATCTCGCCGTCACATGGCTGGAAGACGGCATGCTTGATGTTGTTATAAAGGATGTCCACTTTGTCGCCACGGACAGATGTGAAACGGAAACCTGCCACAGGAGATGAGTGGAAAATGATTGAAACAATGGGAAGGCAGTGATGGCGGCCTCAGTGAATGCATGGCCTTGGACTTTACCATTTGTGTGTGCCTCCAGGGACCCTTGCATTCTCTTCTGGGCGATGTTCGGTCGGATGTAGAGGTCTTTGAGTTTGGGGTTGCTGCGATTCAGGTTGATAACTAGTGAGTCCTGCTTGACGATGCCCTCCTTCTCCTTCTCCTCTGCCTCTCGAGTCTTGTAGCGCTTCTGCACCTCCTTGATGATGCGGAAGGCGTTCTGCAGATTAGTGGATGGCACTGAGGTGTCGCCAGGCGCCTTCAGGTTGGATGCACGGTACGTGCTGACAAAGTGGGAAGGAAGAATCGCTTGTCAGTACGCTTTAGTTTTATTTTGTGTTGACAGTCAACACACTAGATTTTTACTACTTGACAACTACCACCAGAGGGCACCATCATGTCAGATTTATTGCTAGGTTAATTGGTGAATCCATTGTCCATTAGGTATGAATGTGAGTGTGAATGGTTGTTTGTCTATATGTGCCCTGTGATGGCTGGCGACCTTTCCAAGGTGTACTCCGCCTCTCACCCGAAGACAGCTGGGATAGGCTCCAGCCCCCCCCTCGTGAGGATAACCGGTAGAAAATGAATGAATAAATAATAGAAATACAATTTATGGGTTCACCCATCTATGACGTCATCAGGGCTTGACTTTAAAATGCGGTGTTGACTTCAAAAGTGTAACATTCATAAACCAATTATAAATGCATATAAATGACGAATTAATGAGACAAATGAACATTTACAATTACTTTTACCTTTACCGAAGATGTGACTGTTTCCAAAGACACGATGTGGCAGCAAGACCAACCACCACCACTTTCCTGTTTTCAGTCACGTCAAGAATTGTGTTTTCAATGAAGGCAAAGGTAACCTTACATGTTCCGTTTATACCTTTCATTCATCATCTATATTTATTTATGTGCATTTTGAAGTGTTTTCTCAACGTAAAACTATGAAAATGTATTTAAGGTAACATTTTTGGCTTTTTTGAGCGGATTAATTGGATTTAATTGGATAAATGAAATGGAAATGAATTAATGGTTGGCACTATTAATTCATTTCCATTTCTTTTTGCAATTTAAAGCTTTACTTTGAACCTCCTTAAGATCCAACAGTGGAAATTGTACATTTTTGCAATTTTTCAGATTGGTCTTAACTTTGATAAGACACATTTACATTAAAAAAAAACATCCCAAACATTTTTATAAAACTGTATTAGTACATACATTTCCTTCACAAAAGTGGCATCCGGATTGGGGAAAATGTTTCCTTCCTGTCGGCCGAGGGAGCTGCCGGGAACGTAGAAGTTGATCCTCAGGTACGTGTAGTCACCTTCTACAGACATGCTGATGTTCTAGAAGCAAAGAGGGGAAAAAAAAACAAATGTTAGGTCCAGTCAATCAATGACTGTTCCAAGATGAGGCGGACCTTGATGGTGGCGATGTGAAATGGTGTGGCGATGCCAAAGACAGGCATGACAACCGTCTCGTATTTCTTGTCGATGAAGATCTTCATTTCTCTGATGTCCTTTTCTCTCGGCATCTGAGAAATGTTCTTGTAGGACACATTGGATTTTCTGGCCCTAAAAAGGAGGAGAGTGGAGGTCAAAACCAGGACAGGCCGGGCCGTTGCCAACCCCATAACAACTCACTTCTGGATCTGCTGCTCCCCTTTCTGCTCGGTTAGACGTCGCTTGGCCTCCTCGTTCAAACTGTTAGCCAGCTCCTTCTGGTGGGCGCGACGCTTCTCTTCCGCAGTCATCTCGTTCTGAGTGGGCGACAGACACGTGAGCGAGTGCCATGCATGCGCCAACAATGACCAACAACACACATGATGATGTATGGCGATGATCCACACAAACACACAAAAGAACGGGCTTGCTTTCATCAGTGCTGACTACTTACCTTTCCAAGTAGCTAGTAGAGACCAGAAAAAATTCTTAGTCAACAGCTCTCAAGAGCACGTCAAGTGAACGTGCCTCACACACACACTCCTCAACTCACCCGGGTTCTATCGGCGAGCAGCGCCGCACCACGAGCACCTTTTCCCAACAGCTCTTCTGCGTCATCCCCATCCTCTTCTTCATCGTCCTCATCATCATTCTAAAAGAGAAACAGGGCATTTTCAAAGATGGCAGTCACACTAATATTCAAATGACAGCTGTCAAGACACACTCTTACCTTTAGGAAGATGCCCACGTTTTTAATCTTCTTCTTAACGGGTGTGAGCACGGCAGCTGCCTCCTCCTGCCGCAAAAACACACATTTAATTCTAACACAACAAAGTGTGCAGAGTTTGTGCGCATTGAGAAAGATCACCTCGTTGATTTGCACTGTGTCACCGACAAACAAGGCGTACTTCTTCTGTTCCTCTTTTTTGCCGTCCTTGTTGATGAGGTCGGCCAGGCCTAAGCTGATACTGAGCACCATGCCTGCCACACAAACACACACAATTGTTTTAGAGTCCTTTAGTTGAATGACCAAATTTGTTACACACATATGGAAAAACATGGCCACCATGAAGCAAAATATTTTTCAGGGGCATCCGGGCTTAGCAACTAATTTTTCACAAATCATTTACCAGTCGACCAATAAGTATAACATTCTGTATTACATGTATGCTAGCATGTCCAAAGCACTACAACCACAACCCATTAAGGGGGCCCAAAAATATAATTGAATTTTTTTTCATGATTGTGTATCGGACGTCAAAAACAAGAACCCATAGCATGATGTTTAAACATGTGGTCATGATTACCTTTCTTCAGCTTGTACTGATTCTTTGAGTTGAGCACCAAAGAGCCCTCTCTGAACTCGATTCCCATGACAAACCTGCAAATCCACATGTGAGACCGGTGTCTTTCAGGGCAGAGTGCGTGCATGTTTAGTTAGAAGAACAGACCCAAGATTTTTGGTCAGCTTAGCAACAAGATCAGGCTTCTCCTTCTTCACATACTCCAGAACAGCATTGTAGGCATCACAGATTTTCACGCCTGAGGGGAGGAAATGCATTAAAATAGTTTTCAAAAAGAAAATTAAAAAAAAAAAGTTCCATGCTCCTAAACACACCGTGCTTGAGCTCCTTGAGCAGCTCCTCCTCCACCTGCAGTAGAAAGTTGTAGTTGTCCTGCATCTCCTGTGGCGGGTCCACCATGAGCGTGCGCACTAGGTTGGAACAGTATGACTTGTAGCGGATGCCCATGGCACATGTGATGGCACCAAAGTGCATATGGTTCTTGTCGCTGAAGGAATTAAAAAATAATAAATATATTGGGCAAAAAATATATAATTGCCGATGAATTCTGATGCTTATTTTGTGGCCAACAGATTTTCACCAAAAAATACATTTTCTATTTGATGTGATGTTAAGTTTTTGCTAAAAATTTCAATATGAATTAATCACAATGTGACATACATAATATATTAAAATTCACCCTGTGCTGAATTGTGAAATGTATGTTTTATATATTGGCCCAAATTATCACAATAATTTACCAGATTTGAACCAATGAATACATTTAAGTGGCTTGATATTTAATGGAACCAAACCATAAATATAAATGAATTAAAATGTCACAACAAATACCCCATTAACTTGTTGAATTGTGAAATATATTAAATATCCATCTATTTTCTTCCACTTATCCAAGTCTGACTCCAGCCACCCAATGGAGGAAATCTGCAGTCTCATTATTCCGGTCACAACCACAAGTGACGAGTGGTAAATAGAGATCTTCCCTTACAGCTCAGCTCTCTCTTCACCATGACGGTCTGATAAAACGACCACATGATTGCAGATGTTGCGCCTGTCGACCTCACGCTTACAACCTTCCTTCATTCGTGAACAAGACCATGAGATACTTCAACACAACAACAAGACTTCACTCCCAACCCAGAGAAGATGCAAGACACCCTTTTCTGACTGAGAATCATGGCCTGGGATTTGGAGGCTTCACACTCAGTTGAAAACCGCCCCTGTAAAGGCTAAACGTCAAAAGCCTGATGAACCCACCAGAACCACATCGTATCCTGTATTCTCAGAGCACCCACCACAGGACACCATGAGAGACATATAGTTGAATGCCTTTTGCAAGTCCACAAAGCACATGCGGACCGATTGGGCAAAACCAATGCACCCTCTAGTACCTTTGCAAGGGTGTAGAGCTGGCCCAGTGTTCCTTGACTAGGACAAAAACCACATTGCACCTCCTGTAGCCAAGGTTCAACTAAAGGTCATAGTACCTGTGATCCCACTAGAGTTGAAACACACCCTCCAGTCACCCTTAAAAAGGAGCGAACATCTACCAATAGGGATATCCCGAATTTCAGCCAGTGTTGAAGAGAAGTGTCACCAGAGAAGACAGTCCCTCAACACCCAGAGCCACTGCCCGACAAAACCGTCAGTCACTAAAGACGGTCTAATTGTGTCAACAAAATAAGGGTGTCATAAACATCTTACATTAATGAGACAATGTAAGTGACTGCGTCTTCCTTAAACCACAAGCACGGGTATTACAGTTTGTTGAAGACCTTATAGCTATGTGTACAGTGAATGTGTACAGTCCCATAAGCAAAGTTTCATCAGTATATGAACTAGCCAATGATGTATTGCATTGTTAAAAAGGTAAAGATTTCTGCATATAATTACCAGACATTTAATTTACTGACAAAAACGCACACTCCATGCTAGCAAAATAAGTGTAAAAGGTTAAAAAGTAAACAAATAAAAAAAAACTGCAATTAAAATATTCACTCATTCATTCATTTTCTATCCAAAAAATATTTTTAAAAAATAAAATGGATTTCATATGACAATATATATTGTTTTAGTTTTTTTTTTACAACACGTGTATTGTCACCAAATTTAAATGGAAAACATACATTCCTCGATATTAGTAATAACAATAATAAGCTACCTGACAACGCTGAACTTGAGGCTGTAGTTTCCGCCGCTCTGGATGATGGGAGGGTAACACATCTCCACTGTGGTTGGGTCCACGCCACCCAAATACTTCTTCTCCTCGATTGCCTTCTCCACAGACTCAGCCAGTTTGCTGTGGCGCACTTTCTGTTGGCAGGAAAATATATGTGAGCAAGAAAAAAAAAAGTGTTCGTCTAAAATGACCACATAATCACCTCATCTGCGTCGACTATTTCCATGACACGTTCCTTAAAGAACTTGGAGTAAACCTCACTGGTGATGGCCGCTGCCTTCTTCATCAAGTTGAGCTCGCCGTCCTCCTTTACCGCCATGGTGTACGCCACCACAGCACTGATGTCCACCTGCAAGGGGATGGAACAGGAAGTATCATCAGAAACGGGCACACTCGCTCTCAGTTACCATCATAATCATAATTTCCAGCTTTGAAGCTCTCTTTGCCTTTTGTAGCCCCTCGGCCGTGAGAGTGTCATTCCAACTCTTCATGTAGTCGCCGGGAAACTTGTCCTTGCTGAATATGCCCACCGTCTTGCCTTTATGGCTGCCGCGGATGGCCTCCAGCATCTTGTCAAAGTTAGGCTTGTTGCTCTCGTTCTGGAAGACACGCCACATCCACCAGCGTCAACATTCTGCATTTTTTCCCCAAAACAAAAGTCGGTCCGTATTAAGGCAATTTCTATGAAATTTGTCGAGAATTAGCATCTTGTTTAACACCCTCCATATTTCATGGTGGTGTATAAAATAGGAGATTAGCATATATGCCTACATTTTAGCCCATTAGAACACCATATATCTGACATAATCCTGCTTTTACCATCAACACCTAATAAATCATAAACACTCAATGGACGCTTGGTTGAATTTGTTAAATACTGCATATTTTAGGGTTGGGACACAAAAATACTTTTTCAAATAATTTGAAAACCATATATGCTTAGGTCTGAAATTTATGAAAATGTCATGCTCACTTTTTCCCTGGTGAGCAGCGTGATGGGTGGAATCCCATTAGCATTCTCATTACCCTTGGTGATGGCCACCTGTTTGAGGAAGTCCACCTTCTTTTTGCTGGCCAGGAAGAGAATCTTGGTCTCGCAGAAGACCATAATGGTATCCGTCAACTCATAGCCAAAGAGCCAAGTCTGAAGAGACAGGATCCCTTTAACATAAACAACTTGACCATTGTTAACAATAAATACAAATATCTTACCTGTATGGCTGTGGATTTTGCATACACAATTTCCTCGTCCACCCCAACAGAGACCACAATAGCATCGACTTTACCAAACTCATCCTCTCCTTTCTGGGAGAAAAGACAAAGTTATGTTTTTGAAAATGCTTATAGACACATACAAATTATGAATATATAAAAGGTTAGCACATCAGTTATTGATTAGTGTGCATGTACATCCCTGCCAAAGGCTTCTTCTGGGCAATCCCACATCCCAAAAACATGCATTTTAGGCTAAACTCTCTAAATTGTCCATACATGTGAAGGTGAGTGTGAATGTCTTCTAGACACTTTATTCATCTCCAAGAGAAATTCACAGATCCAGCAGCTTACAGATTTCGAAAACACGAGTGCATGCAGGGTTCAAGAAAATAAGGGAATGGTACTATGTAAAACAGTATAATAAAATAAATAAAATAAGGTACAAATAGCAAATACAGTAAAGAGCAAAAATAACAATATAATAGCAAATCAAGCAAAATATAATGCAAAAACCTCCATCGGCATATACATGTACATATTGATGTAGTGCAGTGGCAGGTAGAAGTACACACTTAAGAGTCCATCATGTAGATTTGTGTGTGTGAGGTAATGTCAAGGTAGTGTGTACAATAACACATACAATAGCATGGGTTAACTGTACGAGGAACATATGCTTCAAAAAACGCCAAATATTACATATTAAAGTGGAATTACCAGTCGTTGTAAGTGGCGAATGCAGTAAGAGCGTGTGCCACCCAAAAGCTCATGAGGGCATCTTGCACATGCTGCCTCCTTCACTGGCGTTGTCCAACTAGCCACCTTTAGCATTAGCATTGAGCTAAATTGAGTTACTGTGTTTTGAGTGACAACATGGCGACACGGTAGAATGTTCTGAGCTTCGACGTAGTAAAAGAATTGCCTGCTAGTGATTTATTTACAAACGGGGCGCTTGTTTGTTTAATATGAAGTACGTTTGAGCGATGCTAAGGTAGCTGGCTAGTTGGACAAACAAGCTAGCTGGATTGCTGGCTAGCAAGTTTTAGTTGTCTTTCCCACGCCGGCCGGCTCTCCAATATTTTATACCTTCCAGTTGCTGTAGAGTCTTTTTATCCGCCGGTAGTACGCCTCCTTGTCCAGGTTAACCGCCATGGTGAGTCTGCTGCAGCTGCACACTCCAGCCACCGGCCTCGCGTCTCAGCAGGCCGGATGATGATGATGATGGTGGTAAAGTGGTGGTACTTGTGAAGCTGATATCCGCTCAATACACGCGCCTTCCTCCTCCTCGCGCGAAATTATGTTATTGCCTCTTGTAAACCCTTCTAATAGGGTATTTACATATGAAAAACAATTGAGTATTTCTCTCCTGTTATGTCCCCCCCGCTCTCTCTCTCTCTCCCTCTATGCACTACGACGACACCAAGCTCTCATAATTAAGTCCACCTCCTCCTCCCTCCCCTTTTCCTTATTCTATGCATATGCCCAAAAATAAACAAAATAGCATCAAAACGTTATAAAAACACTAATCAAAATATTAGTAAACATAACTTGTTTTTTTTTAATTGTAATTTATTTTGTTTTGTTTTTTTGGGGGGGGTGGGCATATTTAAAATATCGCCCAACAACGCCCCCTGTCGCGTGTTGATCACCTTTGCCCCCTTTTTTCCCGCCACGGTGTTTTTCCCGCCGTCGTCATCAAACGTATCGAGAGAGGACCTCAAATCTCGCGACAAAAAATGAGAGGAGGAACCGAAAGTAAACATAACCTCCCACGTTATGTTTTTAACAGTTTTTAACACTGAGTTTTTAACACAGGGTTCAGTGTTAAAAACAGATAACGTCTTTAATGATGCAAAAAATATCTCAATAATAATTTATAATTATCTTGTCAGATTCTATATAAATAAATGGCAAACATTTTCAATTTGTTATTTTTATGGTAAAATATAATTTTTTTCATTGTCAGCTTTGAAAAACATTAATAGCATCATTAATAGAATCATCACTTTCATAAGACTCTGGGGTGTATTGTATATTTAAATTGTATTTTAATTTTATTGTTGTTTGTATAGTTGTTCCCACCAAGGATCAATTTATTTAAATTAATGAGAAATATATGGAAATTGATAGAAATATGATTTAGTGGAAAAGTATTGTATTTTGCCTTTACAACAGCTCTGGGATTTGGGATTATTCTGTTCATTGGTGTCATCTGTGAGGTTCCAAATACCAACTGTATTAAAACAAACAATTTTATTTCACCATTGAAAACACTTGCAGGTTTATCCTTTATAGTGAAGTTGCCCCTTCCTGACAATGTACTCAGCAAACGAGCATCCCATTATTACTGTTTCATGTTAATTTAAAAAACGAAAAGTATGTTCCAGTAGAAGTAGTGTCAACAGGGCTGAAGTCTTTTTTTTTGTTCGTTTTACATCTCAGGTGGTCCATGTGACACTGAATAAGTAAAAAAAAATAATCCAGGCGGGAGCACTTTCATTGGGCAGTGAACCACAGCTTTTGTTTTTTTCTTTCCTGAATCATAGCCTCAGTTCTCAGAACCTTGCACTGTGCTAGAAGCCCCTAAGTTCCCCCACCTTCTCAACGTGTTTTCACCTCCAAACTGTCATGAATATGTATTTAAAAAATGTGTCCATGCAGATGACACGCGGAAATGATCAAGTGATGCTCCATGTTTCACAGGGAGTTGTTTACAATAGAACGCACTTTTTACAACACAAGAGCCGACCGATATTACACACACACACACACACACACACACACATACAAACAAACATTGATCCTCAATGTAACAGTGAAATCACTGAAATTAGCGGAAAAAAACATTGGAAATTCTTTTCCTCCCTGCACAGTTTCTTCAAGTTCATTAAAAAACATTGTCTTTATAAAATGTCCTCTTTCTTTTTTACATATAATGGATGTATTCCTCCCCCTCCCTGCTGGAGAGAGTGCAAAGCAGCAGAGTCTTGAAGTTCCTCCCCCCAGGTGTGCCATTGGTGTGCCTGGTTAAAACACACGTACCAATTCCTGAGCCTCATATGGCCACCACTCATTCATTCATTCATTCACCCACAAAGGAGCGTGTCCTGGTGGCACTATGTGACGGTGGTGGAGTTCCGCCCTCGAATGGCACACCAGGCTGTGAAAACGTCCCTGCAGAAGAAATGAAAATGTTCAATCAAAGCTGCTATTGCTTTCTTGTTTGAAGTCAGGTGTGTCCTGATAAGACTTTTCCATTTGCGATACATTTATTGCAGCCTGGAGTATCAGCTGGTGTAGTTACTGATCAGATCTTACATACTACTGTATACAACAGAAAGTATGAGAAAACACTGACTCTTGTACTTCTGTATGCATCTAAGGTATAGTTTTATTTTTCAGATTTCAGAAATGTTTCAAACAGCATTGGATGTTTCAGGGAACCTTGGGCTTGCGTCATCGTTTGTGACACTGCTCAAATGTGCGATGGGGTTGGTGGTTTTAAAGTTCCCCGATTTAGTGCCACCACGGAAATGATGTGCATGACAAGTTTTGGCGTTTTATGGCCTAACTCCTCCTACTCCTTGCTACTTTGTTAACATGTTAGCACACGTCCTTGTTGTGATCATGTGAGCGTTTGCAATCTGGTGCCAATATCAGAGGTTTTACATGCGGTCAATATAATCAGATACTTTTTTGCTGACATGGGCCTGATATCCTGAGCCTGAGATCAATATCAGATCAAAACACCCCCACTCGAAGGTGGACTGACCTGCAGTGAGTGGCAACACACTCGTTGCTGCAGTACTCTTTGTCCCAGTCTTTGCTCTCCACCGCTGGGTTGGTGCAGCCAGCACGCAAGCAAATGTTTGGACCCGCGGCCGTCGTGATGGTGGGCCCGGGTGCAACATTCAACTCCACCTCCATCTGACACACAAGCACACGTTGTAAACATTGTCAGTACATTCTGGCGGTCCGACAAAGTTGCACTTACCCCCTCCTCGGCGTCCACTACTTCCTCTCCTTTCGTCACCAAAGCAGTCGACTGTCCCACCTCCATTGCTGTGTCCGATGTTTCGGGCGCCGACTTCACAATTATCGGCACGCCGGAATCTGACTGGCGAGCTGCCGGGACCACTTTGATCTGCAAGGGAGGAGGAGCTGTGGCGGCGGCCGCGCCCCCTCCTCGAGGTTTTGCCTGTAGAGGGGGTGGAGGCTGGGCGTGTACCATCTGTTGCAGCCGCGGCGGTGGAGGGGTGCTCTGCATCTGCTGTAGTGGTGGCGGTTGGCGAGGCGATGAGGCGGGCATTGCTGTGACGGAGACGGCGCCAGAGGGCAACTGTGTCTGCTTGATGATGATCTTGGTGACTGTGGGAGGGCTGGGGGCAGTGGCGGGGACAGGTGGCTGCGGTTTGATGGCACCTGTGCGGGAGCGCGTAGTGACTTGAGGCAGGTCCAGGATGATGTTGGAGGTGCATATGTTGGTGATGGTGTTCTCCTCGGGATTGTACTGCTGCGCCCTGGTGGGGCGGGTTGCTGGGGGCGGCGTTGGGGTGACAACAGGTGCTGGAGTAGTGGAAGGGGCTCGAGGAGGCAGCGAAGGCGTTGAATCTAAAATTTCAATGGGAGCCTGAATAGACAATGTCAGACATAACAACATGTACATGAGATCAGCAGCAACTTTTTTACCCACACAAAAAAAAACCCACCTGAGAATTTAGACCGGCTCTGTATTCTGCAAGTGCTTTCAAGTAATCCTTCTTGGCCAGTTCATTTTTCCTCTTGTAAACCTTCAAAAAAAAAAAAGGACAAGGACTTTATCACCGACAAAAGAGAAACTGTCTGTTGAAGATATCAAACTGGCCGGCAAAATGATAATGACAAAATTTACTGAATTAGATATCGGACAAACAAAAACATTTTCATTTTCTACCGCTTTTTCCTCACGAGGGTCGCGGGGGTGCTGGAGCCTATCCCAGCTGTCTTCGGGCGAGAGGCGGGGTACACCCTGGACTGGTCGCCAGCCAATCACAGGGCACATATAGACAAACAACCATTCACACTCACATTCATACCTATGGACAATTAGGAGTCGCCAATTAACCTAGCATGTTTTTGGAATGTGGGAGGAAACCGGAGTACCCGGAGAAAACCAATGCATGCACAGGGAGAACATGCAAACTCCACACAGAGATGGCCGAGGGTGGAATTGAACCCTGGTCTCGTAGCTGTGAGGTCTGCGTGCTAACCACTCGACCGCCGTGCCGCCCTTAGGTTAATTGGTGACTCCAAATTGTGAGTGTGACTGATTGTTTGTCTATATGTACCCTGCGATTGGCTGATGACCTGTCCAGGGTGTACCCCAAAGACAGCTGGGATAGGCTCCAGCAACCCAAGTGAGGATAAGCGTCATAGAAGATGGATCGATGGATGTGTGAGGGCAGGCTGGTGGTTTCTGGTCTAAAGTAAATATTAAATATATATATTATTAATTAACATAATATAATATATTTAATTGTGCTCAAGAGTCTTGACATGAAGGTGTATGTGATATCACCAAAGAGGCCTTCCAGAAGCTCAGGACACACTTTGAACGCTGAGGATTCAAAAATGTATAGATTATAATTTATATATTATAATGTGCTGCTGGGGCGGCACGGCGGTCGAGTGGTTAGCGTGCAGACCTCACAGCTAGAAGACCAGGGTTCAATTCCACCCTCGGCTATCTCTGTGTGGAGTTTGCATGTTCTCCCTGTGCATGCGTGGGTTTTCTCCGGGTACTCCCGTTTCCTCCCACATTCCAAAAACATGCTAGGTTAATTGGCAACTCCAAATTGTGAGTGTGAATGGTTGTTTGTCTATATGTGCCCTGTGATTGGCTGGCGACCAGTCCAGGGTGTACCCTGCCTCCCACCCAAAGACAGCTGGGATAGGCTCCAGCACCCCTCGTAGAAAATGAATGAATGAATAATGTGCTGCTATTTCTAATTAATTATGTTTGCATATAGTTATGTAAGGACACATGTATAATAGATAGCAGAATGTAGTAGATTAGGTTTATTTATTAAAAGAACTCCAGTTTCCAGGATGCTTAGAGTGCAGATACAGGAAGTAGTTATGACATAAAAGCTTTGCACCAACCAAAAATTAATGGAAAAAAATGTATTTACTTTGTTTATTCTTACCTGTTTCTGTTCCTCCCCCAGGCTGTCCCACATGGATGCCACAATCTTGGACACTTCTCCAAACGTGGCGTTGGGGTTTTGTCCCTTGATGGCCGCCTGAGTGTCCCTAAAGAAGAGGGCGTATGCCGACACAGGCTTCTGTGGCTCGTTGGGATCTTTCTTTTCCTCCTTCTTTCTCCTCCCTTTCTTCCCAGCACCTCCGGCAGCAGCTCCTCCTTTCCGACTGATGGCCGCCGAGATTCCCGCAGTGGGAGCGGACAGCGGTGTCTCAGCCAAACTGGGGTCGAGGGAAATAACCCCGGCAGAGTAGGTCGGAGAGATGGGGGACTCCACCAGGATGCTCTGATGGCGGCGAGAGAACATGTCACAAAGGACGTAGTCAATTTGGAAAGAAAGTCCGTGTGGGAATCTCACCCTTCTGAAGTCGTCCATGTCGTCATCCTGCAGTGAGCTGGTGGGTGACGGTGTGGCTGACAGAGGGTTCTCCGGTGACTCGGGGCGCTGTAGAATATTCCCCGCTCCCAAGCCAAGCCCAAGTTGAGCACTGAGCTCTGACTGGTCGATGGTGGTCAGCTGGTTGGAGCCCAGCAGGCCTTGGCTCATGTCTCCAAGAGGAACATCAATGGTGACCGGCGATGAGCTGCTGAACTGGGACCCGATGGGATGGCCCAGATCCTACAGGAGGAGGAGCGCGTTTCTGTGACTCAACCTCGAGCGAGAACATCTTATGACATCCTCACCATGCCAAGCGACGACCCCAGCAGAGGTCCTCCGGATTGGTTGATGACCCCAAGACTAAGGTGCTCGAGCCCCTGCGAGGGCGGGTGGACAAAGGTGGAGGCAAAAGACGGGTCATCTCCTTCCACCACAGCATTCCCGGGAACCACCACACTGTCAGAAGGGCTGGTGTCAGACAACTCCCCGAAATGAGACACCACATCGGAGACGGTGAGCGCCGTATCGGGGTCCAGGGATATGGGTGGGATCTCGAACTCCTCATCGCCCAGACTGGGAGTGTGGAACGTCTGTGAAGAGATGGAACAGATCAGTCTCAACGCTCCTGCCCACATTCACAAGATGACCTACCACTAATACATTTGAGTTCCCACTGTGGCAGTATTGTAACTCTGCTCCGAATTATTAAAAAAATATCAGATCCAGACATGTAACGCACATACACAAGTCCGAGGAATGTGCATTGCTACCACAGTGAAGTATGTAAATAATATACTGTTAAAAAAGCACATGCATCAATTGCCAATAATGCAAATTGCAATGGCACCCATCCAAACCACCACAAATAGATTACAGTCCTGTGGGAAACTGACCAAGTTTACTCACCTCTGATGGAGCGAGGAAAGGATGTGCCGTCCCAGAAATCGTTAGATAGTTGTCACTTCCTCCGGGGAACTGAAAGACAGAGGCGTGACTTACAAAAGTTCAACAGTGTAGAGTTTGCATGTTCTTTGGCTTTTTCCCACATGCCCCAAAACATGCATATTAGGCTCATTAGATTCTAAATTGTCCATTGTGAGTGTGTTTGTCTATATATGTGTCCTGTTATTGACGGGGTATTCAAGGTGTAACCCTCCTCTCGACCCATCAGCCGGAATAACCCCGAATGAGAACAAGCGCCATAGAAAATGTATGGATGCCTGCATGTTTTGTTTGGATGACAAATGGCTGTCATGCCTCACAGCTCAGTTGAATCACCTTGTTGTCAGAGTCAAATCCGTTGAAGGACTGCGGGTCCAAGAACTCTGGATCGCCGTCGTGATGCCCGGTTCCACCCGTTAGATCCGAATAAAAATTTAGATCCATATTTTTTTTTTGGACACCTCCCAGGAGAACAATAATCGCAATGTCCTCGCTCACCTCTGCGCACTAATTGTACATGCAGGTTGGGGAGTCATATGGGTGATAATAGAGAGAATTCCCGCAACCAGCATTAACTTGGAGGCTTGAGGACTCGAACATGTGGACGCCCTAAAAATAACCCGTCTGCAGACTGGCTAGCTACCGAGGTAACGTGGCTCCCCTACGGCGGCTTAGCTTTAGCCGCATTTGACGCAAGGCTGCGGTACAGGGTACTGCCGCTGTTGCTCACTCGGCGACCGCTTGAGTGTCGCTCCCACAAGCCAGCAAAGCACCGACAGCCACGTTAAAGCTACTTGACGCAACCGGAAACTCTGCGTGACCGTAGCATCCGACCCAAATACCCAGTCTGGCCCGGCTCAGGCTGATCAATGGAACCCGAGATAGTGATGCCAGGACCGCACGGGCTGTTGTGTCAAACTACACTGAAACGGACATGCAGCAATGTTTGTTCAAAATAAAATCCATCGAGCTCGTCTTCTTCCGTGGAATAACACTATCTCACAATTTATATTCATCACAACACTAAAAAATATTTTTTACATTCACAAAACTGTTAATTAGCCCAAACTATCAAGCTCAAACCCACATTCCATTGACATGTAGTTTTACTTTGAAAGACAAAACTAAACACATCCGCCAAGCTTTCATAGCGTTCAACAAATAGAAGTTAACCCGGTTTCATATAGAGTTGCTGTTTCAAATGTCTCTTACAATGTTTACATGTTCATATGTTAACGATTAAAATCCAGAAAAATTAAACAATATTTAAATTAGTACAAGCGATCAGCTCGCATTTAACGTCATCCTTACTGGGGTGGTGAACACCAATGATTTTGGGGTTTTCTTTTATTGTGGCCGATCGTCACACATGACGACAAACTTGGTCATTTTTCCTCTTCAAAGGGCGTCACTGTCATCTTACCTCCATGATGTCTGTCCACTTGTGATTTTTCTTTCCTTGTTGTGTCCACTTTGCCGGAATGAACTTCGGCTACACTGGATTTCCTCAAGTATCACAACATGGCAACGGCTACCAGATTGGACTTGCACCCGGAAGTGACGCTAGCAGATCCAAATGCGGCCTTTGGAGCCGTTCGTAAACGGTAGAACCCCTCTACTGTATTTATTTACACATTGTACACGTGCAGTACTGGAGAGGATTCTTTTAAAAAAATGAGATATACATGAAATACAGGAAATTTACGGGAAATTACAGTCATGCCCTCCCGTTTTCCCGGGAGTCCTAGAGTCCTCCCATACCCATGTTTTTCTTGTATTTTTACCTTCCATTAAAAAAATCCTCTTTGGTACCACACAGCATCCACAGCTTCTATGCTGCTTAATATATGAATGAATAAAACAATATACATAATAATGATACATAAAAAATGTAATACATAACAACTGTCATAACAAATGTGAAGTTACATGTACACATCTGCAGACAGATGGCTTTTCTTTCCAGCAACACACAGTGGACACCTACTCAACACCGGAGAAATAGGTAATTTTATTGGGGGTGTCTAATATTGGCTTTTTTGTCGAAAATCAATATGCTGATATTGTCCTTCACTCAATTTCTGATACCGATATCAGCAGATACTGATATGTGTAACATGACATATCTCCTGTGATGGACTTAATACATATGTATTGTATAAAGCATTTTTTTAAATCGGTTTTCATAATCTGGAAAAAATGTAATATCGATATCAACCAATATCATATTTTTATGCTGATATCAGACAGATAATTATCCGTCATCTCTAATTTTTATTCTTAACGTTCTGTCTTTGTTATGTCTTAAAAGCAACCTGTGATCTGTCGTCTATCCTGTACTTTTGTCTAACTATAACAAAGTATTAGGGCCACTTTGAGAAAAATAAATAAATCTGAGATTTTGAGAAAAAAAAAGAAAATTTGTAAATTTACGAGAAAAAAAACTCATAACATTACTTTTGCCCAAGGCGAAAGGTCGCATAATTCTTGCCATTTCATAGCTGCCTTTTTGGACGAAGTATTAGAATTTTAAAAAAAATGAAATTTAAAAAAAAGATGAGAAAGTTTAAAAAGAAAGTTAAAAAGCCGTTTTTATACATAATTTTCATCAATTATATTTGTTTAATTTTTATTTTGCTTTCAAATCCTTTTTTTGTTTTGCTTGGATAAAAAGCCACTAATTTAAATTCAAATCTCTCCATAGAAATGTGCATTTTCGAAAAGACTTTGAAATATCCCACTCACCACAAGTCCGTGAATGCATTTAGACAGCGTTCTGGTTGCTGATTGGATGAGCCAAGGAAGAGGGGGCGGTGACACATGAAAAGGGTGTTAAGCAAGGGTGTTAACAGTGTGCTGCGGTAAGCTAGCCATATCCATAAATCCATCCATAAAAAGACAAATCTCCTTCTGCAAAGACAGAATGGCAACAAAAATCAAAAGTCTGAAAAAAAATGAATGAATGAATGTTAGCTGAATTCTGTCGTTGCAACAGGTAAAATTTGGAAAAGATTCAAACTTTTAAACATGTATAAACTGTGAAATACTCTGCAGCTCCAGACTATTTTTCATGACTAGATGAGGAGGCAAATGGCCGACCCCTTCCCAAGGCACTTGGTATCATTATGTCACTGCAGACAACATTCGAAGACCACTTGTAGAGCTTAGGGAAAAGGGGGTGTGGGAGGAGTGGAAGTGGTACATGGAAGCACTTGCCCTTGTTCACTTTCATCACAAGCAATCATTGTTAGACCACATTTGTTACTACTAATCATGGCAGATATAGTTAAAGTCCATTTTGGTTAGAGTCGGATCATCTGGAAAAGAATTAATAACGCTAACTAAGGTTCCACTGCAATTACCTTGCTCATTTTCAAAAGACCTCCATTAGTAGTTGAACTTGAAGTTTGTGTTGTTGTTGTTTTTATTGACAAATATCCCACACAGCGTCTTCAGCTCCACTGTGTTCCTGTTAATGAAGTATGCATCCTTTTAAGGATGTGGAGGTAAGCCGGAGTACCCAGACAACATACCCACAAAAGCAAAGGGAGAACATGCAAATACCACAAAGATGAGATTCAAACAGGGATCTTGAGATGGTGAGACACCATGCTGCCGAAAAGTGTCATTAGTGAGAGAACACAAACGTTACTCAATTTTCTTCAAAATCACTTTATTCCCAAAATTGCCTCCTTTTATATTAATGTCATAAAAAAAGAATACAACTTGGAATCTGTATGTACAGGCAATAAACATAAAAAGAAAGATCCCTGCACTGTAACACAAAAAATCTGAACATAAGAGAAAGCACGGACACTGCAGTTCACGGTTCACGTTGCAACAAAGCTCTCATTCACACACAGAGACCGACAACGGTGAGACATCAGCAGGTCAACTTTGATGAACACGTGTATCATTTCCACGTATAAACACATGCACACTTCTCTCCGCGGTGGTCCTTTCCATCTGGGTGGTCTGAAAAGCCCCCTAAAAAGCACCACAAACTGCTCCGCCTCCTGAGACACGATGCACACAAGGTTCAAGCTCGGGGTTGAGTTTGCTAATTGTAACAACAAAAGGTATTGCAGTCAGATGCAGGGGGAAGCTGCGCGTCATTTTCCGTGTTAGTCAGACTTTCTTTTACGCATCACGTCAGACCTACGAGGGATTTGTCTGTCAGTTAAAAATGAGAGATGAGAAACTTTTTAAAAAGTTAAAAAACGTGAAATTGTGACTAACAAATGAACTTACTATTATGGAAAAAGTGCAGAAAAAATGTGAGGAAAAAACATACCTTACTTTGGTAAGAACACAAATAAAAACAAAATGAAACCCTGAGTCTTGTCAGAGAACCTCTGACATCCTACGGCGACCCTCTCAATGACACATGGCCTTTCTTGACGCCAGCGGAATGGAAAGGCGTGTGACGACAGAGAAGCGTGAAGACAAGTGGGTGACCAGCGGACGCTTTGTTTTGAGTGTGACCATGCAGCCGATGACCAACCCTACACAGCCCCCTCCACCTCTCACTTCCTGTTGATTGGCATCTTCTTTCTCAAGCAAACATCCCCCATCAGGAGTAGATGGTGATGACTTCACTTCCTCCACCTCGGACCAGCAGGACACGCTCGAGACCCTCGGTTAGAACTTCGAGGAACTCCATGTCTGCTCAGTGGGTCAAGGATACACATCTCCGGCACATGTGTTAGTAACACAACTTCAACTCTCAGCAGTCCACAACCTTGTGTCTGCAATTTATGCATGTCCGCAGCACAAACAGATGCTCCATTGAACTTCCATTGAAAGTGCAGCCTTTACACTGTACCAGAGTCTTTAAATGGTGTAAATGCTGTCAATACTATTCAGGATGGGCGGTACGGTGGTCTAGTGGCGCAGACCTCACAGCTCGCAGACCAGGGTTCAATTCCACCCTCGGGCATCTCTGTTTTCTCCGGGTACTCCGGTTTCCTCCCACATTCCAAAAACATGCTAGGTTAATTGGCGACTCCAAATTGTCCATAGGTATGAATGTGAGTGTGAATGGTTGTTTGTCTCTATGTTCCCTGTGATTGGCTGGCGACCAGTCCAGGGCGTACCCCACCTCTCGCCCGAAGACAGCTGTGATAGGCTCCAGCAACCCCCGCGACCCTCGTTACGGTAGAAAATGAATGAATGAATGAATGAATATTCAGGATGATTTAGCAATCGTGTCATCATATTATTTCTCATTTGTATGTCCTTTCGGTGCAGGAAGGTATTCACTTTGGCAGTGAAAGTAAACAGGCAATGAAGCATGCCACTACCTCATTGGTGGAAAAAAGCTCATCTCATCTCATCTCAGCAGAGAGAAAGGGGGTAAGGAGGGTAAGCCAACAGCATCTCCAGTGCTGAACTGAGACTGAGATGCTCATCATGGCTTGTTTTTTTTTTTGCTAAATTTGAATTATAAGAAGGGTTCATTACACTAGCCATTTTTACAATAAATAAAAAACATTCTAGTCAGATTGTTGGTTTAGTGTGATTTTAGTCGGAAAAAACTGTACAGTCACACATGTGGGGGAGAAAAAGGAAATCAACCAAACCATAAAAGTATGTAAAACCTACCCTAGATTCCAAAAGCATTGAATTATGTAGGGTTAAGGATACAGTTTTCATCTCCGTCTGGGTTCCTCGGCGGTCCTGGCATGTTGAGCAGTACAACTCGGGCATCATGGGATTTGTTGACGATCACCTCGTTGAGTTTGACAGCCGTGTGCATCCTCCTCACATTGGAATGATCCCTGCAAAAAGCGCATCTTATTGGTTCACATAACATTTCAAATTTTTTTTAAAATGTGCACTCACGGCCGAATGCTGAGCATGTCCCTGAAGCCCTCAGGCGTGGAGCATCCCGAGTGTGTGGCCCGGTACTGTGAGGTCTTCTCTTTGGTCCAGGTCATCTGAACGCGGCGGTGGCGCTCCGAGGAGCCGTCGCCAGTCACCGCCCGGTCCCGCTCACCGGCATCTGTGTCATCTTCCTCATCCGAACCAATACTGGTCAGTCGCAACATGGAGTTCCGGTCTTTGACAAGTTGAGCCTGAGCCATCGGGCGGACACATAAACAGAGACAGTATTTGTCAGTTGTTGGACAGTCAAGTCTATTTCTATTTGCCGCCCCGCTCTTGAACATGGCGTCCCTTTCCTACAGTCGTCTCATTTCTCTTTGTACCTGTCTGTTTCCTGTGCGGGCTTTGGTGGCTCCAGTTCCGCCATACCTAGGGGAAAGATACACCTACGCAAAAGACAGGCTAACCTCACTGCCCAGCACAACATTGCATATTCTAGCAGGAACTATTGAAAAGAGGGGTATGCGGTGGGGGTTGACAAGAACAGTTGTGACTCTCAAACCAAACCCAACTAACTACAGGCTTTTGTAAAACTGGTCTACAAACTGGACTCACTGATGGCTGACCACTTAAAAGCAAACTTACATCATCAAAACTCCACCGAACCCGCTGAGAAAAGTTAAACGTTAAGGTTTTAGAAGGTCCGAGACATTCAACGCAGATCGTCACAGCCTTACCTCTCGCTCGCGGTCCGATTTGGACAGTCGCATCTGACGTAGCATCTGGGATCTCTGTTCCATCATCAGGGTCCTCTCATAGGTGTACGCACTAATATCACTGTCATGCTTAAGGGGTGAAAACAGGCCATGATTCAGGGATGCTTCTTAGAGGGCAGAAGACGACAATGAGGAGTAGCATTGGCCTACCATCTCCACAACTTCTACTTCCGCTTCAATGCGTAGGTGATAGAGGAAAGTTGCTAGATCCTTCTTCATCTGGATGGAATTGTCTTCCATCTGAGCCACGGTAAAGATCCGCATCCCGCACTTGCGCCACACCTGTAAGAAGCAAAGGGAGTGTCAGTCATGTGATAACAAAATGATGTGCAAAAAAAAAAAAGTATCATACCTTGTGCTGGCGCAGAAGAAAGGGCAGCAACATCAGCATCCCGCCATCGTGCACGATCCACCACACATCGATGTAGCCGTCTGTGCATGGCTCGCTGTTGCTGGGGAACAGGGAGATGTTTTTGGGCACCAGTAGTGCCAGGTGGGCGGCTGTGGTGACACGCACAGTGTCTGGAAGAAGGAGAACGTGGGCACTATCAGCCTCATTTAATAGGAATAAAGGGCGGGGCAGATTGGCACTCACGGATAAAAGTCTTCCAGGACTGCGGGTCCTCGCTCTGCCTCCAGGCGTGAGGCCATCCCATCACCACGGTGTTAGGCTTCATCCCGCCCAGGCCGCTAGACTGGATCATGTGACTGATGCCTTCACGTGCCTTCTGTGCTACGATGCACTGGCAGAAGCCCTTCACACGCTCCTTGTCCATCAGGTGCTTCAGGGTCTGAAGTGCAACAATATTATATGTTATGTTTATGAAAAATATACATATCATGTGATGGGACGCACCTGCTCTGCTGCCAGCGCCTCTCCGTAGCTCTGCAGGAAGTTGCCAGGAACCACGGTGCCCACGATGGTCAGGCCTTTCCCCGCCTTCAGCTGGCTGGCAAAGGTCAGCAGACGAGGAGACTTGACGTGTGCATCTTCGTCCAGCTTGAGTAAGACCAGCAGCTGAGGCCTGCGGGGCAAGAGCAAGCAGGGCTCTGCCTTAAACGAAGACCAGAATCATGAACCTAGCCTCATTCGAGACACACATACCTCCAGTTCTTTGTGTGCGGCGGGCCTTCTTCCAACCTAAGCAGGGCGTAACGAGCGGCACTGAGCGAGAGGCCACGGATCCCATCCCCCCACTCTTTCTCTGCTCTGATACACAAACATAGCATATAGACACTCATGACTTGGGACTGCTTAATGTATACAATAATAACTGATAGCAGGTTGCACACCACCCTGCAGGTAACACTAAATGGAATCTCCATGGCAACATACCCGTGATACTCGATGTACTTGTAGATCATGCCTGCGATCACCATAGCAATGATTGCGTAGTACCATGAGGAGATGAACATTAGCGCCAGGCAGATTGTCATCCCCAAAAACGACAAGGTCCTGGACACATTAAAAGGCACACAAACTGTTGAGCGTGTGTTTGACCATGACGACATACAAGCAACACGGGTCACACCAGTGGTAGTAGGAGAAGCGTGGCCTCCAGTTGGGCGTCCTCAGGAGGGTCTGGAGAGCGCAGGCCAGGTTGACAAACAGATAGCACATCAGGAAGAACCTAGACAGAGAGGAAGATGGTTGACAGCTCTGACGTGGTGCAAGAGAGATGCTCAGGATCCATGGCGAGTCTCACATGGTCAGGATGGGAGCCACCAGGTCCAGAGATGCAATGAGGATGCCCAGCTCGGCGATTAGAGCTGTCAGGAGCAGCGCCCACGTGGGCTCACCGTTAGCTTTGCCCTGACCAAATACCTGCAAGCACGCACAAATACATCAACAAATAAATACAGCATTGAAACCACCTGGATTTTTATTTCATAACAGTTCTGACCCGAAGGAAGGGGATAATGTTATCCTTGGCGATCGCCTGTAGAAGTCTCGGAGCACCCGTCAGGGACTGGAGGCCCGCGCCACATGTAGAGAAGAAGGAGCCCACAACAATGACCCAGGGGGTGGGCCAAGCGAGAGTGCCTACCACCAGATTCCCTTTGACTGAGTCGCCGAACCTTCGGGAAATAACAAAGATCCTCTCTTATCACTCTCTCTCTCACTCTCTAACAAACAGAAAGATGGAAGGGGAGGAACTGACTTGTCTCGGAGAACCACACCTTCAATGCAGGCGCCAAACAAAAGAACACTACTCAAGTCTGAAAGGAAGGAACTTAAGAAAATAACTGTCATTGCTGCAGAACTGCAAAGATTTTTCCCCTAGATTGGATCGAGCTTCTACTCTGAAGGATACAAACAACGGAGGTGGTAAGGATAGCAAGGATGGTCCCAATGGGTATGGAACGCTGGGCATCTTTGAGGTCCCCCGACCGGTTGGAGCCAGCCATGATTCCTGAGTAAGACAGGGTTATATACAGTTAATCTATTTAGGCGCTCAGTCCTAAAAACAGTAAGTATGGGTTCAACATGATCAGTGAAGAGAGTGTTTACCGGTGACGGACGGGAAGAAGATTCCCACCAGCAGTGTGAAGGAGGTGGTGATGTCAGCAAAGACGTACGGCTGCTGGGTGGATGCCGATTGCACCCCACGTGAAGAGCTCAAGGAGCTTTTCTCTACCACATCTCCTTTGCTGAGATAAGAGCTCCACAAGTTGTCTACCAGGTGCAAGTCCAAAGAGGAACATCACAAATGGAGCGGCCATAGACAATCTGGAATCTTGTGTTACCTGCGATGATTCCGCTGGCCAGGCCGGGAATGCCTTTGATCCTGGAGAAGTTGTTGGTGCTAAAGTAATCGTCACAGGTGGCGTTGAGCTCTGTGCTCTGGCAGAAGCGGCTCCACAAGTATGTCGTCTTCTCCGTGACAGTGGAAGTGGGGGTCGGGGTGGGTTCAAAAGTCAAGAGGATGGTGGTGTTGGGTTCTGCTGGGAATGGGAGCAGGGCTTTTTAAAACTTCTGAGCATGCCGGGATTGGTAGTTGTTACACTGACGCACCGATGGGAAGTGTAACGTTGACATCCTCTCTCTCGTCTGGCAGCAGGACGGTTTTGGCACACTGGTTATCGACGAGATCGTGACCGTTCATGGTTCTGTTTCCGAGCATACACACTCTGCAAAGACAAGGCATCACACTAAAAAGTGTCTAGGAGCAGCCATGTGCAAGTGACGGGGGCACCTACGGGAAGTTGGGCGGCTTGAAAGCGGAAACGAGTGCGCCGACATAGATGGAGACGATTGAGACAATGACGCAGGCCAAGAAGACGGAGGCCAGCTTGTTGACATATTTGACACCCACAAAGACCAGCAGGGACATGAGGAGGAGGCAGACGGAGCCATAGACACGCATGTTATTCAGCATGGCGGCACCCTCGCCCTCCAACCCCTTGGCAGCAAAGATGGCCGCATCAGGAGCAATGTACATCTGGATGAGGAAAGAAGAATCTCTGTGAAGACTGACGAATCAAACAACGGTCCGATATTGAAGGGTGAAGAACCCACCAGTAGGATCTCAATGGCTCCGAGGATGTACATGGCTCCAGCAAAGGTGGTGCCCAGGTAAAAACACAGGCCCACCGCACCCCCAAACTCTGGACCCAGAGAGCGGCTGATCATGAAGTAGGAGCCACCAGCTGGATGGTAAAGTGAGTTTATTTTAATCATCAGGGGTGACCCTAAATAGGACCACAGGAGGGCTACAGTACCTGGAACCACTCCGTTAGTTGCAATGGCACTCATCGATATGGCGGTCAGCAGTGTCTGGAGGGACATGAGTTGGGTCAGATCTTTTGGTTGGTTTTGATCGGCCGTTTGCTAACACTCACGCAGCAACAGCAGATGAAGACAATGCAGAGGCCCTGCAGCACACCAGCAGTCCCCACCACCCAGGTCAGACGCAGGAACAAGATGACGCCGAAGATGTTCTGGAGGCACGGCAGGTACACGCCCATGAAGGTGCCCATCTGTGGCGACTGCGGGGGGGCAGACTGAAATTTCACTTTAGGTATCTAACATGACCACACACCAAACTTAAGGTAAAGCGACATTTCCAGCGTGCAATGGTTCAATCAGAATATGGAGGAAACTCCTTCCCAACAAAACAACAGTCTTATCTTCTGCTGTCGGCCAATCCGTACATGTGGAAACAATCTTATCCATCGATCTTATCTACCAATCTTATCAACCTCTGCAAAGGTCTGCAAGTCAGCTTGGCAGTTTGCCTGGCTGACAGTTAGCAATCAAGCTAAGGCTAAAGCTTGCCAGTGCAAAGATCTGGTTAGCAGCCCACTGTTAGCACTTACAAGCAGTGAAAAGGGCAAAGCTGCTACGGGAAAATTATGGAGTTCATAGCGCCATAATTATGAGACTAAAGGAAGCCATCCAATTTAGTTGTTTGCCATTTTTCTATTGTATTATTTCGTGCGTATTGTTCTATGTTCATTCATTCATTCATTTTCTACCGCTTTTCCTCACGAGGGTCGCGGGGGTGCTGGAGCCTATCCCAGCTGTCTTCGGGCGTGAGGCGGGGTACACCCTGGACTGGTTGCCAGCCAATCACAGGGCACATATAAACAAACAACCATTCACACCCACGCATGCACGGGGAGAACATGCAAACTCCACACAGAGATGGCCGAGGGCGGAATTGAACCCTGGTCTATAAGTTATATTATATAAGTTATATTTAAAAAAATGCTATTGGCCAAATTTGAATCGGCAGGTTAGGCTTTTCTGAGATCAGTGATCATCCAGAAAATAATAATCAGTGCAGCCATACTTTTGTATTTGACTGCTACTCATTCAGGAAGTGTCTCTGTCAGCCAATCAGTGTATAGCTATGCCCTTGGGACCCCACCACTGTCGTTTGGTACCCCAATGTATGGGATAGATCAGTTACTTTTGGTGGAGAGATACAAGGCTAATTTCTTAAAAAATGTTCATGTATGGACTTCAGATTGTTTTAAACAACCGGAACTGTCACCTTGCTGGCTTTCTTCTTCTCGCCAATGCTCTCAGCCTCCTCGTGCTCCTTGGCCCCCTGCGTCAGGTTGGTGTAGTTGGCCAGCCTACTGAGCAGAGAAGAGACTTTTGGCCGGGTGTCCATCTCCTCCTGTGTTTGTGTGAGAGATGCAGAATGATAGGACGACGACGACAATGACTTCAGATGTCACACTTTGCACAAACCTCAAACAAGGCCAGGTTCCGGTCATAGAAGTCGTCATCATCCACGCCATGGCTGTTGTTGATATACACACTGGCGATTTTGGAATTTCCATCCCCTGCCAAGGCAAACCACAGCAGATGTGAACATATTGCAAGCAAGCAAGAGCTACGACTTGGTCAGCAGGTAGTCCCGCATCAGCAACACCTGAGTCAGCAACATCACTTCCCTCACTGCTGCACGGAAACTCACATGAGGTTCACCTTCCCATACAACCTCTTTCACTTCTCCAAAACCTACTATTATCTCGAGACTGTGTAAAAGTCAACACAACACTGGTTAATATTCGGCCACTGCAATATGGTGGGAAAATATTAACCATCAACACACATGCTATGACTGAGGCGGACCAGTAGATCCTGCTGGATAGCTCATTCACACCATATTGATTTGACCTTGGCCTTCTACTTCACACAAAAAAAAAACATTAAATCATATAAAAGTTTGATTTTGGAGAGCCTGACAGCAGAGGTCACCACACCTGTGTAGGATGCATCTGGCATCACTCCTGGGACAAAGGAGCAAAAGCGCTACTCCCAGGGCTTCCTTCCCGACTGAGGGACGGATGCGGAGACGCTGCACAGCCCGTTCAAAAGGGATTAAGCATCTCCATTCCTATTTATGGAAGCTTATTATCAAACTGTGTGGGGCATTCTTACTCCATGCTATGCCTAAGTGGATCACTGCCAAATCCACAGTTGTGTCCTTTGTGTAGACAAGCACGGAACCGAAAGTGTTGGCCGATTAATGTCTTAAAAGCAAACTGTGGCCGACTTTGCTGACTCAGGGAACAAAAAAAAAAGGAGAGCATGTTAGACAAACATGTTTGAAAGCAGAACTTTGTCCCTTTGTCTAGCCAGGACTTTACAGTTGCAGTGGTGTGAAAACATTACCCAAATTATGTAACCAAAGTCATTTAGCATTTGTCTAATGATTAGAACTTTGAGGATATTTGTATTTTGTGTATGCTACAATGTATTCCATAGGATTCTGAACACAACCTAAAGGGGTTGCCACAAATGTCTAACAGTCATTCAGTTTGACAGCTAATTAATCCTGATGGAGCTGCTAAAATCCAGATTAAAATTCTGGATTAGCAGACGAGTGTGACATGCACAGGAGGATTTATTTTATTCCCCCTATGTGAACATGTGCTCACCTTGCTCCATGTTGACATGGTCAGGCGTTTCCGTCCCACCTCCTCCCGCTGCCGTCGTGACTCCTCCCGAGGCATCGCTGGGAGGCTCGCTCCGGCTGACACTTTCCCGGGAGCCAAAACGCACGTGGGTGCCAGAGCGGGAGCTTATTTCAGGCGAGGTGTCCGGCAGTCCAGGGAGGTCCTCCGCCTTGGTGGGGGTCACAGTGAACCGAACAGATGCCATGGCATCTGGGCCCTTGGAAAAGTACGAGGATTCAGGAAGAACAGGGCGAGTGTGGGGGCGGCGGTGTGGGGGTCGCGGGCACGGCTGAGGCAAATTGAGCTAGGTTACAGCTCTCAGGTGACGGTCAGGTAATTAGTTCTTTTACAGCGGTGGTTCTCCATGGAGGCAACTGTTTTTGTTTCTGTTTGTTGTCTCTTTTCTGCTGGGGCAGGGACATGGAAAGGAGCAGTAACCGGAGTTGGAGCAAATGAATGGAGGAGAAAAGGGGCAGGGAAGGATTGGGACAGGAAAATCAGCCGTCGTAGGTGTGAGACCAGGGATGGGAACAGTGATGAGGGCAAATGTTGGGACAGGAGGAGGTGCATAGTAAGGAATGGTGGGTCATGAGGAGGACAGGTCAATACCAGAGGGAAAAAAAACACACAAAATGAAGCAAAAATTAGCTTTAAACCAAACCAATTTTTTTGTCAGCAGAGGGAGACATATGGCGTCTTATATTAGCACAAACTACAACAAAACAACAAGGCAATTGGGAAGTACATTCCCAATATGTGTCAACATGAAGGTCCTAAAAGCCTCAACCATCTCATTCAATGACTGACGAAGGAATCCACTCAAACAGACGACAATGTGAAACAATAACCCTGTGTGTGTGTGTGTGGGGGGGGGGGGTCAACCTCGTGGTCCAGTGGATGAGAGGCGGCTCAGGCCGACTTGGCAAATTATACACGGAGAATAATTCAAACCAGTTGGACCAGTCAGAGCCGGCTTAGGGAAACAAGAGCAGAGGCTTGTTTTGCAAGGCGGTAATCACTCAAGAGAAGATGACAGGTGGAGCAGTTTCACTCTGCTGCAATACTCATCACGTCATGTCACATTGTTTTTGTGTTCCTTTCGAGGAAAAAAACAGCTGTGGATTGGGTGTTGGGGGCTGAGGGCCTTTTCCTGTTGAGGAACATCAACACCGGAGACTCTATCAGCCTCACCTTCTGCATATTTACACTGAGGAATCAACCCCCCCGTGACATGTTCCGGTTAATAGACAGCTTTTGCTCCTTTCCCAATGTCTTTTAGTCAATGACAACACAACAATTATTAACGGGAGAAAAAAAAATCCAAACCTATATGGCCTTGTGTGAAAAAGTGATCACCTCCTAAACCTAATAACTGGTTGGGCGGCTCTTTGGTTGGCAAAGTGGGCATCGAATATAAGAATCAAAATAAAATTATTTGAACAATCGCAAAGTTAGTCCTGGCTCCCATTGAAGCAACAAAAGAGGCGCAGACATGACACTACCTCCGCCATATTTTACTCTTGGTATGATGTTCTGTTTCTGAAATGCAGTGTTACTTTTACAACAGATTCCAAAAAGTTAAACTTGTGTCTCGCAGATCACAGAGTATTTTCCGAAAGGTCTTCAAGATGATCATCAAGCGATCATCAAGGTGTTTTCTGGCAAAATTCAGACGAGCCTTAATGTACTTTTTCTTCAGCAGTGGTTTTGGTCTTAGAACTCTGCCATGCAGACTGTCTTTCTAATAGTGGAGTCATGAACACTGACCTTAACTGAGGCAAGTGAGGCCTGCGGTTCTTTGGATATTGTTGTGGGGTCTTTTGTGACATCTTGGATTAGTCGTTGCTGCGTTTTTGGGGTAATTTTGGTTTGCTGGCCAATCCTGGGAAAGTTCACCACCGTTCCATGTTTTTGCCATTTGTGGAAATGGCTCTCACTGTGGTTTGCTGGAGTCCAAAAGCTTGAGAAGTGGCTTTATAACTTCTTCCAGATCGATAGATCTCAATTACTTTCTTTCTTCACTTTTTCACACAGGGCAATGTACGTAGATTTGATTTTTTTCCCCTTCCTCAATAATAAAAGGTTTCATTTTAAAAAATAATTTTGTGTTCAGCTGTGTTGTCATTGACTATATAACATGCCAAAAAAATCAAGAAGGGGGCAAACACTTTCCCAAAATATGACATAACATGACATTTAACAAATGGGGGGGGGGGTTATATCAACAAATGAGCTCTGTCCTGTCAGCAGCAAAAAAGGAGTGACTCAAGAAGAAGCACATCAATAACCTGGAGTGACCTACCCTGTCTCTGAACCTAAATCCCATAGAAAGACAGTAGAGGGAGTTGGAACTATGAGTTGCCAAGTGACAGCCTCAAAACCTTCCGGATTTCCAAAATAATCCAAAGAGTGGAGTGGCCAAAAATGCCTCCTGGTGACCGACTACAAGAAACATATTACTTTACCAATGCCTTCTTTGCTTGGGGATGTTTTGTTTTTTTTCTGTTACTCACTGTTAAATTTAATCTACCATAAAATTATGAAATGGGATCAAATAATTATTTCCACCACTGTATATTATGATTGATTACATCTTTTACCATTAGACATGCTTTCTGTTGAATAAATAAGTTGAATAAATTTTACTGTTGATTAATGACCAATAAATTGTGACACAGGGCCCCTATACTGATAAATAAAATTTTAAAGGATTTAAGAGAATATTAGTATACTGTTAATTGTAAATATATCTAATTTAAATATATTAACAGCAAACACTGCTGTAATCGGTCACAACGATATAACAAACTATTAATATGATGGAATACTTAATGTGATGGAATAATGAAGTGTAAGCCACCAGTATAAGCCAATTAATATCGTTAAACATTAATAACATTAAATGGGACATAATAGATACATAGAATTTAGAATGGGAAATGTTGCGTCTTTGTGGCGACAAATGCGGACATTTCAAACCTACCATTACCAGACAACGCACGCATTTGGTTCACAAGACATCAATGTGATAATTATCATCTGTTTTCGCCGAAGTTGGTGGAGGTTTTTTTTAGTCAAAAGAGAAGAGGGAGAGGATTAATCATTACGGCATCAGTGGGTGAGTGTCCGGCCGCAGAGACGCCGGGTGCCTCGGCTAGCACCATGTTAGCTTTAGCTAGCCATGCCGCGAGGACCTGTCAACTGTCAACCCTTTCTCCCGGTTGACAGACACCATCGCCGGTATCACACACTACCAAGGGACTCCTTCCGTAAAACATAACGTCTAGGTCAAACACATACCTGGAACTTGTTTTCTGAACAGGCTGCCTCCAGTGTGTAGTTATATTGTGGTACATCTGTAGAATAATTGCGTTCTCCTCGGCACCTTTATTGTCCAGCAGAGAGGCGAAACCGTGTGGCGTGTCCCGTCTCCATTGCCGTAGTTACTGCAGTTTCGCGCATGCGTAGTGTCACCACGCTCAATACAGAAAGAGCCACAGAATACTACTGTTAATAATGTTATCTATTTTTATTATATAATTATTACATTTGATTAAACTTTAAACAATAAACACTCCTAATGAAATAGAGGGAAAATTATTTAAATTATAAATAAATTATTTTTCACTGTTGGATTGTAACCTGATTGTAAGTCAAACATCAAAAGGCAAAGAGAAGAAACAGGAGCAAGAGATTTTTTTTTTTATTGAGAAATGCAGTTAAACTCATCACCTCAGCAAATGTCTGCCTTCCATGTCATTTTCTGTTTACAGTGTCATGACCTCCTGATGGCAAAGGCAAAAAGACTTTCTCTCTTGGCAAGATTGTGGAATTGCACGAGAAAAAAAGAAAAAAAAGTCAAGTCAGATTTTTCATCTGCACTCTGACGAACTTGCTTTATTCATAAACTTACATTCTGCGATGTAAAACCAACCTCCATTAACAGAATGATAAGACTTTGAAATCATTCAACAGTTTGACTGATATGATTCAATAATTTTGAAAAAGCAGTAAAGTAGTAAAAATATTTTATTTTGCATTTCAAGCCCTTTTATTTCAAAACAACATTTCAAATAAAAACTCTTGAATTTATAGCTTATGATAAAACACAGAATAGGTCATTAGGTCATTCTTAAAAGTGTGGACAAGGAATAAACAGTTCATATTTAATTCCATATGTCAATATAAATTTAGCTATTTACATAAAAACACTTTTTTCACAGCTTATCCCTTTTTAAAATCACTCATACATAAGGAATATAAATACATTTACAAAGACTTTACATAAATGGAAGAAAAAAAGGCACACCGTTCAAGTATTGGTTTTGTTGGGACTAGTATTTTGGTCCACATGTCACAGAAGTGGAATTGTGTCCAAAAAAAAATCCCTTCATTCCCTTTTGAGAGATTTGTTACCATCGATCATGTCACCGTTATTGTTCACAACCTTCCTGTGGGCCAGCAGCCGTCTTGTCGCCTCGTCGGGCTGCAGGTGCTTGCTCGCTACTTCTCGATAAGTCGGGTGACTAGTGAACGTTTGCAGAAGGTCATCTGAGGGAATACGGGGACAGGATAGAATTTAAATCTCCTGTACCATCTTGGTGGAAGAACAGTTCTTGGAGAAGTGATGAGAGATGCTAACCTTGAGTCAACAGGCCGTATTTGGAGGCCACAGAGTAGAGCTCAGCAGTGTGATGTTGACGTAGGCCCAACAGTGCCCCCATCAGGCCGGAAAGTTCCTCTGCACTCAGACTTCCTTTTTTCTCTGTGTCATACAACTGGAGGATATGAAAAAGCTATTAATCACAGTTAATTTAAATAATGTATATACTGCACCGAGTTAAAATAAAAGCACACTGACATTAGCCAGGAAAAAAAAAATCAGTGATCAATATTGTGGAGAGTACTTACACTGAAGGCTGTGCGGAGGAGAGACTTGATGCTAAACAGACCAGAGAGGGCGGCCACATTCAAATAGATTTGCCTCAGGTCCATCATCATTTTTTCCTAAAAACAACAAAAAACTATTTATAAACCAATAGAAATGTCTGACTTGAAAGGTGGTTATTATGCTAAAATGATTTTTTAATGATATAACAGTAATATGTAATTGAAATAATACTGCCATTAGCGAGATGAGCCCACGTGGTGTATATACCTATAAAGCAGGCTTCACTACACGTCTTAAAATTAATCTGCAAGTCATCTTAAAGAATGGTAGCTGCAAGTTTGATCATTTTGTTCAGCAAATAAGTTAACCTAGCATGATATCGCTCTTAGAATGTGACTTAAATATTAGCACTGGAACTCACACGCCTATGCTAGTGTTGCGTCCTCCTGTCCAACTCCTTAATGTTACATTGTTGTATGTGACATATGGCATCTATTACATTGAAGTGCAGAGATTTTGGAAAACACACTTGGGACTTTTAATACATCACAACATATCATGTATGCACAAGAAAATGACATGACAATCCAATACCTTGGAGTAGAGGCTGCAGATGTTCACTGCTGTCCGCTGCTCCGCTAATCCGAGAAGAGAGGCGAGCTCTTCGGCGCTTGCCATTGATCCCTGGGCGTCATTCTGACATCTGGTCATCATTCTTTCCAGTGCCACTTCCACTTGGTGTGATGCCAAGCTAAAAACACACACATAAAAAAAAAATAAAGTTGCACATATTGATAGATGTAAGTGATGTAAGTGATGCAACAGATATGTTCTCCAACCCGGCCTTGTGCAGCAGAGTCAGTGTTTCACGTCCAGGTGACACCAGCGGGAGCGAGAGACAGCCTACTTTGCAGACGGGCACGCCGCCCTCCATCACGTAGTCTGTAGCCGGTATGCCGAGGGCCCTGAAGCACAGCAAGACACCACTTGACCCTCCAGTTTCACCGTACAGTAAAGAAAGTAGCAGCCTTACCTCGCCATGAGCTTCTGCACGTTGTCAGCATACAAGTTGGGGTTGTTCCTCTCCTCCTTCGAGGGTGTGTAGACAGGCAAGAACTGCAACGAGACATAATGTTGCAGTACATGTAAGAGTCATTCATTCATTCATTTTCTACCGCTTTTCCTCACGAGGGTCGCGGGGAGTGCTGGAGCCTATCCCAGCTGTCTTCAGACGAGAGGCGGGGTACACCCTGGACTGGTCGCCAGCCAATCACAGGGCAACTATAGACAAACAACCATTCACACTCACATTCATACAATTTGGAGTCACCAATTAACCTAGCATGTTTTTGGAATGTGGGAGGAAACCGGAGTACCAAGAGAAAACCCACGCATGCACGGGAGAACATGCAAACTCCACACAGAGATGGCCGAGGGTGGAATTGAAGCCTGGTCTCCTAGCTGTGAGGTCTGTGTGCTAACCACTCGCCCGCCGTGCCGCCCACATGTAAGAGTATTCTCACCTCCACGGTCATATTGGTGTAAAGCTGGGAGCTGGTATGCCACAGTGCCTCAAACCTACAGGAAGGAGCGTCAACGTAAGTGTGTACTTGGATGGATTGGAGTGGAACAGGAAGTGGACTCACCATGTTGTCCCTGTGTATGACCAGCGAACAGTGTCCTGAAGGATGCACATTTACAGTGTGTCACATTATAATACATTTTATTTGTATAGCGCTTTTCAAAATACTCAAAGACACTTTACAGAAGAATGGAGTTGAATAAAGCAAGTAAACAGAATAGAAGACACACCAAAATACAACATTGATTGGTTAATACGCAGTTAAAAGATGAGTAAAAGCAGGGCGGGGGGGCACAGCAGTCAGATATAAAAAGTTAGACATTAAAAACGGATTTAAAGAGGTGGGTTTTTAGTTGTTTTTTTGAAGGAGGGAAGGTCAGGGCAAGCACGCAGTTCCAGAGGGTGGGGGCAGAAATGCAGAAGGGCTCTGTCTCCCCAGGTTCGGAGCTTGGTCTTACAGGGGAGTGCCAGGAGGTTTGAGTCTGAGGAGCGAAGGGAACGCGGGGGATTGTGTGGATGGAGCAGGTCTGTGAGATATCGTGGAGGGCTTTGTAGGTGATGAGAAGAATTTTGAAGTGAATGCGTTGGGGAACGGGAAGCCAGTGGAGGTTTTGGAGGACAGGGGTAATGTGTTCACAGGAGCGGGTGGAGGTGAGGAGGCGGGCAGCGGAGTTCTGAATATATTGTAGTTTGTTGAGGGTTTTGGACGGTGTACCGTAGAGAATACTGTTATGATGGACGGGGTCGATCTATGCTCTTAAGATGGAAGAATGCAGTCCGGGTTAACTGTTTGATGTGGGGTTCAAATGAAAAGGGTGGGGTCCAGGAGGATACCAAGGTTGCGGATAAGCGGGGGATGGAGTGAGGGTGGCGCTGTCAAATTGAAGATAGAAGTTATGGGTGGGCGTTGTGGTGTTTTTGGGAACCGATGATGATAATATCTGTTTTGTCACTTGAGAAAATTTTGTTCCATCCAAGTTTTGATATCAGCTAAGCAGTTGTTGAGGGTGGAGTACATGATGGAGGTGGTAGAAATGTATAATTGAATATCATCGGCGTAGCTGTGAGTACAGTACACCTTTCACATAATTAGAATGAGTACTAGAAATGTAATACTGCTATACATGCTACATATATACACTGAGTACTCTATAGAAATGTCACATTTTGAGCTCCACTCACCAATTTGTTGGGGTAACGCAACAGAACCGGCTGGACCGGAACTCCGGTGAGAAATGCTCCTACACGGAAAAGCGAACAAGGAAAGAAGTTGCAAATGACTTACTTTGTCACGCCCTTTTTTTTCCCCTTGCTCATGCCACTCATTCCATAAGAGCGCTTTGTTTGCGCTTTGAGCGCTACGTCAGGACTGGATAGTCCAGACCGACTAGAGCGGGGTCTGGTTCCGATGGTAATGCTCTGCAAACGTCAACTCACCGGGTTTAAACTTGATGAGAGCGCTACCGTTGGTGGTGGTGCCTTCAGGGAACATCAGCATCTGGACAAGGAGTCAAACAGAATTGCAGGAGCGGTAGCCACTATGCTAGTTCTTCTGTGCAATGACTCACCTGAGGCCAGTACCCGTTAGAGGTGAGCCTCTCTGCGATCTGGGCCACAGCTTTTCTTCGGGATTCTGGATCGCTTCGGCTCACCAGGACTGACTGGTTGAACTCCAGGAGGGCTACGGTCAGAAGTCTTCATGAACCTTCATGCTCATAATATGTCAAAATGAACAAGAAGTTCAAAGATGGTCCAAGCTCACCTCCAATGACTGGCAGGCTGGTGTTCTCAGAGCGGGAAACTACAGTCGGCAGCTGGGTGGGACACAGAACCAGCATGTCCAGAAAGCCACTGTGGGGTGCCACCACCAGTACGGGTGCCTCCTTCAGGTCTGCCCGCCGACCTTTCACCTTGACCCAAACAAAACCCAGGGAGAAGAAGACAGCCCGGCTCAGGAACCAGATGATTGGGTGGAAGAGCCATCTGCGCCAGCCTGTGACGGGACGAGAGCGCTCTTCCGCAGACAGGCCAGCCAAGCGGAGGCGGGCCAGAGGCCACATGAGGAGGAAAAAGATGGTCATCAGGACTAGCCGGATTGGGAAGAGGATGCTTCCGAGGATGATACCCTTTGGATGGAAGATAGACGTCGCAATTTAGATTTGCAGCAAATTCCTAAAAACATTTCTAAAAACAGATGAGGATCTTTGACTAGTATTTCTAGTCAGTTCAGTGCTCCCTTTGCATGGAGCAGTGGTTCTTCCCTGGTTTAAGGTCGGGACCCACAATCACCCCTTAATGACAAGAAGCCAATAGAATCCGAAGTGGTGAAGTTTTTAATCAACAAACTCAAAAATTATTTGAAGAAAAATGTCTCAAAAGGGTTTCCAGAACACGGTTAGCATCATTAATTCCTTCCAGGTCAGACTCTAACCAAATCAAATTTCCCCGGAATAAATCATGTAAATCCAATTAACCGGTTCAGATGAATAAAAGAGATAAAAAATTGGATTTTTGCCAAAGACTCCACCTTAGGGTTTTGCCATGAGTTATTTTCAGTAGTGAATTCAGTAGTGTTTCTCATTTTAAGTCTCTGCTTTTCTTTTGAACATGGCTGCAAAATAACCCAAAAAAGACCCAAAGAAAGGGGGCGGAGGGAGATGTGAGAAACACTAGTGATATAAATAACTCATGGCAAAACACAAAGGTGGTGTTGATCTCAATAAAAGGTGAAAATAACAGTAAATGTGATCCATATCATTCATCATTAAATTGCATTTAGAATTGTTTTATGCATCCATCCATCATCCTTATTCGAGGTTGGGTTGCGGGGCAGCAGCTCAAGATGAGCTCTCTCTCTCCGGCTGCTTTGTTCAGCTCCTCTGAGCGGATCCAAAAGGTATTCTTAGGCCACCTGAGAGACAGTTTCTCCAAGGTGAGGCCTCCTATCAGTCGAACGTGCCCTGAACACCTCCAGGAGGCATCCTAACCAGATGCGTACCCATGATTCGGTCACTACCCAAAGCTTGTGACCATAAATGGGGGTAAGAACTTATACTGACAGATAAATTGAGATCTTTATCTTTCAGTTCAGCTCGCTCTTCACGACAACGGACTGATGCAGAATCCACATGACCCATGATCAAGTCCCAAATGCACCTTTCAACACTGCTGTTTTTGCAGTGAATCCTAAAAAAAACAGAATTTTGAGAATCTTTGACATGAAACTACCCTGTCATGATTTGTATCAGGGGTTCCAAGCACCCCCTCAAATAGGAATATTAAGACTAAAGATTCATTCGTTCATTCATTTTCTACCGCTTTTTCCTCACGAGGGTCGCGGGGGTGCTGGAGCCGATCCCAGAGGCGGGGTACACCCTGGACTGGTCGCCAGCCAATCACAGGGCACATATAGACAAACAACCATTCACACTCACATTCATACCTATGGACAATTTGGAGTCGCCAATTAACCTAGCATGTTTTTGGAATGTGGGAGGAAACCGGAGTACCTGGAGAAAACCCACGCATGCACGGGGAGAACATGCAAACTCCACACAGAGATGGCAGAGGGTGGAATTGAACCCTGGTCTCCTAGCTGTGAGGTCTGTGCGCTAACCACTCGACCGCCGTGCCGCTCTAGACTAAAGATGATTCAATTAAAATAAAAATTAGCTTTGAGCTTCATTGTAATTGGCTTTCTTTAAATTCAACTTCAGGCGGCACGGCGGTCGAGTGGTTAGCGCGCAGACCTCACAGCTAGGAGACCAGGGTTCAATTCCACCCTCGGCCATCTCTGTGTGGAGTTTGCATATTCTTCCCGTGCATGCTGCGGTTTCCCACATTCCAAAAACATGCTAGGTTAATTGGCGAGTCCAAATTGTCCATAGGTATGAATGTGAGTGTGAATGGTTGTTTGTCTATATGTGCCCTGTGATTGGCTGGCGACCAGTCCAGGGTGTACCCCGCCTCTCGCCCGAAGACAGCTGGGATAGGCTCCAGCACCCCCTGCGACCCTCGTGAGGATAAGCGGTAGAAAATGAATGAATTCAACTTTAAGTCACCTGCTGTTATTTGTACAATTATATCCCACATGTAGCAACTGTACCAGTACAGTACGTCTCTAATACCTTAAGATCTCTGGTAGGCACCATTAGATGAACAAAGTCTGACCATCAATGATTTATAGTTCATGTCAAATGGACTATTTACAATGCTTGCCCTGCCCTGAGTTTGGTATGTATTTAGACTATGTCTTGTTGTCATGCCTGCCACACAGCAACACAAACACGTTCAAGTGATTCGTTTCAGGTGTAGCCTATACAAAAAAAAAAAAAAAACATGGAGGACGAATTCAAAGTGAACTTTACCCTCATCCTTTGGGTGCTGCTCATCTTCACTTCATGATAGAAAGGATGTGACTCGCAGGCTGAAGAGTGACGTTCCAGTTTCTCCATAGAGACCACACACACACAAAAAAAAACACCTTTTACACTTAAACAAAAGTAAAAACAACCTGTGAGAGTATATTACAAAGTGCAAACAAATGAAAAAAACCCCGAGTGATAAAGGTGTGGAGAGAGATCACAGCGAGGTGAAGAATTGTCGAGAAACTAAGCAGCACATGTTGAAGGCCTCCTACACAACAAGATGACTTAATAAGCGTTGTGTGACGTCATGTCCCCACGCCTACCACGCCCCCTTTTTCCTTGCTCGTTGGACCGGTCTGCTGGGCCGGTCGACTCTTTCATATTTATGGTGCGGAACCGAAACCATTGCAATTACATTGTGTGATGTGCAGTTAATTAATTATGTCGGTTTTATTTTTAATTTGTGTGGATTTGCTACAAAATGAATTATTTCATTGTCAAACAGAGAGGGGGCAAATGCGCATGCTCTATCCAGAGGTATGCAGGAGCACCAGAGATGTAATGAATTATATGAAAAAACATATATATAAAATAATCACACATTAAATAAATGCCACGTTGCTCTCAATTATATTCTATAATGCTTCCACTGTGGGACTTTTTTTGCGCCCCCTGATGAGAAAAACCTATTTTTCTCCTCTGTTTAGACTGAACTCGAAACTGAAACCAGCGAAATCAAAATGAAACAAAACGGGGAGCAGTGAAGCAAGCACACACAGTATTCAAAATTCTAATTGTTTGACAAATTCATGCATGCTGGCAGTTCTGCACCCCCCCCCCCCCCCCCCCGTGCGAGTGTTTTAACTTGTGTTTTAAGTTTTGCATACATAACCTCAAGCAAAAGAGCTGAGTCATAGAATATAAAAGGTGTTTGCCCCCTTCCTGATTTGTCACACCAAAATGTTTCAGATCACTAAAACAAATAAACACACCAGCAAGTCCACTTCTGAGTGGCTGAAGAAACACAAAATGGAGACTTTGGTGTGGCCTAGTCAAAGTCCTGACCTGAATCCTATTGAGATGCTGTGGCATCGGCAAAGGAAGGAAACCTCTCAAATTTTCTGATAAGTGGGCCAAAATTCCTCCATTGCAAGTTATCACAAACACTTGATTGCAGTTGTTGCTGCTCAGGGTGGCCCAACCAGTTATTAGGTTTAGGGGGTGATCACTTTTTTTTCCCCCTTCCCTGAATAATAAGTTTCATTTTCAACTGCATTTTGTGTTGGTTATTTTATACTCACTTGGCTAGGTTGTATGTTACATATTCATTGTACAGTATATTGAGATATTTATAGTAGATTTCTTAGATTATTTTTCTTGTATGGGTATTTGGTTTATTGTGGTATTTGTATCTTTCTGCTGCTGTAACATCTACATTTCCTTTTTGTAGGATAAATAAAGTACAATATAATCTAAACTAATATAATCCAACAAGTAAACACATTTGAAGTCAGTAAAGATTTATTTTAAGGAAATAAGTATAAATTACAAGAGGTCTATAAATTAAACAGGTTTGTGACATGAATGCTAAAATCATGCTAATGGATGAAAAAAAAAATCAAGAAGTGTTTTGCTCCCAAAACATGAAAGCAAAGCACAACTGTGGTGTTAAAGGGACTGTATGCTAGTACAGTATCCTCAGATAGGGGATCAACAATGTACAGTCATGTTATGATGTTATGAGGCTTTACATTCAATGATTACTGATATTAGCTAAACTTTTCCAATTCGCTATCATTAACCGACACCAAACATAACTGTGTGTTACTGTGGCATACTCAAAAGCAGGAAAAGGCAGCTGTCTCATGGAAATGAACAAAGTATCTATCTTATTATCTATATATCCTATCTATCAATTTTCTATGCCGCTTATTCTCACTAGGGTTTTTGGAATGTGGGAGGAAACCCACGCCCAATCTCCTGACTGTGTGGCCTTCATGCCACATGAGGAACCTGCTGCATACCGTCCCTTTAAGTGCTGGAACATCAGTGTTGCTGTCCAAAAAACAAGGCAAAAAAAAAAAAAAAAAAAGCGGGTGTGCAGAAAGCCACATCATACAACCAGCTGTTCATTTATGACAAAAAAATCTTCACCATCGTCAGCGCGGCAAAGCCTCCATCGGTCGTACATTGACGACAATAGTTATGTCATTCACAGGACCATCCCTCCGCCCATTATCTCCATCCTCTGTGGGAAGACACATTTGGTTAAAGTCAATAAACAATACTTAGTGCCATCCAGAAGTTATGGAACATTCAGTTGTGAGACCACTGTGCGGCCGTATTAAATTATTATTTTGGGTTTTTTTTTATTTCCATCCTGAATTGTAGCTATTTTCCCAGCTCTTCTTCCAATACACTGTTGTGGGACAGTGAGACTTCTTGGAGAATTCCAAGTGTGACATCTAGTGGTAGAACTCAGTACTGCGACAGAGCTAAACAATTACATACTATATTTCTCTTTTCCATTTGAAATATACCTGAGGAGGTTCTATGAAGGCCAACCAATCAGACGAATGTGTGGGCAGCAGCCCCATTGATTGACACTTGTAGATGGCTAGCGCCGAGCCCAGCAAGTTGCCCACCAGGTAGACAAGACCCTGAAGCCACTGCTGACTGGAGCTCTCCAACAGCTTGAAGGCTGAGACAAGACAGAGGAGAAGATGATGAGCTGGATGTTTTCTTAGTATGTTCTTAAAAAGGTGTAGAGATGCTCACTTGCAGACATGGACATGAGCGCCTGTATGGGCCTCCATGCCATCATGCACACCATCATGATAGGGAAGATAGAGATGGTATTTCCCGACATGTACATGATGAACAGGTTCATGGGGATCTGCTTTAGGGGACCCAGCGCCACATCCCAGCATCGCTGTCAAAACAGCCATTTAGTATGAGCCACTTGTTTTTAACCATCACCCTCACTCTCACTCACCTTCTCCACCAGGTTCTTGTCAGTCTCCTGAATGCTGGTATCAGGGACTGGCTTCTCAGAATATCCGATTGGATAAACGACGTCTCCTTGACCGGCTTGACGATCACCACGACACCTGGAGCACAGCATGGCTATGATTACCTCAGCTCAAATGATCATGAAAACAAGTGACAATAAATGTCTCTTTTAATTAACCTGGTGTTGCCTAAACTCAGCTCCAGAGCCCATTTCATCCTCCTGGACGTAGCTCCCCTTGTGGACAAAACTCCTCCTCCTTGTCCTCCTGGAGACGCCATGGAAACCAAGAGTAATGCTAGCTGAGCCTGCTAAACATTAGAAAATAAATCAAAATGAATGCACTGAACCCAAAACAAAGCATCCCAACGTGCTTTAAAGTACGTAATGACTTGTTTGTGCAAATATGCCGGTCAAATATATCCTATATGAGCTCAAGACAACAGACGTAAATATTCCGTGTATTATATTCAAGCAAATTTAGATCAAATTATGTACCTGAAACATGGTCGCTTTATAACATGCCATACCAGAGTAGCATTACCATTAGCATTAGCCTCTAGCTTAAAGCAACAACAATCCCGAGAATCAGAAAGGGACGACCAACACAAATTGTCAAAAAAGCGGCAGGTGGGAGTACAATGTCCTTACTTTATCAACGAACACGACATGAAAAGTCCCTTATTATAAGAGTTTGTACCTTGTTTAAGCATCCAAACACGAGCTACTGCGGTTAAAGGGCGAGCACAGCAGCCAGGCTACGTTTCTTCGCTACTTCCGGGATTGCGATGACGCAGTTTGCAGCTCGTTGAGTCACTGTTGCCCCCTAGCGGCGCTTACGGAGATGGATGGTCCTTATTTCCCCATTCATTAAACCGCCGGGAGATTATTTTTGATAATCATTTTTAAAAAAAATCCCCAAATCCAACAACATATTTTTTTTATTTCCTAAATCAAAAAATTTAAAGTTTGGACCTCATGGCTGACAGATGCATACAAATTATTCAACACCAATGTTAAAACATTAACATTTCTAAAAAGCATCAAGTGACCAATTTAAAAACTACCTAGTCATCGTAAACACTTTTTAGTATTAGATGTGCTGTCTAAATTGTTTTAATTTTGTTGGGTTTATTGTAGACTACTGCAAGTTTGTACACATTGCAGAGAAATAAAATTTACAATAAATTACAAAAATAATAAATTACAAAATATTACAATTTCACCCTCGCCCATCTCTGTGTGGAGTTTGCATGTTCTCCCAGAGCGTGTTGGGTTTTCACATACTCCGGTTTCCTCCCACATTCCAAAAACATGCTAGGTTAATTGGCGACTCCAAATTGTCCATAGGTATGAATGCGAATGGTTGTTTGTCTATATGTGCCCTGTGGTTGGCTGCCCAAAGACAGCTAGGATAGGTTCCAGCACCCCCCACGACCCTCATGAGGACAAGCGGCAGAAAATGAATGAATAAATTTGGTGTGCAACTGTAAATGTAGTGCAAACATTCAAGAGACATCTCAGCAGTGCAAAGCAAACTGTAACATGTGTACATGTACAAACATCAATTAGAATTCTGTAAACAGTGTGTTCAATAAATACTTCAAACAATTATTTTCAACTCATTCAACTGACAAGTGAGAAACGACTACGAAAGAGTCACAAAGAACATTTTAAGATAACTGATGTGAGAGGTTCACTTGTAGAGACTCAGCTCCAGGCTGTGATATAAGCACATGTAGGAGTCACACAGCAGCCGGCGAGCAGGCTCCCGGAAGGTAGCGGGGTCAACTCTGCTAAGCTCCTCCTCCGAGAGGCTGAAGTAGCCGCCCACCTCCGGGCAGGGTTTCACCAGGGGCACATTGAAGCCATTCTCACCTCCTAGATGAAATAAATTGGTTACTGGTTGGTATTCAGTCATGGATTTCGATGCATTTTTTTTGTCCCGTCCAGCCATTGGGGCAGATAGTATTGTTGATCTAAATGCCCTTACATGCTAAACACATTTGCTCTGTGTCAGGAAAGGTGTAGGCTACAACTCCCCTGTACCATGACATTTTATTTACTGTTATTGGATGTTTTTGTTATGCGCATTTGGAGCTACCGGACCGGAGCAAGAAGAAACACAGAAAAGAAGAAGAGAAACTGGGGTGGGGGTTCGGGGCTGGGGGAACAGTAGAGAGAGACAAAAACAGCAGCAACAACAATTCCCATAACAACAGTGACAAACAGGACTGCGTCAGTTAAATGTCAATGATGGCTTTGTTGTTGTTGTTTTTTTTTAAAGGCTTCGCTACATATCTAAAAAATGAAGCTAAGTCCGTTAGTGAAAATGTAACTGTAATGTTAGCACTCTAGATAACATAGCTATGAAAATGTGTCTTCCTGTCCAACGACTTAATATTGAGCTGTTGTATGTCATATATGGCATATAGTGCAGCACTACTAAAGTGCTCAATAGCACTTTCCTTTGGTAACAACCAATCACAAGGCTTGCTCATACCGAGCAAAAGGGATCATTCACGCCTCTTCACGATGATAAAAGTTCATGTTGCTCTCAGAAACTTTATGAAATGACACTTAAGCTAAGATTTCTTGTCATGAACTTTGAGGCTAAGTTAGGAATATGGGCTTAGATGGGAATATGGGAATATGGTCACTGGTCAATCAATGTCTCACCTTCGCGGTCGGCCATACTGTCAAAGAAGAGCCAGTCAGAGGACAGAGGCCCGTATTTGACAAAGCTGACATAATGGCTTGTCTCGATGCATGTCACGGCGAACAGAGACATGTGCTGGCGGGCACAGTTGATTGGGCCAGTCAACGCCGCTTCGGGGATGCCAATCTCAACCGGGGAGTGGGAGCCCCGCTTCTTGTGATGGTGGACCTGTGAAAACAAAAAAAAAAGGGCTTGACAATATGCTTGACGAGCTGAGCCGTGCTAACCGCTTGGATATGCAGTACCTGAGTGTTGCAGGTGTGACAGTACTGTTTGAGATGTCCGGGTGTGATGTCTTGGTCTTCGTAACACTGCACACATTCCCATTGGGCGACGGCCTGACAGATGCTGCACTGCCTCAGTGCTGGACACAGAGGACATGCACCTTCAGTTCTCCAATAAAATGTTATATCCTCAAAGTTTTATAACAATTAGACAGTCAATGACTTATTGCTAATTATTTGCCAAGTCAAAATGTCTTTTTAAATGGGAAAAAAATGTCTGTTACTGTCATCCAGCAGGTCTGTGATGTCAATGTCGAGGGTGGGCAAGATGGCATCAAACATCTTAAAGTCCTTCCCAAAGCGAGGCATGAGCAGTAAGAGGCAAGAGGGAGCCTACGGTGAAGGTCAAACAGGAGTTATGACAATCCACTTGGAAGGCTTGCTGCGGCTCACCTCCACAAACTTGAGGCCGGCGTGGAGGAAAGACGACTCCAGCAGGGTTTGCACGCTAGCTACCTTCATGCGGCTGAATAGTGGTGAGGGCAACAAAACGGGGGCCTCATCAGGGAAGGATGGCAAGGACGAGGAGGGAGGAGCGTGAGGCGGAAAGAGCTGATAGAGGTGACACTCCTGCGGCTTTTGCGTCATTGACCTGGGAAAGGAAATAAAAATCAAAAGGGTGAAAAAAAAAAAAAAAAAAAAAAAGAGGGAGGAGGTATGCAAGGCGTCACCTGATCTTGAGGAGCGGCTCAACTCGGAGGAGCTGGAAGAGCTTGTTGAGGAACTCCTCCGGATCTGGACAGGCATAAAAAGACGAGCGGCGTGACGGCATTCCTCAGCTGGATTGCACGGCATTGAGGTTCACGTACCTTTTTCCTGGTTGGTGAAACCTGCGTTTCTGTTGGCGGCCTCCAGCAGTCGCCTCAAAGCCATGGTCTTACTGGCACACACATAGCCGTGCCTAGATAAAAATAAACATATATTGTAAACAAAACACCATTATACAGACATTATAGCAACTTCTACTCCTGAAGTGCTCCACTCAAAAGTGGACTTTTATCAATACATGCACCCTGATTGTCATATTTCCGCAAATACACTGGTGCTTTACTTTACAACGATTACTCCACAAAACTGACATTGCCCAAAATAAAAATTTGTCGACACATTCCTAGTAACATGAGGTTACCAAAGATGGCTGCCTTTACACGGGCATCTAAGATAAGATAAGATATGCCTTTATTCGTCCCTCAGTGTAGGAAATTTGCATTGCACAGCAGCAAGAGTACAGAAATCAGTTACAGTACAAAACAGTACAAAATACACAATATAGAAAAATAAACAATATAAACAACCCAAGTATTAACAAAATCAACAGTTTTTTTCCCAGAGTTACATATATACAATACAGTATGTAGATAATATGAAACGAGATGAGATATATGACCAGTCTATACACTGAGATCTTGCTAGTGAGTTAATATGAGGCATTATGGAAATACTTCACATAGAACTTAGTATATTGCATTTAGAACCCTTAATATTGCACAGTGAATGGAGTCTGGAATAACTATACGGACTATAAAAGCAAGTATTACACAGATGTACATAGTGGTGTAGAAGTCTATTGGGAGCAGTGCTGGTTGTACAGCCTGACAGCTGCGGGACTCGGCAAATAATTGCCCATAAGTCACTGACCATTTGTCTAATGGTTATAAAACGGTTACGATATTTTGTAGATGCTAGCATGACTTCCAAAGAATTTGACCACAAACTTGCATGCTGCATTTCGGATGAAGTGATGCATGATTGTGTCAAAAGCTTGCAAAAGGTTTTATTTAAAAAAGCGACCGGTTCAGAGTACCTCCGTAGGGGGTTGACGATCTCACAGCGCAGCAGGTCCTGTGCTCGGTTCGAGCTCTGGTCCTCTTCCTCTTCCGAAGGCCAAAATAACAACCAGTCTGCTGAACTGCAGCAGGCGAAGAGGCTGCACACGGCGAAAGATGGCAGCAGAGGCAGTGAGACATCATGCATCTGTGTATGATCTCTGAAAGCAGGAAGTAAACACAGCACCTGAAGAGTGTGGCATCCAGGTAGCAGGAGTTGAGGTGACCCTGAATGCCTCTCTTCCAGCCCTGGTACAGCTCCTTGGCTTCATCACCCTCCACTGGAGGCGTGTGGTCCTCCACGCGTTCGCTGCCCCACTCTGCAAAGGCTAGCGACGCACAAAAAGATGTTTGGGCTGTGATAAACAAAACAGCACACAAACTAATCACCTATGGAGTTGCAGCGCTCCACTTGATTGACACGGGCTTCCGGAGCGGGAAATCTGGAATCCCGCCTGCAGTTACAAAGCTTGACAAAGAGCCCCTTGTTGGGTGGACAGCGGAAGTGGCGTTTGTTGAGGTACCGGCCGTCAGTTCCGGCCGCCAGCTCCTGCTCCTGGATGGCAAAGCACAAACATGAAATATCTGGACAACAAGAAGTAGCAGCTTTTTCCATAGAAGTCTACCAGCTCGATGCCTGCCACCACTTCTGGAATGCCACTAATGTTTCCAATCCAGCGAATCACCCCATAAAGGGACGGATCGTTCACTTCCACCATGGAGCCCACCTCCAGGGTCTCCGTGTGCTCTCCCTGTGCGTCATCTACATCTGCTGACATGGGGGGCGAGGGTGGACTGTGCATGCCGTTTGTGGAACGTACTGCAGGGATCACAATGTCCGCTGGCTTAGGTGGTGGGGGAGGGGGCGGGGGTAAGTGATTGTGGGCCAGCTTGAGTGGCGGTGGCGGAGGAACAGGTTTTGGGTATTTTTTGTTGGGGGGCAACATAGCCACTTTGGGGGTGGATGCAGGCGTTGTCACAGGTTTGGTCGTGGTTGGTGAGGTGTTCAGGATAGATTTCAGAGCTGGAGGGGGAGGGATTTTGGGATGCTGGGACTCTGCGGGGGAGGGGGGGTATAGAAGTGAGAATAAATGAGCACAGTATGCAGATGACAAACATGTTATGGAGGTGGTCCAGTACCTGGGAACACCTCAGATGCTGGTAGGAGCTTTCCATATGCGGCATAAGGAATTTGACACAGCTTCTCTCCTCTATGACGCCCATCCCAATCGCCAGCCGGAGTGTCCTGGGACAAAATTCCCAATTATAAGACACCCTGAACGTGTTTGGAAGCAATGAAGCAACTGACCAGGAGGACGCCAACGTAGGTCTCAGATGAAGACCGACCAGGTAGGGGACCACAGAAGCGCACCTCTCCGCTAACGGTAGAGCCCTCCACGGACATGCTAACTCGTTGACCAACACTCACGGTTGCTACATGCGACTGCTCAGTCGCTCCGGGGAGAACACCCAGCGACTGGGGCTGGATGTTACGAGTGGGTGGCAGGGGCCAGCGCTCCGAGTGGTGCCCATTACTTCGGGGCTGCATGTTTGCGGGACGACGACGGGTGACACTGCGGCGGGGTTGCCGCTGCCTTTCTTGGCCATCTGGACTGCGGGTCCAGTGTCGGGGCTGGATGTGGCTGATTGGGAGAAAAATGGCACTTCCGTCTGGGCAGGTGAAGAGATCATTTCCAGTTCCTTTGCCTTTGCCCGCTGCTGAGCCCTGCACCAAATGTAGCGCCATTAATGACCACCATTGAAAAAACAAATTCTTGTGTGTGTTCGAGTGCTAATTTTACCAAGAGCTGCACCCCAAAAAAACGAGCTCTGGTCCCTGGTGTCAGAGGTCCAAAATATTTGAGTACAGCTTCTGAAAAGTCATCCCCGGGTCCGGTGCGGACCGACAGGGGGGTGCCGATCGGCAAACTGGTCAAGTCATACAACTTCTGAGGATTGCCTGAAAAACAACAAAATCTCCCAATAAACAACACAAATCCCCTCATTTCCTGTAACAGCTTACTTAGTAGTTTCAGGCGAGTCTCTGGTTCCACCGGCTCCAACAGGCCAACAAAGTCACTTGGTACCTCCAGAAGAACCGTTCTCTCCACTGACAGGGTGATGGCCTTTTCCAGTACCTTTGTTGAACCATGTTATTTGCAGATTATCCCAGTCACAATGTAAAACCGTGCACATGTTTGCTACCTTTATACACACGAGCTCGCCTCTGCTCTTGAGAGGCTTCTCCACACACATTGTCCCCCGCAGAAGGCAAATGGTACCTTCCTCATGGTCTTGAATATACTGGTCGGTCGAGATCAAGTACACTTTCTGGGGGCGTCCAGTTCGTTTGAAGTCATGGGCTCCTGGCATGTTGCTTTAATCAAGATACAAGATACAAGACAAGAAACAGTGTATTTACTCTCATAATGGACAAACCGGTGAACTTGAGTACCTCCATGCGAGTCAACACGCTAAAGCGTAAGGTAATGGCGACAAAGGTTTACATTCAACCAGTCGTCTTTCATGTTCAGAGCGGGTTTTTTTTAGCTTGTGACAACAAGTTGTCTGAGCGACGTGTTCGTAACTAACGAGTTATGTGGAGGGAAAAGACATAAAAACCTACCGACTTCACCAAAGGCACTCAAGTCAGGTAAAAATCAAGAACTCCCATAACAAACCTAACTAGCAAAGCCGGAAGCAAAGGAGACCGAGGCAGCGTCAGCCAATGGGAAGTCACAAAAGTTCAACAGCCAATCAGGCTAAACCTTGGCGTATCTTTTTAAGGTACCCTTTTTTGGACAACTTTAATCGTGAATATGTCAACGTAAACTATAACCTCAATTATTGATTGATTTAATTAATAAAAATTCCATAGTCCAGCTGTGTCAACACTAAAGTGTGCCGCGGCATTGACCTAACGTAAAATTAAAGCACACGTCTTAATTTCACATGAAAACGATTCAAACGGTTTGCTTTGTGACCTGTAATACACAGCTGAAGTGTAGTTGTTTTTTTCTTTAATATTTAATAGTTTAGCATAGCTATGCATTGTGTTTTAATTAAGCAAAAGGTGTGAAATTCCATCCTTCAATTTACTGTATCTGCATGGAAAAGGTTTGAACCCCTTGTATTACACATTCCCATTAATCGACATTTTAATTAATTACCATCAATGACTTTATTATTTATATCAAGGTATCTGGTTTTAATTAATTTAACTTTTTAAATTTTTATTTCACTCATTGTACAAATAGGCCAAATATTCATTCATTCATTCATTCATTTTCTACCACTTTTCCTCACGAGGGTCGCGGGGGGTGCTGGAGCCTATCCCAGCTGTCTTGGGGCGAGAGGTGGGGTACACCCTGGACTGGTCGCCAGCCAATCACAGGGCACATATAGACAAACAACCATTCACACTCACATTCATACCTATGGACAATTTGGAGTGGCCAATTAACCTAGCATGTTTTTGGAATGTGGGAGGAAACCGGAGTACCCGGAGAAAACCCACGCATGCACGGGGAGAACATGCAAACTCCACACAGAGCTGGCCGAGGGTGGAATTGAACCCTGGTCTCCTAGCTGTGAGGTCTGCGCGCTAACCACTCGACCAAAAGGATACACCCTGGACTAGTTGTCAGTCAATCGCAATTTTTAACATTCATTTTTATTATTTATAAATAAAAAAATAAAACATTTCCACATGTACTACAGTCAGACAGACTGACCCTCACACAATTCTTGTGTATTTGATAATATACACAGAAAAATATTTTCAACATGACATCATGATTAATAATAATATTTTATATAGTATATATATATATATATATATATATATATATATATATATATATATATATATATATATATATATATATATATATATATATATATATATATATATGTGCAATTACAAAGTGCACATTGTTTAAATGGCGATTGGCAACACAATTACATATGCAACAAGTGCAGATGAGCAGAATGTCCATTTCATTCAGCAAACTATTCAAGATCTGAAAATTGAACAAAAATACAGAATTCAGACTGTCCAGCACAGACACAGCTGCATCTTCATCTATGATCGTAACGATCATTCAAGCAATTGGGATTATATTTAGCGTCTCATCCCAAAGACTAAGGCATCCCTTTGTGATTAGTGCATGGGTGCAAAGAGAGGGCAGGCACATATAGCCAGACACTCAGCAGCATCTGCGTCAGGGCAACAGCCATGTCAGCGTCAGGGCGACAGCCATGTCAGCGCTATGGCGAGCACAATGTAGCAGGCTCGTCGTAATAGTCCCCAAAAAGGAGGTCGTCAGAATCGTGGAGATGACTGCTCTGGATTGACAAAGTAAGTCGTCAGGTCCCCTTTGCCCTTGACGTTGATCACGCCTCGGAGTGTGACGCTGTAGCCCACGCTCTGGACCACCTGGGCCGTCTCCTCAGTCACCTAGATACAGAGAAGTATAAAGGTAAAGCACACAAAGTCCTCACCTGGAGAATGAGCAGACTGGTAGCCAGTGGTACCCTTGACTGACCTGTATTTTGTCCAGCACTCCCGTGCTGTCCATCCTGCTGGCCACGTTGACAGAGTTCCCCCAGATGTCGTATTGCGGTTTGTGAGCACCGATGACTCCAGCAATGACCGGGCCCTGGTTTATTCCTGCAAGTACAACACACAGGCTAGATTGAGCAGTTTGACAGCCTTGTAAATTCCCACATTCGCAGTGTAAATGCTTACCAATGCGGAGTTTGAAGCTGTTGAAGGAGTCTTTGTTGATGAGCTCCAGTTTGTTCATTAGAGAGATTGCGAACTCCACCATGGAGCGCACGTGACTGTAGGACATGTCACATTTCTACAGGCAGAGCCAGAGATCATGTTTCAACAGAGTTAAGTAATGAAATCCAGAATTCTAAACCCTCTATCTCCAAACTTCAGGGCTGACATGCTAACCATTGCCACCTTGCAGCCCAAGGGATGACGTAAAACCTTTTTGTTTGGCGTCACTATCAGAGCTACTTCCGAGTGACATGCAAGTGAGATTCGTGACTGGTGAGGCACAGACTCTGTAGTGAGATTTACACGTCCGATCGACATTAAAGATATTACACAGGCTGTAAAAAGACATTGTGTATAATATATCTTTCTGCAAACATACTGGTGACATGTTGAGAAACAAATAGGAAATGTGCAAATTCAGCTATTTTTACTTCAGAAAATGTTCTCATACAGAAACTAATTTGACATGTGTTATCATGGTCTCACCTGACCACACAGTGTTCCTCTCATTATGTGATGAACTTTAAAAAAAAAGGCACACCTTCCTATCGTCCGATGATTGTGTCAGCCCTGCAGCTGCCATGTATGTACTGCCAATGGTCTTGATTTTCTCCACTGAAGAGAATTTGGGCTTGGATAAAATCTGAGGGACAGAGAGACCATCTGAGTGACTCATGGGAAAGTGACAAGACAAGCGAGGTTCAAGGTACTCCGTTGCACCTCGTCAAAGTCGGAGATGATCTCATTGAGGAAGCGCAAACACTCGAGGCCGTCCTTGTTGGCGCTGCTCTCACTGTAAAACTCCTTAAACTGAGGTACAGAGGCGAACATGATGCACACACACTCATAGGACTGGCTGTACAGGTCCTAAAAGAAAAGGCAAAGCATCAGCCTTCATTCGCTCACAATTACAACTACAGTAACATTGTCTGTGCACTGGTGTCACCTGGTTGCGGACAGTCTTGCCCAGAAAGGAGGAGGCCACATGGACGGGCAGGACGTTCTGGAGGAGAAGCTTGTTGACGTTCTCCACCGTCTCCATCTCCTCGCGTTCCAGCTTGAAACAGTGTTCCAACAGGAAGTCGACACGGCAACCCAGCTCATCCTGAGAGCACAAGGTATGAAATACAGTTTTGTAAAAAAAGTGTGTGCCATCTTCCTAATTCCTTTTTTGCATGTTTGTCACACTTAAATGTTTCAGATCAACAAATAAAGTTAAATAGTAGTCAATGATAACAGAAATGAACACAAAATGACGTTTTTAAATGAAACTTTTTATTATTAAAGGAGACAAAAATCCAAATCTAAATGACCCTGTGTGAAAATGTTACACACCTGTCTGGCCAGTATGAGGCAGATGATGTAAAAGATGACCAACCAAAACCCTGACATGATGAGAGGGTCCTTCAGAACACCGGGCCTGTGAAGAGAAAATAATAATTGATTCACTGCTTGAGATGATTAGGTTACTATATAATTGGATGAGTCTCACTAAATAAATAATGGTACTGAAATGTGACATAGATTCTGAGTGGCAAAACGCTGGCATGACCGCCACGGCGTTATACCTGAATGTTCTATAAGTGTATGGCTGCTGAGCAAATCAATGCTCACTGACCTGGTGTTGTTGTAGAGTAGGCTGATGAGGCAGTCGGACCTGAGTGCATACACGTGTAGGAAGAGCGCCAGGTAAACGACCACAGCTAGCGTGAGCAGCAGAGCCTTCACTGACAAGCATATCCTAATGAAGACGATGACTCCCAGCATGGCCAGCAGGCAGCAGTACAGATAGTACTGGATGTGTCAGTGGAGAAATAAATACAGCAATTCAACACCTCTGGCAGGACTTAAAAAATAAACAGGCTTCAAAACAATGCTTCTCACAGGGACAGTGTAGAGTTTGAGACCCTCCAGCGTGGTCCTGTTAGTAATATCGGTGCAGTTGTTTCCTGGGACAAACACCTGCAAAGGGGAACAATGAAATCAACAACAACAAACATAAATAATGCAGAAAAAAGTTCCTTTTTAAAGAGCTTACAAAGTTGAGGATGGCCATCAGCAGTGTGATTAGCACACCTAAGCAGACAATAAACAGGCGCAAAGCCGCCCTGGTGGAGACGCCTCGAGAGAGTCCTGATATCCACTGGACCCGAGGTGGGATCTTGGAACGCAATTTCTTTAAAAAAAATTTTTTAATCAGTGTACACTGTAATACTTTAAACAGTTAAGTCTTCAATCTTCCACAGACCTGTAGGTATCCACAGAAAGCGATGGACAGCAGAATTACCAGCACGGGAAATGTGGCACTATAGGACACGGCCAATTCAAAGTTCCTGCCATAGGTGCCATCGCATTAGTAACAACTTTATGGCTCTTATTGAAAAGATACAGACAACACACAGGTGCCACTCACTTGTCAGACACAAGCATCTGAACAGCGAAGAGTGTGACAAAGACCAAAGCAAGGCAGCTCATGGATTGGTGTAAGCCCTTCACCTCTGAGAAGCGAAACTGCAACAAACAAAATTTTTTTGATCATATCGAAAACACCGCAATTTCTCGGCAGGCTCACTTGAAATTACCTGCTTCTCTAGGCTCACATCGTTAAACAGCAAAGTCAGACAGTTGAGCCTCTTGGCTCGCCTCCTGGGTGACATTAGAGAAGATGTAGATCAGAGGAAATGGCAACAAGAGAGGAATAGGTCAAACGTACCCTGCGGTGTCCAGAGTGTCCAGCGATCCTCTTACACCATTATCTACAACCAGGCTGAAACAAAAAGGACAAAAATAAAATGACGACAACGTTAGTGAAGAACTACGCTGGAACATACCAGGAGGGGTTGTTCTGACAAGGTGGTCGTTCCTGAAGCAAACACAGACAGACATGAAGTAAGTACACATATATTTACACATGCAGATCAATGCATAGTGTCCTGGGTGTGAACATACAGCAGGTGATTGAGACTGGTTTGCAGGGGCAACATGGACAGGATTGGTCTTATTGGAGGACTTGGCGCGATGGTTACTGAGCTCGGCGAAGGGATGGATGTTCTGCCACGACCGAAGGTATTGAGACATGCGCATAGAAGCCCGCTGCCTGTTTTCGACAGCTGCAGAAAGGTTTGCCTTAAAAACAGATGACGTAAATGAAAATATTGAGGGGTATCTGGTAATTTTCAAGCAAAAAAAAATATATTGTAGTATGTTCGAGAAATACAAAGTGTGCCGTCCTACTTCTGTAGGTCTTTTCGTCAGGCTGTTGAACTTGTTGGGGTCAATCACTAAGTAGGTTTGTCTTCCTCTAAGAAGAGGATCCCGACTGCCCCCATCCCCGTCCTCCACTTGGTATGCTCCGTTCAAGTGCCTCAGGGTCTCCTCTGTGATATGCACTCTCCTTTAAGAGACAAAACTGAACACTTTCATGTTTTGTAACAAAAGACAAAATGAAACTGATTTTAAATTTGGTATAGTTGCTGTTGGCCTGCGTGGTGGACCAGTGGGTGTACTGGCTTTCTCCCACATCCCTAAAACATGCACGTTAGGCTCATTGGATACGCTTAAGTGTTAATGGCTGTTTGTCTACATGTGCCCTCTCAGCTGGGAAAGGCCTTAGCTCACCCGTGAACCATGAGGACAACCGGCACAAAAAAACGAGTGGTTGGACAGTTAAAATAGTAGATGTTCTCACCCAGGAACACCTCCGGACTCCATGTGATTGGCTAAAGTGACATCATGTGACCATACATCGTATTGCAACTTCTGTAAGCCGATCACGCCGGAGAGCACATTGCCTGTGTGAACGCCAACACGCATGTTGATCTCCACACCTGTCGCCTCTCTCAGTTTACTACACAAGAGGAAACAGAATCATGTAGATGAAACAACAGTATCAACATGATAGGAGGAAGTTGGACACCAAAAGTGACATGCAAATGAGAAAGCAGTCAAATAAACCCACCTGATAGCAGTGCACATGTCCAAGCCCATCTGTACGCAGTTGCTGGCGTGTGTCGGGATAGGGTCTGGCAGGCCCGACACGCAGTAATAGCAGTCACCCAAAATTTTTATGCGGAGACATCCGTTTTTCTACAGACAGACACAGACATTTTACAGCCAGAGATCTCTTTTTTTTCTCCAGTGTTCGTGGATGTGCTGGTACCTTTGCGATGTCATCAAACCTGCCAAAGAGCTTGTTGAGCATCGCAACCAGCTCCTCTGGTGTGCAGGCACTGGCCAACTTTGTGAAGCCCACAATGTCGGCGTACAGAATGCTAGCGTCACACACACACATTTAGGATTACACACAGATTACACAAAGATGCAACATTAAAAAAACTTGGAAATTTGAAAGACTCATCATTTCACCTAACATCCTTGTGCTGTCGAACGTATAGGCTGTGGAAATTGAGCTTGTTTTTTTTCATGGGCTCGCTGTTGTGCTCGCTTTTGGGCTTGGTCAGTCTCTTTATCACATCTGCTTTCATCTCTATTGCGATGTAAAGGGGCAACACAGACAGCAAGAGACGCTCCTGTTGCCGGGGAAACAAACAAGATGGGGTCAGCAAATAAAGAGAATCTACTGAAGTCAGTAAAGAGCCATTTAATGAGAAAAAAAAGCTGCAATGTGATCCAACCTGCTGGTATTTCTTGATTTCCTTCTGTGAGCGGATGGCGCTGAACTCCTCTCTCTTCTGATTTGATACCCTCAGATCATGCTCTGTGGTCCACAGGTGATAGAGGCCAATGCAGTTCACACACAAGAACAGCAACCCATTTGCCACCAACTGTGGAGAAATAATGTGTTGCATTTCAATTCCAAGTAAAAACTCAAACATCCATGCGCTCTCTAAATTGCTTGTCCTCGTTAGGGTCACAAGCTGAAACCTACTACAGCTGAATTCGAGAGAGAAGTAGTTGTGTTCGATCACAGGGCACATATCAAAAAATCTTATTGCAATATTGCATGTAACAAACTGTTGTAGTTTACACTTTGTTGAATGGTGTGGTATTAATAAAGATGTGGATGGACTACTGCCAGCATTGCTTGATGATTCCACCATCTTGGATCACATACCGAACACCATATACCGTGAGACTGAGTTTATAAAATACTGCGTTATCCCGTGAGGCACATTCATTTGGCAAACTGAAATGATGATGTTAACTAGCCCTTAACTGTATTGTTCCATATAATCAAATAAAACCAAATAAAACCAAATAAAAAATTGCACGCTTTGGTGACTTTGGTGAAAACATGCCTACTTAGCCTGCTCTTAACTCCCACACAAAAGGCACTCTCCCCCAGCTCTGTTGCCCCTCTACGACGTCATCATCAGTTTACTCTGTAGCTCTTCGCTCACTAACACATTTACACCACAAGCTTGCTTTCTTTATCAAGTATGGCCGCAACACGACCCACCATTATGTACTAGTACTTAATCAAGAAGGTGAGAAACACTGGGTGTTGTGAGTTTGAGGCATGTGATGTCAGGCAGCGACTAAAGCCCCGGTCCCACCTACTGTATTTGCAAGTGTGGGCAAAATTTGGGCATGAGTACTGCCTCAGTACGGATTTGTGAGCACTCTGTAGCACTTTCGTTGTGTGCGCGGCTGCGTCGCGCAATGGATGACGTGTGACGCGTGTGCCGTCCAACCACATTGGACACAGTGGTGGGTGCACGTCAGTCTCGGCACTTGGCTTTGTTTGCCTTGAAATAAGCTATGTAAATAAATGTTACAAAAATGAGTAGCTCTTGTCCATTTTCATTTTGTAAAAGTGGTTCTCACAAAAAAAAAACATTGGTGACCCCTAATATAGCCAGTAGTACATTTAAACATTTACACTGGCACTGTACATATGTGATATGTGTGGTATTTGACGATTTCGCTCATGGATTATTGGGATCGGTAGCATAAAACCCTGCTTGGAGTATATTATCAGGTATTTTTTTGTTTTTTCTTTGTACTTTCCTTAAAAGTAATTGTTTAGGTCACCTTCCCTCCCCTTTCTAGAGACCCAATCACATGTATCTTGTCTCATGAACTCATCCAAAAGAAGAGCTCTAGTGACTGTGAGGATGGTGGGTTAATCGGCGGGCCACCATCCAGCATCAGCATGTATGTATGAGAACGGTATGAGAAAGTGCACTAAAATAAAAAGTCACCTGCACCACCAGGTCTGGTGTCTCTGGGCTTGTGACAGGGACATAAACACTGATGATGACGATGTGTGTCACACTGGTCCAAATCCCCACCATAAGGGCCCAAGCCAGTGAGAGAGGCAGCACCGTGTACACACTCAGGGACAAGAAGAGGAAGAACGCTACCTGAAAGACAGGGTTTTAGCAATGATACAGAGTGTATGTATTTATAAAAGTGCAGTCACATGACATCACCTGCTCCCATGTTGTAACGGGTCCTCCGGTGAAGATAAAAACAATAGCGGTGACGTACAGTGTCCCCCACACAAAGAGTGCCAGGGCTCCAGCGCAGCGCCTCACACTGGCCAGCCATGGGAGGCACACAAGCAGGCCGGCGCTCAGACAGAGAACCACACAGACCACCGACAGAGCTCCGACGTGGACGTCAAGGTTCTGTGCATAAATTGGAACATTGTTGTTTGCATTTGAATGCAATCACTGACACTATTTCAAGCAAGCGTGTCACGAGAAGGCCTCAAGGTACTTAGTTCAGATACATTCCAACATGTTTCAGCAAATTGGGTTGAAGTTGCTTTAATTTTTTCTGATGTGTGCATGCAGTGTTTTCCCTATTATATTACCCTTACTATACAGTGCCAGAGCAAAGGATACTTTTCTGATAGACCAGGTCTACATTTTGTGTTTTCATAAAAGCTACTTTAACAAAGGTATGCTGTATTCTACATATTGCACGTATAGTGTCTTGATTTGAGCCACTAATTTTCAGTTGTTGTGACTTTGCTGAATATTTGCGTGTATTTTTTATGTCAATTATTCGTTTCCAATATTTAAATGATGCACGGGAATGTTGCACTTGAGTTCCCACTGACACTGCTGACCTATGTTACCTATTAACTTCTGGACATATCCATTAACTATTAGTCAAGCACTAGCTATGAGAGATATTTCCTGTGTGCTAGATTTGAAATACAGAGCACAAGTGTCAAAGTGTAGACTGTATTAACCTTATTTAGCATCCTAATTGGAATGATGTAGAGAAGGAAGTGATTTGTTTCCCACCAAACACACAAATAGTTGTTCTCACCCTTCCCATGGTGGGAATGAGGACGATGATGGCCACACAGAAGGCCAAAGACAGCACCAGTCCAGACAACATGGCGGGCGTCTCCTCCACACACTGTAGACAGCCCCTATGCATGGACCTGTAGCAGCAACACACGCGTTCGGTGACAATGTGGCGGGACCGCTCGTTTCGTCGCTCCTCTTCATTGCCTGTATTGCCCCCTTCGCTGATGGAGTCATTTCTGCGTGTGGATCCCAATTTCTTTTTAGATTTGGAATCTCCTCGGGTAGCAGTGAGCCTGTTTTTCCAGCTTTTTTTGGATTTCATGGACATGTGTTCCAAGGAGTTCCAAGGAGGGACAGAGTTTGTATTATCAAAGGAGCTGCTGCTGCTTAATTCACTTAAGTCTTTGCTACTGAAACTATTGCCGGGGCTCGACTGAATGCTGCCGTAGTCCGAGTAAGAATACTCGTTGGTTTGAGATGACGTGTTGTCCTCTTGTAGCCTCTGGGAAGACAAACTGACCTGGCCGTCATCCTTGGCTTGCTGCAAGAGAACAGGTGGTCCTCCCAACAAAGAGTCCACGACAAGGGGCCCGTCGGGCAGGTGAGCCGTTTTGACCGCATCCACCTCTACAGACACGTGGCTTTCAGAGGGTCCTGATTGGCCGCCTGGTAGTCCAGTTGTGGTGTCATTTCTGTCTTCGGTGCTAGCTGTGCCACCAATGGTGTTAAGTTCAAGTACATCTCCAGTTTGGGCTATGTCATCCGTGGAGATCAGGGTGTCAGGCACCTCAGATGCTTCATCTTTGGCTTGCATCTTCTCTGGCGGTATGTATTAACCTGAGGATCCTGTTAAAACACAATGAAGTAAATTATGCGGTGGACTCTCGTTCATCATGTCATTACAGCCGTTTAAGTGAAACAGACTAATGTTCTGCACGTCCAAAAAGCAGCTCTTGTGTTTTCTTGAACCAGAGGTGATCCCCCTTCAGCGAGCACGTAACCATCGATGAACGACGTCGAAGTCTTCCTATCATGAAAAAGACAGACTTTCATTTTGGAGAAAACAAAACTAACTGAAAGAGTGTCACGAGTTGGACAATAATGGCAATGAACTCACACCTTTAGTTTAATGACGTCCTTTCGTTACTTCCCCATTATGCTAAACTTGTTTGTCTGGCTAGTTCTTCAGTCTGGTCTCACACACACACACACACACACAGAATTCAGGCATGAAGCACTCAATGGTATGACAAGCGACGCACCCAGTACACATTAACAGCAATTTTCCAGTCAACACCTACACATGGTTTGGCTTTGTGCTCATCACAACTCACAAAATAAAAGGACTTAAAGTGTTAATTTTACCACCTCAAGTGACCTGCTCCAGCATCATTCAGTGCTCCTTAAAATGTCTTTGTACATTAATTCCTACAAGAGTAGGCCATGTAAACCTGTAAATATCACCTTATATCATATACACATTGACCTGATATACATTAAATTTTTAAATTATAATTCTGAGTTGAAGCACACAAAAAAGACATGTTGGCAGCATCTTCTGCCATTTAAAAAAAAGAAAACATCACAGATGTTAGCGTCGGCAACACGGAAGGCGACATAAGAATGTTTTTAAATATATATATATATATATTTAACTGTAGCCTAAAGGATGACGGTAGCAAAATGAATGACATGGGTCTGAATAAATCCACCATTGTTCTCTCAAACACTTTAAATCCCTGTCATGTACAGTACATGACATGTCAATATGCTCAACGATGCTAAGGCTAAAAAGGCACTTCTCCTAACCATTCTTTACGTTTAGCGTACAACCTTACCTCGTGATAGACGTTCGACTTTGTCATATTCCACTTTAGAAGTGTTTTCGTCGCCGAGCCGAACAAGCTTCAACAGGTGCACTTTTACACGGATAAAGGTCCTCCATTACCAAAAAAAGTTGGAAAATGCCACAAGAAGGACCGCGAAAGGACTCACACACACACTTTGGGAGCTCGTGTATGCGCGTGAGGATGGTTCCACTAGGGGCGGGCTTATTGATTCAAATATCGACTATTGATACCAATTATACAGACAGCGTCACTATTTTGTGGAATGTCTATTTTTATAACTCTTCGTGTTTTTGTATTGTAATGACAACACAACTGGCCACAAAATTAAGTTTTTTATTAAGGGAGAACAAACTATCCAAACCTATGGCCCTGTGTGAAAAAGTGATTGCCCTCTAAATCCACCCTAAGCAGCAACAACTGCAATCAAGAATTTGTGATACCTTGCAATTAACTATTACTCATCTTTGCAGGACTATTGTAATTTAGTTTTCCTTCTTTCTTTTTTTTTTTTTTTACTTTTTTTTCTGTTTAAGGTAAGGTAAGTGTTTGTATCCGGCCCCCAGTTGCTTCCTAGGTATTTCAACTTTTAACATACAAACTGGCAACATGACTTGCAAGTCGATGTCTTATTTAGTAAAAAAAAAAAAAAACAACAACAAAACTGTAAAATGAAATTACCTAGTTTGATGTGGTCTGATGTTTAAAGTGCTCCTGAAAAATGGACATGAGAACATACAGCTGATAGTATAACACTTTTACAGATAAAATTAGACAAATAATTCAAGGAAAATTATAAGCATAAATTAGTGTGTGTGTTAAATATATGTTCTGTAACAAGTCAAAATATTTGCCCATCCCTGGTTTAAGGTCACGCCACAGCATCTCAGTAGGATTAAGGTCAGGATTATAGGCCCACTCCACACTTCATTTAGTTTTTTCTTCAGCCATTCAGAGGTGGACTTGCTGGCGTGTTTTGGATCATTGTCCTGCTGCAGAACCCAAGTTGGTATCAGCTTGAGCTAATGAACAAATGGCCGGACATTCACCTTCACGGCAGAATTCATGGTTCCATTTATCACAGCAAGTCTTCCAGGTCCTGAAGCAGCAAAATCCCAGACCATCACACTACCGCCACCATATTTTACTTTTGGTATGATGTTCTTTTTCTGAAATGCGGCAGATGAACTGGGTCACACACCTTCCAAAAAGTTCAACTTTTGTCTCATCAGACTAATGATACAAACTATATTTAAACGAGGTCCCTATCAGTAAGACCCCATAATGATTGCAGGAAAGCTTGCTCGCAAATAAAACTGAGGAAAATGGAGGAAGGTCAAAGGTCATGAAAGAAGCCTTTTACCAGGGGTGTCAAAGGTGCAGCCTGGGTTTCCTCGGTTTCTATTGGCCCAGAACTTATTCCACAGCCATAATTAATCCCAGTGTGCAATTAAACAGTGTGTCTTGCATTGTATTCATTTTTTTTGGTAAGTTTTAGTGTATGTTCAAGCCCACAAGATAATGATTTATTTGCTGGAATAATAATAATAGTAATAGAAATATTAAAAAAAAAAAAGGTCCCTGATACCGCAAATTTAGTTGCAGACCGTTTTTATTTGCATTTATTTAATAGCTGAGCATATTTGATGAATTAAAATGCAATATCTTAGTGGCCCCTCACAAACTTCAATTTATCTCTTTGTGGCCTTCAGTAAAAAAAAAATTGTTTAGTCACTTTATAAAATACACAAACAACAAACTGTACAAATGTTGTATAGCAACACAAATCTAAAACCTAAATACACGTTAGTGCATAATGTAGCACATAAACAAATCAGCCTTCTCTATGACGATGTTCCCAAAATAGCTGGAGTACAGACTCACCCAACCGGTCGAATGTAGCGACCTACTACAGTGTGATTTTAACTTGATGAGCCTCTTTGAAGTTTTTCAATGATATTCCACAAAGTGTCAATATACGAAAAGACATCTTATAATAGTCACATCATAGAATACCGGTGATAATGAAACGAGACTCAACTATTACTAGAAATGAAGAAAATGGTGTGTTTGTGTTTCTGGTACTAAATGCGGCACGACAGGAATGTCCTTTAGAAATACTGCAAGTCATTCTTGATGAACCAGTGCGAGCTCTAGTGGACATGATGGTGAACAGCAGAGCTGAACAGGGAATGTGCAGACACAAAAAAAGCCTTAATCCCTAAAGCTCTAAAAGAAACTCTGATAGCACGTTAATATTGGTCTCTGCCGGGTAGCGTTCGAGAACCAGCGTCACCATATCGCTCTGACCCATAAACACTTGAGAGAGATGCTCTCTCAGTTTTGCTGTGTCCTCTGGCGTTCTGTACTTTAGGTCCCCGTTCCATGCCACCCCGTCCTGGCTCTCTCCTCCTGCTGCACTCATCGGACCACCCAGTGTTCGGTCTCGGAAGTCCAAGACTTCGGTTTGTGAGCGTGGAGAAATCAAAGGGGGCACACTGGTGGCTACACCAGCAAATGAATGGTTTCCCGGGTTGGGTGTCCTGGTGAAAAAAATAATGGTGGAAAATGTGGTTGGATTTTTATGCATAGTAGATCCTTGACTATTTGCAGTTCGGTATTCGCGCCCCAACATATTCGAAAGAACATATACGCTGGTTTGATGGCGCTATCTGCAGGGGAAAGAGTGCTGCAGCTATAAGACCAGCAGGGGGTGGTGTCTCACAAGTCAATTCATTCATTCATTTTCTACCGCTTATCCTCACGAGTGTCGTGGGCATGCTGGAGCCTATCCCAGCTGTCTTAGGGCGAGAGGCGGGGTACACCCTGGACTGGCCGACAGCCAATCACAGGGCACATATAGACAAACAACCATTCACACTCACATTCATACCTATGGACAATTTGGAGTCGCCAATTAACCTACCATGTTTTTGGAATGTGGGAGGGAAACGGAGTACCTGCGGGAAACCCACGCGCGCATTGGGAGAACATGCAAACTCCACACAGAGATGCCAGAGCGGGGAATCGAACCATTCGGTTCACTAACCACTCATCCACCGTGCAGCCACAAGTCAACTCAATCACTGTTTCTTACTGCGTAGAACTGAATTTAAAATGTACTTAATAACCGTGAGAGGTCTTGGAATGTAACTCCTGCAAATAGTGGGGATCTACTGTATTTCATTGAATTAACGTACATGTGTAATATGTCCAACCTGTGTTCTGCACAGAGGAAGTCATCCAAATGAGGTCCTCCTCTTCCCAGTGGGTCATCTGGAACCATAAAGTGATCGCCAACAAACGTGTACTGGAGCAGTCTGAGGGGGACACAGGCGCAGTGCATAGAACCTTATTAGGCTCTTGGACAGTAAATACTGTGTTTTCCCAAGGTTTACAACTTTGGTGTAGCGGGTTGGGGTGTCATCGACACAAAGATTGCCTCGTTGGGGTGCATGAGTAAGATTAGGATCATGATTAAGATAATGAAACCTGCATTGATGTTGCTTATGCTGCAGGTGGTGGCCATGTCGAACACTTGTAAAACAGGAAATAAAACTGGATTGTGACTTGACTGAAGTTTTGTATTGGATAATGAAATCGGTTAATTCTTTTTTTTAATAACCCTCTAGAAAACAACAGAAAGATAAACTCATCCCTTAAGTCAAAAAGTAGGGCTCATTCTCCTGAAACAGGTACCAAAAGCATGACATGCAAGTTAACCAATTTGCCTATTAAAATAAAGTATGGCTTGTTCTGTTTCAGTTTATGGCACAGTTTACTGAAATCTCAATTGTAACATTTACATTAAAATGCTGTAATCTATTCACTTTTGCTTAATTTGCACTTTGTAAGAGTAAATACATGAATTTTACGTCAAACGTTAATTGATATTGTGCACTCTGTGTTCACGCTGTGTTCTTCAAAGCAATATTAGTTGGCAGAAGCACTTCCCCTAAGTGTATTGATTAGAAAAATTGTAAAAAAATAAATAAAATCGGATTGTAAGGAGTATCATGGATACTACACCATATTTCTGATTTTCAACCATTGGCTGAATTTTGACCCAAAAAAATTAGAAATAACCCAGCAATACTCTGAAGGTAGTATTGTTTGTGATGGCAGAGGTCATCTCATTTGGATCTTCACACATTCAATTGTGTGCGGACTATGCTGTTTACATTTTGGTGCACAATGAGGTGTTATGCCTCGGTAATCACAGCAGCTGATTTGTATTATGTATATATTATTTCATTTCAAGCTTTTGCATGTCACAAAATGACTATGTACAAACATCAAGCACAAAAAAGTACTCAACACTCCTCCGTACGCAATAACGAGTGCAAAGGAGACATCATAAACGCACAACCATGTAGAGACAGAAATGCCTAAGCTATATAAATATGCAAGTTTGGAGACTAAATGTCCATAGTTGTCAATGTGAGCGGCAGTTATTTATGTGCTCTGCGAATGATGAGCAGTCCAGGGTGTACCCCGCTTCTCACCCAACCGAAGACAGCTGGAATAGGCTCCAGCTTACCTAAGACTTTAATGACTTTAACTGTCCTGTATCAAAAATATCCTTAAATTATTGTTATGATCTGGCGCTCCATAGAAAACCCTCTCGAGGGCGTGGTGGTGCTTATGTGGTAAAAGTCTGAAATACACACTGTAAATTACATGATGACCTTTGGTAAGTAATAAATAGGAGTGTGACAATAAAGCGGTCTCAGCTTGATAAGGACTATGAATTAAAAAATACCGTAACCCAGGAGATGTCACATGACGTCAGTCAGCTGACATCAAAGTCCCCTGCTGATTCGTAAAACTGGATGTGTACATGAACTGTGTAAACAATGAACACTACACAGTTTGATTGAAATACTACTGAATTTGTGAACAGAAGTATTGATGTAAACATGTGTAATTAAATTTATGTTGAATTTCATTATGAATTACTGATTTGTTTTATTACTATTATTACAATGTGATGTTTTTGTTTTATATAGTTTTAACTTCTAAGTATACACAGCAGAAAATGAGGCACAATTGTTTTCCTCTCCAAAAATATGATGAAATGTGGCAGTAATTTAATTTAATTTAATAATAAATTAATAATAAAATAATATTATTAATTCATAATTAATAATAGTAAATTAATTTAATTTAATTTAAATTTAATTAAAAAAGCATACTTTTGAGTTAAACCCAATCCAAATAATAGCAAGGTAACTGTTTAGGGAGTCCCAAACGTAAAAAAAGAAAAGAAACCTTTGGCATGGGAAGCCATCTAATTCCACCGTACCTCTTTTTAATGATGTCCCTCCATACGGGCGACTCATCTAAGAGATCCCTCAGATTGTCATTGGTCACGATCACTCCATCAGTCTTCTGTGCAAGCTGCAGCATTTGTCTGTAACAAAGACAGAAATCCAATGTATTTACAGCACTAAATACTGCATGAAGAGCATATTTGACTTCCTGTTCACTCCCCTAACCTGTCATCATATGAGCAGATCCTCTTCCCCTGGACCATCCTGGAAGGAGTGTAAGACAGCAGGCCCAGTTTATGCAGCTCACCCAGATAGTGCTGCTCTGTGGGCAGGAAAAACAAAAACGGTGCCAGGGCTTTAGAAACACCACAAGGACACACTGGCTGAGGCCTTGATGGACAGACAGTCAGGCATTGTCACAAATCCAATAGAACCTCGGTTAGCGTTCGCTCTGGTTAGCATGTTGTTTGGTAAACGGGCGACAGAAAATGTCCATCCTTGTTAGCATCCTATTATCTGGGTGAACAAAATAGCAAAGTTTTTATACTATTCTAATTATAATTTTACATGCATAAAACAATTCTAAATGCTGAGGCCTTGATGGACAGACAGTCAGGAATTGTCACAAATCCAATAGAACCTCGGTTAGCGTTCGCTCTGGTTAGCATGTTGTTTGGTTAACGGGCGACAGAAAATGTCCTTCCTTGTTAGCATCATATTATCTGGTGAACAAAATAGCAAAGTTTTTATACTATTCTAATTATAATTTTACATGCATAAAACAATTCTAAATGCTGAGGCCTTGATGGACAGACAGTCAGGAATTGTCACAAATCCAATAGAACCTCGGTTAGTGTTCGCTCTGGTTAGCATGTTGTTTGGTTAACGGGCGACAGAAAGCATCCTATTATCTAGTGAACAAAATGGCAACATTTTTTAATACAATTGTAATTATAATTTTACATGCATAAAACAATTCTAAATCCATATAAATGACAAATGAAAGGCTAAATGAAAATTTAAAGGTTAATGACTACTGTTTCCAAAGACATGATGTGACAGCAAGACACCAAACAGACACCATCTTATTGTTTTGTCATGAGGTTTTTCTTTAATTAGTACAATAGTGTTATTATAGGTATTGAGGTGAGAAACTATTTTGAATTGAAAAAATATCAAAACAGGAAGGTGGTGATTGATCTTACTGCTACATTGTGTCTTTGGGAACAGTCATATCAAGAATCACATCTTCAGTGAAGGTAAAAGTAACCTTTAAAAGTAGCCAACATTTTTGGCTTTTTGGAACCGATTGCATTATTTCTTAGGGGAAACATTTTTTGGTTAGTGTCTGTTTTGGTTAGTGACTAACATGAATTAATGATGTAAACCAAGGTTCCACTGTATGCCGTAACTTTAAAAGCTAACACTGACTCTGAACTTCATGCTGTAGTAACATTACAATGAGGAGCAAACATGGCAACCTCTGATCCGGGGGTCATTCTTTTGCCTCCACTGAGGCAGCAGGGCGCTAATTTCACGATGACCACGGTCCCAAAAATGCTGCACAGCCAGAGCAATGCCTCGACATGAAAAGAAGTGTCCCCGCCCATGACTGCAAAATCAAATCAAAATGGAAAATGATGCAAAAGTATGACCTTTAATTTCCTCTCTCTCTCGAGCTCTTTGCTTTGTGCTCCTACCTCATGGCCACGTTGCTCCCATCTATGACGATTGTCCTCAGCTTGGGGTTTCCTGGCTTGTCTATTAGCTGGAGAGCAAAGGGGGTCCGTAGACCCTCCAGGAAACGCTGCTCCCCTGTTACTACCACAGAGGAAGCAGAAGCCAAACTGTGGAGTTCCCCGAATCTGGCTTCCTTTGAGCGGTTTGGCGATACAGGTTTTGGGCTCGATACATCAGGGAAAGAAGGATCAGAAGATGCGGCATACATTGTCATGGGTGGTCCCTTGACAGGATCAGGATTTGATGTGACTTTCTCAGACAAGGGCCAGTCTGGATATGTTTGGGAAACATTTCTGTCCTCATTTTGCAAGGGCCCATCACTCTTCATCATCCCAGCTTTCTCCTTCTCATCCTTCATCAAGACTTTCAACCCTGCTTCTCGCTCCTTGGATGTTTCCTTTTTGATCCCTCCCTCTTTCTGCAGCTCCAGGAGTAACTGGAGGGTGGATCCATTGGGCAACTCGCTATAGACCTTTGTCACCTCATGCTCCTTGTAACCGCAGCTCACAGCGGCTTTCTTCACCACACCCAAGACAAAGTCCTCATCTTCCTGATGTTCACCGTCCTCTCTTGACATATTTCTGCCTGCTTCACCTTCCACTACCTCATCTTCCATCTCACATGGCAGGTTCCTTTGGCTCTGACAATCCATGTCACCACAATCCTGCTCTCGCTGAACTAGATCCAGTATCTGGAAGGCTTCCACAGGCCCTGTACGGCTCAGGACTCGTGTAACAATCTCTTCTGCGTAACCCATGGCCGTGAAGAACTTCAACATAAGCGTGAATTCGTTGTTGGCTTCTGGTGGCTTCTGCACACTCTCCTTGGTCTCTTTCACTGATGTTTTCATCTGCAACACTTCTTCCGCCTTCTGTGTTGTCTTAATGTGGTCTTCTTTAGTGGCGCACGGATCACCACAAGTCACCTTAGGGAGGCTAACCTCATGCAATGCTGGCTGGTTTGCCCCTAGCCCTGACCCTTTCACCATATCCAGCAGGGCTTCTTTTACAGATCCGGGCAGCAACAAGAGATCCAGGATATGTCGATCCTCCCATTTCTCCACCAGAGCTTTGAAGACCCTTCGAGAATCAAACAATTCATCTGAAGCCTTGTCTTCCGTCTCTAAGCACCCAGCCTGTGTGCCATTGTATCTCTCTATCAGATCGGTGATAAGGGAGTAGGCTTGCACCACAGGCACAGAAAGACCGGATATGAGCAGGGAGCCCGGAGAGCCCACCTAATTTGATGGGGAACACCAAACATATGACCATTTTAGATAACGACTATCATATCACAAGCCAATAAATACTCACCACAATGTGTGCTGAGGTGCTTTTAATGATGCAGTCCATGAAGAGTCCTCTGGCACCGCAGAAGACGCAGTTCAGCGCTACGGGATAGCACAACTCCTGCTGCTCCTCCTGGTTGATAAGCCCCGTCACAAATAGCTAAAAAAAAAAAAAGACAGAAATAAGCTAACTTAGCTTGTCCACTTTGGGTGAGAGAAGTCAAACCTGACCTTTGCAGCTTCGACATCGCAGATTGCCCCATGCAGCCGCAGCCACATCTGCTCGGTGGAAAACTGGTGCAGATCACGGGCGTTGATGATGAACGACACCCGGAATATTCTCTCCACAGTATCCTGCTGGGAGTTCAGGGCGCCTTGCAGCGTTTTGGCGCACACAAACTCATCCTCCACCTCGGCTTGATGCTCCATTCCTGTTTGGCACATTGTCACTTTAACAGACATTACATCATGATATCCACTCATTCATTCATTTTCTACCGCTTTTTCCTCACGAGGGTCACGGGGAGTGCTGGAGCCTATCCCAGCTGTCTTCGGGCGAGAGGCGGGGTACACCCTGGACTGGTCGCCAGCCAATCACAGGGCACATATAGACAAACAACCATTCACACTCACATTCATACCTATGGACAATTTGGAGTCATTAGCCTAGCATGTTTTTGGAATGTGGGAGGAAACCGCAGTACCCGGAGAAAACCCACGCATGCACGGGGAGAACATGCAAACTCCACACAGAGACAGCCGAGGGTGGAATTTAACCCTGGTCTCCTAGCTGTGATGTCTGCACGCTAACCACGAGACAGCCGTGCCGCCTCATCCAATCCAATTCAATTTATAATGCAACCATGGTAAAAAGTTGCTAAGGTCAAGTAGTTATTGATTATGAATGATTAAAAAGAAAAAAAAATGTTGTATAGTCGTCCCTCGTTTACTGTGGTTAATTGGCAAGTACATTTAGAAAGTGTAAGTAAGTGTTAATGACTTTCTAAATACAATTTTTACCATTATTAGAGGCCTGTCAACATGAAATAACAGCCTTATAGTCACCTTTACACTACTTGACACATTACATCAACTGTAATGTGCAGGCTACAGAATCACTGCAGGGACACAAGAGATGCTTTAAACATAGCATGATACCTAGCTAAATAGTATTTATTTATTTTTTTCCACTAATGTCCTGTCATACCCCCATCAATGTAACATTACTGACAGACAGTGGCCAGAATACTACATATAACTTGTCTTTCAATATATATTTTTTGACTAATAATAGTCTATAGTCAACCACAAAAAGGAATTAATTCACTAATTCTAGTTTTAACCAGACCAAACCTGTCAATGTGAATGTGTCTATACACACTGGCTGTAAAGCTTCAACTCAACTTTCAGTACAGTGCTTTAAAAGTTACTTTTTTTAACACTGCTGCTACAAAATGTTTGCTTTCCTGTATAGGTTGTTTATACGCTAATATAGAGACAAATTAGTATTCCTAGCAGAGGAAATGCTCCAAATGTATTGTACAAATAGCTAAATAAGGCCCGTGTGACGTTAAATTAAAACAACCGATTATTCAAGACTGAATTAATCGAGAAAATAACACGCGAATCACAGCAGAGTAAACAAATGTCGTTTTCTTACCCGGGGTTGGTCGCTCAAGTCCAGAATTCCGCAAATCACGTGACCACAACAAACAAAACAGCTAAAAAAATGACTTCCGCACCGAAGTCGCCTCAATTCAAGACTTCCAGGAAGAGAAGAGACCCACGGAGGCGGGCGGTTGAAAACGAAACTAAAGGCGCAACCGGGGGAAAAAGCTCGCCTGCAAAGGCCACTGTTCTCACCTTCAATGACCCGAAAACGAACGTCATAAAAATAAAAAAAAATACGCACAAAAGGTCCTAAATATGGTACCACACTTTCACCCCACCAGGTGGCAACAGTTCGTGTTGAATTATTCGGAAAAAAACACTTGAATTGTTTCTCAAGTGGAATCTGAGGGGAATTCCAGTGACGACAGAAACGGGGATTTTTAAAAAATATAAATATCTGTTGTACTTGACGCTTACTCCAAATGAATAACAATGAAAACAAACGTGTGGTATGCCTCATGTACAGTATATTCATTTAATAGAGGCTTGGATCGGAGCCTTGAGTTGTCCTTCAATTTTCTTTTGGCAAGTTTGAAACAGCTTGGCAAGACATTTTTGCTTGTGGGAGGCCCATTTCTGCACCAATATTGCCTGTTTTAAAGCCCCCCCACCCCTTGTGAGATGCAGCCAACTTCCTTTGCAGCATTACAATTGGTCTTCAAATGAGGAACAACACCATCACAACCATTAAGGGGCACCAGAACTATTCAGCCATTTTAGATTTGATTAGATTTAATTAGTTTTCACTGACTGCACGGTGGAGAGTGGTTAGCGCACAGACCTCACAGCTTGGAGACCGGGGTTCAATTCCACCCTCGGCCATCTCTGTGTGGAGTTTGCATGTTCTCCCCGTGTATGCGTGGGTTTTCTGCGGGTACTCCGGTTTCCTCCCACATTCCAAAAACATGCTAGATTAATTGGCGACTCCAAATTGTCCATAGGTATGAATGTGAGTGTGAATGGTTGTTTGTCTATATGTGCCCTGTGATTGGCTGGCGACCAGTCCAGGGTGTACCCCGCCTCTCGCCCGAAGACAGCTGGGATAGGCTCCAGCACCCCCACGACCCTCATGAGGAAAGGCGGTAGAAAATGAATGAATGAATGATTGCACTTACAACAGTAACTTCTATACTGCCTGTCCTCACAAGGGTTACAGGGGTTGGCTGGAGCCTATCCCAGCTGGACAAGAGGCAGTGTGCACCCTCAACTGGTCTCCAGCCAATCACAGGACACGTATGCACAAACAGCCATTCACGCTCACATTCATACCTATGGACAATTTAGATGTATAATTTAGACATTTTAACCCAACATGCACATTTTTGGGAGTGTGGTTGAAAGCCAGAGTACCGGGTAGAAAATGTAAACTCCACACAGAGATGCCCAAACGGATCCCAGATCTTCCAGAGCTACTGTGTGGTCAACATGCGAACCACTTCTTTTCATCTTCCATAAGCCTGTGTTATTTTGTTCTCAAATTGGGAATACATTTTCACAAAAGATGATTAAAATGAGCTTCATTGCACATCGGGTTTGGGCGAGAATGCAGGGCAATCGTATGGTTTCTGAGTCCACCGCCACCAGGTGGTCCAAAACAAGATGGAATGTAAAAATATCAGCATCCAAGTTTATGTTAACATACGTACAGACATTATACTTTCAATTCTGCTTGTTCACTTGATGTTCAAGTTATAGAATGTAGATTTTCAGATCAAGGCTTACAAGATGCAATGTAATCTTGAAGCCATCACAATGCAAAAATGCAGTTTAAAAAAAATATATATATATATTATATATATATGTATACACACACACACAAGTCTGTGTGATTGCACAGTACAGTTACTGTTTTGTTAGTGTTTGCTTACATTTGGAATCTTGCATTGCTTTGTAGCCCAGACACGCATAGCAAGTGCTAACGCTGGCCTCTGCTGGGTGCCGGGCCGCTGAGACCAACGGTTTGTGACGGTCCAGAGTGAACCCAGCAGGCTTCTGGCGCCAGACTCCTTGCATCACCGCTGATCCTCCATCTGCCACCGGATGCTCTGCAGAGAGCCACCGTGTGGATGACAAATCCTCATGCATGCATGCTTCCGTGTTTGTACAACAACAGTACGAGAAACATGAATGACTTTCAATTAAGTATGACAGCAAGGGTTTTAATGGAAGCCCACCTTTGCGCATGATGTATCTGCTGTAAGAGACAGCAGGGGTACCCCCCTATATTCAGTGCAGCCATCTGTTTGCATGGACTGATTGATGGCTGGAGTGCTTGAGGTGGTTTGGAGGTCACACATGAGTAGCACAGAGGGAAGTCGTCAGAGAAAGTAAACTTGGGAGAGTTAAATGTTTACTGGTGTGCATGAGATCAAATATACATACAGGAAAACTGTATATTCAGTGTGTGTTAATGCAAGATATATGCTACAATGTGAGAGACAACAAGATATCACAACAATCAACACTTTGAATAAGTTAGATGACCGAGTTAACTCAAAATAGAGATGTTAATTAGCTTTATATAGATTAGCTTGCTAACTAAGGATAGATAGAAAATAGATTATTTCATGCATTTACGAAAATATCAATGGTGCAAGCAAGCATAGACACTAGGCTAGCCATAAAGGTGCAGAGGAAATGGAAAACACAGTCAAGATTGGATGAAACAAATCCATTGATCCCTTAGCATCCTGAGCACGGAAGGTCTCTCCACGATCCTCTGCACCCTTACAAGGGGAAGACCAGAAAACCAGAGAACGTGGAGTACTTCCACCCTCCCATCAGGTTGCCCCTCTCCAATTTGAGGTATGCCTTGTCCCCCCTCTCCATCATCACCAGGCCGGCATTGGTGGCAGCTTCCCTGGTCACATCCTGGTCGCCCGCAAAAGCGGAGATCACCGGCCAGCCGTTGAGAACCAAACTCACCTTCAGCAAAAACAAGGAGCACTTAGTGAGAGCGGAGGGAAGAACTTGGAGGTAAGTGCTGGTTAAAAGTAAAATTACTTGTATGGTCTGCCTGTTGTAAACTTTAACCACATGAAAGTTGAAACTGTAGACCCCCTTCCTGGGAGCCATAAAGATGCTCCTGGCAGGATCAAAATGGCTGCCCACATTCACCAAGACCTAGAAGAAGAGAGAAGAGTGTCCTTCAAATCCTCCGCCTCCGTCTCAGTCTCCGCAAAAGCGAACCCACCTGGTCAAAGTAGATGGTCATGGTGCGATTGCTCATTTCTGAAGGTTCGTGGTTGGTGTTGCGAATGGCCGAGAACGCCACCCGGCCTGTTCCAGACCTCACAGACATTCCCAGGGCGTTTCCTGATGGCTCGGCAGAGGGGGTGGAGTCGCACACCACTAGACATTTCCCCTCCAACACGATTGGCTCTGTGTCGTTCTGACAGTGCACCACCAGGGGCGCCCAGCGGGTGATGAGCAGCAGTTCGACAACGAAGGCAAAACGGAGCCAATAGGAGCGAAACATTGTTTTGACTGGTTCCAGTTGTGTTTCCGACGAGTTTCAGGTTCACCCACAATCTTCAGGGGTGTCGGCTATGGCTTGCTGATGTGGTCATGGGATATGATCCTCAAGGAACAGATCTACCAAGACTTGGTGGAGCTCCCATAGCAGCTGACCGTAAGTCCTTAAATGAGACACAAGTGGAGGGTTATGTACTGTGTCAGTGCTGTGAATTTCACGCCAGGGCTTGAAAAACAGACAAGTGCGCTGACCGCTGGGCCAAAAGCCCGGACTGTGGACCCAGCGTTCAATGCAGCTCTTAAGACCCGTACACGAGTGCAGCACCATTGGCTGGCATCCGTTACACTCACTCCCAGGTGGGTCACGATAGTGCCGTGACCCCGCCTGCTCAAACACAGGCCACACTGGCTGGCATTTGTTACATACCTGTACACACCAAATTAAAGTTGTATCACAGAAAATACATTGATTGACATTGATCTGATTTAAACCCAAAACACCAGGAACATGAACATGTCGACAAGGAAAACAAACCCAAAAATACAAAATGAGGTAATGCTTTTGGCCAGGAACAAATAATAGATGCCAGCTGGACCAGGTGGTAGTGGGGGGCTGGCAGCGGGGATAGCGGACCACCACAATCCCAAAGAAAGACCAGCTGTGGGTAAAAATACTTGCTCTAAATTTTAAATCTAATTCCTCTTAACGCCGAACGCATAGTCTGATTTAAGCGCTAACATAGAAAAGAAATATTTTAGCCTTATTTTTCCATATCTTCAAAAGTTGCTGTATGTTGGAATCATGTTGTCAATAGCATTCCAAAAAACAGGGAAACTTACCTTATTCATCAGACAACTTGGAGCATCTCATGTCTCCCCTCCAGGTTCGTTTCTGCTCTTCTCTTCCCGCTCATTCCCCGCCAAATTTCCTTTTCCACTTTCTCTCCCCTCCATGTTGCGTGCCTCCACCTCCCTCCCACCCTACCTGCTTCCCAACCCGCCTCCTCTGCTTCAATTGGCTGAGAGGAAATGATCCAATCTGGCTCATGATAGCGGATATTTTCAATCTGAAGTCATTAAAACAAACACACTATTTTAGTCCAACATGCAATATGGCTTCTTCGCTGTTATGGCATACATGTCATTTGATGTTTATGATGTTCTCATTCATTCAGCTTGCATCACAATGATCAATGATTCTTCAGTCAAAGATGACTCGGACAATTTGTGATTTGGCCTGCAACTCCACCACAATTTTATGCCATTAAAATACCAAATAGTACATCAAAAAAGCGCCTAAAATAAAAATACTAACTATAATTAAACACTAGTCATATTGCCGTTCACTTCATATGCCTCCCACTAAAACAAATGGCAGCATAAATGATATTTGTGGAAATGGCACGCTCTCTCTGCCACCACGCTGCCTTAATGGCATGCCAAGACTGGACTCTCAGTGCGGCCAATACGATCCACAATCCATGCATCTCAATCAGGAGTCTCGCGAGGCCTGTTCCATTTTAGGTACCATTCTATCCATCTATTTATCTATCTGGATATGAGTGACGTGCATTGAGGCTAATGGCTGGTGAGGCACTGACTCCTCTGGAGTTGTTTTAACATAATTCCTTTTGGTTAAAAACATTTTCAATTTGTTTTGAAGCACTTCTTATATATATTGATTGATTGTATTCATTGAAAAACATTTGTGGTTTATGACGTACATCTTTTCAACAGGAAAAGCTCTTAAAAAGTCTGATCAGCTCCTGGTGAGCTTGGTATATAATCCTCCTCATTCATTGAGCAGAGCATAAAAATATGTTGCATTTGACTTGCTGGATTATCCTCTCTGTGGAAGGACGGCAGGGACAAGTACCTTGCAGCTCATGCATGGGCCAAATTGGTCAGAATGAAGAGAGCACTGTTGTCCGATTAGTAGGAATTATGATGTCACACCTAAATGGAAGACAGGCTGCAGAACGTTAGTGTATAATAAATGTTTCTGCAACATTATTATTATCATTATTATTATTATCGACATGCTGACAACCCAAAACTGGCAAGCACCATGATCCAACCGTTTGAGTGCACTCGCTTACGGCAGCCTCAGCTTAGGTTTCTGCCCTCTATTTGATCAGGAAATGTGCACCTGTTACGCATATTGGTATTGGTTTTCAGCAAAAATGCCAATAATATTAGTAATTGTTTTTGTATTTTCCATGATTATATGTGAGGCAGAGGTAGATTAGCTAGCCAATCTGTGTACAGCTAGATTCCTTTCTAAAGCAAGTAGCCACTTTACAGATCAATGTCATGTTTTACTGCATCTTACCCAAATAAAATAACAAAATTATGCTACACACACAGCATCTAGTAACAGTACAATTCAAAAGGGGTCACGTGATTGTAAAGTGGTTCCACCTCGTCATTTCAAGTCATGTGACACACGAGAGGCATCATGACAGCAATGAGGACGCGCTTCCTATTGTGAAGCTGTACATGCATGGTGACGAGCAGATCTGCTGCATTCCTTTTCGCCACTGCTCAGGTGAGTCAACCACCTCAGCTAGCCCTTGGACACTGGAGGACACGCCCTTGTCCCTACAGGAACAAAGTGCATGCTTCCAAAGAGTCACCAGCTCTGACGCCACCATAGAGGAAGAACGCGTTCCCAAGACCATGGCAGTAAGAAATGACCTGAATCGTGTTCTCTTTGTGATAATGATTTTTTTGTAGGCTGTATTTACAAATTGTCAAACTCTTATTTGCGCCAAGCACAAAGAAAGAAAACACGGGCAAAGGTTATTTTTTGTATCAGCAAGTAATTGAATTGTTTTATTTCCCAACAGGCCTTGTGGCTGTCAATGAGTACGGCCATTTATTCTTTTTATTGAGGGTAAAATTAATATCATGGCTGCATTTCTTGTGTGTAGTACAGGTGTGTCGAGTGTTTAAGAAAACAAAAGGAAAGTGAAGGGTGGAGACCACATTGAGAAAAGTGTACAAAGTCATAAATGTCGAACATTTAAATACTGAACTTCCTGTTAAAAATACTGTTCCTTTTTTGTTTATGCTGCAGAAAATGGCCTCCTCTTGTGACACACTAGCTGAAAAGCAGTTGGAGTGTCCTGTGTGTGAACAGGTGCTCGCCGACCCTGTTACCACGCCATGCGGACACAACTTCTGCCAGGCCTGCCTCCAGGGCGTGTGGGACAACAGCGACATGTGCCGGTGCCCTGCCTGCGACAAGGCCTTCGCCGACCGGCCCGAAATCAGTGTCAACGGCGCCTTCAAGGAGCTGGCTGACACCTTCAGGAGAATGACACTCCTCGACCAGTCTTCATCCTTGCCGTTGTGCGCCGCTAAAGACAGTGACGTGACGTGCGACGTGTGCGCCGTCACCTCTCTACGGGTGTCCGCTCTCAAGTCCTGCTTGGTGTGTCTCACCTCGT